>NC_135716.1:10481938-11776194 GCF_964656455.1 Halichoerus grypus | reverse complement strand
CCAACTCAATGTAACGATTAATCACTATTAGTAATATCAACATCCAAGATTATGAATGTGAGTACTTACGACGTTCCAATACCAGGACATACCACATACGTTTCTTTTTTGACCTAAATTCTTGTCTAACAGAGAACATTTTAAAAGCCAGTAACTTCATTGTTTCCTGAGTACTGAGATAAATAACACACATTCACACTCACATACACATATCATGCATCTCATACATATATCGTGCATGAAGACGCTTAGAGTAATTACAAACACGTAAAACACTAATGCTATTATCTATTTATATATATACATAATTTATTACATATTAATGAACACATGCACAAATATTACATACATTTGCAATGATGCCACCTTAACCACACACACACAGTTGATTACAGGCTTGTAACAGTATCGTCAACTTATATTCACATATTAACTTATAATTTACATGGCAATTCCATATTCACCATTTCGTTTTAGGTCCCCAATTGTCTAACACTGTAGTAGGGCTAGAAATCATCATAGCAAAGCATAGTGGGACAAGCATGGGTTCTAGAGACAGGAAGATTTGGTTTGAAATCCTAGCCGTGTCTGTTGCAGAAGCAAACTCACAGACATCATGATAGTAAAATGTGGTAAGTGTGGTGGGAAACCGAAATAGGTATTAAGAAGCCCAACTTCAGGTGCCTGTGAGGGACAAACAGAGAGGACTGCCTGGAAGAGGTGCCATCTGCACTGTCTCAAAGAAGTGACTGACATAAAGGTCATGGAACCCAGGAAATCAGGACCACACACAAAATCATGGCGATAAGATATCACCTTCATTCATTCCTCTTCCTGCTCTTAAATCCCCAACCTGGGACCTCTCCTTGGGTCTATACATGCTATGAACTGAACTGTGTCCCCCCAAAATTCCTACGTTGAAGCCCTAACACCCAATATGACTATATTTGGAGATAGGGCTTTTAGGAAGCAATACAGTTAAATGAGGTCATAAGGATGGATTCCTAATCTGATAGGACAGCCTCCTTATAAGAAAAGAAAGATACTTTCCTTCCCTTCTCCCTCCCTCCCTCTCTTTCTCTCTCTCCATGCACAAGCACCTAGGAAAAACAAGAAAACGGCAGTCTGCAAACCAGGAATCTGACAGTGCGAACACCCCAGTCTTGAACTTCCAGCTTTCAGAACTGTGAGAAAATGAAGTTTTATTAAGCCACTCCCTCTATCGCATTTTGTTATGGCAGTCCCAGCAGACTTAGACACCCACCCTCAAGCCCTCCCTTGGTTATTTCACCACTACTTATTTTATTTTATTTTATTTTATTTAAAGATTTTATTTATTTATTTGACAGAGAGAGACACAGTGAGAGAGGGAACACAAGCAGGGGGAGTGGGAAGGGGAAGCAGGCTTCCCACCGAGCAGGGAGCCCGATGCGGGGCTCGATCCCAGGACCCTGGGATCATGACCTGAGCTGAAGGCAGACGCTTAACGACTGAGCCACCCAGGCGCCCACCACTACTTATTTTAATTACTGCCTCCCATTTTAGAAAGGGTCTCTCTCCTCTACTTCAGTCCTAAATGTCCAGCTGCCAGACTGGATATCCAGCCAGCACTCGAAATTCAACACAATCTATGATGGGTTTCCCGACTTTCTCTCACTCCAGATCACTGTCCTGACTTCTTTATTTTTTTTTAAGATTTTATTTATTTATTTGACAGAGAGAGACACAGTGAGAGAGGGAACACAGCAGGGGGAGTTGGAGAAGGAGAAGCAGGCTTCCTGCTGAGCAGGGAACCCAATGCGGGGCTCGATCCCAGGACCCTGGGATCATGACCTGAGTGGAAGGCAGGCGCTTAACGACTGAGCCACCCAGGCGACCCCTGACTTCTTTATTTTAGTTAAGAACACGACCATTCTTTAAATCATCAAGAAGCTGAAACCTTACTGGCTCCTCCCTCTCTCCTTCATGCACCATATTCTTCTATAGTTCTTCTCAAAAACTTCCCTAATTTCAATTACTTTATTAGAGCCTTGTTATTGTTCACCTGTATTAAGTATTCTGCTGTATTACCAAGGGCTCTTTTTGCAAAAATGGCAGAAATTCCAGGTTAAACTACTTTTACTAAAGAAGGTAGTTTGTTGGCTAATGTAACTGAAATGCAGGCTTCAGGCAAGGCTGAATCCAGGGCCTCACTATTACCAAATATCACTCTCCATAGCTCTGCTCAAATTCACTGAGTTGACCTCACTCTCAGTCAGGCTCCCCTGATGTAAGGGCAAACACAGCTTTGGGCTCACATCCTACCAATTAGCAACACCACTGGTGACAAGGTGCTTCATCCACTGTCCCAGCAAACATCCTATACAAGTGATGATTGTGTCTTGAGAATAATGTGCTATGTGTACTCTCAACAGTCAGACCGAGTCCACTGACCCTAGCCATGCGGGGCGGGGGGGGGGGTTCCATCTAAATCGTAATGACTATGAGTGGGAGGGATGGTTCCCCAAAGCACCACTGAGGAGCTGATACCCTAAGATAAGGAATGCTAACTAGATAGATAGATAGACAAATAGATAAATAGAATAAAACATCTGTCCTATATGCCTCTTAATTGATTTTCTTAATTCCAATGTCACTCCACTTCAATTCATCTTAAAAATATCTCTGACAATGTCTTTACTCTGTCCCCAAGCCTCTAATGATGCCCCACTGCAGGGTCCAGGGATGGCAATTCACAAGCACAATGAGAAATTTCAGAGCTCTCCTTGAATAAGAGGAAGAAACTTGGAAAGAGATGAAGCTTTCATGACAGAATCACTGGGAGGGAGAGTGGGAGGGAGGATATTATGGTTTTGTTTCATTTCCTGTGGTCCCATTGGACACCTTGGGCTGGTAGTGCTTGTAAACCTGTCTGTGACATAAAAATCCACACATCCAAGATGGCATTCCCAGCAAAGCATCCAGAAACTCAGATTCTGGCAGCCCTGGGTTTCCTGTGCACCTGTCAGAACCCTCACCCATCTACTGGAGTCCTTTTTCCCTCCTCCTTCCTCAAGAGAGCTACAGTTTTTCTTTCCTCCTCATTATGTCATGAGCCCCACTAGAAGGTAATACTATGAGGACAGGGAATAGATCAATTTTATTTATGTCTCTATTTCCAGAGCCTAGCCCAGTACCTGGCAAGTTGTACCCTTAATAAATATTTATTGACTGAATGAATGAATCAGAGGGTCCAAACATTATTATTTTTTTGCACTTTGACAGAACTTCATCCAGAGTCTTGTGTATGGCACGTGCTCAATGGATGTTTACTGGATCTAATTTATTCCAAAATATATAAAAAAGGATCCTAATCAGATTTCCTTGTTTGGGGCCAGGGCAAATTTTGGGAAGCAGCTGGATTTGAGTTATCTCTGTGCCAGCATCCCTAAAATTTACAGCCTCTAATCATAAAACTGTAGAACATTCACAGATGTGAGGAACTTACAAACAAGCCATGTTCTATTTTCTGTGTCATTCCTGTTTCATTGCAAGGGCTGCCGAAGCAAGTGTCAAGGACATCTGAAAACAAATGTTATCCTTTCTTCGATATAAATCATGTCATTTTTCGCCACCTATACGGAGGAATAACGGCCACGTATGCACATCCCTCCCCCTCCCCCAGGCAAACTCCGCTCCTTCCAGGGTTTTCCCACCTCAACACCCACCCTCGGCCCTGCCAGGTGGCCATCCAGGCTCAGCATCCAGCAGTTTCTCTTCTGCTTGGGAAACCCAGTGAATTTTAATGCTATTGAGCAACTCAGCTCAAACACTCCTGGTGTGAACTGAGTAAAGCTCTGGTTGCTAGGCAACCATTATAAAAGAAGAATTTCCAAAATAAAAAGTGACCCAGAATACACTTGAATCAAGTACAATTGCACACTTAATTTGCAATTGGTTGGAATGCACCCTCACCTTGGTTAGATGGGTCTATTTCTTGGTTACTCTAGGAAATAGACTTTCAAATTTTTAATGAAGCTGAAAGTATTTTTGACTCTTCCCAGAGACCCAATAAAGAAACAAAGAAAAATGTTTCAGTGCTGGGATTCCCGGCAAGTAGGGGGTGCTCAATAAATATTTGTTGAATGAATGCAAGAATGAACGAATGAATGGATATGTGGGCACGAGGGCCTGCTTTTGCATCCTGAGGAGTCATGGCCTTGGAAGATATATACACACAAAGTTATATATTTATGTGATGGTTTTAAAATAAGTCCACAAATTCTTTGGTCTTCCTCCCCTCAGGAGATGAAGCAGGAGTGGGAGTCAGGCTTAACAACTAATTTCTAACAAATACAATGTGACAGAATTCACAGCGTGTGACTCCATCATAGAAAAAAACTGAAACTTTCCCCTCTCTCCTTCTCTCGCATCACTCACTCTGGGGAAGCTACCTGCCATGTCCTGAGGACACTCAAGCCATCTATGGAGAGGCCCACGTGGTAAGGAGCTGAGGCCTCCTGCCAAGAGCAGTGTGAGAGAACCATCTTCAAAACAGATTCTCTGGCCTCAAGGAGCCTTCAGATGACTGTGGCCTCTGCCAACCTCCCAGCACAATGGCACAAAAGACCCCCCAGCCAGAACCACACAGGGAAGGCCACTCCCAAACTCCTGACCCACAGGAACAGGGAAATATAAATTAAATGTGTCCTATTTTAAGCCACTATGTTTTGGGGTGATTCATTATGCAGCAGTAGATAAACCTCTTTCTCCTTTCTAGACACAACAGCTGATTAAAATAGAAACTCCCTGAGGGTGTCTTGTTCACTCTTGCATCCTCAACACCTGGCATCTTGTGTGCATTCAGTAAACAATGGGGAGCCACTCATTTAATGACAAGCTTGTCCCTAATCCTCTACGGAAACCTATACATGCAGATTCACACACCGGAAACAGGAGCATGCTTCACCAGTAAAAGAGACTTTTAAACAAAGAACCATTAGAGAGCTTAATTATTTAAAAAGGAACTATTAACTTGAATTTTATAGAAAAAAGAAAGACCATTAAAAAAAAATTTAATGAAAAGGAACTATTAGAAACTATGGAAACAGTGCTGTAAGAATTTGCATAATCCTCCTCCCTTACTGGGGTGGAAAGGAGCTACATCTAGAGAGAATATAAGGCATATAAGGAATATAACATATCCAAGGTAAGAACAACCAACGAAGGGCAGAGCCTGCGAAGTCCATTCTTCCCCTGAGAAGGAGAAAGCATTACAGGACAGGACACAGGGGCAACGGTGGGTCTCAGATCCCACTTGGGGATTTTCTTGTCGTTCTCCTGAAGCAATGTCATCAAGGGAGTTCAAGGATACAAAGGCCAGGTGAACTGGATAACCCTGCAGTACGTTTCTGTCTTGAGCTGCTATGATGGGAAGTCGTCCTGCCTGTGTTCCAGGAACACCTAGGAGACAGGTGGGGAGCACGCCTGACCTCTCCTGGCCCAAAGAGAACCAAAGTGGAAGACCTGCCAGCAACATGGCCCACATTCAGGCTCACATGTTCCCCATTTCCATCATCATAGGATATTATCAGTTTCAGGGCAGGCCATACACCTCTGTAGAAATGAGAGGGTGACTAACGGTAGCAAATCACTACCTTATTTCCTCTGTGACAATTAGGGCCATACAGATTAAAAGCAAGATTTGCCCTCCACGCCAACCTCAGACAATTGAGGGCTAACTGGATTCAAATGCAAAGACCCACTGATGTTTGTATTTCTTTTTAACAGGGGATACTGTGTACTCTACCGTATGCTGTGAAGTAAGCAAGGAAAGGAGTATCTAGCCCGGAGTCCGAGTAACTTATCACCCCACTCCCAACAGAGGGGACATTTTTAAATATGCCCAATTGCCTAAGAATACCTCAAAATTAAAATAGTAATTGAAATGTCCCAGACCATGGGGCACCTGGGTGGCTCAGTTGTTAAGCGTCTGCCTTCAGCTCAGGTCATGATTCCAGGTCCTGGGATCGAGCCCCGCATTGGGCTCCCTGCTCGGCGGGAAGCCTGCTTCTCCCTCTCCCACTCCCCCTGCTAGTGTTCCCTCTCTCACTGTCTCTCTCTCTGTCAAATAAATAAACAAAATCTTTAAAAATAAAATAAAATAAATGTCCCAGACCAGAGAATCCCACTCTTCTTGTCATGCACTGCTTTTGAGTCTTCCTAGGGCCACAATGTCAAGTACAAGGCAGGCTTCCCAAACTTAATGTGTTACTGTTGCCCTTAGTTATTTCAAGGAAAGCTTAGTGAGTATCGGCTATCTGCTAGGCACTGTGGTAGGTTCTTGACATACATTATTTAATTTGGTCCAATAACACTTCAATAAATGAGAAAAATGAAACTCAGAGAATCTGAATTCTCTACCAGAGGTCACAAAGCTAGAGAGGTGTCGACCGCCAAACCCAGATTCTTGCAGCTGTTCCCACTAACCAATCACAACACTACTAAGTGTCTGAAGACAAGCTTTGTTTCCATCACGATAGTGAACCCCACATTGTCGCCCCCTCTGCTTTCACATGTGTTGACCAAGCTTCCAATGTTTTCAAAGAGTTTAATTGCTTGGCTGAATTTATTTAGAAATTATATACCCCTGCTTATTAAGAGACATTCAAAACTCTTAATCTGGGCTTTTGCTCAGCATGAGACAATCAGATTTATCACAGAATCCATAATGGTCCTGGCAAAACCGCTGATATTTTACCAAGGTATAGCTTTTCTGAAACATTGAACATAGCTCTAAATTCCCCATAATTCAGGTCTTACCTCCCAGAGATCTTTAAGGGGGACATTTATAATACAATCAATGTAGGGTTTAAGAGGGAGATTCTATTGTGAGGATATAAAAAGAACCCAGTGTTAACCCCCTCTGCCATTGCCCCACTTCTCCCAGCCTATCCCATGTTAACCCAGCAGGGAGGAAGCTGAAGGGGAAGGAATGGAGCAGTGGGGGAGGGGAGGCCGCCGAGCAGAGCTGGAAGAGAGGAGACTGCCTTTCACTCCGTAGGTCCCAAAGCAGAGAAAGGGAAGAGCCGCGTGGCCGGCAAGCTTCCTGCTGCTTGACAATGCTGCCACCTCCTGGCACAAAGTGAAAGTTCATGAGAAAATACTACCAGTCACAGCAGTTCAATAGATAAGCCAACAAAGATGTGGTCCCTATAGACCAATAAAGTTAGAAAAAAAAATTACCCCAAAGGCATTCCTGGGATCTATTTAAGCTAGAATTAAGTATATTCACTTTTCAGGCTCCTATCTTTTCAAATATACCATCTAGTGCCTGGACAATTAGAGAAACTTCTTTAATATTCTCCCGACTCCCATGGGTGCCCCCCTTCCAATCCATTGCTCCACCCAGCAGTCACAGCCTCCAGTGACTTTTCATTTTACCTGGGGACAAACTTGTTGCTCTGGCTCATGAGGGATCCCAAGCTGGCCACCTACAAGCCCAACTTCAGCAGCTCCGTGTGTGTGTGTGTGTGTGTGTGTGTGTGTGTGTGTGTGTGTGCAGACAGCAACATTTTCAAGTGCTTTAAGCGGGGCACTCCCTACCTCTTCAGTCAGCTGCCAACCTATACCCTACACGGATATGCACACATCTTCACACCCCTCAAGTCAGGAAAGCTCACTCGGAAATCCACATCCACCAGAACCTCGAAATGTGACCTTATTTAGAAATAGATATACTTGCAGATATACTCAGTGAAGAAGGGGTCGCACTGGATTAGACTGGACCCTAAATCCAATATGACCGGGGCCCTTATCAGAACAGGCGCAGTGACAAAGACACAAGAGAGAAGTCATGTGAAGACAGAGGCAGAGATTGGAGTGATGCATCTTCAAGCCAAGGAATGTCAAAAATTGCCAGCAACCACCAAAAGCTAGAAGAGGCAAGGAAGGATTCTCCCCAAGAGCCTTGATGTCAGACTTCCAGCCTCCAAAATTGTGAGAGAAAAAAACTGTTGTTTTAAGCCACCCAGTTTGTGGTACTCTGTTACACAGCAGCCTTAGGAAACTCAGACATTATTTGTTTTCTGTATCTTCTACTAAAATAAAGAACCCTGAAATAAACCCTCACAAACGTGATCAAATTATTTTTGACAAGGGTGCCAAGAGCCTTTGGTGGGGAAAAAAAACATCTCTTATACAAAATCAATACACAAACATCTGTTGTGTTTTTATACACTAATGACAAACTATCAGAAAGAGAATTAAGAAAATGATCTCATCTACAACTCCATCAAAAAGAATAAAATACTTAAGAATAAATTTAATGAAGAAAGTGAAAGACCTATACATTGAAAACTACAAGACATTAATGAAAGAAATTGAAGAAGACACAAAAAATTGGAAAGATATTCCATGCTCACGATCGGAAAAATTAATATTGTTAAAATGTCCATGGTACCCAAAGAAATCTACTGATTCAATGCAGTCCCTATCAAAATTCCAATGGCATTTTTCACAGAAATAAGACAGATAATCCTAAAATTTGTGTGGAACCAAAAACACCCCAAGTAGTCAAAGCAATCCTAAAAAGAAGAAAGCTGGTTGCATCATGCTTCCTGATTTCAAATTATATTATAAATCTATAATAATCAAAACAGTAGGTATTGGCAAAAAACAAAAACAAAAAAAAAACAGCAACCAAAAAAAAAAAAAAACCAGCCACATACATCAATGAAACAGAATAGAGAGCCCAGAAATAAAACCAAGCATATATGGTGACTAATTCACAACAAAGGAGCCAAGAACATACACTGGGGAAAAGGGCAGTCTCTGCAACACTGTTGGAAGCACATGCAGAAGAATGAAACTGGGCCACTAGCTTACACCACACACAGAAACTAACTCAAGATGGGTACAGACTTGACTGTAAGACCTGAAACCATAAAATTGTAGAAGAAAACAAGGCGGGAAGCTCCTTGCCATGAGTACTGGTGATGAATTTTTAGACTTGACACCAGAAACAAAGGCAACAAAAACAAACAAGTGGAACTTCAGCAAACCAAAAATCTTCTGCACAGCCAAGGAAACCATCAACAAAATGAAAAGGCAACCCACCAAATTGGAAAAAATATTTGCAAATCATATTTCTGATAAAAGGTTACTATCCAAAATATATAAAGAACTCCTACAACTCAATAGCAAAAAACCAAACCCCCAACGAGAAAATGGGCAGAAGATCTGAAAAGACTTTTTCCAAAGAAGACATCCAGATGGACAACAGGTAGGTGCATGAAAAGATGTTCAACATGACTCATCATCAGGGAAATGCAAATCAAAACCACAATGAGATACCACCTCACCCCTGTCAGAACAGCTATTGTCAAAAACACAAAAAACAACGAGTACTGGTGGGTTTGTGCACTGTTGGTGGGACAGTAAACTGGTACAAAAAATATGGAAAACAGGATGAAGGCTTCTCCAAAAATTAACAGTGGAACTATCATATGATCTAGCAATCCCACTTCTGGGAATCTACCTAAAGGAAACAAAAACACTGTGTCGAAGAGATATCTGCGCCCCTATGTTCTTGTAGCACTATTTATAGTAGTCAAGTCATGGAAACGTGAGTGTCCACTGACAGATACATGGGTAAAGAAGTTTAAGAAGTTGTGGGATACACACACACACACACACACACACACGAATATTACGCAGTCATAAAATGAAATTCTGCCATTTGCAACAACGTGGATGGACTTGGAGAGCATTATGCTAAGTAAGTCAGACAGAGAAAGACAAATACTGTATGATCTCATTTATATGTGGAATTAAAGAAAAAAATTCAGGGGCTCCCGGGTGGCTCGGTCGTTAAGCGTCTGCCTTCGGCTCAGGTCATGATCCCCGGGTCCTGGGATCAAGTCCCACGTCGGGCTCCCAGCTTCGCAGGAACCTGCTTCTCCCTCTCCCACTCCCCCTGCTTGTGTTCCTTCTCTCACTGTGTCTCTCTCTGTCAAATAAATAAATAAAACCTTAAAAAAAAAAAAAAACTTCACAGAAAAAAGAGATCAGCTCTGTGTTAACCAGGGATGGGGTGGGGGAACAGGTAGAATTGGATGAACCAGGTGTTCAAAAGCTACAAGCCTCCAGCTATAAGATAAGTAAGTACTAGAGATAAAACGTACAACATCATAGCAATGGCTGACGCTGCTGTATGGTACTTTTTTTAAGATTTTATTTTTTAAGTCATCTCTACGCCCAACATGGGGCTTGAACCCACAACCCTGAGATTAAGAGTTTCACGCTCCACTGACAGAGCCAGCCAATGTCCCGGTCTGTGGTATATTTGAAAGTTGTAAAGAGAGTAAATACTAAGGTTTCTCATCACAAAGGGGAAAAAATGTGTTTTTCTCTTTTCTTTTTGTATCTATAGGAGATGATGGATGTTAATTAAACTCACTGTGGTCATCATTTCATAATAGATGTAAGTCATGTCCTTATGCTGTACACCTTAATCTTACACAGTGCTGTATGTCAATTGGATCTCATAAAACTGGGGGGGGGAGAACCATCAAAATTTTAAATAAGAAAAAAAACTTTTTAATGGACAAAAGATTTAAATAAATACTTCACCAAAGAAGATCCATAGATTGGGTGGAAGGCCAGCATGGGAGAAGATGTTCGACACCATCAGTCATTAGGGAAAAGCAAACTGAAGCCACAGTGAGATACCACAACGCAGCCATGAGAACGAGGAAAATCAGAACACATGGCAAGGCCAAGTGCAATCAAGGGTGCAGAGAAACTGGAACTTTGTGGGGAATGCAAAATACGGCAGCCACTTTCAAAAAACAATTTGGCAATTTTTCGTGAAGTTAAAGAGCACACACCATACAACCCAGCGGTCCAACTCTTAAGTGTTTACACGTGAAATGAAAACCCATGTTCGCAGAAAAATGTGCACAAATGAGTCTTTATGCAGAAGTGCCAAAAACTGGAAACAACTGAAACGTCCTGCACTGGTAAGCAGGTAAGTGCATCCTCAGCAGCAGAAAGGAAGACACACAAGTGATACATGGAGCAGGAGTACATCACAAGATGAGACGATGAAACAGGACACTCAAATGCACGACGCTAAGAAGCCAAACTCCGGAGGGTCATGCAGTAGGATTGCATTTACGTGCCAAGGCAGAAAACCAATCAGTGGTTACGAGGGGCTGAGGGTCAGGAGACCGGCTGATTACAAAAAGCCACAAGGGTCCTTGAGGAGGGTGGTGACACAACTGTAGGCATTTGCTGAACCTCATAAAAAGCGCAGAAAGGGTGTATTTTAGGTAATATGAATTATATCTCTGTGCAAACCAATCCCTGATGACCCCTGCACTCCTGCTGAGAGCACTTCCATGAGCCGCTCGGGTCCCATTAGCAGGGTTTTCAAGGACACAGCCCCAGACGTGTCAGGCCCCTGCCTCTCTTTCCAGCCTCATCCGCCATCCTGCCTCTCCGCCTCCAACCCCACAGCCTTCCAGTTTACTGAACACACACTTCCCTTATCTTTCATATGTTCCCCCGTCCGGATCAACTCACGCCTCATCCTCAATTTCGGCCCCCTTCCCGCAGCCCAAGGAAACCTCCTCCAACCTCTGGGTCCGCTCCGCACTGCATTGCGCACGCTCACGCACCCTCCAGCCTTCTGCTCTTCAGGGCGCACCACGCGCTTTGTGCTGACAGGTGTCTCATTACTGGAATGCTAATTTTAGAAAACAAGTGATTGTAAGTACTTTCTCCTCTCTTTGAAATACATATACATCCTTTTGAAAACTCAGCTTTAGGACTCAGGAATGTCTTTCTCAAGGACCTGAGAACCACTCTTTGAACGGTAAAAATGAAGAGGTATCACCCCTCCCAGTTTCCGTGGAAGGACCGGAGCCCACGTTCAATGCGTACCGTGCTCCAAGTTGCCAATCTACTTCCCCTCATAAAAATAGGAGACGTGTGTTTTTCTTCTAGGTAAAGCTAATTAACTAACATAGGTGGTCACCCCAATTAGGTAAAGTCAGGATAAATCATTCTGTGTGATAGATGGTGCTGTCGAGGCTGCTTCCTGGAGAACTAGTTTTCATTTATCTTGCCAGTATATATGAAATTGGCTGTATCTGCATGGCTATATTAAAAAGTGAAATTTCTATCTCTTTGCAATCTCCAAATGGGTTGCGTGATGTGCACCACACTCCGGTTTAACACTGACTCAGTAATGACACTCTCTTCTTTCTTGACTACCTTGGTGGGCAGGTTTCTTGGCTTAGGAGAAGAATTTCTTTTGCATTCTATTTCCCCAACAGCTGAATCCCAATGAAGGCATTCTAATTTCCTCCAAAGTCACACAGCAAGTGCTATAGCAAATTATCAAGCTGTTCTGCACATTATTTTCCTTTCTGATCTGTTATGAGGATTAAGTCAGATCCAGTAAGTCCAGTGTTCACTGCACTGGGCCACTGTAAAGGTTCAGTCTCTTCACCCTTAGGCCTGAAGTGTGTCCACAAACCCGACTTGTCCCATTTTCCTCCTCCTTAAATTAAAAGCACTTTATTATTCTCCATGCCCCTTAATAGCTTCTCCTTTTGCCCTCAGCAGAGTCTCTGACCTCTGTCTAAAGTGTGAATCCCATCCTCCTCCCTACCCGTCTGTAGAGAGTTGCTTTGGGCAGGGCTGGTCTTTCTTCAGAAGCAAAGTCCACTGACTCTGTGTGTTTGGAGAGGTTAGCTCCTTCTATCTACTGCCATTGACAGGAGGTAAGTGACACCAGGATGCTCCATGACAAAATGTTGCCATAAGGATACTACAGGGAGGGGTGTGTGTGTGGTGAGGGCATCCCGATCCCTGAGGAGCCGGACCCCAGCTGTATCAGGCTCACCTCTAACTGGGACTTCCATGTGGGAAGGGACAGGCCAAGGACTCTGAGCTGGCCGTGCCCCGGCACTCACCACTCCACCCAGCGATGCAGCTGCTGTGTGATGCAGAAGGTTCCCCCTCGTGGAGTCAGAGCCCAGAGTGTCAGTGTGCCGGGGGCCTGAGGCTGGGGGCGGGGGGAGGTGTAGATAAAACCCTGCATTATGCCCCTAGGGCATTATGTCTGCAGTTTTGCCTGGGATCATGCTGATATCCCAGGGGCTTGGACCTGCAGTTATGGGTAACCTGGGGAGCACCTGTGGCTCCCCCATGTGAGCTGCTGAGAGCGGCCTGAGTGAGTCCCTGAATGACTGGAGATGGTGGGATTGGGGCTGCACTTTGCCCCGTGCTAAGGACACCTCCGTCTGGGCCCCCGTTTGTCCCTCTCCACGTGGGAGACTGTCTGTATCTCCCCGCAGCAAGGTTTCAGGAGTGCTGGGTGGGGGCGGTGGGTGGTAGGATGTGTGTGCCCCCACAGCTGGGAAATGTCCCCGGCCTCCTCCATGAACGGGCAGAGCAGTGACCGGGTGCTCCTTCCCCTCTCGAAAGCCGCTCTCTCCTGAGGGATACAAACGAAGACAGGACTCACATTTCTGAGGTCAGAGACTCCTGCTGAGGCCACCAGGAGATGCTAGTGCTATCAAGCTTGTGGTAAATGAAAACGTGCTATATATTTAGGGAGGGGGGAAAAACAACACTTCATGTTTCACGAGTGTTGGCAAGCGTGAACCGAACCAAGTTAAAGGCTCTCAGAGCAGCGCCTGCAAGTCACACCAGGTCCACTAGGGGGCGAGGGGGACTTGCTGTTCACACATTCTGGGCTCCCGGGACAAGGAACCTTTAGCACGGCCCAGGGCTGCAGACCTTGGACTTCAATGAACTACTGCAATCATCATGACAAATCAGAGAGGAACGTAAGTGTAGCACAGTTCAGTAACTTGTCACGGCACTGGCTGTGCAATTTCAAAGAAAATCAGACTCTGTCAGCCACCTCGTTTATAAAATGGAAATGAGCCCGTCTCCAGAGTGGCTGTGAGAAGTAGTGATGAACGTGTGGTGATGTGACTGACAAAAGTCATCCTTCCCTGTGACCTGACTACGAGATCAGGTCCCTGTCCTCTCATAAACCCCCTCACCCAAGTGTCCCCTCTAGTGACCGCCTCTTCCCAACCACTGTCCCCTCACAGACCGCTTCCTTAAAGTACCATTTACATGTTGTGCGCTCACCCCTCCCTGGCATTCACACCTCAACCCACCAAAGTCTGTCTCCCAGTGAATTTACTCCACGGATGTCACCAAGAGCACACACGTGACTCTTCCGTCCTTGGAGCTCTCTCTCCCCTAGATACTAGGACACCCTGGTCGTTGGGATCTCCTTTATGGGATCATTTCTATTCTGTCTCCTTCACAGGCTCTTGTCCCTGGCCCAACACTTAAATCCTACTGTTGGGCAAATCCCAGGGCTCAGCATTTCTTATATGCAGTGTGAAATCACCCAAGAAGGGGGCAGGATTTGGAGCAGAAACAAGTGAGGGAGGAGACCTCAGGAGAGTAAGACAAAGGGCACCAAAGAGACAATCCTACCCAAAGAAGGAGGGACAAAGCCAATTACCTTTACCTTACAGAGACAGTTCTCCAATGTCAGAGAGCACAGTGATCAACCAAGGTGCTTATGCAAAAGGCAGGCTCCAGGGTCCTCTTCAGAGTCAGGTCAGCGGTTCTGAGTTTTAGCCAGCATCATGGGGGACTACGATGGGAGGGGTCTCCAGGCCCCACTGAGAAGAGCTGCCGCAGCTGGCCTGGAGGAGGAAGTCTGGGGCTGCAGGTGCAGAGATATGAAAGAGTCCAGCAGGAATAACCTCAGCTGTCCTGGCCTGACTTCTTCCCATCCAGACATTCTCATCACAGATGATGACAAGCAGAAAACCTTTCCAAGGGGCGCCTGGGTGGATAAGCCGAGTAAGCGTCTGCCTCCGGCTTGGGTCATGATCTCAGGGTCCTGGGATCCAGCCCCACATCAGGCTCCCTGCTCAGTGAGGATTCTCCTCCTCCCTCTCCCTCTGCCCCTCACCCCTGTTTGTTCTCTCTCGCTCTGCTCTCTCAAATAAATAAAATCTTAAAAACAAAAAGCAAACAACAAACAAAAAAGCCTTTCCAAAAGGTGAGCTCCAGAGCTGGGCAGGTTCTCTGCCTAGACTGCTGAGCCCTGACCCCCTTTCGGTACCAGTAAGAGCCATGCATAGGGCTCAGCCCCCACAGACCCACAGAGAAACCTTTCCAGCAAGATTCCTCCACCACCTCCTACTTTCCCCTGCCTTTGACTCTGGCACAGGCCTCTGGCCACAGAGAAAGTCACCTTTCTCCTTTGAACACTGAGATAGGGTTGTTGGGGGGCTGCCTGGGTCTCCACGTGCCTAGGTACCAAGTCAACTGAAGTAGTGGGAAGAGGTAAGAAATCCAGGGGCAGGGGGTGGGGGGGCGTGGGTAGGAAGAAGAGGAGGAGAAATCTGGGAAGAGGAAGGAGAGCGGTGGGGAGGAGGCAAGGGGAGAGGAGAATAAGGCTTTGTGAATGAGCACTTCTGTTTCTTTCCAGGGAAATGGTTTGTGAGTTTCCTACCATCATCAGGTGAGTGGGTGATTTTCAAGGCAGGAAGATGGGACTATATCCCTCCAGGAGACCACTTTGCACGAAAGCCCCCATGATTACCTCTGCTGTCCTTACCTGAGGCAGGAAGATCTGGCCCCTGGGCAAAGGGCAGGAGTAGATGGAAAAGAGGGGGTCAAGGAAGTCAGGGGCAGAAGGTCAGAGAAACCGGGTACCTGGGTGGCTCAGTCGTTAAGCGTCTGCCTTCAGCTCAGGTCATGATCCCAGGGTCCTGGGATCAAGTCCCACATCGGGCTACCTGCTCGGCGGGAAGCCTGCTTCTCCCTCTCCCGCTCCTCCTGCTTGTGTTCCTGCTCTTGCTATCTCTCTCTCTGTCAAATAAATAAATAAAATCTTCTAAAAAAATTAAAAAAAAAAAAAAGGTCAGAGAAACTGAATGTCTTCAGAAGCTAATCTTGGGTGGGGGATGTACTTTCTCTTTTAGACACCCTCATAAGAGGTCCCATCCCCCCAATAGGTATGTGTTTGCTGGAGGCGAGGATGAGGATCCCATCCTGCACACATCTGGTCAGCAGGGCAGATTGCCCTGGCCTTTGCCACCAAGGCCCTGGGGCCTGGCCCTAGTTTTTGTGGAATAGGAAAGGTTCAGAAAGGCCATGGAAATGGACGGATGAACCCAGATTGGGGCAGGAAGAGGTTTGGCAAGAGGAAGTGGTAGAGAACAGAACCCTCCAAAGTGTCTCAAAAGCAAATTTGTGCATGTGAAAAGAGATGCTCACTTGTGATTCTGTTTCCAGGAAGAATATGGGGAGTCCTCCTGCAAGGTGAGTGTCTATTAAGAGAGAATTAAGGGGCCTCCAGGGTAGGAACCTGCAAAGCCAAGAACCCAAATTGGAGTTTCCATGCAACTCAGAAAACTGAGCTCTACTTCCAAATATATGATCTGGTCAGCTCTGCTTATTCGTTCTTTTATTCATTTGTGCATGCCTGTGACCAACATTTATTAAGGACTTAGTGGGCAGCAGGCATTATTCTGAGCCCTGGGGACACAGCAGTGAACCAAACAGAAATGCCTGTGTCGCTGCAGCTTCCATTCCACTGGCCTCTCACTCACATCATCTTGAGGCCACCTTAAGTCTGCTAGCAAAAGCAGAGAGCCCCTGAATCCATTCCTCAATTAATTCTTCTTTTTAAAGATTTTATTTATTTATTTATTTAAGGGACACACAGAGAGAGAGAGAGAGAGCATGAGCAGGGGGAGGGGCAAAGGGAGAGGAAGAAGCAGATTTACCACTGAGGAGGGAGCCCGACGTGGGGCTCAATCCCAGGACCCTGAGATCAAGACCCGAAACGAAGGCAGATGTCCAACTGACTGAGCCACACAGGCGCCCCAATTCCTTGGTTAATTCTCTATGGATATAGACAATACAGGCAGAATTACACAGTAAGAAGGACAGCTCATGTGCACCCGGTACTACCCCAAGCATTTTCCATACATAAACTCAATTTAATCCTTTTAACATCCCCATTTAACAGATGTAGAAACTGAGCCCAGGGCACTTAAGATCCTCATCTCAAAGAGCCCACATTAGAATCCACTTATGTCAGACATGTCCAAGAAATGAGCACCTGGTCATTTTCTTCCACTTCCCATGACCTGTTTCCAGAATCTCCCATCTCTGCTCCCTGCGTTCTACCCCCCTCATTTCATATCACTATGATTGTCTGTTTGCTAGTCTGTTATTTCTAGCCTATTCCCAGAGCTCAAACATGCCATTCACAGAGATGCTTTTGGTTGATAAAAGGGCTCCTATTGATGGGGAAGGGCTGATCATCCCAGGAATGTTCTAATCAAAGAATTGTACCCATTTTCTCGTTGTTGCTGATTCCTGAGGGCAGATGTCAAGCACCTACATGAGGAGATTTTCCAGGAACGGAGGCCCTCGCCCAGCTCTCAAAGGACGCTCAGGATGCCATATTCCATAATATCCTGAACATGCTTGGGAACCGAGAGGCTTTGCAGAACCTCATGGATGAGGTGAGGGGTTCCTACAGCTACCTAGGGCTGATCAAAAGTGGTAACGGGGGCAGGTTTAGGAGATACTGCTACCAAGGCACATGGGGGAGGGGGAATGGGGCAATGCCAGGGGAAAGAGTAGGATGCGAGAGATGCAGGACGTTGGCCCCAGGCACGACAGGGCCAGGGAGCGCAGTCCCAATTACTGAGGCTGCTAGGAATCCCCTGGCACAGGTAAAGCACCCTGACCTCCCACCGTCGTGAATCACTTACAGACTTAAAAGACACAGGCAAAATTACTTAGAAATACTAGTTGTAGTAGTAGTAATATCATATTACCAATAATACCAGTCTCCTACAGCTGGATGGGAACCCCTGGGATCCTCTGGATGACTTTGGTGGCAAAATCCTAAATGAGATGCAAGAGGACATAAGAGACCTATGGATCCAGGAAAGATTCCACATCATTTACCTCCTTGAAGCCATAATGGGTAAGAGTGATTTGGAGGAAATGTAGGAAAGTCACAAGTTTGACCTGCAGCCCTCATGAAATCCATGGGTTGGATGCCACCTCTCCAAAACCCTTCAAATATCATGATCTTCATCCTCACATATCACCTCTCTCCAAAGTCTGGAGGGCTTAGTGAGATAAATTTGCTATGTGAACAGAGACCCAGCCTGAGGTCTAGAAAGTGACCCACCCAAGTTCATCCAACAGATCATTGTGGGTGGGATGATTCCAGGCTCCAGCCTCGGGATCCCATCCTCTGGACCATGTCATGTAGCATCCTGGAGACCATCCCAAGAGCAGGAGGAGGACCTTCCAGTACAGGGAACTTGACCTTCAAGTCCAGTGGGTTATTCCTCTGCCTCAGAGTTACCCTCTCATGGGGTCTCCTAGTTCACAGCGGGGAGAGGAAAATATGACTCTCTTTCCCCAAATGTCCCCGTTCCCAGCGCTGAGTGACACCCAACATGATCTGCTGGCCTAGTCCATGAAGAAGAGGATCCTGCTCCAGCAGCAGGAGCTGGTGAGAAATCCCCAAGGGTCAACGTCCAGGGAAGAGGGTGAAAGAACCAGAGTTAAGAATGACTCTGAGGAAAAAGAGATAATGGAGGTTTCTGCCAGGAAGGGAGACAGGATCCTGCTTTGGCAACTGGGAAATCCCTGGCTACATCTGCCTCTAGGGAACAGGCCCAGTGGGTATGAGGCTACCTTAGGAGGGTCTCTGTTTCCATGGCAACCCCTGCCGAGGCCCCCCCAACACCCCCAGTTCTAAAATAGCCATATAAGAACCCAGGTTTGGGAACTCAGGGGCTCAGAGTCATATCCCTGCTTTACTAACACAGTCACCATTTGGGAATTGCTCTCTCTTTTCTCTCTCCTCATACATATATGTAAGTACGTATGTGTGTGCAGACATACGCATATACATATACACACATTGCACACGTGTATGTACGTGTATACACATCTGACTGCAGATGCCACTATTCTACAAGGGAAATGTTAGCGTAACCAATTAGCAGCTGAGGAACTAATGCTCAGCATTTTTCAATAATGTGTCCACAATCACACTGATCACAGGACACGACCAGGACATGACTCCTGGTCCCCTTGACTCCAAAGCTCTTGTCCTTTTCAGTTACCCTGCATGGCCCTCTTGGGGACAAATTTTCTCTTTCCGACCTCAAATGCTGACCTGTAACATCAGATACTGTTTATTTTAGGTAAGGAGCATCCTGGAGTCCAACTTCAATTACTCCGGGAACATCCCCTTCACCCTCAAACCTGAGCTCCTTGCCCTACTCCAGGATGAGGATTTGGCCATCACCTATGGCCTGCTGCAGGAGGCCTTCCTCCTTCAGTGGCCTGAATATGGAGCTGAGTAGCGCCAGGTCAACCTGGAATCTGGAAGCCAAGCAGCCCCTGTCTGCCCCGTATGGGACTCTCTCCATGCTGCAGTGGCTGGCAGTCAGTCCAGAGAGGCCTGGCCCCGCCCCAGTCTATGCTGGGAGTGCCCCTGATGAGCTCAGGGGACCTAGGGCCACCCACTTCTGCCGTTCCAGGTAGCATGGAGCCAGGGATCGGCACACTTGAGGGAATGTTCTGAAGTGATAGATCTGTACCTTGCTAAAGGTTCATGCAATTGTCAAAACTCATCAAATAGTATCTAAAGATATGAGCATTTTGCTGTATATTAATGCTACTCCAAAAAAAGTAAACAAATACTGAACTCTAGTAACAATATGAATTGTTTGGGGTGAAGTGTACTGGTAATCTGTAACTTACTGTGAAATGCATCAAAAAATAAGGTGATTAATGAAGGGACAGAGAGATAGATATGTGACCAAGAAGAGGTGGTAAAATGTTTAAAACAAGAGGTTTTTTTTTTCTTTTTTATTCTTGAAACATTTTCGTTTGTCCAGAATTGCTTCAAAAAAAATTAACCCCCCCCCAAAATTATACCTGTGTATTGATCATTATATGTTACTTTTCCAAATTATGCTTTTTGAGCTATTTTAAAGGGAACACTGAGGGGTGCCTGCGTGGCTCAGTTGTTAAGCGTCTGCCTTCGGCTCAGGTCATGATCCCAGGGTCCTGGGATCGAGCCCTGCATTGGGCTCCCTGCTCAGCTGGAAGCCTGCTTCTCCCTCTCCCACTCCCCCTGCTTGTGTTCCCTCTCTCGCTGTCTCTCTCTTCTGTCAAATAAATAAATAAAATCTTAAAAAAAAATTAAAAGGAACACTGAGAGAACAAAAGAAGAGGTCTTAGAAATTAAAACTTGAGGGCCCCCTCGCCTCTGCCCGCCTTTCCCATGGCCAATTTGCCTTAAACTCCCTAAAACCTCCGCAGCCCCAGTTCCTGCTGCAGCTGGTCTCTAATTGACAGATGATGACAAAGCCCAGCCACGCAGCTCCATCCTTCAGCAGTTAAACAACCAAAGGGAGTGGGGTTTTCTATGTGACTGTGTACTGCAATCGATGGTATTTACTTTGAAGCACATAAAGCCGTTCTGGCTGCCTGTAGCCCCTCTTTTAGAATGCTTTTCCTGAACCTTCAGCACAACTGAATCTCAGCAACATGAAAATTAGTGCCGAGTGTTCTGATCTCATTTTGCAATTTCTGTCTTTAGGGAAGGTTATGACTGCTCCCTCCGGTTTGGAGCAGTTTAAAGTGGCGATGAGGTGCCCACAGGTGTACAACATTCCTGAGTGCTTAGAAGACATTCAGGATGCAGACTGTTCTGGCTCAAAACGTTCATCTTCTGCTTCTAGCAAACCGAACAGCAAAATGATATTTGGTATAAGACACAGTGGCTAGAAATGGCAGTGAAGCCGACAGGTGGTGTGCAGAGCCAAGTTCAACAGTAAATACACCACACAATCAAGAGCTTGATGAAGAGTCTTTACAATTAGGCAATTTTCCCGAACCACTATTTGATGTATGTAAAAAAGAGTTCAGCATCCAAATGATCAGCTCCAAAAGAACACGTGTCACGGCACTTTGGACAGAGTTTTACCTGTGATAGTTGTGGATTTGGCTTTAGCTGTGAAAAATTATTAGGTGAGCCTGTGCTAACCTGTACTAACAGACATTCATAACAAAACACAAGATCCTATCACAAAAGAGTAGATATTAGAGGTGGAAAAGATGGTACTATCAAAGCCGAATGTGGTGAAAAGGAATCTTCCAAAGTATTTTCTACACAGACAGACGAATACAGAGGAGACACCAGCCAGGCTGCTGCTGATTCGACTCCAACCACGGGGAGCAGAAAGAGTAGCACAGTGGAGTCTGAACTAGCCAGCAAAGAAAAAAGCAGAGGGGCTGAGAGGAAAAGAACCATTACCAAGATGGAGCCAGAAGATATTCCTACAGACGAACTGAAAGACTTTAACACTATTAAAGTTACTGATAACGACTGTAATGAATCCACTGACAACAATGAATTAGATGAACTTGAAGAGCCATTTCATAGATACTACGTTGAAGAAGTTATTGGTATTAAGTGGTAGGAAAACGCTAAAACCTCGGATGTCGATAAATGCTGATGAAAGAGGTGGTCTAGAAAACATGAGGCCCCCTAACAACAGCAGTCCGGTACAAGAGGATATGAAAATGCATCCTGTGAGCTGTGCGGATTCACAATAACTGAGCAGGACCTGTCATCTCATTACTTAGCCAAACACATTGATCATATCTGTGCGTGTGGGAAATGCGGACAGGTCCTTGTTAAGGGGAGGCAGCTTCAGGATCATGCTCAAAGAGGTAGAGAACCCCAAGATCTGACAAGGAACAAGTTAGGAAATATGGAGGAGAAAACGGACATGGAAGAGAATCCTGATGAGCAGTCAGAAGTAAGAGATATGTTTGTGGAAACGTTGGATGATTTTAGGGACAATCATTTCCAGATAAACAGTATCCCCAAAAAAGCAGTTATTTAAACATTCTGCCTGTCCTTTTTGACATCCAATTGTGGCCAGTGTTTTGAAACTGAAAATCTAGTGCTTGAACATACGTCTAGCTGCCTAGACCAGATTGTGTTTAAGAGTGCCATCATGAAGAAAACGAAAGAGATCACAGACGAAAGCATTTTTGTAATCTGCGCAGAAAAGGATTTTATCAGAGGGGTGACTTAAGAGAACACTATACTGTTCATACTAAGGAAAAACAGTTCATTTGTCAGACACGTGGAAAGCAGTTTTTAAGAGAACGTCAGTTGTGACTGCACAAAGGCATGTCCAGGAATGTTTGTTCCACCTGTGATCAAGGAAACCTCAGAAAACATGACCATGTACGGCACATGATTTCTCATTTAACTGCTGGCAAGACTAAATGCCAGGTCTGCTTTCAGATATTCCCAAATATGAACAGCTGGAACAGCACAGGGATGTTCGTCTGCATACATGTGGAATATGTGGAGCAAAATTTAATTTGAGGAAAGATAGGAGATCACATTATAATGCCAAGCATTTGAAAAGAATATAAGTGATTTTCTACTGTACTAATGTTTAGATGATAGCAGACAAAACACCAAAGCAAAGGATATGAGCTATTCAGAAATTGATTTTATGAGATGAATTGTTGGGAAAAAATTTCAAGGCCCTTTTAATACTTTTGTTTAGGATCTTAAGTATCTACATATTAGGTGTTATTAAATGTTTATAATTTTTATTATTTCTTAATAGGATTCTTTGATTTTAGTTTGTTTTAGCTATGATTAAAATTCCTTTTGGGGCACCTGGGTAGCTCACTCAGTTGAGCCTTTGCCTTCGACTCCGGTCATGATCCCAGGATCCTGGGATCTGGCCCCACTGATGGACTCCCTGCCCAGTGGGGGGCCTGCTTCTCCCTCTCCCTCTGCCACTCACCCTGCTTGTGCTCTCGTGCTCTCCCCCCAACCTCAAATAAATAAATGAATTCTTTAAAAAAATAAAATAAAATTACTTTTCAATGTAGACTACAAGTGGCTGTTACCCCTTCAATGTCTATTAAACTTTAGTTTTTTTATTGAAAAAAAAGAAATTAAAACTATTATAAAAACTCAATAGAAGGATCAGAAGGTAAAGTTGAGGAGCTTTCCCAAAAAGTAAAGTAAAAAGTCACAAGATGAAAAATAAGAAATTCAGAAGCCTAACAGCTGGATAAAACAAGTTCTCAAAAAGAGAACACACACACACACACAAACAAATGGAGAGGATACCATCAACAAAATAATTCAATAAAATATCCCATAACCAGAATATGAGTTTCCAGATTTAAAGAGCCCATCACATACCTGACACAAATGGATGAAAATAGGACCATACCAAAACACATTTGTGTGATGTTTCAGAACATGCAGGACAAAGTAAAAATCCAGGGAGAAGAATAAAGGTTATTTACAAAAGATCAAATATAGGGGGCACCTGGGTGGCTCAGTCGGGTTAAGTGTCTGATCTTAATTTTGGCTCAGGTCAAGATCTCAGCGTCCTGAGATCAAGCCCTGCCTCAGGCTCCCCACTGGGCATGAAGCCTGCTTGAGATTCTCTCTCTCCCTCTCCCTCTGCCCCTCCCCTGCCTCTCTCCCTCTCTAAAAAAAAAAAGAAAAAAGAAAAGAATAACTTTAAATTACAACCACACACAGCAAACTAGAGGCAATGGAACAATGACTTCCTACATTTTAATGGAAAGTTATTTCCACCTAGAAGTCTACATCAAGTTTGAAGGTAGAATAAGGGCATTTTCAGACAAAAATTTTTTAAAATTACTGTCCATGTTTCATTTTCCAGAAAACTATGAGAGGTTGTGATACAACAAAATGAGAGAAACCCAGAAGGAAAATATTGGCGACAGGAAAAAGATTTAGTGTAGAATAGAGACAGGGGGATTCCCGGGATGACAGTTGGGTGGGGGAGGGGGGGCGGCAAAGGACAAGTAGTCCCCATCTGAGCAGATAGGAAGGCTCTGGGGGAGATCTCTCCAGGAAGAGAAAATTGATAGAATACCTCGAATCTGAGACATTAAATACAAGATTTAAGGAACTGGAAGTTTGGATTTAATTAGATACAAACACATAGAAAATAGAAGGAAAAATGACAATGAGAAACAAAACAAAAACCCTACAGGAAAGGAAAAATAATTATGGTTTATTAATAGCTGAGTAGTGTTTACATAGTCATAATTGTGATGGGACCTGTGGTGTGTAGAGCCAAGGAGACCCTAAATCCTCATCCTCCCTGGTGTAAGTCTATGGACGATGCCTACAACTGAGCAAGGTTATTATTAAGAGATGTCAGGCACAAAAGGCCACATATTATATTATCCCGTTCATATGAAATATGTAGAACAGGCAAATCCAGAGAGCCCAGAAAGTACATCACAGTGGTTAGGGTGGGAAGTAATGAACATGTTCTAAAACTGACTGTGGTCATGGCTGCACAAGTCTGTAAATATACTAAAGCCACTGATTTGTACACTTTCAAGGGGTGAACTGTATGGCTTGTGAATTATATCTCAAGAATGCCCTTTAAACAAGAAATAAGGGAGGTAATTACCAAAACAAGCAACAAAACACATTTAAAGTGATTGTCTCTGGGGAGAAGCAATGGAAGAAGGTGGGGGGCAAGACAGAGGGGGTGGGATCAGATCAGCTTTGATTAAAGAACACAAAGCCTAAGTATTATTAATGTAAGTCCACACGCCGTTATTGAAAGCTGGAGGTTCACCCCATGTGTCAGGGTCAGGGCTGGAGAGGGTGGGGTACCACGACGCCTGGGCAGGGGCCGGGCTGGAAACCCTGTAGTGCTAGACGCGGGTTCCAGAGAGTTCCTGCGCTGGGCACAGCCTACAGTCCGGAACGGTCACCGGCCACCGCCCTACAGGCAGCCGCCCAGAGCCTCAGGTGGGTGTGGGGGGCCGGGAACCCCGGGTCCTGGAGGGGTTGCGGGACTGGGGGGCAGGGAGGGGGTTCCAGGCAGGAGGGCAGGCCCACAGTCCCCCCTCCCCCCCGCCTCTCCCGGCCTGTCCTTCTCTGCACCCCCCCCCCACCCTTTGGAGAGTGTCTACTTACCCTCCCCGATTCCAGGCTGGCGCTGGCGCTGCCCTCAGACGGTCCCCCAGGGTCCCCTCGGTCACTACCTGAGCCAGCACCATCTCCCTAGGCGCCCCCGCAGCCGCCCCTCTCCGCGCTCGTGTGGACGCGCCTCTGGCGCCCCCTACAGGCTTGAGCAGGCCCGCGCTTCCTCAGGCCGCAGTCACTTTGCGGGGCCCCTTCCTCCGTAGAAATAGCAAATATTGTCATTTAAGGCTGTGTTGGCCCATTTCCAACAACACGGAAGTTTCTCTTTGACTTTAAGTTGGACAGAAAAGGAAAAAAAGACTATTGGCATAAAGATGAATATATTAATACTCTGTATTAAGATACTCTCTTAGACCTAAAATCTTCTTTGTTTCTTCTGATTTAAAGTAAATTAAAACATTTTCATGGGCCCTAAAAGTAGCGTGGGCCCTGGGCACCGTGCCTGGTGGAGAAGCTGGTCCCTCAGCTGCCTCCTTTCCCTGGGGCTGCAGACAAGGCTGGCCCCCACATCACACTGGAGCCCTGGGTCCCACTCCCCTGGACAGTAGTCATAAGCTCCTGCAGTCTCCCCTTTCCAGTGGGCGGTGAGTGCTGGTCCTAAAACACGTGCACTGGCTTGCAGTGTCATTGCCCTGCTCACAAGCCTTCGGTGACTGCCAGGGCCCACCTCAGGAAGGTGCTCACAGAAATGGCAAACTCCATCAAAGACGTAGGAACAAAATGCTACTGGGGCCCACCGGAGGGGGAAACAGAGGTTCATCCTAGATGCCTCTACCCAGAAAACTCAATTATGTGTGCTAAGAGGAGCGAGAAGAGAGAGGAATCCCTGTTCCCTTCTCATGCCACCCCCATCTCCTCTCCCTCCTCCCACCCACCTGGGCACCCACTACCTCAGAAAAGCAAGCAAGGCCAGAACACAAAGGGTAACAGCTTATCAACAAATGCCAACATCAACTTGTTAGTCCTCATAACAGTCCAATGGAGGATGTACTGTTATAGATAGTAATTGTCTATATTTTATATAAATATGAATAAATTTCTACTTTACAGCCAAGGACACCAAGGAGCAGAGAGATTTAGTAATGTTCCCAAGGGAACACCTGTTCTAAAACTAAGAAGGGAGTCCTTAGCCTTGGAGCTTCTCCAGGGGAGTGATTTAAAGGCTATTTCCAGGGTGGTTTTGACCACCTGGGATTTCCACCTATCTGCTGACTTTAGAACCCAGCCCTAGGTCAGAAGCACCTGGGAGAAGCCTGCTCAGGGCTCCCCACTCCTCACACTTCTGCTAGAAATTCAGTTCAGCTGAGACTTCACCAAGGTCCCCACAGCCTTGTAGGACACCTGCCCTCTCTTCGCTCCTCCAGGAACATGTCGTCCCTGTTTGCAAGGGACGCCAGGAGTGTGGTCAGAGAACTGGGCAGGAGAGGGGAGCTGGTGCCCGCCGACAGCCTGAACAGCGCCCCACACCTGTGCCCCTTCTGCCTGGTGAGGAAGAAGCACAGACGCCACCCCAGCCTTGGGACACCCCCTTCATCCCTACAGACTTCTCCCTCATGAATGCGCTGGAGCCCAGCTCCCCCATCCCAGGTACTTTCAGGTGGGGCCTGTGGGTAGCAGAGTGTTGCAAAAAAGACAGATTCACATGGCTGAGAAAGCAGACAGCCTCTGCCCAGACACCCCGTGGACACCTATCCTCCATGTAGGGGAAGGATGAACCCATGTTTTTCTTCCTCCTATCCCCAGTTGTGTGGTAAGTAATGATAATTTTAAACAACAGTAATGGTTTAACATGGGTCAAGCGCTCGCCGTGTGCCAGCGCCCATGCTGACAGTTCCTCGGTTAATCCTCACAGCCACCCTTGGGGGAAGACCCTGTCACTCTTCCCTCCCCTTTTTTAAATGGGGCAACTGAGGCTCCAAGACTTAAGTGGCTTGCTCAGGGTCACACCCAGCCAGTAAGTGGTGGAGGCCAAATTGGACCCCAGGGCTGAGGCCTTAGCCACGCTCAAACCTGCCTTGCTCGCCACCTGGACCTCTCTTCCCGCAGAACTGAACTGGAGCCAATTCATCCAGACCTGGGAGATGGTGGCAGGAGCCGTGACAGGGGCCATGAGTGTGAGCACCAGGCTGCCGGTGCAGGTGACAGGGAACAGTGGGGTGATCCACAGCTCCACACTGACTGTACACACACTCGTGGTTTCCCCTCACACCTGGGAAACTCTGATGAAGAGGTGAGAGTCAGGTGGGCCAACCAGGCCGGCGGGGCTCTCCTGGCTGAGGTCTGTCTGTGGGCACAGGTCCTCCAGGCTGGAGTAGGGATCAGGGAGCAGGAGAGAAAAGCCCAAGGCTCTGGCCAGCTTGAGGACCTCCAATGAAGCCCCTCTGAAGAGTGGGTTGGGATGGGAGAGTCCACCATTAGCAGAGAGCCCAGGGGCCCAGGGACAAGGGGGTGGGTGGTGAGAAGGGCTTATTTTAAGTCAGAGATTTCAACCTAGATGGAAAAAAAACAAAACAAAACAAAACAGAAACGTGGTAGCTGCTGAGTGGGAGGCAGTAAGGAGTGTTGAAGACTATGGCTACCTGCGGACACAAGCCTGCCTAGAGCTGAGCAGCAGCTGCTGGGGCTGTTGCCAGGCAGGACTGTGAGCTGGGTGGCACCATTTCTTCAGAGAAGCTAGAAATTGAGATTTTTATGTGAAACCTACCAATTTTAATATTTTCTCAAAAATTCTGAACACCTCATGGGCCAAATAAACATAAGCCTTTCATCCAACTCAGCTTGTAGAAAGCCACATGGTGGCCTCTGGTCTGGACATTTTATACCTTGTAGAAGACAGATGTCAAGCTCCCCTCAGTTTCTCTCCTTTTCTAGCCACCCCCAAGTGACTTTAAGCAAGCAGTCCCTAAGTCCAGGCCAGTCACACCAGGGAAGGCCTCGTCCCAGGAGGCCTGGTCCCAAGAGCCTGCCCCACCCCTACACATCCTTACAGGAAACTGAGGACCCCAAAGCCCTCGTTCCTCAGGGAGCTGCAACGCCGGAAGGAGAAGGAGAGCCTGTATGTGGTGACAGAGGCCGTGGAGACCATGCACGACACCATGCTTCAGAGCCTCAGCAACGCAGAGGGAGCAGGACGGCTGGCCTTCCTTGGGCCGGGCCATTTAAAGGTGCAGGGTGTGCCCTAGGGGTGCAAAGTCGGGTGTGCTGGGGATGCTGGCAGCCACCAAAGAGCTCCCCCTCCACCCTAACTCCTGCTAAAGGGCTGCCCCACTAAAAATCGCCCCATCTAAACAAGAATGGGATTTCTGGGTGCTTGTGTTGTGGCTCTCAATTCTGATGACACGTTAGAGTCATCTGGAAAGCTGTTTTGGTTTTTATTTGAAAATACCCAACACTGCCCCGCCCAACTCTGTTTTCATAGGTCTAGAATGGGCCCCACTGGCTGGTATCTTCTGACTCCCTCCAGATGACTCTATGTGCTGCCAGCGTTGGTATCACCGCGGAGGGGGTCTGCATCAGCTCTGGAACCAGGCACCCCTGGGTACAAATCCCAGCCCTGCCCCTGGCTAGCTGTGTGGCCTCGGGCAAGTCACTCGACCCTCTGAGTTTGCCAGTTCTTGCCCCGGAGGAGAACCAAGGGAGATTGGGCAGCAGTGGGGAAGGTGCTGAGGTCACTGGTGCAGGGACGCTCCGTTTCCTTCCATGTGCCTTCCACGTCCCAGATCTGCTCCTCACCAGCTCAGTCCCTAGGTCATTTAGCGCCTGGGGGCCTCAGGTCCCCATGGTGACAAAGGAAGTGTGGGCCCCACACTAGTATCCTGGGGCTCTGGGACTCCTGTCTCCCACAAATTAAGTGTGACTCAGCCTCACAGGAATGCAGGTGAGTATGGATCACCTATCAGTCAATCTCCAGCTTCCATTGCTGAATACTGTTTAGAAGCTAGAACACAGTACAAAATGTTTTCTATCAATTTTTCTCATCCATCCCTCCTGATGATTCTATAAGGTGGGTACTATATGTCAGGTTTTCTGGGAGCTGAACCTGGAGCTCAAAGAGGTTAAGGGGCACCTGAGTGGCTCAGTTGGTTAAGCATCTGACTCTTGATTTTGGCTCAGGTCATGATCTCAGGATTGAGATGCAGCCCTGCATCGGGCTCTGTGCTGAGGGTGGAGCCTGCTAAAGATTCTCTCTCACTCTAAAAAAAAAAGAAAAGGAAGGGAGGGAGGGAGGGAGGAAAGAGGTTAAGCTCCTTAGGAGCACACAGCAAGCAAGTGCTAGGGCCAAAATCCAGACTGGGCCTACCTGGTTCCAACACCCATGTGTTTAATCAAACCAGTTACACTATAATGCCACCTCTGAACACAGCAGATGGCTGGCCTTCTAATCAAGGGTTATTTGAGATGTCAATGAGATGTTAAAATATGCAGCCTCGCTCCACTTGCCAGTTGTGGGAAAGACAGGGGACAGTATAAGGGGAGGGAGGGAGTAGCTGAGGGGCAGGGAACCACCTTGGGGATTACATATTTGCTGTTGACTTCTTACTGTGTGGGACTCCAGATGTGTCATGGGACTGGTGTCAGTGTAGGGTAACCAACCTTCCCAGCTTACCTGAGCGAGGGCTTTCCTGGAACAGGGGACTTTCAGTGGGAATACCAGGACAGTTGGTCACCCTAGTGGTGAGTGACAGAAAACCTGAAATGACAGTGGCTCTAAACAAGAAAAGGATTTCTCTCTTAGGTAAAAGTCCAGATAGGAGCCTAAGGCAGTGGCTCTGCAGTGGTGGATTGTAGTGATCAGAGACCTAGCTCTTCCGTTTTGTCACTCTGCCACTTTCTGGTCCGAGATGGCTGCTCTAGCCCCATTGATCATGTCCACATTGCAGCCGGCAGAAGGAAGAAAAGGACTTGCACACACCACCTCCATCCATTTGCATCCCACTGGCCAGAACGTGGAGCTGGATTCAGGCCAGCCAAGTGCCAGCGGAAAGGAGGTGTTCTCTCACTGTTGCTTTTCTTTTTTCTTAAGATTTTATTTATTTATTTGAGAGAGAGCAAGCGAGCGCGCGTGCATGCGCATGAGTGGGGGAAGGGGCAGAGGGACAAGGAGACTCCCGGCTGAGCACAAAGCCCAATGCAGCGCTTGATCCCAGGACCCTGAGATCATGACCTGAGCCAAAATCAAGAGTCGGGACACTTAACTGACTGAGCCACCCAGGCGCCCCCATCTTACTGTTGCTTTTAAACTGCACTTTCCCTGGGGCGCCTGAGTGGCTCAGTCATTAAGCGTCTGCCTTCAGCTCAGGTCATGGTCCCAGGGTCCTGGGATCGAGCCCTGCATTGGGCTCCCTGCTCTGTGGGAGGCCTGCTTCTCCCTCTCCCACTCCCCCTGATTGTGTTCCCTCTCTCGCTGTGTCTCTCTCTGTCAAATAAATAAATAAAATCTTTAAAAAAAATAAAATAAACTGCACTTCCCCTGTGGGAGTAGGGTGGATAGCAGGGGGCCCCTGGGCCTCCCAGGGCTTGCCCCCACTGCGCCGCAGTCTCCACCTCTGAGTGAGAGGGGCTGACTCAGAGACCACTTGGAGGGGATCCAGCTGCGGTGCCTCATGACTCCAGCTCAGCCTTTCCCAAAGCCGGTACCCCAAACTCTGGACAGTGCTTAACAACACTAAGTGAAAATCGTTTCTTTACTGTGGGACTTTTTAGAGCTTTTACCATGCCAATGTGTATTGCTCTGACCCCAAAATGCCCTGGGGTTTTTTTCTGGAAATATCTTGTGTGCAACCTATTTTGCTGTTCTTGCTGCCTGAGTGTCCCCCCATCCCCTGCTTTTGGATCTTCCTCTCCCCTCCAACCTCTACACTGATCATCAAGAGAGATCCATGCAGTCCCTCCTCCTGCGTCTCCCTGTCCCCTGCTCCTGTCTGCCCTGAAGACACCTTCCTGCAGGTCCTCGAATCCTGTGTGGACTTGAGGTCCTGTTCTCCCTGCCTCCTTTCTAGCTCCAGGGTCAGAGCCACATGGCCGAAGAGAAGGCAGTGACCATCCCCCGGGGCACTGTCCTGGCCTACAGGGTGCTGCAGCTGGTGATCAGAGAGGACTGCTGGGGTAAGTGGAGGCTGGAGGCGCAGGGGCAGCAAAGACAGGACTCTGCCTCTGGGAGGGCTGGCAGAAGGGCAGGGCTACCCGCACATGTGGAGCAGCAAGAGGGAGACGAGGCTATTTCCCAGTGGCCTGAGCACTCAGCCAGACAGCTCCACCTTCTGGCAGCTGTTACAAGGATCTGAGGAGCAGGGAGGGCCCCCGAGGTCAGCTGTCCAGGAGACTTACACCCGAATCTGCACCCCACTTAGCCTAGGGGCAGGGGGGTCAGGGAGAAGCTGCATTTGATGGGAGGAAGGGCTGTGTCATCTAATTAGCACAGAGAATCATGTGGACTGGGTGGTCCTGCCCATCCTTAGTCCAGGGGTGACCAGTGGGAGGTGGGGGGTTTGCTCTCCCAACAATGCTGCAGCCCAGAGATGGGCTGGGGACTGAGCACAGGGTGGGACCACTCTGATGCTCAGATCTGGCCCACTGAATCTGCAGGGTTGGCCTTGGGTGGGGGGAGAAGGAGGAGGAGGATCCAGCCACCCTTGCCCTCTGAAAAGAGCAGGAGCCTGAGTCCAGTGCACTGAGGTCTGAATGGCGGCTTTGCCGTTTGCCCTCTGTGTGGCCCTGGAGGCGTCAGCAAATGTCTCAAGCTTCAGCATCCTCGTCTATAAACAGGCTCGTGCTACCTGCCCACAGAGTGCTGTGAGGCACAGGACATAAAGCTGTGAGGCCCCTGGCTCTCTGGCCTGCACACGGTAGGAGCCCCATAATTGCTAACTATCTGCCTCCCTCTCAGGCACTTTCCTCTTTTGCCCTACCTGTGCTCCCACACAGCTATCCTGTACCTGCCTGAGAGAAAGCTCGGTCGAGACTTTAGTGGAGGTAAGGAGTCCTGCCCAGGGCCTGGAACCCAACCAGAAATCACCCCTTCCCACAGAGAATGCTCTGACACTGCTCTTGGGGTCCCTTCCCTCCACCATGCCGTCACCCCATGTCCAGGGGCAGGGAGGGCCATCTTCCAGCTGAAGCATGGGCTCTGAGCAGGAGGGGGAGAAGGAGGAAGGAGAGTGAGGTACAGGAAATAGGGAAAGGCAAGGATAAGACCCGTGACTGCTACCTGCTATGTGGTGGGTACTCAGTAAATGTTTATGGAAGGAAGGAAGGGAAGGACGGATGGACGGAGGGAAGAATGAAAAGTAGGCACTCACAAGAGAGCTCTGCCTGAGGTGGGAGCTTCACCAGGCCAGGACTGTGACACCAGGACCTCCTGGTTAGGCAGAATATCCGGGCAGGCTAGCCCTGGGCAGGGGGGCCTGCGCCCAGGAGCTGGGCATACCTATCCTCTCCCCACAGACTCAGCCTACAGTTGGGCCGTCGGTGAGGAGCCCAACTTCCAGGGCCTGCAGAGGCAGGTGGGTGCCCAGTTGCAGGACCTGGCCACGCTGCCCACAGAGCTGCGGCACCTGCTGCTAAGTGCCGTCCAAGAGCTGCTCCAAGACCCTCGGGCCCTGCAGGAACTCAAGGACACGGTAAGGGGCCCATAGGCTGGACCGGAGGCTGGGGACTGGGATCCAGGAAAGGGGGGCAGAACAGGGAAATGAGAAGCAGGAATAGGGATGTGCTCTGAGTCTCGGTAGTGCCCCACCTTGGATGGCAGGGTGAGGACGGCCCCGTGGTGACCAGGCACAGGCCTGTGCCAGCTTTTGTGTCAGACATTCGCTGAGCATTTGCTCACTAAAGCCCAAACGAGGGACCTGGCTCAGCATTGCTGGCATCAGAACCCAGGCGCATTCCATCCTCACTGGCATCAGAGGGGACACAGTGCCAGGGGTGGGGAACAGGAGCTTGGAGGATTGGGTGCAGGGCTAGGGGGCAGAGGAGGAGACCCACAGCCTGTCCTTGCTCCCCTTTGCCCCTGCCCTGCAGTTGGAACGGGCCCTGGACACTGGGGTGCTGGGACAGCTGGTTGACCCTGGGGGCTTCATCCTAAGCACCATCCGGAACCCCTGAGGCAGCCTGTTGACCTCGAAAGGCAGGGCCATCCTCTGCATTCTTGGAGCTCTTGTGGGTAAGACGGATGCACAAGGGGCTGGGGTGGGGAGGAAGAGTCCAGAGGAAAGTCCTCCCAAGGCCCCTGCCCAGCACCCCTTGTGTTCCCTGACCACCCTCTCCGAGCAAGCCTTCTCCTGTCTGTTCTGTGCTCTAAACGGTCCCAGGCCATTCCCACTCACATCTGATTCTCTGTCCAAGCTCTGTCCGAAGTCAGCATGGAAAAGCACAGCCCCCATTTCCTCAGTTTGCTTGTGCCTTAAGTGAGGGTAATTGGCACTCACATTGCAAGACGGTCCAGCCCTTCCTTCAGTGATGATTTACTGAGCATCCACTGTATGTCAACAAGGCACCGGGAAAAACTGAGGCAGCCGCTCTCCTCTTTCAGTCTGTAGTGGGGACAGACATCACACCAATATAGACAGAGAATTACCAACAGCATGAGAGTGTCTGTCTAACAGAGGCCCTGCTCCAACCCAAAATGGAGGCAAGGCCCACAGAGGGAGCTAGGAATAGGATCCCCTCACTGGTGGCCTGCAGTGTGGACAGAAGCGCTGGGGCAGGCAGGAGGACAGAGGCTTTGAAGCCTGGGCCAGGCTGTTCTGTTGTCACCTTAGGAAGTTGGGATCTTAATTTCCCAGAACCCCCTTCCCTGAGTTCTGGGTGAGAATCCCCCAAAAGAGGAACCACCGTGAGATATGGGGGCCAGAAGTGAAGTAGCAGCCATTCATCTCTGAAGCATCCCTGATGGACAGGTGCTGCAGTGCCCACAGATTCCCAGTGCTTCCTCCCAGCTGCTCGTACTGCTGACCAGCAGGGCCTTGGTCCTGTCACCACACACAGGGAATCCAAAGCTCCCCGTCAGCCTCTACCAGCTGCATCTTGGCAGTCCCCTTCCCACTAGCCTTCACGACTTTCCACCTTGCTTCCTGCACTTCAGCCACGGCACGTGCTGTCGTTGCTTGAACAAGTCAGCCTGCTCTGCCTCAGGATCTTTGCACTGGGTATTCCCTCTGCCTGCTATACTCTTCCCCCCAAATATTCACAAGGCTGACTGTGTTTACTGTTTATCATCAGCATCCCCCTGCCAGAAATATAAGTGCCATGAAAGCAAGTGTTGTTTGTATTACTCACATGCTCGATCTATTGAACACATGTCTGTACATCATAGGTGCCGAACATCCGTTAGGTCCCTCCCCATGCACGAAAAGGAGATTGAGGGGCAGAGATGCCCCCGTGGGGCTAGAGGCATGCTATTCCCCAAGACTGGAGCTTCATGTTTGGAATCAGGCCAACCTGGGTTCTCACTGTAGTTTTGCCCCTGACAGGATGAGGAATCACCATTATCCTGGCTAATAACCACCTTGCAAAGCCACTGGGGAGCAAATGAGCTAATGTCAAAGCCCTTCGTAAAGTGAAGCCCACCATCCACCCTTCATGGGTCGTGTTTTAGGGAAACTGAAAGGTTGGAAGGGGTGGCAACTTACTCAGCACTTCCAGGGCAGGCACAGTTCCCGCTTTCTTGAACCTTCTCGGGAAGGATGGCCCAAGAGGTACGTAGTGGAGCTTGTCTCCACTTTAGGGCTCCAGTATCCCAGCCATTCCTGGGTTACTAGGGCCCACGAGGAGACACGCAAGATGCCTCAGATGCTCGGTGGCCCTCAACCCCTATCTCTCAACAGTGCTCAGTGACACCCAACATTGCCTGCTGACCCAGTCCATGGAGAGAGGGATCATGCCCCAGCAGCTGGAGCTGGTGAGAGCCTCCAGGATGGGGTGTGGAGGGAGGATATCTGGGGGAATATCCCAAGTGGTCTGTCGGTGTCCGGTCCCCAGTCCCTTGAGAGCCCTTTATCAGCACTCACTCACAGAGGGGCATTCCCTGGCTCTGACTTCTGAGTGCCCAGGCCTGTGCAACCTCTGCCAGGTGGGCCCTCTGCTGGGTGGGTCACATTCACTCATGTGGGTTTATTGATTATGCTGAATCCATACCTTGTGCCACCAGGCCCTCTGCTGGGGCTGAGAATACAAAGTGAAAGAGGTTCCACCCCTCACAGTCTGGTTAAGGGACTATGCAAACCAGTGACAACAAAGAGTGCCTGCTTTAGCTCTAACAGCTATGGGGTGGCTTTGGCGGCTATGAGGACACAAACTACAGGGTTCAGGGGCATTTCCCAGGGGGTGACCCCTCCATGCAGTTCATGAATTCATGGATGAAAAGATGGGGGAGTGGGGGGCAGAATCCAGGCAAAACAGCCCAGGCAGAGGCTGGGAGCTACTAGGGAGTGTTGGAAACCAATGACTCCAGCCAGTGTGCGAAGAGCAGTGTTGGGGGTACACTATTTTGCCAAGCCTCAGCTGTAGTGGGAGATGGGGGAGCACTGGCCCCAGGCTCCCACCCTCAGGGTGGGTTCCACTGATGCAGGACCTGGGAGACCTGCCTGTTCATTCTGGGTGGTTCCTTGCAGGTGGCGAGCATCTTAGAGCCAAACTTTAATCAGATGGAGGAAACCACCTGTTCCCTCCCACTAGAAGTCCTCTCATCCCTGCAGAGTGAGGATGCAGCCCTCTCCCTGAGCCTGGCGGAGAGCTGTGGACTGGAGCTGCAGGGGCCTAGCCAGCAACTCATGTGGGACCCTGACCTGGTGGCACAGCTGTCCGCACTCTATGGGTCCCTCGCAGGGCTGCAGATGCTGGCTGCACCCAGCCCTGCAGCCCTCTAAGCTAACAGCCTCCCCTAGGGTTCCAGTCCTCCTGCCTCCAGGGACCTGCTGGCCCAGGCAGCCACGGGTGATTACGGGCTCCACCAGGACTGGCGCACACGCTTTCCTCCATCCCTTTCAGGACTGGTCTCCAGACATTAGTCACCCATCCAGATGCGAGGGGGCGGGGGCACCCATTAGTGTAGGGTCTCACCTTGGATCAGAATTCTCCCTTGAGAGGTAGTAGAAGCTGGTTCCAGAAGAGCCGGGGCTCCATGCACCGCCCACCACCGACAGCTGTGTAGCTGTTACTCCCCTCTCCGCAACATTAACGCCCTATGAAATGGGGCTGAGAATCCCCAGCTCACAGGACCGTAGCGAAGACTTAAAAGTTGTACATAAAGTGCTCAGAACAGTGCTCGGCTGTCAGCTATTACTGCGTGACGTGGCCATTACTGGTCGTCTGGCTACTCTGCAGGAAGCTGCAGGACCCTTCCCCAGCTGCGCAGAGGACCTGACGGTCTCCCCTTAACGCCTGCTGCGCGCCGCTCAGCCTGGCCTGCTTTCCCGGCGCAGGATGAGGGAGATGGGGGGAAGTTCCACGTGGCCTGCGCGGGCCTGCGGGCCGGGACTCCTGGGCCGGGCCCTCCGCAGAGCCTTGTCTGGTGGTGGGAACCTGCCAGCGACGCCGCACAGCGGATAACCGGAGTCCTTTCACGGTAGGAAGCATCTCCGGCAGAACTCGCACGACCCGACATGGCCGTTACGTGGAGGAGCTGTGAAGGAGTGCGCGTGCGCGTGCGCCCGTGCGTGTGCGTGCCTTGCGTGTGCGTGCCTTGCGTGTGCGTGCCTTGCGCGCGCGGGGCGTGGGAAAGGAAGAGGCTGAGGACTCGAGTCGGTTGCAGGTCTTGGAGCTCCTGCTCGGTTCTCTTGACTTGGCGGAGCCCTCCGTAGCCGAAACAAAACCCCGACAGAGCCCTTGCTTTTGCCCAGGCCCGGCAAAATGTTCGTTTCCACTGATAAAACTTACCTAACAAATAATGGCCTTTGTAAAAAGAATTTACAAAGGTCTCAGAAATGTATGAAGAACACTTGAATCTCCGTAACTCCACTACCCAGATACAAGCAGTACTGACATTTTGGTAACATTTGCCCATCAGTGTTATTCCCATGCATTCATACAAATCATCTTGCAGGTAGCTGTGCGAACTTAGGCTAAGTTTCTTAACCTCTCTGAACTTCTGTTTCCTCTCCCATAAAGCAGGGGTAAAAATATCTCCATGTTAGAGAATATCATCAAAAAGACGTGACTGCCAATTGACCTGTGAGCTGGACCCAGGCACTCCCAGGCTCCTCACCCCCTACTCTGTCCTTGGAATGAGGGTTGCACTCGCCTTTCCTGCTCTCAGAGGCTGCCTCAAGGACATAGCCTTGAGATGGTGATGTGATGTTGAAAACACCTACATGGTGTATAAATGAACACAGCGCCTCTTTATAAACTTTGAAGATTTGGAGGGCAGGTGCAGGGATCCATTCATCTTGTTGCCACCCAACACAAGACCCGTATGTAAGTTCCCTTCACTGATATTAAAACTAACCCCCTGGAGTGGCCTGCCGCTTTCTGAGGTCTCTCTCCCTGCCCTCTCACTACAGGGGTCAGTTTCAGATCATACCCAGGAAGCTGAAGCTCCCAAGAGGGTTGTGAACCAGCACTCCATGTGTTTGTACCCCTTCAGTAACATGCTCACATACAGTGGCCCCTCAAAACTATTTTCCTCCTTTTGTAGGACCCTCTAGAGAGCCCACCCTAACAGTACTCACAGGAAGGCCCTTGTCTAAAATCCCCTTTCAGCAGCTAAGTCAGAGTCTCCAGGCACTGTGAGCTTGTGGCCAGCAGAGGAGGCAGGATAGTTGAGCTGCCTTGTAGCCATGGGGGTCTGAAAGAAGAAGCATCTCTCTGCCCTTGACCATCCCTGTGCAGCTCTCCCCTTTCTTTGGACCTCCCAAAAGCACATAGGGCACAGCCTGGAGGCCAGTGTTGCCTGAGCAGCTTTTCTAGGTCGAGGTGAGACCTTAGAAATAGGGAGAATGGGTCATAAAGCCATTGACAGGCAGAAGGGGGACCAGAACCCATACAGTGGTCTTTCCCCTACCCAAACCATTTTGGTGTCCACCTTCCATGCCCCTCCCATCTCCCAGCCTCTCGCCACCTAATGCTCCAAGAAATATTCCCGCACTGGGCCAATGGGGGCCGGAATCTCAGAGCAAAAGCCCTCAACTAGTGAAAAATGCTAGTGCTTACTGAGCCAGAGATCATCTCCCTGCTCCTGCAAAATATGCTCCACTCACCTCCTTCCCACTTCCTTCCCACCCCATACCTCCTTCCAGGTGTTCAAGCCCCAAACTTGGATCATTCTTGACTCCGATCTGCTGGGGACACCTGTGGCTCTCCCTCAAAATATATACCGGATCTCATTCCTTCTCACTACACCCAGTGCAATGATCTGCCTTTATTTCTTGCCTCGATTGATTAATTGTCTCTTGCAATTCCTTAATTGGTCTCCTTGCTTCTGTCTTGCCTCATCTCAGTCTGTTCTTGGCAGTTAGAGGGTTAGAGTTAAACCTTATCAAAGATATCAGTTTATATCAGTCCTCCCTCAGAGCCCTCTGATGACTCAGAGCAAAGGCCAAAGTCTTCTGGTTGGCTGCTATGGCCTTATGTGATGCGATGCCATTACCCCTCTGACCGCACCTCCCTCCCTGGCCCCCCCTGCCCCTCAGGCACTGTCTTGCCTTGAGGGATCTGCAGTTGCTCTCAGCTGTCTGTCCAGGACCCCTTTCCGCAGACACCCTCACTGCCACCTGCCTTCCCTCCTTCAGTCCCGGCTCACATGCTACCTTCCTTAAGACACCTACCCTTGTCCACCCTACTAAATTGCTAACTGGTCCTCTGCCCAGCACTCCCAGTCTACCTTAATTTTCCCATAGGCCTTAGTATCTTCAACTGTACTGTATAATGATTGAAATCAGTCCAGTAATTAATTACATCTAGACACTGGGAATACAGCAGTACAGGGAACAGACCTGGCCCTGCTCTAATGGAACCGACCATCTGGGGTGTGACACACAGGCACTAAACAAAAGTTCCACGATCACTTTGCTAATTCCTGCCATGATGATGATATGCAGGAGACTGCCGACTGGTTAGGGGAATCTAGGGCCTCCTCAGAGCTGAACATGCCCTAGGATTCCACTTTGATCAAGCACACTGATCAACAGCATGACTTTCCCAGGTGTCACTGACAAATGTGCTACTTTGGGAGATATGTCTGAGGGCAGAGGGAGAAGGATAAAGAAGGGTGGCAAGAACAGCAGGGGCCAGGCCTCCTATTATTGTAACCTTAGACCAAACGCAGATGGGCGCTGGTGGGTAAATACTACCCTTGTCTGCGTCCAGAAGGACAGATCCAAGGGGCTTTCTACAAAGCTCCCCAGAAGGGCCAGGGGCACAGAGTCCCAACATGAGAACCCAGCCTTGTATTGGCTTTCCCTCCTGGCCTGTTTCACTCTGCCCAGCCCCTGGTTCTGCTCACTGGGACCTCCTCCAAAAATTACCCACAGCACACAGCCCTTGCTCATGCTCTGCTTCCCATGGACACCCCAGGCTAGAACAGCAGGTTCAGTGGTAAGTGAAGCGGAGACAAAAACAGAGTAAGGGTAGTGCGGAGTGTCTGGGAGGTTGTCATTTTCAACAGCAGGGGTCAAGGTAGGCCTCCATGGTAGGTAACATCTGCACAAAGACAGAGGGCATGACCCACCCACAATCCCAGTAGGGGGACCTGCCACTGCAAAGGACTTGGGACAGGGGAGTGACCACCCTGTGCTCAAGGAACAGCAAGCTTAGCCTGGCCAGGGGTGATGGATGCGAAGCGAAGGAGACACACGATACTTGCACACATGCACGAAGGCTCATCCTCACACCACTGTTTACAATAGTCTGGAAAGAGCCGGAGTCCATCAAACAGAGGGATGGTTAAGTAAGTTATAGTACATCCATATAATGGACTACTACACAGCATTCAAGAAGAATGAAAACACTCTTTATATAAAAATATGGAACAATTTCCAATTCATATTAAATGAATAAAGCAAAATGTGGAATGGTGCATATAAGAAGTTGCATTTGGGTAAAGGCATGGAAGAATAAACATGAATGACATAAAATTTGAACCCAGTCTATTGCACTTACAAAAGCCATACAAATTATTTCTCCTACAACCACACATGGAGGAATTTCGTAAAAAAAAAAAAAAAATCTTGAATGCTCCTGGTGTTATGTGTCAACCCAATATTCAGACCACACCATGGAGAATATACACCCAATATTTGCTTTTACTGTGGCTTCTTCTATCCGAATACCCTCTCTGAACACCCAGAACATGCTGCCCTCCTCCATTCGGGCCCCGCCCGGAACCCATCATTACAGTCCTAAGACACAGTCTAAGTGGGCTCTGGAGAGGTACTTACTAAATGTTGACGGACATAAAGATGTGCTTGTGAACACACTGACTGAAGCAGTGTATCAGTACACTGGAGTTTGATGCTTAAAAATCATTGTGTTGCTAATCTTCATTTCAAAAGGCAGTTCATCGCCTCTCCATTTAGAAAACTGGAACAACCACACAGTGTTTATTAGTTATAGGATCTTTAAAGGGTTCATTAAAATTGAGCAGCTTTGCCTAGCACCCTCACTGACTGAGGGAAGTGTAACTGGTACTGTTGACCACTCTAGAATAAATGGAAAACAATACACGTTAATGGACAGGACACTTGGAATAGACTGCGTTGTTGTTTTTAATACAGTTAAATGTCATGATGGACATAATGAGAGTGATAGCGAGCACTTTTGATACGTACAGGACATTACGGGCATTATCTGGCATAATCCTCAGGGCCACTGTAGAGGGGTAGGTATCTCGAGTATTACCCATTTTGTAAATGAGGACGTGACTCACCAAAGTCACACTGAGTTAAACTCCAGTCCACCAACTCCGAAGTCTGTGCTTTAACTGCTCACATTCCTACTGCCTTTTGCAGGTAGTAAATACAAGACATGTAGTATATGATGTGGAATCAAACATTAGAGATTTTGTTTCAATTCTCTCATTTTACCAATGAGGCAGAGTTCCAAAGAAGTGATGTGGCTTGGGTTTCCTGACTCTTCATGCACAGATCCTTCTATGCATTCTTCTATGCATCACACTGTACAGAGCCTGAAATATGCTCGGTAAGGGATTATTTCATAAGAATTTATGGGATGGAGTTGACTGCAATCTCAAATGGAACCAGAATGGCATTTTTAACTCAAAAGACCTAGATTTGAGTAAAAATGCTAACTATCTTTATGACAAGTCTAAAATATTTTGAGCAATCTTAAAATAGTCGAGTGCTTTTTAATCCCAATCTGTAAAGGGAAAATAGCTGATTGAAATGTTCTAGTCATCCATATTGAGGGCTGTAGAAATGGGGCAGTGGTGAACAAAGTCATGATGCAATGGGTACTTTGTATCATGAGGGAAGAGGCACAGGCACTGGACTGAGAGGAGCAGAGATACTGAGCAGAACTGTGTTTTAGAGGGGAGAGGGGGCTGGAGGAGGCCGGGTTTCGAGTGACGTTAAGATTTACCGATGCAGAGCAGGGTCCCACCTCCCTCCAGTTCGCAGGGCAGACCCTGCCAACTCACCTTGGCCCTCTTTCTTGATGAGCCCATGGTCAGTCCCATAATCCTTCACTCTAGGACGGATGTTACGAATAAGAGATCAGACTTGGTAGGTGGGAAGTTGACGATTTGTTCTCTTTGGCCATCTGAATGGCAACTATTAGACCCGAAATTAAATCCGTGGCAGCAGGGATGGCTCCTTTTATCACACTGCAGCACCGCACTTCTATCACCCCCAGTTCTCGAATAAACCTGCTCTTGTAACTAGCAGAGGGGTCAGCAAACTCTTTCTGTAAAGGGCCAGATAGTAAATATTTTAGCCTCTGAGGGCCATATGGCTTCTGTCACAAGAATTCCATTCTGCTGTTGTAGTGCAAAAATAGCCAAAAATAATATGTAAACAAGTGAGTGAGGCTGTGTTCCAATAAAATTTTATTTATGGACACTGGAATTTGAATTTCATATACTTTACATATGCCATGAAATATTCTTTTGATTTTTCTCAACCTTGTAAAAATGTAAAAAACTATTCTTAGTTCACAGGCTGTACAAAAATAGGAGGTGGGCAGATTGGCCCGCAGACCAGTTTGCTAGCCCTCAGTCTGTAGTTAGAGATTTCTCTACTTCTCCAATATGCGGAGCGTGAGCTGTGCTGACTGCAAAGGCCAGTATTGCTTTCTCTCTTCCAGCTGCCTCATTATTTTTTACTTGTATTCATTCACCCCATTCGAGCATTCGCTTGGCCCCTACTCCAGTCTGGGTACTGCGCAAGATCCTTGGGGCACTGAGGGAAAAATCAGACATGGCTCTTATCCGAGTTCTCACAGGGTCAGAAAAGTATCTGTATCAGAGGTGTTGGAACAAGACACCAGTGTTGGATTCCCAGGGCTGCCATATCAAATTACTACAAATGTGGTAGAAATGTGTCCTCTCACGGTCCTGGAGACCGGAAGTCTGAAGTCAAGGTGGCGGCGGCAGGGTTGGTTCCTTCTGCAGACTCCCTTCTTCTGGAGTGAGAAATCTGTCCCATGACTCTCTTCCAGCTTCGGGTGATTGCCAGCCATTCTTGGTTCTGTGGCTTGTCGATATACGCTGCTCCTATCTGCCTCTACCTTCACGTGGCCTTTTGCTGTGTCTGTTTCCCCTTCTTTTCTCTTACAAGGATTTGTCATTGGATTTAGGGTCTGCTCTAATTCAGGATGGTCTCATCTCCAGATCCTTGATTTTATCTGCAAATACCCTTGTTCCAAGTAAGGTTGTATTTTCAGGTTCCAGGTAGACATATCTTTTAGAGGGCCACTATTTAACCCATTACAATACTCTTAGAAGACTGGGGTTAATGTTATCCTGAAGGCTTCATGGAGAAGGTCTTAAAAAATGAGAGCTGCTGCTCATCAGATGGACGTGAGGGAGGAAGGAAGTGCAGGCTTGGGGACCAGCCAGAGTTGGCGTGGGGGGTGTGATGCCACACGCAACTTAGAAACTGCAGGCAGCTGAGCCTGGCGGAAGAAGAGCAGGGTATGCACCGGGAGCACGTGAGGCCAAGGCCAAGGAGGTCAGCAGGGAGTCCACGGTGGCGATGTGGGCATCATGATCCAGCACTATTAAGCCAGAAGGATTTGGTGGAAGCCTCTGGGACTCCTTCCACTTCAAATGCACCAGAGCTCAGACACTCAAGACACTCATCACAACCCCAGCACAGTGGGACTAGACAAGCTTTAAGCTGTTTCTCCCAATCAGGACATTTCGATCTCATGATTAAGGTTTTATGATCTTTAAATAACACACACGCTGGTTTTCTACCACGAGTGTCAAGGCTTGTGGCTTCAAGCCCCTCTAACACACATGCTCCTCCCAATGCTGAGAGCTGCTCTTCCTGCCACCCTCTTCGCCTCCTGTGACCACCCTCTCACTCCTGGGGACTGTGAGTCAGGCAAGTGCAGTTTTCCTCCTATTACTACAACCATACAAGAGTCAATCAAGAGTAAGAGGCAGTTAATGACAAGATCAATGGTCTTACTGCATTTAGCAAGATTTTAAAAGCAATCAAAACTAAGACAATAATGAAGAAAAATACTATTACAAAGAAGGGGGAATATTTGATGTGTGTATGCACTCCACTAAAATAACACGGGGAAGACTTTACAAGCTTAAAAACAAAACACCAGTAAACCAAGCCACACTTAGAAAAATGAAAGCTGATTTTTATTTTATCATCAACAGCCATTCTTTAAACATGAACATGCATACGTAATATTCTACGCACACATCACAGTTTTTAACGTTAGTTAATAAAGGTTAAACACACAACATACATCCTTACAAAAAAAGTCAAATGCAAACTTAAAACTTTGAACAAAAGTCTTACTAATTTAAAAAAAGTTTGTGTTGGGTACCATTTGTACAACACAAGTTAATTTAAACATTTTCATTTTGGCTGCACATGAAAAAAGCGGCAGTAGAAAATAAAGTCATTGAGGGTTTTTTAAATAGCAGAATAGGCAGTTTTGCCATGCAGGAGAAGCAATATTAAATATTAGTTTTCAAAAAAAATCCACATTTAAAAATATTTAGTTCAAGTCACAGAATTTTTCTCAGTAGAGACCCCAATGCAATGCATAATTAGCTGCCTTAGATGGCCCGTTTGAAAGGACAATATCCCTTCAGAGTATAACTTTACTGATTTTGGCACAGAAAAGAAGTCTTAAGAACGAGAACATGATTAAAAAAGAGGGAAGAGGAACAGAGGCAAGAAATAAAAAGCAAGAGTACATGAGATAGTAATTGTAATCACTAAAAACTGAGCATTCCCAGTCACTGCAGAATACTGTCTTCTGTCCACAGCAGGTGCGCACTCCACGGCTGTTACTGCAGCATGGACTTGATTTGCTTGGAGGTAGTCTCATCATTCAAATGTTTTGTTGTGTACCTAAAAGTAAACAAACAAACAAACAAAAACAGCAATTTTAGGGAATTTAAAAAAAGTCATTATCCGTACTCACTGGTTTCTAGTATTACAAGATGAGCAAATAGGCCAATCTTCCCTCACAGAATCATGCCCTTGATTTCCAGCTTCAACTGGGTTCAGGTTCTGTCTTGCTTAGCCTCCCTACCAGCTTTTAAACAGAAGACTCAAGAACTTTGTAACTGAGTCACAACTGGTTAAATTCTAAAGGAAACACTCAAGCTGCACCTCTCACTCGGACGAACACAGTCCTTGCTCCATCTCAGGGATTGACAAATTACAGCCGGTGGCCCAATCTAACCCACTACCTATTTTTGTATGGGCTGTGAGTGAAGTCCATTTTTATAATTTTAAATTTATGGCGAAAGAAATCAAAAGAATAATATTTCATGTTAACATGGAAATTATATGAAATGCAAATTTCAGTGTTTTTATAAAAAGTTTTAATGGAAGACCGCCATACTGATTTACTTCAGTATTGCCTATGGTTACCTTCTTGCTACAGTAGCCAAGTAGATGTGACAGAAACCATGTGGCCCCAAACCCTAAAATGTCTGTTTACCCTCTAGCCCTTTACAGAGAAATATGCTGAGCTCCGTTCTAGTCCCAAACCGTCACATCCCAAAATGTCTCAATACTCTTAAGTGCCTTGTTTCCAGCTAGATGTGTTTTGCTATAGGCATGTAAACACAAGAATCATAAAGAGTGATCACTGGTTTATGAGAAGATTCACCAGAGGAGCCCTTTAATAGCCCAAAGTCAGTGAGTAAGCCTACGTGTCCGACTCTGTTCCAGGAGCTTACAACCTGGCAGGGCAGACAGATGGTAATATGCTCATACCAGGGGCAAAGGAGGAAAATACCAAGTGGGGCCTTACAGACAGGTTATTCCAAGTGCAGTGAAAGCAGTGGAGGATATTAGGTGGGATTTCATTTAGGTTCTGGAAGGACTGCTCTGGCTGCTGAGGAAGAAGTGTAGGGAGCAGAGGAACAGCACAGGGACCAAGCAGGGCACTGTTCCAGGGGCCTCAGGGAGGGATGACCAAGGCCTGGACCAGATGAGAAGCAACGGATACAGATGGACAGTTCAGACAGAACTTAATGCTGTATCAGTTAATTTGGCTTATAAGAATTTCACATATAATCTTTAAGGAATATATCATTTTAAGCAAGTACACACAGATGGTCTTTGTGTCTTCAAGAAATTTAAACCCAATTCTTGTTAGTTTCATTTCAAATCAATTTAAAAATTGAAGAAAGCACCTGAATGCAAAGCCTTGGAGAGGTAAGGACACAAACATGTACTTATTAAGTACCTGATAAATTCTCAACAGTTTTACTTGTAAGTCACTTCCAAATTGTTCACATATTACTAAAGAGACACCAGAGCACCTGGCATGTGATAGGTGCTCAATTAATTGGTACTTGTGGAAGGAAGACAAGAAAATAAGCAGCCAGGCTGGAAAAACAATCCATAAAGGAATATTTACATTAAGTGGCAGGTGATGTAGCCAACACTAAAGCCTTGTTTTCTTTTCCAAGTGCAGATAAAGTATATTTAGCTGCACACAATCCTACTGATGTCAGGAAATAAAAGTGTTTAACATCCTTCTCTTCATTTCTGTTTTTTCCCTTTTCCTTTATGCGCCTGAACAGGGGACAGGGCCACACAAGTGGCACACCAACATTTCTACACAGACTTAAGTTTTAAGTACCACTGCTCAGCAATGTTCTGGGACATTCCAGGAGTTCTGAGTGCTTTCCTCTCTACCAGACACAAGTTCTTGCTGCTTCTGCGGGAGGTGATCATGCACTTCCAGCAGTTCTCAGATCCTTGCCCTGAACGGTGCTGACTGGGAGGCAGGCCTGTCACATCACCACATTCTTCTCAAGAAATGGCCAGGAATTAGGGCACCTGGATGGTTCAGTTGGTTAAGCGTCCAACTCTTGATTTCAGCTCAGGTCATGATCCTGGGGCTGTGAGATCGAGCCCTGTGTCGGACTCCGTGCTGGGCGTGGAGCCTGCTCGGAATTCTCCCTCTCCAAACAAACAAACAAAAACAAAACAAAACAAGAAAGGAAGGAAGGAAGGAAGGAAAGAAGGAAGGAAGGAAGGAGGGAGGGAGGGAGGGAGGGAGGGAGGCAGGAAAGAAAGAAAGAAAGAAAGGGCAGAAAGGGCAGGAACACCTAACATGTATGAAAATAATATATGGACACGTATGGCATTATTTCACTTTGTGCATAACACCAAAGTTCCTCTGAGTGCTATGACTTTTCTACCGAAGAAAATCAACCATTATTTACCTTTACTCTGAAATTTAATAAAGAACGCAGTTATCTAGCACTGAATCTTAACTCCCAGCTCTAGGTTGCTCTCTCATGGTCAAGGCACTTGGTTCCATTTTTCCAACCTGTAAAATTTAGGCATGACTTGCTGCTTTTCTGTAATCACATACTATAAGTTGGAGGCACTATATATAATAGCTACGGAGAAGCATTCAAAATAAACAGCATATATATGTGTACGCAATTAAAATTGAAAATTTTTTTAGTTATTGGGGTGCCTGGGTGGCTCAGTCGGTTAAGCGTCTGCCTTTGGCTCAGGTCATGATCCCAGAGCCCTGGGATCGAGCCCCGCATCAGGCTCCCTGCTCAGCGGGAAGCCTGCTTCTCCCTCTTCCTCTGCCTGCCGCTCCCCCTGCCTGTGCGTGCAGTCTCTCTCTCTGTCAAACAAATAAAATCTTAAAAAAAAAAAAAATAAAATTTTTAATTATTAACTGTCGGTTCTGAGGCAAATGATGGAGTGAGCATCTCTAGTAAAGCAGCTACTCAGAAAGTAATTCCACAAAAGTATCTCCCATTCTGTAGAGGTGTAAGTAACAACAATTGCACAGCGCTTTTGGGATTATGAAATGCTTTTTAAATAGTATCTCCTTTGCTCTTAGAGTGAAGAACATTAAGGGCTACAGTGATTTAGTTTGAGCACTGTTTCTCAAAGTGCCAGCATTACATCAGCTAGGGTGTTTGCTTATAAAATGAGGTGCCCGAGCCCCACCCCAGACCTGAGAGAGAGACTCTCTGGGGGATGGTGACCTGGGGATCTGCATTTTCACCTCCTTCCTAGTTATTCCAAAGCACTCCAGAGTTCAGTCATGTAGGAAACCTAAGGCTCAATGATATAGCATCAAGCATATGGGATTTTAAGAATGAAATCCTGAATGTGAAAACAGATGCCGACATTTATTAGCTATACGATCTGTGAGTCTCTCAAACATCCCCAGCACCTCATATCCATCACCTACCTCACAGAGCTGTGGTGTGGATTAAATAAAGTCATATATATGAAACTGTTTATGAACGTACAGTGATATAAAAATGTTACTAATTGTAACCACTACCATAAAGTATCAAGTGTACCAATGAACCTTACAAAACTTCCTAGGTGAAAAAGAACCTGACACATAACACGTAAAAACAGTTCAAGAGTTATCTCTGCAACAAAACCTTCATTTTCTACTTTCCATTAGATACGTGAAACAAAAACTGAAAACTGACAGGTGGCTCTTGCCTCAATGGTGCTTTACTTCCCCTTTCCCTCAAACAGACTGTTGCACGCGAGACTTCAATCCCACCTCTCAGCCCCGCTGCCCGCTGCTGCTCTAATTCTAGAATAGAATAGAAGAGGCCCAATTACCTTTAAATTCTGAAAAACAAAAGCAAACTCTGAGTTTTTAATGTGTGGAGCACTGTCCCTTCAAGGTAAAGAAATATAACACCAGGCCCAGGGCGCCTGGGTGGCTCAGTCAGTTAAATGACTGCCTTCGGCTCAGGTCATGATCTCAGGGTCCTGGGATAGAGCCCCACATCGGGGTCCCTGCTCAGTGGGGAGCCTGCTTCTCTCTCTCCCTCTGCCGTGCCCCCCCTGCTTGTGCTCTAAGTATAAAAATCTTTTTATAAAATTTAAAAAACATAAAAAATAAAAAGAAATAACACCAGGCCCTCCTAGACTTTGATTCCCTCTTCCTTTTCAAAGCAGGTTTCCTGTCACTGGCTGGCTTCGCAGTGTCTCACCAGTAAGAAAGAAGGGTCCTGGGAGAAAATCCAGGCTGACTGGGACCCAGGGAGTCTTCAGAAAGGGATCAAGTGGTAAAGATTCACAATACCATGAATATGGATAAAACCAATGAGGTTTATGTTGTAAAAACCTCCAGAGTAAAAAATTCCCGAAAGTTATGGTTTCTGTAGGCTTATGGTTGAAATAGTTCGACATTATGAGGCTTTTTATTGTTATATTATGGTTCTGAATCTTTCTTATATTTGTTTAGAACTGACCTCCTTTACTCATGTAGTCACTGCTTACAGAATACTTTTCATAATCCTAATAAAATCATTTGATGGTTCCATTCAACTGAAATGATACAGCATAGAATTCTGCTTTATGATGCACCAAGTGTGACTAAGCATTCAAGAGGAATAACAACCTGTTTTGCTCATTAAACGTGAGAAATTTAATACTGAATTGGCAATCATTTTTGTGTATCATGTGAACTACAGTGCACTACAGTGAAAAGCAAAGATGGCCCGTGACCTCAAGAAGTCTCCATACAAATATTACTGTGCCCGCGTAATTTTGTGTTTAAACACAAAATAATCGAGCAATGAGCAAATTATCTTTTATGTTAGGGAAGTTATACTATAAATTAAATCTCTGTGAGTCCAAGATGTTATAGTACACTGAAATTTGCATTTAAAAATATTCCAGCAGGAGCACCTGGGTGGCTCAGTCATTAGGCATCTGCCTTCAGTTCAGGTCATGATCCCAGGGTCCTGGGATCGGGCCCCGCATCGGGCTCCCTGCTCCGTGGGACCCCTGCTTCTCCCTCTCCCACTCCCCCTGCTTGTGTTCCCTCTCTCGCTGTGTCTCTGTCAAATAAATAAATAAAATCTTAAAAATAAATAAATAAATAAATAAAATATTCCAGCCTTCAAGAGGCGCTGGCTGCTCAGTCAGCAGAACATGCGAATCTTGATCTCGGGGTCGTGAGTTCAAGCCCCGTGCTGTGCCTAGAGCTTACTTAAAAAAAATAAAAAGAAGCCTGTCTTTAAAAAAAAAAAATCCCAGCATTCTTAGGAGCTACAGTAACATCAAGTAGGTCTAAGCTGAGAAAAGAGAGCAAATAACTGATTTTCATTATAAGAAATACTGTAAGAAATACACAAAAGTAATAAAGATATCTGTGAAACAAGAAATGTAATCACACTGTATTAAGGGAAAAGAGCTAGTTTTCGTAGAAGTGTTTTTATGGTATTATATTTGTAAAAAGATAAGTATCACAGAACTGTGACTATCTACAAGTGTAAAGAAAAAGCTTTGCAAGACTATATATCAAAATGTTAATAGTGGTTTATTTCAAAAATAGTGAGATCATGTGATTTCCTTATTTTGCTTTAAATTTTCCTGTGTTTGCTGAATTTTATTTACTGTGAGCATGTTGTACATTCATTAAAAAAATTAAAAAGTAAACATCCCAAGACAATAAAAAAATGAAAGCCAAGATCTTTGGCAAAGAAATAAAGCTGCTATTTTCATGTGACTGCACCCCCCTGACACGCATGCTCTCTTTATTGTAAAAATACTGTAACCAGTATTTGAAAGCAAGATTGCCAGTAAGCAAAATGAGATCTTCCCATTTCTAATATGCAATATGTATTTTCTTTGTACTATTCACATTTTGAAGCATTTTCTTACAGATATTTTTTCTATACATATGCACATGTACATATACACACCTGAGAGCATTTAGAAGACCTTCTACACTATTTGGAGGTTGGTCCTTAAGAACTTTGATACAACCTTTCATCTAAGGAGAAAAGGAAACAGAAAAGGTAAAAATGTTTGTTTTCCTATATAACATTCATTATCTCAAAACAGTAGTACTTAAATTAGCACAACTATGGAACTCATGAGAAATTACATTCTCAAAATGTCAAAATCATTTTTCTTAAAAGAGGGAAAAAAATCTACCCAAATGTTATTTTCAGTTTCTCTGTGAAACAAAACTTTTTAAGAACCGATTCGGTCAAACAAAAGCACCACGCACACGAATGAGAAAACGAAGGGTTGGCTAAGGGACGACTTCCCGGAACAGGTGCGGAGCAGCTTTTGAGAAGACGGAATGGACACGCTGCCAAGGAACAGAGGAGCCTTTCCAGGTAGACAAACACCTTGACAAAAATAATAAAGCTCATCACACGCGGAGGACAGAATTTTGCAAGGCTGAAATGACTAGCGTAGGGGCGTTTACAGAGGGCCTCACAAGCCAAGGAACACTCAGTTGTAACTAATGGGGTAGGGACTTGTTACAGGCTATAAAAAGGGAACAACTTAGCAAAGGTGGTATGTAAGGATGATGAGCCTGACGATTGTGAAAATGTAGAGTGTAGTAGAAACAGCACAGGCTTGGAGCGCCTGGGTGGCTCAGTCAGTTGAGTGTCCTCCTCTTGATTTTGGTTCAGGTCATGGTCTCGGGATCCTGGAATCAAGCCCTGCATTGGGCTCTGTGCTCAGTGTGGAGTCTGCTTGGGATTCTCTCTCCCTCTACCCAATCCCCTTCTAGAGCGCACGCTCTCTCTAAATAAATAAAATCAAAAGAAAGAAAGAAAAAAAAGTAGAAAAGAAAAGGCGAGCACAGGCTTTGGAAGCCATGGAGATGTAGGTTCAAAATCCCGCTCCACAATTCACTAGAGATTATACTATGTAATTTCCCTAAATTTTAGATTCTCTATTAGTACAGAGGAAATAACATCTACATCTTAGGAGTATTTTCAGAGGTAAGTGGGAAACAAGCATAAAATTCCTGAGACACAGTAATCAATAAATGTTAACTCATTTATCTTCACAGAGGATGGACATGAATAAAAAAAGGTAGGGAGGCTGGTTAGCAATCAGTAATCTAGACACGAAATGCTGAGAGCCTGAGCTAGCTATGAAAAGGAAACTGGAAGACAATTCTCACCAAATACTGGTTATAATTCTGATGAACAGGGTCAGGAAAGAAATTACAAAACAGAGAAACCAGGAACCTGCTTTATTCCTAATATGAACTTCTATAGAGACAAGCAAAGTGGGAACCCAGACTAGAGCCACAAATTATTATGATTACGAAGGAGAAAATCTGTATTATATAGTCTTTTTTCACTAGGAGCACCTCTACTGACTTTCTATATACATCTGGAAATAAATCTTTTGTTTGAAATGGCCTTTGGTCAAAGAACGAAAGGAAATTTCTTATGTCTAATCATTTATTTATATTGCCAAATATGCAGGACTGCTGAGGAGCAAGAGGGACAAGGAGGCATGCTAGAAGACTGAGGCTGTCCTCCGGTCATTCTACTCCACCGTGTATGGCTGTAAAAAACCCAACACAAGACAAAAGGCAACAGAAGCCCACCATTATCAGAAACTATAAAACTGAGGTCTGTGACAGAGTGCAACCTGCAGCTCTTTTAAATAAACGCCTACGAGGGGCGCCTGGGTGGCTCAGTCGGTTAAGCAGCTGCCTTCAGCTCAGGTCATGATCCCAGGGTGCTGGGATCGAGCCCCACGTCGGGTTCCCTGCTCAGCGGGGAGCCTGCTTCTCCCTCTGCCTGCCGCTCTGCCTACTTCTGCTCTCTCTGTCAAAATAATAATAATAATAAAAAAAAACTTAAAAAAAATAAACGCCTATGAGTTCCACTTATGGAAATGGTTTGGAATTAAATAAAGCAATATAACTTACATCAATCTTTGAAGTTTTGGCAAATGCTCCCACTGGATGTACGTGGTCATAGAGTATTATGACACCCACCATTACCCTCAAGCAGAATGACACCGTCTCTTCATTTGTAAATCTGCTTCTGTATTCCCTGGAGGGTAGAAAAGATATGGATGGATGAGGCACATCACTACTTAATGAGCTGATTCAACATTCAGTTGATGCTGAAGGATGTATCCTGTTGATCTCTAAAAGGAATGCTAACATTATGCCCCCCCTTTCTCCGTGGTGAGATTCCCAGAGAACTGACGTGGGTGCAGCAGTTATTACGTACGTATTCTGATCTCTATATGCACCCTCCTTGGCGTATCACCCCTTCTGTTTGGCAGGGATGAGGCAAATTTAGAGAAATCAAGTAACCCCCAAAGTAATGGTTTCAGGATAGGTGCTTTGTAAAGGTTGTTCCCACCAATATGATGAAAAAAGCCACTAGCTTAACAGAGCAATATGCTTGCTATTTAGAAGCTAACTTAATCTAAGCACTCACATTATTATATTACTGGATTCTAATTCTACTAAAATTCACTCATATTCTTCTCTCATTTGGGAAAAAGGGAAATAGAACTTTCATCTATATATAAGGCAGCATGGCATAGCAGAAAGCATCCAGAACCAGGATAGGGCATCCAGGACATGTGTGGTTGACTGGCCACTGGGCATTAAAGTCCCTTCACTTCCCAGGACCTCACTCCCCTAAATGACAACGATAATGAATAGTTGCCCTCCTACTTCGTAAGGTTTTCCAATAAGATGATGTGTAAATACTGCTTTGGAAAATGAAAAGCTCCACAAAAACAAAAGTTATCTAATAAAACCATGTTATTTAGGAATCCAGGAGAGATTCTTTCTGCCTGCTGATAAGAAATCCAGCCAGACAATACTGTGGTATATATGATAAATGGCTTGAAAGTGAAGGGAAACCCAGCAGAGAATTCAGATTAGTGTTGGAAAAACTAACTAACTAAGTAAATAAATGAATGAATAAAGACTGAACTAATACTGAGAGAAAGGGATAAGTAGAAGAGTAACTCTCGTCCTCTAGCAAAAAGGCAAGGTTCTTACTGGAAAGGAGAGAGAATGCTGATGAGAAGCTTAACCAAAACAGCAAAGCTCTTCCCTATCTCCATAAAAGCACCACAAAATTCCCCATTCTGAAGAGTCTAATAAGGGAGTCTGACTGGCCTTAGGGACCTGAAAACCCACTGTACTTTCTACTTAACCAGAAGTTACATTAAGCTCCAAATTATTTTAATATTGTTCATATATGTAACATTGGATACTTCAGATATACTTATTTTCTGCCTTCCAAATAAGACCTGTTCATATCTAGACAACTGTTTCAAGAGGATTGTTAAAGTGAAAAAGAATCAGCTAATACTCACGGTGTTTCGAGCATGACTCTGCATACGCTAGCCATGGTGCTTAGACAATCTGTGGTATTTTCTATTGGTAAATTTTTATTCTGTAAAAGTGTATGGAGGAAAAAAAGTGAAAGTAATAGTTATTACTTAAGTATAATTTAAAACTTAACAATGTGAAAACTGACAACTTTAAATGTTGGTTCCTACTCCTAATTTTGTAAAAAAATGGACTAGATTCTAGATACTGTTCTAAGCTCTAGGGATATGGCTATGAGCAAGAGAAGCAAGACCCTGCTCTCCTGAGAGTCATTTACATTGTAGCTGAGTAGAAACAACCATTACATGCAGACAGGGCCTCACAGGCCATGAGGTAGGGGGATTTTATCCTAAGGAGACTGGAAAGTCACTGGAAACATTTTAAACAGAGAAAGAAGGGCATGTGGTTTTTAAAAAGAAGATTACTTGGCTGCTCTTTGGAGAAAGGACTATAGCGGGGGCAAGAGCAGAAGTAGTAAGACCAGTAGGAACACGAATGCCATAATCCAGGTATGAGGTGAGAGGGCAGTGGGCCGATCTGGAGAGGTAGAGCAAGAGAGGAACTAAGTTTTCAGATTCAGGGTCTATTGTGGAGGGAGAGTCAATAATACTGTCTCACAGAGGAGATATAAGAAGTTAGATAAAGAAAGGAATTCAGGATGATAACCCCTAAAAGTTACTTGCCTTTACAGTGGTATTATTAAGACAGAAAAGACTGGAGAAAGGGCAGGGTTGGGAGAAAACACCCAAGACTTTGGTTCGGCCACGATACCACTGAGGTGTTGACTATACATCCAAAGGGAAGCGGCCGACAGGCAGGCAGATGTGTGCATGTGGGCCTTGGGGAAGGGACAGGACGCAGCGCGCATGCGCTCAGAGATGGCAACGTCACAGGGCCTGCGGAGGTCACCATGGCTGTAGACAGGAAGAAGAATAACACGAAGAGTAACCAGCTATCTAGGCAACACTTACTCACCTCTGATACAAATTTTGTCGTGGCATCACTTAAGGTTTTCAGCATTGGGGTTGCCTCAGCATAAAACAAAGACATTCGATTTGCCAATTCATTATTTACTTCATTTTCTCCTTCTGCCTATGTGGAAAATAAGAGCATGAGATATCAGTTCATAAACTGTTAAATATGATAACATTTATAAAAGAAGGGCCTAGGCAGAGTGCCTGCTTCGCTAATGCTTGTTAAATTACTCTATTAAATACTCTTAAATTATATTTTAGACCCTTATGTACATATAATACTTAAATATTCTTTAAAAACAGGTTAAAAATGATATTAAGCTATTTTTCAGAAAGATTAACCTCTTTTAAGATACGGTAAATAATATTAAGCAATTGAGTAAAACCTGAATGGGCTGCCTACTGTAACAAGGGATTGCTCTAAATGCTATGGAAGACAGGAAGATGACGAGGACGCTGCCTCAGCCTCCGTTTCAGGAACACACAGGTACCCACAACATGCTAAGAGGCGATGACCAAAAAACGAGGTGAGAGGAAGACTACACTAGATTGGAAGAAACTAAAATGGACTCTGAAGACTTAGCCTTTGCAGGTGATAATGGGCAGGTACGCATGGCATTCCAACCAGTCAGGGGAGAAGAGCATGTTTTCAAGTGGCCTAGAGTGTAATCCAGTGTGTTCAGTGTAACAAGGGGCAACGGCCGGCGGACAGCAAGGTTGGGAAGGAAGGCTGGGGTCAGACTGCAGAGTGTCTTAGCTGCTAGCTTAAGTTCTTATTTTTCTTCTGCATGTGACAGGGGGCCCCTGAGCATGTTAGAAGAAAGGAACAACAATTAAGAATTTTCTAAAGCAAACCGACTGATGGTGTCAGGCAGAGTGTGCCAAAAGGGAAAGAGACCATAGGTCAAAAAATGAGTTCTCCTACAGAATGCCTGCCAAAGAGAGTGAGAATGAGGCTCTCAACTGGAATAGAAGAACTGAGATGAAAAGGGGGGTGAGGAAGAGATGTGAAAGGTATTTCACTTGACAACAGTTGGATGTACCTGTGATTACTGAGGGTGAAAGGGCAAAGGGGATTTTACGGTCTTTGGCCTTGAGTGGTAGCAGGATGGCTATACTGGAGGACTGACTGGGTGTTACATGTTTTGATTTGATTTGATTTGATTTGATTTGATTTGATTTTACATGGTGGGTATGAAAAAGACAAATGATAAGGTCAATCTCACAACAGGAACTGGTCTATGCAAAACCAAAGTAATGTAAAATAACAGATGCTTCATGGAAGAGAAATCCTTTTCCTACCAAGGCCTGTCTTACAACAGCCACTTTAGGAAATACTGATTCAATGAAAAAAGAAAAAAAAAAGACCAGTTGCTCCTTTGGCATTTTCTTTAACCTCTTATGCTACTTACCACTCCTTACACATTTATGTAGTCTTTATTAAACTATCTAGTTGAGGCTATAAGGCTGATCCTAGAAATTTCCCCATTCTTCACACCAATTAGCACAATGTAGGTCCTCAAAATCCCTGAAGAAAAAGAGAATATTTTCTTTCTATTTAAGGTTTTACTTATGGTATTTGACTCCCTGGAGGTAGAAAAGGGTAAAGACAAGGAGAAATCAAGGGAAACCAAGCCTAAGTAAACCAGAAGAGCGATTTTGTAGCCAAGGAACAGGCACAGGAGTGCTCACGGCCCATGACCTTGCTCTCCCCTCTTGCCAACATTAGTATCCTTTCATTCCAGGTCAACTTCTCTCCAGGATTCTTCCATTCTAAGACTATGGGGTCAAAAAACTCACAACCACAAATTCACAAAGTTTTTGTGCAATTTAAATGAGAATACACATGGGGCACCTGACCAGCCTGGTCAGGAGAGCGTGCGACTCTTGATGTCAGGGTTGTGAAGTCGAGCCCCATGTGGGGTGTACAAATTACTTAAAAATAAAATCTTTTAAAAAAATTAAAAAAATAAAAACAAGAATACACACAGAAATTTTGTAAGTATCAATGTTGTATGGACAGATAGCAATTTTACTGAAGGAAGGAGTCATGGGGACTAAAGGGACCCAGTGGAAGGGCAGGCCAGCATTGCGTGTGGTCTGCAGCATCCGCCCTTTCTTCTCACAGCTACAGCCCGCAGTGGGGTACCAACTTTACCATCAGCTTTAACTTCACTTGAATGGATGAGCACATGAACAAGCAAATTAACGGCTATCATTACTATACCCCTGATTCAAAGCTTTAACTTACTGGAACGTTATTAATCCTCATACGACTCAACGTTCTTCTGTAATAGCTGAAATCATTCTGTATGGCGGGATTTGTCATCTAAAGAAGACATTATAAAAGAAAAATGTATTATGCACACTAAATGATAGTGTAAAAATTAAGTGAAAAATCTCCTAAATACAGTTTTAACTAGTTAAGTGACACCCCCTAATTTGTAATACCAATTTAAGAACTAAAACTGGCATCACCCAAGATAGCTTTTGTACCTAAATCACATAACATTGTACTTAGTCCTTCTGAACATAGTAGATGAACCACGTAGACTGTTTCATAGAACTAAAACTGGCATCACCCAAGATAGCTTTTTGTACCTAAATCACATAACATTGTACTTAGTCCTTCTGAACACAGTAGATGAACCACGTAGACTGTTTCATAGTCATGATCTGTATACTTCCCTTCTTCTTTTCAATAATTTTAGGTTAATATATTAAAAGGTTGTTTCCCAAAAACTAGTATTACCAAATAAACAAAAACAAGAAGAAATATGTAGGGACTTGTTTTGAATTATTACAATAAAAATATGTGTATATGGTCAACAGGGCAATCTTCAGACTAAAATTTATATACAAATCCTTTCTGCTCAAAGTATTAATAAAAGAGAATAATTTCTGGGCGCCTGGGTGACTCGGTTGGTTAAGCAACTGCCTTCGGCTCAGGTCATGATCCTGGAGTCCCAGGATCGAGTCCCGCATTGGGCTCCCTGCTCAGTGGGGAGTCCGCTTCTCCCTCTGACCTTCTCCACTCTCATGCTCTCTCTCTCTTGCATTCTCTCTCTCAAATAAATAAAAATCTTAAAAAAAGAGAGAGAGAGAATAGTTTCCTATTATGCAATCATAAAAGGCTGTAATTAGGAATCCACCTCTTCCATTTATCAGATAAGGTCCCCAAGGTCTTGGAAAGTTGAAGGACCTGTCTCACACCTGGTTACTGTGACAGAGCCTCAAGTGGATCAGGTCTCCTCACATGAAAGTTACTACTTGTTTCTTTACACTCAGTCCTTCCAACAATGGGGCGGGGGGGGGGGGATGCAGGGAAATAGGAAGATAGATAGACAGATGAGGAAGAAGGAAGGCAGGCAGGCAGGAAGAAAGGAAGGAAATATCTTAATGTCTTTATATGAAGGGATGTTGAAAATTAGGGATGAGCAGAAAAGAAAAAATAATATTAGAAAAGGTCAATATTGTTCCAGAGATATTTTAAAAATGAAGCTAAACGAAAACTGAGTGTTGAGTAATTTGCTATTTGCTACACGTGTAATACATCAAAAGACCTGCCATAACTTTTAAATCTAGTTTTCCACGTTTCGCTAAGGACCAACAGATACCACGTAAACACACTGTGACAAGGTCTCCAGGGATTTCCTCCTGTGCTCACTGAAAGGCTCACAACATCCATGCACCTCAGGGCCAGCACAAAGTCCTACCTTGAGCTCATCGAATCGGAGTGTGAAATGAAGAATCTCTGCAAACTGTTTGGCAAGAGCCTGCTCTCGCTCTAGATGCTGCGTGGGAGAGTATGGGGTACTTGTCAAGGCTCCCAGAAGACCTCTTAGTGCTGCTTCTAAAGAAAGGAAGATTAAAATATTAAGCTGTAGTTCACTGATTTTTATTTAAAAATGAGCAATTTATAAATGTTATGATTTTAGTTCCCATAAAAATAAGGTCTCTTCAAAAGCCAGATTATCTAAATATAATCACTGAAACTGAATAGTGTTTAAAAGAATAAAAACCTTAAAGGGACCAATTCAGTTTTATAATTCCATAAACCCAAATTCAAAATAACGCAGAATATGAATCTGAATTAAATACTGATCATCAAACAGCAAATTTTATATTATTTTCACCATTCTACACAGTGTTGATTTTTATGAACCGGTAAGGGTTACCTACAGCTGAGTAACTTTTTCAGTGGCATCATGTCCACACAGTCAAATCTCTACATGGCTGGGAATAAATTACCAACTTCTCATACTTTGAATATGTTGCTTATTTATAAACACAAATTGCTTTCTTTCAGATACTAAAGGAAACAAAGTATTTGGTTTAATAATTAGCTTCCTGAGTGTCTTAGAGCTTGGCATCTTAGAATCACAATATAAATATTCTAATTCATTACATAAGTAAATGGTCCCTTCGAAATAAGTGCTCTCTTTGGAATGCTAGACTAATATATACTGTGTTTAAAAATGGGAATATTGATATTTCACTTCAAAAAAAAAAATCAAAGAAATCAAACTAATTCATTCACAGATTTCAGAATCAGAAAAAAAAATGCCAGATTCTATTCAAAGAAAACAGGAGCTTATGGTAGTAGATGGTGATCTGACATTAATGAAAAAATGTCAGATTATTAAGTAAATATTTATGAATAATAAATCTGTCAGATCAACAACCCTTAATTTAAAAAAATACCAGCTCGCTATTTATGAAGACCCCACTATGAACTAACAACCCTACTATGCACGTGACTTAGTCTCTTATTTAACTTTCACCATCAACTAGGACGTGAGCATTGATGGGTACACACTGAGTTTCAAAGATTTTAGACCCCCAAGAGTACAGCTAGTAAATGCCAGATGTTTCTAACTCTACAGCCCTATTCTTTCCACCTTAATACATAATAAACTGCCTCTCAAATAAAGCAACAGTCTACCTAGCTTTCTGTAACCTTATGAAACATGAATCTATGGATTACTACATAGTAGGTACTTCTTACATGTCTAATATGTGCTGGTACTGAGCTAGACACTACACAGACGTTATTTGTCACCTACACAGTAACTCCAAACGATAGTTCTTATCTTTTTTTTTTTATAGCAAGTCAGAAAATGTCTTGATTGTCTACCCTGTGCCAGGCACTGGGGTAACACAGATGAAAGCAGACATGCTCCCTATGCCCACATGGAGCATGATTATACAGAGAAGAAAGACAAATTATTAGTTGTGATGTGTGTTAAGAAGTACATGATACAATGAAAAAACATAAAAATAGAACCTCACCTAGTTGAAGGCTCAGGAAAAGACCTGAGTAAGTGACATTTGGGCTGAGGCTGAAGTGTGCACTAAGGATGAGCAAGAGTTTGCAAGCAGGGTAGTGAGCCAGATTCTGAACTGAGAAGAGCATGACATAGCAGAGGAATGGCAAGAAGACCAATACAGGTAGAAAAGAGAGCACAAGGAAGAGAGTAACCCAAGACTAGAACAATACGCATATAATTTATGTGCCATATCCAGTATTCTGATCTTGTCATCCTTAATGTCCCTGGAGAAACTACTTGAGCAGGGTAGTGATGTCATCAGATTAACACTTATAAAAACTCCATGTTATCTGCTATGTGTAGAATGGATTGCAGGAGTATGGATAGCTTACAGAAGTGCAAGAGTGGATGTGAAGGTCAATTAAGAGGAAAAACACATTTTAGCTCTTTTGAAAAATGGTTTACTCATCTCCCAAGATTCATTCCATCCGTCAGTATTAATATAAGTGGAAAGCAAAGTTTGAGAGACATGAGTACAGTAAAAACTGTTAAAACACACACACCAATACTGTTACAGGTTGCTAAAGAAAAAAAGAAATTTGCATTTCCTAAATTTTATCAAGTCTCAGGGTAAATTTAACATTCAAGGTGCTCTACCACTTTGGGAGATGGCAGCCCCCCCCCCATCCCCACCCCTCGCCCCCGCCCAAGGAGTGCAGTCCAGTCACTTGGCTGAGTTGGGATGGCCAGTAACCATGTTGGAGAACTTCTGTTCTGGCTGAAGCCCTCAAGGGCAAATCTGTGAAAAAAGGGGATCTCAAGACAATGGCACTGCTTATCTGCCTTTGGGGCACCTAGACCAGCCTCTCATCTTGGGAGCCTCTGTGGATACAAAACAGTCCTACTAGTCTATAATGCCCTGTGTCAAGAAAGAAATCAGAGACAGAAGATCCCAAAAGATGGCTCAGGTCTCTGGCTGAGTTGGAAAGAAAGGGAGGTCAAGGACGAGATGATGTAGGGATTGGTCTTCCTGATGGAGCTCCTAAAACAAAACCATGTGATTAGGATTCTTAGGAAAGGTGATAAGAAGAAATTAACAGTCTACTAAGCCCTAAATTCTAGAAGAAATTAGCTGGTAGATCACTGCACAAGGTTACAAGGAAGAGACCAACTGGGAGAAATAATAAAGACAGATTAGTCCACAAAGTAGAACAATAAGGGGAAACCAGTGGATGCCTAGTTTAAGAGGAGGCCCCTGTGGAAAGTTCCCCTTTAGAGACAAGCATTTATCAACACTGCCATCCACACCTAAATCAAAGACTCATATCGGAACTTAAATCCTCAGAAGAAAACACAAAAGATGTGGACTGTGGGTGACTTAACATAGCCAAGAAACATGACCACACTCACTGTGGGCAATCTAGCCCACTGAAAACAAGCCAACGTGATAGACAGACCTACCCATTATGACCCCAGGGGATGATCCCTATTAATAAGCCCCTGGAACAGGAAGAAGGCTGAGGAAAGACAAAGGAGTCTGTTACGGTCTGATCATACAACCTTCACTGAGGTACCTCAACGAGGAAGGCCTTGGACTGAAACAAGCAAGTACAGGATATTTCCTAGGCCAGCAACATTAACCTTGTCAACAAAGATCAGTATATCTTCCAAATTAGTCAAGTGATCCCTTCCCTGCATCTCTACAAGTTTGCAAACTGGCAAGGGATCAGGGTCCTTCTTCTGGAGTACACACCACAGAGTATCCGTGGTGCTGAGGCCAAGCACCCTCTCCTTGGGATTGCAAGATTCTGAGGGACCACACGTATCTTAACAGTTAGGTGGTTCTTTGTGGACTATTTGTAATGTTTATCCTCACCTGTAGCTCAAGTAGGAAGAAAAGAGACAAAAGGTTTAGTGGATATAAACCAGATGGCTCACCAGACTCCGAAGTCCAGATAGGGTACTGAAACTCAGAGAATTTAAGTCATATGATCAAGACCACACAACTAATACATGGTAAACATCAGATTTCAAATAGGAAGCTATGCCTCCAAAGCCTAAAATCCATTATTATTGCTTCTCCTAAATACCCAATACATATCTGATACATCAGATGTGTGTATTAATTTTTTTTAAAGATTTTATTTATTTGACAGAGAGAGGGAGAGAAAGAGAGAGAGATCACAAGCAGGGGGAGAAGCAGAGGGAGAGGGAGAAGCAGACTCTTTGCTGAGCAGGGAGCCTGACATGGGGCTCAATCCCAGGACCCTGGGATCACGACCTGAGCTGAAGGCAGATGCTTAACCAACTGAGCCACCCAGGCGACCCCAGATGTGTGTATTCATTAATTCATCCCTCACTCACTCAAGAAACAGTGAGTTCCTAGCATACGTAAACAAGGATATGTTACTGTCAACAAGGAAAACTGGAAACATTACTAACCAGGTTACAGGCGAAGAGATGAGAAGTAAACTGTCCTATATTAAATTTGTACTTTGCTCATAACTTTACAGAAGTCCCTAGAGTAATCAAAGTTCCAGGCTCCCACATGACGGTATGAAAAATGATCGCTTCTTGCTATTACCTATGTTATAATACCACTCTGCTGAAATGGAACACACACCACTAGCCTGATTTAATTGATAGTTAAAACAGAAGAAAACATGTAAGCGTGACTGGTTTGGCCTATTTTATAATTATTCTTTTTTATTTAAGTGGCAAATGCTAAGAGACCAAGATGAGTCTGAGTAGGCCTGAGCACCATCTAAAGCAATGTAACTTCAAATGTGCAGCTAGGAACTAGCAGCGCATGAAGGAATCAAAATAACCACGATTAAAAGACTTCAGTTCAATGAGGTTACAAAACTACAGACTACAGAGTACTTGATCAAAAGGTCAGCAGCGTGAAAGAACTTGACTGTCCCTATTGAGAAAGTAAGCTACAATTCTTATTTCTAGTAAGAAAAGGATAATTTATCCCAACACTTCTATCTCAACAATCTGTACCTTTAACAGTCCTTCATCTAAGGAAAAACAGCAGTTCTCTTAGTTTTTAAAAAATTGAACTTCAGCTTTCAAGTAGGTTGCAGACCCAAGTGGCCCAGTAGCTAATACGAAGGTATGGAGAGCCAGATAGGAAAAACTAGGAAGTGACAGGGACCTACTGCAAACTGGAAAGCACAAGCCCTACACCAATGGACACAGAGAAGCTTTGCAGAGATCACTCCAGCCAACTGAGATGTAGACTGACCAATCAACTACCTAAGCTACTGATTTTTCCCAAGGCATCTGGAGACTTAAAAACAACAAAACACAGAACCCAAATAATTACCAATTTTTAAAACCTGGCCAACTTATGTCTTTCAAATTACTCCAACAGCTAACTGCCTAAATCTTACCTGCTCTGCCTCCTCCTCCTTCAAAATAAAGGGAATTCCAATTTTGCTGACTCACTGTATAGAAGGTATAATTCTGATCTCTGAGTAATTATTCCCATGCCAGGAAAAAAGCTAATGGTTTTGAATGCTTTTTGTTATTTAATAACTCCCTAGATAACTTTGAGCACATCATCAACTTGCTATTTTCTCATCTTGTACCATTTTAGATACATGAACTGACCATAATCAGCAATGATTTTTAAGAACACAAAAATCTGAATAACCCAAAGGCCTGACGATTAGTTCCCACATATGGGACAGGATTTGCTGTATGGCTGGAGAGAAGTTCTACCAAGTGTTTCTCATACTAGGACCCTTTAGGCTACCAAAAAAAAAAAAAAAAATTCAGACATTTCCTTGTGGAAGTTATAATTTATTGGGGAAATGGTCTAAATAAATTAAAGACCTGGGTTGATAGGGATGATAATCTTACAGTCTAACAAGATTGCTGTACCTATGTAGCATACAAATTTAGCAAGGTGAACATAAGATACTCTACATTAATTCCTTATCAATAAATGTCTTTTTCACTAGGGAAGTCATAATTACAAAACTTTCAACTTACCTAACCTCTGAGAAAATTCATAAAATGTCTTTAATTTGCCTACTAGTGGGACAACTGCACCCCAAGCCTTCTCTTGCAACTTCTCATCTGCTGGATGCTGGATTGCCTTCAAAATCCAAAGAATAAAAATAGTTAGAGTTTTAAAAATCAAAACAGTATTATTTTTACATTAAAATATAGGTTTCGGCAAACATAGGAAACCCTGGTATACTCAATAAAATATGACCAGTCTTTCAAACCATTAGGCAATCTTGTGAATATAGAGGGTCACTCCCAATGAAAGGTATTTTCTTGCTTTCATCTTTCTTTTGCTTCTCTTAATCTTTTATGGAACTTAATGCTTTTTTTTTTCAACAATCTGGTCTGTTTTCTCTAACATCTTCAAACAAGCTAAACATGCTATCTGAAAGTTGAAACTCATAACCAAGATGGGGGAGTGTATGGGGGTTCTTCTTATAAACATTATCAGGAAGTATCGACATGTTTAGATTTTCCAAAGGCACTAGTACTCTGACTCCATCCACACTAAACTGAAAAACAAGAAAGCAAAATAAAACTGAAACCAGACAGATTTAGGGAATGCTCTGAATAAATAAGATACAAATTAAACAAATGGGCTATATATTATTTATACAATGTGCCTTATAAGCTTGCCACTACATGCAAATTTTCTTGATTTTTTTATATAAAACTTTTTTTTTAAAAGATTGTATTCATTTATTTGCAAGAGAGAGACAAATAAGAGCATGAGCAGGGGGAGGGGCAGAGGGAGGACAAGCAGTCACCCCACTCAGCAGGGAGCCCAATGGCGGGGCTCGATCCCAGGACCCCAAGATCACGACCTGAGCCTAAGTCAAAAGCTCAACCAACTGAGCCACCCAGGCGCCCCAAACGATATTCAAACACAGTAGGATTCTGAAGTGAATCCCATTTAAGTGACTACCTAGAATTTTAATATTAAAGAAAATCTGACATTACATATAACAATTCTTCTTTCACATTAATACGAATACTTCAAAGGGACTGTGATACTACCCTGACAAATACGAAAAAGTTCTTTTAGTCTCAAGCCCCATCTCAGCAATGTTTTATATCAAGTGGTAAAAATCTGTTAATTATTCAGGAAATAAGCAAACAGATAAAAATTAAAATTTTCTTTTCTTTTCCTGAGAAGCATATCCAACTTTTCTTGCAAGATCTAAAAATTATTTTCCAAGTAAGAGCTCATTCTCATAGTATCAAAATGGTCTGGCAAACATTACCCACTTTCACAACTGAGTGAGTTAACTACTTCCCTGACCCTGCCCTGCCTGGATTTAGAACCGGGACACTGGCTGCTCTTTTATGACAACATGTTATGGTTCTCACTGTAATTCTGATTCCTTCTCCTTTCACATCAGTTTCACTATGTTAGGCGACATTTTTGGTACAGCACCCAGACAGCCCAACATGCAAAGGACGCTTAGTACAGGTCAGCGGTGAGACTGTCATGGAGCAGACATGGTAACTCTCAGTTTCAAAAGTGTTACAACTGGTACAGATCTATCAAAACAGTGGAGAGCTCTTATTTCCCTCACCAGTGGTTTATCCTAGAGAATAAGCTTTGTTTAATAGATTCTATACTAAATCAAATTTTATTCTATTTCAGTCATGTTTAATAAAATGCCATTTAAACAAAAATGTAAGTAATTCCACATCCTCAGCATAGGTTTTTACATTTACCTTGCTCTTGAATGATACTCTGTAAGAGAGTATTTTCTAAAATGTAATCTGGTACAGAAGTACAAACAATTTTACAGATCTCATTTTACAACTGGCCAAACTGACCTCCAAAAATGGCAACCATTTTATATTAGCATTTGTATTAAAACTACCTGTTCCTTCATAAACCAATACTGAGCTTTAACAATTTATCATATATAGTAAAACTGCTTGACAGTGATACGCATTTATTAGTAAATCTGAACATTTTTTTTCTATTGTCTGTGCTTTTTCATAGGTAGAATGGTTGTTCTACCAAGTTTAAGTCTTCCTATTGACAGTTACCATAGTTATATCTGTTCTCTGTATATTTGTATATAATCAGCTTTTATTTGTACCTTCCTTTCTTAAATTGTTTTCCTACTTTTCAGAAATATTTTCTGCTTATAGAGTTAAACCCAAACATCAATATGCATTCCTCAGTGAAAATTTCTTCAAATGCTTGAATAGTTACACACTTACCTTAATCTACAGATTTAAATGCTGTTTTAAGTCTTCTAGCTTACATATTTTTTATCTATTTTATTTACCTATTTCTCTGTCCTTAATTCCTTTACCAAAGAATTAATGAAGGTACCTTTATAGTAAGTCTCAAAGCCTGGTAAGGTGAATCTCTTACTATCTCTTGTGATTCTCCCCTTTCCTTTTAGTGTTATTTTTCTATGTAAACTTTAACTTTGTGACATTTATTTACTTTCCCGCGTGACCAACCATGGAATGCCACGAGTGCACTGAATGTGGCCACAGCACTAAACTGGGTGACCACAGGGTCCTACAGTGAACTCCAACCTTTGGTCACTGCATCTAAAGTTCCTGGTTTTACAGGAACTTTTACAAGTCCTCTTTAAAATGGCTCCTAAGTAAGGTTTCTATCATTTTACTGTCTTTTAGAAGATGACAACTACATTCAATTAAGTCAATATAAAGACTGTAGTGAGCCTTCCCACAAAGCAGAGAGAGTAACCCTTCACTTGGTTAAGTTTTTTTTAAAAAATCCTACGGGCAATAGGTAAAAGTCTGTATCTCTATAGTTTTTTCTTTAATGTTTATGGGAGACAACTGTAACCAGCTGATCAGAATTCAACTGTAAAACAAATTTTAAAGATTTTAATGATATAATACTGAACAATTAAAATAATTTGTAGCACTGATAATCAATATGAAGACACTAAAACATTTTTAGAACAAATTGTGAATTGTTGTGACCTATAGGAAAAGAATTTGTCAATTAGTTAATTAAGATCCTGCTTATGATAATCATTTAAATCTTCCATTTCCACAAATGTTTGATTTTTCAAAATACGTTTAAATGTTTAGGACTTGAATTTCACTGGAAGGGTTACATGCCTTCATTTACTGAAATCTTAAGGTTTCACTTAAGCTAATGATATTGGCAAGATTCATCTAAGCTCTTGTATTTATTTCTTCAACAGTTACTGCTTCCTAAGCACTGTTTTAGGTGCTGATGACACACAAATCAGTAAGAAACCAGGTTTACCCTCCTCCTCAAGCTGGAGGTGGTGGGGGAGTTATCAACATTAAATTTCAATAAAAGAAATGTGTGCAAAGCACTGGGGCAGCCGAGTAAGGGGGAAGTAATTACTGGGATGTGGAGGAAGGAAAAATGTACGTGTGCAAGACTTTCAAGGAACAAACAGTCCAGGCCAGTAGAGGTAAAAAATGGAATTCACCTTATCTCTAATTTCCCTAAGCTAATGATATCACCAATGGCTAATCTAAACCAGAAACCCCGGAATCATTTAACTCCCCTTCTCCCTTGTATTAAACATCCAGTCAATCACCAAAACCTGTGGCCCCTTAGTCCAAAACTAAAACATCTTGAATCATCTTCTGATGCCTACACTTAATTCTGCCTTCACTAATACTCCAAATGTCATTAGAGGAATGGAGCCGGATAAGGACCATAAAACCAACAGACTGCCCCTTGACAACCTCTGCACTGTTAGTTACGAGAAGCAGAAGGGTAGAAAAAAAAATGAAGAAGCAGGGCAATGCCCTTAAGAAATGCAGTAATGAGAAAGAGATAGGTCCAGAGGCTAGGGTGTTTCTTTGGGTGGTAGAGGACACCTGAGTATGTGTATATTCTGAGGGGAAGAAGTCAACAGAAGAAAAAACATAGAAGCTGTAACTAAGAGAAGGAATAATTAAAATAGTAAAGTTCCAGAGGAAGATGCAGAACAAAGGTAGAGACGTTAGTCTTGGTAACAAGTAGAGACACAGTTTTTTCTGAAAAATAGAAGAAGTGGAATAAGAGATAGATAGAAACCTGGATGAGTTCAGAGGCTCAGGAGAAGAAAATCGAGAAGACCACACCAAAGACTGGCTCCATGGTGTAAAGTCATCGGACAGAGTTGGGGGAATCTAGACCGCAAGGATGACAGCAGCCTTTTCCCATGAGGTATGGGAGGAATGGAAAAAATAAGACTAGCAGGACCAAAGGCCGCAGAAAGTTATGTTCTCTCCTCTTCTCCAAAAGTATAAATAAGTATAAAAAGTATAAGTAGTCCCCCGCCATGGATACTGTAAATTTCAGGTGTGAGAGCAACCAAAAAATAAATAAAATTTTCTTTAACATACATAAATTACATATTCACAGAACATTGTTTTCCTTTTACCCTTGTATCACTACAACCACTTTTAAAATAATGCAAGTGATCGTTCTTTAAATATAATACTTAATATGCAATAGAGAATTCAAAAGTATGTACAAAAGAGAGATTAAGAAGAGGAGGGACGTAGTAAATTTTAGTTTATTGGAAAATGTTTAAACGTGCTTTACCTCTCGTATTTCATGGCCAGCTCCTCTATATGATTGCAAATCCTCCAAGATACCTTCTGCATCTTTTAATACTACATTCACCTGATTATAAATTTCCTTCTCAGACTCTGTAGGCTGGGCATCTAAATAGCAGGAAAGCACAAAAAAATTTACAGTCACATGATTTTTTTAGTACATGTATAACTCCAAGCAATGAACAATCTCAATTTCTAAAGATGGCTCACATTTTATTCAATGTTAACTTTGCACTTCTTAGAAAAGATTGATAATTTTTCCATACTTCTACATTTGAATAGCTAGCCTCAAGTTTGTAAATATCACAAAGGAGCAAGGGACCATCAAACATTACTATTTATCTTAAGTTACAAACCATGACTTGGTATATTAAATGAACTTGAGAACTGTAATTCAAAATTTAAATTGGGATAGTGTTAATAATCACTTTTACTACTATAGTAATCACTACCAGTAATGACTGTAAATGCATGAATAATGATTTATTTTAATGCAACAGAAATGGAAAGCCTACTAATATATCTTGTTCATCTATAGCTTAAGACTGAAACTACTTTATTTTCCTATAAAGTTCATTTTAATGACTTGAGTTTCAATATAAAATAAAAACTATTTTAAAAGAATACTTGTTAGTTGTTTCCCTTTTCTAGGGACCACTTTAAATTCTGTGCCAATGAACTTCTCTGCTGATGAGCACAAGCTCAAAACTCCTGTGCAGAGGAGTTCAAATTATGACACCATTTCAGAACAGCTAGGCTGCTGAAAACCAGATACTTGCAGCTATGATACTGTCACTGAAGTTTTGAAATACTAAAGCAAAAACGGGCTCCCCACAAACTTGGGACTGAGTGAGAGAAAAATGAAGGGAGAATTATAGTCCTAAAAAGCACAATCAGGAACACAAACATATGAGCATTTCCACCACCTGTGGTGTTTGCCACAGAGCATATGCTAATAGATGACTAAATCTGGATTTCTCTCTCCTAAATTTGAGGTAGCAGAAACCCTGTTTTTAATAACTTGGTCATTTGTTTCTTTTTTGTTTAATACAATTTTTTTTTTGAGAAAAATGGGCAATCTGTGTGAAATGGAGTTTTTCATAAATCTTTCCAATTAGACCACAATTGATGCTACAGATAAGGCATAAAGCACTAAAAATGATAAACGTTATGATCATCATAATGTTTCAGAGAGGAACTGGGTTGGCTGAATTCCTCCACACAAATATTTTTCTTACAGGGATAGGGGAGGCAGACCAAACTGATAGTATGAATTAAGAACATTTCTGATAAATCCCTTTGTCTACCCAATCATATAAAAACTAGTACTTAGACTTTTCTGCACCCACTTTACCTTCCCACAAATATACAATATATTTATTTCTTTCCTTTGAAAATTTAAACTTAGTTCACACATGAAACTAGGAGTCCAGATGCCTAAGAACTGTAAGTTTATTTCGCACATAGGGCAAGTCATAATTCAATTCCACCTATTAAAGCTGCAAACTAGTCAAAAATATACCAGTTTTTAAAAAATCAACAGAGTACCAAATTTTAACTTCAACATACTTAAACAGTACTATGGAAACAATAGATAACATTCATGTGCAAAGCCAACTTAAGAATTTGTGTTCTTGTATCTGTTCTCTTATTTTCCAAATCTCCTTTCAGAAATCTATTTTTTTAATAAAAATACTCCAGACAAAATAATTACACAAGAGGAGCCAAATTAAAAATACTCTGTGTCCAAAGCCATAAAGGTATTACTAGAAGCAAATATTGATACTGAAGCTAAATGATTTTTTAAAAATCAGGGTTTGTCATTTAGCAGTAATAATTTCTCACATTTAGCCAGACCACATTCTCCAAACTAAAAGACACACACTAAAAAAAAGTACACCTCATAACTTTTATACTTACACCAGATGCAATAGAGAAAAGTACTTTTTTAACATGCAAAACAGCAGTTTTATACTTTTTCATATGGAATTGTGAAACTACAGACATAACATCAATAGTAGACACATATCATAGTTTTAATTCATGAAGTGGGAATTCATGACAAAGGACAATATTTTGACTTATATATCAAAAGATACTTGTGAAGTTTGAAAATACTAAACTGTATTTTTGGTGTGGTGACCTAGCTGTTAACAGAAAAATGTGACACTGAGACTTACATACAGAAGAAACATTATCAAGTAGCTTTAAGTAGACCTTGGAAGTGGTTAATAATTATTAAAAGTTTAGTAAGTACCAAGAAATTTAAAAATAAAGGAGAAGATTCCAGTTCCCCCTAAGGGTGGAAAAAATACCCAGCACCACACTGATTAAACATTTTTAGACTGTCACAGGAAAGTCACATTTATAATTTTGAAAGCTGCTGAAGACTGCTGTAGAAACGAAGACAAACAGAAAGTAGCAGACAGGTAATAAGCACTACTTTACTGAGAGCAAGTCATGCAAAGGGGTGAAATACTAGGGAGGGAGAAAAGATTATAAAATAAAGCTTTTTTTTTTCAAAAAATGGTATCATATAATACAACCAAGACTTGTCACTGTGATTTTTCATGGCAAAGAATGAAAAATTTTATTACTTGGAGAAAAAACTATCACTTAACCAGGTGACAAAAGGACATTCATTTGAATGCAAAATAAAGTAACTACTACTTAGAGCAAGAGTAGTGATTACTCATCAAGATTAGTTTTAATAGCTGTTCAAGGGAAATTAAGGCATGTTTCAGTTGCTCTTATTATTTGAAGGTAAAATTAAATAATTGTAATTTATACTGGTTTTCTATTAAAGAGTCACTGAAAATAATTGCTAAATTTCAATCTGAATTTTACACAATTTTATAAAAAATAGAAAAGGGGGCAAAGATCAGCTACAAAAAAAATAACAAAAGAAAGTCACACAAAAACTGCAATTGTGATAAGGGGCCATTATGCTTTAGTCTTGCACTCACTCATTCGGTAAATATTTACTATCTATCTCCCTGAGTTTCATCGAGGCAGGGACCTCAGTGTATAGCGCATACACTGCACAGGATGTAAACTCGTCCCAAGTAGATTTTCTATAACAAGTGTTTGGTGAATGAATGAGAAGGTAGAGATATAAATGTGCCTCCAGCATGAGTTAAAGGAAACTATTATGCATTTTTATCTCTGTATGACTATAATCCTCCATCATTTTAGAAAAATAAATACAAGAAAATGCCACCAGAATAAAGATATTTCAAAGTACAGGGCAAAAGCAACTGAAAATATGCAAGAAGTAAAATGGGAAAATAAAGTTAGACTAAAAGAGTGGATCTCAATAGTTTTACAAGATTGCGGGGGACAAGTCACACAAAAGACACAAGAATTAGAGGGAATGTATGACTAAATGGAAAGGCACTTTAACAAAGAATCAGAGAAAGTAAGATTCCATTCCTCATTTACAAACGACCACCTTTATTTACTCTCCTATTCTGGTCTACCTGGAGATAAGTCAAGTTAACTAACAGATACTGAACTTCTATCATTTACAAAGCACTGCGCAGGTTGGAAATGGACATAAAAATAAATAGAAGTGCCTCTTCTCCTAAGAACCACAATTTAATGGACTAATAGATACAGTAGTTACTCAGGCTAAAGATGTGCCATTAGAATGAGCTATAAATGCCATTATCAAATAAGAAATTCCAGAAAGTAGAAGAGGCTATACTGCCCCCAATTCAGTGCTTTTTATATGCTGCTATTAGCATAACTGCTGTCAAATTTTATGGGGCAATTCTGGGTTTATATCTTAGTTGAACCATTATTCTTAAAATAAAATCTTATCATATAGGTACAATTTAAGAAAAAGGCCCTTTTTCTAGTACACCTCAAGAGTAGATAACAGTATTTTCATTGAACATAGAATGTCATTTCATGCCTTAAGGGCTTTGTAGATGCTGTTCCTTCCTTCTAACAATGTCCTTCACTACCTTACCCTGAAACATTCTAACTCACCCTCCACAACCCAACTCCAAGGTTACCATCAGAAAGTCTTCCATGATATCCCATCTACTAACTGCTAGGTATAGTTAATCCCCTGTGATCCACACTTTGAATGGTAAAGGATGTGTTTGTGTTTCTATCTTACTATATTGAGAACTCCCAAAAGGAAGGTGTTGTATCTTCGTTATCTCTGAATCCTCAGCATCTACTGGTTGGCATACAGGAGGCAAGCCATAAATGTCTGTTGAACTGAACTGAAAAACCATGTATGTACAGGCATGTAAACTAAAGGAGTCATGATTTAAAGACATCTTCATTCTGTAAACTACAGGATTCCATTAGATCACGTTTTATATGCATAAAAATACTTAATTTGTACACAACTTGATACAAAATGCCAGTATATCTATCTGTATTAAATTATTTCTCTAGCTGCCCAATCATGGAGATACAATGAGCTAGATTTAACCACTAAGAATAATGAAATAGGAGTGCCTGAGTGGCTCAGTCATTAAACGGTTGCCTTCGGCTCAGGTCATGATCCCAGGGTCCTGGGATCGAGCCCCACACGTCGGGCTCCCTGCTCAGCGGGAGCCTGCTTCTCCCTCTCCTCCCTGCTTATGTTCTCTCTCGTTATCTCTGTCACTCTCTCTCTCAAATAAATAAATAAAAAATTTTCAAAAAAAAAAGAGAGGAATGAAGAAATGGTAAAGCCAAATTACTCTGGTAACCTGAATATTATTCTTCAACCAGAAACAAACAATGTAGTATTAAATATGCTACTTAATAAAAGAATGTGGCTTTATTCTCAGTAATCACAAGGAACTGGCAAATCAACTACATTGACAATTCCTAGTCTGCTATACAGCTGTTGAAGACAGGACCCATGCTTGGGCTAAAGTCACTGAAGTAGTCTAAGGATAAGATAAACTTTTACAAATGCGTATTTCCAAAAAGAAGGAAATATGCAATAGATGAAACATAAAAACTGATTAAGAGAACTCTAAATGTTGGAATCAAAAGAAAACATTTAAAAACCTAGGTAAGAAGTAACACCGGGCAAACTCTAGCCAAGTATACGGCATATCCAGTGTCCAACTGAAAGCTCTACACTGGCTGATAAGGCCAACAAATATCACCTTTACTTACATCTGCCTTCAGTAAGTTAACGCTTCATGTATAGTTCTTCATTACTGGTTGTTATTGGTGGTGGTGTTAGCAATTTTAACCTATTCCTGCCACTAAATTAGCTATTTAAATTTTAAGGATAATGGTTCAAACCCCCAAAGACTGTAAAGCCAAGACCAAAGAGTATTTAAAATACTGCAGTAAATTCATGCTTCTCACTTGACCACAACATGATGCTAGGTTTACAAAAAGATCAAGTGCCAAGTCTTGAACAAGATCTTGACTGTATCAAAGCCAAGATTCTGCAAATGTAAGGACTTTGAGACAGAATAAAAAGGAGACAGAATAGCAGAAAAATACACAAGACCAGTTTGAAACAGATGCAAATAAACTAAAATACAGCTCTAATGTAAGTTGCCTCATCTGAAAGAAGAATCTTCAAGTCAGCAATCTGCTTAACATCCCCAAGCTGATTAAAATTCATGCTGAACATGCACTTAAAATGGCACTGTTAAATTGTTGAGAAGGGTCAAGAAAACTAATATTCATTTAATAACATCTTCCCCTAAAAACCCAACAATTTAATATGGTCCTGATATTCACATTACTCTTCTTTGCTAGCCTGTACACAGGACCCAAACTGTAACAGAACATTTCTAGGAATGTAATAAATAAAAAAAAAAAAATCAGAGACCACAAATTATTCCATAAAATGGAGATAAGCTACAAATAGATTCATATGAACTGTCCTGGTTTAAAGAAAAAATATAGAAATTATTCATAAAATAGAATGAATTGTATAATATCACATAAACTGAAGTTGATGGAAAATGCAATGACTCACTGGGGATAGATTTTAAGGGATTTGTTTATTTTGTTTTTAAAACCAGAAAAGGTCTTAAATTTTAAGAATTTAAAAATCTGTTCAAATGTTTTAATCTCAGATAAAAATGCACGGGATCACACAACTTATAAACTTCTATCTCTTCACCCTTTCCTAACAATTTTCTAATAATGATCAGTTAAAACAGCAACATTCACAGTGAAACAACCAATTTAATATCATTGTTCTCAATTTGACAACCAGATAAGCTAAAGCAATACAGACAGCCAAAAAGCAAAAGCTTTCCAACATGCACAGGGGTCAATGACACTTACCTGCCACTCTTAGACCATATTACAATAGGTCATGCAACATAAAACAAACAGAAGGCAAATTACTTAAAGGTCTGTGAACCCATTATTTTTCTTTTTATTTAGAGTTAGAAAAAAAAAAAGGATTCCTGAAATACATACAAAATAATGAATTTAACTTTTCAAATTATCTGTAAAGATTAAATAATTAAGGTTCACACTTACCTTTTAATATTATGCCCAAATTACTGAGCTTTGAATGGCCTTCATGAACAGATTTGTATTGAAAATACTTCAAGATATACATAGAGTAATTAACGCCTAGTCAATTTTTCTCAACTGCAATAAATTTTCCCCCAAATATTGCTTCTATTAACAAATCCCAAAGTAGCATTTGTCCTTTCCACCAAAATTTTTTCATAAAAATGTTTTCACTAGAGTATCTCCAATTATAAAATAACGTCCTACTAGGAGATAAGACTCTCTTACAAAAATTCAAGTAAAAACATTTTATCACAATTTAATCTATAAAATCTTGACTTCCAGTTCTAGAAGGCACCAGAAATTTTACTCAAACAATTCATAGCTCAGTCATGCAAAGCAGTTAAAAAGATGGCAAAGTGGAAACATTCATTTAGTGCAAGACAAACGCAGTCTACTGCAGGCAAAGAGAAATAGATATAAAATCATCTTCTCACTTTCAAAATCAAGGAAAAAATTTGGCCCCTGCTCAAGGTCTGTGCATGTCAAAACTTTAAGAAGATTCCCCATGTTAAGGTACCTGTCAAGACAAGAATAAGAAAAGAGAAAATATCCCTTTATAAAAAAGAACATCTGAAATTTATTTTTTTTAAAAATAGTAACAGGGAAAATGTTCATTAGGCCATGAATTCGTCCTTCAGGTTACCCAGACTGTGCTCTGGCAGACAGCAAACCGGGTTCTCAAGGTGTTGGTATGTAGGACCTAGAGGTGAAATGTGGTTTTCCTGTACACAATGGCACAACTGTTGCTCTAATTCTTCTCAAAATTCTCCCAAGACAAGTTTCATTAATGGCCTTATAATGAAAAATTCTTTAAGTATTCCAATAGTGCTAGTATTCTGAAAAAGAAATTTCTTATCAAGAATTATTCACATGTCATCTTGCTTAATATTGCACTGAAACAAAAATTTATTTCAAAGCCAAATATTAAGAGTTTTGGCCACAGCTCACCTTTGCATTTCATCTTAACATAGCAGAATATTCAACTTACTTCCTGTATGCCATTCAATAAAGCATATATTTCTAACCAAATTTGGATTACTAATATATTTGTGGAAGTTGTTTAAAGTATTGATTCTGGATATGCAGCACCATACTGATTTTCTGTAAGATTATCATAGGATTGTGAGCAAACACATTGCTGGGCGCAGTCACCAAGGCATACTATTAGAATGTTCATCATAAGGCTGCTTGCTTCATGGACTAATGAAAGGACAGCACTGGCTACAGACTCAACATGATTTTAGCAAATGAAAAACTAAAGAATTATACATATGATGGTGATGTTTGCCTATGATTAAGAAAAAAATCATGCAAACTTTGTTTGATCCCCATAATTTATTAACAAATATTCGGGCCAGCCTTCACTGTGGTGTGACCATCTTTCACCTTTACCATTATGCACCAGCTGTGAAGGGCCAAAGAGACTTACTTTCAAAGTCCAAGAAAAAATGTGCTGCATTGTGGTCTATGTCCCTGGTTAGCACCTTAATGAGATTACCCATGCCAGCAAACCTAAAAATAAAAATGGCAACATCATTTAGTTCCAGTAAAAAAAATTTTAAGCAGAGGCCTGGGATTCGGCAAAGGCTGGCTTGCTCATAATTACCAACAGGTGCAGGTTTATATACTTCTGGCATTGAAAATTTGGAACAACAAAAGCACATTTGGCTCTGAGTTTAGAGCCCTTTCCCTCTTTTCCACATATCAAAAAAGTTACATAAAGCAAGATTGAAAAAAAGATTATATTTTTACATATAACTTGCAATATTTACATTTGATTAATATCTATGCTAGTGTTACTCCTTTAAAATGTTTGAGGCATATATTCTCAACTTAACATCAAAAATAGATCTCTCAAATAAGTAAAAACTGAAACTATTATTTTTAAGTAACAGGGATATTTTCCTCCTTGCAGAATCAAACCCTATTGGGAATACTAGGAAGTCAGTATTCAAACCACATTTAACCATTAAAGACTGAAGGGAATTATCAATTGATGACCCATTTAAAAAGTTTTACCACACATAAACCAGTGTTTCTTACATCTTCTATACTCCTAAAATTAATCAGATTTTTCATTATTTAAGTCAAAGACTGATAATTCAACAATATCAACTATATACAAACATACAAAATATATAACTTGGAAGTTAACACAGCAAACAAGCAAAAGGGAGCCAGCAATGACCATAACTTAGTAAGTTTGCAGAGGAAAAACAGTAAAAATTAAGGCATTGGCATAAATCTTGCCCCCAAATTTGCCATGAATCAGTGAGGATGAAGGTGGAAGGAGGTGTCAGGAACATCCAGGAAACCAGGCTCAAACTGTGAAGTGGCAGTAACTATAGGGAAGGCAGACTATGACAGCACAGGCACACCACACCTTCCCCTCTCCCAGTTGCAATTGTTTTCTCCAAATATGGAACTGCTAAGCAAATATAAATGAAACAAAACATACAAGTAAAAATATTTTTTATCAGTGAAAGAAGACATCTTATTACTCACCCCCATTACAGACAATCTGAAAAGAGTTAGGACTTCTGGCCATCTGTGCTGTCCATTCCCCTCCCTTCCTCCACCTACGCCCTGGACAGTGGCATACGTTATCTAACTCTGAGCTTCCCAAAGAGGAAGTAATAGTATATGCATAACAGTTATTTACTTTATAGGTCAAAGTGTGGCGGACTGACACACATACTTCTTAGAAAATGTTAAAATTTATTCACAAATGCTAAATTCACAAATGTTAAATTTATTCACAAATGATAAACACTGAAAACTCCTCTCTCTTTTAAAACAATATTATTTCTCCAATGGGAGAGGTCAGAATCTATCTTATTTTTGATATTAAAATCCTTATTACACAGAATTTCACTGGAAAGATGTCGTACAATGTCTTACACAGATGGATAAACAGAGTAAAACTAAGAGGGAAATACTTCATCTTAATTATCTTATACACTGTAAAAAGTTTAATTCTAGGCTTTTTTATACAGGGAAAATATAAGCATTTTCCCCAAATCATCACACCCAAATAAGACCTCAAATTGGTTACCAAATTTATTCAAGAGTTGTTTTTTCCCTTTGGAACCATTTGGAAATAGAGTATTTCACAGCTTTAATTTTTAAAAGCTTTCACATATACATGGAATATCTGTTTCCAAACATATATAAATTCCTTTACGAGCAAGAACTGAGACCAAATATACAAAGAATTACCTAATGGTATCAAAATTTCAACTACAGTTGGAAAATAAGCACAAGAAAGGACTGAAATTGTCTTTAAGAGGAAAAAGGCAGCGCATCATCTGGTGTTCAAGAGTGTACTTCTATGGAATCAAACCAGAATTCCACCTCTAGCTGACAAGCTGTCGGACCTTGAGGATGCTAGTTTACCTTTCTGGGACTCATTTTCTTTATCAGTAAAATATACATACCATAGAAACTATTTTAAAGGGTTATTAGGAGAGTTCGATGAGATTAAGCTCTAACTTAGCACAGTGTCTGGCACACAGAAAGCATGCAATAAATGTTGGCTATTGTAACTACAACCCTAAAATTACAAAATCACTTTTAAAAAAATTGTAATAGCTCTACTTCTTTAATATAAACCAATATCATAAATCAGAGTAAATGACAAAGCCAATGTTTCCCCATTTTTGTCAAGAATATTGCTGAAATGCTATCCTAAAATTAGTCGTATGATATCATCATCAGGTACAGGAGGAAGGGAGATTAGGTCTCCTTACCTTTTTACTTGTATGCATACAGTCGATCCTCAAGGAAAATATTCAAAATTGGCCAAGTCTGTCTGCTCCATTTTCCTACACCCCCCTCCGTAAACTTCTTCCACTATTTGGTCCTTCTTTCAAGGTACCCTAGCCTAATGTGACCTTAATCCCCTCAACAAGTACTCAAAAATTTAGAATTTCTGATCTCTTCATCCCAAACCCAGACACTTAAATCGAAAGTGGCCCAGCTTATCTAGTACAGGTTTCTCAACCTCAGTACTATTAACATCTGGGGCTGGATAATTCTTTTGTGGAGAGAGGTCTGTCTCACACGGTAGGACCTTTAGCAACATCCTGGGCCTAATATGTACTAGAGGCCACCAGTAATCCAACACACAAGTTTTGACAACCAAAAATGACTCAAGATATTATCAAATGTACCCAGGGGGAATCATCCCTGGTTGAGAACCACTGAATGTAGTACAACTGGGGTCCAATGCAGAAACTTTCTTTACCATAGAGCACTCAAGAAAGATCTATGTAGGCAAACCACACCATGCGTGTCTCTTTGAACAAAAACTCACGGAATTCAGGGTGCTCAGTCGGAGGAGCATTAGACTCTTGACCTCAGGGTTAGGAGTTGAAGCCCCACGTTGGGTGTACAGATTCCTTAAATAAATAAATAACTCACGGAATTTTTCAAAGATCTGAATTCACACAGTTCAACAGTTCGTTATATCATCAGTTATCGTATCTTTTTAATGAGGGTAAACAAATAAATCAAAACCATATCCCTCTCTTACATAGTTTAACTCTTTAGCCAAAACCAGAACAAACAAACAAAACCTCTCCATCCTCTGATTTCAAAGAATACGATATGGTAGCTGTCAGGTCTGGTAGGTACCAGACTGCCTGGGGTTCAAACCCCAGCTCTGTCACTAAGCCCTGCAACTATAGTCAGGTTTCTTAATTTCCTCATGCCTCATCTGTAAATTGTTCATAACATTAATATCCACTGCAGAGGGTTCATAAAATCATTAAATGGGTTAACAGAAGCAAAACATTTAGTAACCATGCTTGGCAATCTATTTGCTGCTATTGCTATGGCTATGTTAGAGGATCTGTTCCCAGTAGCAGAACCCAAGGAACGTGAGGCTTCAGGATATGTGGCAGCCATATTTCCTGCCACAGAAGAAGCCAGCCTGTCACAAAAGGATAAAGCCAGCATGCTTTAGACCAAGTGTCCTAAAGTCACTAATTTCTAATTCCATTTGTTCCTGAATTCTAGCTGCCATTTCCCTCAGTTTAGTTGCTAGATTTTTCTCCGGCTTTAAGATAGCCTAGTTTAGGGGCGCCTGGGTGGCTCAGTAGTTAAGTGTCTGCCTTCGGCTCAGGTCATGATCCCAGGGTCCTGGGATCGAGCCCCGCATCGGGCTCCCTGCTCGGCGGGAGGCCTGCTTCTCCCTCTCCCACTCCCCCTGCTTGTGTTCCCTCTCTCGCTGTGTCTCTCTCTGTCAAATAAATAAATAAAATCTTTAAAAAAAAAAAAAATAATAAGATAGCCTAGTTTATTTCAACCAATTTCCTTTTTACCTGTTTAGTTGAGGTGGGTTTCTGTCATTTACATCTAAAAAAGTTCTGACTAATAACATTTCTAAGTTTCAGATTAATGAATGTGATACAAAAGACACTAAGACATATAAAAGGGTTTTCAGATTATATAAAACTTGGGCCAAAATGCTTTTTATATTTTAGAGGCACTATTTCAAAGTAAGTAATAAATACTATGATTTAGAATAATAAACGGTCTTACAATCTGAATTTAGAAAGAAAAATCTAAAGATTCTCTTTCAAATTATTTTATTGTAACCTTTGGATTAAACTAAGTATTATAAATATTTACTAAATAAGCTAAGAAGAAATGTGACACACAAAAACCAGATATAGGTCACTTCAAGTGTTCACAGTATTGCTGGTAAAATTTTGTGACTGTGAGCTCTTATGTTACATGTTTGTTTCAAAGTTGGTGAGTTATCTGGAAAGGTACTTGCTCTTCCTGGCCTGGAGTCTGTGGAATGTATTTTTGAGCTCACAAAAGGCACTTAATAAATACACTGGACCATTTTCCCAAAAGAAGTTTCTTTAATTAGAATAAAAGAAGCTAAGAGAAACACAACTATACGTTACAGTTAATATACTATTTACTCCCTTTTTAGAAAATTCCTAAGAAATGCTGCAATTTCATTTACCCTTTTGAGCTCTGCCTAGAATGCTAGTCCCCAAGATTTTCCCACAGCTGGCCTTTTTTCATGCTTCAGGCCCCACCTTAATGCCCCCTCTTCGGACAGGCTCTGTCTGCCAACCTTATCCATAGTCGTTACCCCTACCTCATTATCTTCGATCACATCATCCAACTTCCTCCTTCAGCATACTTAACATCATCTGAATTACTATTTGTTTGTCAGTTTGCTTCATATCCAGTTTATAAACTTAATATTTCTGGGTGGGGGATGAGAAAAAGGAAAAACTCAAATAAACCGATTAGCTTCCCTATAAATGAGGGTTTCTTAAACTTGGCATTACTAACATTTGACCCATATAATCTGTTGTGGGGACTGTCCTGGGCACTGTAGGATGTTGAGCATTCCAGGCCTCTATCCACTAGATACCTGGTATCACCCCAGCACCCAGCTGTGACAACCAACAACGCCTCCAGATGTTGTCAAATATCTCCTAGGGAGCAAAAGTGCCCCAGTTAAGAACCACTACTTTAAACGTATGGCCGCTAACATGAAGTGCATCCTCAGTTCTGCCGCACAATCCTACTATGCATCTCCAATCAGTCTACTCTCCTACTTCACCAGGTGACCATTTCACAAGGCTTTATTTATTTTTAATCTCCTCACACCTCTAACAATCTATCCTCCATCCTCACATGCAAGAAATGACCTCACTACATTGTTTACAAAAAGAAAGAAAGAAAGAAAGAAAGAAAGAAAGAAAGAAAGAAAGAAAGAAAGAAAGAGGAAGAAAGTCATCTATTGTTCTTTCTACCCCTTCTTCATCCGTAACCACTTAGTCTGCCCTCTGCACCTGTTCCTGAGAGACCTGGTTCTCCTACTCAAAGGCTTCATGTCTTCCGTACACCATCTGGCCTATCCTCTTTACAGCAAGAACTTGTCATCTGAGTTGCCTGTTTTATTTCTACTTTTTTTTTTTTTTTAAGATTTTATTTATTTATTTGACAGAGAGAGAGACAGCGAGAGAGGGAACATAAACAGGGGGAGTGGGCGAGGGAGATGCAGGCTTCCCGCGGAGCAGGGAGCCCAATACAGGGCTCGATCCCAGGACCCTGGGATCATGACCTGAGCCAAAGGCAGACACTTAACGACTGAGCGACCCAGGCGCCCCTATTTCTACTTTTTACCTCCCATTCTTTCAATTTGTTCCAATCTGGCTTTTATTCCCACCAATACGATGAAGCTGGTCCCTGTCAAGATCACCAAAACCTGCATCTGGCTAACTCCAAAGGGCAATTTTCACACTTCAACTTACTGGATCTCTTAATAGCCTTTGACCCAGTTTATCACTCACTCCTTCCTGAAATACTTTCTTCAACTGTTTTTTTTTTTTTTTTAAAGATTTTATTCATTTATTTGACAGAGAGAGACACAGCGAGAGAGGGAACACAAGCGGGGGGGGGGGGGGGGCAGTGGGAGAGGGAGAAGCAGGCCTCCCACTGAGCAAGGAGCCCGATGTGAGGCTCAATCCCAGGACCCTGGGATCATGACCCGAGCCGAAGGCAGACGCCCAACGACTGAGCCACCCAGGTGCCCCTCTTCATCTGACATTTAGAACAATCCATTCTCCGGAGTTTCTTTTCTACTTTATGTCTGTTCTTTTTCCATATCTTTCCCTTTGGCATCCACAGTTACTTCTTCCATCTTAAACAAAACAAAAACTTTCCCTGATTGTATTTCCCTCACCAGTTCCCACCCTATTGCCTGCTTCTCTTTGCAGCAAAATTCCTTACGAAGAGTTGCTTACACTCATTGTCTTTTATTCCTCTCCAACCAGGCTTTTTCCAACCCTACACCACCAAAATTGTTCTGGCAAGGTCATCAAATAACCTCCCCGTTGCTAACTCCAATGGTCAATTCTCAAGTCCTCACCTTACTTTCCCCTTCAGGAGCATCTGACATAACTGACATTTTCTCCTCCTCCTCAACACACTTTTCTCATTAGCTTAAAAGACACCCCATCTCACTTCCTTCACTGCTACACCAGTCTTGTTCTTGCCACCATCATTTCTTTCCGGAATTACTTCGAAAGCCTCCTAACTGTTTCTACTTTTGCTTCCTATTATAATGTCTTTTTATTACAAGAAGCAAAGCAATCTCTTAAAAATATAAATCAACCACATTCTTTTTCTGCTCAAAAACATGCAATGGCTTACAGATGCACTCAAATAAAATCCAAACTTCTTACCAGGTCCTACCTACAAAACCCTACGTGATCTGTCCCTTACTCACTTTGGCCTCAATCTCCCACCACTCTACACAACAGCCTGTTGCAGTTTCTCTAACAAAGCAAGGTTTCTCTCTCCTTGGAGCCTCTGTACCTGCTTTTTCCCTAGCCTGGAATGCTGTGTCACAGACCTTCAAATGGCAAGCTACTGTACTTCACTGAGCTCACAGCTTCAATCAGACCACCTCAGAGAGGGCTTCCTTGACTAATCTGCCTGTAAAATCTCTTCCTCTTTCCTCTTCTCAAACTGATGGTTATCACCATCTTAAACATATTTGTACCTTTATCTATTTGTGTCTGCCACTGCAAGGTAAACTTTTAAGAAGGCAGGGACTATTTTGTACAGCACTCTATCCCCAACACCTGAAACAATGCTTGGGGATGTACTAGGTAGTCATAAATATTGACTCAATAAACAAATGATTGAAAATACAGAAAACAAAAATTTGTGAAGTTTTATAGAAGTGTTCCAAGAAGGGGGGGGGAGGAAAAATGAAAATAAATATTGACAATTGAAAACTGAATTAAAAAAAAAAAAAGCCTGAGAATTTAGAAAGCGTGCATGTTTTCCCAGTCAGATCAATGAAGAGACTGTCTCTCTCACTCACTCAGTAAAAGCCAGTAGTCTTATGAGCAACTAGTAAAAATTTTTGAAATATTAAATAATTAGAGAAATAAAGTGACAGAAAATATGAATATCACGAAAGTCTACAGTATGCCCACCTAACTAAGCAAGAACATAATATCCTTCTACAGCCATAAATATGACTCCAAAGTAAGAATGGAGACTAGCCTACATCATAATTCTGATCTTTGTAAAACTGAACAGCATTCATAACATTTAAAAAAAAAGCTTGGAAATGTGGGTTTAAGTTTTATTTAGTTTCCTTTAGACCGTAAGTCTTCCCCCAAAAGCCCTATTTGGGAATTCTTCAAATCTGAGAAAGAAGAATTAAAAACAGAGTGTTGATCCTGTGCTATCAAAATTTTATACGGAGAACTCCAATAACAAGCCAACATCCGTATCATCTTCAACCCGGGTAACAGAATAAAGAACTCAAAGAAATATGATGAAGTGTTAGAGAAAAGGAGATACTGAAAAACATACTTTGTTCTTTTTAAAAAAACTTCACAACAACAGATTTTAGAAGAATGCTTTACAAAGCCCTACCTTCCAATTTACAGTGACTAAAAATGTGTGTGTGAAAAAAACTTATCGAAATGGTGACTAAAAACTGCCAACCATTTATATATTTTTCTGAAGTTGGAATGTATGAGTCATGTTTTTTTTTTTTTTTTTTAAGATTCCATTTATTTATTTGACAGAGAGAGAACACAAGCAGGGAGGAGCAACAGAGGGAGAAGAAGGCTCCCCGCTGAACAAGGACCCCGACGTGGACTTGATCCTAGGATCCCAGGACCATGACCTGAGCCGAAGGCAGACACTCAACCGACTGAGCCACCCAGGCGCCCCTCCCAACCATTTTTAGTGTTGAAGACAAAGAACTTCTTGACTTTATCCAAGCTCTAGATTCTAGGCAAAAAGGTCTTCCAGAAAACATATTACCATAAAATATTGCTGAATTATATTCTGTTGTGCATAAAAACATTACTTAATATTAAATGATATTTCTCTGTATTATCGGACATTTAGACCTGCAGAAGCAACGGGAAGCCTTTAAAATGGACAAGATGGTGGGTTAATGGAGAATTCAACCACACTTCTGCTTTACTTGTCTGCCAAGAAATTTCTGGTTCTCATACAACGTGTATCATGAATCTGAAGAAATATTAACAGAATGGAAAGTCAGTAATGAAAAATATGATTCAATTTACAATGACAATGGAACACACATGATGAAGGCCAAGAGTAGCTGAGGAAATCACAAGCTTAAGCTTTGTTCACACTCTTCAGCTGTGTGTTCAGAAACTAATTATGACACAATGTAATATAACAAAATATATTTTGCATAAGCAAAGATATAGTGAATCACTTTCAGAACTCTCCAAAAACAAACCACCAGATATACCAGAGATTCTGGAACTGCTTTGTCATATACTCAATCAAGCAGCTAAGTACATGTTAAAAAATCTACTTTAATATTAAAAAAAAATAATATTGCACTCTGAATAACAATGCCAACAGAAACAAAATTACTAATAAGCAATGGTTCTTTCAAACAAAGTACTTCACCTACCAGAACCTGTTGAAAAAATAACTAAGTTAGCAGGCTCTTAGAGAGTAATTACAAAAATACTATAGGACATATGCTAGAATGATCCTTCTAATCAATCCACTATATAGCAAATGTTGCGATTAGGTGAATGCAAAGTTGAAAGGCAGGCAGAAATTCAGTTTTGCTATCCTGCAAGCCAGTTTACAAAACTCTAATGCCATATTTCTAGATCTAAGGTTTATTAAGGATAAACATTTCTCAAGTGATTCCATAAAGCAGCAAGTATAAGCTAAAATAGAAGAAACTTCAAAAAAATTCAAATGGTATCAACAATCTCACTTAGCACATCTGCTTCTAAAAATATTCAGGCACCATCCCCTTCAAACACTGCACAAAGTCCTGTTTATAGAACTACTTCTATGAAACTACATCATCACCATTTGAAAGCAAATGCTGATTTAAGATTGCAAATGAACAGCAGAGTGACTCCAGGAGTCATCGAGCAGCTGACAATAGTACAAGAAACTATTTTCAGTAGGTCAAACTTTTAAAATCTGACTGTTCAAATTAATAACATTGTAATAATTACATTTCAATAAAGTTTCTGATTAATATATCCCAGAAGTGTATTCTATGATGATTTTTGGCTTTGGCTTTAGCTGAATATTGACTTAATTGGCCAAATATGTATTTGATGCACCTCTGATACAAGCACACAAAGTAAATCTTCAAAGTGGTACAAAGTAAATATCCAATAAATACCTACTGAATTCATTTAAGAACTGTAAATAAGTGAAATCCAGTGGCATTTCTTTCATTTGAAGAATCAGGTACACAATAATTTAAAGGAAAGGTATAATCACAATTCCTTCTTAGCTTCTAACATGGCTACAACTTACTTTAGAAACATAGCGGTTGATTGTACTGAACATACCAACTTTGTGCACGAAGTGGGAAACCTCCAATGGTTAGCTGAGTGCCATTTATAATGGAGAGAAATAACCAACTCAAGCTGGCCTACCAATAAAGCATCTGTAATAATTATCCTGACACTGCACTATCGGCCCCACTGACTGCCGTACACATGCACATCACACCCTAACCTGCTTGTACCTTCATCTTCAATTCTTTCTTCCCCCTTCCTTCCCAACAAGAGAAGCTGCTCAACAGAATCTTTGTTCTAGCACAATGACAATGACTGGGCAACAGATATTTGTTCAATAAATGGCATAACCAAGATTTCCCTTTTCCTCTTGCCCCTCCTGTTTTCTGATCTTTATGTGGTAAACATGTTTAAGCAGAATCTAAGCTCCCAGGACTTCAACTCTCTCCCCATTCCTGGTTCCACAGCATTTGGTAAAATAAGTAGACTGAGCATCCCCTCTGAGATTGTAAGACCATCTGAGCATGCACTATCCAAGTACTAGAATTCTAAAATGAAGCATGAAAATGGTGGCACTGTATTTAAAAAAGATAAATGAATACTGTGTGGTCAAAAAGGTAGACTGTGACAGTTATTTACCTACTAACGCTCACCACCAAGCCCATCGTTCTGTAATCTCCTTTTAATGCTAGGACTAAGACGCTGAAGAGTGTATCTCCTAGACTACTTTGTCAGCTGGCTTCTCACTGGGCCCCACCAACTACAAGGAAATTGGAAGATGGGAAGAAAGAAGGTCCCTCTTTGGGGGCTTCTGGCTGACTCAGTTGGAAGAGCATGTGACTCTTGATCTCAGGGTTGTAAGTTCAAGCCCCACGGTGAGTGTAGAGATTACTTAAATAAATAAAACTTAGGGGAAAAAAAAAAAGGTCTCTGTTTTTCAAGTTCTGTCGGCATTTCCTGTCATCAAAAGCTAGCTATCTGGGGGCGCCTGGGGTTGCTCAGTCGATTGGGCGTCGGACTCTTAATTTCAGCTCAGGTCATGATCTCGGGGTCCTGGGACTGGGTGGGCCCTGCATTGGGCTCTGCGTTCAGCACAGAAGGTTGCTTGTCTCTCTCCCCCTCTGCTCCTCCCCCCCATTCGCACATGCTCTATCTCTAGGGAAAAAAAAGATTTTATTTATTCTACAGAGAGAGAGAGAGAGAAAGAGCACAAGCATGGGGAGGGGCAGAGGGAGAGAAAGAAGCAGGCTCCCCACTGAGCAGGGAGCCCGATGTGGGGCTCGATCCCAGGATTCTGGGATCATGACCTGAGCTGAAGGCAGTCACTTAAGCAACTGAGCCACCCACGTGCCCCTAAAATCTGAGAAAACAAACAAAAGTTTGCTATGGCTCTAGGCTCCAGCTCTTGGGGAATGCCAAGCAGCACTGCAGTGCCTGCCCCTCCAGAGGTCTGAGCTTCCAGTCTTCTAGAGTTCTTCCTTTGAGCTCCTAAATTCTGCCTAACCTACCTTTTCCCTTCTTTCCCCCCAGCTCTAGAAGTGAAAGTTGCTTCCTGTGGTTACCATTAATATCTTAAGTTACCTCATGTGATAGAACAGTGTATGTATTTGGTCTTTATCCCACCCCCACCCCCATGCCTAACCCAGAGCTCCTAAATCCTTTGGAATTTGCTGGGTGACAGGAGCATATTTTAATGAGTCCCCTAGATAGCTTCAAGATGAGGGCTGGTTGCCAGAAAGACCAAGGCACACTTAGATTTCAGCCCTACCTCCTGACCTCTGGCGAGGGGAGAGGGACTGGAGATTGATCACCAATGGCCAATGATTTATAATCGGTCATGCCTATATAATGGGACCTCCATAAAAACCCCTAAATGATGGAGTCTGAGGAAATTCCAGATTGGTAAATGCATCCACCACATGCTGGGAAGGAAACACACCCCAACTCCATGGGGACAGAAGCCCCTATGCTCAGGACATTTTCGGACCTCACTCTATGTACCTCTTCATCTGGCTGTTCATTTGTACCCTTTATAAAATCCTTTATAATAAACTGGTACTAGTGTAAGTACATGTTTCTCTGAGTTCTATGAGCCATTACAGCAGATTATCAAACCTGAGGAAGGAGTCATGGGAACAAGCCCCGCCCCTTCATAGCTGGATGGTCAGGAGTACAGGAGGCCTGGGACCTGTGAATGGCGTCTGGAGTGGAGGGGAGTCTTGTGGGACTAAGCCCTTAACCTGTGAGGTCTGTGCACCAACTCTACATAGTTAGAGTCAGCATCAAAATGAATTGTAGGATACCCAGTTGGTATCTGGAGAGTTGGGGAATTGATTGGTATGGGAAAAAAAGCCCCACACATTTGGTACAGGTGTTGGAAAATAGTTCAGAATTAGTGTCAGCAGTGTTGTGAGTAAAAACATGCACATTCAGCAACCTTTTTTTGCTCAGGCTTCCAACATTTGTGTAAATAAATCCACATGTTAAGTCCCTTCTTAAAAATACCTAGCAAGGTTTCTGCTATCTTGGTTGAAATCTGACTGATACAGAAGAAGTTTCAGAGAGTAGCTTAATCCTTAACCTTACCCACAATATCTGATCTATCATCATCAGATACTATTAATAAAGTGATCCTTTGATCTTCCTTCCTTTGCACAATGTAGAGGAGAAGAAGCAGGATTCAGGTACTACTGGGTGCCTAGGCATACCACCACCACAGAAGTATTAAAATCTCACCATAAATCCCTAGCAGATGCCAAGAGCAATATATTAGCCTAGTAATCACATGGAGATCAGTTACCGGTCTTAAAGAAATGTGACATAAACAAACAATAGAATGGAAATTGGGAGACTTGATTTCTAGTCTTGATTCTCCCACAAAATATGTGACTTTACCCAAGTCAGTACTTGTTAGACTGAATCTCTCACATTGCTTCTGGCCATGACTCTACATATGTTACACTGCATCTCTCCTAATGCTGACATCTAGTGGATACACTTAGATCTAGTATGTTAAAATGAAAAACCTTATTTACACTACTGTAAATAAAAGACTCACTAGGATGCCTGGCCATGTACAATAAATACAATAAATTAGGAGACCAATACTATCCCTTAAATGGAAGTGAACCATCATAAATTAGTATCACATCAGATTGTCATGGCATCTTTGAATCTGATTCAGAGATTACTAGTAATAGTACTCTTCCATGCCTCCAGATATTAAAAATTAAACCACCAATGCAAATTACTGCCTGAGCTGCAAATTTAAAACAAGAAAGCAAAGACATGCTTCCTGCTATAATGCCTTACATCAGGTAAAGACATAAGTTATTAGAAGGGCTAATATAAAGTTCCAAGGCAAGTAGTTTAAGAATGTACAGAAAGGTGATGGGAATCGGGAAAAAAAACAAAAACAAAAAAAAACAAACACTGAACCCCCAAATTACCTATTTTACAAGGATTAAGAAGGTTTTTCTTGAAAAAATACGATCTTTAAACAAGAAATAGTACTGTGAATTCACTTTCTTAAAACGTACCACTATTTTAGGGGCACCCGGGTGGCTCAGTCGGTTAGGCGGCTGCCTTCGGCTTGGGTCATGATCCTGGGGTCCTGGGACCAGGCCCCGCATCAGGCTCCCTGCTCAGCGGAGAGTCTGCTTCTCTCTCTCCCACTGCCCCTCCGCCCCCCCAGCTCGTACTCTTTCTCAGATAAATAAAATCTTAAAAAAAAAAAGTACCACTATTTTGAAATTCATAAAAAATTATACCTACACATGTATGGTAAAATATATAAATATGCAAGTGAATGATAAACACAAAATGTAAGATACTGGTTATCTCTGGAGAGAGACAGGGCCCTAGGACCAGGCAACTTCAAAGGTGTGGGTAACATTCCAGTTCCTCAGTTACTGGTGGATTCAGGGATTTTAGGCTTTCACGTTTACAAAGGTATTCTTTTGTATGTATCAATAATTTTTAAAAAAATTAAATGTAGAGGGGCGCCTGGGTGGCTCAGTCTGTTAAGCGTCTGACTCTTGATTTCGGCTCAGGTCATGATCTCAGGGTCCTTGAGATGGCGCCCCATAAGACGGGGCCCCGAGTCTGGCTCTGCACTCAACAGGGAATCTGCTTGAGATTATCTTTCCCTCTCCCTCTGTCCTATCCCCCACTCTTTCAATCTTAAAAACAAAATTTAAATGTAAAGTCACTGATATTCAAAGAACACATATGACTCATTCAAAGATGCCCAACAAAAATGACTGGATTGGAATTCAGGTGTCTGAACACTTTGCAATACACATGCAACAATGCATGGATGAGCCACTAAATAAAAACCCTCGCATACGTAAAACCTTGAGTATTTCCACAGCTAGCTGGTGTTTACAGTGCCTGGTGATAGTTGCTGCTGTTTAAAATCAAACCACCTTTCCTTAGCTCCTGTCTGCCGATTACTGTGACAGACACTGAATATTTGGCACCGAGGAGTTCACAGATGAGTGGAAGAGACAAAATGGTGCGGCATGCTTCATACAGAAGCATACAAACAACACAATGAACATACAGAAAAAGGAACACCTAACCAAAGGATTCCCAGAGGGGCTGATTCTTAAGTACTTCTTGCTGTCTATTTCTTTAAATTAGAAAATAATTTAAACATAAAAAAAATATATTCACATACTCTACCACCAGATCAAAGCAATGACATTTTGCCGTATGTTGCTTCAGAGGCCTCCCTATGTTTTTGTGCAGTTAACCTCCCAACCTTTCCCAACTAACTTTCCTCTCCTCCATCTCCTAAAGTAATCTTAAAAGTATACTTCCTTTCCAAACATATTTTAGAATTTTTACTGTGAAGGTCTGTATTCATAAACAACACAGCACTGTTCTGCTTTTCAATTTGCATGATTTACTGTCCATATTCCTTTAGAACTCACTTTTCTCACTCATTGGTGTTTTGAGAATTATCCATGTTCACTCAGTACAGTATTTCACGGTTCAAAGAAACCAGTTTATTTGCTTATTCACCTATTGAGGGACAATGCCTTTTCAATTTTTCTCTATTAACAAAGTATGCTGGACGCCTGGGTGGCTCAGTCGGTTAAGTGTCTGCCTTCAGCTCAGGTCATGATTCCAGGGTCCTGGGATCGAGCCCCACATTGGGCTCCCTGCTTGGCAGGGAGTCTGCTTCTCCCTCTGCCTCTCCCCTTGGCTTGTGCTCTCTCTCCCTCCAATAAATAAAATCTTAAAAAAAAACAAAACACAAAGTATGCTTTACACATATCCTTTCACACACTACGTATACTTGTGCCCCTGCAGAAGAGTTTCCACTGGATGGCAATCTAGAAATTAAAGGGCAACTGTAACTCTACTACATTGCGCCGAACTACTCTCCACAGTACTGTTCCACTAGTAAAAGATCTCCTCCTTCCCATCCTCCAAAACCTCAAGCTTCAAATGTTTAGATTGTGAAATATCTCATTGATGCTTTAATTTACATTTTCTTGATTATCAGTAAAAATGTGCCTCTCCATGTTTATAGGCCATCTGTAAAACGTATATTCATATCCTCTGTAACTTGTGCCATTTATTTTTCTAAGATCTTTCCCACACCTACCTTTCCATACGCTGTACTCAGTACTGCAGGGGCCCAGAATCGGTAAATGACATCCCTGCCAGCTGTTAGGCTATGTGAGTCAGAGGCACTGGAAGGTGAGCAGGCAGGGGAGAGAGAGAGAAGCTTTCCATCTCTGGCCAGGACAGACCAGTCGCTGCTCTAAGAGCAGTCAGATGAGGTGAGGCCAGCATGCACTGCCCCAGTCAGAGGCAGAAGCAAGTGCAGCCGTGGGCTGCAGTCTAGTGGAGAGAGCAGCTTATCTCTGGTAGCAGAGCCATCATCCCACCTTTTTTTTTTTTTTTTTTTGCCACTCTATGTCTCCTCTTCCTCTTTGCTCTTCTAGTCTAATACCTTCATAACCAATCCTCTATATTAAATTCCCTGTTTGAAATACCCAGGGTGGTATGTTTTCCTAATTCAACTCCAGCTGATATATCACTCTCCCATCCCCCACAGCTGGGCTTTAGGAATTCTAGATAGGACTTCCGGGTACCAATCTTTTGATGCTTATACACATGGCAAATATGTTCTCCTAATCTGTAATACTGCAGTATCCTAGTCTTAACTTTGTCTCTGGTGCCATCTGTCACATGTAATCCACTTTTCTTTGTGGTCTATGTTTACTGTTTAAGTAATGATTCATCTGCAAAAGTGCCTTAGCTATTCTTGGTCCTTTGTTCACCCATGTAACTGTCAAGTTCTACAAAAATCTTAATGGGATTTTGACTTGATTTTGCATTAAATACACACACACACACACACACACACACACAAATACACATACCATTCTGAGGCAGAACTCCCATCTTTATAACATCAATCATTTTTTCATTTAATCTATAAATATGAGATTATACGAATAAGATTACATGACTACATTTTCTACTGCTAAACCATCCTTGCATTTCTGGTATCAACTCTATATAGTCATTTAAAAATATGTATTTCTAGATTTGGTCTAATATTTCACTTTAGATTATTTCTTAAGTAAGACTGACATATAATTTTTTTCTCTATTCTTGTCTGGTTTTGCTACCATGCCGATTTTATATATCAGCTGTCTCTAGTCTACATAAAAGTATAAAAGATAGAACATGAACGTCTGTGTCCCCTCAAAATTCACATGTGAAATCCTAAAACCCAATGTGATTAAACCCTTTGAGAGGTGATCAGGTCATCAGTGTGGAGCCCTCATGAATGGAATTAATGCCCTTATAGAAGAGACCCCGAAAGCTAAGTTGCTCTTTCTACCATGTGAGGACACAGCGAGAAGACAGCTGCGTTATGAACTGCGAAGAGGGCCTCACCAGAACCCATCTATGCTGGCATGTTGATCTTGGGACTCCCAGCCTCCTGAACTGTGAGAAATAAATTTCTGCTATTTATAAGCCACCTAGTTTACTATATTTTCTTATAGCAGCCCAGACTAAATACAACATGTGCTAAAATGGAAGTCAAACTTGACCATCTAGCCTTTGTATGTATCTGTTCTACAACATCCATGAGAAGCAGCCAACTAGCCCCTGCTTAAATATTTCATTCTGCATGACTATGCCCAGGGGTGACTCATTCTATTCTCAAATGACTTAAATTTTAGACTTCAGGGGCACCTGGGTGGCTCACTCAGTTGAGTGTCTGCCCTTGGCTCGGGTCATGATCTCAGAGTCCTGGGATCAAGCCCGGAGTTGGGCTCCCTGATCACTGGGGAGTTTGCTTCTCCTTCTCCCTCTGCCCCCACCCCCTGCTCATGCTCTCTCTCCAATAAATAAATAAAATCTTTATAAAAAATTTTAGACTTCAATTTTTAGAAACTTTTTTAGGAACTTCAGCTGATGATTAAATGATGCACAATTAATCCAACATGAATCCTACAAAGAATCACACAAAACTTATACTAAGCTGATATTTGCCCATTTGTTAATTTCTCCTCACTGGTGTCAGTTCTCACTGGCCTCTGAGAACTAAATAGTCCCTATGCCACTTGACAACCCATTAAATAATTGAAATATCTTAAAATATATTAAACTGAGGTCAAAAGAAATTTACCCATTAGACTATATACATATACTCACATATGCAAAAAATTACAGACAAGCTATCTCCTGTCTAGTAATTATGAGGATTTAGCTTCTGAAAGAGAATGAAGTTCAGAAAGGGATATTTAGGAATATTCATCATAAAGACCTTCTTAAACATTTCAGACTGAAAGAACTAAGGGCAACAGAACCATCTTGCCCTGAGTGTGACTATAACTTAACTTTCATATCCCAAGCACCTTGCAGAGGTCCCTGAACGCTTTGAGGACTAAATGAAAGTAAAAATGAGCGACTGAGATCTTTCTGTGTGCCACACACAATGCTAAGTAATATATACACAGTATTATCTTATAAAATCCTCCACCATTTTGGAGGTTGTCTAGCACTACAATCCTCATTTTATTTCTGAACAACCTGAAGGTCAAAAGGATTAAGTAACTTTCTCAAGGTCAACAAATTAGTGAACAATGAGGCCAGAATTCTCACTCAGGCAAATCTGGCTCCTAACAGTTCTCTTAGCCATTTTGCCCCATTTGCATCTTAGTCATAAATGAAAATACACATAATTCGGCCAAAAAGAGTAAAGAAAACTAAAACTTTCAAGTCTTCCTGAAAGGAATTAATTCAATACTAGCACTAGAATTTCTAAATTAGGAATAAAATTCTCACAGAAAAAAAATTTTAAGAAAAAAAACATTGACTAGAAAAAGATGACAGATGCTAACTAAGAAATGTCCTTAAATATTTCCCTACCATTTGTCAGGTCTTTCTGTTTGAGCCCAGCATGCTAAAGGAATTCAGTACAGTGACATTACAGTTCCTGAACTTCAATTAAAGCCATTCTCTTAAATATAACTCCTCCAAACTTATCATAATCAAACGGAATACAAAAACAAAATATAAATTTTCTCTTCCTGGTAATCACATAATCTTAAAAATATGTACTTGAATAATCTGCCTACATTTAAAAATCAGTATTGCTTATAAGGCCAAAAAGACTCCAGTAGAGCAAAATGCAGAATGCATACATCATAAAAACGTTTTGAACTAAGTATACTGATCTAATAATTACAGCTTTTAAAGTTCTGTATAGCTTTTACTAGGGCAATATTTATATAAACCAAAGTTCAAATCACTTAACAACTTTGAGTATTTTTACCATATTTCAAACGTTGCTGGTAGGGAGAAAGAGAAAGGAAGTGAAGGGTCTCAGAAAAGGTAGAAAATCAGCCCAGAACACAGGGTTCATGAGAGGACCTGAATCATATAGCTCAGTTCTCTAATTTTATAGGAAGAAACTGAGAACTACAGAAACTTGGGGACTTGGCAAAAGCAACAAATGAGTTTTTTAAAAGTGGTGCTTAATCTAATGACCCTGACAGTGAAGCCTTTGAGAACATCTTTAAAATATGGCATCAGGGCAGATCACATTGACAGAACAAATCAAGTGCCACAACCAAAAAATACCCCAAAGTCAGACGCCCCACCATGTCCCCTTCAAAACAATAGTGTTGTTTTTGCTATCAGCCAAGCTTCAACAGATCTTCCAGTCCCTTTATTGGTAGTTGGCGACAAGGTGCTGAATGACCGTTTAATTGTCAAATTTAGTGACACCATTCTAGGCTCTTCCTAGCTTACACTGGCCCATCATCATTGTACAGTTCATACTACTTAATTAACTGTAAAACATTTGATGACTTTTTACAAGTCTTGACCTTTTTTTGTGATTCCATAACACAAGCATCAGACCTTACGACTTGCATCCTTCCTATGGAAATTATGACATTTTTCTCATTAAGCTTTCAACATCTCAAGCTGATATTTTATTTTTTACATGTTAATTTCATGTTCCTTGAAATAGAATGTGAATTCTCTGAAGGTGGGCACTCTCCAAGGCTTACCCCTTATGTTCCGACTACTTTTCCACAGAATATGCCGCTGTTTCTCTGATTATTGACCAGCAAACTGAAGTTTCTTCAAAGCTGTTTCAAGAACTTCTAGCCTACACCGTTGGGATATTTCTTAAGAAATGACTGTGTAACTCCACTTTTTAAAGATTAGTTAGACAGAACATAAAAAACTACACTTATTCAAATATGATGGAGGAAGAAAGGTCTGACTTTTCATTAACAGAAGTTCTTAATCTGGGGTCCAGAGAAAGAATTCAGTGACCTGTGAACTTGGATGGGAACCTTTTCACTAACCTCTTATGTGAAGTTTTGCAATTCCTTCAATCAAGATTGTAGGCAACAAAGCATAGTAGTATCAGAAATACCTATGAACTTATCATCAATAGAAATCACAGGTATTTTCATATTATACTACAGTTACTGCAAACTTATCACTATTTAAAATTACAGTATTTAGCAAAATTGTTGCTAAAGCTTATTCTCTAATGTGAGAAGTATATATATTACTCTATCAAAAATTTATATTTTTAATATTTGTTAGCTATATTTCAATATAACTAATTTCCTTGTTAATCTTATGTGTTTTACTTCATAAAATCATGATTCATTTTTAGAATCATTATTCTGGGAAGGGATTCACAGGCTTCACCAGATTACCAGAGGTCTATGGCACAAAAAAAAGGTTGAGAACTCCTGCAGTAACATACACAGAGCAGGTGAGGTAATTACAATCCCAAAAGACCATCGTGATAACGGTCTTATCAGTTCTAGTAAAATGACAGGCAAGTTTTGAAATGTAAATATCTCTTTTTATAACTAGGAAGAGCACAGAAAGAGATTTTAAGCTGATCATTTTCACTTGAAGAACACAAAATATACCTACAGAAAAACTACATTTTCAAATACCCATTAACTTGTTATAATTAAAACAATTACAGGATTATAAATGTTTAAGTACTCAGGACCCCTGTATCAGTAACTTTTGTGGTGGCTATTGTGTTCTTCTAAGACTTTTTCAAGAGGACCAAAATCAGTAACAGCTAGAATTCTTATTGAAGAAAGCATGTAAAAGTGTCTTCCTTTCTAGCAAATATATATTAAACAACTAGAATTATGGGTTAGACCTTTCCTGTTTAACTATACTGGTGATAACTAAAATGACTTAAAAAGGAATTCAAAGAAAAACACATACCTCTCCTACTGAAAGAAAGCTGTAAAAAAAAAAAGTTCTAATTAATTTACATTTTCCCCAATACTTCCTATTCTAAGAAACTAAACAGTATTGGATATTTCCTAAAGATATTTTTAGCAGTTCAATATTATATACAGAACATCTTCCTTAAATTATATTGAGCCAATGTAGTTTTTTAAATCATAACTTTTCATTTTTATCTGAATTATCATTTCCTCCAAAGACATATTTACCTTCAGCCAGTGCTGGTGATTCTGTTCTTGTCCTTCTATCTGTTTAAAGAAAGAAAAAAGGAAGAAAGTCTAAAACATTATTATACTTTAAAACATGTTTAATTTTATTAAAACTAACTTTAATAAAGTTTATGAATGCCATCACATATCACATACATATGCTATACACACTTGTGTGTGTATGTATATGAATGGACATATACCTCCTTGAATTAAATCAACAACTATTTATAAAGAACCTACTAAGAGTAAGCCATTATGTTAAGCCCTGGGAAATACCAATAGGCTTAGATAAGACACCCTAATTGCCACCCTCAAGACACTCAAAGACTACAATCTCTATCAAGAGAAGTACATAGTTCTCATCATATCATACAGCAGGAACAGCAAGGGAAGAAAATTTGTAACTCGTCTTTATTCTTATAACAGGGGCCTAAAATTACCAAAGAGATATATTTCTATACTATTATCATAGTGTACGTTCATTTCCTTTCAATGTATTAAAAGTACCAGTTTTGCGAAAGGTACTAAGATCCTTATATTCCATGACAATAACCTATTATTTGCCAGAGGTACATCTGGCAAAACTCAAGTGAACCACGAAGTCCTCTGTAGGACTGGTTTACTAATACTACTATGGTATTTGCAAATCCTAAAACATTTTAGGTAAAATTAAATCTTCAAAATGATTTTATTCTAACTTTACAACAGAAGCAACTACAGCCACTACAGCAAACTAGCTGAGTTCACATACAGTGGGGGGACAATGACGAATGTAACTACTCACCTTTACATAAAAATTTCTTTCCCTAATTGTTTATTTTATGACCAGAGTCCTGGACTTAGCAAACATACAATTTCTATGTGCTTAGTCACATTTAGAGGGGACGGGGCACTGCCTTCCAAGATGGTAAGTGATCTCCCTCTTATACTGTCTTCTAAAGGCTGAAATGTGGTGCTGTGTCTCTGACAGATAAAGGAGGGAGGGAGGGAGGGAGGAAAAAGTCCTGGAACAAACACATGGAAATAGGATTGACAACCTTCAGGTTCATTGGATTAGAAATTCTGATAGTGGGGGAGGAGAACAGTGGTTTCTGCCAGAAGACACAGAAGTATTCTGAAGCAACTATCACCTGGTTATCTTGGACTCCTTACTGGACCAGCATGCTAAGGAAAGGGTTACCATATTGTGGAGTCCTGTGAAGTGACCCTAACAACAACTTACGGCTGCTGCCACACAATGGGGACAGGAGGAAATCTATCCAGAACCTAGGGGATTCGACTGGGGCTGCCATGCTCAATAATAACTATAAATGAGCAGCTGCAACAATTACGACCCAACAATGATAAATCAACTACAGGCATTGATCCCTTGGAGAAGAAGGTCTGTGTCACTGAACCAGGACAATGCCTTGACCTGTTCAAGTGCTGGCTGAAGGTAAGGCAAATCTAGAATGAGTGGTAGAGGACTGCAAAAATGAACATTATTCCACTAGCCCTCCTATTATAAGTCTACTGTAGTGGTTGTGGCCAGCCACCATCTTGAAAACTTTGCAGCAGAATGGACTAAATGGCAAGTGCTTAATGGAACATACAAGGCTGTATGGGATACCTCTAACACGCTGCCTCACAATTTCACTCCAGCTGAGGCACCTCCCCTTAGCTGCACTACTGGGGCTCACTTTCTGCTCACAGGCTTTGCTCTAAGAGATGCTTACAGGAACTCCTCAGCCATCCTGGAATATACGAACCCCGACCTGGGAGTGTGAAGATATTAACATCAACACCCTATGAGCAACCCCTGACCACTGGGGAACGGGATCTGGTATATAAATACCCCCTCCTTCCCATCCAGAGGCATATACTTCATGTCTTCTCAGAGGACTTCCTCAGGATCAAGCCCCAGGTACTCAGAGATGTGACCAGGTCGATCACAGACCCTTGCACTGACTTTCCTTCCTCCCTGTTTCATGTGCCCCAGTTCTCCAACTTCTGTTTCTTTTTTTTTTTCTTAAGATTTTATTGATTTATTGAGAGAGAGAGAAATATTGAGAGAGGGAGAGGGAGAAGCAGGCTCCCCACTGAGCAGGGAGCCTGATGCAAGGCTTGATCCCAGGACCCCGGGATCATGACCTGAGCCGAAGGCAGACGCTTAACCGTGTGAGCCACCCAGGCGCCCCGCCAACTTCGGTTTCTTGTTAACAGGTTCCCAAATAAATTATCTGCCTAAAAAATCCCTTTCCCAAGCTCTGCTTTTGGGATGAAACCAGGTCAGGACACTTGTCCTTTGGGACACCATACTCCCTTCCTTTTCATTCTAACTCACTGGATGCTCTTTCTTAATCTCTGTTGCTGAACTTCTCTCTCAGATCCCCAAATGCTGATGTGCCCAGAACACAGTCCTAGGTCCTCCACTCCCTTTGTGATTTCATTTCATGGCTTTATGTATCAACTACATATCTCAAATTTACTTATCCAGTCTAGACATTTGTCTCCATCTCCTAGCAACTGCCTACTCAGTATCTCCTCTTGGATGTTTTAATAGATACCTCAAACTTAACATGTCAAAACTAAACTACTCATCTTCCCTCTCCAAACCTATCTACCTAGTCTCCCTTAACTCAGTTGATGGCATCTCTATCCTTCCAGTTGCTCAGGTAAAAACCTTGGATTCCTCTGCAACTACCTTCTCTCTAACACATCCCAAATTCCACTACAGCTCTCTCTACCTAAAGTCTTCACACCTACTATTCTATCTTCTGTTAACTCAAAGTGGAGGGTTGAGCTGCATTAGCAGTCTTAGGCCTACTATTACTTCTTAATCCAACAGCCTCCAGGGGCTGCAAAGTTAAATGCATCTGGGTTGGGTGGAGCCACATTAGAAGGGCTATCTAGGGCAAACAAATGTCTATGCTTAATCTAAGGGGTGCCATGGCTATTAACATGCCATGCTAAAAACGCAGGTGATCCGGGGTTGGATATTCAGGTAAAACAATTTTTAGATGTTATCAACTAATTAAGCTTTAGAAATAATCAGTAGGCCAAAAGAAACAGTCCGAGGGTTAATTTTTGTTTGATGAAATGTCAGTTTGCAACTCTTGCTCTAGGATTTGTCTATAATTTATATATTATTAATCCTAATCTTTGCTTTTTTTCTATCAGGTAGGAGATGAATGGGAGCTATTTATGTTCAAAGCTTAACCATTCTGGTTTTCCTCAAAAGCTCCTCTTGGATCAATGTTACTACAAATGGAATGAATAAACACATTTTTGCTTTCTCTGCCAAAAACAAACTTCCTTCCCTAAGGCAGACCAAAGCCACCCAGAAATAAACAAAACAAGTGGCTTGGCTGGCCACTCTCAACTAGAGGAGCAAAACCGGTGCCACTTGCATAAATCCACGGGGAAAACTTCTATTCATTTTGTCTGATTCTTAATCAAGAAATAAGAAAACACTTGTAATTGTTTTTACCCTTAGAAATCAAATGTCAGATCATAAGTAGTGAATATTAGATAGGATGTAAATTAGATAATCCAGGCATCTAAAATCCGCAAACCTAAAGGTTCTTCAAGTAAGTGTTAAAATTCCTTTGCCTCCAGCAAAACATAAAACATAAAAGCTATGACTTCAGAGCATTCTGTCAACCACATTTATAGCTTTGCAGCATTTAATATGATGACACATAAATCTAACTGGTTATGCAACCTACACTGCATTCCTCCTTCATTTGGGTATATGATAAAATCAAATTCAATTCCATTTGTTTAAGCTCCCCTTGACATACACAAAGCAATCTTAAAGCCATCGGAGAAACCAAAAAAGAGCACTTGAATTAAAGGGCCTATTGACCGCATTCCCAGATCAGACAATATTATGAAACTGCATTATTATATAACTCCAGCAAATATCTAAGTTATGTTTTTTGTTTTTTTTTTAAAGATTTTATTTACTTGAGAGAGGGAGCGTGCATGCAAGAGCTGTGGGGAGGGGCAAGAGTGAGGGAGAAGCAGGCTTCCGGCTACGCAGGGAGCCTAGACAAGATGTGGGGCTCCATCCCAGGACCCTGGGATCACAACCCGAGCTGAAAGTAGCTGCTTTAACTGACTGAGCCACCCAGGTGCCCCCTTAGTAAGCTTTAAGAACTTGAAAAGGTTATTCTATATCCATTTGAGAAAAAAAGAAACAGGCACGTCTATAAAAAATCTTTTTAAAAACAGAAGAAAAGAACCAGTCCTACACATTAATAATTAAAACTGAGTGGAATTCATACAGATATACAGAGTCAGGGGAAGAGACCAGAGAAGTCACAATGGTCCAGTAATAGGAAAAAAAAAAGAAAAAAAAACCTCACACCAAGTATTTCCTGGAAAGTCTATTATGTATATAGTACCAAAATAAATACCTGAGGAGATGCTAGGATGAAAAAGATTGACTGCACTCTTTAGAAGCATCTACTCGTCCTGTAGCAATTAAAACATTCAAGGTAAAAATGAAGTATCATGAGAAAAATCTACATATAGACCTGTGGCAATTAAAAGAAGATATCTCAGCTAGGGGTAGAGCATGGAAATCGGGTATTGGAAAGATTTTATGAAGCCCTGGGAGCTGAGATAGATTTGAAGAATGAACAGGATTTGGACAAGCAGGAAAAGGCGGTAGAAGGCTCAAAAAGAATATTCCAGATGAGGAATGTATAAAGTAATCACTATATAGGGCAATGAAGAAAACTTTAATCCCACGAAAAACTGAGATACAACCTTCTCACCCTATATATTCTAGATGGATACAGTGTAGTTTCTTAAAACTAAATCTTAAAAAAAAAAAAAATCTCAAAAATTATACTTTACTTATTTTTAGAGGAGTAATTTGAAGCATGGTAAGAAATTTAAAATGGAAAGATGGAGTCAAATCATATAAAAATTAAAAATAAAGGAAATCCAAAATATTTTAATGTTTAATTTTTGCATAATGTATTAAATGTATTAAAAATCACATCAAGAGAGGAAACATGATAATTCATAAGAGCAAGAAAATAGTAAACATATATAAAAACCTTTATATTCCCTAATAATAAAAAGGAAATAAATATAATATAAGCAAAGTGGTTTAGAGCACTGATTCTGAAATAAGATAAACCTGGGTTGAGTTTTCACTTATTTAATTATTAGGTTCTTTGAGCAGTTGTTTTATTTGTAAAATGAGATTTCCATTTATTTAAGTTATCTAAGCATCAGTTTTCCTTATCTGTAAAAGAGCAAAAATAACCTCAAAGACTGTGAAGATTAACAGAAATGCCAGTTTTATTGAACAAGATCACTACTTCTCTTATTAACATTAAAATTACAAGAATATATAGCTATCTGGGGCGCCTGGGTGGCTCAGTCGTTAAGCATCTGCCTTCGGCTCAGGTCATGGTCCCAGGGTCCTGGGATCAAGCCCCACGTCGGGCTCCCTGCTCCGCAGGAAGCCTGCTTCTCCCTCTCCCAGTCCCCCTGCTTGTGTCTCTTGCTGCGTCTCTGTCAAATAAATAAATAAAATCTTAAAAAAAAAAAAAGAATATATAGCTATCTATTTTGACATTCCATCTCAAGCACAGTACATGTAAGAATATCCATGTCTGAGACACACTAGAACTCAAACACGTGAATACAAATCTCAGGCTTTTATGTCTTCTTACACCATGATTACTACTGTATGTGTAGCACTTAAAACAGTCCCTGACACACAATAAATACTCTGTAAATGTAATGCTGTTTTAATGATCACCATCATTACTATATATAAACCATACCCGTATACTTTTTCTAAAATGTCTAGTCTCTTTAAAATGTAATTAAAGATGAAAATACTGTAAATACAGAATGCTTAATAGTTTTATCATTTTCTCCCATCTTTTACATCATTATTAGTGACCAACCACATCATTTCTTTCAAGTCTATCAGTGATTGTTCACTGCACATCTGTTAGGTCATGCACAGACTGCAAAGTGTGTTGCTGTGTTATCCCCTTGTCTCCTGGTGACAAACCTGCATGACATTTTAGAAAAATGGATAATCAAATGAGGGAATTTGCCAACAAAGATAAAAATGCAGCAAAAAACTGGAAGTGGTAACCCTGAAAGTCAAACTCTAAGGGAACATAAATGAAGTTACGGAAGAAAGGGTTAACCGCACGAATGTGACACTGCTGCCATCAGAGAATAAGCATGCCAGTCAGAGGAACTCTGGGAGGGTGAACTTCATCACCATAAACGAAGTGGTTATGATGAAAAGGATGAAAGGACGAAGATGTCCCAGAGGAAGTAACACCAGCAAAAAAAAAAAAAAAAATCATATTAAAGTAATTTTGGGGGGTGGCGCCTGACTGGCTCAGTTAGTGGAACATGTGACTCTTGATTTCGGGGTTGTGAGTCAGAGTCCCACACTGGGCACAGTGATTAAGGAAAACAGGAATTCTTGGATATATTTCAAGACATTGAGAATACAACGGATAAAACTTTGGAAGCAAATCCAAACTTAGAAAGAATTATGACAATGTGGCCAAGGCATAAAAATAATGTTCACTCCAAATTATAAGTTACACAACAAAGAAAAAGAAAGCAGGCGACTGCTCACTTTTAATTACATGCAACCTATGTAAAAATATATATAAATACCAATATATCTAACCTACATAAACAAAAGGAAAACTGTCTTTTGGAAGCAAAGAATACAATGTCCATCCACTCAGGTCCTTTTCTACAATTGTGACACTTTGCAGAATACCTCTGAATTATACCTAATAGTAACAAAAACACAGACAAGTTCAAGGTTGGGAAATACCAAGTCCCAAAGCTAAGTTTTGCCCCATCTTAATTTGCCACAGACGTTTTTTTTCTATTGGGGAAATACGTAACATAAACAAGTGTTCAGTAGCAATAACCTAAAGTGCTAAGACAGAGATAATGCTCTTACATGTTTTAAGTGCAACATATTCTCATTCTTTTTTTTTTTTTTAATAGAGAGACAGTGCACGCACAAGCAGGGAGTGTGGGAGAGGGAGAGAGAAAATCTTAAGCATACTCCCCGCTGAGTGCGGAGCCCCACTGGTCTCGGATGGATCTCATGACCCCGAGATCATGACCTGAGCTGAAATGAGGAGTCGGATGCTTAACCAACTGAGCCATCCAGGTGCCCCAACATGTTCTCATTCTGTGTCTGAATTGCATACCACAAATTTCAAAAGACAGATGGTTGTATCTTCAGTCAACTATGCAATTTTTTTTAAAAGCCTATTCCAATACTAGAATGAAAAACCAACATATGCACAAAAAAACTAAGAACCACTAATAAAATCAAATACTCACATCCCACTCTTAAAATTTCTTAATTCTTAATGTATCATTAAAAATTAGAGAAGTAATTTGCAAAATCTGGCTGGTTTAAAGACAATTTGGGTTGTTCCCAAATAACATAAGCCAGTGTAGCGTTCAGTTCAGGATACTGCAGCATGATGTCAAGCAGGAGCAGCATTATGGACCTTCAGAGAGAAGCTCTGTGCCTGGCTTGTCATACACTGCTCTCCTAATTCCAGGGAGTTCTATGACCAAAACAAATATTTCATCACCTTCCTAGCAAAAATATGCATCCACACATAATGTATTTTGACAGGAAGAGTCCATCGGTGTTTAAACTCTGAGCAAGAATCTTAAAGTCTCTCAAAGCTTCAATTTCTCCATCTGTAGAAAGGAAGATAATACCTACTCCCCCCTAAGAATGAGAGACTCAGAGAATGAGAAGTACCAATTACACTGTCTGGCTCTTTTCCCAGGTCTTACCCATCACATCAGGCCAACCTTACTCCCTCTGCACAGGTGCTGTTACTATCGTCCTTGTAGTTCTAAGGGCCCAACATCAGAATATTAGAGTCTCTGTTTGTCAATTCCACAGGTATTATTAAAAATGTTTATATCTCCAGTAGTGCTTATGATACAAAGTAATAAGACAATCTTTATCCCTAAAGAGGTTAATGACATCCTATGGAAATAATACTTGAACATATAAAAAGTAACAAGTCCATAATAATTCTGTCCACACTATACCATCATTACGGACTACAATTATAATAGAAATTTGGAGAACAGGACAGTGTGAAAGAAGAATATATCCCAAGTATGGGTTAAGTATCTTCAAATGTGCCCCATAACACATCATTTCACTCATCAAAATGTCTGGCTCTTTCCCAGGATGAAAGCAGTTATCACAGCCTGTTCATTGTTATTATAGCCCCTGGACTAAGCACAATACTTGAAACATTGTAGTCTCCAGTGTGCATATGTGGAATGAGTGGATGAGTGATTTAGCAAACAACATGATAAAATATGTACGCAGCCTGGCATAAATACAACTAGTTTAGAGTTACGGTCCCATTAAGACTGGCCACCCTGCTAACAGGATTTGTTTGGGAAAAATGAGTGATAAGGAATGATTGATATACAGGTAGCAAATAACTGACAAAAATTTAGAAAAAATGTGCGATTTTCCTATTAAAAATTAAAGTGGTACAGACTTTAAATAAAATACACTAATGTGTCCACCATGGTTTTATAGATAATGATTTTTCCAGGCTGACAAAATAACAGCAACAAATGCAGATAACTGATCTCTGGAGATCTAGTATATTTGGGGAGATAGTGTACATCTGATATGTGATATTAATGCACAGCTGTCTTGGTAGCAATCAAGTAATAGATTTTTAAAAGACTATTTAAAATGCTCTGCCACAATCTTAAATGTGAACTGCTTCCTTATGGCAATTCTATAAAGATCAGAAGACCTCCAACAGGCCAGACGTGTTATGCAATGCAGAGTGTAAAATGTCGAGTACAACAAGACCTACCCTCCAGAAGCTCCTAGTCTATTAAGAAGACATGTAAAAAATTATTACAATGGGGCACCTGGGTGGCTCAGTCAGTTAAACCTCCACCTCTTGATTTTGGCCAGGTCATGATCTCATGCATGGTGAGATGGAGCCCCGCTTAAGATTCTCTCTCCCTTTGCCCACCCCTCCCCGCCGTGTGAATGCGTGCTCTCTCTCAATAAACAAACAAATATATAAAGACCACAATGCAATAGGTAAAATACTACAGAACTGGGGTTCTTTGGATTAACTGCAATGGGAAAACAGGGGAATAACTGAACTATACCTAGAGGACAGTCTCAGAGAAAGCAACGATGTTTGAGTCTGCCTGGTATGTTTAAAAAGTACCACCATCTTCAACTTTTTGAGGAACCTCAATACTGTTTTCCAGAGTGGCTGCACCAGCTTGCATTCCCACCAACAGTGTAGGAGGGTTCCCCTTTCTCTGCATCCCCGCCAACATCTGTCGTTTCCTGACTTGTTAATTTTAGCCATTCTGACTGGTGTGAGGTGGTATCTCATTGAGGTTTTGATTTGGATTTCCCTGATGCCGAGCGATGTTGAGCACTTTTTCATGTGTCTGTTGGCCATCTGGATGTCTTCTTTGGAAAAATGTCTGTTAATGTCTTCTGCCCATTTCTTGATTGGATCATTTGTTCTTTGGGTGTTGAGTTTGATAAGTTCTTTATAGATTTTGGATACTAGCCCTTTATCTGATACGTCATTTGCAAATATCTTCTCCCATTCTGTTGGTTGTCTTTTGGTTTTGTTGCCTGGCTGGGTGATAGACATTGGGGAGGGTATGTGCTATGGTGAGCGCTGTGACTTGTGTAAGACTGTTGAATCACAGACCTGTACCTCTGAAACAAATAATACATTACATGTTAAAAAAAAAAAAGAAGAACAGAGCAGGAAGGGAAAAATGAAGGGGGGTAACTGGAGGGAGGAGGAGACAAACCATGAGAGACTATGGACTCTGAGAAACATACTGAGGCTTCTAGAGGGGAGGGGAGTGGAGGGATGGGTTAGCCTGGTGATAGGTATTAAAGAGGGCACGCATTGAATGGAGCACTGGGTGTTATACGCAAACACTGATTCATGGAACACTACATCAAAAACTAATGATGTATGGTGATTAACAGAACATAATAAAAAAAAAAATACCACCGTCACTAACAACTTTCAAAGACATTTTTTAAATTCAGTAAGCTTTAAATTAAGTAAACTTTTTTTGAGGATAAATATGAGCATATCCACTAACCTGGAAAAGGGGAATATTCTCTTCTCCTAAAAGAGACCTTTTAAGCGCTGATTATTAACACTAAAGTCCTTAAGAAAAAGGCCTTGCTAAACCAAAACTGAGGCAATATCAAGAACTTCACAAACAATGGGTAAGATTTTTCAGTATGACTAAACACAAACACACACACAGCCAATTTTTTAACTACTATTCCATCTGCCATGCATGTCTGAACCTTAATCTGTCTGCTCTTATTTTATTTCTACTTATTGAAGTTTAGATAATTCCAGATTTTGACTACTCAAGTCTGAATTTACAAACCAGATGACAGGAAAACATTTTCAAAAAAGGACATGTACTATTTTAACTCTTTAATGATCAAAGATTATCTCTGTATGTGTTAAAGCTCTATCTTTAAAACAAATAGTTCAACATGCTACAGTTCCTGGAATGAAGGGGGGTGGGTACGGGGTGGAGGGGAGGCTCTCTTCTCTTTTTAGAAACAACCTTACATGTCTTACAGGCTCTCCTCCTAAGAATGAAATGTCCACTAGTAGCCACAGGTTACCAAATGGGTTTAACAGATAAAAACAGCAATAACACACAACTACAAAAGCATCACATCATATAGGTTAACTTTATTTCTCAAAAGAGCTGGTAATCCTTTTTTTAAAAAAAGATTTTATTTATTTATTTGACACACACACACACACACACACACACAGAGCACAAGCAGAGGGAGCAGCAGAGGGAGAGGGAGAAGCAGCCCAACTCGGGGCTCGATCCCAGGACCCTGGGATCATGACCTGAGCCGAAGGCAGACGCTTCACCGACTGAGCCACCCAGGCACCCCAAGGGCTGGTAATCCCTTAGTGGAACTGTTTCTCCTAACTTTTAGAGGTTGTGCAGAGATAATCAAGTGGAAAACATTCAGTATTTGCAGATTTTGGCATATGTGTGTATATATATTGCATCAGGTTGCCTTCTATGTAGTAAGAAGGGACTGTCATTTCCTGAAATCAATGTCAACATGCATACATACTATTTTGTGCTACATGCTCAAAACAGTGTATTTGAATGTTTTATTCTCAAAACAGCATAAACACAAAAAGAGAAAGCAAATCAACAAATCAAAATTTCTCCAAACTAGGAACTGTTTTGGCCATGTTAAATTTGCCAGGCCAAGGCCTCCAAATGAAGATCTGGAGGGTCAATGGAGCACAAGTGTGGAGGTCAGGGAAGGTCAGCCCACAAATACTGCCCCTCTACTCCCATGACTTCCTATCTTGTGAGAATGGTCCAAAGACCCGGGATACTTGAGAATCGTTCACAGGGATAGCAACAAGACCAGTGCCACAGTGTCCTAACCAGACTGTTATTGTAACATAATCTGCTTCTTGCCCTCCTGTGGTTACTGCTCACTTTCTGAACCTGAATTTCTAATCTCTCCACCACCAATTCTGTGAACTACCTGCCATCATGCCAATAAATTCCCTTTCCATTCAAATTACCTTGTAAGTTTCTCCAACTTTTAACTGAAGACCCTTGAATGAATTATAAAGAATATTCTGGAGTCACACAGAAAGCTAACTATAACTCCCTCCCTAATTTAAAGCCATTCCTACAAATAAGCAAAACTATGTTATAAATGTAACTTGGGGTTCAGAGTATAAACAATAAAGATACTCTGAAATTAAAGATTACATAAATCAGTTTTTTGAGACTTTTAAGAGGTACCTATATTATTAAAATTTTAAGCTTCAAAGTATAAAATATGAACATTAAAAAAGTATGAGAACATTCAGAAAGAAGACAAAATACTAACATCACTTTAAAATATATTAGTCTAATAAAGAACTTAAAAACTTCCCAGAAAAAGAACAATGAAACACATTTTGAGGAAAAAAGGACACTAAAATGATACTGATTTTTACAAACTGTTTTCTCTGTAATAAGATGCCTTCCTTTTTGTTTTATTTATTCTAAACTGCTCCAAGAACAGTAATGAAAAGATTCTCCACCTGGACCTACCTTTTCTTTAGACCCCTAGTTCATATGTTTCCTCACTAAAAAAACAACACATAAGTGAAATTACTTTTCATTCTTTCTGAAAATATTTCACATTTCAAATCAAAAGTGGAATTTTTAGCTATACTAAAAACCAGCATTTCTTACATTCTGGGTAGTATCCTGTAGTCATACTCAGTCCCCTAATCCATCTGGTATTTTTTAAGGAATACACTTAGAAGAAGCAAAGCACATATTAAGGAGAGTAAGAACATATTTAAAACCTTAGGAAGCATTTGCTATAAGGAGGGAAGAGGGTTATTAATATTTGTGAATACCTACTGTGTACCACGCATTTTGCTATAGACTGTATTTTTTTCATATAACACTGCCAAACAGATGATGTTACCCTTTCCATAAAAAGTAAATGAGGAAAATGAACCTCAGAAATTGGTTTACTTATCTCATGTCAGTGTTAATAAGGGCTGATCTGACTTAAGCACAGATCTGACTGGTCCCAAAGATGATGACATTTTATCCCTAACAAAATGCCTCAGTGGGCACATTCTTCTTGTAAAAATTCGTTTTCATTGATAGTTTTCTTATTAGAAAAACAATTGTAACCATTACCCTGAACAAGCAAAACCTGTGGGATGTAACCATAAAGCAGTGTTTTATCTACCACTGTCCTTTAAAGTTATTCTGTGTTGACAGTTTAATGTCCCTGAACTTTTATTTAGGCAAGCCTATGACTTTGGTCATTTTCAAGTTATAAAAACTGTCAGAATTTAGAAAGTGATAGACCCAGTTTAGTATAATTGTCAAAATTTGTCATCCAGGACTACAGCTTCTCCCCATGTCCCAGTTTTGCCTGCAGCCCGCGTGCCCTAGGCATGACAAGAGCACCGTGCTTTACCTGCTCTCCCTTCCACCTTACGAACCCTGGGTGTAGCAGTTAAGTGTCATTAGAGGGCAGGAGCACTCTCAGCTCAAGAAGTATTTAAAATTGACCTGTCAAGGAATGCTTTCTGGAGTTCCTTGGAAGCTCTCACCCATTCCAGCACTGGGGATCTCTCACCACAATTTCTCGATGCAAGATAATGCATCTCCTGTGGGAATCCAGCCATTTCTTCCTCCCCCTCTGCCTCATACCACCCTGATCCTATGAGCTTCCTCTCACTAGTGGCCCTCATCCAGTCTATGGGACACATGTACCCATTCAGAACTCAGGGAGGATGGGCAGTCCACCCACACAGTAACCTTGCTTTGCTGCGCTGTCACAGCGGATAGCTTCTCTTTCACTCAGGCACAGTGAGACAGACATCAACCCACTGTGTCCCCTAAACTACACAAGTTACATATTCAGCTCTCATATCATTACCAGAAAGCTCCTGTACTTGAGGAGGAGCACACCAAAAAGGGAAGGGGGAGGTTAGAAGAAACTCCTAGCACACTAACAACTTGGTTTAAAAACACTTTTCCAATTTCCAACAACTCAGTTCAAAAACTATTCTAATTTCCAGCTCCCTGATTCTTTATACCAACAGATGGGGTAGGTATTTAGAGGTCACAAATCCATTTTCTGGCTCTTTATTTTGCAATGCCTGCATGGTATGCTTATAACTCTCTTTAGAAATGTGTACCTCTCAACTTAGGGCCAAACTCAGAATAAAAGAGTTCCATTTTAACATCTTATTACATGATATATTTAGCACTTTACTAAATTTTCCACAAAAAGTAGAAAGAAAAATCCATAATCCCACCACATAGTTAGCCACAGTTAACACTTTAGCATGCTGTTTTCCTTTCTATAAACAGTCCATTTGTCATCTGAAAATTTCTTATTTTAAGTTTTCTTTTTAAAATCTTGTACAAAAACACCTCATTTATATAATTTCATCGAGCAATTCAGTTTCCCATAGAATTTCAGCATGCCTTTTTCAAACACCAAATTTCCATTACGCCAATGTAAAGGTGGCTTTCTGAAACTTGTCACACTGTCACTCCCCAAACTCAAAACCTTTAATGGCTCCCCACTGTCAGAGATTAAACTTCAATCTTTTAAATTCTCTATGGTCTCCTATACATGTTACATCTCTAAATGTAACTTTAAGCCCTGTATTCATCCTATAAAAATCATACTACAAGAAGCATGTGAATGTCAAGGGAGTTTCCGACCATGGGATCTGACCTACACTCAAGATGAGAAAGTGTTTCAGGGTTTGGTCAGAGTTCCACAGTGATTACTGAAAGTATCACAGGATGGAGCTCTACCAGGATTACAGACAGGCTGAATCCACGAAATGCAACAGAGCATATTAACGTGGCAAAAACAAACTTGCAGCGGGGATCAGTCCTCATATGACTGCAAATAAAACTCTATCACCACACATACAGTATTTACTGGTTTCACACTCGTGATCACAACTGCCAAAAAGTTAATCTAATGCTGAAGAGCAGATTTATGGAAACTTTAAATGTTTAAAACTGGATTTGGGGATTGATTTTGTCAATGTTCCACACATAATCTGCCATCTATTCACAGAGCACACATTAAAAAATTTGTTTTAAAGTCATCTTTCAGCAGATGAAGTGAGAAATAAATTCCAATTAACATGCTAACCAAGAAAAAAAGCACTCAGTTCTTAGCCCAAATAATCTTTGCTCTTCTCAGAAGCGTATGTCAGTAAAAACTCACAGAATTACAGAAGTGCCTGAAGAAAGAAAAATAATCAGTTCTCTCTTAAAGTTGACAATAAATGTATTCACTCAAAAAGTACACAAGAACAATGAGCGTGGGGCAAATACTGACGTGTCTTTATGTATAACTGTGGAGGATGTGTGTGCATTCATACAACATGCATGTATGTGCGGAGATATCTGGAGAGATGTTCACCAGAACACTGACTACTTAGATGGTGATTTTTGCTTTCCTCTTTCACTTTTTTATTTTGTTTCATTTTTTAAAATAAATGAGCATATACTTTTACAAGAAAAGAATGCTATTTGCACTATTAAAATATGGCATAACAAGCTACAGTAATCAAGACATGTGGTACTGGCAGAAGGATAGACATGTAGACCAATAAAACAGAAAAGAAAGTCCAGAAATAAACCCATATATCCAGGGTCAACTGATTATCAACAAAGATACCAAGGCAATTCAAAGGGGTAAAAGGACAGTCTTTTCGACAGATGGCACTGAGAAACTGGCTATCTACATACAAAAAGATCAACTTAAGAAATTTACCTCATACTATACATAAAAGTTAATTAGGGGTGCCTAGGTGGCTCAGTGAGTTAAGTGTCCGACTCTTGATTTCGGCTAGAGTCATGATCTTGAGGTCATGGGATCGAGCCCCGTGACAGGCTCTGCGCTCGGCACAGAGTCTGCTTGGGATTCTCTCTCCCTCTGTCCCTCCCACCGCTCACATGCTCTAAGTAAATAAAATCTTTAAAAAAAAAAAGTTAATTAAAAGTGGATCATAGACCCAAACATAAGAACTAAAACGATAAAATATAAAACATTTAGAAGAAAGGGACGCCTGGGTGGCTCAGTTGGTTAAGCGACTGCCTTCGGCTCAGGTCATGATCCTGGAGTCCCGGGATCGAGTCCCGCATCAGGCTCCCTGCTCGGCAGGGAGTCTGCTTCTCCCTCTGACCCTCCTCCCTCTCATGCTGTCTCTCATTCTCTCTCTCTCAAATAAATAAATAAAATCTTTAAAAAAAAAAAAAAAAAAAAAACATTTAGAAGAAAACACAGGCATAAATCTCACGGCCCTGGGTTGGACTAAGACTTCACGGACATAGCACCAAAAGCAGGATTCTTTTTTTTTTTTTAATTTTATTTTATTGTGTTATGTTAATCACCATACATTACATCATTAGTTTTCGATGTAGTGTTCCATGATTCACCGTTTGCGTATAACACCCAGTGCTCCATTCAATACGTGCCCTCTTTAATACCCATCACCTGGCTAACCCATCCCCCCACCCCCCTCCCCTCTAGAACCCTCAGTTTGTTTCTCAGAGTCCATAGTCTCTCATGGTTCGTCTCCTCCTCCCTCCAGGTCCCCCCCTTCATTTTTCCCTTCCTGCTATGTTCTTCTTCTTTTTTTTTTAACATGTATTATTTGTTTCAGAGGTACAGATCTGTGACTCAACAGTCTTACACAATTCACAGCGCTCACCATAGCCAAAAGCAGGATTCTTAAAAGAAAAGAAAAAGATAAACTAGACTCTATCAAAGTTCAAAACCCTTGCATCTCAAAAGATACCATTAAGAAAATAACAAGACAAGGCACAGACTGGGAGAAACTACTTGCTAATCATGTGACTTATAACTGCCTGGGATAAACTGTCTCACAGCACCTGTTTAGCTCTACTTTACGATTTGAAGACAGTTTCCTGTAACACTGTAAACCAGCTATACTTTTTTTAAAAAAACTGCTCACTCATCTCTTACTTGTGAGACCCAAATAAGACCCTAGAAAGGATCTGAGAGACCAGAGGCAGGGAAAGGACTTCACTGAAGTTTTGCCTGTATACCTCAACTAGGAAAATTTGAAATGTTTAAAAATTTTTTAATTATTTAAAATCATAGGCTATCTACCTACCCAAACTAGGCAAAATGAGAATGGTTTAAAAAAATTAAATTTGATTTTTAATAAAATATGTGATTTTTAAAAGCTGCTGATAAGAACACTGAAAATCAGCTAAAGTTCTTAAATGAACTTTTAATATGCTAATAGACTACTAAGAAGGGGTCAGTAACACATACCAAAGACAGAACACTGGCCAGTTGTCACTATGACACATACTATAATGGAACTTTGGCACACCCATTTCAAAGGGTTGCCAACCCCAGACTACATATTTTGACTATTGCTTCAACATACTGCTCTATAAATAAAAAGAAAAAGCTTTGGTTTAACTATATTCACATTTTAATATAGGAAGTCCCAGTTATCAGAGTGTATTTCCAAAATGCTTTAGCCCTTGATTCTCACACATTAAGCTTTTATCCACTAACGACTTAGAAGAGGAGCCACCATAGCTAGATTTCTTTACATTTCCAGCTCTGTACATTCATGTACACTTTAATCCAAATGGGTAGAATAAATGAAGCTGACTTTTCTGTACTTTAGAAAACAACTTGGTAAATAATATTTATGTAATACCAGAACATATCAAAGATTTAAGTCAAAACAAGCTTAAACGTAACAATTTTCAGCAAGTAAAGTTAAATTTCGAGATAACATTTCTTACGTTTGTTTACAGAAACTAACTGCACAGGAGTTAGAAAATTATGATTGATAAAATGAAGCCCAACCCCCTTTAAAAAAAATGAAAAATTCTAAGTTTAAACCTTCCTCCAACTATGCTAGCCCCTCTTTTTTTTTTTTTTTTTAAGATTTTATTTATTTGGGGCACCTGGGTGCCTCAGATGATTAAGCATCTGCCTCAGGTCATGATCTCAGGGTCCTAGGATTGAGCCCCACATTGGGCTCCTGGCTCAGTGGGGAGCCTGCTTCTCCCTCTCCCTCTGCCTCTCCCCCTGTTCATGCGCATTATCTCTGTGTCTCAAATGAATAATAAAAAAAAAAATTTTTTTTAATTAAAATTAAAGATTTTATTTGTCAGAGAGAGAGAGAGCATGTGCACAAGCAGGGGGAGTGGCAGGCAGAGGGAGAGGCAGGCAGAGGGAGAGGCAGGCTCCCTGCTGAGCAAGGAGTCCGATGCGGAACTTGAACCCAGGACCCCGGGATCACGACCTGAGCTGAAAGCAGATGCTTAACCCACTGAGCCACCCAGAGTTCCCTATGGTAGCCCCTAAATATATACTGTCCCAAGATCTAAAGGAAAAAAAAACCTCATTAGAAATGTGCTTATATTGTTTTGTTAGAATTTTCCAGAATTTTAAGTAGAGAATTATTGTATGACATAAACAAAAGCAAAGTAATCTCATACCTTGCAACCCAAGGTGGTTTTCCCGTGCTTCACCTTAATGTAATGTCCCTGAAATTCCTAAAAAACCATGTGTGATTTTTTTCAAATCAAAAGACGTCTGGACATGGTAGTCATTATTTTTTGAGTAAATGTTATCAGATACCAACTTACCTTGGAGAAAATACATTTCAAATGCTGATGCTCTGGCTACTGCTATTAGTGAGAGTAATACTGTCCTTCATCTCTTACACAGGAGTCTCATGTTTTCTACCAGCATCCATGAAAAGGTGGCATGGTAACTTACTAGCTTGCAACTAGGGTAAGATCTCAGACCATCATGGTTCTGGACAGTTTTGGCAGTAAGGATGGGATGCTGACAGAGCCACCCATGACTTTCTAGAAGACAGAGTTATCAGGCCCCCAAGGGCAGAGGTCTAGGAAATGGGAAGACACCCTGGGATCTGAGAGTGGTCCTGATGGTAGGTGGGGAGAAGATGAGAATATGGATCCCTACCACCCTACCTGTTAATGAACAGGAGTTGGATTAATGTTTAGAAACTGAGCAGCAAAAAGTGGAATTGAAATCAACCACCCAAATGGTGACTTGGTGGTTGTTCACTCTCCTCTGGGCTGGCAGAGGAAGGGATATGCCAAGACAATGGGGCAACAGCCCTGTGTCTCCAGGTGAAAGGCATTGTGGCTGTGACTATTGAGCCTCAGAATCCCCAAAACTAAAATGGATTATGTAAGTAAGGATGGCCTTGCTGCCAAAATGAAGTTTTAGTTGGACCAAAATTATTAGAAGTTCCTTTGATTGAACTATGAGGGAATAACCAAAAGGGAATACAAAGCTTTGATTGCTGGTACAGGTGCTCTCTCCCTCGTGCTCCCATCTCCTACCCTGCTCTACTTCTACCCCCAAAACTCTTCTGCTTTACAGAAAAAAATGATAAAGTATGGGGTTGAAGTCTCCCTGACTCCCAAGAAGGACTGAAGGCCATAGAGCCAATAGGCTGCCCAGGGAACTTTGGAGAGGGACTCAAAGCTTTAAGGTTCTTTTAGATATAGGCACCCATGTCATCACCAGCCTACCCAGTCCCGTGAAGGGAGGGAACATCCAGATTCAATTAATAGGGTTTGGGCAGGATTTACAGTGGGGAAAAAAAACGAATGTGACGAAAGGACAGGACTCTCTGGGCCAGTTCAATGTTCTGTTGCTGCCTCTACATCCCAATGTATAGTTAAGAGTTGATATGTTACATGGTTGTACTTCCCCACCCTCTAAGTGCCAGAGGGGATTCTCCCAATCAGGAAGGGTTGCATGTAGAAAAATCCTAGTACCTTTGGGGCCCCACAACCCTAACGACCGTTTTTTGGTTACAAGTCTCTGTGACTTACGATTTTATTGATTAGAGCTTCTGAGAAAGGGAGGCAGGCAGTCTCCACCTGCAGGTGCCCCTGGGGGTTCTGCACTCTGCCTTCCGGACACAACTATCAGACATGCTCCTTCTCTAAAGCAATTGTTAGCATGCTACTGTCCTCTTGTGGAAACTGAATCCCTGACTCATGGAGACCTCTTGAGTCCACAGGCTGATATTCCCACTTTGGTTTTCTAACCTACTGTCCCCCTTGATTTACTATAAAGGGCAGTTTTTCAAGGGGGTCAAATGTGCCCCAGCTTCCAAACCTCCAGGCTTATCTTATAAAAACAGCATTTGTCATTCACTTTACCAACTCTCTCTGCCAAATAAAGGACCCAACAGTGTAAAGTGTCAACTGCCAATGTTAGGTGAGGCTCTTCTCTCCCTAAATCCCATTATTTGGAATCCTGAGCAATCGCTGCGAAAGAGGTAGGTAAGAGCTTAATCCAGAAGAACTGCAGCTGATAAAAGATTTTTCTTTCATTTCCAATCATAGATCCAGATGGGGGTTCTTAGAGCTGTTTCCCGCATTGTCTGTCCCCTCTGTCATCATCCACAGGACTGTTGAGAAGCTGTAGGAATATGCAGGTGCAGACTCAAGGCATGGTGGAAATGGACTGTACATCATGGGGCAGAACCCTATGCTGCCCTACGCCACCTGGACAGAGCCCAAGGATAGTGACCTCCCAGGAATATCCACCTTGGTCTGATATACCCACTTTAGGATGGGTCAACTCCATAACTAACAATGTAGAGAGTCAACTGAAAATGCATATTCGAGAATACATCTGGCTTTGTCTTAGCCCCAACAGCATCTCAACTTTACATGAAAAAGTAGCAACAGGACCTTTGGGGAAAACTGGAAGCAAACTTACAGGCTCTACAGAGCCTAAATCCAGTAAATCATCAAATCTTATGGATTTAATACTATTCCTCCATTGTCAGTACTCAAATGATGATCACTATCAATTCTTTCCTGGACTTTAGCAACAATAGCCTCTTAACTTGCCTACTTGTATTGAATTTTACTTCATCTTCAATCCATTCTCCCAAAGCTGTCAGAACAAGCTAGTATTTCACTCTCCCCTCCCTTAAAATCCTAAAAAAAAAAAAAAAAATCCTATAATGCTTTCCCTATAGCCTTCAGTCCAAACCGACCTGAACTTGTTAACACAACTCATGCAGCCAGGCTTACAGTTTACTTATTGTGTACCTCTTTCCCACACCTCCTTTATAGAACCAGTAGCCGTTTCTAAAATGTACCTGACCTCTCTTATCTCAAAGCTTTTGCCTCTCCCTCAATTTAGGCCCGTGCATTCTCCTCCCGCTTTTTTATTTTAAGATTTTATTCATTTATTTGAGAGAGAGAGAGACAGAGATAGCAAGAGAGAACAGGAGCTGGGAGGAGAGGGAGAAGTGGGCTCCCTGGCCCGATGTGGGGCTCGATCCCAGGACCCTGGGATCATGACCTGAGCTGACGGGAGACACCTAACCAACTGAGCCACCCAGGCGCCCCGCATTCTCCCTTTTGTCTGACTGACTACTGGTCCACTCCTCAGGTTTTAGTTTAAATGGCATGACAACATGGACTTTTACCCTGACTCATAAGATTAGGTACCTATGGAATACATAGCACTGAACTCACATTGTCTATTTTTCTCGCTCTTCTACTCTAAGGAAGGACTACTAGTAGTTTATTCACTGTTATTATAAGCGTGCTCATGTGTTCATTAACTATTTGGGGGATTCACACAATCATATACCAAGTATTATGCTAGTTGTCAAAAAATACATTATCAAAAACAAGTTTTTTTTTTTTTAAGACTTATTTATTTGAGAGAGACAGCAAGTGGGGGGGAGAAGGAGAGAAAGAATCTCAAGTCGGTGTGGAGTCTGCTTGAGATTCTCTCTCTCTCCCTCTCCGTGTCCCCTGCAAAAAAGAAATGTGTTAATTTAATAAAATTATATTTTGCCCTCCCTACCACACTGCATTGAAATTAATATAAATATTTCATAAGAATTGTGAGGCACACAGCAGAGACATTATTATTCCCATTTCATAGTTAATCTGAGAATCTTCACACTATCAGACAAAAGCAAATTAGGGCTTTAGCGCAACGGTTTTGTCCATACATACTAAAATTTTACAATGAGTAGAATCTCTCGATAAGAGCACAAATCAGCAAACTGTAAAAGTCCACTTCAAGACCTACCTAGTAAATCATGGATTAAATTAGTGCCTTCAACTTTCTATTACTCTCATAAAGAACAGAGAAATGGCATAAATAATCCCCAAATAATAATATCTGGGAATATGTCATAACTTTTTTCATAGCAAGTATGTCCTAAAATTGTTTGACCTAAATTAGTATTCAGTGTAACTTGAATTATCTGAGAACATGCCAATTTATGATTGGAAGAAATATTCTAAGCACAGTGAAGTGTCCGTATTAGTTTAGGTTTATAATACAATACCAGACATATTGTACCAACTGGAATATATCAAGTAGAAATTACTCCCATGGCAGACTATAACTGCACAGGATTGAAAACTTCACAGTGTTGCATAAAACAGTACCACTGAACGTCATCTTTTCAAAATAAATTAAATAGCTACAAAAATATATCTTTGCATAAGGTCTTCTACTTAAACAAAATCACCCAGTATCTTTGAAAAAAAAAGCCTTTCTCACCAGTGGTACCACTATCAGAACATAGGATGTGTCACAAGAAATGTGTGTTTTTAAAGAATCAACCTTCTAAGAATGATTTCCTTGTTTAAAAAGTTTTACAAATGGGTGCCCGGGTGGCTCAGATGGTTAAGCGTCTGCCTTCGGCTCAGGTCATGATCCCAGAGTCCTGGGATCGAGTCCCACATCTGGCTCCCTGCTCCTTGGGAGCCTGCTTCTCCCTCTGCCTCTCTCTCTCTGTCTCTCATGAATAAATAAATAAAATCTTTAAATAAATAAATAAATAAATAAATAAAATAAAAAGTTTTACAAATGTCACTCATTTGCATTCCAATATACTTATATGAGTGGGAAAAGGGTGAAGCTACAGCTAGTAAGCAGGAAATTATAATCCTGTATATGCTCATAAGAGAGTAGAGAAGTGAACATTTTCCATCCTGTGTGTCAGCTGAAAAAGTTTTTAGATTGGCTGTTTTAAGTATGCCTTCTAAATATATAATATAAAATACAGGACCTCAAATCAGTATTTTGAAATAGAATTTTAGTAAAGACTACAAATCACAGAGGCTTGGATGTTTATGCCAGCCTTCCTCACCCTACTTGGGAGCATACTTGGACAAGTTACCTAAGCTCTCTGAGCCTGCTATTCCTGTTAATTAGTAGTTAACTAGGAATTAACCTATACCAGGCAGGGTTGTCATAAAACTACCTTAATGTATATAAAGAACTTGGCATATAGTAGGTGTTCACTACCACAGCATAATAATTAAAGAGCCAAGACCAAGTTCTATCACTTAGTAGCTGTGTCACTTTAGTTATTACTTAACTTCAATTTCCTAGTCTGTGACATGGGAATACTAACACCTAACAAGGTTGTTGTAAAGAATTTCTTAGACTCAACCCGGCAAGTAGTAAACACCATGTGCTAGTTACTATTAGCATTATGACCACCACCACTGAAATATTAAATAAACACTGGGGTGCCTGGGTGGCTCAGTCAGTTAAGCATCTGCCTTCAGCTCAGGTCATGATCCCAGGGTCCTGGGATCGAGTCCCGTGTTGGGCTCCCTGCTCTGCAGGGAGTCTGCTTCTCCCTCTGTTCCCCCCTCACTCGTTCTCTCAATCTCTCTCTCAAATAAATAAGATTAAAAAAATATATTACATAACCACTGTCACATTACTGATGATACCTTCCATTTCTGCCACTTGAAAAAATATCTCTTGAAAAATTAACCTCATTTTGGTGAACTGATCATAATACAGGATGAGCTTACACATCTAAGAATTTTTATGGTGACTTTAAATGCACAAGACACAACCTGAATTGACTGTTGCTCATGAATACTGAGAAGATATCAAATATCCATTCTAAGTGAACAAATCTACTCAATGGACTAAAGCATAACATAAAATGACATGCCTATTGTACTTTCTCCCCAAAGATCTCAAAGCACTTTAAAAAATCAAATAGAGCAATTCTCAAAATATATGAACTTGAGAAAACTGCAGCTGAGAGCAATCAACATTTTTCCCAAAACTTTTGCCACATAATTACAAAATGATGCTATAGTCAAAAACTCTTTGACCTTGCCATTCTTTCAATTATTCAAAACATTTGAGTATCCACTGTGCACCAGGCTAAATTCTGGTGCAGTAAAAGAAAAGGAGAGACCAAAAATAATAGCGGGAATGTCACTAACAATATAATTAAATATTTCCAAATATTATAATTTTATATTCCTTAAACAGTGAAAGAGCAAATTATAGGCCCTAACAGTTAAGTGCATCAATACTTAATGATTTAAGTAACCTCATATAAGCGACAGTCCAGTATTTTCCCCCAAAGAAACCAGCAGTAAAATGAAATAAGCATCCCTCTACAGTCTTCAATCACTTACTATGGTAAATGATCATTCCAAATATGAATATAATAATCTCAAGAGTGACGCTATGTAACACATTTTTTTAACCCATTTTTGGGGAAAGTTCAGAGAAATGAAAAATTCTAAATCTGATTATGTAAAATATCACCTGTAATCTATCAGAAATAAACTACATTCGCTTAATCTTAAAATTTGAAATTATATTTTTGCTGGGGCAACTAGAATCAATTTACTAATCATGTCTCCCTTTGATGAACCAATTTCATAGGAGAGAAAAATCTAGCCCCAATTATCAAATGATCTAGAGTTCATACTATAGATCCAGCATCTTATGATCCAAGAGCTTCCTCTGAAGCAGCTATGTAACTGTTAAAAGTTCTAAGAATTGAAAAATGTTATCTAACAAAATTGCTCTGCCAAAGAGAGGCAATCTTAACTATGAGTTAAGAAATCTTACTGCTAGAGTGGTTATCCAAAACCTAAAAGAGAACAAACGGCCAAGTGCCTTTTTAATACTTAGCTCCCCAGAAGGGCTATTAGAAAATGCTGATATTAACGTTGATAGCAATTGTATCATACTGATATCCAGGTAGGTACACTACAGGACTAAAAATCTTCCTTTGACGTCATTATTACAGACAACCACGGTCACGTGAAAAAAAAAGGGGAGGCCTATCATATCATTTTATGAATGCTGATCAGGCAGTTTTAGCCAACTACAACACTTACCAAGGGGTTATCAAATAAGCCCCAATTATCAAAGTGCTCTAGACACAAAGCTTCTGTTTCTATTATTAAATACAATTAAAGAATTAAAAGGATCAGTGTGTTTTTCTTGAGGTACATTTGTCTAAAATGATTTGCAATAAGTCCCCAAAGACCGAAGTGATTGAAATTCCTTCATCTATATAAAACACTCCTCTGGAATGTCAGTCTGCCAAACTGCAAGACTGTAAGAACACAAAATTGACTGATACACATTTTCCACATAAAGATTACGGAGTAAAATGATGGCGAACGCAATAAATCTGCACGAGGGGGAACAAAGTGTAAACAAATTCCAAAAATCTTTGTCTTATCCAGAATGGCACTTTGTGGTACTGCAAGAATTCAGGCATTTCATCAGTATTCCGCACACCAGGGGACACTCGATGACTGTTGTCGACAAATTAGAGGAGAAAAAGTCTCACCAACAAACGGTAGTAACAGGTAATGTTGCAAATCAGTCATGGAACCAAGCGAGCGGGAAGGTGGAGGTGTAGAAAAGAGTAACAATCTTCTGCCAAATTTTACATTGAGAAAATTAACCCATCATAGATAGCCCTCCAGGAAAGAAAAAAAAAAAAAAAGATATTTGGTACAGCCTAGAATAGCCATGAGTTACACACACACACAGCAATTGCCACTTCCACTACAGTTTGACAGTCACAGATTTGGGTAATTATAGTAGAAATTGTGTGTTTTGGAAACACCCTAAGACCACACCCTATGACTGAGAATCTGGACTTTAAATGCTGGGAATTGAAGTGGTCAACGCGGTGTATACTTGGACGATCTGGCCGCGCAGGTGGAAGGGCGGAGAGGGGCAATAAAGACACCAACTTCCACGCGGGTGACCAGGAGGAGTGGCTGCCGCCGCGAGGCGTGGCGGAGTCCGAGGGAAAAGGGGGTGTGGATCTGTGGGTGAGTCCGGGGAGAAAGGGAGGGAGGAAAGGCGGCCGCGAGGAGTTAAGGGAGGTGGGCGCCGAGGGTGGGGGGCGAGCGCCGACGCGGGAGGGGAAAAGCCGGGGAGCCGGAGATCACGCGCGGCGGCCGGCTCTGGGGGTGGGAGGGCGCGGCGAGCACGCGCGTGGAGGTGCGGGTGGGAGGAAAGGGAGGAAAAAAGGAGGTCCGAATGAATGAGTCGCTGGCGGGGCCGGGGCCGCGGAGGAAGGGGCCGGGGCGCCGCGGGCCGGCGGAAGGGGGGCGCCCGCAGAGGTGCAACCGCAGCGCCGGGGGTGGGCGCCGGGGCGGGCCCACGGCGCCGGGGGCCGAGGAAGCCCCGCGCCGGCGCGGCCACCACCGCGCCCGCCTCTCCGCCAAAACGGGGTCTTGGGGCAGGAAAGTGAGGGGCGTGAGGGAAGGGGGAAAAGGGTAAAAATAAATCACTCACCCTCCGCTCGAGCCTCCGGGCTCTCTCAGCCCCGCTCCTCCGCCCTCCTCGAGCCGCGGCGGCGGCTCCTCAGCGGCGCTAGAGGGAGCCCCGGGCCCGGAGCGGGGCAGCGGCGGCGGCCGGACCGGGAGCCCCTCCGCACCTGCCCCTGTGGCGGAGCCGCGACGAGCCAAGCGGCGGCTGCAGCAGCGGCGGCGGCTCCGAGTGGGGAGGGCAAGTGACCCGGATGTACAGGGTAACGGCGAGGAGGGGGAGGGGGGAATGCCAGGAAGTGAGGGCGCAGCGGACCTGTCCGGCCGTGCGCATGCGTCGCGCGCCCGCCCCGCAAGGTAAATCCTCGGCCTTCCTTCCCCGCCCCTCTTCCCCGCCCCTCCTGAAGGGGGCGGGGCGAGACTTGAGACAGGTGGTCCGGCGGGGAAGGGAAGAGAGGAAGGGGGCGCGGCCACCGCCTCCGCGCCCCCGCGCTCCTTAAAGGGGCAGCACATCCGCGCGGAGATGGCATCTGGGTGGGTCCGAGTCTTGCAGCCTTCTCATTTTACAGAAGGAAAACTGAGGTTCAGAGGTAGGGGGGAGCTGTCTCAGGTCAGCGAGCTCGGAAAAAGCAGGAACTGGAACTCAGAACTCGCAGATCAGGACTCTTTGTACTGAACTCAGCGAAACTGCCACCTCCCACCACTCTCCACGCCTGGAATGGCTGGGCTGGTGAGCACGCCTTTCCCTCTCCGCCAGGTACTGAACCTCACTCACGCTCCCCGTTAAGGCAGAAGCGCTGGCAGGCTCCTCAGAGCTTAGAGGTGCACCGTTATGGCCTGGAATGGTATCCTGGAGACGCCCTGGGGAGGTGTTAAATGATCAATCTGAGGACAGAAATCAGGCGCCACTTGAGACTTGTACCTTGCCACGCATGGCTCTTTCAGATAAATGAGATTTTGTTCTAGGGTTCCGCTCTGGGCAAAAATGTCGGGGGGTGGGGCAGAGAAATTGGATGTGGCCCAGGGCACAGCATTTTATTTCCCTAATCCTCCTTCACCCTTGAACATAAATGCTCCCTCTTTACATACAAAACCAGAACATCTATCTAGCTGGTTCATCCTAATCCTGCTATGAAACTCTCGTATTTTTTCATTAACACTAAAGCGTAAATGATTACAATGTTACCTTTCTCTGGAATATTTTCGGTTTGAGCAGATCATTACCATGGAGGTAAATGGTTCTGAATATTTTGGGGTCATGGGCCCTACTGAAAATCCCACAAAAGTAGGGGTTTTTCTCCCCCAGAAGAATGCACACAAATTTGCATACAATGTCAGGGGATTTACGGTCCCAGGAAGCTTACCTATGAAACCCTGATTATGAACTCCTGGTCAAATAGGTAAAATGCCAGGAACCATCCAGGCCTTACCAGATGTGGCCAAGAAATCACTCCTTGCCCCAAATACAGAAGAGCAACCCTTACCTTATTTAGCCTTTGTCTTCCTCACATGGAGACTACATGGTATGAGCCATACTATATAGAAATGTGTTAAGAGTCACAGAGAGATTAGATGGCTTTTTGAAGGCACACACTAAAGGCAAGAGTCCTAGGCCTCAGACTTTTGCCCTAATTATCATACTTTAGGATGATTTAGGGGTTCTATACTGTATCTATTATAATCTTCATCAATTTCAATTAAACTGAGGGAGCCAGTTTTTTGCCAACATTGATGCCGGCAGACGGTCTTCACAATCCAGGAACTGTGGTCCATGTTTCTGACACACTGATACCCATCCTTAAATAACCCTGGTCCGTAGAAACCCACTATCCTCAATTTGTACCAAGGAAGAGAGCTCATACACCTGCCCCGTCCCTTAAATATGTGCTCCGAGTAACCACACACCTCTACCTCAGTATCCCAACAAAAGCAGAAATCTCTTCCATAGTATTCTCAACCCCATCCAGTTTAGCTCAAATATCTCCCATTATGGGGAACTCATTACTGCACTGGTCGGCCTCTTCTCATTGTGAGGAACGTCTTCTTTTACACTGAGCAAAAATCTGATACCCAACAATTTTCATCCACTGGTCCTAATTTTATCTATGGAGAGCAACACAAATATGATGCCAGCCTGAGGGAGCTTTCAGTCCAGCCAAGAAAAGCCCACTGATGAATGATAACCATAAAATAAGATCAGCCCCCTTTAGGGTCGCCTGGGTGACTCAGTCATTAAGCATCTGCCTTCCGCTCAGATCATGCTCCCAGGGTCCTGGGATCCAGCCCCGCACGCACATCGGGCTCCCTGCTCTGCGGGAAGCCTGCTTCTCCCTCTCCCACTCGCCCTGCTTGTGTTCCCTCTCTTGCTGTGTCTCTCTCTGTCAAATAAATAAATAAAATCATTAAAAAAAAAAAAAGATCAGCCCCCTTTGGAGACACCTTTCTCCTTGTCAGCCCTAGACCCATCCTGGCCTGCGTCACAACTCACACGTAAGCTCGACCATTACCCCATGTGGGATATCCTGAAAACGAGAATAGAAAACAAGACTTTAAGAGAAGTGCTGAATTTATTCTTCCCCGATCCTTTCTTCGTTATCCTGCATGAATGTAATCCCATTTCAGCTGAGGTCAAAGCTTTCAAAGTTTTATGTTGAAAAAAGCAGGAGGATGCAAAAAAGAGGTTTACATAAGAGCACTCGGCTCTCGATGATTTAATCACTGTGGCTTGTTAGCATTTTTCTTTGTGAGTCCTTCCTATGTGCCAGGCACTGTACTAAGCACTTTACTTGCATTTCCTCTGTTGCTTTTAGAACCACCCTATATGGTACTATTATGATGTCCATCTTATAAATGAGGCAACCAAGGCTCAGTATGAGATCCAGGATTCAAACCCAATCTGTCAACTCCACAGTTTGTCCATTTACATAACTTGACTCTACTTTTGTAAATTTCAGAAGTTCCTGATGCCTTCTTTAAATGCTGTTTCCTTTGAAAATTGCATTACTAAATCAACTTTAAAACATTACAAAGAATAAACTGTTTCACTTAATCATTGATGCATTCAATCAACACACAATTCCGCCCCTCTACTATGTCATAGGCACCATGCCAAGGGTTTAAAGTGGAGGTTAGAAGACAGGGCAGGTGCCTGTCCTGGAGGGGCTCAGGATTTAGTGAAAGAGCTGTGACCTCATAATTACAGCACAGCACGATTCACTGTAATCTAGGAGAGTGGAAGAACCAATAATCCCTGGGACAGCTGTGAAGGCTTCAGAGAGGATGGGTTTGGTCTTGAAGAGATCAGGGAAGGGATGAGAAGAGAAGGCACATGGGCAGAGGAAGGGCAGTTTATGACATGCTGGAGGGAAGACTGGGTGAGATGGTGAAGGATCTCCTCAACCACCATGCTATGGAGTTTGAACTTGCCTCCTGAAGGCAGTAACAAGTAAACAGAAGCTTCTCAGCAAAGGAGAGACATAATTAGATGTGTTTTATATCAAGATCACTCTGACGACAGTGTCCAATATGGACTACAGTGGGAATGAGAATGGGGGCCCGCAGACCACTGAAGTTGCTGTGCAGTCCAGGGGAGAGATAATGAGAACCTGCTTTAGGAAACTGGCAGTGGAGAGCAAGAATGGGCACCAGAATTAAGATACTGATGTTTAGGGGCACCTGGGTGGCTCAGTTGGTTAAGCGACTGCCTTCGGCTCAGGTCATGATCTCAGGGTCCTGGTATTGAGCCCCACATCAGGCTCCTTGCTCAGGGTGGGGGGAGCCTGCTTCTCCCTCTCCCTCTGCCTGCTACTCTGCCTGCTGGTGCTCTCTCTTTCTCTGTCACATAAATAAAATCTTTAAATAAAAAAAAGATACTGATGTTGAATCTACAGGAGTTTGTGACTAGTTGCATCTGGGGGAAGAAGCAGCAGAAGCTGTGAGACGTGACCCTGACACTCCTAGCTTAGCAGAGCAACTGGAAGGTGATACCACTCAATCCCAATACCTTCACATAGTTTTCATTCCTGTCCTCTTCCCACCTTTACCCATGTGAATGCACGTTGCTTCAACTACTATCAGATACGTGCAACTATTTCCCAATACCGTTTCATATTTCTACAGTCACATTTATCATTTTAATGGCTGCAGAACATTGCATCATGTTGAAATAGCTCCATTTCCTTCAGTTACTAAAGGTTCACACCCTGCATGCCTGGTTTACCCTAGACTCATTTGGTTCTGAGCATTTTGCAAGGGATGGGTTGAGCGAGGGAAGAGAGCCTTTAGGTGAAGGGTGTTGGAAAACTGTGGCCACAAGGGCCAGCAAAGCTGCAACTCTCGTGGGAGACGACTGGGCAGATGCACTGCACAGAGAACTGCAGAGCTGTGGAAAAGAACACGTCAGCCTACCATTTACTCACTCATCCAGCAATTCATTCTCGTGAAGCCAAGGACAATACAGCAGAGCCCAAACCCCCTCAAAGCTCTGGATTCAGCCTAGTCAGGGTCTAAATCCTGTTCTACACCTTATAGAAGTTACTCAAACTCTCAGAGCCTGTCTCCCCACAAGTTTGTTGTAAAGATGAACCCAGCAAAAATTTACAAAACACCTGGGATGGAACTAAGCATGTGTTAAGTTCAATAATGATTTTCGGTCTTGGTCCTTTCCCTATGCTTTCTTGACTCCCAACATTTTCTTGAGTTTCTGAGCAAACCCTCCAGGCAACAATGCGTGTACTAGAGGTCAGAGCCCGAATCTGCCAGAGTGAACCAGGGCCACTCATGTGACCTCACTAACCTTTCACTTCCCATCTGGGAAACCAGCCTAAGAACCTCATTCACAGGAATGTTGCAAAGCTCTCATAAGTACTATATAGGAAAATATGTTCAAAGCCCCAAGGCACAATGTCATTAATGACTATTACTGCTGTTATAGACATTGCTGTATTCTAGATCTCTCCCCATTAAAAAAAATATCTATCTATCTATCTATCTATCTATCTTAGATATGTATCTATATTATACACCCTCCACATGAGTTCCTTGGACTGAAGTTTCTGGTTAAAGGATCTGACCACTATTATTGTTCTTTATTTGCGTTGCTCAGATTGCTCTTAGAGAGGACTCTGGATGGTGCTACCATAGTTAACTCAAAATCACCGTATAAGTCCTCAACCTAACATTCAGGGACTTCTATCAACTACTTCCTTCATCCTCTTGGTGGAAGGAATGAATACTTGAGGAAAGAAGCACCCTCCCCAACATTTCCAGGACGGCCAGGGGTCCAAAGGCTAAGGACTAAGACTCTAGTGTCCTGCCTTATGCCTGAGCACCAATGGATGAGAGTTTCACGAATCCAGAAGAAGACAGGGGAAGGAGGCCTGGGCATCCCCAGGGCAGCACTAAAGGCCTGTCCAGCATGAAAGATGGCATCAGAGCTCCTACCCAAAAGCAACAGAGTACAAAGCCAACAACTCAAACCCTAACACACTCCTGACACTCCTGTTATCTAGCAAAACATTAACCAATCTCTCAGGAGTCATAAAGTTGTCCTTAGGGCCGTATTTCCCCAGAGGCTCTGTCTATGAGCCTCTGTCACGTTCCCAAATGTAACATTTCTCACCAGTGGGCAGTTCCACAACATCCACTTTGGCCAGCCCTCTGGGCGACCTGCAGGAAGGTGGCAGGTTCTCACAGCTGGTCCTTCCCTGTGCTTCCAATATGCCTTCCAGCCTCTTCAAGTGGCTGTTTCTTGGCCTTCCAGTTTAAGGGTCACCTCCTCAAAGTGGTCCTCGCCATCGCCCCACCCCCACCTCCTGTCACTCGTTCCTGCAGGTCACTGGCTTTTTTTCCCTCACAGTACTTATTACAACCTGTAAATATTTTTATTTTCTAGCTTAAAAATGTTTTTATTCTTTTTCTTTAAGATTTTATTTATTTGAGAGAGAGAGTGAGAGAGAGAGCAAGAGCGGGAAGGAAGGGCAGAGGGAGAGGGACAAGCAAATCCCCCACTGAACAGGGAGCCCAACGCAGGGCTCGATCTCAGGACCCCCCTGAGCATGACCTGAGCTGAAAGCAGACGCTTCACTGACTGAGCCACCCAGGCGACCCTTAAAAATGTTTTTAAAGAGCCTCCCACGAAAACACCACCTCTGTGAAGGCAGAGGCCGGGGCTATCTTGCCCACTCCAACACCTGTCACTGTGCGCACCCAGCTCCTCGGAGACCCTCAGTAAGTATGCAGAATGATTGGGTAAAAAAGGGAGGTTCCCAGCCCCCCAACACACACCTTCCTTTCACCCTAACTATACAAATAACACATGTTGACTGCAGAAAAAATTTGAAAACACAGATGAGCAAAAGGAAGAAAATATAAACACTTACGATCCAACCTCCCACCATGTGGACACCCTTCCAAATGTTTTTTTCTATATCTATATAAAGATAATGCATATATTTTTATAAAAATGGTTCATATTCTAAACTAATCTGCTGCGTTTCATCTCATGGTATATCTTAATCACCTTTCCTTAATAAAAGTACTTCAGCTGCCCTGTTGTGAAAAGCTCTATACCACTCAGCCTGTCGCTACACCATAAAGGATGTAACACATCTCCTCATGTTGAGCTAAAGGGGAGGTTTCTTTAATGCCAATAAAGGTAACATGTTTTAATACAGCACTTCCCTCTTGACAAGCTTCCCATTTTTGCCTCTGTGTTTGTATTGCTTTGGAGCTTGTATTTCTACAGAACCGTACTCCCCACCGCCCATTCACCACCTGGAGTTATTAGAGTCCCTGTCAACTGCAGAAGCAAAATTGTTTGCAACGGGAAAAGCTGCCGTCTGACGAAGCCAGGATGATGCCTCGGAGTTCAGTATTTAAAGTCAATAAATTTTTATTTAAGAAAAAAAAAAAAAGAATCTGCTGCTGATACAGGAGACAGAAATAAAGAGTGCAGTTTCTTGCCAAGATTTTAATGTAAAAAGAGGAAGAGACTTTCTGCAAGCCACGGCTTTGCCTCCCCAGCCCTGCCCTGAGGCAGTTTTTCCCTAGAGGGACAGGCTGGTGGCTCACAGCGTTTATTGATGTCCTAAGCAGTCCACAGTCCAAAGCCCATTGCCCCATTTGGAGACAAAGAGCTGGCTGCAGAAAAACCCAAGAGGGCATGCTCAGGATGCACTGCCTTTTCCCACCAGCAGCACTTTGAGCCCAGCCCCTGGTGGGGTTTCAGGAGCCACTTCGCATTTTCAGCTCTGACAGTCACTCCCCTCCAGGAGGAAAGGCCTCCCCAGGCCCACCTGGTGAAGCAGACCAGAAGAACAGACCCCATTCCAGCAGGAAGGCTCAGTGCCCAAGGGCACTCGCTGTCTTGCCCACCTGCCCGCCCCCACTGTGGCTGGGCCAACTTATCAAGATGCACAGGCCCAGGAGGGGGTCACCTGAAGGAGGAGGGCAAGATATCGTCAAATTAGAAACGGCACCAGACAATGGGAGGGAGAGGAACAGCTGGGTGGGCCATCTGTTCCTGGACCTCACCCTGCGGTGACCCAAACCCCCAAACCAAGGTTCATCTCTGTTGCTCCACCCATCTTTATATAGCACCCCATCCGGGTGAGAGGACAACTTTATCTGTAAAGAAAGAGACTCCCCAATGGTGTCAAGGGTCATCAAGTTATCCATGCCATTTTCAAAAGCTTCTTGGTGCATTTTACAGAAACACTGCGGTTGGAGAAAAGAGATGGGTTTGCTTTGAAACATCATGGCAGAAGGAACTACCACCACCACGCCCTCACATCGATTGCTTCGTTTCTGCCGGTTTTGAACAAAGTGATTTCCACCCATTTCATAAACTCAATCTTTATAATGACAGTTTTCAGATGAGAAATGAGGTACAAGGAATGTAAGTATTTCGTGGGCGGTCACAAAGCTACTAAGACATGGAACCAGGATTTGAGCCAGGTATTAGCAGCTGGTTACTTGGCCTCGGTCACGCTGTTCTCCTTGCCTCCCGTCCCCCTTCCTCAGATCTCTCTGCAAACATTCATTACACCACTCAGTGTCCAAGCTCCAGCTAAAATGCTAGGCTACTCATGCATAAAACAGGCATAATACCACCTAATTCACCGTTATCGTGAGGATTAACTGAAATAACAGACGGAACCTAAGAAACTGCTAACATTCACCCACGTTTTACCCTAAAAACAGCAATTGCATACAGTTAAACCTAATATGTCAACATTCTTGGAAAACTCTTAAGTGTCTAAATAAATGTGCATTACTGATTATCTTGATTTTTGAAATCTGCAGCTTTTGTACCCAAACTTGGAAGGCTGTCCATCACGGTGACTAAGTACCCAGACCTGAGTCTGAATGCCTTCATTGTGTCATCTGTAAAAAATAGGGAAGTAACAGTACTCGCTGTCAGAATTAAGTTATTTCATGCAAAGCACTTAGCACAGTGCCTGGCAAATGTAAGTGCTTGATAAATATTAGCCTCTTCTATTATTTATTATTATTACTGTTATTATTAACTTGCTTTCATTAAGATGGTATTGTTGTAAAGCTGCCCACTATAGCATTATTTATAATAGAAACCAGAAACAAATTCAATTTCCCACAAGAGGGAAACAGCATAGCAGGGTTCTGAAAGACCTGTCTCTAGAATTAACAAAAATCAATTTAATTAAAATTTAAAAGCCCCCGCTTTGCCACTTAGGGGCTGTATAATTTTAAGCAAGTCATTTCTTTTCTCTGGACCTGTTTTTCCTCACCTCAAAAATGAAGGATTTGCTCTCAATGATTCATAAGTCCTCTCCAGACTTAAAGTTTATAGTTCTAAGGCTCTAAATGCTCTAAATAAAATACAATCCATCAACATCAAGGGTAATATACAACCCCTAAGTACACAGGAAGATGGTAGCAACATGAGAAAATATTTTATAAATACTCCCAACCTTCTTTAATCCTCCGGTTTCTTTCTGCAACAGTGGTCACCTCTTAAGAGAATTTGTATTATGCGTGTTGTCTCTCTCCATGAACCAGGTGGAAGCTTCAAGAAGAGCAGGGATTTATGTCTGGTTTGTTCACTGATGCATCTACCCTAGCCATTATAACGATGCCCAGCACATAGTAGGAGCTCAATTAACATTTGCTGGTTGAAAATTTGTGACTATTCTAGAAGAGCAAAGTACAAAACTGTATATATAATAGAATGCCATTAATAGGGGCGCCTGGGTGGCTCAGTCGTTAAGCGTCTGCCTTCAGCTCAGGTCATGATCCCAGGGTCCTGGGATCGAGCCCCGCATCGGGCTCCCTGCTCCGCGGGAAGCCTGCTTCTCCCTCTCCCATTCCCCCTGCTTGTATTCCCTCTCTCGCTGTGTCTCTCTCTGTCAAATAAAAAAAAAAAAAAAAAAAAATCTTAAAAAAAAAAAAGAATGCCATTAATATACAATATGTATCCCCGTGGAGAAATGGCAGATAGGCTCAAAGAGGTTAAAATGAGAGAGTAGGGATGAAATATTTTTTTAAATTTTCCTTCAATCTTTTCAACAATTTTCTTTAAAAAGATGGCCTTCAAAAAGGGAAGTGCGTAGCCAGAAGAAAGATAAAAGAGAAATAGAAGAAGTGGCCAAGGGGGCGGGGAGTAACTCTGAAGGAGGGCGTAAGGAAGGGCGGGTGGTGCCGAAGCAAATAGAAGGCTCTCTTAATGGAAATAGAATCAGAGGGGTAGAAAGAAAACTAGGTAATAAGATGCAGAAAAGAAAAGCCGATTTATCTTGGACTTTTAATTACAAGCTATTATCTCTTAAAGTATTCCCAAGTTGATAGGCTTCCCCCATTAATTGCCTCAATCGATGGAAGCTTTAGTGAATTTGAGCACAAAGGGGCACTTGGGACTGTTACCTGTTACTCTTCCCACAGGTTCTAAGCCTTCTTTTGATCTGCTGCTGTGGATGTAAGAAGGACGCGTCCCACATACTAAGGTTAACTGGTGAGCTATAGGCCTTTTCATTAACCACCTGATCAACAATTCCATACCCACTTTGGGGCTGGGGGGAGACACCGAGTATAGGAAACAGCCTTCCCTTCCGGGGGATAAAAGACACACTGCCTTACTACAATACAGAGCAACACACAACTGCCAAAGAAATGATACAGACATATGGCCTGGAGATTTTAATGGAAAGAATAATTCCTTTGGCTTTGGGGAATTAGAAGGGAAGGGGCAAGAAGTTTTCCAAGGAAGGCCTGGTGTCCTGAACTTTATCAACTCACAGGAACCCTAGTGCTATTTGCAGACTTAATCTTGAACCCTTCACCTGTTCCCATCTTGCATCTGATCGTACATGACTCTTAATGCCTCCAGCTTCCCCAACTGCTTTCCTGAGCTCTTCATCATGTCCATGCATTTGAACTTTAAGCAAACTAGGTTAGATGCCCTGCTATGAGAGTGCTCAGGACCCTGTGCTTCTTGTTTATAACCCATACATAATTATGATCACACAGTGATTTGTGTACTTCCTTAAACACTGGGAGCCCCACAGGGGCAGAGCCCATGCTGTTTTGTCACCACTGTATCCCCAGTGCTGGCAGAGAGCTGGGCACAGTCCTGGCATAAGGCATGTACTCAAACAGGTGCAGCTGGTCAAACCTGGTCAAGCTGGTCAAGCACTGGTCCAGCCTGAGTTATCCCAGTCCTAGGGCCATCACCCTACTCCAGACTCCCAACATGGACACAGCCCTAAAACCAGACAGATGAGCAACGCAAGGAGGTGAGATATAAACCCTCCCCACCCAAGTCGCCAAAATGATTAGGTGTCTAACCAACTAGCTGAAATTCAGAACAATGGGGATGTCTGAGACGAGCTTACAGTGTGAAAAAGTTTTAAGTTTTGAGGCTACAGAAGAAAAGATATTGCATATGATTTAAAGAAACCAAAAAACCAACAAAAAAACCCCACCACCTTTCTAAGAGAGAACCAATAGGGTCCAAGTTAAGAAGCAGCTTAGCTGGTTTAGCTAGCTTGCTCTCTAAAATCCTGGTGCTGATTTCATGTTAGAGCACAGGTTTAATGAGAAAGCATCCCTCCTTCTATTTTAATGCACAAACCAAGGTAGAGAGGAGAATGCTACCTTGCCCAAGCTCTGGTCTGTCTGCAGTATCCATTTCAGTATTTACTTAGTATTTTTATTTAACAGGACACTTGCATTAATGAGTACCTGATGAATCACCTAACTTTAGACATGTAAGCGACCTTGGAAATCACCTTCAATCCAACGTTTTACACTGAAGAGAACTGAAGGCCCAAGAGGGGCTCAGAGGGGTCTCCTGGGAACACGATCCCCAAGGCCTGGACTCAGAGTGAGAGTCAGAGATGGGCTGAGTTCATTTCCAATGGTTGGATCCAAAGGTTGAGGCATCAACAGAGTCCCGTAAAAAAAAAAACCTCTACTAATAAGCATTTGTACAACATTAGGTGTGGTGTCTGGTGTGATCTTTTATGGTAAATGAAGTGGATTAAAGCATTATGCATATTTGGTCCTTCATTACACACAAATCTCTCCCAAAGTGGGGGGAAAATGTACCAAATGATAAAGAAACAAGTGGAAATGCAGGTTGTATGGGACTTCTCAATCACCCATAAGAGCGGGGAATGACGTCTTTCTCGGTACTAATACTAAACTGATTATAGAGCTCCTATAAATACTACTTCTTGCTATTGGGTCTTTGCCTGTGCTATTCTCTGTGCTATGAACACCCTTCACAACACTACCACACCTCCCGGCCAAACTCCTGCCTACCCACCAAGACTCCAGCCAGGCATCCCTATGGATGTTGGGTAAGTGTTTCACTATCACTTAGCTCCTGTTATTACCTTACAGTAACACATGGCCCTACTGATGCCCAACAGTCCTTCTAGGATGTGTCAAGAAGACTAGCAATTGTATGACGTTCCTACAGCACCATGTATCCCATTGAGAAAAGCACTACAAACATACAAGGTAATGTTTTATTAATTTATTTAACCTGATTCCTTGAAACACTGAGTGATTTTGATGGATGAATCAACCAACCCAAGATTAATAGCTTGGTTTACTACACTCATTTCTCTTTCCAAGCCACAAGCCAAAATAAACTCACTCTCAATTTATAACTTTGCAAAATGTGCTTTTGCATATCGACTCCTGAATCCACTGTGGTTATTAAAAGGACGGTTGCATCCATCAGGATGGGCCAGGTTATGCTGTGGTAACGAACAACCCTTGAGTCTCAGCCCCAGTGATGACCACAGTGGTCATTCTGGGGTCAATAAGATTAGCCCAACAACTCCATCTTTCTGGACTATACCTGACAATCTGGATTAAGCAGCTCTGTGGCTGACATCAGTTTAAAAGATATAACCCCCTTCTTTTCCTTCTCCAACCGCCTACAGAGCTGTCTGGCAGGGCTGCAGTATGGATTAGATGTGACAATGTTTGGTATACACCCAGGAAACTGCCGGGCAGATACGAAGCAGTCAGTAAATGATAATGATGGCTAGTACCATTGTCATTACCACTATCCCTACTCCTCTTCAGATAATAACAGGGATGTTATTATTACAATTTTCATAGACCAGTGGTTCTTGAGCTTGTCTGCAAACTGGAATCACCCAGAGAGCTTAAAATCGATTAGTGCTTGTGGCCCACCCCCAGAGTTGGTGAATTAATTCATCTATACTACGTCCTGGGCTTTGGAACTTTAAAAGATCCCCAAATGGGGCGCCTGGGTGGCTCAGTTGGTTAAGCAACTGCCTTCGGCTCAGGTCACGATCCTGGAGTCCCAGGATCGAGTCCCGGGATAGAGTCCCGCATCGGGCTCCCTGCTTGGCGGGGAGTCTGCTTCTCCCTCTGACCCTCCTCCCTCTCATGCTCTCTGTCTCTCATTCTCTCTCAAATGAATAAATAAAATCTTTTAAAAAATAAAATAAATAAATAAATAAAAGATCCCCAAGTGATTCTAATATGCAGATGAGTTTGAGAACCACTGTGATATACAGACACCAGATTCATATCTATACTTATATGTATTTGCACGTGCACGCATGCACAAGTGCATACACAAGCTGGCCAGATTCTAGGAATCCTGCCCCCTCTATGATAGTGGTGGTCACATCAGTCAGAATGAGTTAGGTTATGCTGTGGTAACAAAAAAAAAAAAAAAAAAAAAAACCCTAAATACTAGTCCTAATGACAACCATGGTAGTCACCCTCTAGAGTCTGCAAGATGAGCTCAGCAATCCCTCCTGACACCTAAGCCTAAGCATCTACCCTCAGGACTTTCCTGTTTCCTCTTCTGTACTTCACCCTTTTTCCAAGGTCCAGTTTAATGAGTTTGCCAGGCCCAGAGTAAATCAGAACCAAAAAAACATACTGGTATGGACAGACTGGGAGAAGATCTGTCCAGAAGAGGACCACTGAAGACTATTAGTAATGGAGACTATGCTTTGTTCGGCTCTCTATCCCCAGGACCCAAAACATGGTAGACAATTTAATAGAAATTTGGATAGGTAAATTCATTATCATCAGTAATAACCTGAAAAAAATGGAAGGCAGACACAAGAACTCCAAAAACCAGTATCTAACTTGGAAGTCTTATGTGTCAACTTGTCACCAGCCACCATTTTTATTAATTTCTCCCAGGATGAAACCATGTCCAGCGGGGTGCAAGTAAATGAGGTCAGGATATCTATGAATAAACCAGTGCTCTTTCCCATGGGCAGCAAAGCTCAAGACATGCACGGTAGGTGCAGGGGGCAATAAGAACACAGACATTTCCCCACCAGCACACGCATGAGTTTTGGTAAATCATCTCCTGCTCTGTTGGATGTTATATCTCTGCAGAGTCCGGAGAAAACCAGAAAATCCGGCTTGCACGCCCTTGTTTTGGCAGTTTAATTTAGGAATCACACTGGCTTTACATAAACTCTTCACCAAAAAATGTATTCTGTATTTTGAACACATGAGTGAACTTGAGCCCAGGGGAAAGAAACATTGTATACGGTTACATAATAGTTACTCTATTACTTTAAAACCAAATGGAGGGCGCCTGGGTGGCTCAGTTGGTTAAGCGACTGCCTTCGGCTCAGGTCATGATCCTGGAGTCCTGGGATCGAGTCCCGCATCGGGCTCCCTGCTCAGCAGGGGGTCTGCTTCTCCCTCTGACCCTCTTCCCTCTCGTGCTGTCTCTCATTCTCTCTCTAATAAATAAATAAAATCTTTAAAAAAAAAAAAAAAAAAAAAAAAAAAAAAAAATAAAACCAAATGGAAGCCTCAGGCAGCAAAGTCAAAAGCAGAGAGAAATCATTTTCGTAAAATTATCTGAATGCAACCATCTCTTCCGATGCATTGTGAGTTGACAATGGTTCTGCTCTTCTCAGAAGCTCAATTATAGGTTGCTTATCTGGACCTGGGAGAGGAGTTTTCCTCCCCTCTAGAGTTAAAGAAAAAAAAAAGCAGGCAGAATTCCACTAATAAAAGCCTGAAATGAAAAGCAGTAACTACTCCCAAGGCCCTGCTTGTTGTAGAGGCGTCATTAGATGAAACTTTGCAGGGTCGCTGGTAACCATCTACTTTCTCTACAACCATCACAGAAAGGAGAGGAAGGAATGTGGGATGCACAGCCTCAAAACACCTTGCTCTCTTAGGCATGTGGCTGCTGGTGACTTAGCCTCTCTCTGAACTTGTTTCTTCATCTGTGAAATGGAAATACCTACTTGACAGGGGTGTTATAAGAACTAAGGAAACACGTAAAGTGCCTAGCGTTCAGTAAATGTAGTAAATACCCCTCCTCTGATCACTGCCAAAGTCTCAGGAAGCTCACTAGAAGGCGAGCTTTTTAAGAGAAAGGGCTCCCCCCACCCCCGCCTTTTTTTAAGAGAAGGGACCTTGCTCATTTTCCTACACCCACATCCTACACACTACCCCCTTATGGACTGTAGCTGTGTCTTCAGCATCCATTCTATTCTTCCCACCAAGCAGCATCCTTCAGTCATTCGGTCCTCATTTGTCAGTTCCAGGGATGATGAGTCCTGACTGGTCTAAGCCAATCAGTGTTATCCCATTTCCTCTGCCACCATGATGGATTGAGATGGAGGCGTCCTGAGATGATCCCATCAGAGGGAAGCTCAGAAATTTTGTTCAGTGGCCCTGGGAGAGATGGTAGCTCTTCCTCCCATGGATGTGATCCAACAAGCATGTGGTCTGAGAGGTACCAGCAGCCAGGTCACCACATTGGACAGCTCTCCTCTACACTCCTGGAACACACCTATTCTCTTCCTGATGTCTGCTAGCGTTGAACAAAGCTGCTAGCAGCCCTCTCACCACTATGAAGGGAGTCAACCTGAGAACAAAGCCAACAGACACAAGTGCGGAGCCCAGAGAATCACCAAGAAATGAAGCCGGAGCCCTGATCAAAGTGTGCCTGAAACCTATCCCCTATGTGAATCACTCAACTGCTCCTATCAATTATCCAGTTTGAACTAGGTTTTCTGTCCCTTACAACTCAAAGCACCCTAACTGATACATCCACATGCATGGCTCAATGAATCACCGAGCAAGGGAGTATGCAGAGATATCATCACTCTTCTAATGATTTAACTCAGACTTCAAGTTCCCTGGGAGTAGGAGCCCTCATTGGTCTTGGCTAGCCAGTATCCCAGGCCTAACAGAGTTTCTGGACAAGGCCCTCAATAAATACTTTTTTAAATAGGTGAATGGAATGAAACTGACATTTCATTCCACAGCCTTTTAAAGCCGTACTCCCCAGATGTATCTGGAACAGAGGAACATGAAGAAGGAGCTCACAGGACTGGGAGCCATCAGACAGGCCTGAGCTCAAATCACAGATCCAACTGAGCCTCAGAGTCCTCCCCTACAAAATGAGGATGTTAATACCTACCTTCCCAGGCAAGGAGAGCCATGCAAAAGTACCTAAGGTCGCATTCAAGAAATATGTATTTCCCTCCTTCTGTTTGGCTAACCCTGCTTCATACGGTGAGTCCTAGTCTGGGGTTCAAAAATAGGGTCATCATATGTATACAATATGGGCCAAACCCCAGATTACCCAGCAGAGCCAGGCCTGGAAGGGTGAGGACAGGTAATGCATACCCTGAGCCTCCCATCCCTCAACATCCACCCATTCCCTTCAGGAGAGGGATCCTAGGCAGAGGGCATATATCAACTAGGCCTCTGGCTGTGATGTTCCTCTTTGCTTTGCTGGTTGCTTCCCGACAGAGGCAGGGGACGGGAGGAATCAGCAGTCCTGGCACTGGGGCTGCTGATCTAACCATTTACAGATGAGGTGGAGCTCAGCTAGACAGTCAGCTCCAGGAGGGCAGGAGCCTTGCCTCATTCACCAGTACACCCCCGGCACCCAGTAAAAGATTTCCTGAGTACATGAATGAAGGAGTGAGTGGATGAACAGGGAGTGATGAAATCAGGATTCTCAGAATAGAACGGTAGTAAAACCCTCCTAGTGCACACACTGCTGGTTATGTAGCAGGCAAACCCAAGCCCAGAAATGAGAGAGGACTTCTGAGGCTGGCACACGGGGACTGAATTCTGGCCCAAGGATTCCAGTGCCTCGGTCTGAGCCACAGGTTCTTTCTCTGACAAGGGCCATTATCAAGATTAAGTAAGAATTTTTTTTAATGCAGCTACAAACAGGGAAAAAAGGTTGACAGAATATATGCCCAGGTAATAATAACAATTAGCCTGCGATGGTAAGATTATAGGAGAGCATTTATTTTTCTCTTTTGTGTGCCTTTTTGGCTTTTCTATAATGAGCATAAATGGACTGTCTAATAACAACAAAATGAAAATAAAAGCGGGGAAATGCTGATCCAAGTGTCTAGCCCAGCACCTAAGACATAAAGTGGGGACCCAGCAAAGGCTCCCTTTCTAGGAATGCCCTTCAGATGGTTGGAAACGGCTTTCACATGTCTCCTATTTCTTGTTAAATATTTCAGCTAATTTAATGTCATCCTCACAGGACTTGATTTCAAGGCTCTCTTTTATCCTTCCTCTGTGCGAAGACTCCATCTGTTAAAACCCCCTGCTAGGTGTTGTATAACCAGCTCACAGAATCAGCAGCACGCTCCTGTTTGCTCATTCATCTGTTAATTCATTCACTGAGTAAACACTGGTTAAAAACCGACCCTATTGGACATCTTTGCTTTTGCTTTACCCAACCCTCCCTCCATGCACAAAGGGTTCCCAGGCTTTCCTGGGGGAATATCCACCTCCCCTCACCTCAGTCCTTGCACTCTGGGAGGTGCAGACCCTACCCCAGCTCCTTCAGGGGGCGGGCATTTGATCCAGGATGGCCAATCAGACCATCGCGTTTGCCTAGGACAGGAACTGGTCCGGGGATGGGCATGTGACTCAGATAAGACCAATCAGAAACATGGAGACTCAATTCTGGGACTTTTCTTGAACTGTTGGAAAAGTGCCCTTTTTTTTTCTTCTGCTAGAAGTGCTGATAGCCATCTTGCCACCACAGCCCAAAAAGTAATGGTAGGTGATGCTGAGGGATGGAAAAAACTGTGTAAGCCTTCGCAACACCGTTTAAACCACGCCTGGATCTCCATCCCTGGACTTTCCAATGGCATAAATCCCCTTTCTGTGGAAGGCAGTTCAAGTTGGGGTTCTACTTGGAGGTCAAAAGAATCCTGGCTGATGAACTCTGAAGGGCTGTGACATATGCTGCCCACTGGCTATGCACAGAGGAAGCGGGATGATCCAGGCCATCGTTCCTGGCACTCAGCCTGATGTGGAGCCGGCTACAAACAGCTACAATTATTTAAAGCCAGTAAGATAACTGCCTTAATTAAATACTACACGGAACAAGAGGAGCATAGCGTGGGGGGAACCAGGAAAGGCCTCATACAAGAAACAGCAGTGAAACCAACTTTGCATCTGCACTCAGGCAGGGGAGATAGAATTACTATTTGGGGAGTTAGGAGAACACTGCTGATACACATCCAGCTCCCAGTAAACTAAAACCACTACATTCCCCATCACACAAGGGCAGTGATACTTAAAGTACTTAAGGGCACTCTCTGAATGAGCCCACAACAGCGTCTCGAGACACAGCAAAGTGCCGATGTCAAACAGTCCTCACTGGCAAGAATTTCATCTGAATGTTACAGATGATGGCACACTCTTAAATAATACTCAGGTCCGTTTTTGTGATTTCGATGTTATAAACTTTTCATTCCAGTCCTCTTGCCCATGTGGATTACAGCTGATCAAATCACAACATTGTAACAACAGCCCTCTTGAGATGAATAACCTGTTTACAGCATTTGTTACCAAATGATAAGGAAGAGAGAAGAGAGCAAGCGTCTGGTTCCATAAAACGCTCGGTGATGGGTTAGAAATGTGGCTGGCTACAGGAAACAACAGGAAAAGTACCTCTGGGAACATCTTTTTTTGCTAAGAAAGGCCCTGAAGGTGGCCTTTTTAAGGGAGCAAAGTTAGAGTCCTTTAGCCCTCCGATGCATACACAAGAGTTGGGAAGATAATAATGAGTCCGAAAAGGACACCGCAGGACACAATCTCCTGGCCTTTGCTGTTTCTCAACACATCGGTGATTCATTTGGTCCACAAACAGCTCCAACTTTCCAGAGCAAGGAGTCCTACAAATGGAAAAATTAATACTGACAGAACACTTGCCTGTGGTCTCAAGAGAGGTGCCAGGGACTAGAGGCAGGACAGGCTTGAGAGCCCTTCCAGATAACCTCAATTTCTGAGAAGCAGCTGGGTCACCTCTGCCCTGAAACACTTGAAAGATTGCTGTGACTCTCACCACCTCTGCTGCATACCACATGACCTTGCACAAAGACTTCTCCTCCCCTCTCCTGCAGATGGGACTTCCGTGGATCACACGTGCACTGGGCAACTGCTAGGGTCCAGGCAGAGCCTACCAATGCACAGACCCACAGCGTACGGGCATGAGAGCACTGAGCCAGAAACGATGGGGTGGTGCCTGGCGCTCAGCATGTGCTCAATAAACACCGGGCATCAGCAACCACACGGAAATCTGCCAATCTCCTCTAAAAAGGAGAGGGGCTTTCACGTTGAAAACTCCCAAACTGAAGTTTTTTGTAAACTAGTTTATTTTTAACAGAAAGGATACTATATGCGTATGTTTTAAAATTCAAAAACATAGGTGCCTGGGTGGCTCAGTTGGTTAAGCGACTGCCTTCGGCTCAGGTCATGATCCTGGAGTCCCGGGATCGAGTCCTGCATCGGGCTCCCTGCTCAGCAGGGAGTCTGCTTCTCCCTCTGATCCTCCTCCCTCTCATGCTCTCTCTCTATCATTCTCTCTCTCTCTCAATAAATAAATAAAAATCTTTAAAAAAAATAAAAAATTCAAAAACATATGCAAGATATACAACATCTTCTATCCACTCTAGACCCCAATCCCTTAAGCATTCCCCCCAAGAGGTAAACAGTATTCCCTACAACCACCTTCTTTCTTGGTGTCTGCCAGCGACAGTCTCCGCATAATCAAGCACGTGATGTGTGTGGGTGGGTGTGTAGATACACTTTTACCTCCCACTTTTCCCACACATGGGAACATACCACATACACTTTTCTGCATGTTGTTTTTTTTTTTTTTAACTTAAGAATGTATCCTGGAGATCACCCCTTCTTAGTAAACATGACCTACTATTTTAAACAGTGGCCCAGTATCCCACTCTAAGAATATACCATAATTGATTCAATCAATCCCCCACCAGCAATACAATTCAGCTGCTTCCAGGGTCTTGCTGTTACAAACAATGGTGAAATGAATATACATTACATACATCTTCACATACACCATGTTTGACTATAAGAAAGATAGGATTTATAAGATAAAATCTTTGAAGAAGAATTCAGGGCCAAGCAGTTAGAAATAGCAGATAGTACCAAACTGCCCTTCAAAGATGCTGTACTCAGGGTTCAGTCGGCTGAATGTCCGACTCTTGATTTCAGCTCTGGTCATGATCTCAGGGTCATGGGATTGAGCCCCACGTGGGGCTCCACGCTCAGCAGGGTGTCTGCTTGGGGATTCTCTCCCTCTCCCCCTGTTCGCACATGCTTTTTCTCTAAAATACATAAAATACATCTTTAAAAAAATCACAAAGATGCTGTACTCATTTTCACTGTTCCCCATAGTGTGATAAGTATGCCACTTTCCCCACCCATATTCACAAAATGTTGTTTCCTTTTTTTTTGAAGATTTTATTTATTTGAGAGAGAACAAGTGGGGAGAGGGACAGAGGGAGAGGAAAAAGCAGGCTCCCCACTGAGCAGGGAGCCTGACGTGGGGCTTGATCCCAGGACCCCGGGATTGTGACCTGAGCCAAAGGCAGACACCTAACCCACTGAGCCACCCAGGTGCCCTGTTTCATTTTTTTTAAATACAAGGGAAGAAAGGGGGCCAGAGCTCCACTCTTGTCCCATTGTCTCTCCCTCCCGCTGTGGTACCACACATGACAAGCACAAGCACACATGACAAGCACACATGGCAAGAACTTCCTGTAAGTTCTACCCTGGGATGCACAACCCAGAAATCACAGTTTAAAAACAGAATGCAGGGGCGCCTGGGTGGCTCAGTCAGTTAAAGCGTCTGCCTTCGGCTCAGGTCACGGTCCCAGAGTCCTGGGATCGAGTCCCGCATCCTTGCTCAGTGGGGAGCCTGCTTCTCCCTCTGCCTGCCGCTCCACCCTGCTTGTGCACGTGCGTGCTCTCTCCCTCTCTCTCTGACAAATAAATAAGTAAAATCTTAAAAAATAAAAATAAAAACAAAATAGACATCAGAGCCACTGGTGTGCTGAAGCCGGCTCACACCAACTAAAGAGAGCTTAGTGGGCATATTTCTTCCCAATTCTGGGTTCAGGGACATCAGGTGGGTAGCTTGAAACTGGTCATGGGAAATATTTATACCACAGAAATCAGCAAATGCTACAAAGCAAAGGTTCTTTTTCCCCCCAGAGAGACCTTTGTCAAACGTATCAGCACATCAGTGTAAACTACAGTGTAAACTGAGCCTCTGCCATCGTTCTTTGAATATTTCTGCCCTCAATAGGGCCACAAATTCTTGTGACTTGGTCACAAATTCTTGGAACTTAAGGACTGGAGGAGATCTGAAGGGACATCAAATCATTGTGACATCTTTTTTTTTTTTCATTGTGTCTTCGAATACTGTCTCTCCCTGGCCCGTCTGTTTAGATATAAGCAACCGCCTCTCATTCTCTATTCTATATCGCTTTATCAATATTGTGTATTCCCATCTCTTTATTGTTTAGTGCTTATTTTTGAGGATAGTCTACAGTATAATAATGACACACCCAGACTCCAGACTACACAAGGCAGCCCGGGGTCAAATCCCAGCTCTATCCTTACCAGCTGACCTTGGGCAAGCGGCATATACTACCATGCCTTAGCTTCCTCGTCCATAAAATACATGTGATATTGATCGTGCCTTCCTTCTAACTGCGTTCTGAGGATTAAATGAGTTCATGTATGTACACACCATAACACCTGGCACACACTAATGACTTAACAAATGTAAACTATTACCACTGTCTTCCAGCTCACTAATTATTTCTTTGGCTGTATCTAATGTGTCAGTTAACCCTTTTGTTGGATTTTAATGGGTGACTGTTTTTCATTTGAATTTGGCTGCCTTACAAATCAACCTATTCTTTTTCATCTTTCTTTACGTTTCTCTTAATATCATCTTTAGTCATTAATTATTTTAAATACGCTATTGTATAGTCTCTTTTAGATGGTTCTATTACTTCCAACTTGAAGCAGTTCATTTCCTGGATAGCTCATATTTTTTAACTGTGAACTCATGCTCAGAAGGAGTTCTTTCTTTGGGAGTCCTGTTAGGTCTGGGTTGTTGAATATCCTTATGGGGTGATTTTGTGTTTGCACTGGGAATTTACATGGCACTAGACCAGCTTTTATGTTCATTTTTCAGCTGGAGGGGGTCTCATAATCTCAAACACAATAAAAATGAAGATTCCACAACTACGTATGGTTTTTAATTTCTTGTTGGTGACTTTTTCCACTCAAGGCAAACTTCCTCTCTATTTTGCCGGACAGTAGAGTTTTTCTAGTCTCTCTACATGAAGAAGTGTGATGTTTACGGCTCCCAGTGCTCAATTCCACCTTGGGCCCGAATCTCATTTTAGACCCACTGTGGTATTAAAATCAGAATGCCCAGACTCTATGGCCTTTTCCTGGGTACAAAAGCCCCACAAGCTTCATGGCTTCAGCCATGGCTGCAGCCCACATAACCATTTGGCTTAATATTCTCTCTTCATTTCTGACTCTTGTGGACTTCCCTTTCTGATGAGCTCCCCTAGATGCACATCTTCTATTTCAGCCCACTCTGTGTTCGTATCAGGAAAGACACACAAATCAGCATAGACCGCCATGTTGGCAGAGTGTTCTAGGTCTCCAAGTCTAACATAACAACCTACTGGTGCTTGAGTTCTGTCCACATTACAATGACAGCTTACTCAAGGGTTAGCTTCCAAAGTCAGCACAGATATGAAAACTGAAAGGAGTCAAAATTCTCCTTGAAAATCCCACAATAAGATCTCACAATGGAGACTGACAAACCATCTCCCAACACAGGTCCAATACAGGCAGTGTCCCTTCAGCACTGGATGTGGTTTCTTAGGTTGAGTACCAGAAGAAAGAGCTGGTTTGGATTTCAGAGCTGTGTTGTAGGATAATTAAAATCTATAAATGTAAGAAACACACTTGATGGCACAAGATGCTCACACTCTAAAAAGCCATTGGAACAAAGAGTGACAGAAGGAACAGCAGATCTGTCTCTCATTCACACTCACTCCAAGAGAGACGCCTGTTGGGTGGAATGACAGGATCACCCACGCTATTTAATGTGTTATTTTTATCTGTACTTTGTTTTTGTTGAGTAAGTATATTCGGATCTAGATAAGTCTGAAGCAGGAATCTATGATAGGATGGATATAGGACTTCTGTAGGTCAGAATAGTGGTTAGCCCTGGGGCAGGACTAACTGTGAAGGGGCATGAGAGAATGTCCTGGAAAGATGGAAATACTGAATGCCCTGTCTGGGTGGGGACAAGGTGGGGTGGCATATTAAGAATTCATCAAGGGGCACCTGGCTGGCTCAGCTGGTAGAGCATGCGACTCTTGATCTTGGGTTTGTAAATTTGAGCCCCATGTTGGGTGTAGAGATTACTTAAAAATAAAATCTTAAAAAAAAAGATTTGTGCATTTTACAGTATGTAAGTTATACCTCCATGAACATAAAAGTTACAAGCATGCATGAGAGACTGATGCACAGTATCCTGCCACCTGATCTCCATTCTACGGCTAAAGCTCTGCAGAAGCTAGCCAGCCAAACTCAGGGCAGTGAGCAGACCAGGAAGACGAGGGACCAAAGAGGCAGAAAAAGGAAGTGCCTGGCGGAGGTAGAGGGCACTGAGGCTCACCAAATTGGTTTTCCATGAGAGCCTCCCGGCAGTTAAGAGCCCTTGCTCTCCATCCAGACTGCTTGGATGTGAATACTCGCTCTACCCCTGCCACGCACTGTTTGTGTCCCCGCCAAATTCCTATGTTGAAACCTAAGCTCTAATGGGATGGTGTTAGGAGGTGGGGCTTTCAGGAGTGATTAGGTCCTGAGGATGGAGCCTCATGAATGGGATTTGCATCCCTGATGACAGAGACCCCAGAGAGCTCCCTCACCCTTTCTGCCATGTGAGGTGATAGTGGAAAAAATGGCCATCTGTGAACGAGGAAGCAGGCACCACTAAACACTGAATCTGCCCACACCTTGATCTTGGACTTGTCAGCCTCCAGAACTGTAAGAATCAAGTTTCTACTGTTTAGTGCCCCCCAGTCTGTGGTATTCTGTTATAACAGCCCAGATGGACTAAGACAACCCCATGCATTTGGAGTGAATTTGGGCAAGTTACTTTTCTTCTTTGAACCTCAACTTTCTCTTGAAATTTAAACAAGATAATTCAGACAAAGCTCTTGGCACAAGGTCAGCTCTTCAACAGTGCTCAATAACTGTCAACTATTATTACTGTTACTGATCACAGGAGGCTGAGAGTGTCTCCTGCCCTCCAAGGATCTCATTTAAATTAATCATTTAACCTGATAACCTGGTAGGATCTCTAAATATTCATGGAGTGAATGAAAGAAAGCACCTCGATTCTAATTTCAACAGAAGCAGAAGGTTCTTCTTTCTACTGAACTGAAATCCATGTCCTGGCCTGATATTACCATCCACTTTAATTTTTCTTCACAGTGCAGTAGTGAAGAACACAGGCTCTGAGGCTGACGGCCATGGTCAAATCCACCGTTACTTACCAACTTGGTAACCTTGAACGAATAACTCAAACTCCAGGCCTCAGTTTCTTCTCCTGCAAAACAGAGGTGCAAAGGTTAAGCAAGTAACAACAGACCTGAGCACATGGTAAGCCCCCAGTAAATGCTTGCCACTATTGGTCTTCCCATACCAAAGAGTCTGGGAATAACAACTGCAAATTCCATTTCTTCAGACCATTAAAGTCTACAAGAGCATGTTTTGCAAACATCTTTCTCATTTAATGTTCAAAGTAGTTTTATGTATTACAAATAAAGAAATGGAGATTCAAAAAAAAATGGAGATTCAGAGAAATTAAGTAACTTGCTGATGGTTTGCACAGCAGAGTAAAGAGCAAAGGTGCAAACCGAAATCCTATAACTGAGGGACAGTGTGGCTGGACTGTGTGGTCCGGGGGACCAAGGTTGGGGACAGGCTGTCCTTCCAAATTCAGAATTCTAAGATAAAGGATGCTGGAACTCTGAGTTACAACCGCATATCCTGGTCCCAGCGAAATACTCAGCCCAACTTGAGTTTGATCTGGTCTGAATCATTCTATCCCTGAATCACTTCCTGTTTTAGGTTTCTTCTTGGCTGAGAAAGGAAAACAAACACGTACAGCACCCTGTCCTTGTCACCCTCAACATCTCTTGCAGCAGAAGCTTATGAATCAAAGGGAGTTTTCATAAAACCATACTTAACCAACGTCCCACGGAGCTCCGTCACCAGCAGGAGCGTGAAGATGGCAACAACGTCTGCGGCGTCTAGACATGATTGTGCGGAAGAGAACCAGAATGCCTTTTTCTGGCCTTTATTTTGATTACATCTTTAGCTGCCTTAGTGTGTTCTCTGTGCTTTTCATCGGGTGCTGAACCACAGGAAACCACTCCACCAGCCCCGCTTTATTCACAAAAGGTTTGGGGGCTGAGCCTGAATGTGGTAGGAGGATGCTGCGGGCTGATCAGGTCAACCCCTTGTGCCCCTCCTCCCATCTCTCCTCTGGTTTCCCAGCACAGGTTTTCTTGTTGTTCTGGTTCCATGAGTAAGGTTTAAAATTCCCTTTATTTTTAAAATATTTTTTATTTTTTATACATATTTTTTAAGATTTTATTTATTTATTTGACAGAGAGAGAGGGAGAGCACAAGCAAGGGGAGCGGCAGACAGAGGGAGAGGGAAATGCAGGCTCCCCGCTGAGCAGGGAGCCTGACGCGGGGCTCCATCCCAGGACCCTGGGATCATAACCTGAGCTGAAGGCAGATGCTTAACTAACTGAGCCACCCAGGTGCCCCCAAAAAATTTTATTTTATTTAATTTTTTAAGTAATCTCTACACCCAACGTGGGGCTCGAACTCACAATCCTGAGATCAAGAGTCGCACGCTCTACCGACTGAGCCAGCCAGGCACCCCTAAAATTCCCTTTCAAATCATGATCACAGAACTCCTTGGTGTCCAAGAAAGATGGGAATTTAAGAACCATCTAAGCATACTTACAAGCTCTGTGCTTGAGTGTGTGCAACACACGGCCCGTGCTCTGCAGGGGAGTGTGTGCACACCACACACACATGCGCACGCGCACACACCATACTACGGTTCTCCGAACTCCTCTCCCTATCTCTTCCAGTTACATTACATAAAGGATTATTTTTCTTTCTTTCAAATTTTTTGACCAGATTTACAAAATAGAGAATGGAAGCAAGCTGTTCTCTTGGGGAAATTTCAGGGCCTTGGGGAAAAAAGACACAGAAATCAGAAAAAGGGCACTAACTCTCAGAAAACCCTTTTTTCTTTTTTTTAGTTTAAGAACACAAAGAGTAAGCTGCCACAGCATCACCTAGAGATAAACCCAGGAGACAGCAAGTAGCTCCCCGAGAAGGAAAGTGGCAAGGGGGACTTGTTTTCATTTCCATGATAGGGACTGTGGCTCTAGAAACCAGATCTGATCTTGTCTCCTCTTTAGACTCACACCATGAGCTCCAGCCCCTGCTCAGTCTCTCAGAGCTCGTGAATTAGTGGACCAATGAGAGGCAGACAAGCAATTACAACAGACTATGAAAAAGTGAGCACCAGTGGTGAGCACGGTGTTGGGCAATCACAGAAGGCAAGTGGGGGATATAAGAAAGGCTTCCCTGAGGAGGTGATATCTAAGCTAAAAACGAAAAGACAAGTTAGAATTTGCCTAGCCCAGGCAGGAGGGTATCCAAGCAGAATCAACAGCACATGCAAAGGCCCGCAGGCTAATTTGCTGGTTTACATGGTCAAGCACAAGCAGCGGGAAGGGAGATGTAGGATACCAGACCTGGATATGTAAACAGGCAGACTTGCCAGGATAACTTGCCTGGACTAGGTGACCTCCTGAGGTCCCTCCAGCCCTAAGGGCTTGTTCTATGGTCTTCTGAGAGCCCAGGTCCTCCTCCTGCTCACAGCCCTTTAAACAGCATGCAGAAGCCTCTGGGTCCATTCCAGGACACCAGGGAAGTCCCAACCATCCCACGTGGGCCCTCCTCCTTCCTCTTTCTTTTCCCCTGAGGAGTGGCTGGGCAGAGTGACTCAAAGAGGGAGCTGTCTTCTCCTTGTCATTTGTTTCTTAAAAAAAACACCCAGAGCTCACACAGACAGTCTGCCTTCCCACCGACCCCCTTCTCCCACCCAGCCCCTGGCCTAGCTGAAGAAATGCTGGAATTCCCTGAGTCCCTCTCTGTCTCCTCCAGGACACTGGATGCTGTCTGAGGGCTAACACTGAGTTTGGTCATCCTGTTGTTCCCAGCACCTGGGATTCTGCCTGACGCGTAAAAGGTCCTCGAAAATGCCTCCAGAACTGAACGGATTTCCTCTCTCTGCAAACGAACACACACCCAGATGCCCCTTCTCTCCACACCCGCACCCCCAGCAGCTCTGAGCCCAGGGCAGGAGACCTGAGACCCAGAGTGGCCACCTCGATGCTTCTCCCCATTACTCTACAGATGACCCCAGGGTCCCAGGGATGCCCCACCTGGACAAGGATGATCCCCTCGTGACACCAGTGAAGAACCCCAGGCCCCAAGGACTGACTGAGTTGCCCTAGTTCTCTCAGCAAATGCACCACAATGTTTTTTAAAGGACACAACATCCTTAAGCGGAAGGCTCTACCAGAAACCTGGTTTATTTTCAGGGAAAATGCTTAACGTTGACAGAACTAATGGAAGCTTTTGTTATTTCTACCAGTTACACCACACGACTCCTGGGTGTTTCTAGGCAGGACGAAAAGTTCCCACGGAAGCAAATCCATCTGTGAAGATGACCATGAATCTTTTTAGGGACTGGATATGTTTTTGATTATGGATCATTTTTTAGGTTAACTCTCTATGATGTGATCTCAGGCTATAACCATTTTTAAAGAAAAGTTGAGCTCCCCAAACCACTTAATTCCTTTGTTGTTTTTTTTTAATATTTTGATGTTAAACAACTTGACTATGACATCAAAAACTATGTTTAAAGAAGCCATTTCGACCTATAATCCCACCACCAGAAGAATACCTCTAATTCTGTGTCCTCTTAAACTCTTTTTATTCACAGATCCGTACTCTTTACATATGTATGTATTTCATTAAAAAGAATTACCTCTAGCGTAGAAGTTCCCTAGTCTCTTTTTTTTTTTTTTACTTAAAAAAAAAAAACCTTAGGCAAGTCACTGGCATGATAAACGCCACAGAGCACAACTCAGCAACGGATTAAGCACCGCTGGACATTCTGGGCCTGAGACATTTAGGGCAACATTTTCTGACCTGCGTCATTCAGCCGTTTTCCGACACTTCCCACATCCCAGTTCACAGGAAACAAAGGAAAACAGGTGTGTTTCTTATTCCACCTGGGGTAGCAAACGACTCCCAAAGTTTGCAATGATGGCTGATTGCTGAAGAGTTTTTTTTTTTTTAAGATTTTATTTATTTTTTGACAGAGAGAGACAATGAGAAAGGGAACACAAACAGGAGGAGTAGGAGAGGGAGAATCAGGCTCCCCGCTGAGCAGGAAGCCTGATGCGGGGCTCGATCCCAGGACCCTGGAATCATGACCTGAGCCAAAGGCAGATGCTTAACAACTGAGCCACCCAGGCGCCCCTGATTGCCGAAGAGTTTAAGTCAATATTTCTCTGCGGGTGAAAAAACATCTCCAATAGTCCAACACAGAGGTTCTCATCCCCACGGCCGCCTTAACCAGAGCTCGTGGGAGAGGGAGGAAAGTTGTTTTTAAAAATCCTGCTGCCAGGGGCACCTGGGTGGCTCAGTTGTTAAGTGTCTGCCTTCGGGTCAGGTCATGATCCCAGGGTCCTGGGATCGAACCCCGCATCAGGTTCCCTGCTCCGCGGGAAGCCTGCTTCTCCCTCTCCCACTCCCCCTGCTTGTGTTCCCTCTCTCACTGTGTCTCTCTCTGTCAAATAAATAAATAAAATCTTCAAAAAAAAATTTAAAAAAAAAATCCTGTTGCTGGGTCCCGACTCTGTCCAATCAAACACTCTCTAAGGATGACACCCCAGCACCACTGTGGTTCTCCACCTCCCCAGGTGACTTACTGTACGAGCAGGACCAGCTAGAATAACTCATTAGTCGAAGGAAGCCCATGGGAAATCTTATCTGGAAGTGAAGAACTTCTCGTAATTAAATAAAATAGCAGATGTAAAAGTACCTAACAGTGCCTGTGACCCAGTGGACACTTAATAAATGTTAATTAAGCACACAAAAATAACTGAAATAATTACTCTTTCTCCTCAGTGAATTCATCTTATAATTTGATTGGCTTGTTTATCACTTGTTGTTTTTTTCTTAGCCATGGTAATAAAATCATAAAATTATACCCATAATCCTGTTCAATTACAAGAGCGCTCTACTATTTCCAACAAACCTTAATCATTTATTTAATAAAACTTTCCCTTGGAACAGTGGCCAATCTATACCAAATGCTCCACGAATGTTAGCTATTTATAAGAATTATTATTATTATTCAGAATTCACAATAAATCTTCCAAAGCAGGCTGAAACTCCTTTTGTGGCCTTTGGAGGGCTGAAAATAATGTAAAAAAAATATTAGGGCAATATTTTACAAACTTATGAAAACAGACTTTTATGCAAATCAATGCTTTTTATCATTTTGTCAAGAAAAAAAATGTGACCGTTGCACAGGTAGCTGGCTTATCAACCCAGAGAAAGTAGCACAGAGAAAGCTACGAGTTAACGCTCAGCAGTTTCCATAGTTACTTGGGTTTAGTTACAAATGGCCTCTCAATTCAACTTGCCTCCTGAGTGAGGAAGGTAAGATTCTTCCACATGTTCACATGAAACCACAGGTCTGTTAAAAAATAAACGCAGGAGAGGGAGAAGCAGGCTCCCCTCCGAGCAGGGAGCCCGATGTGGGGGCCCCATCCTGCTTGTTGTGCTCTCTTGCTCTGTCAAGTAAATGGATAAAATCTTTTAAAAAAAATTTTTTTAATAAAAATAAAAAATAATAATAGAAAAATAAATGTAATTGCTTAATCCAAACAAGGAGCTTTTATTATGAAGATTTCCAAACCTCTGGTTTGCCCAGCTCAGCTGGGATGCCAGTCCTTGTGTTCCTCGCGTTGTACCAAGCACAGGAGAAACCAGCAGCTATGCCGAAGGATTTGCTGTACCCGGTCCGGGTTTCACACGGGTCAGGATTCCCTCCTATTGCTTGTACCTGAGCTCGCGCACTTGGCCCTCCCTGTGTCTTCCACCTCTAAATGTCTGCTATGTCAAGTTTTAAACCAGCAGGCCTTAAAACACATATCCAAAAAGAACAAAGATGGGTACTGCTTTATATGTATATTATATGTCAATAACAAGTGCTATGGTCTGAATGTGGGTGTTCCCCCCAAATTCACACACTGGAATCCTAACACCCCACGTGACAGTAGTAGGAGGTGGGGCCTTGGGGCGCCTGGGTGGCTCAGTCAGTTAAGCGTCTGCCTTCAGCTCAGGTCATGATCCCGGGCTCCTAGGATTGAGCCCTGCATTGGGCTCCCTGCTCAGTGGGGAGTCTACTTCTCCCTCTCCCTCTGCTACTCCCCCTGGTTGTAGGTGCTCTCTCTTTCTCTCAAATAAATAAAATCTTAAAAAAAAAAAAAAAAAGAAGAGGTAGGCCCTTTGGGAAGTGCTTACGTCGTGAAGAGGGAACCCTCATGGATGGGGCGAGTGGCCTTATAAAAGAGGACCCGGCGACCTCCCTCACCCCTTCTACCATGTAAGGATACAGCGAGCAGTCTGTGACCCAGAAGAGGGCCCTCACCTGACTATGGCAGGGCCCTAATCTCAGGCTTCCAGCCTCCAGGCAGTGAGGAATGAACCTGTTGTTTATAAGGCACCCAGTCTGTGGTTTTATGTTACAGCAACCGTGACTAAGACAAGGTCAAAAGTGATCATACACAGGCCTTTGGCCAGTAACGGCCTGGCTTTGCAGCAAGAATAGAGCGATGACCGTCCCAGGCCAGGCAGCTTCAAAGGGGCAAGAGAGATGGAGAGGATGACGGAGATGCCTTCCTCGAAGACCTCACGCTCAGGGGAGCGTGCACCCGGGTCCTGCCATGCCGAGTGGCGAGGGCTCTGACAGATGCAGCCATGGGGTGATGAAGAAACACAAGGACGGGGTCACAGAAGCAGCCCCAGACACCTGGCCTGAACAAGAACCAGAAACGAGGAGGTAACAGTTGGGGACAAGGGTTAAGGTCAGCGCTGCCGTTCACATCGATCATTCCCTCAACTCTACCACCTGAACTTGAGACCCCGTCCTACGCCATTTGTATGACCACCCAACGTTTGGCTCTTTCAGGGAGATCGTAAGCACCTTGAAGGTGGTGGGCACCTTGTGTTGGTAGAAGAAGTACTAATTTTAGTTTCTCTACTATTCCGTGTATGTAGTACTTCAGAGAGTTAGACATTCATATTACCCAAACATTAAAACTTCTGTAACTCACATTTTCAGTTCCTACTCTGGTTGACCAAGCACTGAATTACTAGTGTGAGTTGGTGGCGGGAAGGCCTCATGCAAGTGATTCCAATTTATCTTGGCTGATTTGTTTTTGTTGTTGGAAAAACTGCAATGTCTGGAACCACCACCCCCACGCCCCCCACCCACCCCCGTCACAGAGGATCCCTAGTGAACACACTCCCGGACTCGCAATGGTGGGTGCCACCTCCCACACGACCGTTCCAGGACCCCTAAAGCATCAAAGATTCAGCCTGGAAATAAAAGCATTTGGAGGAGCCCTCCGCCATGCTGGAGTTTCTAAAGTGTTCCTTGATCCATTCAGAATACACCCTTTCCTATTAATCAGGTTCTCCCTGGCTCTGCCAATCCGTATCATTATCATCACTTGCAGTCCAGAAAGGCAGCTAACGTACTGGGGAGAGATGTCCCTTGAAACAGTCCCAGGTGCTTAATTTCCTAATTATAACTTGCGCTAACTGGCTATGGAAATCTTACATGACACAGGACCCACTATCTTCAGCAATATTGCTTTTATTTGCAAAACTGCACTGATGCCTCATCCCCAAGAATGTACTTCAACTATTAAAGGCTACGTGTGAAGGTTCTGCATGCATGCACGCACAGGTGCACAAAGTTAAATATATACCAACTTCCTATAATCCTAATACCACGGAACATACAAAATACTTCTAACTTCCAATGCACGTTTCCTACCCAGATGCGAACCCCACCGTATTTTGGGATTCTTTTGAGAGAGCATAACGGATTCTAGGATCCACCACAAGTTTATAAAAATTCTCTGGCTTGGGGGTGGTGCCTGGGTAGCTCAGTCAGTTAAGCGTCCAACTCCTGATCTTGGTTCAGGTCTTGATCTCAGGGTCGTGAGTTCAAGCCCTGTGTTGGGCTCCACGCTGGGTGTAGAGCCTACTTAAAAAAAAATTCTCTGGCTTGGGTTCCCCCCCCTCAAAAAAGTAGCTTCATTTCACATATTTAGCCATACTAGCATTTGGAGGAATAAAGGTTCCTAGAGCTTCTTTCACACACTGTTCCCCTGAGGTTGTCACCTTCTTTGTTGAAGGACCGTGAGATGCCGCAGAAGCACACAATCCTCCCAGCCCCAGGCCTGGGATCTGGGGAGACATGCCATTACACCGGGCAGTTCTCTGTCCAAGATAACAGTCAGTGACGGGGCCTACTAATTACCTTTTCCCTTTGCATCCCTTCTCCTAGAACTATGGACCATTTCCAGGACCACGTTCTGCAAACAGGAGAGAAGCCAAACATGGTTTCTACACTTTCCCTCATCACTCTCCCAGCTTAAGAGGGATCCATGTCTCACATTTTTCCATGATCTATCACTCATATATTTAACAATGTTCTTTTTTTTTTTTTAAAGATTTTATTTATTTATTTGAGAGAGAGAGAATGAGAGAGAGAGAACACATGAGAGGGGATAGGGTCAGAGGACGAAGCAGACTCCCTGCCGAGCAGGGAGCCCGATGCGGGACTCGATCCAGGGACTCCAGGATCATGACCTGAGCCGAAGGCAGTCGCTTAACCAACTGAGCCACCCAGGCGCCCCTATTTAACAATGTTCTTAATGAAGCTGTAGTACTTGCAACTCTATGTCCAAGTGATGAATTTGGACAAATCTTTAACCTTAAGAAATCTCCAATATTTTAGGGGAAGGGGAGAGACTACACAGGGTGCTCAACACATTAGTAAATGTCCAAAATATTGTGGTGCCTTAACCAATCATCTCCTTAATAACCTTAATTATCACTGCATATTGTATCATAAGTGGTCATTGTTCTTTCTCAAGACGTGTCATTCAGCATGGCATTAATTTAAGAAACAGAGCGTGAAGGTGAGGAGGAGAGCAGGAGGAAGGAAAAGAACGTACCGAATGGCCACAGCATGCCAGGCTTAATGGCATCTCAGTTAAACCTGAGCCCTGCAGGCTGGCTCTGGCCCTACCCTTATCAAAGTAGAGAAGAGGGGAGCCGCTCGCCAATAGAAGAGCAAGATAAAGGACGTGTGCCTGAAATACAGATTATCAAACACATTCTCTGTGTAAGGATGGGTCGCCTTTAAAGACATATCACTATTTACTCGAAAATGTGACACTGAGAGAGGTGCAGAATATCATTTCTGCATATCCGGTCTACCCCCCCGATTCTAGACGTGTGGGAATGTGAAGGCTGGAGGGAAAGGATCAGAGCAGAGCCACACTGGCCACCAGGTTTTCCCACTGCTCACCACTCAGGGACTGTCACTTAGCTTCCTCCCATTTCCCAACTCCTTCACCTATTTAACTGCTTCCCAGGTGTCCGCTCTGAGTTTGGGTACACCCATTCAGAGAGCCTTCAATCCAGATGGGGGCCCCTGCTGGGTACACCTTACCCCTGGTTCCCCTTTTTCAGAGCACTCCTCTCACAATCTGAATGATGCCATCGCTTAGTCGGCTAGCTCACTCCTGAGCTTTCAGTGACTCTCTGCTAAACTGTGTGTGTCCTGGACCTGGGCACAGCAGTGACATCTACACGGAAACGGTAGGGTCCCATGCCCATTGGGTGACCAACCCATCCCAGTTTATCAGGGAATTTCCCAGTTTAGCAAGGGAAGTCCCAAGTCCCGGGAAACCCCTCCGTTCCAGGCAAAGCAGGCCAGCTGGTCCCTCTAGTAGTAGATCCCAACAGGGTCAGAGAGCCTGCTCACAATTTCTTCCCCGTAACCACGCTCAGCTGTTCAGCTGGGCCAGGGGCCCTCACTGTGCCATGTGGCCGCTCACTACTGTCCAACAGAACTTTCTACAGAGATGCAGATGCTCTGTATGTATCTGCAATGTCCAGTAAGGCGGCACCAGTCACATGCGTCTACTGAGCACCTGCACTCTGGCCAGTGCACCTGAGGAACTGAGTTTTTCAATGTTAATTAATTTTAATTAGTTTAAACTTAAAGAACCCCATGTGGCTAGTGGCTACTGTATCCAGCTCAGCTCCAGTCTTTTGTACATGGAACTGGGGTCCACTGCTGTGCAGAGGAATGAGCTTTGAAGTCAGACTGACCTTGGTCCCAATCCTGACTCCCTCATTTACAAATGTGCCACAACTTCCTGGGAAAATGTGTTTCTTCATCTGTCATCCTTACAAATTTACTAGGGGACAGTGTTCAGGAAGTGGCTGGCCCACTGAACTTCAAGAAATAGGATTTCTTTAGAAGCAGCTAAACCAAACCTAGGTAAAAATGCTAGAAAGAATTTGATTCTGAACCCCAAAAGTGAACAAAAGGGGAAATCATTTCAACCAGATCTTCAAAATACCTGTCGGGTTTAAATTCGGATTCTAAACTGCCACAGCTGTCCCATTGGGCTCGCCATGACTTGATTTCTGTCCCAGGCCTGTCGACAGCTGTCACTGGGTCCCATCAGAAGGTGCCTCGGGGCAGCGGGAACCGGGTAACTGGCAGACACTGGGCCAGGTCCCCTGAGCGTGGCCCTACACAGTGTGGGGTACAGGGATCCAGCCTGGTCACAGAACAGGGAGGAGGCAGTGCGGAGGCAGCGGGCTCTCCCAGGCCTCTGTCCCCTCCCCGGGACAGAAAGGGGCAATGTGGAGCAGAGCATGCAGGTGACCACCCTGGAGCTTATCCTTCCCAGCACAGAGCCCCCTGTGCACCTGTCCCTGCTCCCTCTCACGGGGATCAGCTCTTGCTGCCTGCGGAGGGAGCCCACTGGGGCAGATCCTCTCTGGAACCTCTCCAGGGCAGGAATGGGCGGAGGGTCCCCAGAGGGGCAAGCTGCAAATCAGCATCACCCTGGGAGCTTTTCGAAAACAGTGCTCCCCAGGACTGGGAAGTGGTGTTTGCAGAAAGCTCTTAGGTGACCACGGCTGCACAGCTAGGGACTGGGTATTCTTCATCTGAATGCTTGGGGAGGGGATTCTCAGGAGCAGCCAAGATGAGAAGGACCACCAGCAGAGGACAGAAGCACTATCTATGGCTGTGGGAAGAAGCCTCCTTAAGGGTTTCTTCCCTCCACAAGGCTGGAGGGCTCTGAAGCCAGAGTTGGGGCACAAGCCACCCCCCTCCCTCCAACCTTCTGGTTCCCCAGGACCAACCCGTCCAAGGACAAACCTGTCCAATGTCTCACGTGCAGCACTAGTGGGGGTGTGGTGGGGGGGTGTCCTCCTTGCCCACTAGCCCCTGAGCCCCCCAGGGCAGAAGCCCACGTCCTTGTACCTCTCTGGTCCTGGTGTCCCAAGGCTGGCGCAGGCACTAAGGAAGCCCGCAATAAATGCTATTATTGTGGTTCTTACCCTCATTTTGCTGAAAAGGAAACCAGCTCCTAGAGATGGTATGACTCACCCCAGGCCCCATGACGCTGGGGGCAGGGCAGGGACAGGAACTCTGGGCTCCTGGGTTCTTTCTCTTCCTGATACCCCAGGTTGCTGCCCGTCGCTCCCCAACCCTCCCTGCACACACCCCATTTTTGCTCCCTCTTTTGGCCAATATGCAGGCTCTGCCAGTCACGATAAATTCTCATTTAGTATTCTAGGGCTTTAAGCTATAGGACCCCACCTAGTCTCAAAACAGTCTGGGGGTTCTTTTAAGAACATCCTTTGGGCACTATACGCAGGGCCAGTTTGGGCACAGCTTTGGACTCTGACTCACCTGGGGTGCCACTTAGAAGCTGGGTGATCTTGGACAGGTTTCTTAACCTCTCTGGGCTCAGCTTCCTCAGTTATAAAATGGGAATGATTAGATTTACCACTAAAGATAGTGGTGAGGATTATTAGCTGAGATCAAAGGGACCAGATGGGCACCATGGCCAGCCAGCAGGAAGCACTAACAGGTGGCAGAGATGGATCAGATGGCAGGTGTATACGCCTCTCATCACCTGCCCTGTGCTCCAGATTCTGGCCCAGAAGAGCTTCCCCAGGGTGCACCCTCCTGCCCTATTTACCCCTTTCTGTTCCCACAGGCCACCATGGGCCAGCAGACCCACCCCACCATCCTTCTCCTGACCCCTCCTCTTGGGTGCCTGGACCACCCTGGAGGACCAGATGACTGCTGAGATGGCTGACGGCACCAGAGTCATCCCCACCCTGCCCTGCCGGAGCCCCCCAGAAATAAGCGAGAAGTAGCTTTTCTCTATTCCTCATTCCAGACTTCCTTAATTAAAATCAAATATTTGCACACTCTCCAAGGCCTATAAACCTGAATTGCTCACAGGGAAAAAAAAAAAAGGTGCAAAGAGAGTAGCATGGGCAGAGGTGGCCTAGTAGAACCTCAGAGGAAAGGACAGCCGATCCTGAACAACCGCACAAGGCCAGTGAGAGCACGGGGTGCGAGGGGGGGGCATTTCCAGAGCAATCACCCCTGCTTTTCTCAATCGACTGCCACAAAAATCAATGGCACATTCCCTCTGTGAAAGGTGCTGCTGAACATCCTCTGAGGGTGGGAGTGTGCTCGGGAGTTGGGGGAAGGATGGAGGTGAGGAACCTTCTACTCCAGCCCCACCCTGAAAGCTCTCCCCCTATTCACACCAGCATGGCGGTATCAGTGGCGAAATGGGAAATACTTGGAAGGGGGTGGGCAGTGGTTGCTGGGCAGAGCCCTTACCCTCAGGGCCCCTCTGCCCCCAGCGCCCCCAGACCTCCCCCAGGACCCGGCAAGGAAAGGGTGAACATCAGGCTCTGTAGAGGCTTCCAGAAGTTACTCTGGTGGGTTAAGCAGTCTGACCATCACCCCCGGACACAGGGGAAGGGCGTGAAGCATGCACACAAAATGCGGAGGTGATCAGGTGATTTGTGTGGCAGTGGTACTAAGGACGGGCCACGGACCGCCCCCCCCCATACCTCCTTCCCTCTAGGCCACTCACTCCGTCCAAGTTCAGGTCATCGCTTCAACAGAAGCCTCCCTAAGCAGGCAAAACAAAGTCGATGCTGAGCTCCCTGCAATGAGCAGCTGACATCTTTTGTCTGCCCAGCCTCCGTGCCCCTTCTGGTAACGGCACCCAGTTTTCCAATGAGGCATCGCCAGTCCTCCCCTCCACATGCTCCAGGGGCCAGTGTGTTACCTAGGGCAGTGCAGTCAAAGCACAGAATCTTCTAGAACCCATGGTTGGCTGCAGAATGGGCATGTGACCCTGAATGGCCGTAAGAGTCCCCTTGAGGTTCAAGAATGGGCATGGGACCCTAAGTGGCTAGTAAGAGCCTTCTCTAGCAGTCAAGCTGCATTCACTGCAAAAGCATGCCTGTTTCCCTGATGGGGTGGTGAACATGAGAAGACATAAGCCTGAGTCCACGCTGCTGGCAGGCTCTTGCCATCTGGAGAGGAGAGACTGCCTAAGAAACAGGAGGAAGGAAAGCAGGGCCAAGAGACAGAGACAAAATCCCGCCCCTGGATCAGCCAGGCCTGTTTAGCTACTTGATAGAAGAAATTATCTTTTTTGAACCTAAGCTAGCTTGAGTTTGGTTTCTGTCACTTGCAACCCAGAGCACTGACGGACACAATCCTCAATGGGTTTATAAGAAGCTGCCGGTTGCTGCCAGGCCCTGCTTCCTGCCCTAGCTGCCATTTCAGGCCTGACCCAGTGGCTTGCTGATGGCACGGGGGAGGCTGGCTCCAGGCCCTCCACGTGGCGCGGTGCACAAAGCATCCCTCTCGCACTGTGGACCCCAGACCCCAGACTCTCGCCGCAGCCCCCAGGCCCCCGCACCTCCCAGGCTGCCTTTCTTAACATGCAAATCCTTCACAAGCTACAAATTAGGATGCAGATTCCTTTTGCACCCCTTACACCACCTGGCCAGAGGATCTGTGCTCTCCTCCACAGGAACCCCCTGTTCATCCAGGGGAGTTCACACCTGATGGCAAGTCTTCCCCACAGCAGGTGTTGCTACAACCCCAGCTGACACCATAAGCTCTTTGAGGACAAGGCTGACCCCTCACGCTCTGTAACCTACAGCCCCTCCGCTGGGCTCAAAGCCCCCACTCCCCATAGAGGGGGAGGAAGTGTTGGAAGAACCTCCTAAACACAGCCTCTACCCTCCTATGGGTTATCAGGCCCTCCCCAAAGCTTTCTAACGCCCACCTAAGACTAAGACGCTCTGGGATAAATAAGCCTTTGTCATGTAAATTAAAGGGGTTTGTTTGTTTCCACTGAAATCTCAGCCAGCTGTGTAAATTTCCTCCAAAGCCACAGGAAAAATCTCTGGCTAAACCCTCTCTTGACGCCAAACATCCACTGACAGCGTTTCTAACTCCAACGTGCCGAGCTAACGTCAAAATAGATTTTAGAGATCTTCTGGCGCAACCTTCCCATTTTACAGAAGTGGAAACTGGAAATCCGAGAAATGATGTGACTCCCCCCGCCCCCCTGGGTCACACAGAAGGCAGAGGAACCAGGGCAAACCTGGGGCTCTCAGCTCCCACCAACCCCCCGCCCCGCCCATCAACCAACATTACAGATAACTTTACCTCCATTTTATTGTATTATGACACTACTTAGTACATGCTCACTTAACATTATCTAAGCCACATGTATTTTCTGCTCTTTGCATCCTATCTCATCTGGAAAATGGGGTCTCTGTGTTTACTGGCCCAGCGGCTGGAGCCTTCCAGCCTTACTTAGACTTAGCGGGTTTCTCACCCTCTCCACCACCTCCAACACTAGCAACACAGACGGTGACAGTGGTGGTGGCTCTTTGTGGAAATGTCTACCCTCTCCTGGACCCAGCAAGTGGTCATGAGGACGTTCATTCATGGCTCGGGGCTGTGTCGCGTGTCTCTCATTAATCTCTAAAGAAGAAGCATCTCCCAAGGTCACAGTGATTTCAGAAACAGCCCGGAAGGTGAATTTCTGGTTGTTCCTTTTGCTCGCTGTGTGGCCTTGGACAAGTCAGTTAGCCTCCCTGAGCCTCAGTTTCTTCATTTTCAAAAATGGCAGTTAATACCCCCGCTGAATGGGGTTTGAGTCCCTCGAGCTGCTCTAGGGCTCGGCCAATCTGCTGACCCAGGTCATCATCCTAGATTTTCTGAGTCTTTCCCCACCTGTCACCCATCAACCCCTCAGCTGCTCAGGCCAGCTGACACCATCCCATCCACACACCCCCCCTTGGGCGCAGCATCAGAGCCTAGGTGGCTGGCTTCCTGCCTGGGGGCCGACCACCCCTCAGCCCGGTCAGCTCCAGGGCCCAGCTCTACAGCCGGTCATCTAGGTATGGGTCTAGAAACCCGCGGCAGAGATTCTCCTCAAACTGAAAACCTCTAATGGTCACCGTAAAATTACTCACTTTTTTTCCTCATGGGATCCAACGGAATTGACCCTTTTCTACATGTAACAATAAAGAAACTAAGGAATACTTGCAAGATTTCTTTACTGATCTCTGTCCAAAATTAAGCTTGTGCTCTGCTTACTGTTGCCACTGAGGAACAGAGAGGGGCCTCCCTACCCACCGAGCCCAGACTGAGTAATCACACTTTACGTCTGGATCTCACCCCACATCACGCCCCCCATGGCAGGGCCAGGGCCCCTCACCACCACACCCCTGGTAAGCAGTCATCTATCTATAGGCTGAAACTCTGGGTCTGCTACCCAACCCCCAACCCCACCCAGTGGAGTCTAGACTTGCTCAGACGAAGGGGAAAGCAGAACTTATAAGCAGAAGCTGGAACTGGGGGGGGGGGGGGGTGTGTGCTAATGCTGTAGCAGACCAGCTTGGGGTAGAAAGAAAAGCATGGTGACTTCAGCCTTCCACCCATGGTGGGACTTTCTGTCTCACCGCTTATAGTAAAAGTACCAATATCAGGTCTCACCCAATGCCAAAGCCCCAGATTTTGGCAAAAGCTCAAGACAAACCCAGTGATAAGAAACTGTAGGAAGGATCAAAGATCACAGATCAAGAACCCCAACAGACTATTTATTGAGCTGTAGGGCTTACACTGAGGGCAGGGAGGAAAAGGGATACAGAGAAGCTGCTGGAACTTATTTCTTCAAAGCCCAGAGAAGAGAGCAGCTTTTCTTCTCTTCTTTACCTCCTGCTACAGTCAATCACAAGTAGCTGAAACAGTCCCTTGAAAATGTTCTGCGGGTGTGTGCCTACGAACACACGTGTGCCCGTGCATGCATGTGCACACACACACGGGTGTGTGTGCTCAGCCCCTTTGGCAGCCCACCATCCTTTGAGAAGTAAAAGCCAGGTAGAGGGAACCCTCCTAGATTGCTGGTGGGAACTAAAAATGGTGTAGCCGCTTTGGAAAACAGTGTGGCAGGCCTTCCAAAATTTCAACATAAAACTCCATACAACCCAGCAAATTCCACCCCTATGTATCTGCAGAGGAGAAATGAAAACCTATGTTAACCTAAAGACTCGCATACAAATGCTTATAGCATTGTTATCCATGAGTCCCAAACCAAAAACAACCCAAATGTTTATCCACCGCGGAGCAGAGAGACAAATCCACGGGGAGAGAGAGACCACGCGGTGTGTCTGCACAACGGATTATTATCCCACAGTAAAAAGGAACAGAGTACTCATGCACTCGACAATGCAGATGAATCTCAAAAACAAAACGCCAGACACAGAAACCACATTTTATATTATTTCACTTCTATGAAACACCCCAACGGCAAGTTTATAGACAAATTTAGAGAAAAAAGTAGATTCGTGGTTACTTGGAGCTGAGGACAGGGAGTAACTGTAAATGGACATGAAGCATCTTATTGGGTAATGAAAATAACCTAAAACTGTATTATGGTTATGGTTGCACCAGTGGGTAAAGTGACTAAAAACCACTGAACTGTACACGGGAAATGGCAGAGCTGATGATACATAAAATACACCTCGAATCAGTTTTCTGTTGTTGCTGTTACAGTACCACAAATGTAGCAGCTTAAAGGAACACAACTTTATTATCTTACAATTCTCGAGGTCAGAAATCCAGACAGCGCCTCACCGGGTTGAAATCAAGGTGTCAGCAGGCCCCCACTCCCTCCAGAGACTCTGGGGGAGAATATGTTCTCTGGTATCTAGTGGCTGCGGTGTCCCTTGGCCTGTACCCCTCCCCCATGTCCAACACCAGCAGCAAAGCCTCCTCAGATCTCGGATCCGGACCCCGTTTCCATCACCGACCTCCCGCTGACTCTGACCCTCCCTCTTATGAGGCCCACCAGATAATCCAGGTTGAGTTCCCCATCTCAAGATTTTTAACGTAGTCCCATCTGCAGGTCCCTGTTGCGAGGTAAGGCGATGTATTCACAGGCTCTGGGGACTAGGGTGTGGATGTCATTGGGAGGCCATTATTCTGTCTACCATCTGCCTCAGTAAAATTGTTAGGAACACAAAAAAAGGAAGTGGCCAGCATGTAGGGCTCATGCAGGTGACCGGTCTCAAACCCCTGCTGCTGAAGAAGCCCCCGGGAGCCCTGTCCCAGGGCACCATGTGCAGCATAAAGGACCTGAAAGGGCCCTCACTTTGTCTTCAAAACACAGGAGGGAATAGGGCAAGAGAATGATAGATCCTGAGAAGAAAACCTGGACAAATGGTCAAGTTCTAGATGAGGGTATGAGGGGACAGGGGAGAAACGCCTTTAGTTTTCACAGATGTGACTCTCCTTCCCCGCCCGCCCCCCCACCTCCCCACCTCGCCCCACGGTCAAGTCTAAGAAAAAAGAGATGTCTGCGCGAATCGAAGTCTCTGCGTGTTCTGAAATTTCCATTTCATTGATTATTTTAAAAGAACCCAAATTAAGTCAGTCCCCAGATGATCTCTGATTTTGCAAGCACCTGCGTCAATAGGGAAGGAGCCCCCCTCAACGAACGGCCCCCACAGCAGGGGCCACGCCAGACCGTCCCCATCATGGGAACGGGAAAGCGCAAGCAGGACCCGACTCTGCTCCACTCACAGGGAGCATTCAGAACCCCAGCACTCGCAGGCCTCATCCCCCTCCGTGCTCACACCTTACAGTAACCCTGCCAGGGTCACCCCTCTGCCTTGTCCCCATCAGGTCGAGAGCGTTCCCTGCAGATGGAAGTGGTGCCTTCCTCCCCACCTCTTCTAGTGGAGTGTCCTCCCTGGGGCCTAGGGCAGTGCGGGCACAGAGAAGCTACTCAGGAAACACCGGGACCGTATAAATGTATAGACTGTGTGTGTAGGTTTTCTATATATAACCACGCTGTTATTTGCAGTATACAATGGGTATTCAAAAAAATGCTTGTTTTCATATACATGTATGCACATAATATGTGCATGTTTTATACATACAGACAGGTTTATATGTATAAAAGCACATTTTATATAGAGAACACAGGTGTCCAATGAACGATGGTTTCATATACACCATATGCCCATGTATGTATGTATGTGTGTGCATATACGTATATACGAAGGAAGGAAGAGGTAAAGAACAGACATGGTGTAAAGGCAAACAGGCTGAGAAGCTAAAATGAAAACTTTAGGAGGACAGACATGATGTCTCTTCCGTTCTCCACTGGATCCCTAAGTCTTATGTAGCACAGTGCCTGCCTGGTACTTAGTACGTGCTCAATAAATACTGGTTGACTGGATGAATGGCCAATGAATGGTCAGCCTTGTTTCATTCAATGAGCATTTACTGAGCAAGTACGTACCGATTGCCAGAGGTGGGGCAAGACTCTGGGGAGCCAAGGTGAACAAACAGACAGAAGTAGTGTCTACTTTTGGGGTGGTGGTGGGGAGACCTACTTAACAGGAATTAACAGGCACACAAGCCACACACCCCACACACACATCGACAGGAGAGATTTAAGGGGAAGGAACAGGGTCTTGAGATGAAAAGGAAGATCTACAAGACAGTCTGAAACCGAGGAAGGAGGCATCTGTCCTGCAAAGACCCAGGGACCCATTATCAGGCAGAAGGAACAGCATGGGTCAAGGGTGGAAGGAGCCCAGTTCTCCAGGGAACGAAAAGAAGCGGATAGGTGACAGCAGGCGAGGAAGAGCAGAGCGCCAACAGGGAACTCAGGAAGGCAGGGGCTGGGGCCTCAGGACCTTGGGCTCTGGTTAGTGTTTCAGTGACAACAGAAAGCCACGGACGGTTTTCAGCAGGGACAGTATGGTCTGATTTATGTTTTCAGTAGGAGCAACAGGAAGAATGAATTGGGGGGGGGGAATGTCACCCCAGCATCATGCCAACTTGTCAGAGAATGAGAACCCCTGAACAACACTCAGAAAGCTAACACGTGACTCTGCCATGATTAATTCACTTCATTTTTCCAGCCATTTAGTAAGCACCTAAGCACCTACGATGTACCAGGCACTGTGATAAATGCTGGAGATACTGAGGTGAAGGAGACACGGGCCCCTTCCTCCAGGAACCTAAAATCTCTACTGTCCAAGATCAGCCAGCTTGGCACAGATGAGACTAATTTAACTCAGACCAATATTTATGAAAGGGGGTAGAAATTCAGCCTCTGGATCAACAGTGTCCTGATTTCCTCCTTTCTTTATCATTTATTTGTTTATACCCTGCCTCCTTCTGAAAGAGATTTGGGATAACTTGCAACACAAAAAGGATAGATGAAGAGAATAAACAGTAAGAGAAAATGACAGTGGGAACAAAGCAAATAGACTGAACTAAGGACCCATTATGGCTGCTGGTGATTAAGCACAAATTTGGCTCTGAGCACCCAGGCAGCCAAGGCAAAAAGGGATAGAGGATAAGGGAGAACAACCTTTCCTCTGTGGTAGCACAGCTTTTCCTGGCTGTCCCTAAATTCTAAAAATCAAAGATGGGGTCTACTGGGGGTGGGCATGGAGGTGAAGCCAGGAGAGGTAACTCTGAGTAAAGTTACACCTGCTATTTCATCTTGTTCAGTGCGGAACTCCACATCTTCCCTTACACCTGGGCTCCCCATCTAGTTCTCCTAGTTACCAAGCTAGAGACTGGTGTTTCTTAATAACTTTGTCTTTCTCACTTCCTCCTTCCCATCGCCAACTTCACACATGTTAGACCCAAGTTCTGTCTGTCCCATCCCCAGTTTTCAAACGCATTCTCTTCCTTCACTGTCCCGCATCATTCCCCTGCTACTGGCTCCCAGGCTCAGAAACAACCTCCTAACAGTGTCCCTGCCTCTAGCCTGGCTCTTTTCCACAATTTCACCAGAGATTTTTCTAGAAATTGTGCCTGGGTTGCATCACCCTTCTGCTTACAGTACTCTCATGAGTGGACCCAACCCACCCTTGCCCACTGGGCAGCAGCCATGCGGCTTGGGCAGGGCTGACCATGTCCCCCTTATGGGGGGCCCTTGGCTGGACCCTCAGCCTATCAGCACACAGCATTCTCCTGGCCACGGGGATTGGCTCCAGGCTGCACACATAACCTAAGAACTGGAGAAGAAAAGTAGATGTGAAGGCTGGAACTGCTGAAGCTATCTTAGCACCATGAGGGAGGCAGCCTGAGGATGAAGTTCATATGGGAGGGCAGAGCTGAGACAACAGAGGAATGAGCCAGGGCTCAGATCCAATACCACCTACAGCCTGTGTACCTGGATGTTTCAGTTACACGTCACGTGCTCATTAATTTCCTTTCCTCGCTGAGCCACCTTGACTTGAGTTTACTGTTATCAGCAACCAGAAGCACCTCTATTCTCCATCATCTCAACAGAAAGTACAAACTCCATAGCATGGTATAGAGCAGAGGTCAGCAAACCACAGCTCATGGGCCAAGTCAGGCAAACCATCTGTTTTTGTCAATAAAGTTTTATTGGAATACAGCCATACCCAGTCATTTATGGATTATCTTTGACAGCTCAGGTGCTACCATGGCAGAGCAGATCAGCTGTGACCATATAACCCAAAAGGCCTAAAAATTTACCATCTGGTTCTTTATAGAAAATGTCTGCTGACCCTTGGCATACAGGTCACCCGCATTCAGGCTTCTGCCTTCCCTTCCAGACTGACCAGCCACCATTATCCTCTGCCTCCCCACCCACCGCAATACCTGTCACCTCCCTGGTTTGGTTGTGCTGAGCCTTTCTGCAAAATTCCTCCCATCCATCCATGTGGTCTAGCTAACTCCCCGCATCCTCCCAAACTTAGCTCAGGCATCACCTCTTCTTTGCGGGTCCCCCGTGAGGGCTAGGAGTGCCCTTGTGCAAACACAGCACCTTTGCTTGCCTCTATCCTCCCGCCTTGCTGAGCACAATTACCCAACAGTGCACCTGTCTCCACCTCTGGACTGCAAGCCCCTTACTGCCCAGGATCACAGATTCTTTATCTCTGTATCCCTGTGCTTATTCACACAGCACAACATGACACGCAGCAAGTGGCCCGATGTTTACTGACCTGAACTGCAAGAGTCTGAGTCTTCAAGGACTGTGAATGGGCTGGCTGGTGTCCCCACCACAAAAAAGGAGGCGGCAGGAGACAGGAGAACAACCAAAGCAAGTTCGCCCATCTCACCGTGTCTCTAAGGTCCGCCATGACGGAGGAGGGCCCCGCTGTGGCCTCGGCTGCGCAGCTCAGTCAGGGTTATTGATTACAGACAACAGAAGTCAGTGATGATTATTTTATGGAGAACGGGAATTTGATGAGAAAATAATGAAAAGCCCCAGAAGCAGCAAGCAGGCTGGAGAGCCAGGCTCGCTTAAAGGAGCGAGGGAGACTGGGCAGAGGGGAAATGTGACCGAGGCCACACTACAGGACATCGGCTTAAGACACTTGCCATTCTCAATTGGACTCCCGATTCCGAAGGACTGCTCGCTGCCTCTGTGTCATCGTGGCCCTCGGCCAGGACCAAAGCCACATGGCTGAGCGAAGGCAGGAAGAAAGAATGTCTGGTCTACCTCAGCCTCTGTATGGAGAGGCCGAGCTCTGCCCCCTTCCAAGACCTACACACTGGAGGTTCCCCCAAAGAGGAAGGCGGGCAGGATGCTGAGTACCCAAAATACAGCAAGTGTCCATGAGACACACCAATTCAGCGAACTGTAGAAATTAAATAACTGTAGAGCCATGGGCCCTTTCTGTCCATAACTGGTCCACTCTGAGTCCACCGAGTGGACTCAGGAACTCCCAGGGTGGCAGAAGTGAGGGAGAGGCCCCTGCCTGTGTCTACATAGTGCCAGGGCCAAGTGTGGACAAAGGAAGTGTTTCTTCATCTCTCACCACAGAGAGCAAGTGTCAAGCAGAATTTCAAGTATCTGCTATTGCAAAACATCTAAAGCAGTAGCAAAAGGTCATTTCCAGAAACATCCCTCTCCCTCTACCCCATAAAGACACGAGGCTGCAGATACATTCTGGACAACTTCATTGCCATTATCTGAAATTCATTTGTTCATTTGTTCCTTCATGCATGCATTCATTCACTCTGCAAACTTCCCGAGACTGAGATGTGTCAAGTCCTACACTGGGTATCTGGGTTACAAAGATGAATCTGCTGCCGTCCTTGACTTCCAGAAGTCCAATCAACTAGAGGAGAAGACAGAAACAAAGTGACTTTTGCTTTGGGGATGGCAGCTGCAGTGGAGGGTTAGAGGTGATCCAAATATAAGCTGCAGACCCTTTTTTAGCATGTGCGGGCATCACTCCATCTACACACACACACACACACACACACACACACACACACACACACACACACACAAATGACCTACCCCCTTACTCAGCCACCAGCCCTAGGACCACAGTCCACAGGACCAGGGCTGCATGTCCAATCTGGATACTACTGCGTTGGTTAAAAATTTCAAGCCTTGGGCAGTCCGCTTCTCTGAGTGGGAGGACAAAAGGCAGAGGCGGACACCTGAGGTGTCCTAGAAAATACACCCTAGTTCTTGCCAATAGTTGGTCCTCAGAAAATGGGTAAAGTTAGTCTCAGGTGCCCCTGCTCTATCCTCCACAAATCAGGATACCAACACCTGCCATTTGCATCATTTTCTGGTTTATTAAACCCTTTTGCACATTCCCTCATTCATCATTCACTAAACACCTGTTTATATGTGAAGCACTTTGCTTACAGCTAGGAATGTGAAGAGTCATAAAACACAGCCCCTACTCTTTTGGATGCTTCTTCCTCTAGGAAGCCCTCCTTGGTCTCTCAGGATGAGTTTGATGTCTCCCACCCCATCATGGGCTCACAGTTCCCTGTATCATCAATGTTCTTCAATCAAAACTCCCTGGCTTAGTGGAAATAGGGATTCTTGTACCTCATGCATCACTGTATTCCCAGGGCCTACGCCACTGTGGCACACAGTGGGGGTAGAATGAACCCCTGGGGGTGTGAGGTAAGAATCTGGCATCAGTCCCCCCCCTGCCCCCCGCACTTCGTTGCTAGATCAGGAAGTTTGTCTCCAAGAGCAGGGATGCTGGGCCTCTTATCCCACTCTTTTCATACCAAATTCCACACCGACTTGACACCCCAGCCAGATTCTGGCTCTCCCTCTCCCCAGGAACCACAGAATCCCATCTGCCCTCCTGTAATCAATTTATTGTTGGGGATTCTACACCCTCCGTCTGGGCATTTTTTAAGATACAAGGAGACAGAGCCTGCGATTCAAAGAAAAAAAATGGATGCCTAATGATGGAATGTCAGGCACTCATTTATTCATTAAGCAAATATTTACTGAGCACCCACGCTAGGCTCTATCCTAGGGGCAGAAAGGCAGAGACAACGAAGGCCAAAATCACTGGCTGCCCTTGAAGGTCTGACCATGAAATGGTGTGATGCCAAGCGGTGTCCCTCTGGCGAATGAATGAGTGAATGGACTGCGGGTGATGTCAAGTGATCACGGCAGATGACGTCAGGAAGTAACCTGAGCTGAATCGGGGCACGCGGTCTGTTGTAGGGGGGCGAGCACGTAGTTCTTCAGCCCCAGGTCCCTCTGTAACCATCAGGGTACCCCTGCCTCCATGTATTCTCCTGTCCACCTCCACAGTGCAAGAGACATGGATAGGATGAGCCCCTTCTTCTGGCCGCTGCTGGCTTCCTAATCGAAATCAAGGATTTGTGTTTACTTAGGGTCTATAAACACGCACCCAAAAAAAGGGTTTAAGAGAAAGCAGATGAAATGTGGGGAAAGACGAGCTAATAAAACCAGGGGAAGATGCTGTGAGTTTTCACCCATGGCCGTAATTAAAGAAGCCTGGCAGGGAGGAAGCTTGGAGGGCCAAGGCCCGTGGATGTGCGCAGTGCCTACGTGTCCAGGGAACATGGAAACCATCACTTCCTGCAGAATTAATTGGTCCCCGGTGGGAGCTGCGTGCTAGGTTCCCCTGGACCAGGCAGCGAACGTGGCTCTCCCGCCCCACTCCTGCCACCAGGTGTCACACAGCCTGTCAAGACTGCATTTAAAAATCTGCAGACCGGCAGGTCAGTTGAGGACAACCTTCGGCAGGGGAACCTGTGTTCCTGATGAAGTGTGAGAAGCTGAGGCTGCCCTCTTCCAGAACATTCACTGTCACCTTGCCTCCCAAACCATCTATCTCATGGGGTCGCTGCCCCAGACACCTAAGCAACACCTGTCCGCACACCATGTTCTTCCTCGGTCCAGGCAGGAACCTGGGATGTGGAGAAGCACCTCTCTTCTCAAGTATGGATGAGAGTCTGGCCTGAATTTGAAAGCAAGGGGCCAAGATGGAGAGCAGCCCGGGAGCCCCAAGGATCCCCCCAGGAAGTGGAAGACTTCCCGGAGATCAAAGGGGGCAAATGACGGGTGATGCCCAGGGCTAGCCTTAAGGAAACCCTAAAGAACAAGTTTCCACAATTAAAGACAACAGAGGGGAGGGGATGAGTGAGGCCCAGAAAACAGTCGATGTCTTTGATTAAGCACTGATGAAACTCCCCATCACCGCTTTAATCTGGCTCCCCTAAGGGTTCCGCTGGCTTCGCAATGTTTTCAAAGAAAACGATCTTGAATATACGTTATTCCCCAAGCCACCGCACAGAGACACGGCCCTGCTGCCTCCCCCCGTCTTCGGAGCAGTTTCCCAGATGAGTCTTTAATGTCACATAATCACAGCCTTGGCTCTTCTCTGTCGAAGATGATCTTTCTCACCAGCTTTTACTCTCTCCAGGTCCAATTCCTTTATCAGAGTCTCAGTGTACCCGCAACTTCCTGCACTCGAAGCTGAAGCCAATCTCCTTGACCTGACACCAGCTCTCACAAAGCCAAGGCCCTGATAACACTGAAGCACTCTCGGAAAACTGACTTGGTTCTAATACCAGAGTGGACTCTATCGTGAGTCGACTCCAAGCATACCTGGATTCTGAGCCATTCTGAGTATGAATGATCACGAGCACCACACACTGCAGGACTGCTCCAAAGCTGAGCTGATCCACACATTCACACCTTGTAGTTCCTCGAATGCTGGCCTGCCTGCTTTTGCACACGCTGTTCCCTTTGTCTGAAATGCTATTCCTAGCACTGGACTTCAAAATTCAGTTCAAACTGTCGCCTTCTCTGTAAAGCTTTCCTCAGCCCCTCCAGCAGAGTTCACGTCAACGCATCCTGAGTGTGTGAGCGTGGCCAGGCACGGGGCTTGGCCAGATGTACAGAGAGGAGAAATTTCTAAATGTGGCTAGAGACCCGCTCAGGCTAGCGTCTCCAAATAACCTCTGGCTTGCAATTCTATTTTAAAAGTTTTACTGTGCAGTATTTAGGATGGACAAAAAATATATATATAAAGAATAATCAAACCATCTCTTGTACCCACCACCTAGCTTAAGGAATGAAATATAATGAATACAAAGTCCCCTGGGTACCCCACCCCAATCACAGTCATCTCCCCAGTTCCCCAGAGGTAAGCACTATCCTGAATTGGGCATTTATTACTGCTATGCATTTCTTACCACATATGATTATACCCCCAAACAATGTGTATCATTGTTTTCCAAGTTTTAAAATTTTGACACCCTTAACATTTTGCATATTAATACAATGATTTGTTTCTATGTCCATCCCCTCCCACGGTCCAGGACTCTGTGAGCGGTGCCCGCATCCTGCTAATCTCGGTCTCGGGGCACCTGCCCCAAATCCTGGCCCACAGTCATGCTGAATGCATGCTTAGTGAAAGTGGGAGGGGAAGGAGAAGCAGAAGAAGGAAAAGAAAAGAGCAAGGACAAGGTTTTCGCTCACTGGACACCAAAAGGCTTCCCCGTGGAGTCTATCTGCATCCCCACCTTCCGAAAAGCCTCCTGCCGTCTGCAGACTCCAGAGGCACAGGGACCCAAGTAAGACGGGTTTTGCTGTGAGGAGCAGAGCCCACAGTACTGTACCCAGCACACAGGAGGGGCTCTGCATGCGTTTGGTGAATGAAAGACCATGTCTACAGATAAGACAATGGAAAGCCTGGAACAAGACAGCATGGCTGATCTGGAGGAGATCCAACTTGGGGACCATCTAATAGAGAGGACAGTCCTCACTCATGGAGGACCCATGTCTTCCTTCGCTCAGCTCCACAGCAGAAGCCCCGGGCTACACACTAACTTGTCGCTCACTGCACAACAACCTCAGGTGGCTTCCAGGAACTTTGGAGGAAACCCAGAGGGGGTTATACAAATGAGAAGATGCTTAAACACACAAGGAGGGGGGGAGGGAACAGGGAGGGGAGGACAGGTTATGCAGCCACCATGAGAACAGGCTAATTTTGAGAGAACAAGCAATACAATCCTCCAGAATAAAGGAGAGATGAGGCCTTAGTAATGCTCTTTCCCTTAGTTATGCTGTGTCTCTGACTTTCCGAATTCCCTGTCGGCCTGAAGTGCATCTGTGAGGAGACCACTAAGTGGGGTTTAAGAGCAGCCGGGCTAAGAAATTAAGTTCCTACTCTGGTCCTGACCAGCTGTGCAGCCTTAGACAGATCACTCAACCTCTCTGGGCTCCAATTTTCTGAAAAAAGTACGTAATCATTCTGCCAACACTCTTGGAACAAGGCCTGCTGTGAGCCTGACCTGTGGACCTGAACCAGAAAAAGGCCCAACCTTAGGGCCTGGCGATGTTTAATGGAAAAGGCCACAGCATGAACACAAAGCACTGCACGGATGTGAAGTGTTGTGATTAGACTTTATTTGCTGTCACATAAGCCACTTTCTGACTTTTTCCTCTTCTTTTTTTTTTTTTTAAGATTCAAGACATAGTGTTTGGTCAATGCTAAGTAGAACAGAGAGCCAGGAAGCTCATCTTTAATTCAGTGCTGACAATACTCAGCTCAGCTCAAACTTGGCAAAAATGCTTTCTTCCAGCACATCTATTCATAGACGTCTGTTCCTAGAGTTAGCTCTCAATTATTCAGTCTAACAGAGGAATTGTCCCATGCTCTGAGAAAGGCGTGCAGGAGGGCAGGAGGGAGGGGTCGGGGGGACAGGGAAGAAAGGGGGAGAGGAGAGCAGGGCAGACCTAAAAAAGACCCCTCTGCCCCCCCCCCCCCCAGAAAACAGCAGGCCCTCTGGAAGGGTGCAAGGTGAAAGTGCCTTCAGGGTAGGGTCATTAGGACAGGGACGAGGGGAGGTGACAGACATATTACCCAACCCACTGAGTAAGGAGTGCTTCATAGGGCCACTCCACAGGTGAAGAGTGGGCGGCTCGGAGGAGCGAAGGGGCAGGCCAGAGACGGTGGCACAGCCGGGCTGTGTGCCCAGCAGCGGCCCCCTCAGGAGCCCCCAAAACCGAGACCCCAGGGAAGTGCAACCTTGGAGGGCCAGAGGCTTCACCCTTTTCCCAAGGACTCCACCTTGCACCGAACCTCCTATTTGCTGAGCTGAACGCCATCTCCCTACCAGGTGCTGACGGGGATTTGGGGGGAGGGTTGCCGGGCACCCTGATGTCACCAGCTTTTCACTCTGCGCTCTGGTCCCTCGCTTTCTTCCCCCGACCCTGGACGCTGCAGCGCGAGGACCTGGCGTGACTCAGCTCGGGACGCCCAGGGCCAGCCCAGCAAGCAGCGAGAGCTTCAGCTCTTCACGCGCTCACCCACAGCAGCACACCTGCCCCATCTCCATACCCCTTCCTCCACCAGCTGCTAGGGGCGCAGCCCAGGTGCCCGGCAGGAGGACAGCGGGCGACGGGAATGGGGAAAACGAGGGATGTTCGGGACCCTCAACAAACGTCTGTGTGAGATGCTCAACCAGTCTCCCTTTGTATCTAAACCCAGAAGCACATACACACACATATAAAGATTATGAACCCTGGGGTTTTAAATGAACATTTAAAAAAAAAAACACTCCCATTTCAGTTTGCCCCCCAAGGCAGAAAATTAATTCATACCCTTATTCATCAAATATCCGTTTGGTACCTGCGCACCAGGCACCTTGTGATGCTCAGTGCCTTCCTTAAAAAAATGGCTAAAGAGTTTTTAACTAGAACCTCTCCAAGACGCAGGCAGAGATGACAAGTGGGCTGCATGACAGACACAGAACTTGAGAGGAAACGGCACTTTAAATACCATAGAGACCGTCTGGAAATTGGCAATCCCACCAACGGGGATAGCTCAGCCCCCCGCTGAGGCGCCCGGGGCTGCTCCTTCTGGGTTTCTCAGAAGGCTGCTTATCCTTGCCGAGCCCCCTGCATCCTGCCAGAGCCCGGGCAGCAGGTTCTGAAGAGCCACCCCGCTCCTCCCGGAGGTCAAGCACAACCCCCCGCGCTCTGGGTGCGCAGGAGGAGGGGGACCCACGTGCCTGTGCACAGAAGCCTGCCTATCTTCCCCTGAGAAGGCGCTGGCCCACAGCTCCCTCCATCTGAACCAGAAGCTCACTTCTGCCTTGGCCCTTACAGACACCGCGTCACCCAAACGGAAAACATCTTGCTATTCTTCATGGGCAACTGTCACTCACCTTACCTTTCCCCGAGAGTAACTTCCATCGGACTGGACGAGAGTCGCTGGCCTTGTGGTGTCCCCAGATGCCCTTCACCCTATCAGCTGCTAACCAGGACACGGGGTGCGGTGAGTCTTGAAAAGTCACAGGACTCTGACCCCGGGTTAGCTCCTTTATCAAAGGGTAACCGTGGCTCCTTCCCGACGGGTCTAGAAGGCTCTACTCAGGGTGCTCAGTGCCTTCGAGAACTACTCACTGTGTCTTTCTCCAACTGTCTTCCAGTCTATCATTAGGCCTGTTGGTATTTTAACCTCGGGCATGCCTGGGCCTCCGTTTTAGTGATTGTTCCGTTCTGTTGTACACTATTTATAAAGTGATCTAAGCATTGGTTTTTCTTTCTTTCCCTGCAAACAGTAGAGTTCTAGGTTTCTTAGAAGAAATAAGACAGGAACACAGAAGAGGGGAGGCAAGAAGGCTTCCTTCCAGTAAAAGTAGTATCATAACCACACTGCAGAAAATGCATAAAAGAGAGAAAGGAAATTTGTCCATATTCATGTCCCCCTCTCACAGCCTCAGACGCCATCTTGGTGTGTATTTCCTTCCAACCTTTTTTCCTACAAATAACTGCTTTTCTCAGTTTCAGTTTCCTCCCAGACTCTTGAGCCCTCATTTGAGTGGCCACAGGATAACTGATTCGAGTACTCGGTACATTTCAGACACTTAGGTTACTTCCCATTTATTGTGTTATTGTAAAAGGGGCTGAATGAACGATCTTTTTTTTTTTTAGATGTATTTATTTATTTGAGAGAGAGAAGGACAGAGAGGGTACGAGCAGGGGGAGGGGCGGGGGGGGGGAGAGAGAGAATCACAAGCAGACTCCCTGCCAAGCACAGAGCCCGCCTGATGCAGGGCTTGATCCCAGGACCCCGAGATCGTGACCTGAGCTAAAACCAAGAGTCAGACACTCAACCGACTGAGCCACCCAGATGCTCCCTAAGCTGATGATCTTTATGCAACATTCTGTCCATATCTTTAATTGCTCCTTTAGGAAAGCTTCCAAGAAATAGGCTCACTGGGTCAAAGGTTACAAATATCTTCATGGCTCTTGACATAAATTGCCATGGTTTCCCAGAAGGGTCTTTGAAGGACCCGGCTGGCCACCAGCAAAAAGATACAGGTGCCTTCACGGGGCAGTGACACTGTTCACAGGCACCACAGGGTGGGGATAGGGACACCAGCTGGGTTTCCTCTGCAGAGAGCTCTTATGGAACATTCCGGTCTCTGCACATCAGCTCATGCACTCTCAGGGGCTTTTCAACTCCCCCCTTGTTGAGTGGGAGCTCCAACATACACATAAGAATAAGCTCCGAAGTGGAATCTAATACGCCCTCCCTCCTGCCCCAACAGCTACTTAATATGATGGGGAACGGAAGATCAGGTTCCTTTTCTTTCAGTTTTAAGTGTCCAAGGTCTTGAGATAAAGATCAGTTTACCTGAGAGAGGCAATTTCCAACCACATTCCTGGTCATGAAGGGAATTGCTGGCGGAAGTGGGGTGGGGACACTCCAAAGGTCATACCTTGTTATTCCTCATTTACTTCTGCAAGGGGGAGGTCTAGGGTAAAGTCACAAGTATGCAAATGCTGTTTTTCTACACTTCCCCTGCATTTCACCACTGAAACTTTGAGAAACTGCTGCTTGGGAAAGAGAAGGTCCCACTGGGAAGCAGCGCCTCGGTGAGTGGGGTCATCTCCCAAGGCTGGGGTCCCTTAAGGGCCCAGGAGCCCTTTCGAGCAACTCCAGATTGGGGCATTCGACCACATCCTCGAGATGGGCAGTCATAAAGGTCCTACTCTAGGGGCTGCTGTGACCAGAGACTTCGCTTTTATTAAAAAAAAAAGAAGAGAGAGTCAGGCCTCACTAGACTGCGAGAGGCCGCCTCCGTCTGTCCACTGGGTCTGACACACAACACAGGACAGCTGGTCCCCCAAAAATTCTCTTCAAATTTAATCACACTCAAGCTGGAGAGACCCATGGAATAATCATGCATACCTGCGTAATATACGTAGCCCCCCACCGGGTCAGGACCGCTGCACATTCTGAAGAGGTCCCCCACGCACCACAACATCAATGGAATCGTATCGCATCCTACTTTAACTCAGCCATATTCAACTCTACTCAAACGGCCAAACGTTTTTGTTTTTTTTTTTAATTTTTAAAAGTTTAAATAAGGGGTACCTGGTGCTGCAGTTGGTTAAGCGTCCAACTCTTGGATCCGGCCCAGATCGTGATCTCAGGGTCCTGAGATCGAGCCCCGTGTCGGGCTCCATGCTCAGCGGGGAGTCTGCTTGAGATTCTCTCTCTGCCTCTGCCCTTCCCCCCACTCACGCTCACGCTCACTTTCTCTCTCTTTCTCTGTCTCTCTCAAATAAATGAATAAATCTTAAAAAATAATAAAAGTTTAAATAATGTGAAAGTGTATTTTGCGTGTTGTACTTAATTTGTATTTGTTTTATTTTTTGGATATTGCACTTGATTGTACATCATACACTACTGTTTATGCCATACATTTACTCCGACCTGTTCCTACACAGCATCACAGCCGCGAAATCACACGTACGCAAACTATCCCTCAGGGACAAATGGGGAGTCGGTCCGACCATTTTCACCACGCTGTGCTGACTTCTGAAAGTCATGGTTAAGACGAGACTCTATGTTAAGGTTTCCTCTCCTTCAGTGCTTTTAGGTCGTGAGGGATGTGTCGTCTGTTAGGTAGCGGAGAGAATCAGTCTCAGATCACAACAGGAAACCAGGCCTCCCAGGCTGGCCAGGATGGGGTGGGGGGAGGGCCCCTGGCTTTATAACCTGCCTACCAAGGACAGGGGGTCTGGGCACAAAAACTTGCCCTCACATTGGGCCCCGAGCTGGCTGTGCAGCCCTCAGCCGGGCTCTCCCATCCCTGGCCTGCTCCCTCATTCTTTCAAAGAGTGTCCTGGATGATTCTCAAACCCCTGGGTGACTCTGGGCAACTCACATCACCTCTTTGGGCCTCCGCTGTCTGAACAGGTCCCACGTTGGAAGGGAATTAGCCCAAGAGGGATTCCTGGACAACACTCCCCTGTGTTGAGATGCTGACCTCCTCAGCACTCTGGGCAGGTGGCCCTGGGATCAGTCACCTCCAGCTAGGAGATGCATCCTCTTTTACTGCCCATCTCCTGACCCATGCCTTACAAATTCTCTTTCCTAGGTGAGCCATGGCCTGAAAAAGCCTGGGAAGGATGGGACTAGGTGATCTTCAATGTCCTTTCCTTCTGAACACCAGCCACTCAGAGTTAGAAACAGACAGTACTGGGGTAAGAGACGACAGCTGGGTCTCCAGCTGGGTCTCTAACAGGGACCTCTGCACCAGAATCACCTGACAGAGCTTGTTAACAATGTAGCTTCTTGGCCCTTCCACCCAGGAAGCTTAAGCACACCACGTTACGTCAGATGAAAGGAGTACTGGGGAAGAGGGAACGCATGCGTAGAATGTTCTGGCAAGTTCACATATTGAAAATGGACGGGAGGGACCAGCAGAAGTATTAACACTATGTCACTTATTTTCTAGGCTACAACGATTAGGGTCCAAATACTGAGATTTTCCTTTTAAATTCAAACTCCGCCAAAGCATGAACCCACAGCACCTATCTCCCCCCAAAATCTTTCTCTTGTGGGGGTGCCCGCAGACCATGAGATATGCTGCAAATCCCAACACCAAATGCATCAAGGGGTGTATTAATAGCGTGAGTCAGTTTCACACTGATTTTACCAAAAAACCTCACCACTCAAATTAGCCAAAGTCATCCATCTACTTGCAGGAATACTCTATACGTTCTGACCTTCCTTGCCCGGCTGCTCGTAATAGGTGGTTTTGGTGACAGTGGTGGCCCAGATGCCTACCATGAAAACCGCCCCATTCCAAAGCAGCCTCGAGCAGCAAGAGAGGTTACCCTTTGTAGACAGCTCCCTTTGGAGATTTTTTGGAGTTATGGCTGAGGGTCACTTGAAAGAGGTAGTCAAAATAAGGGGTGGGCACTCAAGCTGGTGGGATACGTTTTCCTTCTAGCTCTGAGTTTTCTCAGCATCCTCACCTGTGAGATGGGGATAACATGACGTGCCTCACACACTTTCTGTGACCATAAGAAATAAAACATGCAGATACACATTGTCCATGCTTGACAGGGAGACCAAAACAAAACAAAACAAAACAAAATTACCAAACCCACCACATGATGCTCATGGGAGCCTTACGATCCAGGAGGCTTTTGCCTGGGCCATGAAAGCCTGCACAAAGGGTTGGCAATGACTCCCCCTGCTATCCTGTCCCCAAACGCAGCCAGAGAGCTTCTCCGGTTCCTGGGTGACAAGAATGGGCCTGGGAGGACGGGGGGCTGGGCCTGGGTTAGCCTAAGGGAACAAAGGCTCCCTTCTCAAGCTGCACAGGCCCTTAGGGACTTGTGTGGGTGGCAGTGGGCCCCACACTGTGTATCCCCCCACACAGACTCATCACAGGGCCTAGCACACAGTAGGTGCTCGCTTGATTATAGTCACCGAATAGCAGGATGCAGCCGGTTCCTCCATTACGAACTGGACACTGATCGTGAAGGCACGCTCAGAAAGGACTGGAAAACGTCCCTCAGCTTTCATTCACAAGCCCGTGTGATCTTGGGCACACAGCCTGGCCTCTGGTGCCTCCGAGGCTCAGAGCAGTACACGAAACCAGAGTTCAGGGGAGTAGGAGCAGACATTTTAGGATGTTATTGACCGAGTTTCACTTCCACATTGTCTTCTGCATTCGACTTCAACTCTGGTTTTGAGCAAAGCCGGGGCCGTGCAGAGACTCGCAGGTAAAGCCTCCGTTAGCAGCAGGCTCCTCTCCCTGAGCCCCGGCCCCTGAGGCTGCGCGGACAGCGGCCTTGGGCTCCAGAGCACCGCTCAGCCGGCAGGCCCTGAGCCAGGCCCACTGAGACCTGTTCTGATGCAAGAGCTACAACAAGCTGCAAAACAGGCACTGTGATACCGAGGGGCGGTGCAGCCCGCCAGAGTGCACGGCGAGGGAGCGCCCAGTTCTGCACCCCGCCGGCATCCCGGGTCAAGGGAGACCCCCCGAGGGGCCAACCACAGCGTCTGGTTTTGCGTAAAGCCCCCCCAGCAGTGTGATGTTATCTTAAAGAAACATCCGCCTCCCATCAGATTCATACCTTGTATCTCTGCCAAGAGGATGACCCTGGCCCTACACTTGCACTGGACAGATCAGTTCTCTGCTCACCTGGGACGAGGTCCTGGGGGAGGGGGACCTCTGGCGAGGGTTTCCGCCAGGGGCTAGCTAGCAGCTCTCGTGCACATTGCCTCAGAGTCCTTCAAACCAGCTTCAGCCCTGACAGCCCCGGCCCAGCAAGGTGAGGGACTGGCCCAAGGTCACACTGCCGCTGAGTGGCAGGGCCGGGGCTCCTGGAGCGCCACGGGGCGGCAGTGTCTGCTGAGTGGGCATTGGGCTTAGATTCCAAAGAGCTCCAAGTGGCCAGACTAAAGCCAGTCCCAGGAGGCTCTCTGAAGCAGATGAAGCCTCCTCCCGTCCTTGATTCCTCCACGTAGATACTCCCCACTGCACTCCCCACATCTGAGGATGCTGGGGCGGGGAGGGGCAAGCGGGCCAGCAGCCTCTGAGGGCAGTGAACTCCATGCTGTCACTTTTCTTGCCTTGGGCTTTCTTTTTCACTGTGGCTTTAAGTGCTTAGCCCTCTGCTGAAGGAAGGTCACCAGCCCTGATACTGCTGAGCTGGGACAGGACACCCAGCCGGCCCCAGCCCCGGGTTGGGGGCTGCCTGGCACTGAGGACCATCCCAAGACACTCACAGGCAGGCACCGTGGAGCCATGAGGAGAGGCCCGGTTAAGCCCCAGTTTCCAGGCCTGATTTGGCCTCTTGCGCAAGATGCTTCTCCTTCTGGGTCCCAGTTCCCCCATCTGTTAAATTAAGAGTACTGGACGCCTAAACCCTGACACTCTGAACATGAGCTTCCTGCTCAATCCTTCCAGCCCAAACCACGTGTGAAGACCTGCTCTACGCTGCTTCCCTCCCCACCTCAACTGTTCTGGGGGTATAGGCCTTGTGATAAAGGAAGTGTGACAGGCCTTAGATAAAGGAAGGCTCTCTTCTTGCCACCCCTTCGTGTTCTCACTGGACTCTGTTCTAGGCCTCCATCTTTTTAATCGTATGTATTATGGGCATGGCTGCCTCTTCCTCTAACTGAACTATCAGCTGCCTTCAGACCCTTGGGTGTCATATTCAGACTCATACCCGTGTCCATCCAGGTCCCGAATGATGAGGGGAGTGGGGGTCTCCATGCTCTCCCTACTCAAAGTGTGGTCCACGGACCAGAGCTTCCCATGGGAAAGCATAAGAAATGCAGAACCTCAGCACATCCCCAGCCTCTGACTCAGAATCTGCAAAGGAACCCCCAAGTGATTTGGGGGCACACTCCAGTTTGGGGAGCACTGTTCCAAGATGCTCCCCAGCTCTGACTTGCCCCCACCCCACATCCCTTGCTTTGACCACCTAGAAGCGTTCCAACTGATGGGCCTTAGCAGGACTCACTAAAATGTAGCCCGTCATTAACCAAAAGAGATCTGTCTTAGGAACCTTCTAGAAGACTGCCACGGACTCCCACAAATAGGATATGAAATGTACAGGCCCTAGGGTGATTCCTGGCATGTGTTACCTGCTGGCTCCCCACCCCCACCCCCCGAGTCTCAAGGAAGCTCAAGCAGCTCTCGAAAATGCTGAGGTCCCTTACCCTTGGCTCTGTGGATTTGGCTACTGTCACCCTCCTCACCTGTCAGAACCTATAAACGGATGACTGCCCAGATGCCAACATCCCCCAACAGAGACAAGCAGATCGGCGGGCCACCTGCCCCTCACGGGCCCTGTGTCCATGCTCAGAATATGCTCCTCCCTCATTCTCTACTCTTGACATTTATTCAACTTGGAAAGAAAAGAAAGTTTTCCAAAACACGTTTCCCAGTTTTTTAATAAACCCTGCAATTCCTCTAATAGTTTCAGATCATCTTAAATATTTATTAAAATCACTCTCAGCCACACTTCTTTAAACAATTCTCCTCGTTGACTTCGATTATTTATGTATTTACGAACATGATGTCTCCTTCCCTCGGAGCAGATGGCAGCTAGTAAGTCTTTGGAAAGGAGAAAAAAAAATCAATGGGACGGAACGTAAACGCAGTGACTCCCCGATTTACTCTTCTTGACTAGCTCTGGTACAATTATCTTCCCATTCAGTGGAAGCGCCATATGATGGCCAGTCAACGACTGGTTTGGGAAAGCATGGAGCCTTGAACTGGAATCTTGGAAGAAGCTGCCAGCCCAGGACTCAGTTCCCAGGGGAATAGTAGCGGGACAGGACAATGGGACAGGGGTGGGGATGGACAGAGCCCTGGGGAGGGGGAGAGAGGAACCCACACTGGCCGAGCACCTGCTATGCGCCGTGCACTGCGCTGGGAGGCACTGCACGGGACCTCAGAGTTGATCTTCACAACCCTCACGTTCAAGCTGAAGAAGGCCCAGAGAGAGAGGACAAATCTTGCCCAAGGTCACAGAGCTAGTAAGCAGCAGAACCAGGATGTGTACCCAGGCAGTCTGGGCCCTAAGGCCAAGTGGACAAGGACGACAGGAAAATATCATTGCCCTTAACCTCATGCGTTCTTGGCTACAAAGTTACTATCTTTCTTTCAACCTGGTGAGGCCGGTCACTCCTTTTCAGACCATCAAAAACTTCATTCCCAAGCAACGGGACCTTTGTCCATCTGAGAGTCTGAGGGACTCAGGTGTTGGTGTTAAAGCTGGAAGGCGTCCATGCAAAGGGGATGAGAACACAGGAAGTGAGTGCCATGAGCACCTCAAGAGTTAACTTTATGAGAGGGTGAAAAAAAAAAAAAAAGACCTTTGCCCTCAGAAATGGATGAAAAACACAATCTTAATGATGTTTTCTTCATCGGGCCTTTATCAAGTGTCCCAGATAGGGAAGGTGAAAAAGAATAAAATCAGCCAGCCGCCCTCTCGCCTCAATCTACTTCTCTGGAGAAGCTCCAAGTCAAGTTAAAACAGAGACATGGGGCTGGCCTTTAAGAAGCTCCAGTTGAGGAAACGGATGATGATCACCATTTAGCAGGGGTCTCGGCTACCGGCGTCACATTACTGCATGAGCAGAACAACCCCACGCTGCACGGTCCCATTTTACAAATGAGAACACTGAGGCTCTGACCCTTGGTGACAGGCCAATGGGGCAGTAAGAAGCAAAGGTGAACGTGTGGATTTGGGTCTTGCCCTCTCACTCAGGAACCTGTGAGGTGGACCGGCTGGAGCAGGGATGATTCTGCCTGCTCACCGATGAGGAAAAGGGGGTCCCAGGAGTGGAGCGACCTCCCTAAGGCTGCCTGACCGGCGTGTAGCTACGGTGGACCCATTTGAAATCTGATTTGTCACTAACTCAACACTGCCTCCACAGCCCTTGCCGGAAGATGGATTCCCTGAAGACGGCCAAGTCCCAGGCTGCCGAAGCCACGGGATGGGGTCTCTTCAGACAAGGAGGTGGCAGCAAAGCTCAGCACGAGGCCACGTGACACTGGCTTCCCTCTAGAGTCCCTCCTGTCACTGTCTCTGGATCCTGAAGTAGAGCTGTCAGAGAACGGGCTTCCAGAACAGGGAATCAAAATGCACTTGGGAAGAACTGCCAAAGAACAATCTCAAGGTCACTTACAGGCCAGTGCCCTGACCTCGAGGTGGAGACCAAATGTACCTCCGTAAAGAGCAAGGGGGAAACCATGTCTCTTTTGTTCGTCGGTCACAAAACGTGTACCGTGTAGCCAAGCACATGCCAGACAGCCTGCCAGGTGCCCGGGAAAACACAAAGGCCATTCAGAAGGGAGCAGAGCCCACAGAAGAAAGGGAGAGTGCGCTGTGGATGGAAGACGGGCAAGGATGCTGAATCGGCCGCTTCCTGGCTGAGGGTCTGGGGCCAAGTCCTGCACCCTCGCCAAGTCTTGCAAAGTAAGAATCAAACCTCTCCTTGACTGGTAACCGTGACCGGTCCATGTCTTAAAAATGAATCTGCCCGTGTCCAAACGGCAGCAGGCTGCAGCACACAGGGGCCTGTTATTGCCTCTTACAATACTAGGAGCACCCAGCCTCACCTCCTGCCCTCCAGATGTGAAAAAAGCCACAGCTCAGATCCTAAGAGAGGTGCGCAGAAGCCTTTGGGAGCTGAGAAAGAAGGGCCAGCTGTAAAAGAAAGTGAAATTACTTGAAAATCTCCCAAAGTAAAGTGCAGAAACCCCCACCGGGCCTTCACCTGAAGGCCATTTCCAAGTCCCCCTGTGCCTTAACCCACACTGGTCTCCTTCAGCACACGCACTGCTCCTCCCCATGCCAAAAGTCTGGCAAGGTCTGGAAAATGCAAATTCCAACGGGCCTCCCCAGGAAGAAAACTCAGGCCACCTGACCTCTCCTGCATGCCCCACCAAGGAAGAAAACCACCTTTCCCCAGCTTCCTCCATGTTTACCAGGAACCCCCAAGTCTGGGAAAACAGCCCAGGTGTTAGCCCTGGCAACCCTCCTCGGACACTCATCTGGTGGTGGCAATCAAAATGATGCTTCCTTTTCCACAGAATGCAATCTTTCCAGAATAGGAGAGGCTCAAAGTCAGAGTTTAAGCTCCTTTTCACAAGGAATCAATATTTTCACAAGATAATCCTCCTCGGGGGAGGGGATGGATTACACAGATCCCAGGTGGCAAAATGTGGCTCTCTGGGGATTGTGGGATGGATGTTACTGGGCAAGGAAGCCAAAATGTAGACCCACCCCCACTCACTTCTCAAAATTCACGATCCAGCTCTTCATTTCATAAATATCTACCCAGAGCCTCCCATGTACCCAGGGACCCCTTCTAGGCGGTGGGGATGCAGAAATTAGAGGGGAGGCGACTGACAATGACACTTCCCATTACTGCGCCCCCTCCAGGCCAGGAAGTCCACGCTCACTTTCTCTAGGCCCTACTCAAAGCACCCATTTTACAGACAGCCGTCCAAGACTCAGAGAGGGTAAGCGATTTGTCCAGGGTCACACAGCTAGTAAGGTGGCAGGGCCAGGAATTAAACATAGGTGCAAAGTCCACGTGATACTCCCCAGCGGGGCCTCCTTCCCGCTCAACCCCTCCCCCATCGGCTCCATTTCTTGCAGCAGGGTGGGGATCAAAGCCTCCCCCCCCCCGCCCCCTCCCCCCCCACCCGCCCCAGGCTCCGACCAAGGAAGTCCCCGGTTCCTCTTTCCTCCCACCCTCAACACGGGACACACAGGTTCGAGACCCACTGTGTGTGAACATCGCCCCAGGAAAGCCCTGCAGGCTGCAAGGGCATCTACCCGGTTGCACTGAACTTCCATTTAAAAAAAAAAAAAAAGATGAGGAAAAGATAAAGGGCAAAGAGGAAGTGCTCTTTAAACATAGGCGGGTGGTTACCCCAGGAGGAAGTCTTAAGGCCAATGGAGATTTTGTTCACCCCCTCTAGTTCCTCTATTCGAAGCGACTGGCTTTCCAGCCCCCCATGCAAGTTGGCAGGGGGCTGCACTGCGCCGGGGCTAGACCCTGCGCCCTCACCTGGCGCGCAGGAGAGGTCTCGGGGTGCGGGTGGGGGGCAGCCATCCCGAACGCCCCCTCCCTCCCGGCGCGGGGCCCCGCCGCGCGCTCCCCGCAGCTGGGTGGACCCGGGCGGCGGCCCCGCGGCGTGTGCGCCCCCCGCGCCCCGCCGCCCGCGCCGCGTCCTCCGGTGCCCCCCGCGCCGCCCCCGCCCCTGCGGCGCCCCCTCTCCCACCGCCGCCCGCCCGGCCCGCACCCCCGTCCCCGCACCCGTCGCGCGCGCCCCGCGCCCGCACCCGCACCCGCGCCGGGCGCAGGCGGCTCCGGGGGCGCGCGGGTGAGCCGGGCGGCCCGGGCGGCGGCGCGACGGGGCCCCGGGCACGTACCTGGCGGCCGGGCGAGCGGCGAGGGGAGCGCGGCCGCGGGCGCTGGAGCGCAGGAGCCTCGGAGCCTCGGGCACCGCCGCCGCCGCCGTTTCCGGGTTGGCCGGTCTCACGTCACCGCCACAGGTTCGCGAGCGGCCCCCGCCGCGGCGGCAGCAGCAGCAGCAGCGGCCCCGGCGAGTGCCAGGCGAGAAATAACTATAAAAGGAAGAGACGCCTCGAGGAGGAAGAGGAAACGCTGTTTACCTTCGAGAAGCCGAGCCGCCGGCGCTCGCACAAAAGGAGGACGCTCGCCGACGCCGCCTCCCCCCGCGCCCCGTCCCCGCCGCATCGCGGGCCCGGCGTCAGCGCGCGCGGCGCCCCGGGACCGCCCCGCGCCGGCCCCCACCCCAAAACCCGCGGCGGGGGCCGGGGGGCCGGGGAGGGGGGAGACCGCGGCGGGGTGACCTTGGGCGAGTCACGGCAGGCGGGTGAGCCGGTGCGTGGGGCGCGCTGCGGAGGGGGGGCGCTCGACGCCCCCCGGCCCAGACCAGGAAACCCCAGCCCCGGGAGGCGCAGGGCTGGCCCAAGGTCACTGCCTGTCGGACGGGTCTCCGGCTTCAGCGCGAGCCTCCCGACCTTCAGGCCGGCAGGGTCCTGCCCTGGGCCGCTTCCCCCTCCCCTGTGCTCCGTCCGGAATGATGCCGCCCGGCCCACCTCGCAGCGGGGTCGGTGACAGCGTGGACATTCAAAACATTCGGAAGGCAACAGATATTTATTGAGGGCCTACTAAGTGCCGGGACTGTTCTAGGCCCTGGGGACACAGCCAGGAACCCAAACCAAATTCTGGCCTGGGAGGTCGGGGAGGGGGGGGACGGGGGGGACGGGGACAGTCAATAAGCAAATATCTGATGTGTCTGGTGGGACTAAGTGCTATGAAGAAAAATAAAGCAGGGCCAGGGGAGAGGGGGGGCGTATGGGTGCCATCATGAGTGGCTCTCCAAGGACTTTTAGTACAGAAATTCCCAGACAGAAGGCTCCTCTCTATAATAACAGTGTCGGGTATTAGAGAGTCCCCATCTTTCCCCTTGTCCATAATGGCAAAGAATACATTTTTCTCCATGTAACAACACAACATGCCTAGGGAACTGATCTGATGTTCTTCCCTCTGCCTTGCTCCCCCAGCCCTCAAGCCCATCCTATCGTTGTCTTGAAATTCAGCCACATTTCTCAGGAATATAGACAATGTTCTTTAAAGTATCTTTCCACTGACCTCCAGCAGGGGTCCAGAGTTACATCAAAAGCCTTCAGTGTCTTTCCACCCTCCACCTCCAACTATCCTGGATGAGTTGGGGGCTGGGATGTGCCCATATCATATCAAGTGCTAAGTTACCTGATTATAACCCCTGGGTTTCTTTTACAAAGATGTCTAAACCCTTTTCTCTTACTCAGGCCCAGTGCTAGGAGCTGGGGCCCCGGGAAGATCTGATTCCAACAAGACTTGTAAGGGGCTCCCGGCCCTGTATCTGCAGGAAAGCAGCCCAGATGACAGCTCACAGAGGAGACAGAGGGGGAGGGGTGTCTATTCAACTTGGAAGGGAGGGAGCCCCAGAGAGGGCAGAAGATCATAAAACTCTTCCTAGAAGTTCTGAGAGGCATTTCGGCAAAGTGAAAAAGAAGCATCTGGAAGCTTGCCTGAGCATCAGTGCCCTCATCTCTAAAGAGAGGAATGGAGGCCCACCTCACCAAGGTGGAGAGGAGGTGACCCAACTGGGTCTTGAACTAGGAACTTGAGTAGCAAAAGGGTTGGAATCAGAGCTGAGCTGAGTCCGTTTCTTTCTTGGCCGCTTACAAAGTGGGCATTAATAATTCCGAACATTTCTGAAGTTCTAACCGATTGCCAAATGCTGTGCCCATCTAATTTAATTCTCAGAACAGCCCCACGAGGCAGGTTCATCATGCTCAGTGTTATGCAAGATACTGAAGTGGAGAGAGAGAGATGGAATTTGCCCAAGGTCAGACTAATTAGCTAGCGGTAGAGCTGGGCATGAACCCAGATGGTCTGGCTCCAAAGCCCAGCTCTTCACTCCTGGCCTCAGTTTGCTCATTTATTAAATGGGATTGACAATAACTGCTTCATTAGGTTGTGTTGGGGGTAGTAAATGAAACAACACATATGTAGAACCTAGCCCATTAGTAAGACCCAGGAGAGTGCTCTCAGCATTGTAATTATCATCACAATAATTATAAAAGGCATAGAGGTAAAGACCTTTCTGGCATGCTTGGGAACTGCAAACAGTTTGGAGTGAATGTTAACATAGAGTGTAAATGTAGGGGGGTGGGAAGCAGGGAAGAATAGGTGAAGCTGTGTGCAGGGGCTGGATCATGCTTACCCTGCACTCCACTGAATTCAGAGATATCTGAGATGAAGAGTCCAACTCATGTGTATGAGTCTCCACTCACTGGATACGGTGAGGCTAAGAGGATGATTCTGGCCTCTGATCATGCTCATCCAATCAGGTCCTGATAGATGTGACAAATTCAAGCAAATGGAACCTGGGGATAGTGCCTGGGAACACCCAGGGCAGTTCACCCCTACAGTGGTCTGCTCTGTTCCCCACACAGCGACAGACAGAAGCCGAGTGCCTCGGGCTGTTTGGGCTGCCACAACGGAACACCAGAGCCTGGGGGGCCGACACAACAAACATTTGGTTCTTATGGTTCTGGAGGCTGGGAAGTCCAAGATCAAGGCCCCTGCAGAGTTGGTGGCTGGTGAAGGAGGGCCCACCCTCTGGTTCAGAGCCTTCATTCGGTGTGTCCTCACATGACCCAAGAAGGGAGGGAATCCTCTGGGGTCTCTGTCACAAGGGCACTCCTCCCATTTATGAGGCTCCATCCTCAGGACTTAATCACTCCCGGAGGCCCCACCTCCCAACACCATCCCACTGGGATTTGGTTTCAACATATGAATGGCGGGGGCAGGAAACACAAATATTCAACCATAATATTTGGTGCCCTGAAAAGAGCATTGATTTTGGGGTCAGGACTTCTTGCCTGGAATTTCCAGCTGTACAGCTTTGGGCAAGTCATTTAACTTCTGACTCCTTTCATTTCCTCAGCTGTAAAATGGGAATAATACTGTTATCTTCTGTTGTTGAAAAGAGTATATGAGATGATGAATGTTTAATGCTTTCTAGGCTGTGAAATGTTCATGCACATTTTCCTTGCAATCTCAGAATCCTATTCTCCCACAGCACATGCTGTCCACACATCTTTCAAGCGAAGTAGCTGGCTCTTTCCCTCGTATATGCAAAAGCCCTTCAACAACATGCCTTTCCCCGCTGAGCATTTGCTTTTTCACAAGAGTGAACGTTCTTACAGTGTGGAAGGTAACAGAAGGTGGAGGTTAGGAGACATGGGAACTGTTTGTGTCCTGCTAGTTAGTATTTTGCAATTAAGTAGGTTCCACATCCCATGGGGTAAAAGCAAACTCGGTGACATTTTACTGACCCTGTTGTCAGGGTTCCTGCACCCCCGGCCATTCAGAACCCAATGGACTTAAGGGAGGAGACTCACCGCCCAAAGCCACAAGGGGCTCCTGTCCTGGAATTGTGTGAGGGCCCCGTGGAAGGGGGCTTGCAGCTGGCTCAGGCAGCCCCTTCAACTTGGGGGATTCCACTCAGGAAGGTAGACAGAGAGCTGGCTCCCAGGCTGGAGCCGGGATCTTAACCCGGACACCCAGAGCCCAGGCTTCAAAAGCTGATGAGTGATGGTTTCCAGGGACTGGAACAACGGGCGGTAATTGCTTAATGGACACCAAGTTTCCTTTTGGGGTGATGAAAATTCTGGAACTAGATCGAGGTGGTGGTTGCCCAACATAGTGAATGTAGTAAATGCCACTAACTATTCACTTTAAAATGGTTAGCTATAGGTTATGAGATTTTCACTTGAATTAAAAAAAAGGAAGGAAGGAAGGAAGGAAGGAAAACTTGGGGGGGGTTGGGGGGCTGGTGAGCAAGACCTTTAGCCTATTTTCTACATTTCACAACATCCATGATCGGGTTGCACCAATGAACCGAATGTCAGAATCATAGCAACTGGATGCTGGAATTCCTTCTGAGCAGCCAGTTTATATAAGTGATTCTTTCACAATTGAAAGTAAAAGGAATTAGTATTGAATAATGTAGTTTTGATATTATTATTATTATAGCTTAATTTCTGTTTCTGCAAAAAAGAGCATGGCAGAGTGGAAAAGCTCCAGGTCAAGTCTGAGAGGCCTGAATTCAAATCCTCGCTCTGAGCAGCTGTAGGGCCCTAGGGAAAATCTTTAGCCTCTCTGTGCCTTGCGTTTCCTGCTTCCATAAATGTGGTGACGATAACATTTCCACATAGACCGTAGAGAGCATCGCTGTGCAGACGGAGTGGATCGTGTCGGGAGAATTTCACCTGGAATGTGCAGGACAGGCGGCTGCTTGCTGTTGTCACTATATGGTGCACAAAATCTTCCAAAACATGGGTCTGCGGGGGAAACAAGCCAAACACGTTCTTGGGGGAGCTCTAGAAACCACTACCTAGACTCTGGTGACTTGGAACCACACACACGAATTTCACACGTGCCTGGTACACAGTGAATGGTCGGCAGCGGTGGGGGGGGGACCGCAGCAGGCAGAGCCAGCCCCCCTCCCTCTCCACTCCTCCGGGTCTCCCCCGACAACGGGGAGGTGAGAGGAGAGGATGCATGGCGGCCTGTCCTTGTACCTTAGAAAGGGACAGTTACCACCAAGGGCAAGAGAGCAGAGTCAAAACACAGCAGATTCCCTGGGATCATTTAGTGCAGGAAGCAAGTAACCCTTCCCACTCTCCCAGAGCCTAAGTCCTTACAAAAAGCTGGGAAATGTCGTGGAGGCATCACTGAGAAGCAGTTATCTTCAGAGGAATTGCCATGCAAATGGGTCAACTTGGTGGGGAATCAAATGTCCCTCGTCTGATCACACTGGAATAAAACCATTCACTCAATTTAATATGAGTCATGTCTCTAAGCATAAACGTCTCTCCACCCTGGACCACAAGCACAGATGTGCTGATGCTCATAGACACACACACATACACGCCCATGTGCAGACCCACACAGGGAGGGGAGGGTGTTTGTATGAGTTATTCTTTCTAATTATGAAAGTAATGATGCTAATTCTAGAAACATCGCAAGTGAAAGGAATAAGAAAATAAGCAAAACCCATCCATAATGGCCCTTCCAGAAGGGCAACTGTTCTTTCTTAACAACTTCATGTATTACCTCTTTTTTAAAGATTTTATTTATTTATTTGAGAGAGAGGGCACAAGCAGGGGTGGGAGGAGCAGAGGGAGAGGGAGAAGTAGGTTCCCTGCTGAGTGTAGAGCCTGATGCGGGGCTCGATCCCAGGACCCTGGGTTCATGACCTGAGCCGAAGGCAGACGCTTCACCGACTGAGCCACCCAGGCATCCCATCCTTACCTCTTTTTAGAATGCATTTTAATACAGTTGCAATCACACTCTATCCACCCTGTTGAATCTCACTTTTTTTATTCACTTATGTGCGAGGATGTCAATCCCACGGAGGTTTGAACAATAGACCTGGCACACACTGACAGCCTGAAACCCACACAGGAGAGAAGGGAAGGAGACAGAAACTATGGTTCCTCCCTCAGTGTCATTTCCTCCAGGCCAGAGACTATATCTTATGCAGCACTGTGGGCCCAGCCCTTAGCACAGTATCCGAAGCATAATAAGCGCTGAACAAAGGTGTGCTGAATAATGAATGGATGGACAAGTGGGGGAAAGATGTCATTCAGAAAAGGGCCACAGACCTTGCCTGAAAGGTCCACCACCGAGTGGAGCTTCTCTGCAGAGCCTCACCCTCAGGCAGAGAAACCCACCCAAGCAAGCGATAGGGAGCGATGGAGACTGGGGATGGGCACGGCACGGGCCCCGTCCTCAGGCATTCATGTTCCAAGCTCCCCTGAACATCAAACAGCAGGTGCCTGTCTGCAGGCTGCAAGTGTGCACCCACTCAGAGCGGTGTTCTCCAGGCATGGTCTTTGGATCCGCAGCAGCAGCAGCACCCGGGGACAGATTACAACAGTAAAGTCTCAGCCCTGCCCCAGACCGACTGACTCAGACTCAGAGGTGGGGCCCAGCACCCTGCGTTTAACAAACCCTCCAGGGGATTCCACCGAAGCTAGCTGGAGAGCCACGGTCTTGGAGCAGGGCTTCTCAGCCCTGGTGCGTATTAGACGCACCTGGGGAACCTGTTTGTCCTCTGATCCGGGAGCCTCAGCCCAAGATTCTGATTTAATTGATTTTGGGTGGGGCTCAGACTTCAGAATGCTCTGAGCTCTTCAAGGGCTTTTAGTGTGCAGCCTGAGAAGCCTGCTCTCGACTGCAGAGAGGCTGCACGTGGCCATTTTATTCCTCCTGGACTCTCCTGCCTTCCCAGCCTGCGTGCCGCATCGTTACTAAGTACAGCATTGTAATCAATCACACTGACTTTTTTATTATGAAATAGTTCATGCATACAGAGCGGTGCAGAGCCACTGTGTCCATGTACCCACCACCAGCTCTGTCACACCTTGTTATCTGACCATTATTTATGGGCTGAATTTTGTCCACACTGCCCTCCCTAAATTCAACATATATTGAAGTCTTAATCCCTAGTACCTGAGAATGTGATTGTATTCGGAGACAGGGTCTTTAAAAAGGCGATGATGTTAAAATGAGGTCATAAGGATGGGCTCCAATCTACTGTGAATGGTGTCCATACAAGAGGAGATGAGGACACAGACGTGGACAGAGTGCAGGCATGTGTAGACATCTTCATCTACGCGTCAGGGACGGGGAGGCTGGAGGAAGAACCCACCCTACCGCCACCCTGATCTTGGACGTCCAGCCTCTGGGATTGGGAGAAAATAAATTTCTGTTGTTTAAGCCACCGAGTCTTTGGTCCTTTGTTATGGCGGCCCCAGCAAACGGATATAGTCATATTCAGATTCTTAAAAAAAAAAAAAAAAAGCCCCAAACATCACAGAGTTAGTGCTCTCTGTATACCCTTCTCTTCCTCTTCCGCCCCTCCTCCTCCAGGGGAACCGCAGTCCTAACGTTAGTCTCTGTCTCCGTCACAGAGAGCCGGTGAGACGGTTAATATCATGGATTCTGGAGCCACAGTGACTGGATGGAAAACTGCTTCTGCCACTGACTGGCTGTTTGACTTTGATCAATTCATTACCCTCTCCAAGGAACATGAATAGCATCCCATCTCATCATGTTTTCAGGGTTAAATGAACTGTTTTTAAAACACCTAGAATAGGGTCCGTGGGTGGCTCAGTCGGTGAAGTGTCAGACTCTTGGTTTCGGCTCATGTCATGATCTCGGGGTCCTGGGATCGAGCCCCCGCATCGGACTCCGTGCTGGGTGTGGAGCCTGCTTAGGATTCTCTCCGTTTCCCTCTGCCCTTCCCCCACTACTCGCTCATGCTCTCGCTCTCTAAAAAAAAAAAAAAGCACCTAGAATAGTGTCTGGTGCATTAAAAGTGCGTACAAGTGCTGGTTAAACATATCTATACTTTTACATCTACATACATATGCACTTATAAAATAGATGTGAAATATTGTTTTCCATGTTTTTAAACTTTACATCAGAGGTAACCTTATACAAATCCTCCTGTAATGTGGGATTTTTTTGTTTGAGTTCTAAGGGCATTTTTCGAGATGTCTCCGTGTGGATGCTAGGATTCTCATCGCCCCTTTACTGCTGTGGTCTGCACGTGTCTTGGCTCCTCTGGTCTCTCCATTTTCCATGTGGTGTGGAAGTCTTCTGCTTCACCTGGAAACCTCCCTTCCTCGCCCTGGCCTCTTTGAACCCATGCCTAGAACATTCCCTGCCTCCCCAAGGATGCCCCCCTGGCCTGCACCAGGTCAAGACCCCCTTGCCTCCCGCTCTCCCTGAAGCCCTGGATGCATCTGGGATGCCTTTCACGTCTGCCCGCTTGCTGGCCAGCTCTACTTCCGTTTTCCATGGGACTGTATTTCAGAGGCTCAGCACTTCCTACATTTCAAAGGATTTCCATAGCCGTGGTCTCCTGTGATGTCACTTACCAATCCTGAGATGAAGGTAAGGCATGTGCCCTTCACACATGAGGAAACTGAATCACAGAAAGGTTGAATGACTTGCAGAAGGTCAGACAGCAAGTTAGAGATGCGGTCTGGCCGAAAGCCCAGCTCTCCAGACTCTCAATCCTATGTTCCTAAAAATTTTTATTATAGGGCGCCTGGGTGGCTCGGTTGGTTGGGCGTCTGCCTGTGACTCAGATGTGGTCTCGGGATCCTGGGATCAAGCCCCTCGACAGGCTCTGTGCTTGGTGGGGAGCCTGCTTCTCCCTCTGCCTGTCGCTCCTCTTGCTTGTGCTCTCTGCCCCCCTCTCAAATAACTGAATAAATCTTAAAAAAACTTTTTTATTATAGGGGCGCCTGGGTGGCTCAGTTGTTAAGCGTCTGCCTTCTGCTCAGGTCATGATCCCAAAGTCCTGAGATCGAGCCCCGCATCGGGCTCCCTGCTCCAGGGGGAGCCTGTTTCTCCCTCTCCCACTCCCCCTGCCTGTGTTCCCACTCTCGCTGTGTCTCTCTGTCAAATAAATAAAATCTTAAAAAAAATTTTTTTATTATAAAATTAATTTCACATAATGCTCATGACACTGGAGTTTTATCATTAATCCCATTCTAGAGATGACAAATTAAGTTTTCCTTAAAGCATGGTCGCAGAGCCCCTCGCATCGGGATCTTCTGGAGGAGTTGCTGAAAACAGATTTCCGGGCCTCACCCCCACATATTCTAGATCGGTAGGGCGGGCTGGGCCCCGGCACCTGCATGTTGGTGACGTTTGCTGAGTGGCTCGGTTTGAGAACCTCCCCCCCCCCCACCCGGCTCCACCACAAGCCCCGCCCCCTCCCTCTCACCCGGCATTCACCGCGGCAGGCCCGTCGCAGCGGCGGCGCCCAGGTGGGCACGTCCCGGGTGACGGCCGCTTGTTCGAATGGCTGATGCAAAGACCTTACGATTCCGTGGGGGCTTCAGAGCTTACGGAGGGATTTTACACACATTTTTCTTTCTTTCTTTTTTTTTTTTTAGTTTATCAGACAAGGCATTAATTGAAGGATATTATGGCGCTCACGGGACTTCCCCCAAAGCCGCAGACTTGGGGCTGGTGACTGCAGAGCTCGGAGCGCTGCCCAGAACCCAGGTCTAGATGGACAGTTTGGCTGCGTGCAGAGCTCGTGGAGGGAAACCGTTTCTCTCAGACTGTTGACGTCATGGCTCCACGGTCGTCCAGTGCGCCCTCGTGGAGAAATCTGCAGCTATTGTGATTCCTGGTCTTCGCACACATGTTCCTTAACCCTCACAGCCCCGACCACCAAGCTGAGGCAGGCGCGAGGACTGCCATCTGACAGAAACCGGAATGGAAGCCAGAGTCACAGTGGCACCCCGAAGTCACTGATTTAGTACCGGAAGCCGGACTTGAACCTGGTCCCCGGGCCCTAAGCCTGTGGTCAACCCCACTGCTGTTACCAAAAGTCACTCTCGAAAATTCGCCCTTGGATACCTAGCAACCGAGTCACTGGGTAACCACATGGACGTGAGAGTGGGGATCACCAGTAGGAAGAGACTTCACAGGTGAAAACAGATTTGGGGGGGCTTCTAACCAAATGGGGTACCAAGACTGGATTTATTCTCCCTCCTTGAAATATCTGGAAAAAAAAATACAGGAAAAAATACTGTTTGGGGCGCCTGGATGGCTCAGTGGGTTAAGCCTCCTGGTTTCAGCTCAGGTCATGGTCTTGTGGTCGTGGGATAGAGCCGGCTTCGTGCTCAGCAGGGAGCCTGCTTCTCCCTCTCCCCTTGCCCCTCCCCCTGCTTGTGCTCTCTCTCACGCTCGCTCTTTCTCTCTCAAATAAATAAATGGAGGATCCTGGAACCATGACATCAACCAAAGGTATTTTGGAGGGACAGAGAGTAAAGCGATTCTTCCCAATGACTACCAGTTGGGAAAATGACACTGTTTTACCCTGAATTCCCTCTTTTTTAGTGAAAGAGAATCATAAGCCTAAAACAGATTTTTATTTTTTGGATAGACGAAAGTTCGCTTTAAACCTCATTGAAGGAAACAAGTCTCTAACGGACCCTGGGATTACCAAGTGACACTAGTCACGATCAGATGATTTTGTTAGATGCTCTGCACGGCTCTTACCAGATACTACTTCACTAACGTCTTTTCTGTTTCTTCCCACTGAGTGTAAACTTCCAGAAACTGGGGATCTTGTTTATCTTATTCCTGAGCATGCAGAACAGGGCCCGGCACCTAGCAGGTGCACTGTTTCTCAGAAGAGCTCACAAAGCAGAAGACCTTCCTCAGCCCCGGACTGTGAGGCTGGGCAGCTGGGCTTTTCACGAAAATCCCATATACTTTCTGAGCAACCTCTGACTGAAATTTCACAAAGAAGAAGGGCAAACGAGGGTAGAAAACCAAGCAAAGTGGCCAAATAAAGTTGAGCATGATGTGGGGCAGGACGGAGGGGAGGCCATCCTGACCACCACTTACGTCCAGGAAAGAAAAACAGTTTGGGTGTTCATTTCTTTACAGCGGTGAAAGAGGTTCAGCATGAGGAGAGAAAAATCGCGTGTCTGTGATCTACCTGTCAGCAGCTCCTTCCCCCAGAAATGCCCTTCCCTCTTCTTGCCACCAAACGGGGGCATGTCACACCTTTCCCTCCACGGCCAACCCTCCCATATGCTCTGTCATATCTCCATGTTCTGCCATGTTTCCATCGGATCTCTCTCTTCCTCCCTTCCTTCCTTCTCTCCCTCCTTTCTTCTTTCCTTTGCTTTGGGAGGAGGAGATGAGACAGGGAAACCCTGTGTCACCTGCTGAGCCATGGCCCCCTCCCCTCTGTGAGTTTGTCCTTACTCGTTGCGGATCTATGGACAATACATAGAATTTTGTAGATTTTTAAAATGACATATTCATGTTGTATGAATCCTTCTGTACCTTTCTTTCTTGCTCAGCACTATTCATGTGGCTGCATGTAGCCCTGGTGTGTTCATGGAGTGATTCATAGTGGTTCATTACCACCACGTGGAAACCCAGGAGTCTCTGCCTCTCCAGCCCTCTGTTCTCCCCCCTGCTCCGTTGCCCTGCAAGCTCCAGGAGAATGGGTGTTTTCTAGGCATGAGAACAGCACCTAGAAAATGTGGTTAATTCGTTCCAAGAATTTATCAACGCTTCCTAAGTGTTCCACTGTATGAAGTGACCACAATTGTTTTGTCGATTCTTCTGCAGATGACATCTGCATTATTCCAATATTTTGCTCTTTTAGACAGGGCTTTTGCAGGGATAGTCTTTTCCCTGTCTCCTCGTGCTCGGGTAAGGGAGAACTCATTTGTACCCAAGAGTGAAGCGACTGGGTCAGAGGTAGATATGCGTAGCTTCAAATTTATTGAAACTACTGCATGCTTTGCAAAGTGGTTATGCCAAGACTTGTCACCCCTAGCTTATTATATATTTTATATGTAATATATAGAATATAGATTTTTTATTTAATTTTTTTTTTGTATTTTAAGTAACCTCTATACCCAGCGTAGGGCTCAAACTTACAACCTCGAGATCAAAAGTCGCACGTTCTTCTGACGGAGCCAGCCACGCACCCCTGAATTATACGTATAAAAAGCTACAGACTTACAGTTCTGACCTCGGAGCTACGGCACTGCAATCCGTCCAGAATTTTTCTGTGCGTAAACCGCGTATGTACGGAGATCTTTCTCCTCTGACACATGGGACAATTTCCACCTGCTTTTGGACAGCTGTTACTGCTGTTGTCAGGATGCACCTTAACTTTGTGAATTAGTCTCCTGTGGGTGGGTGGCTGTTAGCTCACGCTCTGAAAACATCATGTATTAAGCATGTTTGCATGTTCTGTAGTTCTTTTCGTGGCTATGTATTTTACTGGGTGGATGTACCGGAATTAACTAGTCACGTGTGTTTTTACAATCACAGAATGGTATAAATCTTGTGTTTTTCTTAGGGAAAATGTCCAAGAGTTGGAATTTTGGTCAGTGCATTAGTATATTTTGTGCCTCTCATGTATTGCGAACAGGATTATTATAATTTAGGCTGCCAGCCTCCTGGGAACGGCTTTATGTGGGTATCGCGGGCATTTGTTTTGTTGACTTGACCCTGAGTGTCCACAGGGGCATGATGGGTGGTGATTTTCCTCTGCGTCCCAGGGCCCTGGCACATAGTAGGTGCACAGTAAAAGCTTGCTGAGCCAGCAGGAAGAGACCTCGATGTCACTGCAGGAAGACAGGCATCCAGGCACTCGGAGAGGTTGCCTCGTACTGGAAGGAGGTTAGAGACCTGGAGGCCCGGCATGCGAGGCTGGGATTCCTGGGGACCACCGTCCCTGTCCATTCGTGGCCGGGGAGTGCGGGTGGGGGGAAGGGCAGCTGCCAGGTGCCAAGAGCCAAGGGCAGAGCAAGGTGCGAGCCCTGCCCGCTTGCCACGGTGGGAAAGCCGCCGGGTATGGGAACGGATCGCAAACACGCACTGCCAGGGGCTTGAGGAAGCCAGCCCCCACCCCCACCACTGGACATGCACCCCCCAGACCTCTACGCTCCAGCTGTGCGACTTGGGGAAACCTGTTTGAGCTCTCGGTGACAGACTACAGCACCTCCCCCTGCCCCGCACCACCACCCCAAAGTTGTCCACGTCCTTATTCCTGGGACCTGTGAGTAGCTTACCTCACATGGCCCAAGGCACTGTGCAGATGTCATTAAGGTTTTTGAGACCAGGAGATGGTTCTGGATAATCGGGGCGGGCCCAATGTCATCACGAGGTAGTTACACAGGGCGGCGAGAGGGACGAAGCAAGAAAAGGGAGATGACATCGGAACATTCCACACACTTGGAAGAGGGAGGAGGGGCCCCCAGCCAAGGAAGGGCAGGCAGCCTCTACAAACCGGAAAAGCCAAGGAGAGGGATCCTCCCCTGGTCTCCAGAAGGAACACAGCCCCACCAGCACCTTGGTTTTAGACTCCTGATGTCCAGAACGGTGGGGGATTAAGTTTGTGTTGTTGTAGACCATGAGTCTGTGGTAATTTGTTATGGCGGCAACAGGAAAATACGCCCACTCAGCCCCGGTGGCCTCATCTGCAGAGTGGAAGTAATAAGAGAACTTATTTTATATACTTTCTTTGAGGCTAAAACACACCAAGATATGTGAAATGTTTAGAAGGCTGTGTGGCAAAGAGTAAGTGTTCAGTAAACACCTGGGCAAGTGGCTTGAGCTCCCTGGGCCCCCAGGGTTCCTCTGGAGCACACAGGGGGGGTCCCACTGCTGCCCTCTCCTCAGACAGGCCCTGGGAGGGGCCAGGACAGATGCCTTCTGCGGCGGGGGGAGCTCAGCATCCTGAAGCCCTGACCCGCGTCCCCAGGGCACCGGGAAGCCAACTGGGGCTCCTGGGAGCTAGGACTGAGCCTCTGGGCCCCTGAGTATTTCATCAGAGCAGCGAAGCCAGGAGGGCAAGAGACTGCACACCTTCCAGAAGCTCAGGGTAAGGGGAAAATCATCTCATCTACCAGAACAGGGATTTAGCGTGCTCAAAGCTTAACACACAAGCCCAAACGCATGCATCCACGCACACACACACAAGAACTGTCTCAATCCGGGCTGCCATAACAAATTACCATGGACCTAGGAGTTTAAAACAGACATTTATTTCTCTTTATTTATTTCCCCCCAGAGGCTGGGAACTCCATGATCAAGGCACCGGCAGGTTTGGTGTCTGGTGGGGGTCTGCTTCGGAAGAGGGCTTTCTGCTTGCTGTGTCCTGGGCCGGGGGCCGGGGGGATAGAGGTGAGGGAGTGAGGGGCACTGACCCCATTCAGGAAGGCTCCACCCTCATGACCTCATCACCTCCCAAAGGCCCCGCCTCCACATACCCTCACACCGGGGGGTAGGATCTCAGCATGTGAATTTTGAAGTGACACTCACCGTCACAGCAAGAACACACATGGGCACATACACACACACACACACTCTCTCTCCCCCCCCCCCCCCCAGTAGGGCCAGGACAGGCAAAGCTGTTACTCCCTGTTCTCCAGATGAAGAAGCTAAACTGTAGAAGAGAAAAGGCTTGCTCATGGTCCATCCCATGGGTTGGAGCCAAGCCAGGACGGAACCCAGGCTCCAGCTTCCTGGATTCGCAGTGCTGGGGGGGGCGGTGGTGATCCAGGGGGTGCTTCCTATCCTCCCCCTGCCCCTGCTGCCCCCCCATTCCTTCTCCCCTTCGGATTGGACACGGGCTCGAGCAGAATTGCATTCATAATAGTGTCATTTGATTACTGGATTTGATTTCGAGAGGAGTTGGGACTAAGTTGTTTTTGAATACTCTCTACCAGGCCAGAGGGAAAGACCACCACTTCATGTCATTCTTCTCTCAGCATAATTTTGGTGGGATGGGGTCAGCCTTCTTCCCCCTTTCTAAAGATGAGAATTTGAGGCCCCGTGATGTGCTCACTGCGACAGGGAGCAAGAAGAGGGCAGATACAGCCGGGGCCTTGCAGGACCTTCCTGTCTGGGCAGTGGCCGAGCCCTGGAGCCTCTGGAGCCCCCCGGGAGCTGGGGAGCGGACCAGGGCAGCGCACCTGCTCGGCCGAAGCCCCGGTAGAGGCCAGGCCAGGCCCCAGGCCATTTCCATCCACACTTTCATAGTCACATGTTGCTTTGATTTACAAAAAAAGGCAAAAAACAAAAAAACTTCAGTGTTATTTTTCAAAGCACAGTCCATGACCCGCCACATCAGAATCACCTGGGGGGGATCTGCTCCAGGTGCAGAATCCGGTGCCCCGTGGAAAGCCGAGGCTGGGGTGCAGGACTCGTGTTCCTGACGTGCCGGCATGGGACCCACAGGTGAGGGCCAGGGGAGCAGACACGCACACCCTGGGCAGGGAGGCAGGGGTGCGGCGGCAGGGGCAAGGGGAGCATTGCGGGACCTGCTCTCCGCTCAGCTCTTCCAGGGCCTCCGGCGGCTGCGGCGCGCTGGCTGAGGGCGCGGGCAGGGTGGCAGAGTGCAGAGGCCAGGCCCGAGGCTCCCGGGGGGCGGGGGGCCCCCCTCTGTGGGGTGGGGGTGGTGCTGTGGGGGAGACCGAGAAACCCTTACCGGGGCCGGAAGGCTTTCCTTGCGAGAGGAGAGCAAAAGAACACTTCCTTTTGTTTTCAGTTGTTCAAGTTCTTAGGGGCCCAAGAAGCTGGGAAACTCTTCTCTTTGCCTCTGATGTAGTAAGAAGACAAAGCAAAAGCAAGAATATTTAGCTCTTTCATCCTCCCCCGCCGCCCTATGAGGCCGCGGGTTCAAGCTTCCTCTACTAAAAGCAGTAGGAACAATGAAGAATGATCTGGAGGTAGGGGCGCCTGGGTGGCTCAGTCAGTTGGGCAGCTGCCTTTGGCTCGGGTCATGGTCCCAGGGTCCTGGGATGGAGCCCCGCATCAGGCTCCCTGCTCAGCGGGAAGCCTGCTTCTCCCTCTCCCACTCCCCCTACTTGTGTTCCCTCTCTCGCTGTCTCTGTCAAAAAAATAAATAAAATCTAGAAAAAAAAAAGAATGATCTGGAGGTAGAGGGTGAAGGAGTTGTGCCAGGCTCTTCGGCATGAACAGCAGGGGGAGGGAGGGGAGTATCATTTATGGAGCCCCTAATTTATACCAGACCAGATGCAGCTCTTACGTTTTACCAAAAAGGTACTGATCAAAGTGAAATGTACACACACTTGAATTATTCAGGAGGGCCTATTGTGAAATGTCCCGAGTTGTCTGTTCTCTGTCCATTTTGTGAGGGCAGCGGTGGAGTCCACGCTTCATGGGCAAACGAAGGGCCGAGGGGCAGGCCCACTGGCCCACGTTCACTCAGCCGAGAGGGCGACGCACAACCTCAAACCCAGGGCCGGAGAATCCACAGCCCACAGCTCTGCTTCCAGAGGCCACGGAAACGCTTCGTTTGGCCGGAACAACAGTCTTACCAGAGAAACCCAAAGGCCACCTCACATTTTCAGGTTCTCGGGCCGGCTTTGAAGGCCTTAGTCTGTGATTCCCGAACGTCCCATCCTCTTGAAGACACGTTCGTTTCTAAGAGTGGAAGGAAAAGACCACCCACAGAATGGGAGAAAATTTTTGCAAACCATCGATTTGAAAGGGACTTGTCTCTAGGATATATAAAGAACTGCTACAACTCAGTAAAAACAACAAAAAAATAATCCAATTCTAAAACGGGCAAAGGTTCTACGTGCCATTTCTATAGAAGGGTTAGCCGTGGCCAGTAAGCACATGAGATGTTCATGGCGTTCGTCGTCAGGGAGACACAGGCCACCACCACCACGAGACGCCACTGCGCACCCACGTGGCTACGATACAAAAGGCAGACGCTAAACAGTGTTGTCGAGGACGTGGAGAAACCGGAGCCCGCGTGCACGGCTGGCAGGGACGTGAAATGGCGCCGCCGCTGTGGAAAAGGCTGGCAGCTCCTCAGATGGGCAGCCAGCGCGTTACCCAGGCCCCGGCAGCTCAGCTCCTGGGTGGGCGTACGAGAGACCGGAGGGCATAGGTCCACACAGACCCTGACACACCAATGTTCACAGCAGCCTGACTCCTAACAGTCACACCGGGGGCAGCAATCCAAATGCTCCTCACTGGATAAACAAAATGAAGTCTATTCCCAGGGTGCAGCATGACCTGGCACTAGAAAGAAAGAAAATACGGATGTATATGACAACACGGACGAACCTGGAAGACACTCCGCTAAATAAAAGAAGCCAGTCAGAGAGGACCATGTATCTTATGATTCCACTTACAGGAAACATCTAAAAGAGACAAATCTGTATAGATGGGGAAGTAAATTAGTGATTGTCAAGGGCTGGTGGAACTGAGGGGTGACTAATGGGTATGGGGTTTCTTTTTGGAGTGGAGGTTCTAGAGTTGAGTGTGGTGATGGTTGTACAACTCTGGGAATATGCTAAAAACCCCTGAAATGTGTACTTTAAATAGGTGAATTGTATGGTATATGAATTATATTGAAATAAAGCTGTTACATGTTTAAAAAAAAAGAGTTGGGAAGTGGGAGGTAGGTGACAGGTGTCACCGGCAGAGGGCCAAGGAGGCAGGTAGCTCATAAGGGGCTTGCCCCGATTAGTCCTTAGGCTCAGCTCTGCTTTCTAGGAGACTTTATTTTCTGTTTTATTATTTTTTAAAGATTTGTTTATTTATTTGAGAGGGAGAGCGTGCAGGGGGAGGGGCAGAGGCAGAAGGAGAGAGAGAATGTAGAGCAGATTCCCCACTGAGCGCAGAGCCCGACGCGGAGCTCGATCCCACAACCCTGAGATCATGACCTGACCCGACATCAAGAGCCGACGCTTAACCAACTGAGCCACCCAGGGGCCCCAGACTTTTTTTTAAATAAATCTTTTGTTGAAGTATAACCAGCGGACCACTGGAGTTGACTCAATCCAACTCGCAAGGACGGACTGTTTGCCTCTTTTCCCAACGTGGCACTCAGTGACATCACATCAGTGGCTGGTAGTCAGCCGTGCCAGAAATATTTCCACCACGGGAATGGGGAATTGCTACAAAGAAGGGCTTTTAAAGATCTATTTTCTGAGGGCTGGCTACACCTTTATCAGCATGCCACTGAGAATAACACGTACAGGAAAGTGCACATATCAGAAGCCAACAGCTCACTGAACTGTCACCAACTGAAAAAACATGTATGAACAGCACCCAGAGAAAGGAATAGAATAGTATCTGCACCCCGAGGTCCGCCAGGTTCTTCAGGTTCCCCTTTGGGCCACGACGATTCTGACTTGTAACCCCCACAGATGGTTTCTTTTTGTACGTTAGAGAGAATCAAAGGTGGATCCTTTCAGCCCTCAACACGGGGACACTCGTCTGTTGTTGGTACCGTGATCATCCTCGTCCCATGGTGCAACGAATCCCCACTTAACACGCCCATTGTACTGCTGAGGGACACGTGGGCAGTTTCTAGGTCACTACTATTATAAGTAGTCCTGCTATGGACTATTCTTTCAGCCAGCACGTGCACCCATTTCTCCCGGGGCGTCTATGGGTCCCCGCGGCTGCACGTTCAGCTTTAGACGACAGATTCTCAGCCAACTTCACTTCGTTCTGTTCCTATTTTCCTCCTCCTGCCCGACTCCCTTGTCCTCCCCTCTCCTTGCAAGCTGGCTCCCCACCCCAGCATCTTCCACTTGGGCACAGACCAGACGAGGCCTTGGCTTTAGGTGGGAAAGTGAACCCCGGGCCACGGGCTCCAGTCTGGAAGGGAAAGCAGGAAAGCCTTGGTGTGCTTGCTGCTCTGTCACCTCTAGAACTTGCTTTCTAGCCCCGTAAACCGAGATCCAGATAGGGCAGCCGTCGCCTGGTATCCGGAGGTGGAGCAGGCCAGGGGAGTCCTGGTGTCTGAGCTTGCTAAGTGGTTCCAGCTGAGCAGGAACTAAGCTTGCACATTCGGACAATGCATTCTTGTGAATCTTTGTTCTGCAGCTTAGTGCACCATAAAAAGAGGGCCATTGTCAAGCCGCCTGTTTACTGGGTGGGAGTCAGCAATATGCAGCGCAAGTGGGCAGAGCAAATGTGGATCAGAGGCTCCCTGGCCGTGGCCCTCGCTGGGGCGGGTACTCCCCATGCCTTTGAAAGCATGATGCTTCCCGTGCTCACATGACCCACCCCCTTCAATAGCAGGTGCTTTTGCCAGGTTTCGTGTGTTCACTCATTCAAGGAACACTCAGCAGTCACCAACGGCATGTCAAGCGTGGCGTAAATCCGTGTTTCTGATTTCTCACTTGTCACTGGGGAAAGTGGGGTTTCTTTCTCTCTCTTTTTAAAAAGATTGTATTTATTTATTTGAGAGAGTGTGAGCCAGAGAGGGAGCATAAGCAGGGGGAGGAGCAGAGAGGGAGGGAGCAGACTCTCTGCTGAGCAGGGAGCCAGACATGGAGCTCGATCCCAGGACCCCGAGATCATGACCTGAGCCGAAGGCAGACGCTTAACCAACTGAGCCGCCCAGGCGCCCCGAAAGTGAGGTTTCAAGTTGTTTTTGAGAGGATGAGAGGGTCCTGTGTGCCCCCCGGCGGTGCATGGGCATCACCTGGGGATGCCGGCTAGCTGCAGACTCCTGGGCCCTCCTGAGACTCAGAACGACGAGGTCAGGGTCCTGGAGTCTGACTTTCACACTGAGGATGATGCTAGCGCAGGCCTGAAAACCTGGCCCTCGTGTATTTCCAGGCCAGCGTGCAGATGGCCCATTTGCTATCTCTTGTTCTCCAATGTGCTTGGACCTATAAAGCAAAATCTAAAATTCGGTCCACGGAAGCATGAAGCCCAGCAAGGCTTCTCCCAGGCGGTTTTGCAGAAGGTCAAAGTTTTGACCTTCTGAGCCTCTGACTAGGGTTTGCTGTGTGGTAAGATTTTTGCAAAACAGCTGTGTTTATCTGAGCTTTAATTCCTGTTTCCAGGAGCTTAAGTGTTTCAGCGTTTGCACACGGGGCTGCTGTGCTCACACACACACGCTGGCTCACCGGTCACTCTGTACACGCACCAGGACCCCCGCGTGCCAGCCCGACCTCTGGCTCCATGTGCAGAGCGGCTCCGAGGCTCACTCCTGCCAGGGCCCTCCGAACGGCCAACTTCACTGCATCTCGCGGTTCACACCCTCCCTGACGGGCTGACCTGTCCACGGAAGGCTGGGGCGGCCTGGCTTGGACCCAGGTTCCCCACAGAAAGGGCAGCCAGCGAACACAGGAGCAACATAGGGGCAGTGCAGGGTCATGGCTGGTGGCCACATGGGCCCTGACCTCGGGTTCGAGTCTGGCTCCCGCCTTCGCTGGCCACTTGACCCGCCTGAGCCACAGCCTGCTCAGCTGTGAGGCTGGAAGAGACGAGACCAGCTTCCTAGTGCGGCGGAGCTGAGCACGGCCCTGCCGCCGGGGCCCCAGTGCGGGTGAGCCGTCACTGTGCAGGTGAGGGCACCCAGGACTGGGGGGGGCCCTGCTGCAGCTGTCCCTGGGTATGCTCCCCACGGGGGGGGCGGGGGGGGCAAAGTGATCGGTGCTTCTTCATTCCCCTCTCCCCACAGGCTTCTCAGGGACAGAGTATGGGGCTCCTCTTTGCAACCACAGGCCTGGTATCCTCTTGATGCAAAGAGAATGTTTGGGGGGAACTTACACGCTCAGATGTTTAAGGGTAAGGTAACCTCCCCTGCAGCCCAGGCTGGGGCCGGAGAGGCCAGGTTGAGTGTGCCCAGCTGTGGGAGGGGGCACAGGGTCAGCTGAGGCTCACCTGCAGAGAGGTGAGCCCATCAGCTCGGAATTACGTACATCCTGCAGACCCGGGGAAGTAAGATTCCTTCCGGGAGGGATGAGAACGCATGGTGGGGCGGGGGGGTAGGAGAGATCGACTTAGAATTACCATCTTTACCACCCACCCCTGCCACACACACACACACGTTCTGGGAGATGTCAGACAGGGTGCTGGGTTAGAGGAGAAACAAGGTGGTGGGGCGGGGGAGGGAAGGCTCTTGCCGAGGCCACATGGATATGGGCTCATAGGGCTACCATGAGTGACCTTGAGCAAGTCACCTCAGCTCTGTCGAGCGGATGTGCCTCAAGAGGATTTTCACCTCACTGGGGGCTGAATGCACATACAGGAAACAGGCTCATCAACCGTCTCGCGTTTGAAGGACCGAAGGCAGGGAGGAACTGAAGGTTCCTCTGGTTTCTAGCATCACTGGGGGAGGGCCGTCCGGGGCTCCCAGCATTCTGGAGGGGCTGCTTCCAAGGGGGGTAAGTCGGTTCATTTCAAACAGACACTGTCCCAGGTTTAATACAGAACCAACGTAACCACTGTAACACTGTGATTAGAGAGAAAGCTGGCTGCCCCTTTGCCTGAATTATCCAGGTTAATTCCATTAGCCTGTCCCAGAACTATCCTGACAGTCACTGGTTTCCATGCCAAAGCCCATCTTCCCTGGCAGCATGGTCTGCAGTTTATCTGGTCTAGGTGTGTGAACAGGCACTAAAATGTACCAAAGCTCTCAAAAGGAAACAGAAGGAGTGCCAAACACTCCAGAGTCTTCCATGCTGTAGCTTCCGGCTTCTACCTCTGTTCCTCTGGCTGGACCTCTGCAATGCAACTAGGAACTCTCCTAGCACAGCCTTGGGAGCCAGAACCACTCGTGGGGGCTCCTGACTTGGTCATACCAGCCCGTGGCACCTCCCGCATGTCCGTGAACCCTTCTGAGCCTCATCTTTGGGCTCTGTAAAGCGGGGAGGTGCATGCACGCTTCTTGCTGGCTCGAGGGTGAGAGATCACGTAGGCCCGGCGCCTGGCCCTGGATCAGCTCCCTGCGTGGCGGCCCTGAGAGCAGCAGCTACAGGAGAGAAGGAAACGCCCAGCAGCCTGAGGCCTGGGCGTCGCCCTCCCTCTTCACGTGGAGTGAGTGCATGGGGGTGGGAGTGGGAATGGGGGGAACCCCAAAATTCTAAGGTCTATTTTTTTTTAAAGATTTATTTATTTGACAGAGAGAGACACAGCGAGAGAGGGAACACAAGCAGGGGGAGTGGGAGAGGGAGAAGCAGGCTTCCCACCGAGCAGGGAGCCAAATGTGGGGCTCGATCCCAGGACCCTGGGATCATGACCTGAGCTGAAGGCAGACACTTAACGACTGAGCCACCCAGGCGCCCTGAGGTCTATGTTTTGTAAGCTGAGGAAAGCGATGGACATTTTTATGTATCCAGAGCGAGCTTTGACACGGGAGCTGGACTGACCTGTGTTATCTGTCCCCCCAAAGCAAAGCCAAGTGGAGTCTTGATTCTCACCAAATGGAATATAGTGGACAACTCACAAAATGGCTTGATTTCAGAATTTTGGGATCAACTGAGAGTATGTTTATTTAAAAGCAATTTTAAATATTAAAAAAGGTAGAAATTAACACATACAGTACTGAAAACCGGTCACATTAAATACATGTGAAATGACAAGCGTACTGATGTCTGGTGTAACATCCAGATGAGAGTTTGGAATTTGCCTGGTGGCACTATGGGATTCCTACACGACATGTAAAAGTTTAGGCAATAAAAAAATAAATAGCAATTGCTGTTCAACAGTAAAATAAGACATAGACTATTTGCAGAATGTAACTTTCCCCTCTGGGGGAAAAAAAGAACTAATTATTTCTTTTTTAATAAGGTTCCATACCTTCAAAATACTATTATCATGTACAAAATTGCAGATCGTGGCTCACTGAGTTTAAGAACAACATCAGATTCACACTCAACCAAGATCACCAAAGGTATTCATACCTAGCTTTCCTATGTCCCACACTAAGCTGGATTAGAGAGAACTCAAATTCCTCATGGAAAACAAAAACAAAGCCAGAAAGGGGGTGGAAAAGGTATTAAAAAATATGTTTGTGTAAGTGGTTGCAAAGGAAGAAAAAGAACAGACAATGACTCCATCTAATTTTAGACATCTAGGTTTTGAGTTTTTTAGAAAACCAGTTTATTTTGAGATCAGCTGAAAATACTGTAGGCCACAGAAACGAATAGTTCTTTAACGCAACTAAAAATGTGTACTTGAATGAACCAGGACTCCAGGTCACTTCGGACGGCGACTTCCTGTCCTAACACAAGCGCGGCCAGTGAGCAGGGGCTCTAGACACTCGCCTCCGTGCGGGGCTCGCAGGGCAACCCCCTGCCCCCTGCACCCCCCCGCCCCGGGCAGCAACTGCTTAAACTCACTTTCCAGGAACAGCTGAGAAGTTGTGTTGCAGGTCTGTCATGCAAGGTTTACTTATTAGGTGGTTATTCAAAGTTTTCGTAGTACTCGCTTAAGCAGAACTAGATGAATATTCACTGAGCACGGAGACTCTACGAAAGAGGGTTTTTCCTAGGGGTTCGGTGGGGAAGCTGTACTTCTGCGAAATGAACCTTCCTCTCTTATCGCCGAGGTTATGCGCTTGGCGATACCAGCTTTCTGTGCGGTTGCCCACAGAGCCGTTTGAGCAGGACCCGGGGGCCTGGGAATCCGGAGAGCAGCCCCGCTGATCGGGCAGGGCAGCTACCCGGACCGATGGGGCTGGCATCCTAGCGGTCGGACGGACGGACAGGGCCCGGACAGGCGGACATGGAGGGAGGCTCAGAGCGCCACGCGCGGTGGCGGCCGAGCGCCTGGCTGTGACCTGGCCTGCCAGTACCGTGTCTACGAACAGAGCTTCAGACCAGCAAGCTCGCCTATGATGGGGGCAGAATTGAGAGCACGGATGAAGGAGAGACTGCCTTCAGCACCCGGATGCTGTGGTGGGGAAACGGGGTGAAGGGCCGACTTTTAAATTTTTTCATCTTCGTGAATCATCTTTTCACCCGTTTGAACTGATCAAGGGCCAAACTAAGAAAATAATTAAAATTGATGTGTTCGGGGCTTTAACACAGGTGAAGGACGCTAATTCAGAAGAGGAGACGGAACTTCACACTCTGAGAAAGCCGAATGACTGACTAGAAACAGATATTGTTGCAACCTTATAATTTCTGCTTTAATGGCGATCAAGTTAAAAAATGTACAGTTCCACTTGTCCATACTATTCCTTTATAAAAGGCAGATTTCGGGTAAGCTTCTAAATGCATGCATAATGTAGAGGCTAATGTTTCCTGGCGGTCCTCGGTTCCTGGAAGTTGAGCTTCATCAGGTGTGTCTTAAGCTTTTGTCAAAATAGTCGTGAAGGATATGTTAGTTTTGCATAATGAGGTAATATCTCAGGGGCGGGCACTCCTCACCAGAAGACAGTATACACCCACCTGGCCTAACCTGCACAAGGCCGCAGGGACCGGAAAATGCCACAAAGGTGTTGGGTGGGTGACTATTTTGCGGAAGGAGTAACACTTACATTGAACCAAGCACTTCTCTGTAATAAATACCCAGGTCGGTTTTTGTGGCTGTAAACTGTGTACACAGATAAAGTACAGGCTGGTCTGTCGTGGAGCTAAGCTTCACCTGGAAAACAGAACCCCCCTCTTTGCTAATGTTGCATTTGCAGTAACACAATTGAGAATACTGTTTTGTTAGGGACACAGGGTGGATTCTCTGCCTTTCAACGGTTGCTGGAGACCACTCTTACTGGCAAAGCCAGCAGTTCCTAGATTCCTGGTTTCGTCTGTCTGCTGGGACAACAGCACAGAGGCGGAAGTGCGAGATGCCCGGGACGGCCGTGGCAGACCAGGAAGGCGCGCCGGGTCCCAGGGCCCCCCCCAACACTGGCGAGGGCAGAAGCCCACAGGGTATTTACACACACCTTATCCCCTCCTGAGGTGGCCCTTCCGGGACTCTCTCGTTCTGTAGCAGCTATATACACACGTGTGCACAGGGTTACGTGGAGGCAGCAGTCCTGCGTGAGGATGTGGACGATCTGAAGGTTCTGCTTTTTGCTAGTCGGACAGGATGTGAACAAAGGACACTGGGAAGACCCCCTTCCTTTCAGGCTGTCCTTCGATATGCCCAATCTGTAGGGAGAAGAGAGAGTCGTCAGGCTGGAGGCCGGCAGCTGCCCACGGACAAGCCCCGTGGGTCACGGTCCCCGTGGACTCGGCCCACAGGCCCGGGGTGGAAGGCACGCTGACCCTCCCCGACTCTTTGGGGGACTACACGCAATCATAACAGAACAACTAACAACAGAAGGTGCAGCCCACTCCGCGCACACTCGGCCGTCCCGTGAGGGAGCGCTTCCTGGGACGCTCAGCTTCTACCCCGAGTGTCCATTCCTCCCCGACGCGTGAAAAGAATCTGCCCGTGGCCTCACACAGGCTGCAGACTCCAGAGTCCGTGCTCTTCACGGGGTGCACAACTGCCTTTCCTGCTGAGCGACCTCAGACAAACCTTGCTGGGCCTCTTGTCTGTAAAATGGGGCTAAAATACCCTTTCCTCTCAGGCCTGTGCTGAGATTACATAAAACATCACACGGATGGGAAGGGCTGCTCTGGGAGAACTTGTTTCCTGGTTGCCGTGGGGGAAGGAGACGGTGAGGGCAACTCCACGGTCCGCTGCCCGAGCCCGTGACCACAGTGCCCCGCGAGAACTTCCCGATGATCTCCGTTAGACCGACACTCGTCGCGTTAAAGAGAATCCCATCGCGAGCCTTCGACAGGAAGAGCAGGACACGCGCCTGGCTTCAGATGACAAACGCAGAGAGAGGAGGGGGCTTTAGGAGCCGGGCCAGCTCTCCTCTCCATCTCCACCCGTAAAGCACCCGCGGCGTCCGCGGCGGCTGGAGCAGGGCTGCGGGCTCCCCGGGCTGCTTCCCTGGACCGCCAGGCCTGTGACCTCGGGCCGCTTCTCTCATGCTGGAGTGAACCGACTGCAGACCTGGCTTACCCGCCTCAGGGGGCCTTAGGCGGTTGGCGTCCTGCACGTGAGCGGGTTTGTGAATCGGAAATCGTTTTTATGTCTGGCTCGGCAGAATTTTCGCCGAGGACGATGGTAGAGGCACCAGTGAGAACTTCCCACTTACCCCCTCTGGGTCCTCTGCTGTCGTCACAGGTTTCTTAGCAAAGGATCTGGTCACTGCCTGTGTATCCCCAAGTGAGTTTTCGGGACGTCCCTGTGAGGCGGGGTTACTCCTGTGCCATTTCTGAACAGGAATCAGGCTTATGGAAGGGACATGCCTTAGCCAAGGCCAGAGAACGACTCAGCGACTCACGCCAGGGTCTTCAGAGCCCATCTCCTTGTCATGATTCTAACGTGACTCTGGAGCAGGCTCCCCACCAGGAGCAGGGCCAACCCTAACAGAGGCAGGAGGGGCCACGGGGGCCACCCCCAGCTGGCCCCCCCCCGCCGAAAGAGAGAAAAAGAGGCCTCATCACTTCCTTCGGGGCGTCTCAGCTTCAGCACCCCGCATATTCTGGGCCAGTGATTCTGTTCTCCCAAGCATCCCTGGCTTCCATTGGCCAGAGCTCAGAGCACCCCCTTCCTGGGTCCTGACCATCAAAACTCTGACACTGCCAAGGGTCCCTGGGGGGCAAAACTGCCCCTGCCCGAGAGCCCTGCTTCGGTCCAAGCAGAATCCCCACGGCTGTGATCAAGAGTCTGGAGGCACTCTCCAGGCCCAAAGAAAGAGAAGCCAAAGGTGTATGCGCACCTGTGCGTATGTGTATGTGTGCGTACATGCACGTGCGTTTCCGGGCCCGGGCAGGCTCTGCTGGCTCAACTGTGAACCACAGGTCCCTTTCTCAGCAGACAGGACGGGGTCCCTCTGGGCTGGTGGCACACAGCTGCCAAGGGAGCAGGGTCCCCACGCTGATGCTGGGAAACACTCAGCCAGGAGAGACGTGAGGCCACCACTCACGACGCCCCTGGCCTGCCGGCTGTCCCAGGAGCCTCACTCCCGACGCAGCCGGAACAGCACAGGCCCACTGGGCTGCCCTTCTTGTCACTGAGAATCTGCACACGGCCACCTCACCATCATTGTGAGGACAATGAGGCCTTTCTCCAGACACCTGGGCAAGTTTTCACGTAAAAGGGATTGTTACAGACATTTTTCATCTACTCCTCTGAAGTCAAGTGAGGAAGGTATCATGCCCCACTCGACAAAGACAGACTGCAGGCTGGGCGAAGGAAGGCTGGAGCCTAAGGACGGCGTGCAGTGGTGAGTAGAGGCCAGTTTTGAGGCTTTTGCAAACCCTCTGTGCGCCCTGGGCTTCAGGCTCTGGGCTCAGAGATGCTTCGGAATCTTGCCTGCCTGCCTCCTAGCTGTGTCACATGCTTAGCCTGCCCGAGCTTTGGCCTCACATCCAAAAAAACCTGCGGCTCACAGGTTGCGCGAGCACGAGGGGCAAGCCCAGGCACACGTTAATCCTCCCAACCCCGTTTCAAAGCTCCGCGGCTGCGTCTCTAGCATGACCGTGGTGAGGGAAGACAGCCAGCGAGAACGCTGGGGGGGCATGAAGCGGCCGGCAGGGTACGTACCCACCACTCCTGGTCCTCTTCCCCTGTGACGACGATCACCTCCCCCTCCATGAAGGTGAGCTCATCGTCATTGTCCGCCTGGCAGTCGTAGATGGTCTTCACTCGTCTCACCTTGTTTTTCCCCTTCAAGACAGAAACGGGGCTTCAGCGGGAATAAAGGACACACTGACCTTGGGAGCGTGATTTAACCTCACTGCGCCTCAATTTCTCCTTTGTCAAGGGGGAGGCCCATCTGCCAGGCGCCCAGGTGCTGGGTGCTCCCTCTCTCTTCCCCGAGCACTAGGACGGAGCCTGGCATTCGGGAGGGCACGCTGCCCATCATGTTCATGGGAGGGCAGACTATGGGTGGGGATCGAAATCCAGCCCCACCAAAACCCCTGAGGCACCCTGCCCTCCCCCACCCCCAACAGCAGCTTGCAGAGATGACACCAGAGTCTAAAAATGGTTTTGGGAAACATGATGTAAAGAAAAATGTGCAGCTTCTGCATACTGAATGCACAGCATAAACAAATTTCTCAGTCCCCTCACGCAAAGTACTAAGTCAGCACATGCTGGTTAAACAGGGTGGCGGCCTGGGGTGGGAGGATTCCAGGCAGTTCCCCAAAAGGTTTTTTTTTTTTTTTTTTAAGATTTTATTTGACAGAGACACAGCAAGAGAGGGAACACAAGCAGGGAGAGTGGGAGAGGGAGAAGCATGCTCCCTGCAGAGCAGGGAGCCCGATGTGGGACTCGATCCCAGGACCCTGAGCTCATGACCTGAGCCGAAGGCAGACGCTTAACCCACTGAGCCACCCAGGCGCCCCTCCCCAAAATGTTCTCATTCACGATCAGTTTTCACTTGCACTTTTATCTGTTGGACTTCTGGTTCTTTGCAAATAGGAAGATGGGAATAGAGAAAGGAGGAGGTTTCTGGTGCCTAGCTCATTCAATAATTAGTATTAAAAAAAAGCAAGCTGTGTTTCTCCATGTTTTGGGTCCAGTGAGTTCTCTCTGTGCCCCAGTGTCTCCCTCAATCCCCCCGCACCTTTCTGCGGCCCGTCCCAGGGCAGTGCTGGCCGGAGCAACCACGGCAGTGCAAGGCTTAGTTGTCTTAGCTCCAAGGCCCGCAGGGGAACACTGATCATGGGGAGGATTAAATGAGGGCACAAAACCACTGTCAAGTGCAGAGCATGAGCCGGGATCCTGCACAAGGCCATCTGGGGCGCCTGGGCTCCCGGGACAGTGCCCTCGTGACGAGCACCTGCCATGCTGAATACGGTGCCCTCCAGCCTGTGGGAGAATGGGTGTTCTCCCGACCCCTCCTTTAGCGTGCAGGTGCCACACTCTACGGCAATGCTATTTTTACAACGAGCGGGGGCAGAACTGTGGTGTGGAGTGGGGGGCCTTTCAGTTCCCTCATGAACCAGGCTCCCTCAGCCTGGGAAGCCAGTGCCCCCGCTCTGGGGTGCAGCCGGGGGCAGGACCAATGGCCACTGAATCCTCCGGGAGCACCTGTCCAAAAAAGGGTTTCTTGGGAAATAAACATTTTTATATTAAAATAAAATCGGTATATTTTAGAGCAGAAAGCATTTCATGAAAAGGAGGGAATGTGGGATTTCAACCGAATTCTGCCTGCACCAGTCTCTTGGGGCTTTGCCTCCAGTCCCTCCGAGAAGATGCAGTGAGAACTGAGTGGATGATTCTCAGAACCCCGAGAGGGAACCTGCCTTCCTGTGACTCTGAGAAAGGACAAGTGTCATCCTCCCGGCTTTAAGACAAGGGTGACCCCTTGCTGAGCGTCTGCTCGGTGCCATTCCTCGGTCACCGCACTTACTGCCTGTGAGCTCAGCTGCTGCTCCGGCTCCTTTCTGTGTCCAAGGGCACTGAGGCCCAGAGAAGTAACGGCCCAGGTCATGCGGTGACAGCAGGTCGGGCAGCCGCCTGCTGGAGCCCAGCGCCCGCGTCCCTAACCACTGGGCTCAGCTCCGCCCGCCGCCGGAACCACAGCCGGTGCAGGTGAACAAGCGTGCGATTTTTCTGTGTTGCTGGAGCACACACCCTCCCGCTGGATTTCGGGGCGCGGCAGTGGGGTTTGCAAAAGCCTCAAAACTGGCCTCTACTCACCGTATTGATTTTCCTGGGCAGTGGTACAGGCGTCTCTGGCAGGGTGGGGGTGAGGTCATTGGAGTCTTCGGACGCTTGCTTTTGGATGGTGTCTCGGGACTGCACGTTTGGGGAGAGATCCGCTGGGTGCGACTTCTGGGTGACGTCGGGGGGCTGCTGGGCCTTGGGGGAGACCTCTCCAGTCTGGGACTTGGCCAACAGGTCTCCCAGCTGCGGTTTGGGAGGCAGGTCCTTCATCTGCGGCTTGGGAGGTAAGTCTGCCAGCTGGGGTTTGGGGGGCAGGTCGCCCAGCTGGGGCTTGGGGGGCAGTTCTCCTGGCTTCGGTGGCAAATCTCCGATCTGGGGTTTGGGAGCCAGTTCTGCGGGCTTCGGGGGCAGGTCTCCAGGTGGTGGCTTCTGCGGTAGCTCTGCCAACTGCGAGGACTTCTGGAAGATCTCGGGCGGGCTGCTGGCTTTGTCTAGGGAGAGGTGATGGCTGGTTTCTGTTTTCCTTAGTGCCACTGTGGGAAGCAAGCACAGGGACGGAGGTCACCGGAGGGGGCCCTGGGGTGGGGGAGCGCTGCCCCCTCCTTCAGTCACCGGGAGGACCAGTGGAGAGTGAGTGCCTGCTCCGGGGCCAGACCCAGGGGCACAGGTGTGCACTGCCTGTTCTTACAGGATAGAAGCTGGAAGCCTGGAAGGCATCCACATGACCATATGTGATTTCATGCCTCAGTCATGTAAGAACGGGATGTCCACACTAACCCAGAATTAAAAAACAAAACAAAACAACACAACATGACTGGAATACAAACAGGTTACAGAAAATCAGAAGTATAGAGTTAGGTTTTCCACAAGCCTATCCCCTAAATGTGCCATACTTCCTTCCGGACTCTTCCACATGCTTTCCATACATAAAACTTTGATCTGCTTTTATCTAAATACTGCTTTTGCAAGAGTATTTGCCAGGTCAATAAAATTCCTCTAGCGGCAGTACATAATTTTTTTATTTAAAGATTTTATTTATTCATTTGAGAGAGAGAGAGAGCACGAGCAGGGGAGTGGGCAGAGGGCAGAGGGAGAAGCAGGCTTCCCACTGAGCAGGGAGCCCAATGCGGGGCTCGATCCCAGGACCTCAGGATCACAACCTGAGCTGAAGGCAGACGCTTAACCGACTAAGCCACCCAGGCGCCCAGCAGTACATCATATTTAATGTTGCGTTCTGTCCCGTTCTGGAGCTGTATCAGAATTCATTATGAATTCCCCGTGTCCCTAGGATTCCTATACTACGTAAGAGGTCAAAGGTCTCTCCTCTGCCACCTCCCTCACCCCTCTTGAGGGAACCTCTGCTACATTTTGGTGATACACCACGTGTACTTAATCCCATACGTGGATTACAACACACACTTTGTCTGCAACTTCGTTTCTTGCCCACTTAATATGTTTGGGCGAATGTGCTAGGCAGGTCCTCCCTATTCTCTGTACGGCCATGGCTGTGCCAGTCTGCACCGTGTGGGGATGCTCGTCTGTGGAACCATCCCCACAGCTCTTCGCACAGCTTTCGGCGGGACCTAGGACACTAAGGACACGTCTCCAAGACCAGCTCCACCATGTACTTAACTTGCTGTGTGCTCTTGGGTAAATGATACAACCTCCCTGTGCCTCCCCTTCTTTATCTCTAAAACGTGAGTTAATACAGGTAAAGAATTTCCTAACAGGGCCGTGGCTCTAAGTACCTTATAAGAGTATTACCACTACTGCAGGGCAGGGTTCTCTGAGGCCAGGATTTGTACTTTTACTTATTCTTGGAAGTATGGCTCCTGGTATAGAGGCCAAGCACGGAGTGTGCATCAGCAAGGGAACAGCTGACTAAGGCACACCAAGAATTTTATTCTAGAAGTACAATATATTCAGAAAGATATTCTTACAGTCCGTTAAAAACAAAAAAAAAAAAAAAAAAAAAAGAAAGGAAGACAAGATGAACCCCGGTGCAGCAAACTGTCACAGCTGTATCGTGGCGGCTTCTGCTTGTGCCCTGCTTGGCCGCGTCCCAGCTCACAGGCTGGCCCGACCTTCAGCTGACATGGCTCAGCTCACAGAGTCCTCTCCTACAGGTCACACACTGGGAAAAGGAAAGTCTAAGGCAGGCAGTGAACGGGGAGCTGGGGGAACTCCCCGGGGCAGCGGGGCTGGCCAGCCTTGCTGTGCGCCGCTGACGGGGTAACAGAAACTGCAAGTGCTGGGTGGACAGAACCCCAAAGCACTCAAGTCCGGTTCAAGGAACTGATCCCTTAAGAAGGATCGGAGCCAGGCAATGCGATGCTTGCGCCTGAAAGCTCAGCATGGCGCCGTTCACGGTGGAATGGCTGCACCCCATGCGGCTGCGCAATGACAGGGCCTCCGTCACACTTCACCGCACCAGACGGTGGAACACTACGCGGCCAGTAAAAGTCATTTGTGATGGAAAATGTTTCTGATGTATCATGTGAAAAAAGCACCCCAGCTTAAATCGAAACCTAAAACAAAAAAAGTACAGTAGAAAGGATATACCAAATTGTGTATGTTGGGTGATATGAGACGGCGGGTGGTTTGTGCTTTTCTTCTCTTTGATTATCTGTATTTTTAAAAATCTTCTAGAATGAATACATGTGCTTTTATAATAGGTAGAAACAAAATAAGAAAAGAGTTTCTCCTCTAGGGAAGCTTGCCCGGCCTTTGTCTATTTGATTTCCAAGCTGGTTTTGTGTTTTCCCCTCTCCAATTAAAAGTCCTTTCTAGGGTTGCCTGGGTGGCTCAGTCGGTTAAGCATCTGTCTTCGGCTCAGGTCACGATCCTGGGATCGAGTCCCACGTCGGGCTCCCTGCTCAGCAGGGGAGCCTGCTTCTCCCTCTCCCTCTGCCTCTCCCCCTGCCTGTGCTCTCCTGCTCTCTGTCAAATAAATAAAATCTTAAAAAAAAAAAAAAGGCCTTTCTGAACTGCCTTTTTAACTCTGAAGGTCTGACAAGCCAACTTTCCCCCAAAGCTGGAACACAGAGAGTGCACCGCTGGAGCGAGGCCCATTAGGAACAAGAAAGGATCAGGAATTTCCAGGCCGACCCCCACTCCCTGCGAAAACCCGGGAGATGGTGTAGCTGGGGTGCGCAGGCAGGACTGGGTGGAAGGCAAGGGGACACGCTCCTTTGAAAAGCACTACCACCCCGAGTACAGCCTACTAAAACGCTCTTCCCTTGGCCATCATCATTCCACTCCTGAGAATAGCTTCTAAGAACATAACTGAAGAAGAGGAGGCAGAGGGAGAAAAACTGTGCAAAAGTCTGGCCCCGATTCCCAACCAGAGGGGATGCTGCAGACAGCGGTGTAACACAGGGCCGGACGTGAGCCCTGGCCGGTGGCCTCATGCAGTGGTTCTTTTTTTTTTAAGATTTTCTTTATTGTTCATTTGAGACACAAAGATACAGAGACAGAGCACAAGCGGGCAGAGCAGCAGGCAGCAGGCAGAGGGAGAGGGAGAAGCAGGCTTCCCGCTGAGTCAGGAGCCTGATGCGGGGCTCGATCCCAGGACCCTGGAATTATGACCTGAGCCGAAGGCAGACGCTTAACCCACTGAGCCACCCAGGCGCCCCACTGTGCAGTGGTTCTAACAGAGGATGGGTGAATGGGTCTGGGCTTTGAGTGCAAACAGCTGCACACTTCACACAAAGAGACAATCAGCCAGCATCTACCTCTTGACAGAATACCACCACCACCCAGGAAGCAGTTCTGCCAAAGCCTGAGCTTGTATCTGATGGGGTCTCAGGATCCAACTTCCGACTGACATGTGGAGGACAGAGGAACATGTTTAACAACCGCATGGGGATGCAAAATCCAAACTGGAAAAATCTACTAGGACGAATAACCCAGTTCTTCCAACATTATGTGTTACCAGAAAGGGGGAGAGATGCACGGAGACCTTCAGCCTAAGAAACCTAAGAGGCTGAATGAACTAGACCTTATTACATTCAATCTTGATTTGAACAATTTGTTAAAGAAAAAAGGTGTTTATGAGACAATCAGAAACGTAAACTGGGTATTTTAAGGTATTAAGAAATTTTGGATTTTCAAAATATGATAAAGCATCTGAGACGTAACGGTATGCAGTGTGTGTAAGTGGTATGAGGTCCACATCTGCTACAGACTGCCTGGGGGCAGGAAACAGACAGAACAAGCTCAGGTATGACCTGATCATTGCTGGAGATGGGTGATGAGCATCTGGGGGTGAGGTGGAGAAGTCTGTATTATACTATTCTGTGTTTTAAAGTATTTTTGTCTGGGGCACCTGGGTGGCTCAGTCATTAAGCGTCTGCCTTCGGCTCAGGTCATGATCCCAGGGTCCTGGGATTGAGCCCCACATCAGGCTCCCTGCTCCGTGGAGAGCCTGCTTCTCCCTCTCCCACTCCCCCTGCTTGTGTTCCTGCTCTCGCTATTTCTCTCTGTCAAATAAATAAATAAAAATATTTTTGTCTATGTTTATTATGGGCAATTTCAAATCCAGTAAAAAGAGATAGCAAGAGAAAAGAATGGGAGAAGTACAATGAGGCGGTGGTTGGAGGGAGACGGCCTGGCTGGGATGCTCACAGCACACTGGCTTCTGGTGGAATGGCTCAGAGTGAACGGCACATGCCAGGGTGCCATCCCCGAGTTGGGGAGGGGCGGGGCTGGTGCAGAAGCACGGGGTCCACCTGAGGACATGGCAGGCCACTTCCTGGGTGCCACGTGCAGGCAGGCAGGGGCATGCGGTGGGCCGTGAGGTGCGGGGGCGGGGGCTCACATCCTGTTCACTCAGAACACAGAAGCGAAGTCGTTTCGAGAACAGAGAAGGTGTGAAGGAGACGGGGACTAGGGAGGGCAGGGGCAAGTCAGTGGATCCTGCAGATGGAGGGCTCCAGGCAGCCTCAGAGGACCACGTGAGCTCAGCAGACAGGAAGCAGAGCAGAGCCACCATCCTCACTCTGCTTCTCCATCATGTGCAGGTGTGTGGAGCCAGCCCAGAGCGGGTCAAGCGAGCAGAACCAGCACAGGAGCGGTGCGGAAGAGGAGGAAGAGCGTTAGGAGAGATGATGCTGGCTCAGGACCCCTCCTGAGGGACAGTGAGAAAGTGGCAATGGCCACAGGGGTGGGGGTGGTGGGGCTAAGAATCGCTGTGGTTTGGGAGCAAGAAGAAGGGAGCTGGACAGGCAGGTGGAAGGAATCAGTGGTAACGTGCGGTCGATGGGGGAAGAGCACAGGGCTGAATCAGGGCAGATCGTAGACAAGTGGGAACAGTGCTCCAGAAACACCTCAAACTTCTCTGGGATCAGGACAGCCCTTTGGGCAGAGGTTAAAAGAAGAAAACAATGACTTGAGATAAAGACTCAGTAAATCCGGGGGAAGCTTCCTCTGTGTTCCACGCAGAATGAACCGGCAGCTACCTTTTATTGTAGGACACAGAAGCCCAGTCAGTGCTCCTCCAAATATACCACTTTCCTGAAGACCTCGGGAGAGGGGTGGATCCCAGCTTCCCACCACAAATCCCTAACTTTGACTTCTGGGGTCAAAGGTCTTGCCGTCAGTACTGAAACCCATGGAGCGGCCACAGGTCCTCTGAACCCCATCTGCACCTAGCGTGGGCCCTGTGGCCTTGCGGACCTAAGTGAGGATGGACAGGATGAACCAAAGGCATCTGTGGATGTTCTCAGCTCCCAGGCTGGAGCCGGCAACAAAGAAGAGGGAGCAGATAAGACAACGGACATGCTGGTCTTATGGATGAAAAGCTCGATCAGGATCCAGGAAGATTTGGTCAAAGAACCGAGTGTCTTTGCTTGGCAGGGAAACACTGCTTTCTTGTACTTCTCAGAGCATGAGGATCTCTACTTTGCATGATGGATGCTATCCCAGGGAAGGATTTCTGTGCCACAGAAAGCGAGGGGCTTTCTGAAGCATGATCTCATTTCGCCCTTATAAAACCTCATGAAGCAGGTATTCCTGCCCACATTTACAGGTGAGGAATCTGAGGCTTCGGGAAGCTTCCGAGTCCCCTGCCCAGGCCACTTGGCAAGTGAGTGGCAGAGGTGGTACTTGGACTGTGTTTGCAAGAGGAGAAAGAATGGTATCCCCAGACCCAGGGACGATAACATCTTCTAGAAAAGGACAGTGGTTTTTTGGGAGAAGTATGGTGTTTTGCTAATCACAAAAACTGAGTTTATAAATATCTTTCTTCGTTGAACAGATATTTATTGGGCACGTACTCCATGCTAGGTGCTGCTTTAGGCATCTGGGATCAAGCCATGAACTAGAGAGACAGAGACAACTGTCCCCTTGGAGGGTACCATGACAATCTAATTACGTGAACACGAGAAAGAGAAATCTTACCTTTCTGAGGTAGTTTAGGAAGAACTCTTGGACCAAGGGCAGTCTTTGCAGAGCTGGTGCTAATTAATAAATAAGAATAATTAAGGATCTCAAAATGCTGTAATATCATTAAGTGATCTAATATTCAAGGCAATTACAAGAGTTATGCTGAGTTCTCTAAAAACCCTTTCAAAATTTCTTTAACAAAAGATTACAGTCTGTTTTCCACTATTCAAAATCTGCCTGGCTGGGGAGGACCCAGGAAAGGGTGAACAGGCCAGCTCTGTGAATGATAAAGCCACCACCTCTTCCCCTCGAAACCTGTCCTCAGAGGTAAAATGTCTGAGCGCCCGGTGGAGCATGGCCCCGGGGGACCACATGGAAGTCCGTCTCCTCGTGGGATTCTATCTCTCACCCTAACTCTTGCCACCCCCACTTCCAGGGGAGGACACTGAAGTCTGGGGCGTTTCAGCACAGGGTCCCAAGGCTGGCCGGGGAGGAGATGTAAATGGAGACCTCGCTCTGTTTAACGCCAGAGCTCCCGTGTCCCCCGCGGCACCAGAGCAGAAAGCTTGGGTCTCAGACCTCCAGGCTTTCCCTCCGCTTGGAGCACTTACCAAACGAGTAGGGAAAAACACCCAAGTCTCGGGAATAGGAAGTCCATCCCACGGGGTCTGAATAACGCAGTGTTCCTCCCCATTCCCCTGCCACCACCGACATGCCAGGGCCGCGGGCTGCCGCAGTGCTCCTTTAGCAAGAGGCTGGAGCTATTCTCAGAGGACGCCAGGGCCCTGCAGCCTGAAGGAGGAACAGCAGCCGAGCACCGGAGTCCTCCGTGCCAAGAGCCCCTCTGAATCTCTCGTTTGTCCCCTTGTGTCCTATGATGTCCCAAGAATTGGCTTTCCCCTCTTTCTCTCCTAACTGCATTTAAAGGAACAGGGAAAGCCAAACCAAACGAACAAAACAGAGTCAAAGAAGATGAAATGCACGTGCTGTCACTTCCTAACCACTCTCTCCTCAGCTCTTGTGAAATCCTACTGCCCCCGGGCCATGGACATAATGTCCCTGCGAATCCAGAAGCGGTGAACCCCTCTGGAGCGTGTGTTTCTCACGTCCGGCCTCGGCATGTTCTCAGGGAAGCACACCTGCTGATTACTGACGTGAGCACGACGCTGGTTCCTGACCAAGGCCCAGGGTCAACACTGAACACCCGTGGGCCTGGGCTGCTTCCTCTGCAAAGGAACACGAAGTCGCTGCTGTGTGCACGTGGCTTGATTCTGCTTAAAAAGCATTTTGTGGGCACTCTCCACGTATCAGACACTCTCCCCCTCTGGAAGAAGACGCCGGAACTGCAGTCTGAGCCCGGCCCCCCACCCCCCCGGGTGGAAGTCGGAACCCAAGGGGAGGGGACGACGGGACGTGGAGTCTGGAGGACAAGTGGGTTGAGTCCAGCTTTGACATCTGCCACCACTTCACCTCTCAAGTTCTTGGGGCCGCTCCCTCGTCTATACGATGGAGGAAATAGTAATCGGCCTATCTGACAAAGTTGTAAAGACTAAATAGGACAGTGGCATTAAAATAAATGAGAACTTTGTTTTGCTCTTTGATAAACTCTGGAAAGCAACCCCCACATACCAGCTGACTCCTTCTCCCTAAGGTTTTGGGACTGTAAGTGGCTCTTTGTGTCTTTATCTCAGATCGGGCCTCTAGAGAATATTCTTTGCGTTGGGATTGGATAAATGTTGCCCACAGAAGATCTTCCAAAGACCCATTTCTGTGAAAGGATGGAAGGAAGGGATGCTGCTTTTAGCCTAGCCTAAGAAAATCATACAAACGGGGCACTTGGAAAGAGTCCTATTTTTATGTCTGAAAATCTCTGGGCTGTCAGATTTCCCTGAGAACTGTTTTCATTCTCAAGTCCGCAAAAAGGAGTCAAGAGTAACAAAACAAAGCTACTTAGTTAAAAAATGAAAAATACCACCTCATTCTGGTAGACTCTGACATGAGGGAAGTGAGGCCAGTCCCCACTGGGAACCGGAATGGGGGAGAACCTGGCACTGGACAGCCCGGCCTGCCAACGTGCCGGGGGACAGTGGCTTGTCATGGGGGCCTGACGGACGGGTGCATACTGACAGTCCACATTTCATTTCTCCTCACGATCAGGGGCGGGCCACACTTTGAGCAAACTGCCACCAACACCCCTTTCTAGAATTCCGAAGAGTGAACTATGATCCCAGCTAAGAGAGAAACATGAAGGCAGCTTACCTTGATTGCTGAGACAGTCCCTCAAACTTGTTTGTGGTCTTACTTGATGATGATGGACCCACATCGTTACCTACAGGGAAAATCAGATGTCAAGTTGCATCTTCAGGCAGGGGAATGGAATAAGGGGACTCAGGACTTGACAGACAGGCACCCCTCTGGTTCCAGAAAGGAACTGAAAAGTCTCGAACTAGAATGGTATGCATTTGTAACTTTGAAACAAAACTAGCACCATTTTGGGCTCTGACAGTATGTTTTGTTTTTTTTTTTTTGGTATTCAAGGACGATGTCAAAAAGATGAACAGCCCACCCCCAGACAAAGCCTATAAGATCACAGGACTTTGGGGATGTCCCATTGGCTCAGGATCTTGTCCTTAGCTTGGGCTCGGGGAAAGAAGAGTAAAACCTCAAATTCACCCAGAGGTTGCAATGCCAGACTAGGCCTGGCAGCCAGACTCAGAATACACAACCCACAAACTGTGTCTGTATGGATGCTATTCAGTAGGATGGTGATAACTGGCCATCTGTGGGGCGAGACTCTCAGTCACTCTTGCCATCACTCACTCAGACATTAGCATTTATTAAGTACCAACTAGGTGCAAGGCATGGATGGAGAGCAGAAGGCCCAAAAGCAAATCAAATGTCTCTGCTCTCGCCGGGTTTCTGATCTGGCCTGGGCAATGTACATGTACAAACTAGACTGATAATGTGGAATGAGGTCAACGGTGAACAGGGTTGTGTGCTACGGAAAGGAAACGGGGTCAAAACCTCACTGGTAAGAGGAGCAGGAAACATCCTCACTGGGGGACGAGGCACCTGAACAGTGAAGAACTTTCTAATCGGGGGTGCGGGGGGCCGCAAAACCACATACGTGCTCTTTGTCCGGGAGAAGGCAGAGAGATGGGTGAGAATAACTCCTGTGGGACCCATCCCACGGTGGGAGGAGCACAGGGCCCCATGCTGCCAGGCGCCCAGGAGGAACCCCTGGACCCTGCAGGGGCACAGCTGTCTCTGGGGCTCCAGCTCATGTCCTGCCCACCCTTCCAAAGACTGCTGTGCAAAGTCCAGCCCCTTCCTCCCCTGCCTGGACACCCACAGGATCCCCCGGGTGCCTTGGGGAAGGGGCTGGCTGAGGAGAATCAGGAACAGGAGGGCAGGGGCAGAGGACAGGACTGGCCAAAGCACTGACTCTGCATCACAGCACCTATGGCCGCCCAAGCGCTTCTCAACTCCACACAACAGGAAGAGCTGGTGTCCTTATCCTCATTTTAAAGAAGAAGAAACAAGGTTAAGTGCCTGCAATTCACACGGCTACCTGGTCTACCCAGAAGTCCTGACTGGAAGTCCTGACCACGGGTCTACAGCCTTGTCACTACCCGTCCTGACGCCCCGATGGTAACGTCAATAATAGCGACCGCCGTTCATTGAGCATCTACTAGGAGTGAGGTACGGGGTAAGTACGTCACTGGGATGAGGTCCATGACGTACATAATACAAGTACCCTCCATGTTGTATATGAAGAAACACACAAAGTGGTACAACTAAGCCCAAGGTCAAGTAGCTGGTAGGGGTGCGTGCTGGGATACAAAGCCGAGGAGCCGGCCTCCAGGATCTGTACTAACCAGCCCCCCATCACCGCTCATCCCACTGAACCTCCCGGATGGGGGAGGATGGCCGAGGGCTAACAGGGGGCCTCCTGGACAGAACTTTCTGTAACTCTAGGACACTGCTGCAGGAAGAAACGAGCTAAACTGGTGTTACCAGGGCCGACGATTTTCAAATATAGCTTTATTTTACTAAGGCACTCCTTCCAACCACCGGTACATTTCCATGAGCCATCACTGGTACTGAAGGATGCCTCCGGCAGCCTCTCAGGGAATCCTCCGAGCTGTGAATGCCGTTCAGGTAGGCGTTTCTTTTCAGCACGGTGTTTAGCGGGACTCCTTAGGATTGGCTCTCAGATCTCACACTCTCAGACTTCATTGAGCCATAACAATCAAAATATCAAAGGAAGTTCTATGCTAGGGTAAACCACTGCATCTGTTAATTCCCTTTCCAGGTAGGAAACATTCCAAACCAGTGATTCTTAACCCTCTTACGTGTGGGACCGACTATGAGACCATTTGGGCTGCAGAAGGCCCCTCGCTCTGCTTCTGGCCACCCACTCTGCTGCCACACAGATGAGCCGTCACCCCAGGGGCTGCGGCCTGACCCTGGAGCCCAAATGTCCGTGTCCTCCTTTAACCCTGCTCTCTGGCCACTCAAGGTGACTCTCCATCTCCAAACACACTGTCTTTCTCTGCCTCCATAACTTTGGCCCTCTGTCCCTTCTCTCTGCAACACCAAACCCCTCCCACTCGTGGTGAACTCCTATGCAACCTGCAAAGAGTCTCTCTAGTGTCAACTTCTGGGAATTCTTCCCTACCCAGACTTAACCACTCCCTCCTTCCTGTCAGCCTACCACCATTCATCATCGGGCAGTGGTTAAGGGTGCAGATTTCGGAGCCAGACAAGCCTGGGTTTGACCTTCAGCCCCACCATCGCCCAGTGGGTATGAGCTTGGGCTACAATGCTTTTTCTACTAAGCCTCAGTCCCCTCATCTATAAGATGGAAACGAAATAGTATCTACTCCACCAGATAGGTATGAGCATCACAAAAGATAAACTATGGAGTGCACAGTGTATGTGCTGGGCCACAGGGAGCATGACACAAATGGAAACTATTATTCACAGCTCTCTGATGGAATGCAACAGAAATGATGACGACCTACTCACTGAGCGAGCACCTCAAAGGCAGGGCCTGTGCCTTGGACATCATCGTCACCTCACCTGCTAGCCCGGCCTCTGGCATACAGTAGCCACTAGGCTCCTGAGGAATGACGTCAGGGCCCCCGGCACTGACTCATCTGCCTCTCTGCCCACGGCTTCATTTCCCCCACACCTAGGGGAAGGTCTCTGTGGTTGGCAGACAGGAACCCCAGCAATCTCATGGCTAGGCAAAGGCCACATGCCATGCCTAGGAAGAAAAGCGTGACTTAGACACATTTCTGAAAAAAGGATAGCATTCAAGGGAGGAGTAGAAACACGGAAGCAGTTCAATCCCTTCTTCTCTCTTTGTGCAACTTGGAAAAGGACTCGCATGTACAAGAGATGTGTGTGAGACAGAGCCGGGGACAGATGCTGGGCCAGCAGGTGAAGGAGTTGTGGCCAAGACTCGGGGTCAGAAATGTCGGGCTAAGAGGCTGTGGACAGAGAGGAGGACACTGGCCCAGCCGCGAATGACACACAGGCTCCAGGAGTCTTCTGGAATAGTGGATAAATAGATGAGACTTGGAGTCTGAAGTGAGTTCATACACCAGGTCTGAAGTGACTGGATTTGTGATTCTATACAAGCATTTGACTGCTCTGTGCTTCAATTTCCCCAGTGATAAAATTCAGACAGTGACCACCTCTATCGTACACAACGGCTGTGACGGCTGAATGATGGATGAACAAGCGCACGGCGCCTGGTACACGGGGAATACTCTACAAATGGTCGTAGCCGTTATTAATTTCTAGATAAGCATGCACAACGGAAGCAGGGGGTGGGGGGCAGGGAGCGGACATGAAAATGTACTGGGAAACTCAAGAAAAGGGAAGAACAAGAGATTTCTGTCTAGAGGCTCTTTTATAAACCAATACTGTTCCAATGAGCGGATGTGCATGCCTTGGATCAGACATTTCAAATGCTGAGTCTTTCACCTGAAGTTCTGGCCTTGAAATAGAAGGGAACCAATCTGTGGTATAGTTTTCCACTTATTATCTGTTCTACAATAAAAAAAAAAAAAAAAAAGCTTATACAACTTTAAATCCCAGTGACCAAAGATAAGGAATGTGATTTCTAGAGGTCATGTAGCCTGGGACTGGTAGAACCCAGATCAGAACCTGGGCTTCCAGAATGTTCTTTTAATGCATGTTATGGTTGCCCGTGATGTGTGCTGTCGAGACTTCTCTGAATACGGCCAAAGGACGGAGGTCCTGCGGTGAGCTGCTCTTAGGTATTAATTATACGACTCTCAAGCATGACAAGAGGGTTAATCTTATGGCCACCACAAACTGGATAATTAGTTGTATTTTTTCTTTGCTCTTGCCTGTAAAAACCTCAGTGTCAAATCTGTGGTCTATTTCCAGCCACTGTATGTGATCTTATATTACACATTTTGCGAAGATATCACACTCTTGGACTTTTACCTTGTTACCTTTATTCTCTCTTTGTCCTCATTTCTTAATTAATTTTACTTAAATTGTGTTAAAATACGTGTTGGCCTATTATAAAAGTAGGTTATAAACAAATTATGTATTTCCAGAGGTGAGGTTTAATGACATGCCCCTTGAAAAATCAAAGTCCCCATACAACCCAAATCTGCCCATAAGCCTACTTGTTTTCTCATCAAAAGCCTGCCTTAGCAGTCTCCTGAGACAGATGGCTGAATTCATCACAATAGCGGGACTTGAGTAATGTGATGCCTGGGCTATTTCGGGTGCCGTGGACACTGGTGCTGGCAGGGAGAAAGCCTGGAGCGGCCTTCCCTGCACACCAGGGCTCCATGCTGCAGATGGACGAGGTGGCACAGCCAGGCGGAGGGTACCTTCCTGCCCGGCTACCTTTTCCCGTCTTTGCTTCATGGGCAAAGAAACAGCTGCTGACATGGGGAATGGCCAAGGAATCACGGAGCGATCACATGTAGAACACAGCAGAACATGGAGAGGGGGAGGAGTGCAAGCTCTCTCAGCCACACAGGCTGGTGACAGATCTTGGCTCCCTGAGTACCAGCCGTGGGAACTTGGGCAAGTGATTGAATCTTTCCGCGTCTCACTGTCCTGAAAGTTGAGGTCACGTAGCATTTCCTACTTTGTGGAACTGTGGTTAAGAATTAGATTAAGTACCGGGGTGCCCGGCTGGCTCGGTCGGGGGGGATGCGTGTGGCTCTTGATCTCGGGGGTTGTGAGTTCAAGCCCCACGTTGGGTGTAGAGATTACTTAAATAGAACTTTAAAAAAATTAGGTAAGTACTATTAACTAGCCTAGCCCCATTTTACAGCTGGAGAAACTGAGGTATGGAACAATTCAAAAATAATCACTGAAAGCCACCAGGCTACCAAGTGGTAAGGATGGGTCAGAATCCGGGTATGGCACAGGGTCCACACTGTGCTCTGAGACAGAAACAGCACATGCCCTTGTAAGGAGTTCAGAATGCCCTGGGAAACACAGTGCACCCAGAACCACCGTGGTAACCCTGTGCCAGAGGGGCCAGACTGGGAGTGTGGGGGTGGCTAGACTGGGAAGGCCCCTTGAACGGGTCCCTGGAGAGCAGATCCTGAAGGATGACTAAGCATTAACACAAATGAGTAGAATATTCCAGGCTGAGGCACATTATAAGCAAAGGCTCAGATCTTAGAGGAAAGAATGTGGTTCGGGAACCTGGTGTATCTATATGGCAAGCATGTTGCGGGAAGGTGAGGCCTTGGGAGAGCCAGAGGCTTACACCTGTACCATCCCCTCATGCTGGTATCCATTTCTTGGGCCCACATCCTAATGATGGGTCCACAGAGGGAAGCTGTAGGCATCATAAATGCTGCCGAGGAGACTGATCTCCCCATGTGTTTTATTAATAGTCTGGATCCCGCTTCTGGCTTCTGGAACACCATGTCAGCGGGAAATAGGTAGGGACAGACCAGGCCTTTAGGTATCTCTCACATATGTGCGCCCACAACTAACTCAGAAAGAATGGCCCTGACAGTCTCAGAATTACTATTTAGGGCTGTTTGTGAGTGACCACCGAAGTCTGTGGCATGGAGAATTGTCACTAGGCCACAGACAGATTCCGGTTTTTGTCCCTCATGGCTGGTGGTAGGTGGGAGGCTCTCGCTGCGGAGAGCCACCAGCAGATGGCTCGGGGCCCCTGTCTTCGAAAGGCTCCCTGTTGGTGGCACCAACTCTCACAGAACGGTGACTCTGTTTCTTAATGAAAAATGCCCCTTGCCCACAAAAACAAAAAACAAACAAAAGACCAGCAGCTACGAGTCCTGCTACTGAGTGACGGGAAAGAAATCTAAGAAAGTGATTCCTAAGCCAGAAAACAGAAATTTCGTAAAATTAACTGTAGACCTACTGAGCCTGTAGGACGAATACAGGCACAATCAACTTTACACGGAAATAAAAACCGATGAACAACAGGATCAACGTTTAGTGAAATTGGGAAAAGGTGAGTTTATGATTTGTGGTATGAAAATCTGCACAGGTCTGACCTTCAGGAGAATGTTATTTGGGTTTGGAAAGTCCTCTTGGATGAAACCTGGGGACGTCTGGAAGGCGGGGATAGCAACCCGTGGACACGTCAAGGACACATGTAACACGCCGCTGTGTGCGGGAGCCTCCACTGCTCTTCCCTGGCTTGTCTCACCGGGGAGCTGACCTGTCACCGCCCTCCACAAATGTCTCCTCCTCTGCAGAGCCTTCCCCTGCAGTCTGACGCCGTTTCTCAGCATTTCCACAGCAGTCCGTTAACATGTCAGCCCTAACGGTCAAGAATTCCCTGGCTTGCCGGTCTGTCTCCCTCACGAGGCCGTGGGCTCCCTGAGCGGATGGGTCGAGAAGGCCCACACGACAGGCAGACACACATGCGCAGGGAATGGCCGACCACACAGACACGTTCGCACGCTCACTGTGGCGCCGCGGCCGGATGACAGACGGGTGCCAACCTGCATATGGGTGAGTATGGGTTTTTCCAAAGAATCACAACACCTTCGTATAGGCTTTTGAAGAAGCCCTCTAATGCATTCAGCTGAATTACCTATCAGTTACGATCAGAAACCCAAGGGAAAAGAAGCCACAGTGAAACTCATGGACAGAAGGAGGTGCCCATGGGAATGAGCACGCTCCTCTAGCAAAGGTTCTCTTTCTCTCCATGCCTGTCAGGGGCCTGACCCCCCTGGGCGCCGGGGAGAGACTCTTGGTGCTTGACTTCAATTGCTGGTGGGCTAGCGAGGAGTTCTGGGGAACTAAAAAGGTAGGAAAGACGGAAATTATGTGCCTTGTGGATATAAATTTGTCTGCGGTCAATGTCGCTAACTGACTCTGTGCACATTTATTCATCGTCAGGTGATTATGGAGGACCTACTACATGTGGGCTCGATGCTAGGCCCTGCAGACACAAAAGAGAAGACAGACAGAGTCCCTGCTCTCGTGGAGCTTACATTCTAGAGAGACCAAGAAGCCAAACACAGAGTACTAATCCACGGTGATAGGTGGTCTGAAGGAAATGGCGGGGGAAGGAAGCTCCTTTACAAAGGGGGGTCGGGAGACAAACGTTGAAGCCGGGAGGGACAAAAGGGAGCCAGGCTCTCGAAGCGCAGGACACAGCTGCAGGCGTGGAGTGGCCTCAGGAGGGAGAGCCCGGTGTGCTTGAGCAGTGAGGAGGCCGTGTGGCATGAGCGGAGGGTGGGTGCTGGACGGTCAGCCCCTACACCCTGCAGGGCCCCCCGGGTCCTGGGCCAAGGAGCTGGCGTTCACCCTGAAGCACACCAGGAGAGCTTTAAAGGTGAGAAGTGACTGTGTTTGATTTACGTGTTGAGAAAACCTTCTGCCTTATATTCTGGCTGCTGTGAGAATGGATGACTTTGCTTCTCTGAGTCTCCGTTTCCTCATCCGTGAATGAGGCTGACCACACCCACTGCACAGAGCTGCTACTGTGACTGAGAGAGATTTATGAGCATGGTACCTGGTGCCCAGGAAACGCTCAGCACTTTAGTACTGCTCTGGCTTTTAAATGACCCCAAATATCTTCTAGGACATGTCTTGGCCTTGGGTACAGTCTCCCGCGTGTGTATCCAAGCCCTCACCCGGCGTGTGTGCAGGCTGGCCCGTTTGCTGAATGCGCAGGTGCCCGCTGCCCGCTGCACCCCACGCACTGCCCGGCCCGGGCAGCGCTGGCCCTGACTTTAGGATGACTTACCCCAAGGAACTGCGCCTTTGTTTGGGGGCCCGTGAGGTAGTGGGCTGGGAGGGTCGGATAGGGTTCTCTTGTGTCCGGGTGGTGGGGGAGGAGGCCTCTTCTTGGACAGGGTGGAGCTGCCACTAGAGGTCTGGGTGCTTAGAGGGAGTGTTGAAGGTGGGCCAGTTGGACCTAGAAAGGAATCGAATGGGGCAGGAAGGTTAATCCCAGTCTCAGAGACAGAACAACCAGTACGCAGTTACTTCCACACACATGTGGTACGGAACACAGACAAAGCGCAAAGCTGGATATGGCCAATTCCATCAACTCAGCAGCTCACAAAGAGCGGTTTCAAAATTGCTGGTAAAATTAAAAAAAAAAAGAAAGATCACAATAAAAGAAAGGGAAGTGTGTGCTTTTAAGGGAATGCCCATCCCATGGAATGCTAATGGGTTTAAGATCCTCATTTAGGTACCATGGGAAAAATAAAACATACATTTTAAATGAATAACTTGGTGGGACCATCACGACATCCATGGAGGAAGAAGGCACACAGCACTGCTAGCAAAATCAACGGAGAAAGAACAGAGTAGAGACTAACCCTTCAGGGGGCCACAGGGTGGGACACGGAAACGTTCACAGGATTTTTCTCTCCACTACAACTTTTTCCTTTAGTCTGTAATCTTTGCCTGAAGTTTTTTTTTTTTAATAACTTTTATCAAGAACGAAGGATCCAATGTAAAGAATTCCTTCAAAAAAGAGAAATTCAAAAACTCTTTTTTTCCTTCAATTCTGAGTTGTTCTAGAAATCATAAACCACCTACTGGAAGCCTGAGTTAAGTTACACAGATTAGACATTGATGCCTGTAGATTTAAAAAAAGACTCAGCTTTCTCCAGAGGGAAAGACGGGATGGCAGTAACGATTACTATTCCACACACACACACAACCACTACTGCAAAACCTGACTTTTCCGACCTAATGTTTTAAGAAAAAAATGGAGTTTGTTTTCAAGAGCGGTTACAGGATTAGTATTTATGGTATTAGTTTTGTTTATTCAAAGCGATGCTGAGTGGCCGGTGGGTGCCAAGCACTGGATACCGGGCACCGCGGCAAGCATCTCTTTATGCAGCATTCCCAGGTACACAGTTTAACTGTGTTCATGGACAACTGTTTCTGCAAGCAGTTAACGAAAAAAAAAAGGGAAGGAGGGAGAAAAAAAAAAAAACAAAAAACACTGCCACACCAAATTTTTAACACAGGATAGTAGATACCTGGTGATCCAGAAAGGCTCCAAAAGAGCTTTTTATATTCTGTGTATTAAAAGAAAAGCTTAATTACTGCTGGCTTCCTTCCTTGGTAAAATAAGCCTTGTATTTCCCATTACTGACTCCTGGTCAGCACCAGCACTGATTTACACCAGTGATTCTCAGAGACAGTCTTGTTTTGGAAATCAATACTGACAACCTCAGTAAGATCATCATCTGTTTTCGGATACAATGGCCTGAGCTCTACAGGTTACCCTCTCTGTCCTACTGATGTGATACCTCACGAAAGCCTTACTCTTACTCCAAATTCCAAATTAGCACCTGGTTATGGTACCAGTCCCGCAGTTTCAGAAATGATTTCATAACAATAAAGTGACTGTTACTATAGCCTTGCATTTGTATAATGATTTGTACTTTTCAAAATGTGTTTGTGGGTTTCCTGGGTGGCTCATGTCGATTGAGCATCTGACTCCTGGTTTTGGCTCAGGTTGTGATCTTGGGATTGTGGGCTCGAGCCCTGCAATGGGCTCTGCACTCAGCATGGGGTCTGCTGTAGATTACCCCCCCACCCCGCTCCTCCCCCTGCTCACGCACGTGCATGCACACTCTCTCTAAAATAAATGAATAAAATCTTAAAAAAAAAAAATAATGTATTCATATTCCCCTTGATTTTTCATTATTGCCCCCTTCTGCAGTCAGGAAAGCAGGAATTTGGAGTGTGTAAGGTTTCCCTGCCATGGGGTGCGAAGCCGACAGTGCAGCTCTCTGGGAATGGCGCGGTGCTCGCTCGTCTCACGCTGCTGTTCCTGAAAGCCAGGACTGGGCTCTGTGTGCTGGGCACAATAGGAAAACAACCCTGATGACAACAGCCAATGCTCAGTATTAGGAAGTGTAACTTTCCTCTTGGAAATACACGGAGAACAGAGACTAGACAATGATGAAATTCTCCAGTACTTTCATCTTTATCGCCACCTAGGGATCTTCTGAGGCAGTGCATCTAAAAGTGATTGCCTAGAAACAAAAACGGCCAAAGACAAGGCACTAACAGGCCTGTGTCTCTGAGCAAAGTTGAATGTGCACCTGATTTCAGGAGTGATCCGACCACAGAGTCGTCCTGTAACCACAAACTGAGCAAAATCCAGCCTCCCGAGCTAGCATTTCAGAAATGAAGGCATCAGTGTTCTTTGCAGGATTATGTCCCTTTGTTTCACTTTCTTCATCTGTAATCAGATATTGATTATTATTTCCTTGTTTACTGCCTGTCTCCCCCACCAGACTGTAATTCTACCAGAGCCAGGATTTCTTCTAGTCTGGTGTACAGTAAGCTGCATTTAGTAATATAGTATTGGATAAACGGACGAATGAACTGTTACTTCTATCTTTTTAAGGAAAACAGAAGGGTTTCACTTAGGGTGACCAACCAAATACTAGAAATAGGGGAAAATAGCAGGGTCATGTTAAGTTTGAAAAGAAATATTCAATACTGTAATTTCACAGCCAAAAAACACACACACAGACCCACCTATTGTTTCGTAATAGCAGCTACAGAAAGGGAGGTATAACAATTTGGCTGGTAGGGCACGAGTTAAAAAAAGACTGAAAAACACTATATAAGGTCCCAGAAAAGCAGACCTAAACTTTAAAGATCTCAGGGGTGCCTGGGTGGCTCAGTCGGTTAAGCGTCTGCCTTCGGCTCAGGTCATGATCCCGGGGTCCTGGGACTGAGCCCCGCATCAGTTTCCTTGCTCAGTGGGGAGCCTGCTTCTCCCTCTCCCTCTGAGACCCCCCCTGCTTGTGCTCTGTGTCAAATGAAAGATTTAAAGATCTCAGAAGACTTTTAAAATTAGTAACTAGTCTCAAATGCTAAAAGGGATGTTTTATGCACAATAATCTAAGTCCTGGCTTAGGAAGGAAGCAACTCTGACAGGATAAAGAAAGCTAAAACAAAACAAAAGAGAATGAACACAGCATCAAACAAACACAAGAACTGGTGGGAGGCAAGATTAACAGGGTGGGGAGGATTGGAGGTGAAGCGGACGGCCTGCAGGGGCCTGTGGAAATAAGAGAAAATGCCCCACTCCTCATTTGCCACTAATACTGTTATGTCCAATTATCTTCTTTCTTAAAAATATGGCTCTAAAAAGCTTCCAGAGCTGCTATAAGTAAGTCTGAGGTGAGTGAAATCATTAGAAGGTCTTCCCAGAGGAGACAGCCTCGGCTCTTCCCAAGACGGTGCGCCTCGTTCCACAATCCCGTGAGCCCTCCCGATCACTCTGTTTGGATGTTCTCCTGTGTCTTCAGCTCCAGAGATGCCCACTGGACTCCTGGGGGCTTCCTTGCCACGAGTACCTCCGGGTCATCAGTTCGGGGAGGCCCTAACTGAGGTCTGTACCTCAGACGTGTGCCCAGCATGTGGCCAGGGCTCAGGAAGCTCGCACGCGAGGTCACTGTCCATCTCGAAGCCACTATGCTCACTCTGGGCAGTTTGCAAGGCTCTTGTTCTACATCCCTGGGCCCAACCGTTGGGACTCACAAAAGGCTGTGGCTATTTCCTGAGACCTGCTGTTCCCTCTGTTCACTAAAGCCCCCTTACGGGACAATAATATACTCACAGACTACAGAGGTGGTTTAAATGAAACCTCATCAGATAGGACTCGATCGTCAACAACAAGGAAATGAATCTACTTAGCCTGGAAAAACTGTCCTTCTGCAAAGCCATGCATGTACACTGAAATACATATTTTTAAAAAATCCATTCCTAAAATACATATTTTTTTAAAAATCCATTCCTAAAATCAGCATGCTTTTCAAATCTCCCTCTACATTCCCTAAATTCCGTAGAGTCACCATTTACGGAGTATCGTGTGCCTGATCTAACACTGAGGAGAGGTTTATACACATGATCCAGAACTGCCCTTGTAAAGCAGCACTGCCGTCATGATCATCTGCTTGCAGGGTGGTGAGACGTAAGGCTCAGAGAGTTTAGGAAACTAGCCACTCACACACATGAATCCGGCTCTGTGTGACTCAAGGCTGGACGCTGATCCTTGATGGTACCCTGCTCTCCTCCTGGGAATGGCCCTACGTCCTCCCTGGCCAGAACACTCGGGCCCAACTGTGTTCCCTCCTCTGCTCTGCACCTCATCAGTGAAGGGTCAGCCCAATCGGAACCTCATCCAGAGCCTTCTCTAACCCATCCCCTTTCCGCTGGGGCAACTGCTGTTACCTGTGACCTTCCACAAGGCTAAATGGCACTCAATGTTCTCTACGTTGCATTATAGCTGAATTTTCTCTTCTTTCCCAGACTGAAAGCTCCCTCGGGGTAAGATTCATGTCGTCTTCATGTCTCTCAGTGCCTGGCACATTCTGAACACAATACAAGTCTATGGAAATCATTCATGGCATAACTCAGGAGGATGCTTTTTCACTGTCCTTGTACATTTGGCTTTTAGTAAAACAGAACACCCAAAGGTCTGCCATGCCGGGAGGTCAAATAAAAGTACATCTTTGAAATTTTAAGTAAAAAAAACAAGACTCAGAGGATGGCTTTAAAAACTGTCTTGACAATTTTTGAAAACATTATTTGTAGAAACACAATGTACATATTCTAAACACGCTATGCCATCTATAGTAAGTGATAATAGCAGAAATTCTATCTACACACAACCCTGGACAAGACAAATGCTTTTCATGGTGTAGAGCTGACAAGTCTGTTACTTGAGAAAGTTATAGATGGGACACCTGGCTGCTCAGTCAGTGGAGCTTGAGACTCTTGATCTTGGGGTTGAGTTTGAGCCCCGCGTTGGGTGTACAGATTATTTAAAAATAGATAAAATCTTAAAAAAAAAGGCAGACAAAGGCACAGTGTACTTATGGTGAGAAGGGCCCTGCGTGTAGCAGGAAAGCACTACCATCACGGCTCTCGGGTGGGGAAACAGAGGCACGGCAGGTAACGCAGGACTGACCGCGTACTGCACACCTGGGCACGGGCTACTGCCCAGCCTTCACACTCCTTCCAGGACTCCAGGAAGTAACAGCACAGTGCCCGCATTCAAGGGCCTAAGGGTGGTTCCTACACGGCTCCCCAGACGTCTCCGTACGCAAGAGGCACAACACGACTCCCTCTGCTTTCCACACCTGGCAGTCGGGTGCCTTGTTAGCGAGCCTGTGCCCGTGGCCACACCTGAGGGCAAAAATCCCAGACACACTTTCAGCCCGCAACGTGGCCAGCGCAAGAGGACAGATGCGCCATGCTTTAAAAAGGATCAGGGGAGATTGATAAAAATAGACAAAAAAAAAAAAAAAAAAAAAAAATCGACATGGGTCAGGGATGACAGCCCATGGGATGTTTCAATATAGAGCCACTCAAATGGCTATCTTCCTATGAGGTTAAGAAAACATCCAGGAAAACTGTAAAGTCTCCAATGTAGGAATAACACTGATACTAGGAAAATATTTCCTAGGCCAGCCGCCATCATCCCGCAATGCACCTCGACGGCGGCAGCCTCATGTCCTGAGGACGCCTTCTCTCCCTTCCTGCCCCTCCCCGCCCTCTCTAATGACTGCCATGGGCCTTGAATGAAAGCCGCAGAAATGCTGTCTAACACGCTCACACATCTCAGACTCTGTAGAAAGACTTCCGACAAGTCAACAAGTCAACCATCACACCCCCAGTATATCTGGAGTAGTTTTAAGAGTGTCCCCTCCTGACTCCGGCCACACATTTCACAGACCCCGCTGCTGTTTATTCACTCAGCAAGCACGGACACAGTGCACTTGCTCCACACAGGGCTGCGAGGCCAGCTCACTCTGTGGCACCCGGGGCCGCCCCGCACGGCACATCTTGCAGCTTTCTCTCCCTCCTTCACTGTATGCCCAGGGCCCAGCCCATTTGTTAAACCGAATGCATGCAGTAGGATCAAACAAATTCCCATCCGTGGGATGCTCGCTATGTGCTAGTCACTACAGACATTATTCCGTGGTCTCTAAGCAGCGAGCCAGCAAGGTATGCGCCCAATCCTGGTTTTCACACGAAGACCCTGAAGCTCAACACCATCAGCTCAATATTAAGAAGAGCCCAGGGCAGGGAGAGGATGAGCATGTTCGCAGAAGGAGCCCCATCTCTCGGGGAGGGCCAGGGAAAGACGCTTCCTGGGGGAGGGGGAAGGGAGGCTGGCCCCACAGCGGCTCACGGCTGCCCAGGGCCCCGCAGCGTGGCTCACAGATGGATGTGCCTCAGACGGCGTGGTGCTCTCCCGCACTGCTCTGGGTTCTCACCTAAGTGGGGGGGGGGGGGTGGCACCTGGTTCGCACTCTCCGTGACACGAGCACCCACGAGTGAGCACTGCCCGGGGCCGTCGGCCGGCCAGCACCGTGCTGACACTGTGTAGACCGCCTGCTGGTGGCTCAGACCGAGGTTTGCAGCCTGCCGGAAGCAGGAATCCACAATACAGTCTGAAGCGCAGCCTCAAGTCACACGGGTATTCGCCCGATATTCACAGGTGCTGCTTCATGCCAGATTCTACGGTCCCGACTCCGCCAAGAGACGGGAGGAAACTGTTACTGACATGTCAGCGGTTCGGGTTTCAAGGCTTGAGAAGTTAGTTCTTTTAGGTAAGTCAAGTAAGCTTCCTGAGGCCAGATTTATCCCTCATTTCTCATTCGTTCACCTAACAAATGCTTTCCTTGAGCACACGATGCCTGCATCACACCAGCTCCCTTCAGAGCACCTGCTCATTTATGAGACTGGGGGGACATCACCGTGGCACCTTTTCTCCCCAAAGGAGCCGTTTTTAGAGCGAGGAGCTACGGTGGGTGCAGTGTCAGCAGCGGGCCCTCCCGGGGCGCCGACTCTGTGCCAGGCGCTCGGCTAGATGCTCCCTCTACGCCTCATTCACCTGTATAACATCCCGTGTCAGGCCGGTCTGTGTCGCTGTTAAAGATGTGCAACCGTACGAGAGGAGAAAACCGCAGCTCTCCAGCTTAACGTCACTTGCCAACAGAGTTAAATCAAACCAGCCAACCACAGCACGCAGCGTCTGCCTCCAGCCCCTGCTCTGGGGGACGGGTCGCACGGCACCATGCTGCTGCCCGTGTTCCTCCGTGTTCTAGAGACGTCTGTGGCCACAGCCCGACAGTCCCAAGGGTGCCTCTCCCAGGACTTCAGGGCTCTGCCTGTTACAAAATGCTTTCTCCACATACTGTCTTACTGGATTCTGAGGACAAGACCATGAGGAAGGCAAGACAGTGATCAAGCACCTTCCTCAACGTGGGAGAAGAATAAACCAGAAGGTCTGGTTTGGCGAGTCTTAAGGGCCATTTTTACTTTCCACCCTCTAACAGCCACTGTGTGGCCCGAGATCAGTTCCTCACCCTTTCCCAGGCTCAGTTTCCTCAGCTGTACAATGGGCAGCAGATCACCTTTCAGCATCCTTCCAGCTCTCTAAAATCCAGGTTCTAGGACATTAATTTTTTGCTCAAAGATGAAAAACAAACCAGTTTTGGCAAGCTTGAAGAATTTCAAGTCTTAACAAACATACATAAAGTGCGGGGCGGGGGGCAGGTGCTGATCATGAGGGAGAAACGTCTGCATACTTAAATTAATCTTACAGCTTTCACTGACTCTCACCGGACTTCACATCTGAAGAGGTTAGGCAGCAAAATGTGTCTAAGGCTCAAGGGTGGTGAGTTTGGGGTGCTGAACTGCCAAGTCTCCCCACTCCGACTGGAGCCCTGCTCAAGCACAAGGGGGCTTTGCTTGACGGCAACTTAGGTCAAACTTCCCTGCATTCTGATGAGGCAGCTGGAGATTCTTGAAAATATTCCTGTGCTGACTCAGAGTAATTCCGTCCTCTTTTCCCCTTTGTACTCCTCTTATTAGGGGGGACTTTATCCTGAGTGTCTGCTATCCTAGGATGCCTCGCCGGAAGCTGCCATCCATCCAAGCCCTAAATTCAGTGTGGAAATGACCACTGTTGCAAGCAGAGACCTCGACATCACTTCCACAGAAAATGAGCAAATCAAACGACAGATTCAAGACGTCCTTGTTTTCATGCAAATGGTTCTACTGGTTCAACAGAATGAAATGGAAAACACATAAGGGCCACAAAACAGAGGAGAATTATCTCCGCACAGAGTGTCAGCTGATTTTCAACAATGTCTTCTAAGATCTCCATTCTAAGCATTACCACTTTTCCAAATATAAGGGCACGCGAGCCAGGCTAGCTGCAGGGCACAGGTCCCTCCTCAAGCCACTTAGAAAGTCAAGGGGAGCTTGTGCTGCCTCGTCTCTCTACATCTGATGTCCCCCTATGAGCAGCCTGGAAGAGCCCTTGGGTTCTAGTAGAGACGAATTTCTATTCTCAGTGTCAGGATTTTGGGGGGTGGGCCTCGGGGGAAGTAGCTTGTCCAGGGCTGATCACAGTTGCTGCCATGGGCCAGTCGCTGAGCACTTAGCAGCTGGATCACTTAATACATTTGGTCTTTGTTTTCTGGGCCTCTGGTAAAGCGCTAGTTGGAATTTATTCAAGGCAGGAGACAGATGCTTGGCATCAAGTCAGACAGAATATTTTATGGGTTTCTGTGGTCCCTTGAGATAAAATTACAGAAAGGGGTGGAGGGAGGTGAGGCAGCCTCTTGGTCCCCAGGACACTGGTGTCCTTCTCTCTTGTAGACCTTCTCCAAGATTCTCAATTACCTGGAGGTTCTCTGAACAGGTACAGGCCCACCCTGTCTAGACAGGTCATCACTATTATGTTGGTAACCACAATCACGGGATATGAACCCTTCCAGAGTTTTCTTCGATTATTTTATCTGGTCTAAAGGTTCTTTGTGGTCCTCTCTGGGGTACAGAAAGGGAAATCTCTGGTCTTATCCGACTGCTACCCTGATAGGGAAACAGGATTATGCAGAGGTGGGGCAAGGCAGTACTCTTACCGCGCCGCACGCATCTGCAACTTGAGCGGTTCGTGTTTGCGTAAGAATCTGAAACCTTATTTATGTACATTCTAGCATACTGTATGGAAGGGTAAGAGAAACACCGGCGGGTCAAACCACTGGCTCACGTGTTGTCACTCTTCCGTTACGGTCGCTAGTTATCTTTGATGAGCACTGTTTAGGCCAAAACCTTATTTTAACATTTCTCCACTACTTTATGATCTATGAGGCCATTTGGGGTCTCTCTAAGAACACAGCTCCCATTTATAACACTATTTCAATGGAGAATAAGCTCTGAAAAAACACTGTTCTGAATAAAGCTCACAATTCTCAGAAAATAGCCCCAGTGTGATTCAAATAGGCATGGCATTGTGTACGGAGGGGCCCTCGGAACCTGTGTGAGCACGGGCTGAGCACACAGGGAGAAGCCTGCACTTGCCTTCGCTGGCTGAGAGACCAGACCCCAAGCTTCCCCCTGGCTCGGGTGACTCTTGAATGTTGCCATTTCTGCGTCTCAACTCGTCCCCGTAGAGGCGGGAACAGGCGGACTTTCAGAGCGGGGCACTCTCCGTGGATGTGGGCTACGGGACAAGCACTTTGTTGCCACAGACCAGGGCGGTGGGCCATCAGCCCCCGGCCAGCCCGGCGGAGGCACTGGACAACGCACTCACAGTGCCCCTCTTCTGGCTAAGATTCTTCCCAGGTAATGTCTCATGGAAAAACAATCCTCATCAGGAAGGCCAGGGGAGTGGGCTCAGGTCATACAGGCCCTGGGTTAGAATCACAGAGATCCAGAAACGTGAGGCCAATCACTCAACATCTCTGAACCAGTCCCCTTGTCTGCATGATGCCAGCAACTGCAGGACCCACCTCATTTTGTGAGCATAAAATGAGAAGTGCTGGGCTTAGGGCCTGTCACGAATAACTACTATCTACTGCTATCTACTGCTATTACTACCAACATCTCCAGAAGACAGAAAGCTTAGTGTAGAAAAGAGTAACTTTTTGAAGAAGAACTACAATTCCACACCACCTCATACAAGAAACAACAAAGGTTTGGCACCAGGTGGACCTTGGACTGAATCTCAACTCTACCACTTACGGGCTGTGTGACCTTGGGCAAGTCACTCTACCTCCATAAGCCTTAGTTTCCTCATCTGTAAAATGGGCACAAAAGCACATAACCTCACAGGACTGTTGTGAGGTGAGCACAACGTAACACATGAGGAGTGTCCACAACAGCATCTTACTGTTGGTGTTTAGCCAAATGGCAAGGCCCCTGTTTCAAGCTGTCCTTGACATCACATTCCATACTCTGCCACTCAGACACCCCTTGTGGTTTTTACCTCAAAGCTGCGTAGACCGCCAGCTTTGAGGACGGAGTCGCAGAGCCCTTCTCAAAGTCCGTACCTTTCCCGGCGTTTCTAGGAGGCAGAGGAGGCGCCTCTGTGGTTGGTGACGTGGGCGAATCTGTGCTTGTGGAGACGAAGATCTGGTTGGTGAAGGCCCCATAAGAGAGCCGCTGTTTGTCCCTCGGAGTGCTGAATCCCGGCAGCGACAGCTTGTCTTGGGGCGAGATACTGGAGGAGTGGCAGAAGCTCTGGGGCCTCGGGGAGCGCTCTTTCTTGATGGGGCTTGGCTGCGGATGACATAACAGTGCAGTGGGTGAGGCATTCACCGAGGGCTACACTTCGGCTCCAGCGGGAAGCGGGGCTCCTGTGGCTCTCTACGTGCTCTGAGGTCAGCCATGACCCAGCCCAAGAAGAGGCTCCTGATCCTCGCTGGGTTCACCACTATCAGGGTCACATTAGGGAGGTGCTGGTTAGCAGTCAGAAGTATTCAGAAGCCTAAGGGCACGGTCAACGGTAACTTTCAACTGAACAGATACCTGCCCTCTGCAGGACCCTCGTACTAGCACTGAACTGTTTTCTACCCTCGTGTGATCTCTACAGTGTGTTCCTTCCCTGATCAACCCTCTCCCATCAGAGTTCTCAGTCCTCGCCACCCTTCTCATTTTACATCCCCTTAGAAAGTAGCCTCCACGTTGTGGCCCTGACGATCCATACCTGTGGCTCCAAACCTGACCTTTCAGATCCAAAACTGTCTTCAATGGCCTCTAAGGTGTCCCTCGTGTTTGCGCTCCTGGTGACAGCGGTGGCATCCATGTAACTCCCCAAGGTGGAAGGCTCAAGGTCACCCAGAGCCACCAGGCCCCGTGTGGATAGCTGGGATCTCTGCCGGGTGCAGGCACCCACCAGCCCCCACGGAAAGCCCTTGGTTGCAGCTGCTTTCAGCCCCAGCACATTTCCCACACTGCGGCCAGAGCTGGTGGGGGAAACCTGCTCTGACAATTAATCTCTGTTGGCTTCTGCCTGCTTGGAGAAAGCCCAAAGGCCAAATTTGGCCCATAATGTGCTTCCCGATCTGGGTTGCCTGACTCTGCTGCAGGGCGGCCTCCTGCCTCTCCCACCCACCCATTTGCAGGCACCTCACACACTGTGCTTCTAACCACTCCTCAGACTTCCAGCTCTATCAGGAACCCTTGGCCTTTGCACATGCTGTTCTCCCTCCCTGGAGGGATGCGTTCCTCCCCACTTTTTGCCTGGCAAGCTCCTCCCTACCCTCAGAAACGCAACTCCAACCGTACTTCCTTGGTAAGGTCTTCACCATTTTCCAAAGCTGAGACAATTTTTCTGTCCTCTGAACATGTCTCAGGGATTCCCCTAAGCTCTTATTATAATGGTTATCCATTGTAATTTATCTCTTCTCAAAGTGGGGAATGTCTTTAGGACACCTTGTAGGACTATTCCTTACATGCTGCCGAGGAGAGGAAATGCTCAATACATATCCGGTGTGGGGCGCCTCAGTGGGGAAGTCCGCTGGGTGTCCAACTACTCTTGGTTTTGGCTTAGGTTATGATCTCAGGGCCCTGGGGTCCAGCCCTGCATTGGGCTCCATGCTTAACGGGGAGTCTGCTTGAGAGTCTCTCTTCCTCTCTTCTGTCCCTCCCTACTGCCTCTCCAAAATAAATAAATCTTTAAAAAAAAAAAAACCCACACATACCTGATGAAAACTGCATGAATGAACTTTCAGAGTTAGTCATGAACTAGGAAAGTCAGACAAAACTAGGTTTAATCCCGAGACTGTCTTTACTAGCTCTGAGACTTCAGGTTGCAAAATCTGTGTGTGTCAGTTTTCTCTTCTGTACAATGGGGCAGTAACAACGCCACAGTGGGCTTTTGGTAAAGATAATCTGAGGTAGCACAGGCAGCTTGCTTCTAACTGCCTAGTCCATACTTAATTCTCAATACCTCACAACTTTTTATTTACTAAGTAGCTATTCTGATGGCTAATTTTATGTGTTCACTTGGCTGGGCTGTGGTGCCCAGGTGTTTGGTCAAATACCAGTCTAGATAGATGCTGTGAAGGGTTAGATTTTGAGTAAAAGGGATTACCCCCCATCATGTAGGCTTCATCCAATTAGTTGAAGCGCTTTTGCAAAGAGACTCAGCACCTCCAGACTCAAGACCACACCATCAATTCCTGCTGGAATCTCCAGCCTGCCGGCCTGCCCGGCACCCTGGGGACTCACTGGCCCCCACAATCATGTGAGCCAGTTCCTAAAAATACATTCCGATCTCTCTCCCTCTGTCTTCAACCACATCCTACGGGGTCTGGTTTTCCAGAGAACCCTAATATAGCTGTGGTCCCCAACAAGGATCAAAGACTGAGCAAGGAAACTGGCCCCAGGTCACAAGAGCAGACACAGTCTGATGAAGAATGATCTCGCCTACAGAGTGCAGGCAACCTGGCAGCGGCATCAGGAACTCGGAGGCGCTATTTGCACTCACTTTGTCATCCAGGTCGTCATCACTCTCGTCCATCTCCTCCTGTCGCAGGTTCCATTCATATTCCACGTGGACGTGTGGGTTGAACTTCCCAGATTTAGCCTGGGAAAGCTGAAAGGAACAGCAGGTATAACCGCGTTCATCTAAGTGTTAAACATCACACTATTACGTAACCACTGAGCAAATCCCACCTCAGTCCTGGTTTCAAATGAATCACCAGCAGCTGCTTGTAGGGCAGAACTCTGATTACACAGGGCTGGGCTGCTGTGGGACCGGCTTCAGAGGAGGTGCCCAGAATTACAGGCAAGAGCCTTTCTTATTTTGGTAACATGACTTCTCTCGCAAATTAAAAGCTTTCTTAAATATTATTAAAAATGAACCTCAAAAGTGCAAAGTCCTGGCTGGAAGGCAAAATCAGAGTCAGTGAAGCACGAGACGTAAGCTTTTCAAGCCAGACAGTCCCAGTTCGATCCGTGGCCCACTTTTCTTCTCCATAAGATGGGGGCAGGGAGTACTATAGCTTCTTCACAGGATTCTCATGAGAACAGAAACCGACAACTGCTGGCCTGCAGCCGGTGCCGGGCAGAAACTCAAGGGGATGGGACTTACCTTTCCTGTCTCATTCTTCCCCGTGGGTAAGAGAACCATGCCAGGCTAAGGCTCAGAGTGATACTCAAGAACCAATGGGATCAAAAGGATGGGGCTGGTGGGGGAAGCCATGCATTTAACGTTTCGACAATCATTATACTCTGAACTCTACTTGCCCAATTTTTGGAATTGGCTTCCAAATAATTCTTCTTCACTACTGAGCTGCAGAGAAAGCCTAAGGGTCTGGCATATAAGAAGCACGACCTTAATGCACAAGCCTGTCACATGCCTTTTAGCTCCTATGTCATAACTGTACCGAAAAGACACAGGAATGACAAATCTATCATTCTACCACTTTCTCAAACGCAGCCCTAGTGCTTGTCTGAATTTCTTTTGCCAATGTTCAGAAAGACGAATGTTTCCTTTACCCCAATTCCAGTTTCTGAGAATGACATTTTAAGGCGGTTGGTGCCTAATGGATGGCCCTCCTCCATTCTGCTTACCAGATCTTCACACTGGGTAGCTTTCAGTCTCTTTGCTATGTCCAGGGCAGTCTCCCCAGCCTGGTTCACTAAAACAGGGAAAAGAAATCTAAGGTATATCTTGAAAAGGCTACGGACAATAATCAAATTACAACGTAATACGCGAGTCTTGGTTTTAGCCAACCGGATGCCGACTCCCGTTACTAAGACACTTGGTCACACCCTTACCGACACCCACGGTGGGTTTGCTCCTGAGAAGCAGCTTCAAACACTCGGGTTTACCGTACATACTGCAGTAGTGTAGGGCCGTGTTGCCCAGGGCCGTCTGCTTGTCCAGGTTCCCACTGAAAAATTAAAATATTATCAGAAAAAAGTACAACTTAAAATAGAACTTAATTAGGACATAAATAATATAATTTAAAGCTACAGATTAACCACTTATTTCTGTGCAAACAACGGAGTCAAACTTGAGACCTACTTATGAGCAGGGCAAACGAGGATGCGGCTAACATTACACCTACACTGGTAAGTCACCTAATGATAGTGCCTCCTAAGGGACACTCTCAGCTTTTATGTACCTTGGTTCACTAAATCTTCACAACCACCTGATGGGGTAGGTTATGACCACCTCTGTTTTACAGATGAAAACACCGAGGCACAAAGAGGATGAAGTACGGGCTTTCAAGACTATCAAGGCACGGAAGATGAAGCAGGGATTTGAAAAAAGGCAGCTTGTCCTGGAGCCAACACTCTTAACTACTACGCTCTACTACCTCTAAGGAAGAGGTGTGGACATTTATAAAACGTGGCTTGTGTCCAGGCACCATTCTTCATATGTGGGTTCAAATCCTCTTGCTATTTTGACCACTCGTCTTTGGATGAGCTCCAGTTCCTCCTAATAATCTGTGGCTTACAGAACTACCCACTGAAGAATATAGCAAGTTCAAACTTCCTGTGTTCAATATTGTACTATTAGTATGTTCCAAATTTGAATTAGCTATTGAGTCAGCCACACACACTGTAGTTTTGTTTTTTTTTTTAAGATTTTATTTATTTGAGAGAGAGAGAGAGAGAGCGCATGAGTGGGCATGGGGAGGGGTAGAGGGAGAGGGAGAAGCAGACTGCCTGCTGAGCAGGGAGCCTGACACAGGGCTTGATCCCAGGACCCCAGGATCATGACCTGAACTGAAGGCAGATGCTTAACCGACTGAGCCACTTGGCACCCTGACACGGCAGTTTTATAATGAACTTATGAACAATGAAAATTCACAGATCCTGTTGACCTGTGCTATTAAGTCTTCCCTCTTTCAATTTTTCCTAATTCAGCAGGTTTTGACAGAGACAGGATTTTACATTCTTTCTAGGCCAAGGGTTGGCAAACTATAGCCCATAGGCCATGTCTGGCCCTCCATTTGTTTTTATAAATAAAGCTTTATTGGAACATGGCCATGCTCACTCATTTACATATGGTCTATGGCTGCTTTCACACTACAATGGTAGAGTTGACTAGTCGCGACAGAGACCTCATGGCCTGCAAAGCCTAAAATAGTACCTGGCTCTCTATAGAAAGCTTGTCGATTCCTCATCTGGGTCCCTGAGAAGACTGGTTCGTGTTAACTTATAAGGCGAATTTAGAGAAAATGAAAACCATACCAGTTTTGTACAAGGAAGTCAACCAAATGGAGAGATGTCTGGTCTGCAGTTCGGACTGCAAGATGCAGGGCTGTCTCCCCAAGCTCCTGAAAAGGACAGGATGAGTATAAGTAGGGTAATCGCATGTCCTACTTTGCCTAAGGCAGCTTTATTCACATCAGTTACCTGGAAGCAATTATTAATAGTACTCCTTTCACTCTCAAATTGTCCTGATTTAGACATGGTCACTCAATGTATTAGAATCTCATTATCTTTTAAACTCATTTTCCACATTCCTTTTTTATCCTATGATTTTAGTGGAGCCTTACCTGTCCGGATTCCAGCAGTGGTTCCATCAGCTCCACTCCCTCTGCATAGACTTGAATTAGTGCAAGTAAATCCCTGGATTTGATGGCCTCGAGCAATTCATTCAGTTTAGCTGATGAAGATGAACAGGCCTTCCTTGAAAACCTATGATCTACATACTTCGCAGTGATATATTCTTTCCGTACAGTCCTAAAACAGGACAAATCAATATAAGCAAAGACTTTTTTTTTCCTACAAGCTAAGAAAAATCTACAATTTCCTGAAGAATAGTTTTCTTTAAGTGAAAATATATTCTCCTAGACTCCTTTCAGGATTTAAACAAACCAGGTTTTAGACCAAGTTATCTCATCACAGACAGGATGCAGAAACTGATACATATTCACTAGTGTATGTGTGCAAGCAGTACATGGGTACAGAATTAACGGGCACACAGACCACAGCAGATTTTTTTTCCACCTTGAGCAATAACTTGAGAAATCTGCTATGTACTACTTCAAATTCAGATACTCGTAAATATACAAAGAAATTAAGAAATTTTAAAAGAACAATTCTGAAAGACCTATGAAGTTTCCAGAGCTTCACTGAAAAAATTTTAGTCATCTGGCACAACTCCCTATTTTAACAGGTAAGGGATCTGTGTTGCTCCCACAGGCCAAGCACTGAGCTCCAGAATAAAGGGGAGTTGTCTTTCCTGCAGATTCAGTTGGGAGCAGGAGACTGTCATGGGTAATACTCCCACAGTCTGAGTGGGTGTGTGCATTTCTCTTCTTGAGGACTCACCCCTTCTCCACTTCCAGTTCTGTCCCAAGCTCCGGGACTGAGCCCACCTCCCAGCTGCAGGTGTGAGTATCTGACCTAAGTGGCCTGATGGTTACTTTCGCCACCTTTGGCAAAAGGCTGAGACAGAAGTCCACTCAGAGGAAAGGAAAGAAGAGTTGGGTGAGTGAGCTAGGGTCCAGATGATACTGTCGGACATCCTGGAGCCAGCCATACCTGAACTTGTCCCATGATTTTCCCAGTTACATAAGCCACTTAATAAAAAAGGAGTAAATGGATCGGTTCAAATCCTAGTTCTTACAGCACACCAGCTGCAGGACCTTGGGCAAACTACTTCATTTTCATGAGCTTTAGCTTTTTCCTCTGAAAATGGGGAGAATAACTCATCGGTGTATTTTGAATTAAAGAATGTATAGCACCTACAAGGTGCTTTCTTTCTGAGAAAGCTCTAAGTCATAGGACATAAGATCTCTCGCTCAGAAAAAGCTCTTCATGTGCGCAGGCTGCTGCTGTCCGCCACGCGCCCCCAATCCCACAGCCAGGCCTCACTGTTTAAAACCGAGCTGATGCCACTTCCTTTCATTCTGGGTCAGCAGTGCAGGGGGGAAGCTGGCTGATGGTAGCACACCGCCTTTGGTGACTTGCAGATTCTGCTCAGCGACCAAGATCTTACTTTCATGGGTGTCCTTTACACTTAGGTCAAAGTCCTTTTAAGATGGCCATGGCCTGATGAGCTGGAGGGCTTCCAGAAACCTGAGAAATTGGCCTAAGCCTGGCTTCTGGTCTCCCACTGCATGTGACTTTATAAAGTTTGAAAGGCAGCTACTGTGTGATGGATGGAGTATCAGATTTAAAAATGAAATGGCTGATTCAATTCCGGTATCAAATGCTATCCAGGTGACCCTGGGTAAAGCTATGCCTATTTCCTCATCTGTAAAATATTAGTAATCATACCAGCCTTACTGCCTTTCAGGGAAGCAAGAGTAGGTATGGAACAAAGAATGACACACGGCTATGGGTTCATACATAAGCTTCCTTTCTAGTATCATCCAAGATGGCAGAGCAAGGATCAACGGTGGGAAGCTACGGGAGGTAAATCTGAGACGACGGTCTCCATGGAGGCTTCCTGGCGCTGGAGCGTGCAGATGCTGCACGATAATTGCAGAAACAATGCTGAGGGCACTCCGCTATCACATGGGGAGATGCCCCAGGCCACTCTGAAGAGCACCTCCAACCTTGGGTCTCTACTTCCGTGGCTGTAGGATGTTCCTGAGCTCTCCACAGGCATGATGTTTCACTCTTTCTGGGCACTCAGCCGCAGTCCCTGGCAGTAAAGGCTTCCTGACACGGGGTGACAGGGAGGGTGGGAAACAGACTTGTCTGAAAGTTGACACCACAGCTCTACCAATGGTTCGCCCCGTATCCCCACCAAACCTGGTCCTTCCCACTCACCCCGGTGCAGGTAATGGTACTGCCGATTTACCTAGACGCTCAGGCCCAAACCTTGGGCATCATCTTGACAATTTAGTTAAATGTCCTGTGTTTGAAGTGATTAGTAAATCCTGTTGGCTCTCCCTTCAAAACATCCTGAGAATTCAACTACTTTCCAGCACCTTCACTGCTACCATCTTAGTCCACACCATCTCTGTTTCTCAGTGGACCTGGTGTAAGTTTCTCCTCGGTCTCTGTTTCCACCCACTCCTCCCATCTGTCCTTCACCCACGAGCCGCAGCTGGCTTCCTTAACCTCGGCCCTTGTGACACTGTGGCTGGATGATTCTTTGTCACGGTCACCGTCCTACACATTGTAGGGTGGTTAGCAGCATTCTGGTCACTCCCTCTGTTTAAAGTCTTCTACTCACACAGAGAATAAAATCCCCAAACATCCCATGACCTCTAAGGCTCTCGCTGAGCTGGTCCCTGGTCCCATCTCCATTTTGCCCGGCCTCTGCTACCACTGTTCGAGCTTACCTCTGCAGCTACACCAGCCTTCTTGTTACTGTGTGCACGTGCCCAGCCCGCCCCGCCTCTGGGCATCTACAACCACCGTTCCCCCTGCCAGGCCCCCTCCCCACACCCTCTACCCCACGTGTGTCCTTCGTATCCTTTAGAGCTTCATCATATGTCAAGTCCTCAGAGATACTCCCTGACCATCCCGAGGACAATGCCTTCTATGCTTCACCCCCTTATCCTGTTAGATTTTCTTCAGAGAACCCACTACCATTCTCCATGTCTTCCTCTGCACAGTCAGAATGTAGGACAGGAGCTACACTGTTCCCTACTGCGTCATCAGCACTTAATGAGTGCCAGGAACATAGAAGCTGCTTAATAAGAGTGGGTGAGTGAACTGCGTGTCACAGGGAACCTGCTTTGTCCCTCAAGGCTCCTGGCCAAATAAGAGGATGGTGATGAAGACTGCGGTCGCGGTGGTGGGGACAGTAATGGTGAATCCTTATGTGGTGCTCACTGTAGGTTGGGTGCCGCTCGAAGCTCCTTTTACTTAACCCCTTCTGTCCTCACCATACCCTAGGAGGTTGGCACAGACAGGTGGGGTCACTTGCCCCAGATCACAGTTCAGAATTGGCAGAGCCAGGATCTAAGCTCCAGTAGTCTGGAACCTTAATCACTCCATTAGAGGTTCTGGAGAATCACAAGCATTTTGAAGGGAAGATCTGACAGAGGCCAGACGACCATCCGAGGTCAGAGAGCAGATGGGCAAGAGTGGGCCGCCTCCCATGTGAGCAACCGGAAATACAAATCCATACTGTCATGAAGTTTATCCTAAAGTGATGCCTCCGAGGTGTGGGCCACATAAATATTTAAAACTGCTGGTGGGGGCAAGACTGCACTGCGTATCTGAGCGCTTACTGCTACCTAGTCTGTGGCGTAACTTCAGATTGTGTTTGTGTGTGGCTGTTTTGTGATCAAATTCACTTCTAAAAAGCCTTACTTCTCAGTGTAATTTGTGCTCATGAGTGTGAAAAGAATCCAAGCTGTTTCTGTGCTCGGACGGAGCTTGAACACTGTTGTTAAGCCCGATGCCCCAAGATTAGGTTAGGATATTAAATATGCGCCCAACCTCCCTGACTTTTCTTCGGTGACCCTTTCACAGCTATGAATAAGGAACGGACTGTCTAACCTCTTGGTTAACAGCCAGCTTCCTCTCCAAACGGCAGGTATCATGAGGACAGGGTTTACATCTAGTTCATGTTTTGCCCTTTCCCCAGCACCTGATCTACTATGAAGCATGCAGTGAGCAGACAGCACACATTTGCTGAATTCAAGAAAGACCACTGCCAAGAGGCCTGCTGGGAGATGGTATCTCATGATTTCAGAGTAAAAACACCACATTTGTTGAATGTGCCCTGTAACAGTTTCAGTGCTCAGCAGATTTGGTGCCGGAGGAACCATCGAGAAGGGCTTGGTGGACATTCGGGTGGGCGTCTGTGTCCCAGAGGCTCCCTTGCTCAGTCAAGCTGGAATTAATAGGAGCTGCCATCCTATTCATGCACAGTACTTAAAAATTTTAAGCGTAAATTCAGTGTGAAAAAATTTTTGATAGGTTTAAGGATTCACATGACTCCAAAATAAAAATGATACCGAAAACTGTTTACTGAGGAGGTCTCATGCCCGCAACCACCCCAGAGTAAGCACTTTTCTTAGATTCCTGTGTATCTGCCCGTGTTCCTTCACGCAAACACAAATAAATATATACATTTATGTGTTCCTGACCACCCCTCCCTAACCTGAAGGCAGGGGATTCGGTGCAGTGCTCCATAGCTCGCTTTTTTACCTGGTGGTAATTCCTAATGGAGATTGTCCCAAGTCGGGATGTAAGCAGCTTCCTTCTTCTTTTTACATCTGGGTAGCGTTCTGCTGTGTGGCTGTACCCCATAAACTATTTAATCAGAGGCCTACAGACGTTTGTTTTGTTCCTCATCTTTTCCTTTTACAGATCAGGAGTCAATTTCCGAAAGTGGCTCAGCAAAGTCAGAAAGAACTACATCGAGGACCATGATAGATATTGCTACTCCGCTCCTCCCGGGCAAGGCACCATTGGCATGCCCCCCAGCCACGCCTGAGACACAGCGTTTCCCCACAGCCTCACCGGTAAGCGTCTGGACTTTTGCCCATCCAATCGGAGCGGGCCATCACTTTTGTCTGTGTCCTGCTTATCACAACATGCCATGATTTAGAGCTAACCACCCTTATGAAGACGTACCCTCCACGGAGCAGCCGCAACTACCTAGGGGACCGGGTCAGTGAACATAATTTGTGCACTCCAGAAATACATTCCAAAATACTTTTCTTTGCTCTGGGTTTTCCTCCTACTGGGGTCTCCTCTGGGGGAAAAATACTATAACCATTAAGACATTGTTTGTGAGGGCAGAAAAACAATTATAGAATGATAAAGAATTCAGTATATTATAAGTACTTACATATCACTTGAAGGGGTGGGTTTTGTCGAGGGGCTGGGTAAATTTGCTTCCATAATATCATTAAAACTATTGTTTCCTACATTCTTGGCCAGCTGTAACATAAACAAAACACAATACAGCCACTCTTTACTATGAGTTTAAAGGTTTCCTATTATTTGCGTTTGAGATTTCTGAATATGTATCTTCCCCTCATTTGACTCAGGATACAAACCATCCGTCCATCCGGTCAACAAATATTTACTGAGCACCTACTATGTGCCAGGCACGGAACTTTAGGGTGCTGGGTATAAAGAGAGGGGTAAACCACACTCCTTCCTGTAGGAGCCAACAGACTAGCAGGGCGATTGATAAGAAAACCAATGATTTTTACAAATACAATGTGATAAATGCTAGAATAGAAGAGGATATGCCCTCCCCCAACCAACATATACTCTTGAGATTAGACAGCAGGTTAAGGTTACACACATGAATCCAGGTTAAATGCTTAATGGCAGCACCTGTTTTTCAATCTCTATCATACCTCGTTTTTAGACTGAGCAGATTTACTGGACAGAGAAGGAGGTGGGATTCCTTTATATTTGGGATACATGTAAAAATGCTGCAGGAAGCATTCTGCTTCTGGGTTCAAGACCCTCCCAGGAAAATCTGTCCTGAAGGGCCTCTGGTCGTTCAGATAATCTGGGGAGCAATGCAAGGCTTAAGAAGCATTCATGCTATCAGGTCTCTGGGGTAAAATCTTGGGTTTATTACCTGGCAAGTGTTTAGGATTTGGACTGTCCCTATTTCTAGTTGCCAACTGGGTTTCACTAGCTTAAGTCAAGGAGATGGAGTGACACCACTTCCACACTCAAGAAGAATGTGTTAGGTATAAGATCAGATATGAATCAGGGAGATAAGCATTAGTATGATACTTCCTGAATTTGCTACTTCCTAGATCAGGGGCTCATACAAACACAGACCATCGTTGCTTAGAAGAAGTTATGGGTTAAGGACTGATGGGCTTTATGGCCACTCTCGGTTCATGGGGGCTTCTACAAACTTACAAATGGGAAAAACAGAGACAGACTCTTTAGTCACTATTTTTAGTAACACAGACCATTAAGTAAAGTGATCATGTGAGTTTAACACCTAATTCCCTTTACTGTAGTGAGTGAATCATATAAAAACTAATTCTGAAAGGAAAAGGCAGCTTTGAAAAAGCCCATCCCAGAAGAAAAGAGCCAGTTTAGGTGAACTAATTATAGAAATGTATGATTCACCAGTTCTTTAGAAAGGAAATAGAGACAGTCAACATTACATACCACAAAATTTACATTTTAAATATCCATGCAAATTCACGAAATTCAAGAACTGCAATTCTTTGTACTCAGCAGAAACAGGACACTCCAAAGCCACGTTATTACATATATTTATGACAATATACATTTCTAAGTACAGGTCACTACTCACCAAGAGTTCAGAAGTTCCTAATTTGTCTAGTTCCAAAGACTGAATGCGAGAAATGTGAACCCCCATTTCCCTATGGATGCCGGAACATTCTATACAGGTCAAAATACCCAAGTTGGTTGAAAGCCAGGTGGGTTCTGTGTGGAAAGAACATTTTGAAGACAATGAAACAAACACGACCTAATTTTCGTGTGCCAACTACAAAGGAAGCTAAAACAAGAGTAGTAAAACTTGTTAAGAATTAAAAGGGAAAGATTTAAATGGAAGACATGGAAGCTTGTGGTTTAGCCTAAGGGCGCATACGAAGCTTACCACCTTCTCAGAGAGTGATATGGGTGCTAAAAGAAATTTAAAACTGTTTTCTTTCAATATTGAATTGAAAACAAAATTAAGTGCTTTATTCTTGTGAAAATGTGAGAATGACTTTTGCTGGGAGGCCCCATGAGACATCCTTGGGAGAGATGTCATCCTTGGCAGTGACTGACGTGTGGCTCAGGGGACTCGGTTCATAAGCTATCGTGAACCTCCCAGTTACGACCTGCACTGACCCACCATCCTGGTCACGGCGTCTCCACAAGCACCTCCTGGTAGTAAGACAGCTGTAAATACTGAACGTCAAAGGCTTCCTTCACAGACCTAAGCTATTTCTACAACCCCCCAAGGGCTCCACAACAGAGGGAATGAGTATTCCCGTGTTACCAAAACCTTCAGGGTTCACTCCCTGTGGCAAGCTTCTTTTGGAGTGATCAGTACCTGAGGACTTCCGACCCCTCTGCCACATGCTCACTATGTGAGTGTGTGAGTCACTTATCCCACAGGGACACGAACACAGCAGAAACTGGGGGATGTGTCTCTGAGGTGCTCAAGGCATGGTGTATGGAGAAGTCCATTTTCACAAGGAAAACAATTAGAAGGTATATCATGATGCTTAACAATCACAGGTTTGCATCCGTGTTCTGATCCCTACTAGATGTGTGACCTTGGGAGGTCACTTAACTTCTCAGAGTCCCCTAGTTTTCTCATCTGTAAAATGGCGAGGATGTTAGTATCTTGCTCACAGAGCATCTGCGAGGATTCAATAAGAGAACAGAAACTAAAACAACTACCAGAATCCTTATTAAAATGTAAGCACTGAATGCACATTACCTACTGCCAATACCTACTTAATACAGATGCTACTTGAAATCAGAAGTTTGGGGGAAGGTGACCATGTGACATAGGCGTTGGGGCTAGTTCACCGAGCAGAAAGGAAGGAAAGTAATGTATAACACGTTGGGACGATTTCAGATATAGCATTTTATTAAGTCCTCATAACAACAGAGGTTTATTATCCCTGAAGATGAGACTAGTGTGGGCACTTGGCATGAGGTCATCCAGGCTGTGAGTGCCAGGCTGGTGATTCAAAACCAGGATGAGGGACTCTGCATCCAGGGCTCTCTCTGTATGTCCACAGTGCTCATTTAACTGGTAGCATTTGGGCAGGTGGCCATTTGGGGCATTTGAGGAGAGCAGGTGGGAGTTTTCCATGCTGAACAAACAGCATGTGTTAAAGCAGCCCAGAAGTGGGACCGTTCAAGATGGAAGTTTGTGGTGGGTGTGTGTCTGTGTCCATAAGGAGATAAGGATTTAAATAACTAGCTCATGTTTATTCTATGGGAGGAGAAAGGCTATTTAAGAAGCCAGATCAAGTTTGGGGGCAAATACCTGACGAGCCGCAATCGCAGCAGACGTCATTCCCAGGGAGCCGCTGGACGTCCTCAATGATGGCTTTTGTCAGGTCTTCCAGACTGTTCTCCCCTGTGCTCTGCTCTCCACGGAAGGCCATAGTGAGGGCCTCTTCTTTGCTATTTGTCAATACTGATATCCATCTGTTGTCGAAAACAAGAGGAAGGAAAAGTAAGGGCAAAGCCACTGATTTCTCCTGCCACTGCAAAAAATCTGTTTTCGTCAAGAACTTCCAAAAGAGACACCCCCCCCCACCCCAGCAATAAAGTGAGGAAAAAAATGAAAGAAATTAAATTCAAAGGAAAGAGAAAGTTAAAAGACTGTCAAGCAACATGTTGGAGAAAACGAGAGAGGGGAGAGGAACAGACGAGAGGTAAAGTCCACATCACTGAGGGCCTGAAGGTGTGACAAGGTGCGTTCCTGTCCATTTGGACAGAAGAAAGCAAATGTCAGAAAGAAGAGGACTTGGCGCAGGACCAACCCAATGCAAGGATGAGAAAGAACTGGTGACAAATGGACAGAAGGCAAGAAAAAGTTTAGCACAAGGCATCTGTTCTCTGGAAGTCCACTGTGGTATGGGGTGGGGGTGGGGGCTTGGAAGCGAAAACGAAGGGCTATTTCATGAGCAGCTGTGAGAACTCATGCTTGTGGCAGAGGTGTAGTAACAGAAACATGCTGTTAATAATATGAAATAAAAAGTACAGACTACGAAATCACGTATGCAGCGTGATCACAGTATGAACCAAACAACACAACCGTCTGCTACTGGTCTAGGCATAAAACCACCTGAATCCACAACAACAAGGGCTCATTATTAAAGCACGAAATAACCACAGAGTGGAACAGTTAATCAGGTATTAAATTTAAATTTTCAACTAATTTTTCTAGATTGAGCTTTTAGAATTGAAGTATAGCTGACAAAGTTTTCAACTAAGTTTTGGATGACACTAGGGAAGTGCTCACAATGTTTTGTGAAATAAACAAGAAAAAACTGTTTATGTGCTATAATCCCAAATTTAAAGATATATAGGGTTTTAGGTACTTCTGTTTGGGGAAAAAAAGGCTAGAAGGAAATTCACCAAAACGTTAACACTAGCTTTTTCTGAGTAATTTTCTGTAGGAATAATGGATAGATGGATTGCTTCATTCTGCCTTTCTATAATTTCCCAAACCCATAATGGGCTTGTATTACTTTCATGAAGGAGAAAAAAACCTAATTAAAAAAAATAAAAAGATTTTATTTATTTATTTGACAGAGAGAGAGGGAGCACAAGTAGGGAAGCGTGGCAGGCAGAGGGAGAAGCAGGCTCCCCACGGAGCAGAGCCCGACAGGGGCTCGATCCCAGGACCCTGGGATCATGACCTGAGCTGAAGGCAGACGCCTCACTGACTGACCCAGGTGCCCCAGTTAATTTTTTTAAAGAAGAAAATGAAAAACATTTCCAAACCATAGTTTGTTCTCATCTACTATTCAGACAGCTAATAACTGCCCCCAAGAGAGAGCACAGAGGTTCAGAACGGAGTCTCGGTTTTTTGGGTGTATTTCAGGATGACATACGACACAGGGCTAGGGCTAAGGTTTAGAGTAAGTCAGGGTCACAGCAATGAGAATTACAAACCAAACCAAATCCAAATTACATGGCGCATGTGAACTGCAAGGCACACCTGTGACTGTAGGGGGCGCAAAGCTTCCGTGTGTTGTAACAAATACATTTGCACAGCTCAGCGGTTCCGTGTGCTGCCCAAAACTCAACACCTCAAAACCTAGGAATGCGGCAGGTGTGTGTGCGTGTATGTGTGTGATTCAATACCTTCTAAATTAGAGAATATTTTTTCTATCATTTAGTCTCATGGTAAAAACCAGAAATTGGTTTCTTAAAAACAATTCAAAACACTGGGCTCAACAGTGTATTTAATCAGTGGCATTGTGTTACTGGAGTTTTCACTTTGTCTGCAGAGTCTCTGCTTTGTTTTCCTTAAGCATTACGATATTCTGGCAATCCAACATAGCACGATCTACTGCATGCCAAGGACTTATAATTTTTTTTTTTTAGAGCGAGTGCATGAGCGGTGTGGGGTGGGGCAGAGGGAGAGGGAGAGAGAATCCCAAGCTGGCTCCACGGCCAGCACGGAGCCCGACGGGGGGCTCAATCTCACAACCCTGAGACCACGACCTGAGCTGAAATCAAGAGTTGGATGCTTAATCGACTGCGCCACCCAGGTGCCCCCCCTTATAATTCTGGGGATGTAATCCTCCAGCAAGCCTCTGAGTTGGGGCTGACAGTCCTTATAGATGAGGCAGCACAAGCCTAGAGAGGTTGATGACTCCAGTAGGACGGGTGTCACACTGGACGGAAACATGCTGCTGACACCCCCTCCCCCAGTCCCTTTCTGGGGTCCCTTCATTATGCCACATCTACCTCCTCACTCAAGAGGTCAGGACAAATAAATAAATAAAGGAGTTGGTACTGATAATTAGAAAATACATATCTTAAGGACAATTAACTTTCTGGAGGGATAATTCAGATTTGGTGCAATGGACTGGCTACATTTCAAAGGGTCAAGAATCAAAGCACCCACTTCTGACAACTAAAAAATAAACTTCTAAGTTATTTTAAAGTAACAGGCATACCAAGCAGTATAAGAAAGAAAATAACGCATCGTTGTATTTTAAGACTCTAAAGTTGCTTTGAGTTTACAGGATTAACAACCTTGGCACTGTACTAGGAACTTCATACATTTTATCTTCAGTCCTAAAGCCCTGCAAGCAAGGTCTGTAACCTCCTTCTTACTGACAAAACACACAGCTGCCCTTTGTTAGAATGTCTTCTACATTTAATTCCACTGGACACCTTCACATGAGAAAGAAACTCAGCGATGCTGTAAAATGGTCTCTATGTAGCTTGGAAGTAAATGAGGAGGAACTGAAGCCTCCTCTGGGGTGGGGGTGGTGTGTGTGGGTGTGTGCGCACACCCGTGCTTCCTCTGCAGAATGCATTCCCTCCAACATCACTCAAAACGAAGCCCCTGTTGCCACCACCAGCCCCACAGAAAGCCAAGTGCAGATGAGTCACAGCTGCTGGATGGGCCAAGCAAGCCTTCTACTAAAGGATGTTAAGTCCCACGGGCAAGAAGCCTATACCTCTTTGACCAAACTGGGACTGAGTTCTCTGTAAGTCAGAGTAAATACAATACTAACGGCTTGGGTTTGAGATGTGAACAAAGAAGAAGCGAATGCATTCCCTGCCTCAACACAGATCTCTTACCTGTTCTCCCACGTAGGGGTTTAGGGGAGAGGAAAGAAAAAGAGGAGGAAAGAGTGAAATATGAGAAGGGGAAGCAATATTCCAAGGTGATTTTGGAATTCTGTCCAGGAAATTTTTAAAATAAAATATTTATTTATTTGACAGAGAGAGACAGAGAGAGACAGAGCACAAGCAGGGGGAGGGACAGAGTGAGAAGCAGACTCCCCGCTGAGCAGGGAGCCCGATGCGGGGCTCGATCCCAGGACTCTGGGATCATGACCTGAGCTGAGGGCAGACGCTTAACTGACTGAGCCACCCAGGCGCCCTGAGTCCAGGAAATTCTTACGGGACACATGTCTGGAGCGCCCCACACACGTGACTACCTGCCGCACCCTCTCCAGCAGGACCCAGTAGGCCCCATCACCACCAGGGATGCTCATCTGCTCGCATCACCTTTCAGTGCTACCTTCCAAAAGGGGCCTTAATCAAGCACCTACTGTTGTTCCCATGTCTTACAAAGGAGGGCCTGAAGTTTCTAAAAGTAAACCAAGTGATACGAACCAAGTCAAGGCAAACGTAATGGTCTGGACTCTTCAACCATCCCCTCTGAGTTCCTGTCCTGCAACCCATGGACTCTCATCACACAGCTGAATATTTTATGGCATCAGCGTGATGAACTGGAAATGGCATAACCGCGTGGGCATTAGGGCCAGTGTTCCAATCACATATCTACGATTTCATGTTGAGGTCAAAACAAGTCCCTTAACCTCACTTAGTTTGTTTAATCATCTGCAAAATGGGCATAAGCAAGCCAACCTTGTGATTGACATGATTGGAGAGATGGTAAGTGAGCCCCTGCTGGCTCACAGCGAGCACCAATACTGAGGGCAATGAGACCCACTGTACCCTGAAGGATGTCCTTCCCTAACTTGACCATAAGACCCTGAGGCTCCCGGGACTGTGACCATGGGCACACTGCCTCTCAGCGTCCTCGTTGGGGTAACAGCCTCTGCTGACATGCATTAAGCATCGTATGATCTCACTAAGTACTACCTGAGTCTGAGGGTGGAAGGCCAGCCCTCCTGACCTCTCCTGTTCTTCTTTCTTCTCCAGCCACTCTCCAGGTGGCCAACCCCAGATCAGTAACATCTAGCCATCAGTTGCTTCCCTTTTATTCCTCCCTGCTGCTTCTAGGCACCCAGAGTACAGAGTATTTATAACCTTCCTGCACCTTCCTGAGCCAGCTCGGGCTGCTTCCTTTCCTCTTGGAAGTCATCTCTGAGCACCACTCCCGAGAACCAGCCAAGAGGGAGTGTGCCCCCGTGGGTTCCCACAGCACACTGCCTCCTCTCTCTGTCCCTGCCCTCTGCCCCCTGCCTTCTCCTCCAGCACAGACCGAGTTTCTTCAGAGCAGGGGCTCCGTCTAACTTAGCCTTGTATTCTCCATGCTTTGCACAGTTCTCAGCCCGGAATCGGCGTTCACTAAACCTTCAGATGAATGAATGGGTCAAAGACTTTTCTCCTCCTTTTCCTTCACCTCTCTTATCTTCTCTCTCAGCACCCCCCCACCCTTTTTGCTTTGTGTCTCCCAACTGTGCATCTTTTCGACCCATTCTTTATTCTCTTTTTGACCCTTTAGGGGAAAGAGTAGAATTCTCCAGAGGAGGAGGAGAGAGGGGAAAGAAGAGGGAGAGAGAAAAGGGGTGAGTATAAGGTGAAAGGGGGGTGAACAGAATTCGGTGACTCTCCAGAAATCAGTAAGGAAGGAAAATAACATTTATTGTGTGTCACTGATGGGACAGGGGTTTGAAAATGCGAATGCTACAAAAAGGTTTAACTACCAGCTTTAACACTAACATCCTCCCTCCCAAGCAGCTGAGGATGTAATGGTCCCACACTGCCTGGCAGGCTACAGGAAGGAAGAGGCAATGAAGACGGCCCAGGACCAGGGATAACATGAAGAAAGGGGGTGGGGAGCCATCTAAGGTCATATACCTGGTCAGGTGAGGTAGGCGCGTCCCACCCAGGAGTGTGGGACACCAAAGCCAGTTCTCCCCCCTACTCTGAGCTCCTGAGCCACGCTCACCCACAGGGGGCACCTGCCCATACTGTTCTTCAGGGCCAGGCTCTCCTCTCCCCTTGCAGTTAACAGCCAAGCATCCAGGCAGACGGGCTCGACACCGGTAAGCCCCTCCTCAGTGCAGGGGATGCGATTAAAGGTGAGTAAGGCACAGTCCTTGCCCTCAAGAGCTCTCAGTCTTTAGAGGGCTCAGACTGAACTAGAGGATCATCGAGGAGTGTGAGGAGGCCCGGGGGTGACAGGCAGGAGCAGAGCCCCTGGATGGTGAGGCCTGAGCTGAATCTTGAAGGAGGTATCAGGGTTTACCGAGCATCCGGACAGAGAGAGGAGCAACACGTGAGGTCCAGAGGTGAGGCAGAAGCACGTGGAACCCGCAGGAGAGGTTCTCAGTAACAAAAAGGAAATTTTAAGGTATGTTGTACGGGAGAGAATGCCTTTTCAGTTCCAGACATTGTGCCATCAAAAACAACTTACGCTACATAATCCTGCTCATCTTCTGCCTGAAAGTGATACGTCCTGTTATCTGAAATACAAAGAAGAAAACAAGGGAAACTTCAGAAAGCAGAATACCTTCAGCTATAAAGTAAATTATGAAAGTTTCTGGGAAAAAAAAAAACACAGCAAAAGTTTAGATTTTTAATATTATCTTATTTTTACACCATTTTGATTTAGCAGTTATACAATTCACTTTGTCAACATTATTTTTCTGAAGTGCAAGAGAAATACAATAAAATACAGGCAAATACCAAACATCTGGCACTTCTTTTGAAAAAAAGATGGAAAGGGGGATAGAGCCTATGGGATCAAAGTGGATGTCTCCACCAACTGGAGACTACCAGCTGGCAGTTCGGTATGTTATTTTTTCATTTTCAATGTGCCTTTTATTGTGTTACCTTTAAAAAAAATTACTTTTCTGAAATGATTCGTAGCTCACAGGGCAGCTCCACCAAGTAGGCATACGCTGCCCAAGGCTGCTCACTGGCTGAATCAGGCTTCAGGGAGGAAGGGCTTCGAACATGCTCAAGGTTCACCTTCAAGCTGCCCCCAGGTCAGGAGGGAACAGCCTAACGTGGAGAGTTTGGGCAGCTGTACATAATAAGGCAGGCTCTTTCTCAAAATTCAGGATTTGCTAGAATGTTTCAACATATTCAGGTCAAACTAACCAGTCAATCACTACATGATTACTCCAGGTCAGGTACTCACACCCCTCATCTCCTTGAGAGAGAAAAAGAATGTTTGTCCAAGAACAGGCCATGCATAGTAGAGCCCAAGAGCCTTGGCTGAATCCAGTCCTTGGTTTACTGCTGTGTGACCTTGGGTAAGTCACTGAATGTCTCTGAGCCTCAGTTTTCTCTTCCATAAAATAGAAAACTGATAGGGCTTTTGTGAGGAGTGGCCATAATGTATATAAAGCACCTAGTACATATTAGTTGCTCAATGAGTGATGACAGTTATTAATAACCTACGGGCTCTCACTTCTTGGAGTTTTAGCTTTTCGGAGTCGTAACTCCCAACTTTTTGTACTTCTTTCTCATCAATAACCTAGGAAATTTCTTGGTCATAAAAATCATGGGGACTCTGAACTTTAACAGATGCTGCGTAATCCAGGTTGGACTCCACCTAAAGGGTCTCATAACAGATTCAGTCCTTTGGGTTGAAACTGTTTTGGGGCTTCCATTCACACAACTACATCAGAAGGACTGCAAGGGGCAGGAGAGTACTTCTATGATCTGCACACAGATCATGCACTTAAGCTGTTGGACAGCCCCACGGGGCTCTAGAGAGAAGGACGAATACTGAAGGTTAACGTGCAGGATTTCAGAATATAGGTGAGTCATTTTATTGGCATTACCATCCTCATCCTTTATAAAGAGGTGTCCCTTCAGCTACCGGGGTCCATAAGTGCCCCCTTGGGACCAGTGTAAGCACAGAAGTCAGTCTAGAGAACAGTCTTTCCCCACTCTCCGAAGACCATGAGGATACAGGCCATAGGTTGAGGAATGGGAGGGTCATTATGTGTCCTCATCACAAGAGAAAAGCACACGAGGACCCATGGATAAGAGAGTGATGGGATGCAGTTCTTCCCTTCGTGAAGCAAGATGATTTTTAAGGCCCTGTTTTGCAAGGACGAAACTCAGGGCATGGTTATAACTCCTGTATGCTTACGTGGCCCAGCTGCATTCTCAAGTCCATGCCAGAGATTCTTAACCACAGGTACACATCAGAATCACCTGGGGCTTCTTAAAAAATATTTGTCTGGGCTTCACAGCAAAGACTGTGATTCAGCAGATCTAAGAGAGAAATAGGGATGTATGTACAAAAATCTCTCCGAGGGGATAAAGCTGCGGGCTCATGGTCAAGAATTGGTCTAGTTTAATGTATGCATCTCAATTCGATTCTACTGCGGGTGGGATCTGACCCTGTCCTGCCTTCCCCCTGTGGGTGGGGCTCACTGTAAATGAAGAGGTCTGCTGCTTCCACGCCCAGAGATGGAGATGCACAGGGTCAGAAGCCACAGCAACTGACCGGGAGAGGAAGAGGACTCACGTGATATCAGGTCAAAAGACTTCTTGTCCTCGGCATTGGGTTTCACCTGGCAGGTGAGAAGGTTCAACTTAGCGGGTTGCCTGTTAGACTAAAAGAGAAAATGAGGGAGTTTATAAGTTGCACTGTCCCCTCACTCGCAGGGTCAACGCCCCGTGGGTCTGGCGCGCAGTTTCATGCGGTACCTGTGACGGAGTCTCATCTACCCCAGTAGAATTCTGCAGCTCGTTAAACAAGGACAAAAATCTTACACATGCTTTTTAACTGTACATAAACATCCCGGTGAGTAATCAGAATAGAACCAAGATAATCCACCTCACTGGTACTGAAGAGTGGGCACGCTCGATGGAAACACACCTCTCTCAGCTTCCATACACCCAAGCATGAACAGTTGGTGCTCTCCATTCTGTATCTTACGGTGAAATGTAGCTGACTCAAAATGACCCCAGTAATCAATCGACCCAAACGTGATGTCTCAGGGATCCACAGATTTTAGTGGTAATGCAAAATTTAGTTCTTCTCTCAAATGTGCAAAGACAATTGACCTGTGAGACACTGCTTAATGAGACACTGCTAATGAGCCCCAAAATCTGGAGAGAGGGAAAATATAATAAGGATTTCATATCATTTATCATCAGCAAATCTCTCGGTCACACATATAATTCATTCAGGCCCTGCAGAATTCAGATAGGCATGCTAATTTAGGCTTTGCCCACATGGAGTCTTGCCACAGAATCCTCTGGTCAAAACTCTTTCTTGTCTCCTGCCTGTATCTGTCCAAGGTCACAGGTTGGCCGGTGGCTGATGCCAGCATGCCTGCTTCGTGCAGGAACTGGCCAAGGCGTGAAATGTCTGCGTGCCCAGGCTGGGCTTCACTTGAACACAAGCCTGCGGAAGGAAGCAACGGAACACTCCAGTCCTGTATTCTTGCCTCTACCGATAGGTGATTCTGAAAATCCCCACTCCAGGACCATTTACACCCAAGGAACTTATGTTTTAGGGAAAAACAAGAGGGGGAGAGGGTAGGAAAAGGTCACACGTCAATGACCCAATCTCAAACCCCGAACAACAGGGATGGCACGTGATCAAGACAATTTCAATGACACGTTGCTCCTCTTACTCTCCATAACGGACACTAGGCAATTAAATTACCTTCCTGTGCTTGCTAAACCGTTTTTGAGATCCTCCTCCCTCTGTGATTTCAATGAGATTAGACCCAGAAAACAATGCCTCTTGTCCTGAATCTGTTCCAAAGCAAGCTGTCTGGGGGAGGAAGTGAGAGACCCCAAGGGACTTCATGTTTACGGCATGGACGTTTGACTCAGGCATGGACACCGGCCTTGAAGTCTCTTGCAGGACAGTTCTGCCTAAGAGGAACGAGCCCCTGGGAGAGGAGTCCTACACTACAGAACTGGCTGCCAAGCCCAGAAGGGGGAGGCGGGAGTTTGTAGGCCTTGCAAGTTGTTCTCAGAATGGACCTGGAGTTTGGTTTGCTACGGGCCTCAGGCTCCAAAACCCACAGTTGCAGCCACAACTAGGACCCACCCCCGCCCCTCTCCCCCTCCACCCCCCCCACTGGAAAGGAAACTGTCTTACAGTTTATCCTTCTGGATGCTGGTTAAGCTGGCTGCATTACCATACGAAAGACAATCACCTCGGACAGCCTGAACAGGTAGCAATCCCAGATCCCAGTTCACCGTGAGACTCTCCACAGAATACTGTATTCCAGTTTGGCATCCACATTTAAAGAAGAATGGAGAAAAGCTTAGGAAAGATCAGGAGATGATTAAAGGAGTGGAAAATGGGCACTTTGAAGACCGGCTGAAGGCACTATTTAGTTCCGAGGAAAGACGACTAGGGAGTGATTTAATAACCATCCTTGAGAACATGAAAGGTGGTTATGGGGGAAAGCGGGACAGCTGTTTTCCATTTGCACAGATGAAGAAGAAATGCGCTCAAATCGTAGAAGATCTGAGCCAGACAGAAGGAAGAACTTCCCGCGCTTCAGATGATTACACATAATAAGAGGTTTCAGGTTTCTTACCCTAAGTCCAGGAATCTCTTGGAAAAACTTAAGAATTTTTTTTTTTAATTTATTTATATGACACAGAGAGAGAGAGCACAAGAAGGGGGAGCAGCAGAGGGAGAGGGAGAGAGAGAAGCAGGCTCTCCGCTGAGCAGGGAGCCAGATGTGGGGGCTCGATCCCAGGACCCTGGGACCATGACCTGAGCCGAAGGCAGACGCTTAACCGACTGAGCCACCCAGGTGCCCCAAAACTTAAGAATTTTTTAGACACTGTTCACGTTTGAATGTAGCAGAAGATTAACTAGATGATTTTTTCTCTCCCCAAATCCACGTTACTCCAGTGTTTCTGAATAACCTCACCAACAGATACAATCAAGGAACAGGTATAACATTTTCAGAAAGAAAAAAAATACTTAGTATTAACTGTATTCAGAAAAGTTAAACAGCACCATTCACCTCTCATTTCTAAGCATGGACTACCTCAGAGTATACATTACCAGAAGGCTTCTGATGATAAGGGTCCTAAACAGTTGGCCCACAACTCCCATCACGATGACACAGGATACTTACTCCCTTGGTATTTTGTCAAGCCTACTGGCCTGACACTTGCCACACCAACACGCACTGCATCTGACACAGGGGCATTTGCCTACATATAGTGCTCTTCCCCCAAATGCCAGTGAGACACCTGGCAAATGACCTATCACGCCAAGTGTGAATCTGAGGAGCAAAGAACACAATTTCTGACTGCTGAAGCAGCCAGCGTGGCCAGGACCGAGCCCACAAATGCCAGAACATAGAGCGGTATGCTCAACCAAAGTCCTCAGACCAAGGCCCCAGAAGGCTCAGGAATCACTGGAGTAATACTAGAAACCCAGGTTTGTATAACTTACCAAAATTTCAAAGCACTTTCTCAATATTTAGTACTAATTTATAGGTATATTGATTAAAAAAGGTATAATCTTCCTGGCATTTTGGCAGACTAAAATCAAAGTAAGACTGAGTGACTTGCCCTGGGCTACATCTCTGTGTACAGTTGAGGAAATGCCTTCATATTGTTTAAGTAAAGGAAAGAAAAAAAGCAATGAAAGCATGTATTTACTGAGTCCTTACTGTTGATGATTCCTACCAGGCTCAGGACAAAAACCCCACTCTGTACGAAGACTCCAAGAACTGCTTCCAGGCTCCTCGGACCAGCTCCTGCCACTGGGCCTGCAGCTCCCCCTGCTGGGCGGTGACGAGCCCAGGCCTCCCTCCCTCCCGCGGTTCACACCCCTGCCGCCCTTCCTACAGCTGCAGGCTCGCTCCCTCCCTCTCTTCAGGTCTCTCAAAATCAGCACCTCCTCAGAGATGGCCTGACCAGCGACTTTCCATCCCTTTTACACCGGCTCTGTTGTCTTCCTGGATCTTATGACTCTTTCCTTCACCTCTTTCTTCCCGCTAAGGGCACACACTTTTCTGTTCACTAAAATGGGCCTGGCATCATACAGCAGGTGCTCAATAAATGTTTTATGAAATGAATGACAGCATTCCAGTTGCCTTACATACACCATCTGATGTACTATAGTGCACCTGTGAGGGAAGTCATTTTAGTTTCTTATCCTAAGTGAGATGAAGAGGCAGAGGCGCAGAGAGGTTAACTCATGTCCCTAACTTCTCCCAGTAAGGAGATGGCAGAGCCTGGAGCAGAACCCAGGTCTGAGTGGACCAAAGTCCCACTCCTCCTCCTGCTTCCACCATGCGGCACGGTCTCAGGAAGCAGCCAGAAGCCCTAGACACGACAGAACATCTCCTTCTGAGAAGAGTAAGGGTTAGAAACAGAGAGCCAGGATGCCCAAGATTCACTTCTACTTTCATGTCTTCTCAGGTCATTTGATTTTCTCCCAGTTACTTTTGTAACTGACGAGAAATTTTAGAAGCCTATTTGAAATACCTGTTTACTTATTTATTTAGCTAAATAGTAAAGCCTCTGCAACACCCCAAGCACATACGGAAAGCACTGTGCCATCAAGCAGCTACGGGAAGCAGACCGAGGCCCGGACCTAGAATGTGGGCTGCCCGACCCGGGCGTGGCCCACAGAGGAGGGGGAGTATGAACAAGGCAGGGGGGTGGGGACAGTGAGGAGGAGCAGGTGAACGCACCTGGGGGTAAGAGGAGACCAGCGCGGCAGTGATGCCAGGGGGAGGAGGGGAGTGGGGGAGAACCGCCTGTCAGGCTGAGGGGCTCACATTCCCACCCCAGTGGCTCTGGCAATCTAGTGAAGGGTCCGTCTGAGGAGTGCGCACATACATGTGTATTCAGGGGGTGCTTGGGGGAGACGGCTGAAAGTGCAAGATTGATGAGCAATGATGGGGGCCTGAATCAAAGCTACAGTCATGGTACTGCGGGCCGGGGACTCAAGATACTGACAAAAAAGTGAGACTTTTAATCAATGATTCCAAAAGTGACCTCTATATAGGATGTGCATCACTCAGTCCAGGCACCTGGATGGTGAGCGGAGGGAAGGCTGCGCTGTGCCTGTGGGGTCTGCTTTGAAGCAGCATCTTTCAACAGCTACTGGTGCTTCTATTCCAAATACAGGTCTGACGGGTTTAAAAACTGAACGTTTTACGGCTCTGTTCCCTGAAACTCTGAGACTTGTCCTCTTACAGATTTCACTTTTCATTACAAGAACAATATTGACTGAAGAAACACTAGGGGACACAGACAGTGCGAAGAAGAAACTGAACACTACCTGGTAATTTCACTTTTATACCCAGACACTGTTGTTAATACACTGACTTCAACAAGATGTGTGTATGTTTGTGTGTGTGAGACAGAGGGAGAGAGAGAGATGTCTGTTTTAAAAAATCACGGGTCAGTTCAAGTTGCATATATTGTTTTGCAAACTTTTTTTTCGATTAACAATATACACAGATGTGTTCATTTTACACACACACACACACAGACACACATACACACGGCAAGACCACCCTCGAGTTTTTCATTTTTGAAAATGTTCCAACTAGGGAAGCTCCGAACACGTTCCATGAGCAGAAGTGATGAAGATATTATCCCTCTGACATAATGCTCTGCCACTCAAAACAGAAAATGCTGTTCAGCTAGGAAAATCATCAGACGTGTAAGTAGAAATGCATGTAGAAACAGAATGAGTCAACTCTGATTAACGTTTCTGCGTCTCCGGGAAGAAAACAAACACCACGCATTTGTCCTCAAACAGCTCAGTGTGCACCACGGTGAAATGTTTTTGCTGGAAGTGTGAAGTTGTTAGTGCAGGCTTATTTCTCTGTTAGCAGGAAACAGCTGCTACTGGAATTAGTATCCAGGAATGAAATTATTTCCCTCCATCATCCTACTGAATGGCTCTGCTTCACAAACAAGAAGTGAACATCATTATTTACTTGGGTGATAAGCCTGACCCCACCAGGCTGAGGCCGTTTTGTGGAAAGAGGTAAAAATAATAAAGCTCCCTTCACTTTCTCTGCTAATACTTGGTAATAAGGCTGTTCTGATCATTATGGTCATTTCAAACTTTTTGTTCTCTCAGTATTTATTTAGACACCTACTCTGCCCTAGAGGGACACATATATTTGGCATGCAGTCAATAACCACAATCACCCTCCAGCAAGATATTAGGTACATACTGAATACCTACCACCTTGCAGAGAGATCTTATCTCTAATATTTTAGTACATTAAAACTACTGCTTTTTGGAAAGTATTTCAGTTTATTTGGGGGCAAGGTAACAGTATTCATTTACTGGGCACCTAATAAACTGCTAGGTACTTTTGTAAATTTTATTATGCAATTTTTGCAATAACCCCAATAGCTGCGTACTGTTATGTACCCATTTCACAGATGAGGAAACCGAGGGTCAGGAAGGCGAAAGTAAACTGACCAATGTTTTATAGAAAGTAAAAAAGCAAAGCTGAGATTTGAACAAATTCCTTCCCAGAGCCTTTCCCATTTATCAAGCTGTTCCCTTGTCAAGGCAAGCCCTTGGGACATTTACATAGTAAGTGAAAACATCTTTCTTGCTTTGTTCTTCCTATCCTGGAATGGCCAGTTTTCTTACTTCCCTCCAAATCGCTTAATACTTCTGTTGAGAAATCCTGCCCATTCTGGACATATTCCACGTTCCAAAATTACTATCTTGTGGCTACAATGAAAGCTCTCCTCCCCTTTAGTTGTCCTTCATATAACTTAGGGGAGGAGGTGATCATCTAACTAGTAATTACTGAAGTACTTCATTCTAGAGTGTGCATGACTTAAGCATCCCAACCATTTACACCACAGTACTCATTTCCAGTTGGCAGAATATATGTGTGAGAAAGATATATTTGAATATGCAGATATTCTTTTTTTCCACCAAGATTTTATTTATTTATTTGAGAGAAAGAGAGAGAGAATGAGCAGGGAGATGGACCAAGGGAGAGGGAGAAGCAGACTCCCCACGGAGCAGGGAGCCCAACGTGGGACTCAATCCCAGGACCCTGGGATCATGACCTGAGCTGAAGGCAGACTCTTAACTGCTTAACCGACTGAGCCACCCAGGCCCCTGTGAATATGCAGATATCCTTGAAAATCTCTTACTGCGGCAGGAACTCTTCATTTTACTTTTGAGAGCATGTGCTATAATGTAAATTAAAAAAAAAAAAAGTTTAGGGGCGCCTGGTGGCTCAGTCGTTAAGCGTCTGCCTTCGGCTCAGGTCATGATCCCAGGGTCCTGGGATCGAGCCCCGCATCGGGCTCCCTGCTCGACGGGAAGCCTGCTTCTCCCTCTCCTGCTCCCCCTGCTTGTGTACCCTCTCTCGCTGTGTCTCTCTCTGTCAAATAAATAAATAAAATCTTAAAAAAAAAAAAAAAGTTTTTCGGGGCTTCTGATAAGGGGGGCTGATGTTATTGTTACTGCAACTGACGAACACGCTGGACATTACTCCATTTACTAATTTCTACAAGGGTCTCCTACTTGCCAGATATAGAATTTGGGCCAGCAAAAAACTTAAACTTTTAAATTTTTATTAGTTTTTAAAGATTTTATTTTAGAGAGAGAGCGAGTGGGAGAAGGGGCAGAGGGAGAGGGAGAACCTCAAGCACACTCCCCACTAAGCGCGGAGCCTGACTCGGGACTCCATCTCACAACCCTGAGATCATGACCTGAGCTGAAATCAAGTCAGATGCTCAACCGACTGAGCCACCCAGGCGCCCCATGGGCCAGCACAAGAACTTTTCAACTCTCTGATTTCCCATGTAACCATAGTAACCACTGTAATCCATGGCTTGTTAACCAACCAGAACTTGTAAACCAAAAACCTTTTAAAATAATTCTACAAAATGCAGTAATTTGATGATAAAACATCTGAGCCCATAGGCTATATTTTTAAAAAAGTATTCTCATTACATTTTATTAAAAAAATGGGCAGTGAGGAGCTGAGGCAAACATTTAGAACAGATTTCTATTGCCCTACATATAAACGGCTGGTAATTAAAATGAGGGCACTATCAGCGTCTTGACAATTACACAGAACTCGTACCAGATACTGTTCTAAGTGTTTTCACATATATTTACATGTTTAATCTGCACAACCACCCTAAAATAAGTACCACTTACTATCACCCCCACTTCACAGATGGTGAAACCAAGGCACAAAAGGGTGAAGTAACTTTGCCTTAAGGTCATGGCTAGCAGAATGTTAGGTGAAAGTAAAATGTTTATAACGACTCCCTTATTTCTTATCCTGGGGAGGGTGGGGTGGGGAGTAACATTTAACCAACTAATTTCAGACCATAGGTCTTTTGTTTTATACCTTCAAATTTGTAAGACCAGAACTTTCTTTAGTCCTTTTACCTTTTAAGAACCAGTCACATTCACTGCAACCAAACGGGCACACCTGCTGAATCTGTGGGCTCTAAACCAATGAGATTTTACTCCACTCACTTTTCTGCTGGAATTCCAATCATACTGGAAGCACAGAGAATGAGCCCCGAGCACTGTGTAGGCTCAGTCCGCACAAGCTGCAAGACTGGTGCTTCTGATCTGTAACCTCTTTTACATTTGAATTCAATTTCACCCCCTCTTCTTCATCTAAGACACCAGTTCTCTGGAGGAGCTCCCTCCAAGCTCCTCACACGAAGCAGGTTTATTCGGCAGTTCCTCAAATCCTAGACAGCATCAGCACCGCGAGGCCCTTTTGCCTCTGGAAGATTCGCCAGGAGGAACTGAGGGTCCGATGCTTGCTGGTTTTTGAAGCCACAATGAGAGACTGCCCCAAATACCTGATTTTCAGGGGTGCCCGGGTGGCTCAGTTGGTTAAGCGTCTATTGATTTTGGCTCAGGTGTGATCTCAGGATCGTGAGATCGAGCCCCATCTTGGGCTCCACACTGGGTGTAGAGCCTGCTTGGGATTCTCTCTCCTTCTACACTCCTCCACCCCCCACTCCCTGCTCCTGTGAACGCTCTCTAAAAAAAAAAATACCTGGCTTTCACGGAGCCACACTTTGGGGAACTGAGGCTCCTGCCCATTTGTCTGGAGTAATGCAATATTTTGTTAATTTACAAAGGCAATTTATTCATACTATGAGGTACATGGTAGAATGGAGGAACAATCCATAATTTTGGAGACAATCTGACCTGGCTTTGGGTCTAGGCCCAGCCATCCACTAACAGCCATGAGCAAGTAGCTTCGCCCTCCTGAGTTCAAGTCTTCTCATCACAAAGAAGGAAAACGATGCCGCTTTGCTGTGATAATGAACCAAGGCAATGTCTGGTGCCCCTCTTCCAAGTGGCAGGTAGTACAAGTTCTGGAATTCAACTTCTTGGGTTCGAATCTGGCTCTAGCACCTGGTGGTTAAGGGACTTCCAGACTTTTGTCCCTTTAAATGGAGGTAACAGCAGCTACCTTGGAAGGGTGTCATAAAAATTAAGTGGGAAAACCTACATAAAGCACCTAACATGTAGTGTGTGCTCAATAAATGTTAGTTACTATTTTTAGGCTTACTAATGATTTCCGAGATATTTCTTCTAATGGTGTCCACATAGCTGATATATAAACCTCTACTGTTGTCAACTTCTCTCTAGAGTAAAGCAGTATTCCTTGTTAAAATGGAAGCACTTCTTGGAGAGCTACCCATTAAAATCACTCAGGTTCAAATAGAACAGCAAATCTTGTCTGACAGGAGGGTCACGCAGGGTGAACTGGGGGTTGTGGGCCATGGCTGGGGTGGGGTGGGGATGCAGGAATAGAGAGAGCCCAGGGAAATGTGAAGACACAGAGCATGCAAACGGAGTGGGGGTGAGGGGACTCCAGGAAGACACAGAGCAACCCGAGGAGGGGGTCAGAGCTGCTTCCAGAAATGCTTGGGACTCAGGCTATGGAGACCTGCCCTCTGTTGATTTTACTGCTTCGTTCCTGAACAGGACCCTTGGCTAGAATAAAGAAGCATGTGGTGAGAATCAGACTTCACAATGGCTGAGTTATAAATGAGGTCTACAAGCCAGCTCACACACTTTGCAAAAGTCCTTGCGATTTGCTGCAGACATCTACAGACCTCTATGTAAGAACACCCCCTGGTCCCTCTGAATTATAACACTGGCTAATGAGGCATGGGCTCAGTGGCTCTTCACCCAGGAAGCAATCCTTGGGCTTCACCTCTAGACCAATGAAATTAGAGCCTTTGGGGGTAGAACCTGATGGTTCTACTGTGCTATCAGGGCTGAGAATCACTGGGTTCATTTAGCCAATTGCAGCTTCTTCCAAGTTCATTTAGATGCAAGCCACAGGAATTTGCATCTGAGATAAACTCTATACTGTTGCTGCTAATATATCATCTTGGGATTCAAATACAGTAAAAATTCCTGTTCAATGTATTGGCATTATAAATAACCTGTAAGACATAACCAGATATGGGCGCCTGGGTGGCACAGTCGGTTAAGTGTCTGCCTTCGGCTCAGGTCATGATCCCAGGGTCCTGGGACTGAGTCCCGCATCGGGTTTCCTGCTCAGCGGGAGTCTGCTTCTCCCTCTCACTCTGTGTTCTTCCTCTCTCTCAAATAAATAAATAAAATCTTAAAAAAAAGGGGCGCCTGGGTGGCTCAGTTGGTTAAGCAACTGCCTTCGGCTCAGGTCATGATCCTGGAGTCCCAGCATCGAGTCCCGCATCGGGCTTCCCGCTCAGCGGGGAGTCTGCTTCTCCCTCTGACCCTCCCCCATCTCATGCTCTCTCTCTCTCATTCTCTCTCTCAAATAAATAAATAAATAAAATCTTTAAAAAAAAAAAATGTAACCAGATATATTTCTAAACATACATTTCATGGAACTTGGATTTGGGAAGTCCTCTAATAAACATCGATGTCTTTGGTTCTGCATTTGCAATGTGGCAGAGGTCCAGAGACATATTCCACAGCGACCCCCTGAGTTTTGGAAACAGTGGTGCTTATTTTATATGTCCATATAACATCATCTGCACTGGAACAACGGGGTTTCTTCTGTGAGTGACCATGACAATTAGGACTCAACACCAGCGCTGGGTGGGACCTGAGGCTGCATTTTGAACTTAATTTATAGAAGTCAGCTCTGGTCTGTAAAGAAAAGGGAATGGGATGAGGGTGCCCTCTCACAAGGACAGGAGGGTGAGGAGCTGGCTGATCAGGTGAAGAAAAATGGCACCATCTAAAGCTGATGGAGGAGACATAAAACAGAATTATCAGCCAAGCGGGGGAGAGAGCAATTCAAATAGAGAATTACAATAATAGTGGTTCAGGATATCGTTATGTCTTTTTTTTTTTTAATAGTTCTTGCTTAATTGGAACTTCTGCTATATCAACCATAAAAGTTTTAAGTTTTAAGTTCCTCTTTGAATGCTCTTTTTTAAGCACCCAGAATAAATAGATAACAATAGCTTTCAAAGAATGTGTTATTTAAGCCTCCAAACGACTCTTCAAACACGGTAAGGAAAGTGATACCATTTCCACCCACACTGGCTTCTCTTGGGTTCCCTGAACGTGCTTTCTGGGCTCAAGAGTGGGGACCCTCCTCTGTCCTCTACCAGCACTGCCCCTCCCTAGCTTTACCGCTATCTGCTCACCAAAGCCTTCCCTGGCCACACATAGGTAGCTAGCTGCCCCTTCATTTTCTACGCCAGCATCCTGCTCACTTCTCTTCGAGCACTTAGCCCTCGGTCACTCCAAGCTCCAAGAGCCTGGGGCCATTGATTCATCCCTGCTTCTCTAGCACGCGGCCCAGGGGCTGCTTGGAATCAATGAAATGTTTAATGAGTAAATTATACCCATTTTACACTGGATAAAATGGAGGCTCCAAAGGCTTATGTAATGCATCAAAAGTCCTACAGCTTGTTCAAGGGTTTGAGCTCAGGACTCATGGGCTCCCAGGTTTGTCCTTTGACAATTCAGTGTTGATTCTAATCTCTTGGAGAAAGGAAAATACTCTCTTGCAGTGACAATGGGGACAAAGACGTGGAATTGGGTGGAATCCAGCATAGCCTCAGAACACCATAAAGGCTGATCACAGAAACCTGTTGTTAAACCTACGGCAAGGAAGGGGGCGCTCCCCTGTATGCGTTGCCTTGTACATCTGCAGCAATTTGAAAATTTAAGATTTTAAAAAATCAGTCTTCGGATCCAAAGACAAATTCACGGATACTTGTAATACCTTTACGATCAGGGTTCCCTGTTTCCCCCTTCTGGGAAACCGCTTCAGACTTCTTTACTCTAAGACCTTGTGGTGATTCAATAATAAGATAAGGGGTTTCTTTCTCCAAAGAACTATTATTCAAGAAACTTTCAAAGATCTAACAACAAGTTGGCATCGGAGGAAAGGCCTATTCATGTACTAGAAAGAGTAGAGGCTTCAGGGTTTGAAAACTGGTCCAGCTGTTTACGAATTGCAGAACCCTAGGCGTGGGATTTAATCTCCCTGGCCCTTTTTCTTCTATACAAAGCAGGTTTACTCAAAAGTATTCATTGAACACTAACTGTATGTCAGGCAGTGTGCTAGGTACTAGGAGATCAAAGATAAACAGTTTCCACCTCCTCAGAACTTGCAGACTAGTGTAAAGACAGTGACACCGGTCTTGTAGGGTCAGCTTGGCACACGGAGTGCTGGGCATGCTCTAAGTGACCCGTGAACAGTAGTCATCTTTCTCTTTTCAACCCGTTATATGGACTGTAATATGACACTGAGGTTAATAAATTTAGCAAGTAAGGGTTTTTGAAAAACAAAACTTCTATTTTTGACATTAATTTTTCAGGATTATTACAAGTAATACTCCAACTATAATTCTTATATATTCTTTGATAATTTATTATTTTCATTGTATACTACAATGCTGAAGGTAAAAAGGCCAAACAAACAATTCTATAGAAATTTATTTATGATAGTTTAGGGGCTTGAATAAACTACTTTTTTTTTTTTTTTAAAAGATTTTATTTATTTATTTGACACAGAGAGAGAGAGAGAGCACAAGCAGGGGGAGCAGCAGACAGAGGGAGAGGGAGAAGCAGGCTTCCCGCTGAGCAGGGAGTCTGATGCGGGGCTCGATCCCAGGACCGGTCCTGGGATCATGACCTGAGCCGAAGGCAGGCGCTTAACTGACTGAGCCACCCAGGCGCCCTGATATAAACTACTTTATCCTGAAGCTTTGAGGCTGGTTGAAATGTTTGCCAGAGCTTTCTTAGAATTGGTATTTTGAAATTACAGCATTTTATACCTTGCTCAGAACACACTAGATGGCCCATAAATGGAAGCCACTACCCTAATAGCGAATTCAGAGATTCTCACTGAATCTGATCTCCATAGTGATGTACTACTTTGAATAGTAAATAAAAAAAACATAGGTCTTTCAACAGACACATGTAAAGCAATGAATTTGCAGATGAACTCTTGTAGGGCTGGCTGCCCACCTTGCAGGCGTGCAGAGAAATGCATTTCTTCCTAGAACAGTAAGCTGGGGAGATGACTGGCCCCCAGAGTGTTATCAGTCATGAATGGTCAATCCAACAGACCATGCCTCATCAATCTAAATGCATGCTCGACCCTCTCCTGAGTCACTTTGATAAGTGACACCAACTAGGGCCCTTCAAGTGGGACAAATTCCCATGTGTTAAGGGGTCCCAAACAAAGGCCCTAAGTTTTATGAAAACAAAGGTTCTTTTACCCACTTTTCCAAAGATGATTCAATCCCATGTTTTCCGGTGGAAACTGCTGGCCTTGATTTTCAACTGGATTCTGAGTAATCAATAGTGTTTGCAAAGTCAGGAAAAGTGGCTATCGAGACCTTTCTGTGGGAGCAGGGGTGGGACTATAGGTGATGTAACTGGCAGCAAAAAAGTGTGGCCCAAAGCCAGTGACAAGTGGGGAAAAGAATAACACAAATCAGCAGGAGAGAATCCCAAGTTAGGTGGAGAAACCCATTTACAATTGGGGCTGCTCCGGGTGCAGGAGAAGTGGACCCACAATTTCCAATGTTTGTAGCAAGAGAGCCTGCCCGTTGACAGATTTCAGTCTTGCCAGGATAGCCAATGAGGTCATGCTAACAGCCATGACTCCTTTTAACTGGATGCCCACACCCAGCCCATTATCTCATTTAATCCTCACTATCATTTTTATGAGTTAAATACTTTTCTCAAGGTCACATAGTAAATGACAAAGGCAGGATTCAGGCTCAGATCTGACAGATGCTACAGTCCTTTCTCACGGACACTAAGCAAGGTAGCTGATGTGATCTTTGTTGTTGATTAGAGCCTTAATAAAGCACTGACACAGTTGGCTAGGCCACAGCTATGTGTATGGCAGGAAGGAAAAAGGGAGGGTGGAAGAGAATTTATTTTTTATTTTTAGCAATGACCACCACTGACTCAACTCCTTGATTTCCTCACACTGCACTGCCTTCCACCACAGGTTCTTAAGAAAGGCAAGTAGATGGGACATGATAAGGTCATAACTTGTCGAGATGCTCATCGAGGATGGTCAGAGCCAGACAAATCTAAGGGAAGAAGAGAGTAAAGAGAGGGAACATGTAGCAAATCTTTGACTGAAAACTCCTAATCTACATAAAGTCAAATGGTCAGAAATTTCCACTGTAGTGTATTTAACCTGAAGAATATTCCCTGGGGGTGGAGGAGCTTCCCTGGGTCTCTTCTGGTTTTTGTCTCTGCTCCATACTGGATCCAACTCAGAGCCACACCACGTAGACCTGACTCAGTTAATGAAGTCGGACAACAACCCGACACGACTCCGGCTCAGGAAGCTGAGTGAAGACAGGCACAGTCACAGCCAGGCATCCGGTGAACTCGTGCTCTGCAATACGCGGAGCTGCAGCAGACTTCACGGCCTGAAGACCACCCTGGAGAAGTCTGGAACTTGCCCAGAGACAGGGCAACCCTGCAGCCCCCCTCAAGAGTCAGGATACTGACCCAGGAGAGGCCACACTGGTTTTTATCTCAAAAGAGGGGGCTGTGTGTGCTGTATTGTCCTTATGAACGAATCCCTTCTCAGGATTCACACCCTAGTTCGGGCCATCAAGGAATTCTAGGCTGCACGTACAGGTACGTGCTTCTCCCACACATGGGCTCCTCAGCACTCTGGGTTAGGGCTAGGTCTGTGATGGCCCAAGCTGGGATCCCATGCTGGGGAGGAACTGGGGTTGCAGGTGAGGGGGAGTTAATGTTCTGGAGTGTGTGGGAGTGTGTAAAAGCAGAGTTCCTACCTATACCAGCTTCCCAGCTGTGCCATTTATTAGCTGTGTAACCCGTAAGTGAACTTCTCTGAGCCCCAGGTCCCTCATCTGAAAAGTGGAGGTGACGTCGCCTATAACTTAACTTGCCGTGAGGATTAAATGTTACAATGCATTAAGGTGCTGGTGAGTGCCTGTCACATGGTGACCATTCAACAGCGTTAGCCACCATGATGGTGATGATGGTGGTGGTGAGGACAGTGGTAGTGATGGTGGTGTTGATGGTGGTGGTGGTGGTGACAGTGGTAGTGATGCTGATGGTGGTGGCCACGACGGTGGTGGTGGTGGTGGTGGAGATGATGATGATGGTGATGGTAGTGGTGGTGACGGTGATGGTGGTGGTGATGGTGATGGTGGTGATGGTGGGTGATGGTGGTGATGGTGGGTGATGGTAGTCATGGTGGTGATGATAGTGATGGTGGTGGTGATGGTGGTGGTGATGGTGATGGTGGTGATGGTGATGGTGGTGATGGTGATGATGGTGATGGTGGTGATGGTGATGGTGGTAGTGATGATGGTGAGAATGCCTTTGAAAAGTCAGATGGTGGGACTCTTCACTCACACAGAGAGAAACACAGGCTTAGAAATGGAGACTGTTCCATTGTCTATCAAGTAGGAGCAACAGAAGCTACATAAAATGGGTTGTGGTAATGTGCTCAGAACCATGAGTGGCCCACTCATGGAGAATGCTCAATAAATACTAACTATTCCCATCAGAGTTTCTGATCTTGGATCATGTGACTGGAATTCTTCTGATAGAGCTCCCCAAGTATTTTAATCACCAACATAAGGAGCAGAGTAGGTCCTGCTTGGCAAGCAAACACTGATCATTAAGCACTCATGGAAGCTTTAAGACTGAAATCCCAGCATTCACCAGGTGTGACGTGGGCACATCACCTCTCTCAGTAACAGCATCTATCCGGTGGGTTGTGGCAACAATTGCATATGATAACACACGGAAAGCACAGTAAGAGCTCACTTAGTGGTAACTAACATTCTTGTGATTATCAGAACGGTTTCATGAGGTAACTGTGCATGGAATTAAATATGAGCAGGTAAAAGTTATCTCATTTTCCACGTGTCTGGGATGCCTAGTCCAGCACCTGGAGTGGAAGCTTCATGAAACGTTGCTAAATAAGTGAGTAATTGTTAGACAGCCTCAGAGATAATGACTAACTGATCTAAGTCCGCCTGCAGGATTTCCAGTATCAGATGGGTGGCTTGTCACAACTGGCATGAGAGTTACAAAAATCTCAGTTGGGCTGAGGGAAGCTGAGGACCTCTGAGGAATCACCCCGAGGGTTTTGCAGGGACAAGGGACAGAGATAATGTAATTGCTCAAGTTCCATAAAGGCCAGTAATTGTTAAGATGCACAGAATCTTCCAGCAGGAAGGTCTTGGCCACAGGTGTGTACTGACTACCATCCGTGTGTCAAGGTCTGGGGGGGGGGGGGTGGGACACAAAGAAAGATGAACAGGATCTGGTAAATGCCCCTGGAGAGCATCTGGTCTAGTGGGATGATGGGGTTCTGCAGGAAGAGAGGCAGAATGGAAGGGGCCTACGGAGTAAGGTCAAACCCAAGTCTGAATTTCCAACTGAGCCACCCAGGCGCCCCCAAGTCTGAATTTCCAGCTCTGCCCGCTACTAGCCAAGTCACTGTGCTTCTCTGTACTTTAGTTTCTTCATCTGCAAAACGAAGGTCAGATTACCACATGGGTTATAGAGGGATTAAGTGAAATAAATTTTATGAAGTGTCTGGCAGGAAAAAGTGCTTATTAAGTGGTACTTCTTGCTCAACAGAGGGAAATCTAATCTCAACTGTGAATCATGAAAACCTGCCAACGTAATAAATGCTCATCCTTCATTTTTACCATCCTGTTAGTAATTAACTGCTTATCATGAGCTCAAAGACATCACTTGGCACAGGATCCTGAAATTTACCCGAGCTTCTCTCCACGTGGGGATTGTTGGGTTTAACTGCATGCCCCTTTGTAGAGACTCTTGGTACACTAAGCTGTTTCCAGTCCCGCCTGATACATTTTCCATTCTAATCTTTGCATCTTTAAGAATAAAAAGTAATTTCTTGCTAGTGTTAAAAGGGCAAAATAGTAATTACTTATTTTATGGTGCATTCCTTGACTACCACCAAGACTGAACCTTTTCTGACAGTATATGAATTCTGCCAATACACGACTTTTAGTTGAAAATGGGTGATACAAAACATAAAAATTCTAGCTAGACTGTCAGTAGCAACTCTGAGTATGCAAGATATGTATGCATATACACTGACAATAACCTGAAGAGAAAACAGAATATAAGTGTTAGTAACTTATTTTCTGCTTTCTATTGAATTGCCTTTATTCCTAAAGAAAGGGGAGTCATAACTGAGGCAATTTTATTATCTCACTGTTTTACTTACATACATTTTCGTTTTTTAACACCATGATGGATTTTCTGAGTAATTTAAATAGTAACAAACAAAAAACACGGAACACGCTGTACACATATTATTTCCTAATTATTATTTCATGCAAAGAACATCCTCTGTCATCTTTATAATCAGAAAACTAGGTTTTTCAGAACCACCGATAGTTTTTCCAAAGAGACAAGATTATGAGATGAAAGAATTCCTGATTTGGTCTGAGAGAACAAACATGAGACGTTCTGGAGGGGCAACAGAACGAGACGGACACCACAGGACAAGAGGAGACCAACTCCTTCTGTAAACGAAGGTCCCACACTTTCTGACCCAAATCCACACAGTACACATACCTGGGGGAAACTTCAGTGCTGGTTACGTCACGTTTTTGCTTTCTAGTCCACGGGGCCAAAAGGCCTAACAGGCGCACCGTGGTAAACGAGCAGACACACTCACCGTGGCGTGTGAGATGGTCAGAATCCCGTTCTTGACGGCACACTTCCTCCTCTGCCACACCTTCCGGAGCCTGAAGAGCAAATCAAACACAACCTGACACAGGAGCTGGTTCACTCTGTGACATGCAATCCTGTCGTGTTTTGTACGACAATCATCATAAAACAGTAACAACAAAACGACCCCAAACCAAAAAAAACCCACCAAACCCAGAACATTTTATTTTATTACCCCAGGTGGAAGGTAGTTCAGACTAGTAGGCGTATACAAGGATGCTCATTATAGCACTGTTCTTGACAGTGAAGTGGGAAACAACAGAAATCTAAAAGCAGGAGAATGAATACACGCATCATAGTTACATTCATACTACAGAGTATTCTGTAGGAGTTTAAAAGAATCAAGTAACTATGTATGTGCTGACATACCCTTCTAAAGCGTACTGCTGATTGAAAAAAGCAAGCTGTTTTAAAATAATTCAGGTAAGATCTAGTAATGCTAAAAAATATTCAAAGTATATCATGTATAAAATGGCGCTCTAAATTTTCTATGGGGATATAAATATATGTACAAACACACAGAAGAAGGTCTGGAAAGAAGCATGGTACACTGACAAAAATACTCTGCTCTGGGAAGGAGGCCCAGACCTGTGGCAGGGTGGTGCTAAAGAGTTTTTAACCATACCTGTGAATCTTCTACAAGAAGGCTGTATTAATCTATTGCTTCTGTAATTAAAATTAAACCTAAAGAAATTAAGAAAGTAACTCAAGATGTCTGCCAGGCAAGGAGCGGTGAGGGTACGGCTGCCTCAGGATACACAGAAGGGAGCTCAGGGTCTCGGATCAACACGTTTGGTGACTTGTACACCTCTCCCTTGGGAAGGCTGACACTTCTCAGAAAAAGCCAAAGAGAACTCATTTCAACTTGGAGTTTTTTGGTGATGCTCGAGGCACAGGTGAGCCTGTGTGTGGTGGATTCGCACTTGTGTGGGCAGGTACAAATGTACTAGTCAAGAGCATTTCGATGGAGAAACAGACACGTACAGGGAACAGTGATTCTCTGGCTAGGAGAAGGCTTCTCGGGGCCCTCAGGTGTCATGGAAACAGACAACATCAGAGGAGGGGGCTCTGGCTTCTCCTGGGCATTTAAAATAATATCATCGTGTGTTTCCTTTCCCCTCTAAATGAGTCCTGTAAGAAACCTGCCACAATACGAATTTAAAACCAACTCTGAGCACAGATAATGTTGTCTCCTTGTGTATGTAACTACTAACAGCACAGTTCACAGCAGGAAATCAGAATCTGATACCATCTGAGCAAAAGTCAATTGAACACGCCGCACTCAAAATGCTAGTATCTTCAGGAGGTAACGCAGAACTACCGACTGATAAACCGCCCTCAAGTTACAGCTACATCACTGACCGGGAAATGGCTGACAAGAGAGGACACCTGTCCCATGATCACACCTGCATCTGGCTAACGTAACCAATGCTGTAGGAGTTTTGCAGCCCATCTTAGCCTCATAAAAGCCTGCTGAGATAGGCGAGGCACCCCCATACCCTTTAAAGCCCAAACCAGCGTCATCCTTCTCTATCAACATGTTTCAAAATAGCCACCAACCAACCTAACAAATTAGTCAACCTTCAGGATATTGTCCCGACTCAGTTTATTCATTTTATTTAGTAAAATCGTTAGTCATCAGTTGGGGTTTTTTTTTTTTTTTGGTCATTAGTTTTTTTCACGTGTGTATTAAGGAAACACAAAACCAAACACAAAACTGTATTCTTTTGTATTAGTAATAAAGACAAGGAAAGTAACACAAAAGCATTAAGCTTTTGGCGAACAGAAATTGCTCATGTGGTGCCCCCAGGTGACCAGACAAAAGGGAGCAAAATCAAGTCAATCCCAAGTACAGCCCTATCTCTGTGAACACTCTGAGAGCTTTTATTCCCGAGATTTCTATGAAACAGCCTGGACGCCTGTGCTTTCCCCTCTCTGTACTGAGAGCTTTAAGGATGCTTGCCTGAAAAGCTCCTGAATGGACATAGCAAGGACTTTTACCGCCTGTTCAGACAGTGCCAGAGAGAACACCACTTACACTGTGCCCGGACCTCAGAATTCCAGAAAAGGAACTATGAGAAGGCGGCCTGGTGTAACTAAACAAGTACCAGCTCTGACGCCTGATTCCTTGGGCTTCAATCCCGACACCAGCGCCCACTAGCCACGGGACTTTGTTCATGGTACCGACCTCTTGGAAGCTTGCTTGCCTAATCTGCATCATGAAGAGAATGATGCCCATCCTCTAGGACTATTTTGAGAAAATATATGTCAAACAGTTACTCCTTTGCCTCTCGATGAATGCCTTTGGGTCATAAAGCTTTTAAATTACTTACAAAAAATCTGAAGTGTTTTCTAAATTGTGGACATAAATTATTAATCCTGTGGTTTTAACACTTGTCCTTTAAGTGACAAAGAGTATTCCAGAACTAGGGTCAGAAACTACTAAAGCAACTGATCCTTAGGAGAAAATCATATGACACATCAGTAGTCATGATTAGCAAGTGAGACTGTCTTCACGTATAAGCATTTCAATTCTTTCCTCTTCCACAGACAGCCGTGACAGGCCCCTCTGGGTTATCATTATTCACCCTCTGCAGCCCGTGCAATTATGGGAGGCTAGCCCACTGGACTTCCAGCCTCCTTTGCAACAGTGCTTTCCTTATCTCTTCCCCACAGACGGTAGGCAAGGTGAGGGTGAGGCCCACCTCTCACGGACCTTTTACCTTCCAGCATCCAGCAGACTGCCTGAAACACTAATAATAAATAAATAAATGTGTGTGGAATGAGTGCACGAATGAAGAACAGACCAGAAGAACGGAGTCAAGTGTGTGAATGTATGCCAGCCGATGCCTTGTATCCTCCAAGGGCAACCAACAGCAGCGATGCCCCTTTGGAATATAAAGGGGAGACACCCCGGCATTAAGTCATAAGACCCAGGTTAGAATTTGGGCTTTCTTACTTACTGGCTGTAGGATCTTAGTTGAATCACTTAATCTCTCCGGATGAGTTGCCTCATCTACAGAAAGTGTCAAATGAGAAGAATGAGAGGTACCTGGCAGCGTCTGGCAGGCACGCATGTGCTTACAAGGTGATGCTTTCCCTGAACATTTTAGGGTTTGAACCAAACAATACCTACCCAAAGACTCAGCTGACTTTTCTTGAACAGTTAGGTATTAACCACTTCACTTAGAAACAGTCAATTCTAGTGTCAAGAAAATCCTTGTACCTTTACGCGAGTAGTGTTAAAACTACAGGATTAATAATTTATGTCCACTAGATACCACGCCATTGGGGCTACAATCTGGTCACTGTGTCTGTTAAGAAGAGCCCAGTTTAAAACTGTGATTTGGGTAACTGGTGTGTCTTTTCTTCTTTTACTTTTTGCAAGACTTCATGGTCAACATTCACTGACTTTCCACAAAGAGCCAGGTGCTGTGCTCTGTGCTGAGATGCTTTTCTTTGCTCACGCCCATATCTACAAATCCTGGTGGCCCTACCGGCATTATCTTGACTCTGACCCGTTCTTCCCCCTCTGCAGCTGTTCCCTTGATCCCTGTTCACCTCTGACCTGGCCTCCCACTTCTAGTCTTACATGCTACACAGCCATTCTCAGCCCAGCAGCCAGAGAGCCTTTCAAATGAGTCCGATTACGGCATTCCTCTGCTTAAAACCCTCCAATGACGCCCATCTCCACTCAGGGGCTTCCAAAGCCCTCCTGGCTTGGTGTTCTGCCCCCTCTCACCTTGTCTCCTATGACCCCCAGCTCCTAACTCCTGTGTGTATCACAAAGGGAAGCAGGTTCCTGGCCATCTCTGCAGATCTCTGTAGATGATCTCCTCACTTCCTGCAAGTCTTTGCCCAAACATGTCCTCACTAAAGTCTTCCCTGACCGCCCTGCATGACTGCAAGGACCACTCCTACAGGCCCCGAGGCCCCTGCCTTGCTCTATCTTCCTCCATAGCACTTGTTACCATCTGATCTCCCACATAGTCCCTTCTTTACTGTCTGTCTCCCGACTCAGAATGTAAGCCCTATGAGGCTAAGGACTTCCTTATCTTTCTTGTTCAATGTTATGTACCCAAGTGTCTCTAACAGTGCTTGACCTATACTAGAACTCCCAAAAGACATCTGCTGGATGCATGAGTAGAATAAGCAAAACTGATAGTGATCAGAAATTTAGGACTATAATTTATAGAAGCTGCGATTTTATTTTTTATTTTATTTTTTTTAAGTTTTTTTTTTATTTATCTGACAGAGAGAGAGACAGCGAGAGAGGGAACACAAGCAGGAGGAGTGGGAGAGGGAGAAGCAGGCTTCCCGTGGAGCAGGGAGCCCGATGCGGGGCTCGATCCCAGGACCCTGGGATCATGACCTGAGCCGAAGGCAGACGCTTAACGACTGAGCCACCCAGGCACCCCTAGAAGTTGCAATTTTAACAAAGAAATAAAAAAATGTCTATGTCTTAGATAAAGTCAAGGAGTGCATATCCACAAGCCATCAGAAAACAAGAAGCTTTCTTTCAAAAAGAAGGACAGTTAGTAAAGCAAGTAATTAAGATTCTCCTTATGTGGGGCACCTGGGTGGCTCAGTCGTTAAGCGCCTGCCTTCAGCTCAGGTCATGATCCCAGGGTCCTGGGATTGAGCCCCGCATTGGGCTCCCTGCTCAGCGGGAAGCCTGCTTCTCCCTCTCCCACTCCCCCTGCTTGTGTTCCCTCTCTCGCTATCTGTCAAATAAATAAATAAAATCTTTAAAAAAAAAAAAAAGATTCTCCTTATGTATGTAAAGCAGAATCCCTGGTGGAGCAATGGAAAGAAGCCGGTGTGGCAGGGCCAGGGGAGGACGAGGCCGGAGAAGAGGCAGGGCTGAGACCCTGTGTGCACTTCAAGCATGGGAATGACCTGACGTGCTTTACGTTTCTTCAAGGCTACTCTGGGCGCTGTGTGGAGATGCAACGGAGGAGAGGGACAGAGAGGCTCCTCAGATATTCCGAGGAGCAGAGGCTCCTCCCAGGGCAGGGCAGCAGAAGGGTCAAGAAAGGCATCATGTCCTGTTAGAAATGAAGAGCTTGTCGTGACAGTGGCTGTGATATAAGAGGAAGGAGAGGACTCGGGGTTGACTCCCAAGGCTGGGTGTGGGCGGCCAGGTGGGCACCCCAGCAGAGAAAAGGGCGGATGAATCAAAGCAGAGGTGGGTGAGCCTCAAGTCCGCAAGCCACCTGCTTGCTTCACGTTCCGCTCAGCACCTGCCTTCCTAAAATGGCAGGCTGCAAGTCCTCGGTGCCATTCAGGGACCACGGGACAGTGACTGCTTCTTGGAAAGACAGCAGGTTAAAGCAGCTGAGGGAAACCAGTGGGCTCACGGTCGGAAGCTAGCACATTAGAAAATCCTCAAGTGTGGGAAAAGTTCCGAGGCTGCTAACACCCAGCAGGGACAGCGGGCTGGCCTTACGCATACCCATCGCTCTTCTTCAGCAGGTAGCCCTTCTTCTCACTGCCGTACTCCTTATTGCCCTGCAGCTGGTGCATGCTGTATCCTCCTTGCCGGCTCTGGGAATCCTAGAAAGGAGAAGCCACAGATCAGACCGATGCTGGACATACTTCTCGAGTCTTTGCCTCTATTCTGCCATTGAGCCTCTGTCCACGGGTCTGGGGCGAAGAGAATTATGGAACTTTAAGAGCCCTCAGGTCCTTGCCTGTATTTCAGAGGAAACTGGGCAGGGAAACAACCACCGGAGTCACAGGCAAGTCCAAGAACTCCTGTTTCTAGTTTGGAACCCCAGCTCCGCTTCCAACAACACACTGGTGACAGAGCATCGTGGGACTGAACCAGGTTGCACGGGTGGCACAGGAAGGCAGGAAAACCCAAGTGGCTCACAAACAAAGTGCATGCAACCCGAATGAGCTCTTCCCTTAGGTCCACCTTTTCTCCCTCCACATATTTTGCTAAAATACCCACAATACAAAGTGTACCTTCTGAGCGAGGTACTGGGAACTGTTAGAAATTCTTGGTTTGTAACCAACAGGGGCTCCGTAAAATAAGCTGTTAAACATGCTTTTAATTAAAAGTGATGATTCTCTGGTGGTGAGAAGTGTATGATGTGGTAAAAGGGTGACCAGGACCCACAGAACAAGACAGATGCAAACCAGCTGGAGGCACTCTGCTGATACTTCCCCATCGTTTCTAGAGACTGCATGATCAGATTCAGCCATTACACTTTGAAAATGTACGAAACAGACCAACAACACTGAACTGTAGAATGAGAACATGGGGTTTAGACACAGAAGTATGACAATACATTCTCACAGAAAGTGTTGACTTACTCTCCTAGACTTCGATCAGGAAGGGCAAAAGCAACAGAGAAAAAAGGCAGAACATTTGAAAACATAGTTAATTTCATTGATAGTCATGACGCATGATTTAAAAGCACTTTTTATAACACAGAGAAAACACCACTGTAAAGATAATTAAAGCCAGAACACATGCCACCTTCGGCATCATATAAACTTCAGGGGATGGGACAATAAAACATCTTTATATTTGTCAAGTTTTATTCAGGTTATTTAAATGAAACCAGAAGAAAACCTGCATGAGGTACACATTTCATCAAGATAAAAATGGGTGACAAACTTCAAAGTGTATGTTTAGGGAATCAACACCTCAGTGAAACCCAAATTATTTTAGAAAATCTAAAAAGAACCAAAAATTGTAGGAGGATTATTTTTTAGTTTTCCAAGCAAAGAGAACATAACAAAAATATCCAGTTCAGAAGCAACACCTGCAATGTGATGAAGAAGAACCAGAAGTGAACTTAGTCCCTAGTTATGTACTGATGGCCTATATACGAGATCCCTTTAAGGTCAGGATGGCCTCTCTGTGGCATTCGGGATCCTTCTGGACCAGACAATAGCAAATGAATATTAATAACAGCCGAAGGAAGAGCTCTAGGATGGCACACCTTTGTGAGGTTATTCCACGAATGTGATGAGTTCTGTGTTCAAAACGATGTCCTGAACACCCAAATGGTAGGTACCGGGAAGACACTGAGGACACAGCGGGGCATGGCCCCTGTCCCTGAGGTGGGTGCTTATACACTGACCACGCATCCTTCTGCTCCCTGGTGAAGGTAACAGAGTGCTGAATGCTTGCTCTACCAGGCAAGGAGGCTCACCCTGAAGAGCTTAGACTAGTCATTTCCTTAATCTGAGTCATTTGTCTGTAACTGGCCAGACTCCCTCCAGCTGAAACAGCGAATGGCACCATTTCAATCACCTGGGGAGGGGCAGGAGCGTGCTGGGGTTTAGGCGTCTCTTTAGAAATACTTCTATGTATTTACTTTTAATCAGGGCCCATAGCCTTGCACTCATAGTAACTTGAATCCCAAGTCCTCCCTCATGGATGCTTTCAGGCTTTCTGGACAGAGCTATGACCGCAGGACCATACTACAGATCAGATGGGCAAGGAGGGCAGCCCTCCACCACCCGCGCTGCCATGACAGCCCCCAACAACAGCAGTGACACACATGGTTTTCTTGAAGGAGGCAGCAGTGTGTCCATAATACTAATACAGAACAATCAGAATGGAAAATTAGGTCGGGTGGTGGAGAGCTGAGGCATGGGATGAAACAAGGGGCCGGGATAAATGAAATCCATGGAGCTTTCTGCGTCCACCCGATGACATCACATGAAAACCACTCAACTCTGGATATGGAGTCAGGGATCGCTGCCATTTCTATACCTCCCCAGAACATTAAAAACAAAATCTGCAATCTCCCTGGATAAAAATTCTTATTAAAAGCATAACTCTGTTCCTTGGAATGCCTTCCATTGAACGAAACTGCTCTTTGTCTGCCCATGTAATTTCTAGGTTGGTCTGAATGCTTTAGAACTATGCATTTCTAACAGCCTGTTTGCTAATCCTTCAAATAAAACCCAAGTTTTAAAAATAAGAGTACTTTTATCTTTTGTAATGCAAGGATTTTGATGTTAATAACTTATGAAAAATATTACATTCTGCAACTATGCCTCTGAGACACTCCTTTCATATATTTATTACTAGCCCACATAAACTTTAAATTCTGAATAACAACCTGAGTGGACCTTGTTTTCCATCAGGCAAATATGCTTTTAAAGGTGAATAAAGTGGCTGATCTCCAGGCTCTGACCTCAGAAGCCTACTCCATTAAGCTGAGCAGGAAGGAAGCAGCACGTTTCAGAAATATAGTATTGACAACCCTACATTAACTACTGATGAGTTCTATGGCGTTAAAGTAGTCCTACAAATAATTATTTCTGCACTTTGAGAAATGATGGCCATTCAGCTTGCTTTGCAGGGAACTCTAGACAAACGAAAAGAGGGTTTTCTTTTTTGAGAAAATAAATCATGGAGAATTAACACTCATGATAATTAACAAAACACGATGGAAGGAATGAAACAGGTTCTGAATCCTTTGGTAGAATAAAAATTAAACATGTATTCAGGAAAGAGAAATGCAAGTTGAGAAATTCATTCAGGCAAAAAATATAAAAGTAAACTTACACAATGAACTTAAAATAAAACCTTGGAGAAATTCCATAATGTGAGCCAAGAATGTAAACTAAAGAATGAAACTATGGTGTCATTTTTTTAGTTCAATTCCTTATTCTCTATTAGCAGTATGGACAAATTACCTTCTTTCTTCTTAGAAAACTCTATTAACATATAAAACGCATCATTAAGGAGTAAAATCTTAAATCTTTTTAAACTGCACGCAAATACTCACTGATTTACAGGATTATAAGTATTTGTGGTATCCAACCTAAAACTAACCTCTATGACAGAAGCTTCAAATCTCTCATGTAAGGGATATGTGGTGTGGGCAAAGGATTTCTTCTTTTTCATCTAACTAAATATTTATTGAGTAGCTTTTGGGTGCCAGACAGTGTGTCAGATACCGCAGAGAGAGAGAGAGAGAGATGAGCAAACACAGAATCTGTCAAACACCTTGCAAACAACACTATGATGGGAAATTGAGAGAGACTCAAACAAAACGCTGGAATTTGGGGACAGATTTATGGGTATCATTATTTAAAATATTTTCAACCCTAAATATAGTTATGTACCAAACAGTTCTCTTGGGACGTTAGGCTATTACAAAAGCTTAAGATAATTAATTTCGTAGAACATCTGCCAGAAGTCAAGGAAGAATTTTGACAAGAAAAAACAAGTCCATCAAAAATCTGGGGATCCTACTGACAGCTCAAATTCTTGGAGCTTCCTTTTTAAAAGAGTCAAGTTAGAACCTGGTGGGGGTGAAGAGGTTAAATAATTTGCTGGGTGCTTTTTATTTCTCAGGTCATTTATCAGGTTAGTTTACACTCTTCTCGAATAGTAGTGCTATGGTAAGAACTCTATGGTGGACAGTCTCCTTTCTTATTTGAGTCATTAGAAATCATTACCTACTAACCTTATTTTGCAATGAGAGATGATAAACAGCATGGGAATGGGATAAGCGTGCTGTGAAAGATCAGTTTTACTTGTAAAATACTCTGGACATGGTGCTAATGAACATGCATCGTTTATTAATTTGCGGTGGCTTTAAATCAAATCATGCGCATTTTATCGCGTATGTACTCCTTCGGCTTATATGCAACTTTGTTCTTTAGCTCCTGGGAGCAGATTACATCAGTCTTTATGCAAAACAAAAAGGGACTGCAACAGTCTGCCCCCACCCCCCCAGAAAGCTTCCATATACAGGAAGGAGGTGTTACTGTAAGACAAAGCAAAGGTAGGAAGTGGTTAAGTACATTTCGTTAAGTACAAAACCTCGCAATTTTCTGCCTAAACAGCAATCTACTTCTTACCCTCCATTTGAGTCTTTCTATTGCTCTTACACAGAGAAATCATTCAAGGGGACCACCTCTCCTAGGATTTGTATGCCAGTAATAACCACCTTCAAAAGAGGCCTCCAAACACAGGTGCCTACTTCCCGTCCACAGGTGCCCAGGGTGAAAGGGCTGTAGACTTCTCCCACTCGATGAAAACCCAGAGAGCTATCTTCACTCAGTGAAGAGAACCTTCTGGGTTGCTTTAAAGGGTGAGGGTTGCTGATGCAGGGCTTCCACGTTTGAGGAAGGTTGCCTTGTTTTTGTTTTGGACTCATGAACCCCTTCAGAAATTGTAGGAATGTACAGTTTGCCATTGTGAGGTGATATCATGAGGAAATGACAATATAAAAAAATGCTCTATTTTATGTGGTTATTATTAAATACTGCATTGAGATACTGCACTTAAATTCAATGCATGATAACTTCCTAATATAAACAGGCAAATTTTAACCCTCCCCTACTAACAAACAGAGCTCACTGTTTAGTTTACCCTTGGCATGAAGTCCATACCCTGTTGTGTGTGTTCAAGGTCATCTATCACTAGGCCTGAGTTTCCACCTCAGAAACCCCATCTCTCAATCTTCTGCCCTTTTTGCCCCCAAACTGCAGAGGGCAACTGCTGACTATTTCAGACAGCTTCCATCTCAAGAGTCCTCTCAGCGTCCCCCCTCTGCAGGCACGCCCCTTCCCAGCAGATCTCTTATGGCACCAATACCGCTTAGGGTATGACTGCTGGTTTGTATGGCTGGCCTGCTCTCTACTAGATGATGATTCTAGAGGATTCTAGAGGATCAACCCCCCTCTGGCTGCCCAGAAAGACAGAGATGACCTAAAGAGGACATGGGTGTGCACTCTACCCTGAGAGGACGCAGCACTTTGGAAGTACAGGTCTTCAAAGCCTGAATGGCAAACCTAGGGTCCTGGAATTGTAGCTCTGGTGTTAAGAACATCTTTTGTACAAGGATGGCAAGGGAAATAAAGGACAGTCGCTACATGGAGTGATGCAACAGGTATACACTTGTATCTTCTATCTCGTTTGTCCCCACAACCACGGTGGCAGGAAGCTGGTGACACGCCTATTCTGCAGACCAGGAAACACAAAGGCCCTCCCAGGCCACCTCACTTCTGCTGGAAACATACAGATCACCTACTTCTTTCTGATCAAGTTGAAGAGAGGATTTTATTAAGTCTCGGAGCGCGGTTAGCTGTTTCTTTTCTTCATCCTGGGTCTGTTTTATCTGTGACGGAAAAACAGGACTTTCATCACGTATCTTTTATACATGAGCAGTGTTTAATTCACCCAAATATACCAGTCATCAAACAATTCAGTTATATAGTTGATTTCTTTATTAAAGTCTTTTACATGGTCTCATTATCTTACATGAAAGGCAGAATTTTCTCATCTTATGAAAGTACCAGTGAGTTTTAAAATTAGTGTCTTAATGCAACAGGCCTTCTTATTAAATAATACATCTAGGCAAGACAATTAGCTCTGAAGTACCATTTTAAACACAGTTTAGAAATAACACTGGGTCACTTGCTTCTGGTTTTTCAAAGGGCAGTAGCAGGAATCCCATAATGTGGTTAAATGGGCCAGAAGAAAATGTGAAAAAGGACCAGAACCCAATGGGCTAAGGTATATATGAATGTTTACATGGTGGCACCCGAGGGTTTGGTACTGGTGCTGCTTTTTTTAATCAGCTGGAACTTATTACAACCTGAATCATGTTAACTATTAAAAGACAACGGCAGTGGGGGGGGGCGGTCACCTGGGTGGCTCAGTCAGATGAGTGTCTGCCTTCAGCTCAGGTCATGATCCCAGGGTCCTGGGATCGAGCCCTGCGTCAGGCTCCCTGTTCAGCGGGGAGCCTACTTCTCCCTCTGCCTCTGCCTCACCCCCCGTCCCCACTAGTGCACTCTTTCCCTCTCTCAAATAAATAAAATCTTAAAAAAAAAAAGACAATCGGAAAAAATATACAGCTATGTGTTTTTAAAGATATATACGCAAAATCCAGATATCTGACAAAACCCCCCCCCCCCAAAAAAATCATAAACCTGCCTACCCCGAGACAATCAAGTTTTGTCCTTCAGGGTCAAACATTCTTTCTACAAGTGCCAGACTGCAAGGCACTCACAGGTGATGCTACTGGACCCCAATGGACAGCCATCTAGAATCGATGGTTACATACCCTCATTCCTCCTATGTCCCAAAAATGTACTCTAGGATATCTGACCATCAAGGCCTTCTGAGTTAAACTGAAAGCTTACCTGCACTAGGTTTATACTGACAGATCACGTACCCCTGCTTTTCTTTAAAGCTCTTCTAATCCAGATTTCAAATTTACTAATATTTATCTATAAAAGCAACTTAAAATGCATGCATTTTATAAAATACTTACATTATATAAATCAGCAGCCAGTTTTTCGATGTACTGTTTCAATTTATCAGCCGTTTTCAAGCCATCTTGAAAAAAACTATGATGGAGAACATCAGAGATTTACCAGAAGCATAAAAAAGAAATGAACCCTAGTCACCTATAAAATCTGAAAATACTAATATATTTACTCTCTACCCACATAGCTACACAAAACACTTATAAACGAATTTCAGTATTTTATAAAGATGCACCAACAAACAGATTACGGGCACCATCTGACACGTGCTAGCAGCTCTCACGTAGACAGTGCAAATTACAGCTGCGGTCCCAACACAGCGATTTCATGTGCGTACCCGTCTATTCATAGAAACAGTCCTCCTGGTTGTGCCGATTTGAATTCGAAAGAGAGAGACACACACCATAACTGGTGTAATATCATGAGGATGAATTAGACACTTTAAGGAGAGAGGAGACTTTTCTAGAAACAAAGGCTGCAGGAAAGTTAGCCACCTTTCAGTTCCCCAAAGACCCCTGGGGAACATGCTTGAAACACAGGAAGTCGGATCGATGGTATCCTGCCGTGTGCACAGCCAGATCGCGCCATTTCACCCTAAGAATCAGTACTGACAAGAGCCGAGCATGCACAACAAGCTAAGCATGCTTGCATTTTATGTGAGTTATTTCATTCACCCCCAACAAAAACCCGAATGAGTTCCCAAGCACTTCAATCTCATCTCCTTTTCAGAGGATAAACTGAGGCACAGGGTGAGTACATCACTTGCTCACATGACTAGTAAGTGGCAAAACTGGGATTCGGGGCCAGGCTTTGATTCGGATACCCCTGCTTGTGATGACCAAGCAAAGAGATTTCCTGTCTGACCCCTCCACCCAGGAGTTCCACTTGTTTCAGTGTTTGTAATGTTCTCTATCCTCTTGGAGGCTTCTCTAGCCCTGCCCCACATCTACTGCTATTTCCCCACAAAAGAATGAGGTCCTTGCGGATGAGGACTGTCTCATCTCAGGATCGCAGTGGGTCCAGCACCAGGCAGATGTCAGTGAATGATAAGGATGCAGTACTATCAAGAAGTTTTAGGGCACATCTTAGGATTCATATCTACATATATAATTAGCTTAACATGGACAATCAATGTGGACAATACATTCTTATCAGAACTGGCCCTCCAAGAGTGAATACTGAAATCCCCCACATGTTCGAGAATTTTTTAAGGTTGACATCTTCAGCTGAGAACCCTTACTAAAATCAGAAAGTCTTTCACCAGAGGAATGGGAGAAAGGAGGGCTTTTTGGTTAACCATTTAACTTGAGAGCTACATTTAAACTCTTCTAACATTCAGCTGTTCACCACTGCCCATCGGAATGAAGGTTAAACTTCTCAGTACGGAACTGAATACAATTTACGTTCTGGACCCTGAATAGCTTTCCGGTTTTATCTCCTACCATCTTCTTTGAAAAAATGTGGGTTCCGGCCATGCTACATTTTTTTTTTTCCAGTTCTCCCTGGCCTTTGCTTCTGCTGTTCCCTCTTGCTGAAATGCCTTTCCCGACTACGCTTCTACTGTAACTCCGTTCGTTGCTGCCTCCCACAGCAGCTTGCCCTGGCCTGCCAATCCAGGGGATGGCATATTCTAGCACGGGCTTGTGTCCAGGCCTAATGCCAGCCCTTGAGCAGCGGGCCGCGCTCTGTCCAGAGTAGGCCATTCATGAACATCAACCTGAACCAGCCTCATCTACATGCGGGAAAGTGTCTGTGGAAGAGGCAGAAGTATGGCTACAAAGTCAATCACAGCAAAACCACTTCTAATCTCTGATACTCAAGTAATTTCTGGAGAAAGGGTCTGAAGGTAGAACACATCAGTGTAAGGTAGATGCTATCAGGACTCCTTACAACAGAAAAAGGGCTTTAGGGTCAGAGGCTTCCGGCTTAGAATCTGTGCTGGAGGATTTACTAGCAGTGGTTCTCTGGTGAGTCACTTCTCCTCGTGTTAACTGTATTCCGTGGGCGGGTAACACAGATAACACGTATGAACTCGCTCTGCAAGGTGCTGAGTCATTAGGACATGCTCAGCACATGTTAGCTCCCTTCCCTGGACTACTGGATTTATCACAGAAGGAGTCATGTCCTTCCCCGAGGGATAGAGATTCGCTGCAGATTAAGTTTGTGTTTCAGTTTCACTTTCAACATGAAGGAAATTTAATCTTTTTTTTTTTTTTTTAAAGGTGAGCTTAAATGACAATGCTTTAGATTTGTGTTTTCCAAGGGGGTAGCCACTAGCAGCTAATTTAATTAAAATTAATGAAAAATTCAGTTCCTGAAGTCTCACTAGCCACAGCAACTACATGTGGCCAGTGGGTACCGTGTTAAGACAGTAGAGAATACCACCGTTTCCATCATGGCAGGAAGTTCTACTGGGCAAACTGAATAAGCGAACTCAAGAGTTGAATAGCACACAGGAATGGTATAAAACACACACATTTTAAGGAGAAGGAAGGCACTGATAAAAATGACAAGTTATTTATCAGGAGGTGAAAGCAAGCTGGAAGGGAGACAAATTCCTACCGATTGAAAGCCTGAAGAAAGACCCCAACAAGTCTGTTTTCCTACATTTGAATTCTCCAGAACATTACACAGACTAAGAAAAATTAATAGAATGAGAAATCATTTTAATCTACAATATGACTCAATTGTTACAAACAAATCATATACATAAATCCAGTAATCTTCTGAGTGCGATTATAGGTTTTCTTTTTTGTTAACTTCATTTTCTAAAACACATCATATATTCAGGCATTAGGCAAAACAAAATTATAGAAAAGAACCAACATTTCGTCTAGAAGGAGAAGGTTGAGCTGAGGCCCTCTCAGAAAGTTACGCTAGGGCTCACTTCTGGGTTTTGGTGAGAAACAGGAATAGGAGGCAGAGGGGACCAGATGCAGGGAGAACAAAACCGTCTTGACATTAGTAACACAGTCATCAGTAAGCAAAGGCCGATGTGCTGTTGACCTCACCATCGGTCTGGTGACCCCTCCCCTCTGTGCCCGACTGTCCCCTCCTTGAGGGGTCAGTCTCAGCCATGAGCTGGGTGGGACTCAGAGTCACGGTCACACATCACCTGCCACAACATTTCACTGAGGGTGGTGGGCTTCCCTCTCTGTTCCCTGTCTCCTCCCTCCAGTTCAATGGCTCTGGTTCACTGGAAATGCATGAACTTCGGAGTCAAAAGCATATGATGTTTTGGCTCTCAGTCTCACCGTACGTACAACCTTGGGCAGGCTACTGACCCTGTCTGAAAATGAGCATGATCATCCCCAAAGGTGGATGTTTTCTGGCTTCCAGGAGAGGCAGATGAACTACTACAGATAAAAGTGTTCTGTAATTGGAAAGGGAAGCACAAATGTCAGTTGTGATTACCTGCCACTCAACCTGAACGTGGGAGCCTTCCCCGCGGAAGGCAACATTACGTCTCTGACACCCACTTATCCCTTGGCCGCCTTCTCTGTACATTACTGAAATATAATGAGATCTTTGGAAAATAGATGATGATTAACAGTAATAATAATAATGACAACTGGCATGTAACTATTTATTCTGTGCCACTCACTATTATGCACAATTAAGTATCCCTTTTCTTAAGTCTCCATTAGAAGCCAACAAAATAGATAGTTATTATTAACCTGTACCAGACAAGGTAACTGAGGGCCAGCGAGGTCCAGTCGTTTACTGGGGGTCATCCAGTCATTCAGTGAGGAGCTGGGATTTGAGTGTAAGCATTCCCAGCTCTGGAGCACAGGTAGTTAAACACATCAGGCTGATCTGGGTCCAAATCCTGGCTCTCCCGCTGAGTAAGAGCATAATCTCCGAATCCCTGCACCTCCGTGTCCTTATGCAGGAAACGGAGATGATCCCATGTACCGTGGGGAGTTCTTGTGAGCACTTTGAGAATGTTCTTAAATGCCAGGCACAGAGAAGCAGTTCAATACACAATGGCCACAGGCCAGCAAAATGAGCCTCATTATTTCTGACCTTAGAGACACAGCTGCATTGACTTCGCTTTCTAAAAAAGCAGCTTGAAAGAAAAACGACCATATTTTAATGACCCAGAGTGCCAGAAAAATGTAAGCTGCCAAGCGATAGGCAGAAGGCCCCCCATGTTTATCCTGACAGTCTGTGACACATCCACAGCTGCCGAGTGCAGGCTCGTGAGTGTGAGCACAGTCACCCGTCCACCAGGGAGAACACACACACCCTCCTCAGAGGGAGGCACAGTCTTCTCTAACCTGAGAAAGTTGCTATGTACTTCCCCTCTTACTCCGTCCAAACAATGATGGGAAAGGGATACTATGTTCTCTCTGCTTTCAATTTAATTTCAAAGAAAGAGAGACAGCAGGATCTCCCTGCTACCCCAATCACGTATTCTGCTTGGCTTAGAAAGAGGGGCTATTTGGCCAAAGGCTGAAATGCTCCGGGAGCACAGTATTATCTTCAAAAGTTAGGATGCCCTTGTAGTATCACAGAGTATGGTTCTTTAAAACAAATCAAAGTATAAAACAAATTAAGAAAAATGAAGTGATTTCTTAACACATCAACCACCAACCCCTCTTGAAAGCTTACTTCCAAGCTTCAGGTGCTGATTTCCAGCTAACCAGGGTGACATTTTCTCCTAGAAAATTTTCTCTACGTGTGTCCTGTGGTAGTTAAGAAACTTAAAGGGACAGGAGTTAATTAGTGTAAGTACTAATTAACTGCAAATCTATTTCAACAGTTCAGGTCAAAGAGCCAGCTGAGAGTGATATAGAGAGAGTCTTAAAAATAGGGATGTCCAGGCCCAAGTCCAGGCTCAACCAAATTCAGATTTCTGACATATTAAGAGCATGCACTCTGGAGTTACAGAGACCTGCGTGCAAGACTTAGTTCTGTCACCTTCTACATATAAGTTTTATGAGGGCATAGATCTTTGTTTTTGTTTTGTTGCTGTTTTCGGCATGAAAAAAAATTGAGATAAAATTCATGTAATGTGGAGGTGCCTGAGTGGCTCAGACGGTTAAGTGTCTGCCTTTGGCTCAGGTCATGATCCTGGGGTCCTGGGATCGAGCCCCGCATCGGGCTCCCTGCTGAGCAGGGAGCTTGCTTCTCCCTCTCCCTCTGCCTGCCGCTCCCCGTTTGTACTCTCTCTGTGTCAAATAAAAAATAAAAAATCTTAAAAAAAATTCATGTAATGTAAAATTCACCATTTCAAAGCATACAATTCAGTGGTGTTTAGTATATCACAATGTGGTGCAACTGTCCCCACTATCTAATTCCAGAACATGGCTGTCACCCCAAGAAGAAAGCCTGCACCTGTTAGCAATGGTTCCCAGTTCCTCCCTTGCCCTAGCAAACAATGCTTTCTGTCTCAGTGGACTTGCCTTTTTGGGCATTTCATTTAAATGGAATCATACAATATGGGGCCTTCCACGTCGGGCTTCTTTCACTTAGAATAATGTTTTAGATGTTGATCCCGTTGCAGCATGTATAAGGATTTGTAACCCTCCTGGGAGCTTCTTGGGTGTGATCTGAAACTGGCCGCTGTAAACAGAGGGCAGGAAAAGACCTGAGAAAGTGGCGGGCCCCTCCAGGTGGGCAGGTGGCAGTTTTCATAACAGCAAAGGGAGCTGACACTGAGTGTTGTCTTGGGCGGCAGCTATATGACTGGATCCCTGCACCTGCCCTCCAAATCTCTGAAGTTTATAAAGAAGCCCCAACTGTGCTTGGTCATGTATACACCTGCAGGTGTTCTCACCGCCACATCACCATCTCAAGGCCACGTCCTTGGGGCAGCCTCTGGGAGTGGGAAAGGAAAGCAGAACCCACATTCCAAGGACAGGGGAGGGAGTAAGGAGCCTCTGAGCGACATGGTCCAGCTCATGGGGTAATCAGCAGTCCTACAGCCCAATAGTATTCCACTGCACTGCGCTACCATATTTTGTTCATCACATGATGGATATTTGGGTGTTTCTACACTCTGGCTCTTATGAATAATGAGGCTATAAATATGTATGAACACATTTTTGCTTAAATACCTGTTTTCAATCCTCAGTCCTCTTGGGTATATACCTAGGAGTGGGATTGCAAGGCCATGTAATTCTAGGCTTAACTTTTTCAGTACTGCCAAGGGGTCTTCCAAAATAGTTGCACCAACTTATATTTCTCTCAGCAATGTGTTGCGGGTTCCAATTTCTCTACATTCTTGCCAAGAACTAGTTTCCATTTCGTTGTTGCTGTTGTTTTTTTAAATTCTGCCATCCTAGTGGGGGCAAAGTGGTATCTCATTGTGGTTTTGGTTTGTATTTTCCTCAATGACTAACGACGTTGAGGCTTGTTTCTTGTGTTTTCGGCCATTGTGTATCTTTTCCGCAGAAATGGCTATTCAAATTCTTTGCTCACTTTTAAACTGGATTATCTTTTTGTTGTTGAGTTGTAGGAGTTCTTTACATATTCTGGATACCAGACCCTTATCAGATAAATGATTTGCAAATATTTCCCTCCCATTCTGTGGGTTGTCTTTTCGCTTTCTTAATAATGTCCTTTCACTCACAAAACCTTTTTGAAATTTGAAGTCCAACTTATCTATTTTTCTCCTTTGGTTTCTTTTGCTTTGTTCATTTGACATGTTTATCGAGCATCTACTGAATGAGTGAATGTGCCTTTGGGCAGGTTACTCATCCTTCCGGAGCTACAATTTCCTGATTGCTCTTGATAAATGTTAGCTATTATTATTTTAAAATTAAGGATAACATAGTAATGTTTGTAAGTGCTCGTGATCCTGCAGATCATAATGACATTTGCTAGGTGGAAAAGGAGTGGGTGAGCAGTAGGATATTATATTTGTTCTGAAAGCAGCATGTTCCCCACAATGTTCAAGTCTGAAAGTGACAAGCATTTGGTGTGGGTGAGTTGGAAAGGGTAATAGAAAGTCAAAAGCTCTTCTCTTCTGCTCCCTGTATTGTTCCATTGTAGTAGCTATATCCCTGCTGAGATGCTGGGACTATACATGGTATTACTGGAGCAAACGGACTCTTGGGCGCCCCCTGACTTTGTACTGAAAATCATTTGGAGAACTGGAGTAAGTACTTAGGATATGAAATCTCTCTCTTTTTTAGAAGATTTTATTTATTTATTTGACAGAGAGAGAGCACGAGTGCACAAGCAGAGGAAGCGGCAGGCAGTGGGAAGGGGAGAAGCAGGTTACCCGCTGAGCAGAGTGCCCGACGCGGGACTCCATCCCAAGACCCTGGGATCATGACCTGAGCTGAAGGCAGGCACTTAACCGACTGAGCCACCCAGGCGCCCCCTTCTCTTTCTGAAATAGGTACAGAGACTTCACAAGTTTATTAAGGGTTTTTGAGGGATTGCCTGAAGTAAGAAAGAATGAGTCTCCCTGAAAGAATACCACCCCGGCTTTCTTGCTAGGTGGGAATTCTTGAGGTTCAACCAGGGGCAGAACCCCATTATAACCGTGTTTGTGAATACCTCTCCCCACAAGGAGGTTTTTACTGTGTGGGGTTTCCTTCTGCTGATCTCTCTGCTCCCTGGAGAGACTATTCTACTAGATTCCAATGGCCAGATGCTAGCCATCCCCCAAGTCTAATGCCGACTGCCACCACCTCTGTCGAGCCCTCCTCAGTCTGCCTGGATGAGTCTCTCCTTCTCCTGATGCCCATATTAGCAATTACTTCCTAGGCCCACTGTGATGACGAATGACCCAACTTACTTCCAGTACCAGAGAATTAGCTCCTGAGGGCAGAGTCTTGTTTCATCTTCCTACCCCAGAGCTACCCCGGCCTTTGTCAGGAGATTAATATTTTTGGAAAGTGAAAAAGCAGGGAATGAAAGAATGGAGGATGCATTAGCTATCCAGGTCAGAGTTGCTCTTCTTTTCACCTTTAGGAGCAAAGGTTAAGATCTGTATAGTTTATAAGACATCGGACATTTTGGAAAACTAATGTTTGTGGAAGTTAAAACCTTCTTTGTAGGCTAAGGGAATGTGAGATCAGAAGATTTCTAGGGGTGCCTGGCTGGCTCAGTTGGTGAAGCATTCAACTCCTCTTGGTCTCAGGGTTGTGAGTTTGAGCCCCACATTGGGCGTAGAGCTTACTCAAAAGGGGGGGGGGGGGAGAGATTTCTAAAATCAGGTAAAATCAGATTTGCTGCCAAAGTGTTGTAATGGAGAAGACTGAGAAGTTTTACTTATTTCTGTAGAGGTTTCAAAGCAATGATGTTTCTAGGAAAACTGAAATTGATGAAAGATGAAAAATTCCACCTGAAACTAAAATTACAGACTACCACGACACCTTTCAAAGTTTCCTATGTACCCCACTAAGCTATGAAGCCAAAGGTTAGACCAGGTCTTCAGTATGAGGCTTTCACAGGCAAACTTTATCTTATAAATGTGCAACTGTTTCCACTTCAGTGTATTATTTTTTGTATGTGAAACATATTTATACAAGGTGTAATTTACTTGGAAAAGAAGGAAAAAGTTAACAAATCAGATCTATGTAAATAACAATTTGATCATTAAAAGCTTCTCCTGGAACAATTCTGTACAATACATGTATGAATGAATGATTTCAAGTGCCACTTGGAATCCTCAGAGCTGCAAATACACACAATGTAGCCGGCATGGGGCTAGGCTCCATATGCATTATCTCATTTAATTCTCACATCTACTAACCTTAACCCCACTTGACAGATGAGGGTACTGAGGTTTAAAGAGGAACCTGATGAAGATCACATAGTCACCTGGCTGCACAGCAAAGGTCTGAACCCATCTTTCTGTCGTGCGTTCTGTGTGTCCCACAATATTAATGCTGACCTCCTCAAATGTCTCAATTACAAAGATCTTCTTAGATAGAACATTAAAAATTTTAATAATGGGTATGTTTTCACATAAAAACTCTACCAGAAAACCCATGAAAGCTAATCCAGTAATTAAGCAAGAAGTAAATAAGCAAATGTAATGCCACAGAATCTCAAGCATAATAAAAATGCAATGTTAATAAGCAAAAATGGTGCTGGTATAAACAGTGGACGTACCACCAGTTACGTAGAAATTGAAGTATAAAGTCAAAGTATTCTTAGTGCCCCAAGTATATAATTTCACCTAATTTAGGTGACAAAGAAAAACAATTCCAAGTAGGTATACATGGAACAAATGACCTGATAATAGGTAAATGCCAAGTAAGGGAGGAGGGCGTGAGAGTCACTTGGGAAGGCCTCTGTCATGACAGGGTTGCATTATTTGTAACGAGAGCTTCACAGACTGTCAAGGCCACCTTTAGGATTCATAAGTAAGACAGCATTTTTGAGTAGCCACATACTTGCACTGATTTGAGTTACTTTGTGGCTTTGGAAGGTTCTAGTATCACACTATATAGAGTGACCAAATGAAAACCAGAAAGAAAGAATTAAGAAAACCAAAGAAGTGAAGGGGGTCTTCCCTGGGCTAATAATCATGATCACGATATTCTACTTACTTGCACTGTGCGTGATAATACTTTATAAGATTCTGCAGCAGATCCACACCCTTTTTGGTCTTGATTTCATTAACTTTAATGAGATACTGTGGAAATAAAACAAAATTGTATGTTGCTCAGTACAGATAGGGTTTTCCAGTCATGGGTTTGGGGGGTAGAACACCAATCATGAATCTGCACAAGTTACTGAACCTTGGTTGCCTTCAGACAGTGTGAGTTTAATTCAGGAAATGCTGATTTGGCAGTCACAAGTGTACAAACGAAATGATTAGAGTGTTAGCGTTTTATAAATGCTCAAGATTAGTTTACAAGACAAACAGAAATCAAACATAGCAAAACATTCTAGAATAACTGATTATTTCCCCCTGGTGCAGTGGATCTCAAACTTAGAGTTCACATGGTCAAAACCTGAAAGACAGTTAACTGTTCTTTGCAGAAAACAAGTAAAATAGCATTCTCTTGAGGCATATGCCATCAGATAGCAAAACTTTTAGAAAGAATTTTTGGTACTCAAGAATGAAAGGATTAAAAAAACCACGAAAGAATAAAAATTAAAATAACCCATTATTAATTTATGCAGTTAACTAACACTACCAGGTCTGGTTTTTACTAGTGGTCAAGATTTTCTGTTGATATTGTTTGCTTCTTTTTCACTTGTTTTATTATGAAGAAGTGTTTATGAGCAGATAGGTTTGAGAAGAAGCTAGAAGTATGAGGAGGGGGAAAAAAGAACATTTAAAAAAGAAAAACTTAATTTAAAATTAAGAAAATTCTATCCACTTTAATATTTTTGGAGAACTGTAAAAGGAACTCTATGACACAATTAGCATCAGAATGAGCAGAACGCCAGGTCAGGGAGTGCCAGTGTTCACTGGGAACCCAGTTTGAGAACCACTGCTTTAAGTCCAAGGGAGCATGCTTTCACTACATTTCTTTCATGAACTCAGGCTTTCTTAATGACTACTTTACTTAAGCTTTCATTCAAACTGGACACGTGGTTAAAAAAACAAAAAACATGCTCTAAACCTGTACCAGAAGACTTCATATTCACCAGTGTTACTCCTCACCAAACATTTTTTTTCACACTCACTCACAAGCAACATTAAAGTTCTCACCAAAGAATCCTGTTTTGGCATAAAGAGCCCCACAGGACCAAGGCTCAAAATATGAGACAACAGTGAAATGGCGGATCCCAAAAGGCTTGGAGAAAAATGGAGATGAGAACCCTTAAGCAACAGTCCCCTCCTCTAATAATCAAACAGCCTGCATTTAAGCATAAAAACTCCTGACTAGCAGGAAAGATCACAGTTAAGGAAACTCTGGGCAAATGCTTGTAAAAGCTGTTCTTACTTCGCACATTTGCAGCTGAAAGAGGCGCCGTTCCTTCTCCATCTCCTCTGCGATCTCAGCTCCCGTGATCTCTGTGCGGATCATCCCGTGCTGCTTTGCATGCTCTCTTTTCTCCTTCTCAATTTTTGTACTGTAATTAAAGCAGATGCCATCATTAAAAAAAAAAATTCACGTCTTTCCTTTAACGAGAGCCACTGATTGTTTCTTAATTACGAGAGTAGTAAGAGGCAGGAACTCTTACATAAGTTGGTAATATTGACCAAAGTAAGAATGAAAGAGAACACACCGTACAGATTTTCACCTAGGAAACCTCTTACATTTTAACTCTGATCTTACACATGGATGAATTCTTTAAAGATTTATTTATTTATTTTAGAGAGGAGAGAGAGAGAAAGAGAGAGTGAGTGCATGAAGAGGGGAGAGAGAGTCCTAAGGAGTCTCTGCGCTGAGCGCGGAGCCCGACACAAAGCTCGATCTCATGACCTTGAGATCACAACCTGAGGTGAAACCAAGAGTAAGACGCTTAACCTAACCAACTGTGCCACCCAGGTGCCCCCACATGGATAAATTCTTACAAATTCTCTCACATTCTGGTTGGCATGAAGAAATCTTGACAGTTGACTTTTTCTTGGGTCAAGTACTTTAGGATGAAAAAGAATCAGAAAGTTGGAGACCGGAGGCATATCTTGATTACCAACAGATGATTAGTCTGAGAATTATTTCAAGACAATCAAAGTGCACAATGGACATGCACAAAAAGTAGTCAAAGGTAATTTCCAATATTCCTCTAAACCTGGGCGATTTCCATATCCCCCTAACACATTTTAATCATTCAACCATCTGGTATTGGATTGTACAAAATAAGGATGGGAGAAGTCCCAATCTATAATCTGGACTCCTATGAAATGTTCTTCAGTGAGGAAGGGGCCAAGAAGGAAGCAGGCAATTATAAAGGAGGGCCCATATTAAACCAACGCAACCTGAGGCTAATGCTTGGCTATGATAGATGGTACTCTGGCAGTAACACCAATGGTTACCACCCTCTTTCCGAAAGTCCATCTAACTTGAAAACAGACTTCCAATTTCAAAAAGAGTGTTTTAGTTGTGAATGCAAAGATGAACTGACTTAGCCTTCAAGTCTTCTTTTAAATTGTAGTGGTGGGGAATCAAACCCCAAAGAAAGCCAATATCCTTATCTATATACAAACACGGTAGAAAATCAACCCATTGGAAAATCTACTATAAATGTGGTTGGGATTCCTCTAACACCATAATGCCATATCTTATCATGCCACGTTGGCCATCAAGTAGGTGTGAAAACAGATAGAGAGTAAGCCTCAGCTCTCTCCACTGGTGTGGGTGGGAGAGAAGCAGAAAGCTGAAGACATCTGAGAAGAAACGTGAGGAGCAGGCACAACGTCATAGCAGCAGACTCCTGGGTTAATGTGGTGACTTGACCACATGTCTTCATTTCTTCTTCCTTCCATAATCCCACTAATATGATACAAAAATCATAAACAATATAATCTCCCAAAGACAAGAACCGAAGACAAAAACGGATGAGAGAATTCAGCAAATATTTGGACGAGCAGGTCTACACAGAGAAGAGAAAGCGCGTACCCCGAACAATAGGGCTCCCTGCCTCCCTGGCCTTTGTTGTGTCCAGATGCCATTACATACGATCACCAGACGGGGGCTCAGGGGGCTGAACGGTGCCCGAAGACACACCTCTGGATACTGACATTTAGAATGCTCCTGATAAAAAACCTGTCTTGGGGCACCTGGGCATCTCAGTTGGTTGGGCATCTGACTCTTGATTTTGGCTCAGGTTGTGATCACAGGGTCCTGGGATCGAGCCCCGGGTCAGGCTCTGAACTCAGCAGGGAGGCAGGGAGTCTGCTTGGGATTCTCTCTCCCTCTGCCCCTCCCCATACTCTTTCTCTCTCAAAAAAAAAAAAAAAAAAAAAAAAAAGGAAGAAGAAGAAGAAGAAAAGCTGTCTCAACATCCTTAAACCTAAAAAGGCAGCTCATTGCATTCTTGACAGGCCCTGCTGACATGTATGAGCTTTTCATCAACTTTTGGATGCTTTGCTCTCAAATAGGAATGGGCAGTGAAGGATGGTAAGATAATTTAGGAAAGCCTCCAAAATGAAAGCAAGAGATCAAAATAACAAGTTGGGGGTGGTGGTGAGGTAACCAAAGGCAGTAAGAAAAAAAATATTTTATAAAATATAATCAAATCCTCAGAGAGCTAAAATACTGTGGAATAAACTGTATTTATAATATATTATATATATTATATATAATAATATAATATAATAAATCTATGAAACAACAAGAAACTATAAAAAGACCACCTAAACCTCCCAACTAATTGAGAAAAAGGGCTTTGGAAATTGAAAATATGACAGCCAAATAAAAAAGTCAACTGAAATAGTGGGAATAAAAGGTTGAAAATAAGCTAAAACGTAACAGACAAATAGGACAAAAAAGAGAGGAAAATTGTAAGAACAACCTGGGGAGTCCAACACTATATGGTGAGGCATTTTAGGAAAACAAACAAACAAACAGACGGGAGGAATGACAACAAACATTTCCAGAACCGAAGAACTAAAAATTGCAAAGAGAAGGTCAATGCACGCACCACGGCACATGAAGAAACTTCGTAGAACCTTTGAAAGAAAAAAAAGACTAACATCTTTTTTTCTGTTTAAAGATTTATTTATTTGAGAGAGAGAGAGAGAGAGAGAGGGAGCGAGCAGGGGAAGGGGCAGCGGGAGAGGGAGAATCTTCAAGCAGACACCCTGCTGACCATGGAGCCTGACATGGGCTTGATCCCACGACCCTGAGATCATGACCTGAGCCGAAATCAAGAGTCGGATGCTTAACTGACTGAGCCACCCAGGTGCCCCAAAAGACTAACATTTTCTAACTGAAAATAAATGAACTTCCTTCCCCAAGCCCCACATGCCCCACACAGAGATATGAGAATCAAAGACGCATCAGATTTTTTTCATTAGCAAACACTGGAAATAAGAAAACGGTGGAGAAATGCCGTCAATAGTTCAAGTGAATATGGTTATAAAATTAGTATTTTACATTCAGCCAAAGTCTCATTCTGTGTGATGGCAGAATGAAGATATTTCTGGACATGCCAAAATGTGAAAAATCTCCCTCCTTTAGAGCTGTTCCCTGCAAACGACTGGAGGTAGCGTGCCAGTGAAATATGGGACTATGCCAGGGAAGAGGGGGCAGGAGAGCCCCCACGGAGGGGCAGCCCAGGACGGCAGCTGCGGATCTGAAGAGCTCTGCAAGGATCCTCCAGGAAGAAAAGAAGGGACTGCCAGAGAACCTAATGATAATCCATATATAGTCATTGTTACAACGCGTAGAGTGTATTTTCTAAACAGAAACGTTATTAATAGGTGTTGCACATCGGTTGGAACAGATAACAAAAGTTCACAAAATTTTCAAATAGAACCAACAAATGAAGAAATGAGGCAATTATTTCATTAAGGAAAAGCAAAAAATGGTGCCGTAAGAACGGAAATCCATTATAACACACCATTCGGCGGGCACCGAACATCTGCACTCACAGAAGTTCAAACACTGTCAACTGGTTTATCCAATGATTGTTGCATGAACCACACTGGATGAGCAGGGTGGGGGTGGGGACGTGATGGGGGTGGTTGTGCACGAGAGCTGAGCCCTCATGTGCACCAGCACATCCGGTGAAGCAGGAAGCAGCAGCAAGAGATCACAGCGGAACAGAGACAGACAAGCCGGGGAGCAGTAGCGGGGGGAACAGGACAGGAAGCAGCGGGACAGGAGGGCTGGGCCGGGGACCGCTGTGGCCTCCCACGAGAAGCACGCCCACTGCCTCCTTCAGACTCCCTCTCCCGTTCCTCAGCAGCACACACGTCTGTACGGCGTTACGGCTGATGGGTGTGCTGGGTGCCCGCTTTGCCCTGGAAGCTGTACGTCCTCTTGATAAACTCTTGTCGAAGCCACTGTTATCGGGGCTTCTACTCTACGCAGTCAGAATAAGTCTCAACCGATGCAAGGACTATTTAATGTTTGATGTATGGGTATCGTTTTGACCAAATATTATTTGATCATTAAAAAACTTGCTGGAAACTATGACTGAGGGCCAACTGTATGCCAGACAGCAGGGGCAACTACTTTAACATATTACGTTGTCTTGTCCTCACAGAAGCCTTGAGAAGTAGGTAATTTTTCTACTCTTTTATAGGTGAGGACCATCAAAGTTAAGTACCTTGGCTCAAAGTCCTAAAACTGGTAAGTGGCACCACCCAGATCCTCCCACGGTCTCTGATTCCCCAGTCTGTGGTCTTAACAATGATGGCCCACTGCCTCCTGGGGTCTAAAGAAAGACCCCAGACCAGCCCCCTCGGTTCTCACAGCAAATAAATTAACTTCTTCTTCTTTTTTGGGGGGGGGGTATATTGTTTTCTTTTCTGTAATTCATAATCAAATGAGTCCTGTCACATCAAATAATCAAATACTTGTTTTCTTTTTTACTTCCTATACCACTATACAGTGAGGAAGAAACCTATCTTAGGAAAATAATTTTTTAAGATTTTTTACTTATTTTTGACAGAGAGAGACACAGCGAGAGAGGGAACACAAGCAGGGGGGAGTGGGAGAGGGAGAAGCAGGCTTCCCACTGAGCAGGGAGCCTGATGCGGGGCTCGATCCCAGCATCCTGGGATCATGACCTGAGCCGAAGGCAGACGCTTAACAGACTGAGCCACCCAGGTGCCCCTGGAAAATAATCTGTTGCCAGGGATTTATTAAAAAAGAAAAATACAAATCTTTCCAGTGAAATCCTAAAATCAGGACCCACTGAACTCAAGATTTCTGGTATACATTTCCAGATGTGGATAATTCTTTCATTCTTTCAGAAACTATTCCCTATGCACTAGCTATGTACCCAAGGCTCTGTGAGGCCCTGGGAGATTAGCACCAAACACAAGGACGATGTGGTCACTGTGCTCACTGAGGTCAGATGCTGGAGGACAATACAGACTAGTGAACATCCAGACACGTTCGAATACAGCTGAGGAAAGTACCACGAAGGGCACCTGGATCGTCTGAGAACGGTTTATGTTCCATGATATTCATTATACTGACCAGCAGGTACTTCAAGCTCTTCCACTAACACAAAGATTTAAAAAATACGGTTATACCACCCAATATTGGTGGTATATTAGTTGACAGAGCACATATTGTGTCTTGTTTTGTTATTTCCATGTCCTACAAAAGAGATCTACTCCACAAGCCTAGAGCAAAGGTTTTATTCTCCCTTTTGTGGACTCCTGCCCCTTTGGTATGTACTTAGTTCTATCCCCAGCCCAGTGCATGCAGCTGCCTCTGGGGAGGGCTGGACTTAGCTCACAAGTACGAGCATTCATACAGAAAGACAGGATGACAGGGTGGCCCACAGTATTCATTTATATCACTGACCATTTTAAGAAACTTTTTTGTTCTCAGCTTCATTTATAACTGTCAATGCATAAAAGTATTCCTAAGGCAGCAAGTCTCCAGCAATGCACTGCTCACATAAACATTTACAGAAGTAGTCTGGCAAAAAAACAAATTTAATCCTGAATTTGTTTTTTTGTTTGTGTTTTCATTCTGCTCTTATTGCTGTCGACGGAAATGGCTTTTATAAATCTCTTATGTTTATAGCTATCCAAGTTCACAGCCAAGATATTTATTAAGTGCTTTAAAATCTATTTCTCCTCCCACTCCACCTCCTGGTAGTATGGATGTCTCCAAGTAGTAATAACGAAGGAAGGGAGGGGCGCCTGCGTGGCTCAGTTAGGCAGCTGCCTTGGGCTTAGGTCATGATCTCAGGGTCCTGGGATAGAGTCCTGTAGAGGGCTCCCTGCTCAGTGGGGAGTCTGCTTCTCCCTCTCCCTCTCCCTCTGCCCCTCCTGCTCGTGCTCTCTCTCTCTCAAATAATTAAAATCTTAAAAAAAAAACCAAAAAAACAAAGGAAGGTGGTATGATCCATGCAGATGAAGACGAGCCAGGCCTGTACCACACATCTCACGTGCATCATCTCCGTAATTCCCGCAATAACCCCAGCAGGCCGACCCGCCATCGCCTACCTAGCTTTCTGACCTTCTGCAATCTCCTCAGCCTCTCCGGGCTTCAGTCCCCCGAACCAGACACAGACAGTGAGGCCACCGTGAGGGGGTTACGCACACAGGAACACTGCGTGCAGGCCCTGGCATTATTTCCTAATTATAGGTGGGAATGCCAATAGTCTAGAGTTATGGGCTAACTATAATTAAAGAAAGGCTGCAACAGTCAGATCTGCAGCCTGGCAGCTAGCAGCAGGAGCCATGAGCGCTGGAACACTCGGCGGTGACCGCACACCTCACTCCAGACACCGAGGCAAGAGACGAGTCGCCCCTTCTCAGTCAGCACAGCCAAACCCTGAGCCCTTACAAGGATGTACCACACAAGCTGGTGTCCAGAAGAGAGGAGTCTTCCAGTTAACGGTTTCTAAAGAAATTCAAGACTATAAAAAACAAACAAAAAGCTACTTACAACTTTGTCTCATAATCTTTCCAAGCTTTGTCAAATGGCTTCTTGAGATCCTTAGGAAAGAGAAAATGAAACTGAGATTGAATTTATTTTTGCTTAAAGGCAAACAAATAATTCTGAAAGAACATCTCAGCAGAAGTGCTTTCCTTTACAGGACGCGTGAAGCCTGACACAGACACTCTGACGCACCGCAGAGCACGCATCACCCGCGAGAAGCCTGCGCAGGCCCGAAGGGCGAGCTTCCTGGGGGCACCCGTGAAGCAGGACCTGGCGCCCAGGAGAGGCTGGGCCCGGGGGTCACCACCGATGTGGCCAAGACTCAGCGCAGACTACCTGCACCCACGGAGGCCCTCACCGATACTCAGGAAAGTGCCTCATCTTACTCTTCAGTCAATAACACGATGTGAAGTGGCACATCTTTTCTAATGATCATTTTCCAAGTACTTTTTTTGTGCTAAAAATATTCAGAGTGCCTTTCAAATACAAGTACCACTATGATCTTAAAAAAAGAAATCAATCCTTTCCAGTTAAAGTGAAAATCAAATTTCTGAACACTTACTCCTTTGACTCCTTTCAGGTCTCCTTTTAACAAGGAGTCCAAGGTGAAGATCACATTGTGGCTCAGACCCTGGAGCTGGAAAGCAAAGCAAAGAGGGGAGACGGTTAAAAGAGAAGTGCATATAGAATAATAAAATCAGCTACTGTTGACTGAGCATCTTGCACGCACCAGGCTCTGTGTAAGGGCTTTCATGCACCAGCTCACGGACCCCGAGGGCCACGCCGAGGTTGGGGGGCAAGACGAGCGTCCCCTCCAGCATGCAGGCAGAGAGCTGGGGACTCACGCACTGAATGACCACGCGGCAGCATGCGTGCTCCTAGGTGAACAATTCCTTGAATCATCTGTAGACCTGTCACTGCTCTCCTACTGACATGGTCGACCTTAACTGGACTTTTTTTCAACTGCTTCTCTCAGAGGAAGGAGGGACCTACCCAACCGGCTTGTACCACTCCTTTCCATATGCTTCTATGGCCTCTCACTATCTGAAATTACCTGGTTTGTTTATATGTATACTCTCTGTCCCCCACCAGAACATAATCTCAATGAGGGCAGGGGCCTCGACTGTCCTACTCACTGTATCCTCTCTGTGCCCAGATCCATTAAGAAGACAAGATATTCAGGAAGCACAATCTAGAGCAAGGGTGCAGGGTTTTCACTGTTCCAAGGCAGTGGCCTGCGTCTCCTTGATTTTAAGATGGTACAAAAGACGGTCATAAAGAGTCAAGGAGACTCCTAGCACTTTGGGGAAACCAGGGTTAGTTGTGTGGAACCGAGACGGCAGGGACCTGCAGAACCAGGTTACAGCTGGAGAGGTCGGTGGGCTCCCCCATTCAGGAAATAATTTGACTCCTGTGTAAGAGTGTAGTCATTTGTCACTCCAGCCAGCCACCCACCAGTCCATCGGTCATTTGCCAAGTACCTGTTCTATGACACTCACCACACCAGCGGCGAAGGTGAATAAAACACTTCCTGCCTTGAGAGAGGAGATCACGGTACGCAACGGACGCTACCCACCATGACATCCCAAGTGCCGTCAGAGGCGGAAGGAGAAAGTGGGGAGGACCTGAGCTGACACCTGAGGCTTTGAGGAGGACCCTCTGAACCACATCTATAACTCGAGGATACGATCACCCACTGTAGACGGTGCTGTGAAGGAGTTAATACACCTGACAAGTGCTAGCGGGTTTCTGGACACCTAGGAAGTGCTGAATACATGTTTTATTTTTAAAGTCCAGGGGGATGTTAAGTAAGAAATAAGAACAAGGCCAAGTGGAGTGGAAGGGACACCTTCTGCCAACTCCTGTCTACTGCTCTCATCTGGGGCTTCCGGAAGCTTGCCATCCTAGCTCTGCCCTCCTCGGCCACCAATTAACACACAAAGTTAGTTGTCCAGGGCACACACCACCAGAGGGCCTGGATCACAACCAACTAACTCTCTCTTTCTTCTTTCAAAGACAAAAGATTCTGAATACCAAAACAATTTTGTCTATGCAATTTCACTAACCCCACACAGGGAAACTGCCTGGCTGGCAGGTGCCAAAAGCGAGAGAGCCACAGATTCAAAGTCTGTATTCTGTGAGGTCAAGGGCCTTGGTTCCTGGGAAGCGGGGTGAAAAACATCTTAGATATTATAATGGCTGTGGCTCTCCAAAGGGCCACAGCACATAAACTTGATATACAGAGTACATCTATTCTATTAAAACCTCAAGGGGGAAGTGCTTAGTTAAAAAAAAAAGGTCTTTAAGGGGCACCTGACTGGTTCAGTCAGTGGAGTGTGTGACTTGATCTCCAGGTTGTGAGTTCGAGCCCCACGCTGGGTACAGAGATTACTTAAAATTAAAATCTTAAAAAAAAAATGTATTTAGGGGTGCCTGGGTGGCTCAGTCGGTTAAGCGGCTGCCTTCGGCTCAGGTCATGATCCCAGGGTCCTGGGATTGAGCCCCGCATTGGGCTCCCTGCTCGGCGGGGAGCCTGCTTCTCCCTCTCCCTCTGCCTGCCTCTCTGCCTACTTGTTCTCTCTCTCTCTGTCAAATAAATAAATAAAATCTTTAAAAAAAAATGTATTTATTTATTTATTTATTTTTTTTTTTAAAGATTTTATTTATTTATTTGAGAGAGAGAATGAGAGAGAGAGCATGAGAGGGGGGAGGGTCAGAGGGAGAAGCAGACTCCCTGCCGAGCAGGGAGCCCGACGCGGGACTCGATCCAGGGACTCCAGGATCATGACCTGAGCCGAAGGCAGTCGCTTAACCAACTGAGCCACCCAGGCGCCCCCCAAAAAAAAAATGTATTTAAAAAGGCTCCTTGGGATGGGGTGGGGGGCATTTTGCAGGTAATAATAAAGAAAAAGTTGAAAAACACTGGCCTTGGGTATGAGATGGAAAAAATAAAGACTAACAGGACTCACTCTCTGCCACAGACAAATAGCTGCCGTAATATTTTGCTCTGAGTCCTCGGCAAGCTCATTCCTGAAATACAAGCCTCCTGTAAGCTCATTCTTGAAATACAAGCCTCCTGCATCCCACTATCCTGTGGATCTCAGGAGTTTGTGTGGATGCTGGTAGGTGAGGCAGGGGCCCACCTGCCCTCCACTAGTCTGGCCAGTCTCTACCTTTCCTCGGTTCATAGACATCCTTACATTATTCTCTTCAAAACATTTACCATCCCTCACCATTTATATATGTACTTGTTTCCTCATGTGTTCGCTGCTCCTCAATTTGAATGCAAGGTCTCCGCGAGTAGGCTCTGTATGTTCACTGCTGTGCTTCCAGAATTTAGAACACTGCCTAGCACAGAGTAGGTGCTCAGTAAGTATTTGTAGAGTGAAGGAAATACAGAATCATGTGAGTACAAGGTTCTTCTCTGTAGAACTGTTTATTTTTTTAAATTCTTTTTAAAGATTTATTTATTTTAGAGAGCGAGAGCAGGGGGAGAAGCAGAGGAAGAGAGAGAGAGAATCTGAAGCAGACTCCCCACTGAGCACGGAGCTCGATGTGGGGCTGGATCCCACAACCCTGAGATCACAACCTGAGCCAAAATCAAGAGTTGGACACTTAACCGACTGAACCACCCAGGCACCCCTAGGACTGTTATACTGAGGCAAGGCTTAGTGCTTGTCAACAGGGAAATAGTTAAATAAATTATGGAAGTTCTAAACGACAGCCACAAAAACGAGAAAGTTCTTTACGTCGAACTTCGGAAGCATCTCAAGATAAATTGTTATGTGATAAAAGCTAAGTGTAACAGTATTCACAGCATACAAAGTTTCATATAAAAAGAACAGGGACACCTGGCTGGCTCAGTGGGTGGAGCATATGACTCTTGATCCTGGAGCTGTCCGTACAAGCTCCAGGCTGGGTGCTGAGATTATTTAAATAAAGTAAATAAAACTTAAAAAAAAAACAAAACAAAAAAATGGGTTTATGTTTAAATTATTGCTGAAAACATATAAGCATATAAGCTAGTACTGCTTCCCAGCAGGGACAGAGACTGGGTGTGCAAGGGGGGAGGGTGGGGTAAGAGCCTTTTACTATGGACCCTTGTGCATAAAAAATATTTTTTTGGTACCATGTACTGTATTGTTTATTAAAAAAAAAGAGAGAGCAAAAATCCTAAAACACAAAATGAGATGACAGTGATTATCAACCATTTTTAACTTAGTCCTACATCAGGGTTTCCACCAATGCCTCAAATCCATTGTGAAATGGAGCAGGGAAAAAAAAATACATTAATGTCATTGCCACCTTGGTCTGAAGGCTGTATTACAACACAACAATGAAAGAATTATGAAACTGTGGTTAGTACTGAATGTGGGAGTTGCTCGGAAGGAAAAGTCCCTCAAAAGCCAAGTACTGACCACACAACAGACGTGCGCTGTAAGCTTTCAGTGCCGCCGCTGTGGGCAGGCACGGGGGTAGGGGGAGGTGGGCCGGAGCTGCACTGGTGGAAAACCCCAAGAATTAAGAATTTCTTTGTGGTTATCCACACATATACTCTTGGGAGCTGATAAGAAACCAAGAAGGCCAAATATCGTGTATTATGAATTCAGAATCTTCCCAGTGATGAGCCTAAGAAAAGGCCCCAGGAAAAAAATTTTGAAACTTAAAACTTTCCCCACCTTACTTCCCAGGAAAAAGCAAGTTCAGTTGCAAAAACTGGCAAAGGAGACTTTTTTTTTTTAAGATTTTATTTATTTATTAGAGAGAGATCGAGAGAGCACGAGCAGGGGGCGAGGGGCAGAGAGAGAGAGAGAATCTCAAGTAGACTCCCCACTGAGCACGGGGCTCAATGTTGGGCTCAATCCTATAACCCTGAGATCACGACCTGAGCCAAAATCAAGAGTAGGATGCTTAACCAACTGAGCCACCCAGGCTGGTTTAAGTACAAAGTGAATAGTAACTACCAGTCATGAAGATATAGAGGAAAGTCAAAGAGAAGACAGACTAATCTCAAGAAAAGGAAACATTTAAGAAATATTTATTGAGGGGCCAAACAAAATTTCCTTCCCTGGAGATCTCAATGAAGAGAAGATTTTCTCTGATATTTGAAGGTATTGCTGAGTGACAGCGACGGATTACGTGACTTGACAGTTGTGGGATTCTGTGATTCTCCTGCTTTTTTATTTTCCAGTTCTTTCAGGAATCCCTCCCATGGCCTGAGCAAGGCTTGCAACCTGATGTGTAACAAAAGCATCTTCAGGGCAGCCGCGAGGAGGCCAGCATAACACAGTAATAGAAGGAGTGGACAGCCTTCCTGTATCACCTTCATTATCCTCAATGGATTTTTTAAAAGGCTTTCAAATCTATTATATCATTATTTCCCATTAATTTTACTAAAATTCTATTGATTATTCCATTCCCATTTACTCAAGTTCCAATCTATTTCCTTTCCTTTAATGATAAAGTTGAATTAATGTAAGTTCTTCACACGAGTCAAGATAACATGAGGATGAAGGATAGGTTTCTATCCTCTTTTTCCACTTTATTAAGCAAACACATGAACAGCCTTTCAGGAATGATGTTTGGGTGTGGTAAATATATCTGCTTTCCAAACAAACTGTCTGTTTCCTTCCTCGCAAAGAGGAAACGTCCCCTGCAAATATATACATCAAGCCCAATGAGAAATTTGGAATAAAGACAGGAGGCGGCTGAGGTCTGTCCTTTCATTATGCAAAAGTGGCTTGTTTAAGCAAACAAACTGTAATATTGGTTTTGATCAAAATAACCACTTATTCCTTACAACTGTGTAGACACTACCAGATGTTATATACACAGAACCTGTAATCCCAGACGTGAGAGAGGACTTCACGATCAGCTTTCCTCTATGTATCTGCCCTGATTTTTTTTAACCCCTTTAGAGGGTTTACCACAAAATGAAATGATCTTATTTCTTGCTGATATCACCTGTCTTTCCTCTCTAGAAGGTATACTTTTTTATTTTATTATTTTTTTTAAAGATTTTATTTATTTGACAGAGAGAGACACGGCGAGAGAGGGAACACAAGCAGGGGGAGTAGGAGACGGAGAAGCAAGCTTCCCACTGAGCAGAGAGCCCGATGTGGGGCTCGATCCCAGGACGCTGGGATCATGACTTGAGCCGAAGGCAGACGCTTAACGACTGAGCCACCCAGGCGCCCCTAGAAGGTATGCTTCTTAATTAGGGGGAGGCATGTCATCTGTGTTGTCCCCTAACTGACCAGGTCCCAGAGCAGGAGCCAGGTAGCAGCTGAAGGTCACCACGGGGCCCTGTGGCTTCTGGCTGGCCCGGGGGGCTCCCCCCCCCCCCCCAGGAGCACAGGCAGAGGGGACATGACTCAAGAGCGCCTAGTCCCCATCCCCGTGTGAGGGCAACACAGCTCTACACATGGTGCCCCCACGACGCCCACATGCACGTGGCACTTTATCAATTAATGAGGACAGAATTTGCTTGCTTTGCCATCCCACATTAATTCTGACATTCCTTCTCCGCTGCCCACTGGTTCTCTCTCCTTCCTCTCTACAGACAGAAACAGTTTCACTGAAAGTAAGGCTAATGCAAATCTGCTGACTTGCTCAACACATTGGAAAATCCAATTAAAATAATGAGCCAGCTCCCAGCAGTTAAGTCGACGATTCCCGGGAATAAATGAGCTGTCTAGTGTGTTAACTCCTTCATGGCCTACTCGTGCACCTTCATGGCATCCTGTCGTCAGGCCGTTTCCAGGGAGTCATGATACACAGGAAAGAGTTCTCAGCAGGAGCTGAGAAGCTCAGAGGCATGTGCCCACTCATTACTCCTGGGTGACTCTGGGCAAACCGTTAACCCTACTGACTCGGTTTTCTGATTTTAAAGTGGGTGTCCCAGCACCTTCCTCAACTAGCCCCAGCTGGTGTGACAGGATCAGGAAGAACAGATACCACGAAGCTCCCACTTTGCAGCAGGCCACAGGGTTGCCTGCCTCCACCCCACTGCTCCATCGGCTGCTCCTGATAACCCTCAAAGTGTTGTTAAGTCACGTGCTCAAACACACTCAGAGAGTTAAGTGGAGGGGTCAAACCACAGCCCAGGGCTAACTCCAAAGTCAGTAAACGGTCTACAGCACATCTTCTTGTGGATTATCAGAACGTTTTGAAGACTATGATACACTACACACATGAATGGACAATTGTTACCAGCTACGACTGACCTACTGAACAACTACTGAACCAAGCTTTATTGTATTTGGTTGAGTATGCATTAAGGGGAAACAAAGAATACTGCTCACAGGTTGAGGGCACTTACAAATGCAACACAGATGAGAGTGTATGTTCCTACCTTACCCACTGCTCACACACTGGTAACCAGGTTTATGCTTCACAGCTGCTGGGGTGCCCAGGGCTCACACGGTCAAGTAGGTGACACATACTTAGCCAGGTGTGTCCTTGGACAAGTCATTCAGCCTTTTAGAGACTCGGTCTCCTTGCTTGTAGTGGGAATGATAAGCCACCTGCTAAGGGTGTTGCAGAAGATACGGGGTGCTATGGATGCGAAATGCCTCACAACACAGACTCTTAATAAAATGCAACTAGGTTTACTTTCTCACACTTGAAAAGCTCAGTGGTAGTGGTGGAAAAAATACAATGATAGCATTTCGGATACTAAAATAGGTCTTTTGAGGCTGGGGTGGAGGGTGGGAGGACTCCCAAATGTCCTTCATATGGCACCACATTCTCTCCAATGGTAGGTTTTATGGTTGTTTCCCTGCCTCATTCTGCAAGAGGGTCTCTACAAACTGTAGGTTAATGCATCCTATTATACATCATGCTCTAATCCAGGCAGAGCAGCCTGAATTAGATTTATTAACATGACAGATGGTACTGTGTTTAACATATGTTATCTAAAGTTAATGCTCACAACAACTCAGTAAGATGATTCTTGATCTCACCCAATTAATGAGGAAACAGGCTCAGAGAGGTTAAGTAACTGGCTCAAGGTCAAACAGTGAGTAAGCAAATGGACAGGTTTTTAATTAACGTTTTTACTGACTCCATTCTCATTTCCTGAGTCCTACTATTCGAGTGATCTTTTAAAGTGACTATCAGATCATATCACTCTCCTGCTCAAAACCCATCAATGGCTTCCCACGGACCTGGATTCAAATCCAACCTCCCAGTTTAAGTCTGGCCCAGGCAACCTGTCTGAAGCCCCTCTACCCGTTCCCACTGTCCATCAACCATGCCAGCCCTTCCTCCGGTTCTCAATCCATCAAGCTTCCCCGCACCCCCCACGCACATGCTTTACCTTGAGCCTGGACCACTCTTCCTTTGGCTACTGGCAAAGAACCTCCTATTCTAGTCTCCATGCCTCCTCCACAGTGAGGTCTTCAGCCCACTCTACATAGGTCTCTCCTGCCTGATTTCCCTTTAGTCTTAACGAGGCAGAAGAGGCTCACTGTCAGAGCACAGTGCATTTTACCAGCACTTGATTGTTTCTTTACTGTCTAGAGCAAAGCTTCTTGAAGGCAGGAGCTATGGCTGTTTTCCCACCACTGTGTTACATCAAACCCCTAGGACAGCATAGACCTGTCATATAAAACACCTGTTGATGGAATAAATGGCTGAACAAATGAATTCCTCTCCATGCCCAGGAAAGCTGTTCTGAGGCTCAGAAGTGTTACAGAATCTGAGCCAGTTTTGGTCTTCCTGGAGCACTCTGCACTTCCAGATTAGAAGGCAGGGAGGTGGGGGCGGATTTAGGAGAAGGACAGGAGATTAGAACTGCTCCCAGGATATGGCTGGGGGTGACAGACCAAGGGTCTGTCTGCCAGACTTCGACAACTGGGGAAGAAGAGTGTTCTAGATTTGAACCTGCCTCCACCTGGCAGTGTGGATATAGGCGGGTCACTTCTCACTGAAAAAACAAGGTCTCTAATATACCTTCCAGGTACAGTACTCTTATAGCTTAAAATGAGCTACTGAGATACGACTGAACGCACCAGGAAAAAATCCAGATCAACTGGGTGAGAAGAGCCCGAGGGAGATGCTCACACTGTCCCACAAGCAGGATGGGGCCCTGCCCCCCCACCTCCAACAAAGTAACAAAACCAGTAACTAAACAATTCTGTAATGATGCTGAAGAGTTAGAAGGGTCAGTTCATAGTTCCTATCAAAACCCTTGATTGTTTTATATTGTCTGTAATGTCTATTATCTATAAAACTTCTGCCACAATATAAACAGAACCTTTTGAAAAAGTCTGAAATATCTCAAGAAAGTGAGCTTCTTAATTTGATCAGAGCAAGAACAGACGGGACTACCAGGGTCTTGGGCTCCAAGCAGTTTCTCTCCATTTCCTAACTGACTCAAACAATAGTGAAGGAAGGGGAAATAAAAATATGCAAACTGAATTCACACAGTAATGAGGGCCAACATCGAAATAATCTATTGTCAGGGCACATGCAAAATTTCAAATGATGCCCTCGACTCTTGTTCTCAAAGGAGAGAACATGGCAACAACGGAAATGTTCAACACAGGAGCCTTGGTAAATAAATCCCGGTGCGAATAAACGATGGGCGTTCTATAGAGCTGTCAGAAATGAAGTCATGGACACTGCCGAGGGGTTCTGCAGACCCTGCTGTGGGGGACAGCTGCTGACTGCGGGGGAGGCTTGAGGCTCCTCACTCCATCTCCACCACGGTAGCTCTGCGTTACGAGGCCGTATGCTTTCAGTTAAGCAAAGGTCTGAAGCTACAGTGCTTTACAAAACCAGAAAACGTCTTCAAAATATATGTGAAAAATCAGGTTATCAAATAGCATTATAGTATGAAACCAATGTGGTTAAAAAGTTATGGCAATAAATACACCTACGATAAAAAGATTTATAAACAGAAGAAAAGATTAGAAGATACAGATCTATCTCAACCCATAAACAGCAGATTGTAAGGCTACTGGTGGTTTTTATTTCAGTGTTTATCCCCTGTGTTTTCTAAGTTTTCAACAATGAACTGGTATTATTTTTGTATTCAGAATATTAAAAAGAAATAAGACACAGAAACACAAGAGGGCGATATAATCACCAGCAGCCTATTTCTCATTCAGCTTGTTATCTGACTTACTAAAACAACATAGAAACCAGAGAGCAGGTATAAAAGTAAAAATAATGAATTAGGGAGTGAATTTGGCAGGAAACATTACAACTTCTCCGTAACACTAGGGAATTCTGTATCTCTGTCCAGAACGACCATCCTTCCCTTACCAAGTATGGTCCTTGGACCACTCGTGTTTGCATCACCCAGAACTTGTTAGAAATGAAATCTCAATCCTAATTAATCAGACACTCTGAGGGGCACCCAACCACCCACGCTGAAGCAAGCTCTCTAGGTGTGATGGCACCAGCATTACACGAAGGGCTGTCCAAAGTAGAAGGAAAACCAAAGTTCCTTTAGAGAAGGGAAAAAGCCTACAGTCAAAATGTGGAAGGCACTTGTCTAAGGTCTAGGGCATAATCACCATGAGAAAAGCACAGGAGTGACTGTTCTGGGTGATGTGGGGAAGACGTCAGGTAAAGGGTGACCCAAATCACACCATTATGCTACAGGAATCACGAAATGACAAGACTGAATTTAAGCAGAAAATACAGTTCTCCTGGAAGTTTCACAGAGAAAAACGGATAGGTATATCAGAGAATATGAGAATTCCTTAATGTAAAATAATGCAATTATATTTTGTCTAATTCAATTTAAGCAAATGAGGGGTTAGATTTACATCATCTCCTACATCAAGAGTGAAAATGAAAGCACTATTATCTCTTGCATTATGTGCCGTATCTGATTTCAATTGAGGATAATTGTAAGAAAAGGGGGGAGTAGCTACCACTTACAAGCCCGGAAAGCAAAAGGAAGAAAAGCTGAGGCAGCTAGGCCTTTGTTTAAAAAAAGACATCTCGACCCTAAGGATTTCTCTACTGTGCTTGAAAGGATCGATCGACTGGTTCACGATCGACTTTAAGACCCTTAATTTCATTTCCATGCATGTCATCTACAATTTGCTATGTTTAAATTAGAACAAAACCATACTGGAGGTGACATCAAATTCCATTTTCCTTGCCTTCACTGAATATCTTTATCACCCACTGTACGTTTGACAATGAAAAACTTTTACTTAGCACCTTCCTAACAAATTAAAAAATGTAATAAAATAAATGTGTGCAAGCACTCAGGGCTCACCGCGTACCCTAACAGGAGGACACAGCAACACCTCCTTGTAGACACTGTCTTCATTTAACTGGTAGGAAAGCAGGGGAGAGAGAAGTGCTGCCCTAGACCTTAGATAAGTGACTTCCGCATTCTGACTGTAGGCTTTCCCTTCTCTAAAGGAACTTTGGTTTTCCTTCTACTTTGGACAGCCCTTTGCTTGGACTGCCCTACTCTGTCTTCTTGGTCCGTATCTTGTGCTTCTCCTCACTTGATCCTCACGGAAAATGCTCAAATAACTGGACCTCGGATAAACCTCATTGGCTACGATACTGCTGTGTGTAAAGGTTGACCTTCACTGAAAATGTCAGAATCCAAATAATTTACCTAAATGGTGGCTGTAATATTCACCACCACTTGATATATTTCTAAGTTAGCCTTGCAGAAAAAGAATCTTCTTGGATATTATGCTTGTGACGCCAACTGCTGCCAGGAAACCAAAAAAAAAAAAAAAAAGTTTTCTCTATTCGCAGGCAGCAAAAAAAACAGGAAGTCTAAAATACCTGGTCCCATCCCCATGTCCATCTTTTCCTATAAAATGAAGTAGTGCTTTAGTGTTAACTATTAAAATAGTCTGCATAAGCAGTCTCTTAAACAGAAAGTGACAGCCAAGCTCAGCAAAGAGCCCAGAACAGAGTGAATATTTAGTAAATGCTGGCTAAGTCAAGACCACAACTTAGAAAGTCTTTACTTAAGAAAAAACAAAAACAAAACAAACAAAAAAACAGGGGCACCTGGGTGGCTCACTCAGTTGAGTGTCTGACTATTTTGGCTCAGGTCATGATCTCAGAGTCATGAGATCGAGCCCCATGTCAGGCTCCCCACTACTGGAGTCTGCTTGAGATTCTCTCTCTTCCTCTCCCCCTCTGCCCCTTCCCTGAGTTGCACACGCTAAATAAATAAATAAGTAGATAGAATCTTTTAAAACAAACAAAACCAAAAAATAAAAACCTTGAAATACAGATTTTCACCTCTCTAAATATCAAGTGTATCAGGGGCACCTGGGTGGCTCAGTCAGTTGGGCATCTGCCCGCGGCTCAGGTCATGATCCCAGGGTCCTGGATTCAAGCCCCACGTCCAGCCCCCTGCTCAGCGGGGAGTCTGCTTCTCCCTCTGCCCTTCCCTCCCACTCAAGCCCTCTCACTTACTCTCTCTCTAAATAAATAAAATCTTTTAAAATAAGTAAGTAAATAAATATCAAGTGTGCTAACCAACGCTTAATGCTGCTTAATGCTTCTAGTTCAGGAAAAGTGCATCTACAAGCCTAAGAGAACAGTTTTATAAATATCTACTGATTATTTATGGCCTAGTTCAAGGTGTCTCTTCTGATAAGCCTTTCTTGATACCCTTGCCTTCTGGGTGAATGAATGAGTGAGTAACTGAGTAAGTGATTCTGCCTCTGGTGACCCAGCTTGAGAACTGCTGGAACAGAAACGTGAACTCAGTTTTATCTGACTTCAGAGTTGTCGCTTCTACCAGCTCTCTGAACTTTGAATTGCTTAACATGGCTGGGCAGCAGCCAGTCAAGAAAATGGCCTATTCACATTTAGTAGAAGATGTAGGCTACTAGTTCAAGGCTGGGTCAGCAGCCTCTTTCTTCATGGTTAAACCTCGATGTACCAAAAGGCACCAAAGGGTATAATCTGAAAGAGGCAAAGTGTAAAGAAGCAACCAGCTTAAATACTCAGAAATTACATAGTGAAATGTAAAGAAGAAATAAATTCCAGAAGAGCAGATATGAAATGGAATAAAATTAAACACATGAAATGGATTACCTGATCCAGAAAACATCTAAATGAGCACGTCTCAAAGTGGTTCCACGGGAAGTTATCGTTTCTTATACAAGAAAGTTTGTAGTCAAGTAAGTTAAAAAAAAATGGAACTGGACAGGTCTCTTTAATAACAGGATGTCTCCAAGCCTTTAATACACAAATGTGCACTGTAAATCCCCAAAAACAATATGGAGTACTTTTCAATCCAGAACTCTTGTCAAAGAAGGTGGCATGGAATTAGTGTTTCAGGGAAAACTCATAGGGAAAGGCATATCAGATTCTGATGCTCATGTTCCCAGGCAGAGGGAGCCAGATGCACTGGGCCCAGCATGGCCACTGCACACGGTTGCACAGGGTGTACGTAGCTCCAAGCATCCACCTGGCTTGTACATGCCACCCGCCACGCTCCCCTCACTAATCCGTGCTCCTGGTGCTGGCTGACAACAGCCCAGAGGAAGGTGCCCTAGCTTGGTACCTGCCCAAAAGTCTGGATCTGGAGTGGGTCACCTCCTCTGAAAATTGCAGGAAGTGGAGGTGAAGAGAGACTCAGAGGCAACATTCTGCAGAGGAATCTAAACCCAGTTCAAGAGAGGACACTGAATCTGAGGCAGGTGGGTAGAACAGCAGAATCCAGATAAGAGGTCAGGCCTGGGATGGAAAATGGGAAGTCAAGGAAGGGTAGACGAGGCCAGAGGAGTGAGTGTGAGGCTGAGTTTGGCAGAATTCTCTGGACAAAGGAAAATATCTGCATTTGCTTTTCACAATGGCCTCCAGATTTGGGCCTGGAAAAGGAGGTCTGGAGGCTTCCAGGACCAAGATCATGTGGACAGAGGCTCTTAGCTATATCTCAGAACAGTGTTTGCCTTCCTCCTGCCACATCTGTGCCACTCTTTTACTTCCTGCCCTTTAAATCAAATCAATCCTTTTTCCTTAAATAAATTAAAAGTAAACTGTATATGAGGCCCATAAAAGGATGCCCACATCCTTGAGAGGCAGTCCCGTGTACTTCTTAAAAGCATGGGCCCTGGAGCAGACCACCTAGGTCTGAATGTGGCTCTGATACCTACCTGAGTGCTCTGTGCCTCAGTTTCCTCTACTGTTTGATAAGGATAATTATGGCTACTACCTGGTAGGGCTGGTGTCAGAAGCGATGAGGCAGAAACAGTAATGTTCACCAAATATTCTACTTGCTCCCTTCTATTTCCTGTCCCCTTGGCAGTGGGGCCAAGAACGCAGTTTAAGGTGGCGAACTAATACATCAGGGGAAGTGGTGATGAGCCTTCACATGATTCTGGAGCCTCTTCTCCTCTGCCATGGCGCACCCCCGTGGGGATGGGGCGGCCTCCATCCACCTTGGCCTCTGAATGACTTAGCATGTGCAGCAGACCCCCTCTGTAGAATGGGACGTGAGGAGGAAAGAACCCCTTCCTACGTGAAGCCATGGAGATCTGGGGGTGAATCTATTACTGCGGCACATGCTAGCCCCTTCTAGCGAGTACAACACGTAAAGTGCTTAACACGGTGCTTGGGCTATAGGAAGCACACTCTAAATACACACTACTGTTATCATTGTTATTTACATAAGTAAAACTTAACCATAGGAATAATGAAAACTTTAGCTGCCTGAAGGTCTCTGAGGGTGAGATCAGCTCAATCTTGAAGAGAGATACTGATAAGCAAACGTTAGGGACATCCCAAGCGTTCCAGCACCAACCTGAGACTTTCTCCCCCACATTCAGTCCTCTCTTACGGCTAATGAAACCTTCTCCTCCAACAAAGGGCCAGTTTCTCTCTCCTTCCTCTCTCATAGAGCTGCAGCTCTAAAACCTAAGTCTCTGCTAGCATGGAGACGCTGTGTTTGAGTCTGTTTCAAGTGAAGTAACACCGGACAACCACAAACACATTTTAAATGAAGAGTGTGCTTCACTGCATGCAAAAGTCACAAGAAGATTCAATCCTGCTTAAGAGGCATTATTTGAACTTCCTATTTACAATGTTTTTAATGTTAGTCCTTAAAAGGAAAAAAAAAAGCCAAAAGAAAAATAAATCATTTTTAAGTTCAGCCCAGGGATACCACAGGATTTCCGTATATTGGATTTAAGGCAAGACACCCTCATACTGATGAACGTAAAATTCAAATTCTATATAGGGAATCGATTATGGCTTAGTTACACCATGAAATATATGATGTAGCCTGTTAAAGTGATTCTGCAATTTTATTTGTATAGTCCTAGAGAGCTAACAGGCTTTAAATAAAGTTTGCAAAGCATATGTATAATACAAGTTTTATTTATTTAAAAACATTTTTTTAAAGATTTATTTATTTTAGAGAGAGAGCATTATGCATGAGTGGGGAGAGGGAGAGAGAGAATCTCAAGCAGTCTCCCCACTGAGCACGGAGCTCCCAATGCAGGGCTCGATCTCACGATCCCAAGATCATGACCTGAGTGGAAACCAAGAGTTGGAAGCTTAACTGACTGAGCCACCCAGGTGCCCCAAGTTTGTTTTTTCTAAAACTCATTTAGCAGCAACACCTGATCTAACCTGATTCATGTGGTGGTAAGCTTTGACCTGAATTGAGGTGGGACTCTTTGGAGTCTTCATCTCACTTCAGGTAAATATTCACAAGTCTCACTGCAAAAAACAGATTGTGTCTAATTACGAGGACCTGCCTGAAAAGTCACAGGGGTCGGAGAAGGGATGTTATATAATATATGGCATATCCACCACTCTGGAATCTGTAAAATTCTGAATTTTATCAACTTCTCTTTATATAAATCTATAAAAGTGTTTCAAAGGACATAGCATATTATTAGTATTAATGGAAGCTGGGATTATATACTGATCTTTATTTCATTTAAATTTTTCTGTATTTCTCAAATTTTTACAGTAAACATGTACAACTTTTATAAGAGAAGAGGAAAAGAAAACCTCCCTCTTACCCACGTGGATAGATCTCATTTCATGAAAGGTCTCACAATATCAACTGCCAGTGAAGCATGCCCAGACATGAGGGGACGTCTGGCAGATCAAATGCTAAACCCTTCCAATTATGGATTACCATTGTGCAAAAAGATAAGGTTGTTAAGACGTATTCTATAATCCAGGGGCTACCAACTGACTGTTGAGCATACTCATGCTCTCTACATTTTGCAGCATTTCAAAGAAGAACTTGAGAAATAATCTGTCAGCTATAAATCGAGATCCAACCTGCATGCTTCTTGGCTATTCTCTTTTAAGGGGGAAGAAAAAAAGAAAAATTAAAAATAAATCCTTAACTGGACCACATACCTTGCAATCAGAGACTGCAGACAGGAAATGCGATGCAGCTGGAGAAGTTTTTCCTTTGCTTCAACAGCTCTGAAGCAGTAACTGTCCTCTAACTGTTACAGGGGACTGAAGCTGTTATGCAAGCTACAGAACTGTCTAAAGGCTCAGGGAAGAGAAGGTGTGGACAGTCCCGGCTGAACCAGAATCCTTCTTGGCACCTCCTTTGAAAAGAGGTTTTACATGTATTTTCTAAAACTGATCCTACGCTGGGGGTCTTGGGGGTATGGTTCAAATAGTTTTCCTTACCCACTGAGAACCTATTTCAATCCATCAGTTACTCCTTTCCCGTCCCATTTTGTGGTTTGGTGATTAAGTAGTGGATGCAATGCTCTGTTGACTCCTTCATTTCTCTCCCTGGATCACAGGCAATGATGGGATGCTAGCAGGAGAGCAGACCTAGCAGTGTTTAGCAAGCCACAACTTCACTGCTTTCTTTGCAATGACTTAAAATAAAAAAAGACTGAACATCATTTTGGTTCCATATATTTAACCAAATGAATAACAAAAATACTTCGAAACACTAAAACTCTAAAAGATCATCCTTTCTTTTCCTTCTTCTTTTTTCCTTTAACAAGGAAGCTGCATTGTAAAGAAAGCCTTTATCATTAATGTTAACTACTAAATGATAATAAAAATAGAAGAAACGGAAGGTACAAAGGCACGGAAGCAAGAAACAGTCTATAATCCAGAAACAAGTAAGTTTTTTTTAAATTAAGATTTTAAAAATTTATTTGACAGAGAGAGGGGGGTGAGGGACAGAGGGGAAAGCAGACTCCCCGCTGAGGGGCTCGATCCAGGACTCTGGGATCGTGACCTGAGCCGAAGGCAGACGCTTAACTGAGCCACCCAGGCGCCCCTCAACAAGTAATTTGTTACATCTGGAGCTGGCTTTGATTATGAAGGCATCTTTCACTAGAGGAAGGACAAATTCAGAGAGACTGGTAAATCAACTAAAGAAACATTTCTCATAATTTTAAAAAATGCTATTATCTACGAAATATATGCTGTGAACCAAACGCTATGAGAGGTACTTCGCATAAAAGCCTGTGCACTTAAAACCTGGCCATACACATACTAAAGACATCTACAAAATAGATCATGTCCACATTTCTCTGGCTTCTCGCCACTAAGAGGCAGCATTCCCTAGCCATAGGCACACGTGACAAAGAGACTGGCTTCTGAGGGGAAAGAGCTCATCACTTCACGTTTAGGGAACAGTGGCCACAAAAAGGACTTTAACTAGAGGGAGCAACTGAAAACATGGATAAAGACTGGTTTAGAAAACCTATCAAAGTGCAGAGGAAGTGGGATTACAGATCTGATGGCACAGCAGAAAAGTGAGGGCTTGCGTTTTGCTGGGCACATTTGTTTTACGCTGATATTTTCATGTAACAATAGCTATATCATTCAAGATTTTCCCCCACTCTCTCTCCCTGACCAGAATTTGATGATTTATACTTTTATGTAAACTTTCTATCTTGGAAAAATTACACACTCACAAACAGTTGCAAAAATGGTACAGAGAGGTCCCTTGTGTCCTCAACCAGCTTCCCCCAAGAGTAACACCTTACAAAGTTAACAGCTTACACAGGACATTATCAAAACCTGGACGCCACAATGGCCCAAGATGATCAGCTAGGCTATAGATCTTATTTGAATTTCACCAGTTTTGCATGCACTCATTTTTTGGTATGTCTGCGTATGGTTCGGTGATATTTTACCACATGTATGGGTCGGTACAACCACACCACAATCAAGTTAGAGAACTGTTCTATCAACACAAAGAAACTCCCTCAGGCGCCCCTGACCGCTTCTCCAATCTCTGTTAACCACTGATCCATTCTCCCTCTCTGTAATTTTGGATGACTTGGACTTTAATCAGAAAAATATACAAATAACAATGTTATCTTGATGAAAGTCACCCATTTATGGAACTTGTTGTTTTCACTTGAAGGTGTCAAAAGCACAAAGAAAGTAAAAGACAGAAGACCTTCTTGTATGTACGTGGGTAGTCCCACTGGACAGTAAGTCCCGGGTCCTCCTCCTGCCTGAGTACCTGGGCTGCCATCAAGTGGATGTCCCCAGCACGGGCTCTCACCACAGGGGTGGGACGAGGCTGCCATGGGGACAAGGGCTGAACTGCCAAGGATGATGAATCCACCACAGGGCATTCTTTAGAAAGTCACATCCTCTCAAGCTTCTGAATCTGTAATTTGTCCCAACTAGGGGAAGGGCAAATGCTCTAATGCCAACACTAAATGAAATCTAGTGAAATACAAAGTTGCTTAGAACATATGATTTCATCTACTTGGGGGGAGAAAAGGTGCAGAAAAGAGGACTAGAAAGATAAACCCCAAATATCAATGACGGTTATTTCTGGGAAGGGAGAATATAAAAGAGAAACTGCAATTTTCTCTTTGGATTCTAAATTTTCCCCATCAGGCATGTGTTCTTTTTATAATAAGAAAAAAAATACATAAAGTCTCCTGCAGTGGCTATTAATGCCACAGCAGTATTAATATTAATGGAGTCTATTAATACGGTAACAGCCCGCTGCGTGTGACTCAAGGACTCTGCAGCTTACAAAGTTTCTCACGTGTGTGCTATGACGATCCTCACAAAACCATAGGGCACGGAAGGTATTCTTCCTCATTCTCCCCGTGAGGACATCTGTGCTTCTAAGTCAGGCCATGTTATCAACCCACTCAGGGCTGGGGCCGGAATCACAGCCAGTGATTTCTTACGCCAGTGGGCCTCAAGGTGTGGTCCACAGGCCCCTAGAGGTCCCGAGGTCAAAAGTACTTTCATAGTAATACTGAGATTTTATCTGACTTTTCCACCGTTTAGACATTAGCACGAACAGTACAAAAGTAATGGAGGTAAAGCCCCTGGCGTCCTGCTCAACACCAACCTAGGTCACTGTATTCTTCACGGTCATGCTCGTGCGGGGGGGTGGGGGGAGGGTATTTTCATATAAAAATGCCCATGATGAAACAGTAAAAATTACTGATTTGTTTACATATCAACCCCTGAGTACATCTTAGCCGCTCTCAAGGCACACCAAAATATGACGGTTATCGTGAGAAAAAGCACTTACGCAGTATTTTGAGTTGCGAGCTAAAATAGCTGATTTTGTCTGTCAGCAGCTTCCCTCTAGTTTTTCTTTTTTAGAGAGAGAGAGTGTGTATGTGCAAGTTGGGGGGGGGGATGGAAGAGGGGGAGAGAGAATCCCAAGCAGGCTCCATGCTCAGTGTGGAGCCCAACGCGGGGCTTGATCTTATGACCCTGAGATCATACCCTGAGCTGAAACCAAGAGTAGGATGCTTAACTGACTGAGCCACCCAGCTGCCCCTTGTCCATCAGCTTTTTAACGGGACACCATTTTTTTCCCTTGAAAGACTGACTAACTGTGGTAGTGAGATGTGGGTATTTGGCAAACATTTTCTCAAAAATGAATAAAGTGAGCCTGTCACACATACGGTTTCAGATTCACATGGCTATTAACTACAAAGAAACTAACACTTGTCAAGTTTTGATACAGCATTAAAGAATACTGAGAATCACCTTAATTCTTCAAGTGCTCCTCTTTCGTTCCAATATATAGATCTGCATGAGGCTGTACTTTTTGTCTTCTTCAACCAAACAGCATATTGCAACACAATGAATTAAGAGACTTTAAAATTTCTCAATTTTAAATTATAACACAGTAAGTAGGAATAGAAATGTTCCACATTAACAAGCACAAGAACTCTTCAGTGTCCTTGATCATTTTTAAGATTGGGGTCCTAAGACCACAAGTTTGTGAGCTATTAGCTAATACGCTCTCTTTTTCCAATTTATTATAACTCACTGATGAGGGAAATGAAAGAGAGAAAGTAGACAAGAGAGAGTTTTCAAAGCTAAACACAAATAGGGGTTGATGGCGACCCGTACAGGTTTTAGCCAAGCCAGGTGGGCCGTAAGCACCCACGATCTATAAAGGCGATGAATGCTGTTACTTTGTAACTGTTGGGGGGCAGTGTCGCTGAAACGGTGCATGTGAGGGAACCTGGAATCAAGCCCCCAATCCACTATTTCCCAGGCACATTATTTTTTGGAGGTTTGGTGCACTTATCTGTAAAATGGAACAGGACTATTCATACCTGCCTCTACCCAGGGAGTAGCCATAAAGATCAAATGAGAAGATGTAATAATAATTACAAATTAAATATAATTATAAATAAGAGAATCAAAACTTGTATTTGTTAAGCAAATTCCACATGTCAAATACTGTGCTTAGTGATTCAATCCTGTGATCTCAGTCAAGTCCCACGCTACCAGGTGACAGATAAGGAGACTAGCGCTGAAGAAGTCCAACCATTCGCAGTGAGGCTACTCTGCGGGGAGCTGGCCTTCCGGGTGTGACGGATACCCAGCTTCCAACCCCCCGCCTTCCCAGCCTCCCTCATCCTCCATTAGGAGGTCAAACAACTTTCTCCAAAAACTGTTTTCTAGTATGTGGAGGGGAAGAGCAGGAAGAAAGGTGAGTTACTTTAACCCTGACGTGATCCATCGACTCTGGTAGAGGCTCACAGCGCGAATGGTTACAACTACGATCCTCCCTGCAGTCCCCAGACGTCGGCCAGTTAGCAGTCGTCAGCGGGGCGAGGACAGCCAGCCTCAGCCCTCTCATGTTAGCGCCAACGTCTGTGCAGCTCCTCCCAGCTGATCATCCAACCCTCCACAATCACTGACCGCGAGGAAATGAAAACAAACATCTACGTGGCGATGAGACAGTTACCATCACTTAGTAGGTCATATTTCTCAGGACCAACCCTTTTAGAAATACCTCAACACGATACACTCATAATACGGATGACTTATAAGTAACACGATGAAAGTTCCTCTCTTTCTAGAGTTAGTCAAAAGCAGAAAGCTAGACCTGACCCCCAAATCCACCCTTTCCTCTATTTTAAGTAATATTTCCATTATATGTACTATCTTAATTAGAAAATGACATTTTTCAGTATGTGCCACAGCAGACATTTGGTATTTGCTGGCTGGATTGAGGATACAATTTGGAAAAGCTAAAAATGCCAAAGTATCTTCTTTTATCTTACTCCCTAAATTCCACCTGTAACCATTATTGCTTAATGTTTCCGGACTCCACTAGCTTAAGAGAATAGGGTTTTTGGGGTTCTCCTGAGAAATACTCAAAGCTTCAACAAGCTCCTTATCTGGGGACTAGAGGTGCTGCAAGCTGGCCCAGAACCTTCTCCCTCCTGGGGGCGGGCCTTCCTCTGAGCTCTCGGCTGCAAGGCCTGGCCCCATCCGCCTGTCGGGTCTGCTCTATCCTTTCCTGGCAGAACATAAAAAGGGAAGCAGCAAGCTGCTGAAACTGTTGTCAGGTTGTATAAACTCCTGGGACTGGCTTTTTACTCAATCAGGAGAGTGTTTCCTTAGTAACCAACTAGAGTACAAACAGATGCGTCTACCTGCTCGCTCATCAGAACGCCACCACTCTCTTCAAAGGGAAACATGTTTGTTTTTGTTTTTTTAATTAAATGAATTGGGCCTTCTAGTAATTTCTATTAGATCTTTCTTAGACTTCTAACCCTTAAAGGAGAGTAGACAGGGAAGAAGAGGGCCTGCAGCTTGGAGTAAGTTTAGGGGACCAGTGAGATCAGCATTTCTCGCTGGGGAAACACAACCATCAAGGTGTGTTTCCTAATACCTAGGTCTAACCCCACTATCAGCTTGAACACTGAACCCACCAAGGCAGATGACAGAGGCAGTATTACAGAGTAGGGTGGTAGAGACAGTGGACTCAGTCACATGTCTACTTACTAACAATGTACCTGGACAAGTTAAATAATGTGCCTCAACTTTCTCATCTGGATTGAAGGTATAATAACCACAGGATTGTTGTAAGGTGCTGAATAAGAAATCTACACATGCACATTGCCAGGTTCATCAAAGTGTTCAATAAGTATCAGTGGTTTCTGTAGGGCAGTCAGCAAATGTATTACTGGGTAAGCAAATACAGACGATGAATGATGCCCGACTGACCGCTGCCTTGTGGGGCCGACATGCACTGTGCGCAGGGACCCACAGTGGAGGGGAGTGTAGGAATGGATTGGTCCAGGAAACATGCAAGTGATGAATCTCAACTAAAGCCAAATACATCTGGCATCCCGGAAACTAAAGGTTAGCAAGATATCCCTGTGAAAACACCTAACTCGGGGGAAAACAGAACTTCCTCCCTGTGCAAGTCTGCTACCAGTTATTACCCAAGTGAATAGTCGGAGTCCTGTTTCACTTCCTTTCTTCCCACCACATAGCCTTTGAGCAATGCCATCAGCAGAGACAGGCAGTACCCAGAGGAAGGAGAAATGAGGGCCCTCTTCTGAATATAAGAGATTTAACGACTCCCAAAATTTATGGAGATACCATGGATTTGTCAAATAAACCCCAAAGTGTAGGAACATGTTGGTCCTAAGTTCAAAATTACCCTTTCTGAAGTTTTTGAAAATAAGACATATTTCTATTCTCAACCTTTGTTTTACGATTAGCTGTCACTATGTGAGACTAATTCAATGGCATTAAACCACAAATTAGAATTAAGCTGTGAGGAAGACAGACACGTGCATGTATTTATCTAGTACGACAGGAAAAAAAAAGAGGATATTCTGACTGGTCAAATATCCAGGTTAATACACTACGGAAAGGCCATCTTCATTTTTCCAATACTGTGTACCCGTCTGCAAGGTAAGCATCTCTATCAACCAGATCTGTGACAAGATTCTCCTATAAGGCCAGAGAAGCCTATCCAACAGAAACTGACCCAGGTCAGGGCATCTTGAGCTTGAGTTCTTAAAGGAGGCAAAGGTGTCATCCTGAGAGCCTGGGGGAGAGGAAGAACCAGCTCCTGTTCCTCAGGAAAGAGACGAGGAAAAGTATGATATAGTTTTCCTCGGCACCATTCAACCTCCCTGTACCTCTATCTCTTGGGACTTTGGAGAAGAGAGACTTGCTTAATTTAATGCATAAGAAAAGTGTGGGTGGTAGCGCTACCCAGAATGAACCTTCTCAGTGCCAACAGGGTGTGAGGGCGGGAATCCAGACGCCAGTGCCCACCGCAGAGACTGCCCCACCCTCAGCTCTGTGTCTGCCTCCTGGGGTCAGCACCTCTCCTGTCCCAGATTTTTAGGGATTCTTCTTGTCATCACCTTCTGTAACCATGGATTCCCCCAATCTCAAAATCTTTTTCTCGGTAGGGGGTTAAAAGGATGTGAGGAACTGGGAAGGTTCGTTATCTGTAAAGCAGGGACCAAGACGCGTGCTCGTCTTCATACAAGTGAGGTGTCACACTTGCAGTGTATACTTCCAGAGTATGTTTGACACAGAAATCATCATCCCTCTTTCAACTAATTAAAAAGCAACAGTTGCTAAAAGCTATCTGAAACAAAACCCAAACTGAAATAGCGGCAGAATGTGCAAGAGAATTCAGGTTAACCAGTTTCTCTGATTCAAGAAATCTAACCCCCGCTATGAGCTGGATCTAGGAATTTTACAATGGTATTTTTTTTTTTTTAATATATATATATGTGACTCCATACCTGAGACTTTTAAATTTTTTTTAAAAATTTTTCACCCCCAGGACCGGGGGTTGGGGAGATTATTAGATTGTTCTCTTTATCTTCTTATTGCACTTTGGTCAGGCTGTAAATTAAAAAAAAAAAAATCCCTTATGCCATGGCTTACCAGATTTTTCAGCAGCGTGGACAGTTCCTTTGTAAGAGTAGAAAACTTGACAAAAGCGGTGCCAAGATCTGGGTTGTCTCGACTTAAAAAATTACTTCCAAACTTGTCAAGAACTTGTGCATAGTTTTCTTCATTTTGTACGTGCTCTAAAAAAGAGAGAGGAGTCTGAGCTATCATTTGCCACAATGACGAGTTATTTTGAACCCTGATTGATCACTAGAAACTCTTAAAAGGAAAGCAAAGAGAAACTGCATCAATTATTCATTGAACATGTCCAGAGGTGGTCAGCGGGGCACTGAATGTCTTCACCCACTCTATTAAAGGAGATTTCCCGTTCTTCTTCTATAGTGTTCAGTTCACCTACATCCCAGTTAATCCATGGACCCCACAGATGAGGGTCAAATTATCATCACATTTTAAAGCACACTGTGTTTCCATTAAGAAACTATGATGATCAGGGAACGAGGAGAAAATTCTCTTTAGAAAATCAACCTTGGGGCACCTGGGTGGCTGATTCGGTTAAGTGTCTGCCTTCGGCTCAGGCCATGATCTCAGGGTCCTGGGATCGAGCCCCGAGCTGGGCTCCCTGCTCAGTGGGGAGCCTGCTTCTCCTTCTCCCTCTACCCCTCTCCCCCACTCACACACGCATTCTCTCTCTCAAATAAATAAATAAAATCTTAAAAATAAAAAATCTATCTTGAAATGCAAAAGAAGAATCCATGGGTTCTAACATGTTTCTTTCTCTGCAACTCAACTTAATTTCCTTTAATTCTAAGCCTCAGGTCTGAGGAACAGCGTTTTTTAAAATTTTTTTTTCACATACAATCTCTTGGTGCAAATTGTGCAGGCATGGATCAGACGGATTTATGTTTGAAGTTTGAAGTTCACCACCTATAAGCTTGCTAACTTACCAGTTTTTTAACTTTTATGGCCCATCAGAGGCATTAATAAATTTCCTCACTCTGAGCTTTGGTTTTCCAATCTGTAAAATGAGACTAATACTATCTGACATGATTGGGGTGCTGATGAGCTGATATAAAGTATCCAAAGTTTCTCAAAAGAGCGAGTGTTCCATAAATAACAGCTCCCACCTCCCTGAAACACTTTCTCTACTTGACTTCCAGGATACCATACTCTCTTGACTGTCCTCCTATCTCATGTCTGCTCCTTTCCAATGTCTTTGCTGGATCTCCATCTCCCTGACCTCCTCATGTTGGAGAGCCCAGGGCCTTTCTTCTTCTCTATGAATGCTCACTCTCTGCATCTCACCTAGTCTGTGGTTTTGGATAGCTTCTATCAGCTGACAACTCCCAAACTGATAGCCCCAGCCCAGACCCCACCCCTGAAACACAGACTTCTGTATCAACTGCTATTCAATATCTCCACTGGGATGCCCAATAACTCTCATCTCAACATGCTAAAAGCAAACCCTTAATGCTCTGCCCCCAACCCTCTTTTTCTGCAGACCCTTGTATCTTGATCAGCTAATGGCAAATACATTCTTGTAGTCATTCAGGCTGAAACCCATCAAAGTCACACTGATTTTTCTCTTTCTCATATCCCAGATGCAGCCCATTGGCAAATCCTATTTATTGCCTTTACCTTGAAAATACAACCAAAATCTGACAACTTCTCACTACCCCACGGGGATCAACCCTATCTAACATCATTTCTTACCTTGACCACTGCAAAAGCTTCCTACAAAAGTCTCTTTATTGCAGTTCTTGCTCACCTACAGGCTACTATCAAGACAGCATCTAGTGTGATTCTGTTAAATTATGCATCAGATCTGTGACTCTTCTTTCAGATGTCAGCACTTGTAACAGAAACCCAGGTGCCCCATCCTTGCAGGCTCTGGGAGGCAGCACCGTACATCTCTACACCCTTAAGGGAAGCAGGCATGGAACGTGATACACACGAGCAAGGAAGTATGATTGGAGCCAAGGTACACCACTTCCTCGGGGAGGCATTTCAGATACCTGGACTCCCCACTTCTCTCTTCCTTCGTGGTGGAGGACAGGGAGGCACGGATTTGTATGCAGGCCCCCAGGAGAGGCATAATATTCACTGAACGAATAAATGAACGGTAAGTACCTAACAATATCACATCTAGCAAAATCATCTCTCTAAAGGCTTCCTTCAATACCTCTTTAGAAAGCCTTCCCTTAGTTGGCAATGATCCTTCCTTGCCTATAATTCTCTGCACCTATTTTGCAGTATTTTCCACCACATCACATTTGTTTAAGTTCAGATCTTTCCTTGCCACCAGACCACGAGAGGCAGGGATTACCTCTAGCTCATCTCCGTGTCCCTACCCAACTAATACCACTGTGTTTGTTGTTTTTCCATGAGCTGCGCTTAAGGAGTGAGGGCTCCATAAATATCTGTTGACTTCGATTTGTTGATTTCCTTTTCAGGAATTTCAGAAGCATTCCCTTCTTAAACCTCCTAGATTGCTGAATAATTGAGAGAAAAATCTAAAGTACTGCATTCTCAAACACACTCTCAATGACTGCCCGGCAGCCAGGGGCCCTCACGGAACCAACCGTGAGTCCGCACGGGGGCGCGGCCCAAGAAGGAAGTCAATGCACTGAAGGAAACGTGTCACAGCGCTCCAGCGAAATGAAGTGAGGCCCAGCAGCCTTCCAATCATCACCGCATCAAAAATTCATGATGCCTACAGTGGATGTCAGCATTTCAGCCTGAGATATTAAAAAAGATAAAATGCAGCTCTGGTTAGTGCCCAAGTAACGGAGGGAAGCAGCTCAGAAACACACAAAAGAAAGGCCACATCAGCTCGACAGACAGGATGCACGTGTCTGGTCTCCTCATAAACTGGAGTTAACCCTGATACCTTTTGTCTGAGGCCAAACAGCCTCACCTCACCCCAGAGAATCGCACCAGACCCGACACCCTCTTCTGCTTTTGGAGGCCAGCAAAAAGGCAATTCAGCTGCCTGTTCAACTGCGTTCAAAGAAGTGTCTCTAGTAAAACACAAGCATAGAGGATTTTTGTTTGTTTGCTCAGAATTAGAAAATATTTCAGAAGACATAGATCATAATCTTCAGATTAACAGAACACTCATGTACCCACCAACCAGTTTAAAAAATAAAGTGCCACAGAATGCTTCCTCTCTCCCCCAATTCTGATCTCTTCCCTCCCTCCCTAGACAAAACCACTCTCCTGAGTTTGGAATGGCATGCAGAGTTTAGAAAGAATTACGAGAAGCTCGTAGTCTATCAGAGATGACGGACTCCTCAAAAAACAAGACAGACTTGGCTCAGGCAGAGACAGGCCTCAGGAATGGAGAACTGGCATTTGTCGAGAACCTTCTTGGACCCAAATGCTTTTTACAGCATCATATTTAACCCTCACCAGAACCCTGCAAGGAAGAATGAGGCTTAACGGGAAGGTGGAACATCAAATGTGACGTGAGAGAGGTGGAAGGGGAGACTGGTAAGGAAGTACAGGTGAGGTCACGGGTCCTGTATGTTTTGCTAATTCCATAAAAGAACAACCATACGGTCAACACATAAATTTATGTGCATAAGTATGTGTGTGTATGTTAATCGAACATATGTATGTATGTGTGAAATTTCCCAGTACAGATACATCTTAAAAATCATAGTCTAGTGAGGTGTACCCGGGGACAGTACTAATAATCCTGCTGAGGGCAGAGATTATGGGGATTAACTGTAAGGTGCTTAGAACAGTACCTGGCACGTAGCACCTGCCTCCAAAAAGATCAGTCACTATTACCTCTAGAGCCGGGATTGTTATAAATCAGGGAGACATATTTAAAATCAAACAGCACAGGAACATATGTCTCATGTTTTAAGTTTTTTTTTAACATATATAACAAATCTAACAGTGACAATTCACTAGCGAAATTCTGTAAAGGCATGCATCCCTTTGTACGGAGTGAAGGGCTTACCAAGCCGGTTTTCGGCAGGTGCAGAGGGAGAGGGCAGAGAGACGGGGTTCTGGTGGAGGACAGAACGAGGGCAGAGGCTGAGGGACGAGTGCAGCAAGCAGATAAACAAAAGGTAAATTCAGGGGTTTAGGGAAGAAGAGAGAAATACAGGGCTTTGGTGGGGAACACTGTCACAGACACAGGTGTAACTGAATAGGAGGGCTGATGAGGCAGAAAATGGCCTGATCAGGACCTTCCAGAGAACAGAATAAGCTCTGTTTTAGGATCCTCGGTCTACCCAAGTGCTGGCAGACTTTTGGGAAGTTGGTAAAGTGGGCGCTGGGGAAAGCAGCGGAGGACGGAGACTGGATAAAAGAAAAGAACAAGGAAAGAGAGAAATCTGATCCAGCCATTATGGAGATTCATGCTTTTCGAATATCTGTAGGGAATTTCTGGCATTCATGGTATTGTTGCAGAATGTAAGACAATTCCAAGAGCTAGCTTTCAGTTCTGAAAAAAGGACAAAATAATATAGTTTTACCAGCCGAACCAGAAAGGGCCATTTAGGATTTCAACTGCTGGCATTTCTTTGGGGTGATGACTAACGTATACTAATCACCTAAGATGTTCCATGCAGCTTGAAAAGGCCTTTATATACATTTCAACATTTAAGCCCCACAGCAATACCAAAGCAGTGATTTACTATTTCAATAATGATAGTGATAACAGCTAGCTTGTCGAGTACTCAGGGTACACCAGTCACTGCACTAAGCACTTCACGTCCATTGCTTCATTCACTCTTATTAACAGGACTGGAAGGTAAGTACTGTTATCATTCTCATTATTTAATTTTTTTTTTTTAAGATTACTTATTTATTTATTTGACAGAGAGAGACACAGCGAGAGAGGGAACGCAAGCAGGGGGAGCGGGCGAGGGAGAAGCAGGCTTCCCGCTGAGCAGGGAGCCCGATGCGGGCTCGATCCCAGGACCCTGGGACCATGACCTGAGCCAAAGGCAGACGCTTAACGACTAAGCCACCCAGGCGCCCCTCATTCTCATTATTTAGATGCAAAAACGTGTCCGAGGTCACACCGCTCCTAAATAAGGGATTTTACTCTTAGGCTTTTTTAAGATCTCAGAGCTGGGGACTCTCTCCCACATCCCAAAGTGAGAAAGATCTGAGATCAAATCCCAGGCCTATCACTAAACCTGTGTGGTGTTTTGGTCAAGTAACTTACCTTCCTAAGCCTCATCTTCCCCAGCTGTAAAATGGACATAACAATGGTATCTACCTCACAGAGGTATTATGGAGATTAATTTACTGCATGCCAAGTGCATGGTGCACGATAAGCTGAGTAAATATTTATGACGAGGAAAACAGTGATGACAGCAGCAGGCTGCCCATCAGAGGCCACTGCAGTGCAGTCAGCCTGGCATCCTCACGCCAGGGGCAGAGGCTTCCAGCAATACTCCCAAGTCAGGGACAGCCCTAAGAGCATACGTTCCGAGGGGCTGGTAGTAACATGTGCCCTGAGAATACATTAAAATTCAATATATATATATTTTAAATAATATTCTTTAAAAATGGGGCACTTGGGTGGCTCAGTCAGTAAAGCGTTTACCTTCGGCTCAGGTCACGATCCCAAGGTCCTGGGATCGAGTCCACATCGGGCTCCCTGCTCTGCGAGGAGTCTGCTTCTCTCTCTCCTTTTACCCCTCCTCCCCCCTGCTCGTGCTCTCTCTCTCTCTCATGCTCTCTCTCTCTCAAATAAAAATCTTACAACAAAACAATGTTCTTTAAAAATGTCTTGCATATTCCTCCAATGAGGCCCTACTTAGAATTTTCAGAACCACAGCAAATAGTAAACAGGCCTTTCTCTGACGGATGTTTGCCTAATTCTCACCCTGTGCTAGGCCTTATCAAACTGGGAAACTTTCACAAAACTTCCCAACTGGCCTGTTGATTCTGTCGCTGTAATCACGGCTGCTCCTTATTTGGCACCGACTGAGTAGTGGGATACATCACACTGAATGTCCTAAAACTCCTTCAGGGCAATGTTTTATAGATAAGAAGTGAAAATCGCTGGTGAATCCGCATTGGAACCCAGCCTCATGTGATTCCAAACCCATCCTTTTCCATGGACAGACCCAGTGAACACTGTAAAGGATGCCACGACACATGCCACAAACACCCATTTGGGGTTTACTATATGATAAACACTAAGAAACAAAGCGGACTAAGGCAGACCTCCTGTTCCTCAATAATGACAATGACATAATAATTATAACAGTGGTAATAAATTGTTAATAATAATTACAAGAACAATTAATTGCAGTTACATTTTTGATTACTTAATGGGCCGGGAACTGTGCTTTTGCCCTGCACTACTTCATTTGATGCTCAGGATGGTGTGCTATTCTTCTCCCCATTTTCCAGATGCAGGGACTGGTTTAGGGGGTAGAGCAGGCCGCCCAAGGTCACCTAGCTAAGTGCTGATGACAGGCACTGTAGAGCCCGTGTTCTTCACCCTTATGCTTGGTTAAGTGCGGGAACCCCTAGAAGTCCGCTATTTTTAAGCCAGACGGCAAGTGATCGAGGGACCTGAAAATCTAGGTCTTAGCTCTAGCCTCTATCATGTGACTCTGGTCAGGTGACTAAGGCTCTCAGGGGCCTAATTTCATCTATAAAACAGGTCTAATAATACCTACACCCAGCCTACTCCTTGAGGTTGAATGCTAAGAGGTAAAGATGTCATAATTAATGTGAAAGCTCTTTTGGGAAAACAGTAGCAGCAGGAGCAGAGAACATTATAAAACCATGAAGGATTATTTCTATTTAATGAGGAAAAGCCTTGAAAGCATTAATAATAAATCCATCCTCAAGAGCTCCCCAACCCTGACCAAGCACCACCTAATGTTTACTGAGGCATCATATGATGAAGGGACATGGGCCTAAGTGGCACGGAGACCTGGGTTTGAAACTCCCTCTGGTCCACACTGGCCATCTGTGACCTTGGAAAAGGCACTTTTCTGGGTCTTTCTTTCTTTTTTTTAAAGATTTTATTTATTTGTCAGAGAGAGAGAGAGCACAAGCAGGGGGACCGGCGGGCAAAGGGAGAAGCAGGCTCCCCGCTGAGCAAGGAGCCCGATGTGGGACTTAATCCCAGGATCCCAGGATCATGATCTGAGCTGAAGGCAGATGCTTAACCGACTGAGCCACCAGGTGTCCCTGGTCTCGGTTTTCGTATGTGAAATGTGACAGATGTATAATCTATAAAGTACATGGTAAGCCTCTAAAAAGATCTTTATTACTTTCATTCACCCTGAGATGGAGAGCTGAAGTTCTGATGTTAATGGACATTCAGGTATAATCTAAACATCATGGTATTTCTTGGAGGGTTCTAGGATACATACGACTGTGGATCAAATCCCAGGTCTTCCATTTACCAGCTGTGGATCTAAGACAAACTGTATCATCATCTCAGACTCTGCTTTCTTAACTGCAGTAATGCTTCTTGATAGGGTTACTATGTGAACAGGATGGGAAAAGCCTCTAGTGCGCTTCCTCCAGCGTCCGGCCTGCGGTGGGTGTTTATGATAGGGGAGGAACCATCCCTCACCCCAAAGTGAGTCTCACTTCCTTAACTTCCCATACTTTCCTTCCTGAGATCCTAGCTTCTCTCTCTGTGTCTTTATGTAAGTTATCTTCTGTGTCAAGAGTCCCGCGCAACTGTGTTTATCATTTCAGCCTCCCCAGCTCAGAGAGCGTTCCTGGAGCACAGCCTGGGTACCAGGATCGCTGCGCTGGGGCCACGCAACCCACCTCAGGTTCTCCAGTCCGCCTGGCTCCGTCACAATTCCAGGCTTCAACCTGCCTCTTTCAAGATCAAAGGTAAGTGTAACCTCCCAGGCAAGGTTGTCATTCACTCCGTCCACAGCCTCCTGCAATGTCTGAGTTCCCAGCGTTACCTAATCTGTTGTTGTTCACCTGGTCCCCAGCACTGGCCCTGGCACACAGTGCAAAGTCAAACGCTCAACGCATGTAGTAAAGTCTCCTGGAACAAGTCCTTTTTCCTTCCTTCGGAAAATACTGAGTATCGGCCACGTGCCAGGCATATAAAATACAACGAGCTATAACGTAGTAATAAAGCCATGTAATATGTGTCATAAATTACAGTGCTGGCATAGAGGGCAAAGGGATAAATTCTTTTATACTATCCTATACATACTTTGAAGCACTAATCACCCTTTACAATTTTTAATTCCATTTGTTTTTAAAATTACAAAAATAATTCATAAAAATGATAGTTTTCTTTCCCTTTCTCCAACACCCTCCTTGAAATAAGCAAAGTTAATGATGTGGGGCGTTAATAATCTCAGCAAAGCTTTCTCTATGCTTAAAAAATACATACATACATACAATAAGGGGTCTTCTCCCCTTTTCTCACTTTTAAAAAACCAAATGGGATTTTTTTTTTTAAGGATTTTATTTATTTGAGAGAGAGCGTGCGTGCGAGTGTGCATGGGGGGGCGCGGTGGGGGGGAGGGGAAGAGGGAGAGGGAGAAGCAGGCTCCCCAGAGCAGAGAGCCCGATGCGGGGTTCGATCCCAGGACCCCAGAGATCATGACTGAGCTGAAGGCAGACGCTTAACTGAGCCACCCAGATGCCCCACAAATGCAATATTAAATACAAGACTCCGTGGCTTGCTTTTTCCCTACTGAATAGGGATCAAGAAACTGAATGTAATTAACTCTAATTCATTATTTTAACTGTGATTATATTCCATAGTAAACTCCACCATGATTTGGAGAACTATCTCCCTGAGAGACTCCCACAGTGTTTGCTACCAAAAAACAATGCTGCAATAAGTATTTCTATCCATAAGTTCTTACATGCTGTCACTTTATCTCTGAAAAGATATATTCACAAAAGTAGAATTGTTGGGGGGTAGGGTGCATACTTCAAATTTTAATTACTACTGCTACGTTTCCAAAGAGGCTGGTGGTGGCAATGCACAGACCCAACAGCAGCACAAACAGAAGACTGTATTTCCCTAAAGCCTCGCTAGCACATAGATGTTACTGTTCTTCTTAATTCTCGCCACAGGGACGTGAAAAACTGGACTGTATAGTAAGCCCGAGCATCTTGCTGTATTTTATTGTCCATTCACATTTCCTTTCCTGCCTGTTGTTTTCCATCCTTGTCTTCTCCCTGTCAATCTGTAGGGAGACTTTCTGCAGAAGGGACAACAATCTGTTGTAATATGTGCTGCAAACATTTTCTCCCATTTGTCTCCTCACTTAGTTTATGGTGTTCTTTGCAACACAGAACTTTTTACATTTCATGTCGTCAAACATACCAATCTTTACCCAAAAGACTTCTGGGATTCCTACCTTGCTTAGGTTCCCGAATCTTCTAGTATTTAGTATTTTTTTAAAAAAACACAGAAAGCTTTAATTCAACCTAATATATCTCTATATAGCATGAGGAAGGGTTCTAATGTTACAGAAAGTTCCTGAGCCTTCTATTTGGTTTAGTTTTATTCTCTTTTGAGTATTTAAATACTTTATCCATCAGCAATGCATTTTATTTTGTTTCTTCTGCATGAAAACATATTGCTTATTTAATACAGTGTCTTGTAGGCACCCACGTAGTATCTGGTAAGTAAAGGAATACACGGACAAAACTTGGATGCAGCCAAGTAAGGACAGCTGAGCAACACCCTGAAGAATGAAGAGTTGGGGCACCTGGGGGGGCTCAGTTGGTTAAGCATCTGCCTTTGGCTCAGGTCATGATCTCAGGGTCCTGGGATCGGGCCCCACATTGGCTCCCTGCTCAGTGGGGAGTCTGCTTGTCCCTCGGTTATGAGCAAGTTTATTTCACTTCCCTGGGCCTCTGTTTCCTCATCTGTTCCCACCACCACTCAGTACAAACTTGTTAAAGATTAAAAGAACATCCTTAAAGGCAGAAAGGCTTGTGCACATTTTTTTTAAATTGCCTTTCTCCATGCCACTCGGGATGACTCATTCCTCTGATTTTTCAAGGTCATTTTGAATTTGGATTTGTTCTTTCGAAATTCTAGCCAAGCCTCTGCAAGAATCTGCTCCAGCCCCAAGGGTGTTATCTGGAAACTCAGCATGCAGACTCCCATTTCCGCAACAACTGACAAATCCATTAACTAGCAGAACCCCAAGACAAGATGCCCGCAGAGTTCCACAAGGCTATTACTCAGCATTTAAAAAGCCCTCTCTTCTGGCTCCCTCAGGCAGGCCTCCTAACTGCCAGATAAAATCCACATCACACTTGGGTTTGCTCACAGCTCTCTGGGTAATGTTCATGCTTAGAGTGCCCCCGAAGAAAAGCTAGGAAGGAGACAACCATTCCTCTTCTATTCCAGCCTTCTACAGTTGACTGCCCACCATCCGAAGGGGCTGAGCTTTTTTGTAAATAGGTGTAATTTAAAAATATGGCCCCACATTTCATGATTAATTCACAAACTTTCATTAAGCACCTACCCTGGGATAGAAAGGTTAGGTAGGTCATTAGGTATGCAGCCTTAGTCCTTCTGAGCTTCAGGTTCTTGGTTTAAAAATTACGTGTTAAATAGGGCGCCTGGGTGACTCAGTCGTTAAGTGTCTGCCTTCAGCTCAGGTCGTGGTTATGTGTTAAATAATTCGCGATTAACTGAAAGTTCACTGGGTTCTTGTCCTGGTAAATGAGGTAGGCTAGGCTAGGACCAGACCGTGTAGCTATCTCTAGACTAGTGCTCTCCAGACTATTTTTGATCAACTATACCTGTTGGTAAAACATTTTAGAGCATACATTTCCAATATTTATTTTTTTAACCATTTATTTATGTATTACTACTATATATGTTATATGCATATTCTACATATAATGTACTATTTGTATCAATCAATGGTTCTGACCTCCATTTCAGAGCTTCTAAAAACTCCTAAAATTACCTGAAAAATTCTGCCATGCAAGTTTTTTATTAATTTGGAGAAGGTCTGTTGTTCTCCAATTACAAAGGGATCGACGACCCCAGAATGTTAAGGATCAGAGAGAAATGTCAGCTGAAACTAAAGACAAAGCTTCTTGCCCTCGATAAGTGCAGAGTCCAGAGAGTCTGAGGGAGGGCAACAGCCTATGTGTGGAAAAGAGATCAAAACGTGCAAGCAGGCCTCTCTGGGTTTGGTGGCTGGAGAAATACTTTTTTTTTTTTTTTTTAAAGACTCATTTATTTGAGAGAGAGAGGGAGTGTGAGCAGGGGAAGGAGCAGAGGGAGAAGGATAAACTGACTCCGCACTGAGCATGGAGCCCGATGTGGGGCTCCATCTCAAGACCCTGAGATCATGACCTGAGCCAAAATCAAGAGTCGGATGCTCAACCAACTGAGCCACCCAGACGCCCCTGAGAAAGGCATTCTTTGTTGGACCCTATGAGGCCCGCCTTGGGGCATACATCATGCCTTGCAGACTGCAAAAGAATCTTGGTCTCATTTCATAACCACTATTTCATCAGTAGATAAGGTAGGGATCATCTTCTCTTTTTCATAGAGAAGAAAACTGAGGTCTTGAGAAATGAAAGGACTTGCTAAGGAACACTCAGCTACTCGGAGCCAGAGCCGAGATCACCTCCCAGTGCTCCTTCAGAAGGCCTCCCCCGCTCCTCACTGTGCAGACACAGACCACCCCCAGACAGTACAGCAATACAGGCGTCTCCACCCCAGGGCTCCTGGAAAAGGCATCGCCCTGAGTGCGGACAAGTAAGAGAACAAGGACGGCAGAGCACACAAATGTGCCTGGTGCCACCTAAAGTATGCCGTGTGTGATTCAGAATCCACACGATGAAAAAGAGTTTAAGAACGAAATGTGGCTGATTAGCATTTTCTTCTTTTACCTGAATTTTCTAGTGCAAACATGTTAATATAAATTATACTTTTACAGTGAGAAAAACAAATAGAAAATGCCATTAAAAGAAAAAAAAAAAAAAAACCAGCCCCAGGTGTTCCAGAGTGCAAGCCCCCTGCACTTCTTTATAAAGAAAAAGTAGAAGTTTGACAGGTTATCAGAGACATGGAAGATCCGAGAATATCCTGTTGTCTGTGTGGGCAGGTGACAAACTGGCCACGCACAGTCATCCTCCATCAACCCCCAATCACTCTGTCTTACGTCATTGATTATTTATGAAAAACACTTCAGAATCAATAACAACTTGCGTGATTTCCATACATAAGCAGGGCGTCAGAAAAATCAATAAGTAGTTATCTTCCTGGCTAAAGAGTCAGCTGGAGGGTACTTCCAGTCCTAGAGATAGACACTTTAAAATTCATGTCCACATCCAAACCGCAAATGGAATTCAACACATGCATGACCGCTTTGTAGAGGTTATCCCAGAGCATGGTTGCCTTAAGACGGGGCCTTCTTTGAAAAGAGCCGTGGTGGGTTTGCCTCACAGGGGACACTCCACGTGGTCAGGGGAGCATGTGTGAGAGAGGCAGAATTTAAGCAAACCTAGGGAGAATACCATACACAGAAATAAAACTGGAGACCCTGGCATTCCTCCAGACTTTTCGCTATAGTTTAACTGCCATGTCATTATACAGGAAAACACAACCCTAGTCTGATGAGACATAAACCATCCAAGAACATGGTCAAAATGTGACTTGGACTAAGAGGCAGAAAGATAGAGGCTGGCCGCAGAACCTTGGCTGTAATTGTCAAGGAGGGTATCACACATCTGTGCTTTTAATTTGTGAGACTCAGTAAATTTGGAAGAACAAGGGAAAGAGAGAGCAAAAACAATGTAAATAGCCCTGGGCCCTCCCATCACTCAATAATGAGTATGTGTCTGGGAGCAGGAGGGATGGTACCATCTGCCCTTTCCTCACCTGTTCACAGGGGAAGCTTCTCTCTGAGCTAAGGGTGACCGCCTGAAAGACTGTGTATGTGTATATATGTGTGTATGTGTTTTAAATACCATGGCTCCTAAAGAAATGCCAATACTTTAAAAAATACCAAATGAGTTATAATTTCAAGTGACTTTATTAGCCATACAAGGATTTTCAATGGTTATTTTGAATCCATGGGTTACTTCCCATATGTGGAGACTTCATTTTTTATTTTTTTAAAGATTTATTTATTTATTTTAGAGAGTGAGCACTCGAGCACGTGTATGGGGGAGGAAGGGTAGAAGGAGAAAGAGAATCTCAAGCAGATTCCCCGCTGAGCTGAGAGCCCAAAGGTTTTTGGGTTTTTTTTAAAGGAGGCTCCATGCCCAGCATGAAGCTTGAACTCACAACCTGGAGGTCAAGACCTGAGCTGAGATCAAGAGTTGGGACGCTTAACCAACTGAGCCACTCAGGCACCCCTCCCAAACATGCAGACTTTAAAACTTAACTTCAAAGTATGACTATAAGGTAAATACACTTAGTTTACAATAAACCATAAGTTCAAGAATGCAAAGGACTGCTTATCCTATCATTTAATTACCCATGCACCTCTCCTGTACTTTGTAAATAGTTTTGACTGAACAAAGTGCCTATTTTCTGTATTCAGGTATTTGTGATCCAAAACCTGAGCTGAAGACATATCTCTCTTTAAGTCACTTTAATATACTGTCATAAAGTCCAACTATGCTAAAATACCTGTGAGTCAAGAGTGTTTTGTCAATCCCTTATATCTTAATAAACGAATTACTCATATATAATTTTTATAATTAAAGATCTGCAGTTGATAATTTGACAGAGTAACTTGTACCACACTAATGTTCCTGTTTATAACAAATACGAATGATGGACAAAACATAAAAAACCACCACTTGAAGCCACTGGAGAGCAAACAAAAGCAGGCAGAAACAGGAGGGGTATCACCTTTTAAGGAAGAGAACCATACCAGAGAAGACCATATTTAACTGGCTTTTCTCCTAAGGGCAGACTTCAGTCCATGCTGGGCAAGGAGAACAGAACACAAGCAGAAAGTGGTATTTTACTCAGCTGAGGTATCAGAGGTCAGAGTTTAGGATTGCTTCAGCAGCTGGAAATTGAGGGGGAAAATCCTAGAAAGGAAGAAGTCACAGAAAAGGAAACCCTCAATTCCAGTCCTTGGCTGACCTGAGCAGCATATACTTCAAGAAGCCCAGCAGAAAACAACATCTAAAGAGCTAAGCAGATTCCAGCAACTTCCCAACGCTGAGGAGAGTTTGGAATTCAAATCCCACAGAGTTAGCAGGGCTTGATAAATACTCTGGGCTGAAAGCCCAGGCAGATCGTGCCATACGAGTATGGATGACGTTGCAGGACTAAGGGCTATATCCTGGGACTATGAGCAAAACTAAAATAAACTTACTCTAACATCAAGGTGATGGTCATCACCAGAAATATGACCACATACTAGAATAAAACACCACACACTTCATAGGAAGATAAAGGAATCCAGAGTCTCTATGTCATACAATTCAAATGTCTCCCATGCAAACAGAAATTATTAGACATACAAAGAAACAGAAAAATGTAGTCAAAAATCAAGAGAGAAGAACCCAGTCAAAAGAAACAGAACCAGAGACAGCCTAGATGCTGGACATCAAAATAAATATTATAAATAAGTTCAAGAGTTTATAGGAAAAGATGGATAAAATGGGTGAAGAGATGAAGAACTTCAGGAAAGACAGAAGTTTTAAAAAAGGACCAAATGGAAATTTAAGAACTAAAAACATACAGTATCTGAAATAAAAATTAATTGGATGAGACTAACAGCAGACTGGATACTGAAGAAGAAATGAGCAGTAAATCTGAAACCTGAAGGTAGAAATTATCCAAACTGAAGCACAAGGAGTTTAAAGATTAAAAATAAAATCTCAATGGCCTGTGGGAGAATTTCAAGCAGTCTAACACATATGTAACTTGAGTCCAAGAAAGAAAAAGAAGAAACAATGTAAGAATAAATAATTTGAAGACATACTGGCTAAAATTTTTCCAGTGTTGATTAAATTTTTGCAACTAGGTGTAATTATAATAACTACCACTGATGATTGCTATATCCCAGTATCATATTAAATATTTTAAGTATGTTCTTTCCAACTTACACAACATGGGGGGGTGGGTAAAGCGAAGCAATTTAAACACACACAATTAAGTTTGTTCCGAATTTCCCTCTGCTATTTCAGAAAGCCTCAAGTCAAGGAGGATGAAGTACTCATCACTGACACTACAGTCGGGTACCTACATGACCTGTGTTATGCTTCACCACAGTCCAGTGAGGTGGAAACTATTTTTCCATTTTCAGAAATGAAGCAACAACTGCTCAAAGTATTCTCTGACAAAGTGCTCCCAGCCACCAATCAGGGGATAAGTCAGTATTTGATCCCAAATCTGTGTGACCTCTTCCATGATGCTACTAAGGCTGTGAGGGAAGCATTTTAGTCTCTGTCAGAGAATACACCGGTTTACGGGCTTCATTGTTCATCCATAAATTATGCCAATGACAGAGCACCTGGTAACAGGAGTGAGGGTGGAGAAATACTGTGTGGCTAGTCAGTGTCAGTTCCAGTTTGTATGCATGTATGTATTATTTATAAGATTTTATTCGTTTATTTGAGAGGGAGAGAGAGAGAGTACAAGCTGGTGGGGAGGGGCAGAGGGAGAGGGACAAGCAGACTCCTCACTGAGCTGGGAGCCCAACGCAGGGCTGGATCCCAGGATCCGGGGACCATGACCTGAGTCAAAGGCAGACATGCTTAACCAACTGAGCCACCCAGGCGCCTGCCCCATCTGGTTTCTATTTAAAGTGAGAAAGCTGCTCCTCTTTCTGAGAGACCAACCTAGCACCTTCATGCTGTAGGACTGCTGCTTGTTTTACTTGTCCTTCTCCCTGCACGGGTGAGTCACCCCAGGGCACTGGGCCCACACGTCCTGCACGCCTCTGAGTTCTCAGTGCCCCATCCTGGGCTGGCAGTCACTCTCACCTGACAGTTACTAATCTGACAATTCTGCCTCAGCAGCCTTGGGATCACAAAGACCTAACTTTCAAATCTCGTCGCCGCTTACTAGCTGTGTAAATAAACCAGTTTAAATTTAAACTTAATAGCTGTATAAGTGATTTAAACTAGATTACTTCACTCCTAAAGTGGGGATAATAGTGTCCTGCGTACAGGACTGCTGTAACTAACATGGTAAATGTATGTAAGACACCTGGCAGATAGTAGGTGCTCAACAAAGGTCAGCTGTAATTTATTATTTCTAAAAAATTTTTTAAATATTTTATTTATTTATTTGAGAGAGAAAAGAGAGCAGGGGGAGTGTCAGGCAGAGGGAGAGGGAGAAGCAGACAGCCTGCCATGGGGCTCGATCCCAGGACCCTGAGATCATAACCTGAGCTGAAGGCAGATGCTTCACCGACTGAGCCACCCAGGCGCCCATGTAATTTGTTATTTCTACAAAATTTGGACTATTAAGGTAGAGGACGTGTTTTTATATTTACCTTTAACCGAGTATTTCTGTTCTTCATCTTGAGGCTTTAAAAAAAACCCAAGGTACTGGTTGTGGAATGAGCACTCCCAATTTTATTTAAAATGACCTAATTTCTTGGGACACCTGGGTGGCTCGGTCAGTTATGTCTGCCTTCTGCTCAGGTCATGATCCCAGGACCCTGGGATCAAGCCCCACATCAGGCATCAGGCTCCTTGCTCAGTGGGGAGCCTGCTTCTCCCTCTGCCTGCCGCTCCCCCCCACCCCCCACTCGTGCTCTCTGACAAATAAATAAAATATTAAAAAAAAAATAAAATGACTTAATTTCTCATAAAGAATGCTCCCATGAGTGCATACATCATAAAAAATTAACTCATTTTAAAGTTGAGAGCCCTCATTCCAGGCCAGCAGATGAAGTGTGTGCACCTCCCCCCACACACCCAGATAGCCTCTGATTTTAAGTAATAGTATTTCAGCCAATGGCTTGAATATGAAAATTGGAACTTCTTAAACAGCCTAGGAGTTACAAGATTACTCTAGAAAGAGACTTCAATTTTCTAAATGCAGTTGTAAAAATTCCCCCTATTTTATCCCTTCACAATTTGAGGAGTAATACTCTCCTGGATAAGTATACTTCCTTTTAGAAAAAGCTTCCTTCCTTGACCATTTTGAAGGAACTCATTATTTCAACTTGTTTTCACCTCCTAAGGAGTAATGATGGACCCACAAATGCAAAATGCCTTGCAGGCCCCAGTAATTTGTTTAGACTTTGCTTAAATCACTACCACCACCAAAAGGTATTTACAATTTCAATCTAAAGCCTTCTACTTCTGAGGGCTTAAAATTATTTCTTTACTAACAAGTTTACTTTAATTCAAAAAATTTTCAAAAATCAGATGATAATCTGCAAACTTGGAAAATAGCAAAAAATATATAAAATTTCCTAAACAGACCAGGTGCTCTTTGTATACCTTTTGACGTTTTATGCTTCCACATCTTTCTATTAAAATTCTAATCTATTTTATCTCTTAACTATTTCAGTTAGGAAACTTTTTCTCCCCACTGAATACTACAGGATTAAAAATACCATTACATGATACAACCGTAAGACACCAAACTTAATTTATCAATTTTGGTTACAATTCACTTCCTACTATACCTTTAAATTTGACAAAATGTTAACTAAAAGAGCTAAAATGAACTTACTTAGATACAAAACTATTCACTTTCCTATCCACTGATGAATTTAGCACCTTACCTTTAAAATCTTAGATTTCGTCACACACTGTGAGCTATTTCTTAAAATAGATAAAATTAACAAAATGAAAATCTGGGGCGAACATCACACATTAATTTTGATTTAGAAAACACAAATGTTCTTATAAAACTACTCACTCCATAATTTTAAACCAAGAGGAGGAAGGCAAAGGGAAACTGCTTTTTTCCCTAATGTGAAAAGGTTATGGAACTATTTATGATGACAATCGCGCTCTATTTTGGAAATAAGGCTTCCATATCATATGCCTGCAATCAAATTACATACCACTGTCATTTTTTTTATTCACTAAAATTAAAGGATTTAAAGAGTCCCAACTTTCAGACTAACAATGTTATGTGTTTCTAGGGGGCACCATGTGTTACTAATAAGCTAAAATGTATTCCAAATAGATCTTGGCATGAATTTTAAGGAAGCCACTATTTAATAATAAAATCCACATTTGGATTTGTGAAAAAAAATTATCACAGAAAAAGACCTAGTAGCAGGAATATTCTTGGTCTTCACTCCCAAGGAAAAGTGTACATGGATGTAGTAATACATCTGTTCAAAAAGATTAACAAATGCAACCCAACTAGATCATTGACAGGACAACAAATTTGGTGCACCCATGCTTTCTACGAAATACATGCCTCTTTCATTTTATAAAAGTACAGTATGTTTCACTTTGTGTTTTTAACAGCACTGACAAGCAGCGAGCTCCTCTTTCTCAAGAGACACACACTGACTTCTGCTGAGCCTGGGATTTGCGTACACACGCCCATGTCTGCAAGGGCAGAAATCTTATGAATGCCAGTCCCTCGTCTACTGCTCTGAGCCAGGGTCTCGTACAAAGCTTGAGGCGGCATGTCAGCAGGGCTGCAGGCAACTGAAGGCATGACTGGGGCTGGCAGTCGCCACGGTGGTGGTTCATGGTTTCCTCGCAAAGAGGGTGGCTGGCTTCCTCCAGAACAAATGATGGAGGAGTGGAGAGACCCAGGTGGAAGTGATCTCTTATGAACTGGCGTTGGAAATCTCATGATATCACTTCCATCACATTCTGTTCATTAGAGGAGGGTAGTAAGTCTGGCACACATTCCAGGAGAAGAGAATTAGGCTCTGCCTTTGGAAAGAAAAAGTGTCAAAGACTGCAACATATTTTAAAGTCTCTAGTGTTCAAGAAACTACTAGCTATTTTAAATACATTAGGGGAACAGAGAAGTGGGGGAGGGGAGGAAGGAGGGAGGGAGGGACACACGTACCAAGGCAAACTTTCCAAATGACAATATACTTCACAGATTAATAACATCAACACTTCAAAACTTAGAAACAAGACGGGAAGGCTGAATAGCTTGGAAAATTTTCCCTTGATCAAGCAGTTCACAGAACTCAGTTTTTTGTTTTTGAATGTCCTCATACACAACGGGGCGTAAGAGAAAGAGACAAATTCCCCAAGCCATTTTCAAACTAAAGGGCTTCTGGGGAGATAACTTGTCTTTCCAATAAAATTTGTTGTTATTATACTGTGTTCCAATTCATACTGATAAAGCTTATGTGTAATCATAATAAATACATTATAAAAGTAAGACCCTTCACCATTCTCAACCATCTTTCAAATCATCTGGGGAGGAGCGCCTGGGTGGCTCAGTGGGTTAAGTGTCTGCCTTCGGCTCAGGTCATGATCCTGGGGCTCCCTGCTCCTAGGGCTCCCTGCTCAGTGGGAGCCTGCTTCTCCCTCTCCCTCTGCCTGCCACTCCCCCTGCTTGTGCGCTCTCTCTGTCAAATAAATACAAACCATGTTCAAATCATCTGGTGGGGTAGGTGGTGGTGGTGGTGGGCTGGCTGGTCATCTCAAACCAGAAATAAAGAAATCCTTCTTAGAACTTTAAAGAACATCACATGGGTTTTGTGTCACTTAAGCACTGTGAGAATACAAGAAAATTATGAAAACACTGGGAAACAGATACCAGGGTTCAGCCTCTGTGGCTTCTCTGGATGAGGCCAAAAGCCCTGGGACGGGAATAACCCAGATTCCACTGAGCATGTATCATGGAAAGATCGGCAACCCCACTGTTTTACTCATCTAGCTATTTTTTAAGAATTAAATGTCACAGGGCTGCTCACACAAGCCACACTCGTTCGTAACGGCGGAAACCCTATCAGGTCCCAGCAGTCTGTGAGGTCGAGTTTCTCCCTGCACTTCCAAGCCATGGACATGGTAACTAGTGTGGCCCCTCTCTCCAGGAACTCGTAAAGTCATCCGGGATTACACTCCTGGGAAGTTACACTGAAGCGACTCACTCATGTCATGATTAAACATGATTAAACATTGAACAGCCACTCACGGACAGCTTCTCGGGGACCTCTCTAGCCACCATGGAGCAATTCACTGCACATCTGTTGAACCCCTACTAAATGGCAGGTAGAAGACAGGTGGAGAGTAGCTGTTAACAGCAACGCTGGAGCCGAGTTCCATTACCATTAGGCGTGGCACCTTGCTGAAGTTTGCCCGGCTCTTGAAGCTTCAGCCCCACCATCTATAAAATGGGGGTGATGTTGGCCCTACCTCAGAGGCTTGCTCAGCTTAGCTTAGTACAATCAACACCCAGTGAACACCACATCCTCCGAGAGGTGTTCCACTGAGCACCCTGTCAGACTCTATCAGATCCCTCTTGGGAAGCTTTCCAGTGTCTAAATGATAAAATCCTTTCTGGTTTGGGGATCTAACATCCATCTCTCCCACTGAACTGTAAAATTCATGAAGGTAGAGATTCTGTCTGATTTGTGTAATATCCTCAACCCCCAGAACAGTATCATATAACAGTTGCTCAATAAACATTTGTTGAATTAATAAACTATGGTGACAAATACATAATATATAAAGATAAAAGAGTAACAGCCCTCATCAAGTGGGTCATGGGCTGGTGCAGCAGTTCTCAGTTTTACCTGCATAATACCTGTGGGGTCATTTATTAGAATCCCAATACCTGGGCCTCACTCTAAAACAACTCTTGGCAGGTGGGCCTGAGGGACCCCTGTGTTTGTGTTTTAAGTGTTTTTAGGTGATTCTCATGAAAAGTCAGGGTTGACACTTGCCGGCCTAATGCCAGAGAGACCAGTCAACAGTTACAATACAATGGGATATACGCTCTCGAGCAGCAAAATGATTTCCTGGGATGATGGGAATGCCCTGGGTCTGTGCCGTCCAATACTGTAGCGGCCAGTCCCATGTGGCTACTGAGCACTCAAAATGTGAATACTGGGACTGGGGGACCTGAATTTTAAATCTTACTGTATTTTAATTAATTTAAATTTAAAAAGCCATATGTGACTAGAAGCTACCCTGTTGGATAGTAGAGACCTACTGCAAAGTACACAGGAGAAGCCCTAATCCAGCTAAGGGTGGGAGTGATCAACGCTCACCCAGCTGTGGCCCCCATCCACCAGGCGAGAACAATCTCATGGAGGAAAAGGCAACCAAACCGCACACCGATGCAGGAAAGACATTATTAGGGTTCGAAGCCGACGGCCAAGAAAGAATTCTTGAGACATCTTTGGTGCAAAAAGGTGATTTTATTAAAGCGAGGGGACAGGACCCGTGGGCAGAAAGAGCTGCTGTACCGGAGGGTTGTGGGGGGTGACTGATTATATACTATGGGGTTGGGGGAGGTAAGGAAAAGGGAGGTTTCAAAAGAACTCTCCTATGCTAAAGAGGACCTAAAGATACCAGAGCCCTTGCCATTGTCAAGGTAAGGTTGTTCACCCCTCTATCAAGGCATTAAGATAGTTGGGGAGATTCTTGGAAGAATGTCACACATGTCCCACCCAGGAATGGGGGGTGGAGGGAGATTGCAGGGTGTCAGCTTGTGCTTTGTCTTCAGCCAGCCTTCTGCTGCTCCCTCATCACACACACTCCTTGAACTCACTACCTTATGCACGTGCAGGGACAACCTCTCCCTTCTGCCATGGCCAAGACAGCTGTGACCAAGGAAAGCCCTTTAAAGAACAAGATGAAGCACATCCCTACCAAGTAAAAGAGCCTTTGTGTGAGGAGCTGAATGATGTGACTGTGGTCACTGCAGGACACGGAGGGGATGCATCTTGAGCAAGGGAACTGGGGGGGGAAGGAGTTACGTGGAGCCCCTAGCAGAGTAAATATGGCAGCAGCATTCTGATGCAAATCAGGTCTCTCTTCTGTGACTCGAAAGCTGAGAGCCTCAAGCATACACCGTAACATTATGGAGAACTGACACTTATTCCTGAGGCAGATTATGGCTCATTAAGCTCTTTAGAAAATTGGGCTGGTCCAGTGCTATCTGCAGGAGACTGAATTAATATAGAGAAGGAACCCATGCCGCTGATCTAGCTGTCATTTTTCCCACGTGTGAAGCACCTATGATGTGGCAGGAAGTTTGTTAGGTGGACTTAAATATTACTTCATTGATCCATTTGATATTCTGCAAATCAGATACTATTTTCTCATTTTATGGTGAGGCAATTTAAGATTCATGGAAGTTAAGTAATTTACTTTAACAAGTACTGATAAAGTTAGTGATCTACACTAAGTTTCTTTTTCATAAAAACTACTTTATTCTATTAAATAGATACATTATTGTTTATTTTAAAAATCCCCATTTGTTTTTTGTTTTTCCAGAACAGATCTGGATGGTCACAATCAATGCTTCAATAAACCTATTTGTATATAAATCTTACGTATACTTTCATGGATGCATAATATACCTGCATCCATATAAAAAAGTACATCAATCTTAAGTGTAGCATTTGATGAATTATCAAAAAATGGACTTAACTATGTAATCATCCCCAAATCAAGAAACAGAACAATATCAGCACCTCAGAAGCTTCTCCTCATGCTACCTCCTAGTTATATGCCCCACCCACCTCTCCACAAATTGCAAATATCTAGAAAGGGACTACCATATTTTGGGAGTAAATCAGAATGAAGCTATGGTAGAAGTTATATAAATTAGGCCAAGACTTAAAACATTTGAAATATTTAAACATTTAAAACATCACTACATAACTAGGCAATCATCTAATTATCTATATCTTAATTAGAAGTTAGTGTGTTCTTAGATATAAAGAAATTAGAGAGAGAGGTATCAAGAAACCAGGATACAGAATGGGTTACCAATTAGGCCCAAGGGCTTTGATCCATAGTTTTATTTATTTTTTTTTAAATTTTTTTTATTGTTATGTTAATCCCCATACATTACATCATTAGTTTTAGATATAGTGTTCCATGATTCATTGTTTGTGCATAACACCCAGTGCTCCATGCAGAACGTGCCCTCCTCAATACCCATCACCAGGCTAACCCATCCTCCCAACCCCCCTCTCCTCTAGAACCCTCAGTTTGTTTTTCAGAGTCCATTGTCTCTCATGTAGGCCCAAGGGCTTTGAAGAAGACAAGAGACAACTGGGTTTCCAGCTTATTGAGACTGATTCCCACCTCTGATAAGGAGGGGAGTTCCATAAAGTATCTGAAGGTCGAGTTTTTCCTTTTTCAACATTCCTTTCAACTCCAAAATTTTATGACAATTATGAGTATGAATATAAATAAAATATAAATTTTATATAAAATATGAATGTATGGCATTTACTGAACTGCCCAGAGGTGATAGGCTCTTTATAGATATGAGCTCCTTAACTCGCTTCAACAACACTGTAATACCACAATCTCTGCTTTACAGAAAAGACGGAGGTTCAAAAAAGTGAAGTAACCAGCTTAAGGTTACTTTGCTAGTAAGGCGCAGGGTGGGGGTACAAACCCACACTGGTCCAGCTTCAAAGCCTGTGCCCTTTCCATTGGACTCGCTGCCATCCCCTCGGGGGTTTGTTATGCCACAGACAACTGATTTCTCAGACCTTCTCTCTGGGTAGGTGAGCTGGTACCACAGTAATCATAACAAAAGACGTGAGTCAGAGAGCTTGAAACTCATTTGACATTTCCAAGCCTCCCCTCTCCTTCCCTGGGGCGATGAAACCTACCCTTTCTTGTGGTTAGCCATTGTTTATCTTAACTAGGTTTACTTCTTCTGATCCCCTGAAAACATACTTTTGTTGCCAAGATGACAAAGTCACCAGACCCAGCTAACACATTCAGTGACACAGGTTACCGGGCACGCCCTCAGCCACAAGAATAGACTCTGGTTGGCAGGTCCCTCCAGGTTTCAGTTCAACCTCCCCCCTTCTCTCACCCCACGCCCAGCACCAATATTGATTTCCAAATGTGTACAGGCACACGGCAGAAGGAAAGATCCTTGCGTCCCTCACTGAGGCCACTGAGCTACAAACTGACCAACCACACGAGAGATGATGAATAGCGCCTATGTCACATGTCCCATTTTGTGACAAAATTCCCCGTAGCCCTGCCAAGTTTTTAAATGTATACTAAAACCCACTGCAACTCAGGTTCTTTAATCGTTTAACTTTGGAAACAGTAACCGGTGTAGGCTGAGAAGAAACCGAGAAAAAAGAGAAAAGCTGAATTTCTTTGACCTACTTATTTTTCCTTTGGTATCAAGTCTCCTATAAACATAGCATCTTACAGATAACAGAGAAAACTGTAGACATTATATATAATTCATGCTGTCTGCTTTGGTAAGTACTTACCTTGACCGGAATTATATATTGCTTTTACAGATTTCTTCACTTTCTGCAAGGCTGTTCTATCTTGGTCTAGAGCCTAAAAGAGAAAAACAGGGGGGAAAAGATGTTGGAAAACTTGGCAGATCATTCGTAATGGCATTTGTTTTGCTGAGTCACCACAGAGGTAGCAAGCGGACATATTTATGAACAGTAGACCAGTTCAGAGACTGGAAGTGCCCAGGATCTGAGGAGTCATGTTTGGGGGGTAAATGCAGAGTCGTCCCACAAAGCTCAGTGCTGGGTGAAGCTGACAACATGGTGGTCAGTCAGTTATCACCCCAAGCTCCGCATGGGGAAGAAAATACAAGACACTTAAGATAGGGGAAGACTTACTTCTCTCACTGGGAGAAGGTGGTACCCGGGAAGGGACGCAGGCAAGCCTAAGACGTGAATGACACGTAACTACGGGAACCGTTCCAACACTTATTACCTGATGGTAATTTCAGCCAGGAAGAAAACATTTAAAAGGGTGTAATAAGAGTGACCTGAAGATTCCTTTTAGCATACAAAAAAATGACATAAGGCCAGTTGTATTTTAAAATTCTGTTTACTGAAAAAGGACAGCAAGGAAAACGCTACCATGATGCTGGTAATGCTTTCAGATGATTTCTTAGATGGAGTTAAATAAACACATCTAAATCAATCTACTTGTGCTACAAGCTGGGGGAGGATCTAGGGGACTGTCACTGTTGATTCTTCATTCAGGGGCTGGATATACAATTGTGCTGTTTGTGAAGACTGGGCACTTAGGATACGTGCTCTTTTCAGAAGGGGTATTTCAATTCGAAATCAAATTTCAAAAGGGTTGTATTCAAAATAGATATACATATGGCACACTGACCTAACTTCTTAAAATAACTTTAAACCCCCTCTCTGCTTCCCCGAGGGTCAACGATCCAGAGACTGGGGACCCCTGGATGGGGTGTCAAGATTTGGAGGGCATGAGCAGTAACAGCAGTAATAATGAACTTATCTACATAAAATTTAAGACCATTCAACGTACACTCACATCCATGACATCATCGACACCTCAAAACTTCAGAGGAGAAAACCAAAGGCCAGCAACGGTAAGCCCTACCCCTGAAGGTCGCACGAAGAGACGAAAGGGTAAATGCATTGCCACCAGGCAACGGTCACTCCCTTGTCCTGCAAGATGGTCTTTCCCGCCACTCTCAACCTGGGGCTCAACTGGCCACTTGCCCTTTCCAGTTGTGGACCCCGCTGGCTGGCAGGGTGGGCACCTGACCCACACTGGGCTTAGGCTCCTCACGGGTCTTCTGGCCTTGGGAACAGGGACCGCAAGGTGCAGATCCTTTCTGGGGTGGAGGGCCTGGGGCCCGCCAGGGGTTCTGTCTCCATCTGTGTGGGACAATCTGGCCAGACAGCATGATAACCCACACACAGCACCAGACCCGAGCAGTGGTGTCGGAGTCCTGCCTTCCAGCGGCACCCAAGGTCACTGCTAACCTTCCTGCAGACTGAGTACACCAGACGGCACGTTCCTCTCGCCCCGAGCTGGTTGAAGCGGGGAATCTATCACTTGCGACACAAGTCCCGAATAACACGAGAGCGAAAGCTTCCAGCGCACCTGCTACAACCAGGCCTAAGCTTCCCAGAGCAGACGTGTACCAAGCAGGTGAGATATGTACGCTTTCAATGACTTCTCACTTTGCATGGCTTCTTTATGAAAACCCCATAAAGCAGCATCTACATTTTTAAGATAAGGAAATGTGATAGACCGTCATAAATATTTGTAGAGAGGGAGGGAGGGAGGGAAAGATTAATTAAGGTGTCCGAAGTCAGAGAGCCAGAAGAGGCTAAAGTCACATCTCACACAAATGTCTATCGGATCTCAAATCTAACGGGATGCTGAGGTGAAATCTGGGTTTTCGGACTGCAAGTGTGACGTGGTCTCCACCATGCCCCTTGCTTATCTTCCACCTCCACACATTTGTCACAGCCACGTCCCACCTGCACTTCTGTTTAATATTTTCCTTTAAGCCCATTCACAGCTTTTACATTGTCCAGAACTGTTCCAAGCGGAAGACCAGGATCCTTACCATTAACTGAAGATACCCTAAAAATCACTGTGTATCTCTCACTATATAAAATGCTCATCTGGTTAGTGTCTGCGACCGTCTCAGAACACCGTGACACTGCACGCCACACTCAAGTGTTTCATGAGGCAGTTTCACGGGAGACAAGATTTGAGTTATTTCAAGGAGTTGAGATTTGTACTTTAGAGAAAAGAGGGAGGAGAACAACATTTTAATAAATATTAGCAGGGCATAAAGGGTGCTGAGGTTTACACAGACCACCTCATGTAATTCTCACAAAAACCCTGTGACAGAAGTACTCTTATTAAATTCATTTTATAGATGAGGCAAACAGAGGCTCAGAAGGTTCAACTTGGCCAGGACCACAGAGCAGGACTCTGAACACAGGTCCTGGCAACTTGACCTCCTCACCGCTACCCAGTTCTGCATTATTCCGAGATGTCTGTGATGAACTGGATCTAAAAATAGAGCCTCATCTTAACGCGGGTAGGGACCATCCACCTGTTTTCAAAGACAAATCTGAGTTGAGAAATTAAAAGCCATTTAGGGTATTAGGAGCATTCAAGGGAAAGAAAGTAATGCAAATAAAGTGCAAATAAGCATTTTTTTAAGAGACAATCTAATGGGTTTCTCTTTTGATGAACTGCTTTGGTGGGAAGGACATTTAAAAAACAATCCCAATAATAGCTACCATTTATCTTTTTATATCCATATTCTTGCCTTTTTTTTTTTTCCTGACGGAAAACCCCGGGCTTTTGAGAAGTAAAACAGCTTGCTTGCCAAGTGATACACATCCAGGAAGAGAAGAGCCGACCACGGTAGTGGGAGTATGTGCCCGTGATCCCCCTGGATCTTACCACTGCTTCATTATTTTTGAGAAAGGAAAAAAAAAGATCTGCTTCTGGAAGAAAATAACCTATCCATTCAGCTTTGGGGAATGATGACCACATAAAGATGGATCTATTCAAAGAGAAATTAATGAGTGGGCTTTAATGTCCTTGCACAGTTAGAGAGTTAATGAGTCCAAATGAGCAGATTTGTGGAAGATTCCAGCCGTAACATTTTATGAGACCAGCTATCTGCTTCCCCTTTTCTTCTCCCCCCCGCTCGGGAAAAGTCTCAGAATTTATGTTGAATTTTTACCAACTCGTCTATAAACGAGCAGGGTGTAAAGTTCACGTGCGTACTTTGAAAGGTTATTAATAACATCCGCATTTGACAGCTACGGTCACAGTTAGGTCTGGGTAACACTTCTCTTTCTCCACTCTAGAGTCTGGCCACTGGCACAAAGGAGCCAAGTGAAATGCCCTTCTGCAGGCCCCATGTGTAAGAGAAGCAGGGGACGCTGCCGCTCAGTGAGATGGGGCTCCCCTCCAGAATAACCCATGTCTAAATGTGCTGCAAACTGCCAGGCAAGCACACCTGCAGTGACATCCCATGTCCTATGCATAAAATTACATAAAGGCTAAGAGAAAAGGGGCAGGCAATACGGGCTATGAAAGTATTGTATTTCCCAATGTTAATATATGGACCTGCATTTCTAAGTATGCATCTGCAGTTGAACTCGACTCAAAAAGGTACATGGGTGGCGGGGGGAGGGAGAGGGAGGATGAACTAACAAATAAAGGCATCCAGGAGAACATGCTGATCTCTAATAACAGAACAGCACTTTCCCTAACCCCAATCCTGCAAGACAGCAACTTCGCACTTTCTATATTACTAACGAGCAGGGGCTTTAATGTAGAGAAGCACTTCCGACCTGGAGATGGACACTCTTCACTGTTATTTCACAGTCCCAACAAGTCTGGTCATCTGAACGGGCAGAGAAGGCACAGGCCGTTGCCAAGCTGAGAGAGACTGAGAGAAGCCATGCCAACAGAGGCCGTATATGAGAACTGGCCACCAGAGGGATTCAGAAACATTATACAAACCGGACATAAGGACACAAAATTCCTGAAGAGTCTGAGGCCACTCAGGGTAGGACACGGAACCTTTCGTACACCTCCAGGACAGGTGGCATCCCTTGGTCACAGGAAGAGTGCAACAACACATATTCTCAGAGATGCACCTGGATCCAGCCCCGCTTCCTGCCAGCTCAGGGTATCTGCACTAGCTGACTCTTCCCATGGGTGCTTTCTTACACAGGCCTCAGATTAAATGCCCCTTCCTCCAAGTGCCCTTCCACGGTCAACCTGTAATAGCGCACGGCCTCAGCCCGCCTGGTGACTCTCTCCGGCACGCCATGCTGGCTTTTCCATAGCACCACCACATCCCGAAATGGTCCCGTTTAGGACTTGTTTATTTTTATTGTATTTATCTCCCTGCACAAAAGCTCTAGGAAGGAAGGGGCCTGTGTAACCTGTTCATGGCTAAATTCCCATTCCTAGTGCCTAGCAGATGGCAGATGCTCAAAAATGCTTATGAAATCACAAATGCCTGAATAAATGAATTCCTCAATACTCTCAGGTCCACAAAACAGGAAAGTATGCAACATAAGACTTGCCTTGAAACTGGCTGAACAAAATGAAAGTTTTGGACTCGGAGAACGTGGCCCTCTGAAATCCTTCCCCAATGGTCCTGAAGAGCCAAAGTTTAGATGGCTGCGTATGTGACATGTCTGAACAGCCAGACAGGTGTAAGAGATAAGACCACACGGTACTGAAAGTAATGGTTTTAACAGGGGAGACAGAACTTACACATTCCAGCGTAATTTTGTACCTTAAAATAGTTATTCTGGCAACTTTCTTAAAAAAACATTTTATTGAAATACGATATACTTAACGTTAAATGAGCAACAACAGGGGCACCTGGGTGGCTCAGTCGTTAAGTGTCTGCCTTCCGCTCAGGTCATGATCCCAGGTCCTGGGATCGAGCCCCGCATCGGGCTCCCTGCTCAGCGGAGAGCCTGCTTCTCCCTCTCCCACTCCCCCTGCTTGTGTTCCCTCTCTCGCTGGGTCTCACTGTCAAATAAATAAATAAAATCTTAAAAAAAAAAAAAAAGAGCAACAACAGCCCTATTGTTATTATTCAGTAAGATATTCTATTTCAGAATTACTTCCTAAGTCTATGGCACCTTCTTTTCAATATACTCAAGTGGGAAAAACTATTCTTATTTTGGATAAATGTGATTTTTGAAAATAAGCATTAGCCTTTGGAGCTGTATCTTACGCATATACTTATAGAGAAAGGAAACAGTGGCTCTCAATAAAACAGCACAGAATTTCTTAGAGATGTGCAGAGGTAGAGAGCCATCACACCCACCTTCCAGGGATGCTGAGCACTGACTGTATTAATGTGTACCTGGAAGCACAAGGCCTTGCACTGAGCAGGTGCTCAAAAACTGCTATCATTACCCTCACCTCTGAGGTACTTCTAAGAGAAATTCCCGAAACATTTGGAGTGACAGCAAAACATCTTTGAAACAAGTACTCCTACTAGCAGAGTGATTTCTTCAATGAAAAAAACTTTTATTTACTTGGGGAAAAAATGGGGGGGGGTGTTTCCATTTTATCACTTTTCAGTTGCATTCAGAGAGGTAATTTGTCCCCTAATCACCAAGAAGCAAATGTTCTTCTTTCGTGTAATTCCTACGGAATTTTTGCTACGGAATAATTCCTATGGAATAATTGCTACGGAAAGCAAGGGAAGGCTACTTTGGTCTAATTTTGGATCATACCTGACTGCTTCAGCCTTCAGCTTACGGAGCGATCATGCTACTTTGCAGGGAGGAGGGAGCACCGGGGAGCACAATGCTCGGGCTACCGGAGAGGCAGGATGCCTAATTAACATTGGTATAAGGCCTCTGAGGATGAAACAGAGATAGAAGTTCTCGAACAGGCTCACCGCCAAATCAATGCACTCATTATTTATCTGTTGTAAGGCCCCACACACTACAATGCGTAAGTGTATAATTATGTGAGTCAGGAGTAAGCCCAGAAAGTAATCCAGTGTGATAATGCAGACCACTGTGAATAAAGGTGCCAGAAGAGAATGACAATGGAAAATATCCATTAGCTCCAAAAAGAGGAGGGATCGGGAAAACCATGCAAGTAAATATTTGCTCTGAGGATCATCCAACCTGGGTTTTTACAGCATCATTTACTTGCTCATCTACTAACTGTGCCTGGCCCATACTGAACAGTACTCTGAGCCATGCACCTGTCAAGTGTGCCCACCAAATACTGCATCTGCCTCTACTTCCCTGGCTGTATGCCATGCAAAACGACAATGACCGAGCCCTCTGCTGGAGTACATGGGGAGCCCGGCACTGCTTTTAATAAGACTGATGAAGGCAATTATTCAAAAACTATCAATCCTTGCTACCCTGGTTATCCACACCTTGTATCATTTCACTCTTTACCTTGGATTTTAGATGTTTAGGTACCTGTGTCTCTTCCCCTACTCAACCAACTAAAAGCACTGTAAGGATAATACTTTTATGTTTGTTTCTTTCTATACATAAAAGATTCTCAGTTAGAATTTGCTACATTGAATGAAAGACACACACACACACGAGGAACGATGAATGAAGTCCCTGTTCTTATAATAAAATCCAGGTCCCTGCAAGGCCCTATGTGATCCAGCCCCGCGGCCCTCAGACTTCTGTTCCCACACTCTCTACTACTCATGTGTAAGCCACACCTGTGATCCTTCTGAACCTACCAAGCTTGTTCCCACATCAGAGCTTTGGCAACTACTAAAATTCTGTTCTCCAAGCTCTTCCCCAGATCTGAAGGGGCCTGGGCTGCTCCTTCTCTCTCTCTCTTTTTCCTTTCAGTGTTCAGCTCAAATGCCAGAAGCACAGCCCCAATTAACTTGAGGGGTGGGTGTGCGGGATACCGAGCCCCCCCCCCCCCCGCCCCGTGTGACAGCTTACGCCACACCAGCAGTTGCGATGAGGCTCACTGAGGAAGCAACAGCACAGAGCATCTGCAAACGGGGGCAGGGGGATGGTGGTGCAGCATATATGAAAGGAAGCGGTAAAGATGTTATCCTTTGTTAGTTTCAAGATTAATACGAGTTGAATGAGGCTGCTACACAAGGGGAAATGATCAACTTAAAATAAAATTCGATTTGCATAACTTAGCCAAAAAATGGAAAGTTGGGGGCGCCTGGGTGGCTCAGTCATTAAGTGACTGCCTTCGGCTCAGGTCATGATCCCAGGGTCCTGGGATCGAGCCCCGCATCGGGCTCCCTGCTCCACGGGAAGCCTGCTTCTCCCTCTCCCACTCCCCCTGCTTGTGTTCCCTCTCTCGCTGTCTGTCTCTGTCAAATAAATAAATAAAATCTTTAAAAAAAAAAAAAATGGAAAGTTGACCTGTCATCCACGTTTGAACCTGTTCATCTCTACTGTTTTAGACTATAAAAGGTGTCCTTAAGATTCAGATATTCATACAGATTTCAATCAGAAACATTAACGTCCTCTACTGTACCTATGGCTGAAGGGTGGTGCGGGGTGGGCTTTGACCCCTAGATGCTAAAGATCCCTATGCTATAAACGACTAAGGACTTGGCCCCACTTGATAAGTTACTTCACAGTTCAGGTATGTAGCAAACACTCAATGTATCACCTTTGGCAGTATTTACTGACCGATTCTAAGGATCTATTCCCTGCATGGAAACACCATCAACCTATCAACTTTCCAATCCAAAGAGAAGGTATCTCATAAAACTGTAACTCACAAAAGTCCGCTTTCCTGGGTATGCATACATAACCTGTTAGGCGCGTAAACACCTTTAGGGCAGGGACTATGCCAGGCCCAGTGGAGGAGCTCAATAAATATCAAATGAATCTGCCTCTATATTAAAAGCATCTAGAATTAAAAGTGTATAGAAAAGACCAATACTCACAAAATGCTACTATTTATTTCTCATGAGCTTTTATTTTAAAAACCTACGTGTTTATTCCAATCACTCGAAGGAAGTACCATCTTAACTAATGTAAATACAACGGCACTTAGTTTTTGCTCGGGTGATGCATATAGAAATATTCATTTTCTAATCTCCCCAGGGTGCATCCTGTTTCACAAAAGTCAGTCACATCTATGAAGTATCGATGAAATCGTTGTATTTTCTTTGTGAAGGCCAAGGACCTTGATGAAAACCACTGAGTCTGCACCTTACAGAAATCCAACATGCAATGTAGGCAAAGGTAGCTGAGGAGGCTGAAGGGCCTGCCTCCCCCGCCCCCGCCCCGGCCCCTCCTCCTACAGATGCCACAAGCCAACCCACTGATGGGAACAACTACCCTCCGAGCCAAGGGAGGGCCTGGTCATTTTCATACTCAGTACTCTTTTTCGGTAAACTACTCTGCCTCCCGCACTGATGTCAGGATCCAGCAATGTGAACAAAGAAAGTGGCACAGATCTCCTTCAAGACCCTTAAGGTCAGACCGGCGGTCATAAAGAAGCACAGCCATTGTATCCATTCTGTGATGAGACCCTAACCCACCTCTAAGGATAAGCCAAGTCTTGCTTTTCTTGGTGAAGCTCCTCCTCTGCCCCTAACACTGAGAGTCCTTGCTGGCCCCACACCATCTGGCACTGGTTACCACCAGGTAACTAGCATTTAACTACCACTTGTCAACAGGTCCAGGTGTTTATTGGAGGTCGCGGAGCCAGGCGCCATCCCGAGAAGTACGACACGATGGCTACGAGCCCAGGCGCAGAGGCCAGGGAGACCCCGAGTCACTTCCTGGCTGTGTGACCGTGGTCAGGTTAGTCATCCTGCCCGACACTCGTGCCTTCCTCACATGACACCTGGCACACACAGGTGTTTCCTTCTTCTCTTCCTTTCCCTCCCTGTGCTCAGATTCTTGTATTTGCTCACTCCCGCCTCGGCTGTCCCCCATACTGATGATAATGATGATAAAAATATCACGACCATGTTTTATACACAGTATCTTTTTTTTTTTTAAGATTTTTTATTTATTCATGAGGGGCAGAGAGAGAGACAGAGGCAGAGGGAGAAGCAGGCTCCCAAGGAGCAGGGAGCCCGATGCGGGACTCGATCCCAGGACCCTGGGATCATGACCTGAGCCGAAAGCTGACGCCTAACCATCTGAGCCACCCAGGCGCCCTTTACACAATATCTCATTTAATCCTCACAGGAACCTTCCAGGAGGCTTCTGTTACCCATACTTTACAGATACGGACACTGAGGCTGAGAATGGTCCTAGATCATGCAGCTGGCCAGAGACAGAGCCAAGATTCAAAATTGGGTCTTCCGGACCCTAAAGCCTGTACTCATTAAGTGTCGTGTGCTCCAACCTTCCAATGTGACACAGTGGGGTCCACAGGATGGAGGAACTTTTAAAAAAATCAGCCGGGGGGGCACCTGGCTGGCTCAGTCGGTGGACCATGCGACTCTTGGATCTTGGGGTTGTGGATTAAAGCCCCACCTTAGGTGTAGAGATTACTTAAAAATAATTTTAAAATCTTTAAAAAAATAAATCAGCCAGGGAGTCAGTAATCAAGCCACCAGGCAACTTCAAAACCCTTTTCCTTCCCATTCTAGGAGTTCTCTGCGAAGGAGCCAAAGAGGAACTGACTAGAGCGCTTTGCTGAAAAACCCAAGTAGCTCTTTAAGGAGGGGACAGGAAAAAAAGCAAAGTGGGCAGAAGTCAACCTGCAGCTAGCTGGGGCTGTGCCACCAGAGCAGGTCAGGCTTGAACTGCCCGTCAACCGCTTCATGTCGGTCCCCCTGCTAAGTGGGGTGCTTGGCATTGTGGGTGTTAGTCAAAACCACACAGTGGCTTTCCACTGAGCCTCAGAGGTAGCCTGGAAACGGCAGCCTCTACAGCCTTCATTAACTAGGATCTACACACTTGACGCCAGGCATCGTTTTCACGAAAACTGACTGTTGGAGTGTGTGCTGCACACAGGATTCATGTTAATAACTAATCACAACAACACATGGAGACGCATGGGCTTGTGAAAGCTTCTAGGTGCACTTAAAAATATCAGTGACTTATTGAAAGATACCAGTGAGAGTGATAAGTAGAAAAATCCTTTGAAAAGAAAAAATTGGTTGACTTATCTATCCTTGGGGTCAGCATAGAAAACAAGAATCTGAGGGATAGCTTCCCTACCTGGTATTTCTAATCCAGCTCTGGCCCACACAAAGGTCACTTGGGTACATAGGCCATGCTGAGGAATGTGAGGGGGATGAACAGGAACCCCTACAGACTGGGTCCATCCATCCACAACCATCTGCATGTCAAGGACCATCTAGATACAGGGATACCTGGCAAAAATGAGACTGTTCTCTGCTTTAAGGTGGATGACAGAAAACTGAGTACACAGCAACATTTCTGAAGAGGTAGGCTTGGTGTTTAGAAGCACCAGTGAGACCAGGTGGTCAAAGCCACGTGGAGGATAAGGAGATGGACAGGGGCCAGATCACGCAGGAAGGAAAAGCTAAGGCATAGAGTTTGGTTTTTATTCTGAGAGCAATGGTTAAAGACAGAGAGCCTCTGGGGTTTTAGAACAACGAAGTGACTAGTCCTGACCTTCAGAAAAATGACTCTGGCTCTTGTATTGGGAAGGGAAGGTAAAGAAGGAAGGTTGGAAAGGGAAGAGCCAATAGGCTGAGTATTTCACTAATGTAAATTCTTGTAAGTTCTTCTGTTGTGGCTCAATCCACTTCCTCCTCTAGGACCACACCCCAAACTTAAGGCTTCCTCCAGAAACACTTAACTCCTCCCTGTTTCACACCTGCTCAGTACCTCAAAACGCTAGACTCCAGGTCACATCCCCCTTGCCTAACCCTCTACCTCCAGCAAGCCATGGAACCCCACCAGTTCCACCTCTGCAGCAGTTCCTGAACCCATCCCAAAGGCTCCTTCCTTACAGTTGGATGTGGTCATGCCCCAGCCAGATCCCTGAATGGTTTCTGAATGACCCCACCCTCATCCACCAGGATGCCAGAGCAGCCTTTCTAAAACAGAAATCTGATGGCGTCACTCTCGCCTTGGAACCTAGAATAAAGCACAGACCTGCACACAATGCCCTTCCCCACCTTACACCACGCTACTGCCGCAGCCTCCATTTGTCTTCTGACCGCTCGCTTTATAATTCCTAGCACTCCAAATTAATGGCGCTTGAATTCTGGGTGTCTATTCCAAGTCCAGTGGCTACAATTCTCTCCTTTCTCAAGAATACTTCTGTCTTTTGTCATCTTAACAATCTTGCAAACTCACACTCAACCTTAAGATTGGGTTTTACCGGGGTGCCTGGGTGGCTCAGTCATTAAGCGTCTGCCTTCGGCTCAGGTCATGATCCCAGGGTCCTGGGATCAAGCCCCGCATCGGGCTCCCTACTTTGCAGAGAGTCTGCTTCTCCCTCTCCCACTCCCCCTGCTTGTGTTCCCTCTCTCGCTGTGTCTCTGTGTGTCAAATAAATAAATAAAATCTTAAAAAAAAAAAAAGATTGGGTTTTACCATCTCTTCTGTGAGCCACTATCCCCTTCCTGCTGAGAATCTCTCTTCAGCCCCTAGTCTTATCATAAGGACTTTTCATAAGGACTTTTTCATAAGTGCTTATCAAAGCACTTATCATAAGGACTTTTTTCTTACATTTCTATCTCCAACAAATGGTAGCTGTTAATCTTTTAAGATACTACACATGTATTCACTTTCATTTCCCCATTGGAGGCCAGCTTCCTGACCCCATCCTTGGGCTGCATGTGCCTAGGAGACCTAAGATGTTCACAGTGGGGAGAGAGAACCCGGTGCAGGACCCTGGACACCAGACATCTAAATCAGACTCTGCCCCTTAGACCTCTCAGGTTCCCAGCTTCCTGATGAGTAAAAAACCGGTCCACACACATCTCTTCTGGCTCTGATTCTCTGAAACTCAAACATTTTCAAGTCCCAGGGCCATTACTATTCAACTCTCTTAGCTTGTTAGATTTTAAGTGAAAGATGTTTTAATTTTTTAAAAGTAACATAACTGGCATCAACAGTGAATGGTTTCAGGGAAAGACCATATAGTTAAGATTTCGATGTAATTAAAAGATAAACCACAGCTTTGGTGTCAGATTCTAATTCCAGCCATTTCTGTGTCCTTTTTTGTGTATCCCCTGTCCTCCAAGAAATGTTTTGAAAAGTACATCTTGAATTTGGTATTCAAAGACTCTTACCAATTACATAAAACAAGCATTACTAATGCCTTTTATAGATTTAAGTCAGAACAAGTGTCCAGGGCCAAAAATCTAGTAAATGGCAAAACCAGGCTTTTCACTCTGTAAAGTCTAACTCTAAATTTGATCTATGTTCTTTCTGCTACATCTGTCTAGTTCAAAGACATTTGATTCCACCTGCTATCATGCCCAGGTATGCCACATGCTAAGTTTTCTATAGACCCATGTGCCCAGCTTCTGAGGACAGAAGTTTCAAGGGAATATAAGCCATAAGCCACCTCTTGTGTATTCTCCCAGACAAGCCTCAGAGCTGTGGGCTGCAGATCTGATCATTGTTGAGTAATGTGTTTTACAAAGACAGACAGACCTAATTTGATAGAGGAGATCAAGAAATGCCAGTAACACATTTGCATGAATATGATTACTAAAAATGAATGCCTGTTTTTCATGAAAAAATTAATCAGGTTAAAAACAAAGTAAATTAAAGTGGCATTTCCAACACTGTGATCTGTAGAAAACTGTTTCTAGAGAGATAGTAGAAAGTATTCTTGGGAAAAAAGAAGTCGTGACAAATTTGGAAAATACTCTGTGCTAACTATATACCTCTTTTTTGGAGATAACCAATGCACAACAGAATATCAAAGACCGGGGTATTTTAAAGAAACTTGCTTATTAGCTTTACAACCCAGCAATTCTCAATTAAAATAATTTAATAATTAAAATCAGAATATCTTTTTTTTTTTTGGACACCTACAGAACAATGTTTATTGGGACATCAATATAGGAAACTCTATTAAAAAAAAATCTAACAAAGTTTGGGGCGCCTGGGTGGCTCAGTCGGTTAAGTGTCTGACTCTTGATTTCAGCTCAAGTCATGATCTCAGGGTCACGAGATCGAGCCCCATGTTGGGCTCTACACTGGGCCTGGAGCCTGATTAAGATTTTCTCTCTCCCTCTGCCCCACGGCTCGAATATGCACGCTCTATCTCTCAAAAAAATCTAACAAAATTAAATCTCAAACAATATACTATGTGTATCAGTTAAAGAGGCCTGATGATTTTCCAACGTAGACAACAGATACTATCAGGAAGAAGACAAATAACTACCATCAATTTTTAACAAAACCAAGATGAACTAAGAGGGAAAAATAATTACAACAAAAAAGGGAACAAAGCTGACATCTGTAACATATAATTAGTATGTGCAATTCTTATTTTGCTGCTGTAGAGAGCTAGAAGAATAGGACAAAAGAGGACACAAGAAATTGAAAATAGTAAATATATGCAAATAATTTCAAGAACACTAATGATTTTTAAATTGCAAGTAAAACAATACTGAAGTGTCCCTTTATCCTTACAGAGCTATAACAAGTAGGAAAAGTGATAAAAATAATGAAGAAGCTTCAGAGAAATAGTCACAATTGATCTAAAGGAGAAACTACTGCAAGTCACAAAGCTGCTCTTATATTTGACAAGTAATCCCACTCTTGATCCTTTCTATCCAAACTACCACTACTCCCTCAATAATAAACAAAAAGGAGACCCCACAGAACATGTCACCAGGTTTTACAGTACAAAAGGCTACAAATAACCTGTATCTGACAACAGCGAAATGGCAAAGTAAGATATGAAACAAATTGGAGGGCTTATTGTATGGCCACCAAAACATAAAATAAGCAACAACTAGGATAAAGAAAGGACTGCCAGTTATTAAGCACCTATTATGTGCTGTGTGCAAATACTATGCGGCCCACTATTCAGAATGTAAAATGACGTGTATTACAAAGATATGAATTTTCTAGAAATGTAAAGTTTAGAGGGGTACCCAGGGGTGTTTCAAAGCTGTGGCTACCTAGGACTGTTACAATTAGGAATTTTTTTTTTCTTTTCCTTATACAGTATTACAGGATTGACTTCGTACTTAAATTTTTTTTAAGTCTTTTAACAGTGTCTTGTAATACATTAAATGCCTGTTTTTTCCTAAGCAATTGCAAAAGACCCAGTAAGATGTTAACTTTCATAGAAAATGAGGGAGAAACATTACATACTCTCAGTAATTTCCGTGTTGCCTTGCAACTGTACATTTAAACAATTAGTAGAATATTGTGTTTCCAGAGCTCCTGTCTGGGGCCAAAAAGAAAACTATAATCACAGCAATTACCTTGTGAACCTCTAATTTCTGCTGTAGTTCTGAAGCTCGGAGTAGCGCACCCACCCACAAGCACCATGCTTTCATCTTGAAGCAATTTCAGCTCCATTCTTGGGAAAATAATAATTATAGGTACAACAAGGTATTTAAAGACCAAAAAATAGTCATGCAAACACCATTTCCATGTTATAACATAATAAGAGTTCCTTAAAAGAATTAAAACCTAGACCAGAAAGGCATTTCCTGAGTCACATCTTCTCAGGATCCTTAGAATTTATCGGGATCCTACCTCGGAACAGAATAGGAGTCTTTGTTGGCAAACAGATTATAGGAACCACGGAGCTCGTGAGAGCCTTTTAACCTCCTACCAGTTCTGAAATTCTACAGTGCCCTACTCAACCGTATGTCTGGGTCCTGACCCGGTGATTCAAAACTAGCTGCTGATGGCTTCGAGTCATTTAGGCCGAGTCACACAATTTTATCTAAAATGGAGAGTCACGTAAAAGCTGACTAGATGCTGGAATTTAAACATGGTGGTTAAGAGCAAAGAATGGGTGCCAGACTGCCTGGGGTCACATCCCAGCCCCACCACTAACTATGCAACCTGGGCCCGTTCCTTAACCGAGCTGTGCCTCAGTTTCTTCATCAGTAACCCATCTGACAGAGTTAAGTGGATTAAGTGAGGTGATCTATGTAAATGAAGTGCTCAGAGTGGTGCTTAGCAGAGAGGAAGCCCTCAACAAATGTTAGCTAGAATTTGCAGAGACAGTACTCTGATTTATTTTTTCTCAGGCTCCCACGAGACATATAATTAGCAAGGACAATTTTTACATGGCTGGTGGTGCTACTATAGAAGGAAAAGAACAGGGAGATTGCAGATATAAAACCTTCCACTCAGATGAGCTCTTTAGATCAGTGATCTCCCGAGAAGGCACACAAGATTTTTCACTGTGATGTGGGAAGAAAAATATTGGAAATCGTATTTGTATTGTTTTAGGTCATATACAATTATACATTATTAGCACGGAAGAGTATGTATAATGTATGTGTGTAGATGTATGGGCACACGGAATGCATGCACGAAAAGGTTTTGCAATGGAGGCGCCCAAAGTTTAGAAACCACGGCTCTGTTAATGAACGCTAGATTTTACTTCTCTTAAGTAAGAACTGTGTTGTGGGAAATGTGGAGTAAGACTTGCCCAGAATGCAGCCCGGGGGCGGTTTGCTGTCTGTATACAGAGAAGGCGATTCCACTGTCCAGTGTGTAGAAGGACACTGCCAGAGATGTCAATGGGTTTTCCTTAAGTAGCAGCAACCAATCTAATGATGCTCACTTAGAACAGATGGCCTCAAGGGCATTCACGTTCTTCTAAGATAGAGCAATACCTTATATTTTCCTGTCATTTTTACTATTTTGCATCTGCTTTCCCCCAACTGCCCAAGTATTATCACAATCTTTCCTTTCTGAGGAAATGAAGACTCCGAGAGACTAGGTGACTCTTCCTAAGCCCACCCCCCGGGTAATAAATGCTGTTTTAAAACTCAAGTCTCCCACATCAAAATTTAATTTTAAAAAAGGATGCTGTTCACAGATGTTCCATGACCTTAAAGATATTATATTGCTAAAAGCAAATAAAAACAGATATTTCTCCCAAGTCTGCTGTTTCCTACCGCAAGGCACATAGGATACACACTTTACCGGCAAAAAACAAAATATTTCAGAAAATTTTGGTTTTGTCATTGAAGATAACACTGAACAAATCAGAAATAAACATTATACATTTCACTTGACTCCACAACTCTAAAACACTATTTTCTTTTTTCTTGGCTTCCCAACCTTGTTCATGGATAACTCAGTTCATGTTTACTATATGTAAACACACTTTTACATGCAGTTTATATTCTGCTTTTTTCACTTCATATTATGCTGCAAACATTTTCGCTTATTTTTTCTGCATGGGCATACAGCATTACCACTACGGTGGCTGCACGCCTTCGATCACCCTGATACGTATGTCCTTTGTCTCCCATACGATTCTGATGGCTGAAAGTGAATAGCCAGTTTTTTTTTACTTTCATAAATAAAGGTATTTATTTTTAAGACCTACTTGTCAGCATGGTTGTCAAATAATGAAGTTTCTTTTAATAAGAGTAACTTTCAGTTGCGTGTTTTTAAACATGATTATGAAGTACCAGCAGGCACTAATGATAATCTCTTACTGTATTAATAAATTCACACACCAGTAAGTCACAACACTGACAAAAGGTCTTAAGTCTTTGACTCCTAAAAAGCTGTCACATACCAGAAACATCACAAAGATCTAACTAATAATCCTCTTGCAAATTACCATTGAGTGCAATTTAGCATAGTGGTTAACTCGATGTGTAGGCATCTTAAAAGGGAGCGAAGGCTAACATAGACCACCTCCCCCCACCATAACACCCCCACACCACACACAATAGCTGGTCCTTAACGTGCACCCTTTCAAATAAAGCTTCCTCAGGAAGCCCATTCAGACAGAATGTCATTAGCAGAGGAATGCTCAGAGACCCGGGACCTATTGATTAAATATTACTTGAGGAAAACAGGCATGAGGCTCACGTGAGCGTTTGCTCTGAAGCACAGATGAATATTATGCTCTACTGGGTATTGTTTCCATAAAGGTAAATCTTCCTCTTGACAAGAATCGAAGTAGTTTTCTATAAATCAAGCCTTTGAAATTAAATCTTATTTCCTCCAAGATGCACATTAACATTTCAGAGAGTCTTCAATTGGTATCAAGTTGTGTTGTTATTTTATCACAACGAGTCCTTTTGTAATGTAAACGATCACCAGCATGCATTCAGACTTTGGTATACCAAACTTAATTGAAATGGGGATGCATCTACTGAATATTTGGGAAAAAAAAAAAAAAACCCTCAATCTACACTCTGAATTCACTGATCTGACAAATATCCAGTGGGAACAATGTCCCAGAGTCAGGAAATACAGAGATGATTCCTGACCTCAGGGATCGTGATGAATTATCTCAATCACATTTATTAGGTAGCTGGACAATGTTTTTAAGCATGAATGCTTCCCTGTAATATGGTATTTGGGGATAAGTTCACCAAGGCAAAAATGTATTCACCTAGAAGTGAAGCATGTTGAAAATTTCAGAAAATATTAAAAATATATATATAACTTGAAAGTAAGAATGATAAAGAAAATTCAAAGTCTTCTTGGTAAATACATCTAAAAGCTTTTATTAAATGACATTTTGTGGACTGAGCTATATTGTAAAGGAAGGGGCAAATTTCCTGTGAATGATTTGTTGAAAAGTGGTTTCCGTGTCAAATATCAAAATTAAAAACGGAGCTGCAGCACTAAGGGCTCTGAGAAAGCATCCCAGCTTACGATCGATGGTTTTATAAACTCTCAGCTGTTTCCCAAATGTCCATGCTGATTCTTTAGTACAGTCACATGTTTAGTGGACACTTCTTGGTAACTATCATGGACACCCTCAAGGGAAGCTCTCCCTGCCCTTAAATACTTTCTAGCCGCTGTGGTCCACCTAGCACAGTGTCCAGTGACAGTTTGCGATCTAGATACCCGACTCCCAATGACTCCACTTCTCAAAAGTGAACAAACAGCTCTCCCATTCTCCAATGACAAGGCCCACTTGTCAACCCCAGTTTTGGGCGAACTCCGTAGAGTGTGGCACAACTCTGGAGGACTTGGTGACGTGGTACTTCCTTCCGGGAGCTTTCATCTGACAGAAGAATGGTCAAGCACAGGGTGGTTCTAGGGCTTTTGCGTATTTAGAATATCCTTAAATCTGAGGACTCGTCACTTAGAATTTCCTGAAATCTGAGCCCAATTAGCCTAATTAATGCTATGAGACAAAAAGTATCTGTGGTCAGTAAGTTTGGGAAATGCTCCCCACTATCCACCCTTTGAAAATTCACAGAGAATTAATACATTAAAATACTATGAGATTCCTGTTTAAAAAAAAATTTTTTTTTTTAAATTTGAACTTTGTTTAACAAAGTATTTCCCAAACTTATTTGGCCTCAAAAGCATACTTCCCACCTCCATCCTTTTTTAGAAGTGCCTACTAACGTCTCAGAACCAGTTCTCCACACAATACACTTTGGGTAACACAGACTTGGATCATAATATTCCAGAAAATCTGGTGTAATTTAGATCAGAGAAACCAAATGGGTGGCTCACAGTCTAAATTCAACTTGCCTGAGTTTATTTTATATGGCTTGCATAATTATCTTTTGTAAATTCTGAATTAGCTTCCAAACATTTAAAACAAAAATTCAGAAGTCCAACTTTCCCTATAAAATGCCTTGGTTGAGCAGAGCTCACTTTTTCCCAGGAACGATAATGATCAGGACCTAAGGAGGAGGTGCCAGTCGCTCTTGCCCGGCCAAGGTCTCCTACGGATCGTACCTGTGTTCTGGGCACTGGCTCTGGGATGGAAGTTGTTAGGGCATGTTTAGGATGCTTGCAGAGAAAGTCAGTGTCACTCCACCCAACCCCCTCAGTCCTTCTCCTCTATGAACTGCGCAGCCCAGGTGGTGTACCAAGGACAATCCCCGTTTACACGCACGGCCCTGGTGTAATAGAGCCGCCCCTACTCCTGCCCCATCTGGATAAGCTATATAGTCACTGGAGCTGTAAAGCCTTCCCAGGCCCCCCTGATGCTCACTCCCATCCTCCACCCTCAAGTCTCATGGACGTATTTCAGCACTTGAGGATGCCCTTGCCACTTTCCAACTGTTTCATATGAGTGTTGCAGATACGACAGACATCAGAGCCCAGATGACGTAGGTCTGATGTCGGGCTCTGCTTCGGAATTGCTCTGCGAGTACAGGCAAGTCCCCAGATCCCTCTCAGGTTTGGGACCTGCATCCCACTGTTTTACAGGGCTGACGGGAAGGGTCAGAAACGCAGCAAGTGCCTGGTACAGAGCAGGTGTTCAATAAATAGTACTTTTGGTTCTGAGAATGGAACTCCATGCAACTATGGCTGTCTCATAATTCTTATACTCCAAATGCAATAGCTTTGGGTTCTCATGGAAGATACATAATACATGATTAGGACTGATTTGATGATTTCTTCCTTTAAAAAAAACCCAGGAAATGTCCTTGTGTCAATTACGTTTCTTTTTTATTTTTTTCAATTTTGGGGTAAGTGGCACAGGAACATTTTCCCTATCTGTCCCATCAATTTCAAAAATAAATTCCAGAAGGGAATCTGTCCACTTATTTATGGAATTTTTAATGTTTTAAAAGCTAGGGGTAAGAAGGAAAAAGAAATTCTCCCCACAGAGTATGGTTCACAAAATTCATGACCTGCGTGATTTAAGAAATAACAATCTGCCTGTTATTCAGAGGAATAAAATGATGACTCACTCACTGACATGGGCTGATTTTTTTTTCCTCCATGCCTTGGGATTACTAAATAGCAGAGCACTCTCCCTTGGGATTTTCCCCGAAGTCTTTATTTGTTCCCAACAAGCTTCAAACATCCTATTTTCCACTTCTTTTAAATGTGTCCCCTTTCATTTCAGCTAATAACCGAAGTAATTTCTCACGAGTTACTATGGAAAGAGAACCTCAAAGTGGATGCTTAGATGCTTCAAATTCACTTTAAACCCTTGCCAGACCTCCTTTGTGGGGCTACACTGAGTGGCCCTGGATGCAGGGCCTCTCCTGCCGTCTGACTTTCCTCTCAAGTCTAAAGCTGATATTGAAGGAACAGACGGACAAAACAAATCAAAAGACAGCGGGGCTCTGATCCATCAAGGGCCTTTTATGGCTTGGGTTATGACTACAACAAATTTTCAAGTGAAATCAGCATAAATTAGGAATGCTGTTCTTAAAATCAAACTTAATGAGGCGTCATTATGTTGTCATGCTCACTAACTGGCTGTGGCCACATCACTGCACATGACCGCCACACATTTCAGTTTCTTATCCTGGACAGGAAAGTGGAAGGGGAGGTGGGAAGAACTTGCAATTCTGCAATGTCTTCACTTGAGAAAGAAATTACAGAAGGCTGGACTGGAAACGAACCTCACGCTTACAGAGCAAGAGTTCCAAGACAAGCAAACTACGCAGATCTGGCTACTTCTGGTGTGAGGATTGAGAAACAGTAAGGCTTTCCACCTAATTGCATTTATCTGTTAGGTCCTTGCTGTCCGAAAGATGATGAAAAAATACCTCGTGCTTCCCCTGTCTTCAAAACATTTTTGGGATGATGGATAAAGGATAATGTTACAATTCTTTTTTTTTTCTTTTGGAAGGAAGAAAAAAGGTCAACCAACACTGTTTTATTTATGTATTGTCCAGTTAGTGGGGGAAAAAAAAAGAATTCATCATTTTCTTTCCATTCAGTAGGCATTCCTAATGTTTCTTGTTACTTCTGTGACAATGTAAGGTCTTTACAACAATGCACGTGTGATGATGACGGGGTTAAATAAGCTGGATACAGTGTAGCGTATCCCGTGCCGCCACAGTCTCTTCCTGCCGCATCACTGACCATTTCTGATTATTCTAAAGGGTCATTTGTCTTGCTGGGCTCCTAGAGGTACTGGGTCTTCTACATCTCTATGCTAACAATGCTTCTGCCACTTTTCTCTATTTCTAACGGCCCCAAGTTCATATTTCACTTGACTGCAGAGCTGGGAAGACCTTAGAGATTTCATATTCTAACTGCTATATTATATGTTAGAACAAAAGTAAAAACTGGTATCATGAGAGGTTAAATGACTTGCCCAAGTTCACACAGGACAGTTTAACAACCAGGACTAAACCCAGGTCTGTCTCCTATTCCCACGATTTTCTCTTTATCAAGAGGCAACTGGAGTTCCAGAATGGCCCTGGGACGGCACTTATGGTCCTCAGCTTGGAAACTCAGTGATATGGAAGATGCCGGGATGTCCTCATGTGTGCAGGGAACACAGGCCAATTAGGCCTCTAAGGGGACCCGCTGGGTCTCTCTCTGTGCTGAACCACCCGCTTCCACCAACCAGTAGACCACATTATGGACAGAGGTATGCCAGGGGCACCGAGGCCACAGGATAAACATGGTGCTTCTTTCCAAGGCATTGAAGATTTGTGGGGGGAAACAGTTTCACATTAAAGCAAATATAAACTATACTGTGGTACATCAAGCCAAATTTGCTTTTACCCCCTCAAAATAAAACACGATACTTTCAGGAAAATTCCAGGCCTCTTAGGGTCTCCCTCTCCTCAAGGAGTGATGCAGAAATGTAACCCACACTGATTCAATTACATGTACTTAGAAAAAAGTGTGGGACTGGGAGAGGAATTACTAGTTAAAAGTGTACTTCTACCCACATAAACCCCACTGGGAGGAGGCCATACCACTGACTGTGGGATCAGACCCCTTACTTCCTGCGGCCTTGTGTATTCCAAGGATCTCACCAGCCTGGAAGTGAGTCTAGTGTTTAAACATGTGTATGTTTGCATATGTGCACTTAGGATATCATAGCCCCTAGGTGCAAGGCAACCACTTTGGTGCTCAAATGAACAAATAATGCACTGAGGGAAAACATATGACAGTCGATGTGCTAAGAACATGGGTCTTTCTAAAGCAATTTTCAAGGGTATTCTCCTGCCTTTATGCCACTTTCCCTTAACATGATGACTTAACCACCCCATAAAATTCAACCCTTCCCCCAGGAGTAAGTTTGAGGAGGATCAAGAAGAGAGGTGCCGAGTGGCGGGAGGCTTGAGAAATACTGGGAAGGGCGGGGGGGAGGCTGTAAGCCTGGAGGTCAGGGAAGGTGTGGGGGAACCTGATTGTGAGAAACGACCGCCACTAAGACTTGGTACATGGGATGTCTAGCCCACTCCGGTCTAAGTTAAAGGCTGACAGCCCCTCAGGTGGAAGTACCCTGAGGCAACCACAAGGTTGACCCAGAGGAAGACTCTCTGACACCTCAAGTGATCATGCAAATGGCATGTGTGGAGGAGGCCAGGACTTGGGGTGGGGAGATTCTGGAGCTGGAGGTTTACAGTCAAGGATCCCCCTCCCTCAACTTTTGTTCTTTTCTGGCTCTGGGACTACTGGCAGCCAACCCCCAGCACCGAGCACCTGACATCCTGTATGTACACAAGAAACACTTGGCAGAGTGAATACATGAATACAGTTAACAGGTATAAAAGGAAAAAAAAAAAAACTATGGATTTTACAATTACAGCAAAAATTAAAAGACTATAGGCTCCAAAAATAAAAGCAGCCACAAGATATGGACGATATATACTAATCCACACTTTTCTCATTAACTAACAACCAGCATATGAGAAAAACATGTAGTTCCCAGATTGTCTTCATGTTCCTAGTTTTACTTCAGGGGGGAAAAAAGAGTACATGCAGGATTTCAGATAGGTTACAGAAGGTTTATTCACTGTCCTTCTCAAAAACACTTGGGATGCAAAATGATTCTTTATTCAGTATGAAGAAAGCAGTCTTTGAATGTTGGTTGGAATTCCTAGTTTCTCAAATGCCTTTAACTAATATTTAGACTGTAAGAACCCCTCCTGTTCCATGATCCATGTTGGAATAAAGGCTATCACAAAATTTTGAAAATGTTTATAAAATAGGCTCCATTGAAAATTCCCCAAAAAAGTTCTAGAACAGACCTCAAATACAAGTTTATCTTCGGAGGTATTATTAAATGCTTCGAATATTTTACTTCTGCAGCAGGATAAACAGAGAGGCCTGTTTCATGACCCAAAAGCCAGGATTTCCTTGAACGACATGCTAATGAAAAATGCAAACCAGTGGAAGTCTTGACTCATTGTACACGAGTTTGTTACATTCCAACCAAAGGTCTGCCTTGCATCAAGAGAGAAGAAATAGCTTCTGAAACCAAAAGTTATCCTTAACCCTTTGCCTCAAGAATATTTCCACTTGTGTATAACATGGAAACACAGAAAAAGACCCCCCCCCAATATTTAACACATTTATCAATATGAGTAGCTCCCATTTACTTGGCATAAAGTGTCTGATTATGTGTGGTGATTATAACACCTATCCTCAAAAAGCCCCTACTCAAAGATCAGGCAAGAGATTGCCAGGTTTTGCAGCAAAGGACTACATTTTTTCTCCAGCACTGCTAACTGGATCATGGAAGGTAGCCCGACCCAAGGACTTCCTAGCGATCCGTGGTTGGGGAAAAGAACGATAAGCTGCGCCAATCAGGTCAGACCCTCCAAGGAATTTGAACTAGAAGAGAAAAGAAAAGGTGACAGAGGAGAAGCCATGATGGGCTGGGTACACAAGCCCAAACCAGGAAAAGATACACAAAGCACAGGCAAGTCCTGGCCAGGCAAGAGTGTGAGGAGAAGGAAACACATATATGCGAAACAGGAGACATCAATGCGAGAGATCATGAAGTGGTCTGGAGCTAACTCCCACCATCACCACTTTTGAGTAAATTTAATTGAGCCTCTGCTCACTAGGGCCTGAGTGAAAGGGTGCTCTTTGCTATTTTACTTATGTCTCAGAACAAGCCCATGAAGTATTATTAACCTCTGCAGGCCACAGAGATATTAAGTAGTATGATCAGAGAACCAAGTTCAGCAGTGCCTTACTCCAAAGCCTAGGGCTTATTTACTGAGCTCCATGCATTACATGTGAATAATAACCATCAATTCTGAGTGCCTTCTATGAACCAGGCACATAGAGACACTTGACACAGATCATCAATCTTTTTTTTTTTTTTTTTAACAGCCTTGCAAGGTAGGCATTATTCATGATTTCATATGTAAGGGAACAGGTTCAGAGAACCTCAAGCAGCTTGTTTAGGGCTGCACGGGTAAAACATGGCAGTCCTAGGATTTTCATACCTGCTCTTATTGCTGCATACCTCTGTGTTGTAGATGCTGACATCTGTGAAACTCCAGCCCCTGTTAAAACCAGAGGGAAGAGAAAACCCCACAACTACTGGAAAAGGCAGAGGATTCCTGTGACCGGGACATGACATGGTGTAAACAGAGAGACACATACATCATTTCTTGAGTGCTCCTCCAGATACGGGGAGAGAAGACAGTGAGACTTGAGAACACCGGGGTTAGGCTTAACCCACAGGCAAATCAAATCAGGAATGCTAGCCAGACGGCAAGATTAAACAACCGGGTCTCTTAACTTGTGGGAGAAAACTGCTGAGGCTTCATGTCCCCGGCCCCTTCCACATTTCCCCTGTGGGAAGAAGCTGCAGGGCCTACCACAATTCCACGAGCACCAGCACCCTGCCCGGCAGACATGGCTCCGAGGCCCGTCCAGTCCCCTCAGTCAGCAAAGGCAGTGCTGCCCCTAGTGCTGACCTGACCCTCTCCTTGCATCCCTAGTGGGAGACCAGCCAGTGCTTGCAGAACTGGGCCAAGTACCATCCCTGGCCCACCAGCCTCGGCAGTTCCACCCTTCTCAATATTGGAAAACAATGGTTATCTAAACCACTTTTTTTTTTTTTATTGTAATAATCGTAATTCTTGAATTGTTATTTAGCTATTCCTGCGCACAAATACTGCATTTCATTCAGGAATGTATCAGTTGCTTAGTATATGTTAAGCCATGTGCTTGTCCCTCCCTGTGAGTACCAACATGAAAAAACATAAAATCCCTTCCTTCCAGAAACATGCCAGGTGGTGACGGTACCAGTCCAGCGCAAGCGAACCGTATGTCGGCCTAAGATAATAACTATACACAAAGAGCTCGAGAAGCCCTGCTTGGGAGGTCAGGGAGACAGTCTCAGAGGAGGCGGTTCCCACCGGGCTTTGGAGAGTAAACGTTCTCCAAGCATCAAAGGAAAGGAAGGACATTTTAAGAAAGAGGGGCAAGCACAGGCAAGGAGAAGCTACATGGATTAGAATCCCTGGCGTGCAAGGGGAAGGGTTAAAAAAAAAAGGGAGGGAGGGCTCTTTCAAAGAACATCGTGAACCCGCCAAGGATCTGGTCCTTTTCTCAAAGCAAAAGCAAGCCACTGGTGGCTTTATATAAGAATTGTGACAGGGGTCAAGTCTTGTTTCCTCCACGGTTTCCCAGAGCACCTAGCACAGGAAGAACAACAGGAGATGTTCATAAATGTTTCTAGATGTGAACAATCAAATAAGCAATCAGGATTTGGATGGGAGTTCCCTCCACTTTCCCCAACAGAAAATAAAAAAGGAAAGGAGGACTTCTCACAGTACAGCTTCTGGATCAAGTATGATTAACATCCACAGTGAACTTGCAAGAAAGGAGGAAATGAAGACAGAGGGAAGATCGGAGCAGTAAGATGTCGTGAGCCAATTTTGCCATGGGCCTGGGAGGCTTCTCCATTTCTTGGTAACCTAGGTGGGGCTTAGGTTTCAGCACCTATGTAGAGACAAGAAAAGGTAACTCACAGGTAGGGAGGTGTATTCCCTCTCAAAGCCAGGCTCCTTGAGAAGCTCTAATTTCAATGAAAGTATGAACTGGGGAAAAGAAAAGTGCACCCACTGGCACAGGGAGGTGACAGAAGGCTGGTCTGTCCGTGTCTAGGCCCTGGTGGGAGAGAAGTCTTACCCGAGGTTACGTAAGCACTGGTGAGTGATTCCACCTGCGTGTTACGGGGGCGCTCAAGCTGAGAAGTGATTCAGGGGTGGTGTGCTTCATGCCGAAAATTTAATCTCAGGTGGTGGTGGTGGGGAGCTCTGTGAACGGTGCCTGCTACTCTCAGTAAGTCTGAGGTCTTACAAAATGCTTTAGAATTAAATAAAACAAAAATGGTCTGGAGCTTAAGCACCCAACGTAAAACCACTCTCAAAGGTAAGGACTCCAGTCAGGCCGTACTAACTGCCCACCAAGAAAGCCTTCCTTATAAGGACATTATCTTTCCCAAATAAGAAAACATAAAAGAAAGCAATCCACCATGAGTGAGAATCAACAAGATGTGGAAAAATGGAAACAAAACAAAACAAATTTCCCTAAGAATTAATGTATATAATTATTGAGTAGATTACACAATTTGTAAAAAGATCGAAAATAAGAATAAAAATGAGAAAAGAACAAGATATTATGGAACAATAGACACTTGTGAAAAATACTAAACAGATCTTCCAAAATTTTTTTAAAAAAAGTATCAAAGGAATGGTTAACATTATCCATAGTTGATAAGAGAATTAGTGAAATGGAAGGTATACCTGATGAAATTATTCCAAGAATGCAGCACAGAATAAGTGGGATAATCAGAGACAATGAAGATAGAAGGTGAGGGTCCAATGCCAGTCCTCAAGGAGAGACTAGAGGGAAGGAGTGGAGGGGTAAGCCATGGAACAGAAAAAGCTAACCACCACGGTTCTCTGACCTTCCAGAATATATGGCTTATCAACCAATCTCAAGTAGCTCCGATAGGCTCCAGGACGAAGGCAGCCACTGTCCAGACACAAATATGTACAGCCAGCCCCTTCCATACACTCTGGTTTGGGGAAGCCCGTATAAAACCAGTAGAGAGCACACAGTCCACTACTAAACCAAAGCCCACCATTAACCCCCATACCAGCTCCCGGGGCCACTGGAGTTTAAGGAAAAAGAGTTCATAATAGCTATAGTACTCAAGTAATTCTTGGACTCTGGAGAGCAGGGAAGAAATGACGTGCAATGATATAATACTGACAGCGAACACTTAGTAGTCTCCGCAAGACCCCGTGCAAAGCACTTTAGACGGAGGATCAGATCAAATCCTCCCACTAACCTAATGTGATGGGGATGATTAGATCAGGACATCAATGTTACAAATGAGAAAGCCTGAGTGCCTTGCCCACAGACATCCTCCACGTCATTCGGAGCTGAAATCAAACCTAGACAGTCTAACTCTACAGCCGGGCCCTTACCCATTCTGGTATCTAGGCAGAAGCCTCTCTCCCTCGATAAAAATCTTTATTCCTTGATAAAATCTTTATCCCTTTATCCCTTGATAAAATTCTAATTTGACATTAATAAATGAATTGCGTATTGAAGGAATTCCTTTACCCCATCCTTACAGAAACAATGAGGTCGGCGGGAGGTGGGGCCGGGGCCAGACCTCTTACGCCCTTTGGGTAGGATACACTTCCCTCACAAGAGCAGTGAACTCAGACTAATTTTCTTCTTGGGGAGAACTGCATCCTAAGAAGTCTGTTAAAGGTGAGGCCCTCTCTCTAGAGAGACCCAGGAAGCCACTAGCTGGGAGCCCGCCAGAACAGCTGTTAAGAGTAGTCTCTCCAGGGCGCCTGGGTGGCTCAGTTGGTTAAGCGACTGCCTTCAGCTCAGGTCGTGATCCTGGAGTCCCAGGATCAAGTCCCACATCGGGCTCCCCACTCAGTGGGGAGTTTGCTTCTCCCTCTGACCCTCTCCCCTCTCATGCTCTCTCTCACTCTCTCTCTCCCAAATAAATAAAAAAAAAAAGAGTCGTCTCTCCAAAAACCATGGCCCTTCTTTGGGGCTACTGGGGTATACAACATTTGACACGGCAATATGGCAGCTCAAGTTCCAAAAGATGGCGCTCCATCCCCTGTGCCCAAGAATCTCCCTTCTGGGAAAGCATCCCAGGGAGATCACTCAATAGGGGACAACTGGCTAATGACCCAAAGAAGTGGATTACTGCACTCACGGTGTCAGCCAAAATGCAGGCAATCTCTGGAGACTGATAACATTGAAATGGCTTTAGTAAATTAAGAAACATCTATGTGATGATGCTATTATATGGCCCTTAAAATAACAAACACAAAAACTACAGAGCAATATTTGTGCTATTTGATAAAATGAAAAAGAAAAATTTGGAGTGGCAACTGTTTAAAAAAATGTATGCGAGCAACAAAGACTGAAAAGTAGTAACTAAACATAGTTTGGTTAGGGTAATGGGATCATGGGTGATCTTGACTCTCCAAATATTTTTAAAAATTCATTATTGTTGCATGGTATACTGAATTTGGGAGGAGGAGAGGGAGGCATTTCAGGCTTCTTGATAAGAAGGCTTCAGATAACTGAATTCTGCAGTTCAAGAATCATTTGCAGTGTCCACAAAATTCTACTACTGTTTGTTCAACTCAGTGCTCTCCCCCAAAGCATTCCCCCAACAATTTTGCCAATGTTAGCTGACATTATGCAGGACTAGAGCAATATCGAGTTACTTAGCATGATTCAAGAAACCTGGGGGGGGGGGGGAGGAGAAGGAACAGTCAAAGGCACTTAAACTGCTAACAAAAAAGGTACTGTGGCTCGTACATAAAACCATTAATGGCCTCCGCGAGGCATTATCAGTCCAATAATACATTTCTGTTTTAGACTTCTAAAAAAGTGTACTTGAAACCAGCACAGGCCTTGAATTTCAAACACACAGAACTAAAGGAATGCCGCAGAGGGAGAATTAAGGTCAACTGAAATTGGCCTTTTGTCTGGGATGCATTCTTCAGACTTAGGAAAAAGGCAGAGCTTGGTGTAGCTGTGGATGAATTTGAAAGTAAAATCCAAGGTTTTCAGAATTACCCACACAGCCAGAGACAGAATGCCAATGCGCATTTCTGTGATAGGGTTTCCAAATAAACAGCCACTGTGTGACCTTGACTGTACCGCTGGCCGCAAGGAAGTGGACAAAAAATTGCTAACAGGACGTCGTCCTGGGAATACAGGTAGTGACCGTTCAAATGGCTATTTACATATGCTCGGAGGGGCAACAGCAGGAGAGAAACAAGGCTGGTAAACATGTGTGCCCAGTGCACAACTGCAGCTCAGGTAATGCACGCCATCTGCGGGAGTTTCACCTAGACGTGGTGATCGTCTCAGCCTTGAGGGGTTCTGGTAAAAGCATGGAGCTGGCTCGCTCTTTGGGCACCAGAGGTATCTGCGTCCTAACTACAAACAGGCCTCTACCCAGATGGTGGGTGGTAGCCTCAGGGTCACTATCAGCTGCGTCCCTGTCTTGGGCGAGTAGGGCTGCCGGTGAGGAGAGCAGGCCTCTGCAGCCATGTCAGGATGGGGTGGGTTATTTTTAATTGTTGTATCATTTGTTCTCTGGATCAGATGAGGACAAATGTGGGCTCCTAGAACCCAAGACTCCGTATTTTGAGGCATTACCTCAAAGTATAAGTAATCAAACATCCAAGACAAAAGGTCTAAATGAAGTCACTCCCTTATTTGGACCTAGGCTTTCCCCTCCTGTAAGATCGAACTATTTTTCAGTAAAAAGCACTAAATTCATTTCATGACCCACTAATAATGCATTATAATCTGCAGTCTGACTAGTGTATTTCTTAAGTCCCTTATACTCTGGATGCTGCCTGATTCTGACATTCAAGTCTTTGTGATCTTTAACACAGAAACAGCTCTGTGTGTAGAAGTACAAGGAAATAACTTCCCTTGTTAAAAAAGGTTAATTGGATAACTAGTTTTACAGACAAGTTTCTTATACAAGTCAAAAAGCTTTTCATTTTGCTATCTTGCTTTATGTGAGTGAAGATATTCTTTCAACTCAAAAATGCATAAAAATGAAATGGCCTAGGCCAGATCTTCACCCTGTATGTTTCTTTGGGAGAAGGCTATTTGGTCTTCACATCTGAGTTTAAAAAACAAAAGAAACACACAAAGCCCCTCCAAAACACAGAGTTACCTTAGGAAGGTAATTTCTGTCCAGCAGGTAGAAGCTGCTGGGAGAAACAATGTTAATTATTTTTTAAAAATTTGTATTTAAATTCAATTTAATTAACATATACTGTATCATTAGTTTCAGAGGTAGAATTCAGTGATTTCTTCAGCTGCATACAACACCCAGTGCTCATTCCATCAAGTGCCCTCCTTCATGCCCATCACCCAGTTACCCTCTCCCCGCCCCCAGCTACCCTCAGTTTGTTTCCTAGAGTTAAGAGTCAGAGAAAGACAAATAACATATGATTTCACTCTTATGTGGAATTTAAGAAACAAAGCAGATGTACATAGGGGAAGGGAAGGAAAAATAAAGTAAGAGGAAAACAGAGGGAGGCAAACAATAACAATGCTTAATTCAACAAGAGCTACAGATTTTATTCTGGTGTCTCTCTCTACCTTTAAAAGCTATTTCTCTGGTCTGCTCAAGTTAGTATTTCCTAGTGACTGACATTCATCTTCCTGATTTGAAAGAGAAGTCTTTCCTATAACCAACACCCAAGGAGTCCATCTCACGGCTTCAGATGATTCACCAACACAGAAACAAAATGCTCAACAAGCTGCTTGGCCAAACAAATCACAGTCTCTTCCACTGGCTCCCAGGCCACCTGACAGCAGTTTGAGGACCACACTGTCCACCGGCAAGAACCGCTTTTCTGCGCCCCCAGCAACACCCTCGCTGACTCGCAGAGCCAGCTGCCAGGCTGTTTGAACTTGTCTCACCTGCTCTGTGAGCAGCAAACCTCCTCACTCCCCAGTCCTCATTCTTCCAACTGGAGTGAGGCTGCTCTTAAGACCCAGCACGACTACTGGGTCGTCCTGACACGTGCCCCAGACCCAGACAAAAAGGGATCCTTCAGCACATGTGTTAAAGCGGCAGTTTTCCCCCTACGTATCCTCAGCCTCACTCTGCTCTTAAAAAAAAGGTAATGATATGCTGTGAAGACACTGCATTGCTTGTATGCCACATAATTCCAAAGTATTTGTTCTTCCCTACCCAGAAGTTATACCTTACAGAGTTCTGGTAAAAAGAATATTTACAATCTCAAGGTGAAACGAGTGAAAGGAACAAAATCAGTAGCATTTCTGCCATTTCTACATGCAGAGCTCAGATGCTCAGGCTACTACTCATCTAACTTTGAAATTGAGTTTCCAACACCTACCAACCCACATCACCATATTTTTTGGTCTTCTATTTTTGCATCCTTCAGAAACATGATAGAAGCCATGAGATTTTTTTAAATGGAACTAAGCAAACTATTGGGTTGATCATCCACTGAGTTAAACTTGCTTTCACTATTGGGATTTCATATTAAAAAATGGTCCTCATTGAAAATACCTATTTTTTACATGATTATCTCCACTCCTGGATTATTAAATTTAGTTTGCCATTCTCCTGTCTCCTATTTATAACAACTGTGTGCCACTTTGTCCGGTTTTCATTTTTTTTTCCACTTTCTTGTTTTTATAATGCAGAAAATCTCTGTGGGAATAAAAACTGCCTATCTTTATTCTGGAAGAAAAAAAAAGCAAGAATTACTAAGTTACTAATAGGTTGAATGAACTGATCCTTAATTACCCATTTATTTCAGGCCTAACTTTACATTCTTTATTTAGTTGTCCATCGCTTGCGTTGGTTGGTTGGAGGAAGGTGCATGCTAGAGTGTTTCGGGATAGCCTCCTTCCCATCTGAATGTATGTTATACAACCAGTTGATGTATTTCAGAAGAACAATGACAAAAACAAGGACAATTCCGCTCAAGGCACAAATTCAGACCTTTGGTCACAGAGTGGTCTGTGTTAGAAAGCCTTAGAGTTGTTTCCAGATGGTGATTCATATTCAACCAAGATTTGTTAAGCTCATCTTGCTCTTCCTACCCTCTGTCTTATGAGCCAAGCGCTTTACATGAATATTCTCAATCCCTAAATAGTCCTCCTGATGAAGTAATGATGCTAGATTTGTTTTACAGTGAAGAAAGAGAGTTAGAAAAATTAAGTAACTTGCTAAAAGTCATCTGAAAATTCAAATATCACTTTTCCATTTGTTTTCCAGGCCTGTTCATCTTTCCTTCAGTCCTCAACGTTCAGAAAATCCAACTAAATCATAAGGTGCACTGTATCCTATGATAAATCTGTTTGTTTTTCAGTATTGCATAGATTTTAGAACAGATATCACAAACCTTTATATAATACCAGAGCAACGTAAACAGAAAACTGAATGAATGGTTATAGATCACAATAACAAGGGTCATTTATGGTGGCAGGGTTCGGAAAAGGAGGAACCTCTCCCAAGTCCACAGCTCTAAAACTTGCAAGAGCACATCTCTGATCTTACTAGCTTACACAAAATTAATGATATGAAGACAAAATACAGTCAGCAAGCAGAAGACAGGTGCACAAACACTAAGGGAATCCCCATATATACGAGGATAAATTTGAAGAGGGGCTATAAGCAGTATTTTTCTTAAAAATGTGAAATTTTCAAATTTCAAGTTTCAAAAGGTGTCAGATGGAAATGCATTTTGCAGTTGTGCATTCCTGAGGGAGGTTTTTTGTCCTTCATTTAAATTGTTTTCTTTATCTGTGGAATATCATTACACAGAGCAAGAGCACACCCATTTTGTTTGCTTTGTAATAAGCACAAAACAAAATCCTAGAGCCAGAAAGAAAAAAATGAGTATAAACTTAGAAGGGAGAAATATTGTCACTTTCCTTTTTGAGAATATTGCTCATAACTGCTAGTACATTTTTTCTAATATCACTGCTTTGTTGGATCCCTGCATATTTGAGAGGAAAGTGGGGAACACTTTTTCTGGTATGTCGAAGTCACTGCTGACTGCCAGGCGATAGTCGGGTTTCTAGTGATGCTGCAAAGGGTAACTTCACAAATGAAGCTCAAAAAAGGATGGGCTAATGGAGAAAGATATGATCCCACTGCTTATTGCCCAACAGCTCAATATATAGTTTCTTAAAAAAAAAAAAGGTTTTAGTGTTGCAATCAGCACTCATCGTTTTAAAATTAATATGGAGAAAGCCTATATTCTAAATCTCTTTCCCTTACGAAGGAGAAAAGCCATTCAATCTAAAACCCTGAAGTGCAGAGGCCCTTGCCAAAGCAGGGTCATGCCTGCTTTCCTCCATTCCAGATGTGGCAATGCAGAAGGGAAAGGAGCAGAAGCAGAGTGGTGGGAGGGGTCTGTAGGGGCCTGTCAGGGTGGACTAGAAGAAAAACAAACCAAGTCCAGAACACTGTTTTGCATCAGAATCACCAGGTGAACTTGCTATAAATGCGGAAGCCAGGCTCCTGACACCAGAAGATCATACTAAGTAGAAAAAGACAGGACCCTGGATCTGTTTCTTAACTGGCACCCCTGGGGATCCTGATGGCACTTGGAGAAAACCTTGCAATGTCACACTAAGATGACAGACCATCTTCGGTGAGATAGATCACACTTGCAGGAGGACACGGAGTGGTTTCAACTGGCCTGTGGTGGGGCCCAGGCAGGTTTTTAAAGCTCCCCAGGTGACTGTGACGTGCAACCAGGGTTGTGCTCACTGCCCTGGATGGGTGCAGACGGCACAGAGTATCTGACAGCTCTGATCACAAAGCTCATTATCCTGACCCCTAAGACTTGTTCAAAATCCCGTTGGCCCCAGCACCCTCTGTGGGATGAAGAAGGTGGGGCAGGTACACAACTTGGGCCTTCGAGCGACAAGGCCTCGGTTCTGGTCCTGCCTCAGCCACTAACTGGCTTTGCCATCCTAGCAGGCGTCTATCTGGGTTGGTCCTGAGTTTCTCCCTCTGAGAAGGGGAAATGCTGCAGTAAATTCCTCTGGTGCATAAAATGCCATAACCCAGAGCACCTTACGCGCGATCATCGTTTCATTCTCCTCATGCTGATGTGCACGTCCCTGCTTGCACCGCCTCTCCTTGAAAAGCACTGCGTCAGAAAGGCAGGCCTTGAGACTCGGGCAGGGAAGCAGATTGCTGTGACTGCAGGGGGACAGAGTGACCGGCCTGTCACCAAGGCATGGAACATGGGCCCTGCAGCATATCTTGACTTCCTTTCAGAGAGGCCACATCTTCACAGTGTACATGGCAGCCTGTTTTATGGGGTGACAGTGCAGAAATGGGGAGGCTGGGTTTTCTTTGGTAAAGAGAAGACAGTATCTAGTTGACAGAGAACCAGGCTGAAGAATCGGGAAGCTATGGTTTCTGGTCTAGACCCTTGCACTGGATCACTCAATCTATCTTGAACCATCATTTACCTTTTGGTATGCCCAAGTTTCTTAAATGGAGAACAGTAAAAGGAATGCTTAAACTCCTCCTTGTGCCGAAGAATATCAATGTGATATGGCAACTTCTCTCTTCCCCCTACCTCCCAAAGCATTCATTATAAGGGATGTACCCTGGGAATTAACACCTGATGATATACTATTTCATTCAAATCTGATCAACAAGAGTCCATTTCCTTGGGAGCAAGATGAGCAAATGGCAATGTACTCCTTTTCCTCATTAGCTAAGTATCAGGCACAGAGTAGATGTGTGTCAAAGTGAACCAAAGGAGTCAAACGCAGCTCTTAAAGTCCTCCTCAACGGCCTCCTGTAGTTCTCATTTCCCTGGCACTTGTAGGTGGAAATGGACAGCGAACCTCTCTTTGCCCCGTAGGGACCCCCTTGCTGAGGCATACGGGCAGACTCTTCACACTATCGCTCCGTGTTAAGATACTGTGTACTTTGTCTCTGGGTGACCTTAGGCTGTTTTTGTTAAACTTTCTTAGACTCTGTGGCTTCATCTGTAAAACAGGAGGGTATAAATCATAACCACGTCTAGAGCTTTAGAGAGAATGAAATCAGAGAGTATACAAAGCTCCTAGCACTAAGAGACAGTCAACAAATGACAACTACTCTCCTCTTCCAAGTGCTTTGAAACCCACAGCAGGGAGATTTCCACACATGGAATTAGATTTCTGGCCCCAACAGAAGAAAATAAATGGGTGAACAAATGAAGCCTTATGAGGCTTTCTCCAGGTCATCAAGAGCTACAGAAAGCCCACTAACTCATTTATTAAAGATTCCTGGAAGGCTGCAGTAACGGCTTTGGGCCGCTACTCACTTAGGCACATTCAGACTGATGACCACAAGGTCAATACCCCTCTCTCAATTACCAGCCCCCCTGAGACATCCTGGCTTGCTTGTATGCAAAAGCTCTCCCATGGCCAGCACGGGAGCCAGAAAGCACTTTGGAAACATGGGAATGCACAGAGCTAAGTGCTCACTCTGAGAAATAAAATGGTGACTAAAAGAACCATATTAGAGACTAGATAGATCTACCATTTGCTTCTTTGTTCTAATTTTACAATAGAAAAGGCATGCGGAAAACTGTATTCCATAAATAGTATATAGTATTTATATTCCATATATTATCTAGAACAACTGGAAAGGGACATGGGTACTTACAATCAAGTTAAAGGTAATTCTAGCTACATTTTTACAGAAGTCAATGTCCTGGTAATGTCTGGACTTCATCAGAGACTCCAGAAATAGATTCTAAGGTAGAGTGATCAAGGAAAGAGTTAAGTTCCAGAAAACAAGCAAGCCTCTCTGAAGAAAAGAACAAGATTCAGGGGTGCCTGGGTGGCTAAGTCGTTAAGCGTCTGCCTTCGGCTCAGGTCATGATCCCAGGGTCCTGGGATTGAACCCCGCATCGGGCTCCCCGCTCAGCAGGAAGTCTGCTTCTCCCTCTCCCACTCCCCCTGCTTGTGTTCCCTCTCTCGCTGTCTTTCTCTCTGTCAAATAAATAAAAAAATTAAAAAAAAAAGAAAAAGATTCAGACTCAGGACCTTCTATGAATGAATGGATGCTCTGCACTGATAAAAGATATAAAAACACCCCTGAGGGCCTGGCTTCTAGGTCTGGCATTGCTATTAACAAGGTATGGTGTCCTAGGCATAGCACACTCCCAGAGCCCAGTTCCTCATCTGTTAAAAAAAAACAAGGGTGGGGGGTGGGGGAGGGATCAAAGGGCATAAACTCCCAGTTGTAAGATGACTAAGTTCTGGGGATATAATGTACAGCCTGGTGTCGGTAGTTAATAATACTGAATTGTCTATTTGAAAGTGGCTAAGAGTAGATTTTAAAAGTTCTCAACACGCACACACACATAAAATTGTAACTATGTGAGGTGATGGATGTGTTAACTAACCTTATTGTGGCAATCATGATATACATAAATAAAATCACTGTGTTGTACACCTTCAACTTACCCAGTGCTATGTGTCAATTACATCTCAATAAAGCGGGGGTGGGGGTGGGGGAAGTCCTCAGGAAACAAGGGTGGGTTTCTGTACTACCACGGCTGTTAACAACAATCTCCTCTATTTCTGTGACAATTTATAAAACAACTTCACATACATCCCACATTATTACTGTGAGAAAAGCTGTATTAGCCCCCATTTTATAAAGGAAGAAGCAGAACCCAGAAAGGCTGAATGACTTGCCCCAGATCATCCTAACAAGTGTATGAGCTAGGACTGGAACTTTTAACTCTTAATTCAAAATTTGGGGTCTTGTCTACTACACCCCACCATGAAATACAAAGGGTGAACTGGCTAAGACACCTGATGGTCCATGTTACTAACAGGCACCCTGAAAATGAAAAAAAGCCAGTATGAGAGTCCTGGACAGATCCACCCCAGGGCCTCCTGTGTCAGCAGCCCAGCACAGCTGTGAACATTTGGGGTGAGCACCTGACCTAAATTCTTACCAAGCAGAGATAAGTGTGACTTGCAGGCCCAACCCAATCTGAGAAAAAGAACACGGCACTTGTGTTTGTGAGCCAAAAGTGGAAAGGCGCACGCTCGGGAAAAAGCTGTGGCAGCACGAGTGACCTTCCACCATGAGGCAGGAACGGAGTCAAGAGAAGGCAAGCTGCAGAAGCAGAGGCATGGGTAGCTCATGGATGGTGCGGGAAGGGCAGTGGCAGAGAGGGAACTAAATGAGCCAGTAGCAGAGGGTGGACCGACTGACTGGGCCTGCTGCTGAGGGAGGCCCATCCCGAGGCTGGAAGGAATGCGTCTCAACTCCTCACCCGTGTTTCGTCTTTGGGAGGCCCCGCTGGTTAATGGGGCCTGGCCAACGGGGCACCTGCCACATCAGACTCGCCTGTGAGAGCTCTTCCATGCAGACACCGGGACCCCACACCAGCCCGCCCAGATCAGAACCTCCAGGAGGGAGGAGTTACAATACACGCTCTGGCTGAGGACCGCAGGCCTCGGGAACCCGAATCAGACTGAGGAGAAAGCCGCCGCCCCACAGGATCAGGGCGCAAGAGGAACTGAACTGTCTCTGTCTCATGCTGCTGGGCCATTCACCTCCCAGGTGATGACCCCTCTGCAGCAAGGAGAGGAGGAGGCCGCCAGGTCATGTCCACAGGCAACAAGGGAAACACACCAATGACCTTAAGCCATGCTAGCTCTTCATGTCCAGTGAGTTTAAGACAACAAGAAAGATAAAGCAAAGTTGAGTCCAGGTGAAAGAACCAGAAAATTGAATACAACAAAAACAAATTCAGAGTATCAATTCCATTTCTGCCACATGGAAAAATGTTTATAGACAATCCCGTCTTTAAAAATATAAGCAAAACCGGGGCGCCTGGGTGGCTCAGTTGTTAAGCGTCTGCCTTCGGCTCAGGTCATGATCCCAGGGTCCTGGGATCGAGCCCCACATCAGGCTCCCTGCTCAGCCAGGAGCCTGCTTCTCCCTCTCCCACTCCCCCTGCTTGTGTCCCCTCGCTGTGTCTCTCTCTGTCAAATAAATAAATAAAATCTTAAAAAATATATATAAGCAAACCCAAAAAATTTTAAAGCCAGAAAGGCACAAAGTAAGCAACAGGATACTTAAGTGTTCTCACGACAGAAATCCAAAATTGGTGTCACAGTACTCAAAATCTGACAAGATGTCACCAGAAAGGAGAGTCTGATGGGTGGGAATAAAGGAAGTACAGATACAGAAATGGTTTTCAAATGCTTTAGAAAACATCACAAAAGGCAGCCCCTATTAGCTCACATTTGGAAATGATTTCTGTGAGATTTCTCACAGGAGTTTCCAAATTTGTCCCCAGATTACATAAATGTCGTCTTCGGCTTCAGAACGTGTCTGCTGACTGAGCGCGGCAGGCGTCTGTGCGCCCATCTCGCTGAAATCGGCAGGACAGCTCTCCAGTGACAAACGGCATCCACAGAGACGTCAGGAGTGCAGGAAGCCTGCCCCATCTGGGTGGAGCTCAGCTGGGCAAAAAAATGGACTCTCAGCAAGGAAAGGAAGAAATCCTGAGTGCACTGGTTCTCAATGAGGTTGAACATTTATTCTCCCTGTGCTGAAGAAAATCCAAGGGCCACGTTCATAACAACATATGTAAATTAGCACTAACATCCTAAAACTATGGGCTCCTCAATTCCATACGATATTAAGTAGATAGTAAGAAGGGAACAAGCACAGTAAATGATTATTAGGCAGTGTTATGCGCCGTTTGTCACTAGTTACATAAGCATTTCCAAAAGAACTTTTTTTTTTAAAGATTTTATTTATTTGACAGAGAGAGACACAGCGAGAGAGGGAACACAAGCGGGGGGCAGAGGGAGAGGGAGAAGCAGCCCTCCCACGGAGCAGGGAGCCCGATGCGGGGCTCGATCCCAGGAATCATGACCTGAGCTGAAGGCAGACGCTCAACGACTGAGCCACCCAAGCCCCGCCCCCCCCCAAGAACTTTCTGAGTCCAGATCGTCAGGCTGGATCTAACCGACCACAGAAAGCTGTAGTCACATTCCATATTCTACACATATTTTGTTATTTTAGAGGGGTGTGGCAGGTAGGATCCACCATTCCTATGCTAAATGGAAAAAGAAAACATGACCCTCTCCAAAAAACAAACCCACATTTTTTGCTGACATCAACGACGTCAGAGTGGAAACAAAGAAATAAACCAGGGACCCATTGGCTTCTGTTTCATTAGAAACACATGAAGACAATATCTGCCAATGAGAAAACAATCTTCTTTCTCTGCAAATGTCTTCCATGCAAATCAACGTTTCTTTTGTCTTTTCTTTCTTTTCAATACATACCACCAGGTTCTGTAGCTGGGGAATACACATATTCGAGATAAAGGACAAAAATACCCAAAATAATTCCTCAGGTACTTAATCCACATGCATGAGATATCTTTGTTAAATCTAAATCTAACGCAGGGGTGGACTACAAGAGAAACCACTGTTGCTTCTGGACCACCCAGCATCCTTTGACCCTACCCAGGAACCATGCTCGGGGCAGAACCAGAACTCACGGAGACAAACAAGGCAGGAGGCTTCAGACACATTTCACAGATGAGAAAGCCGAAGTGAGGGGAGTTCTAGAAGTTCACACACCTAGTAAGGACAACAGATCCTGGTTTCTGACTCTTAGTCTACCTGCTTGTCAGGTAAAAAGGAAACCCCCAAACCTCCAGCACTCTCATTCTCAATGAGATTGCAAGAGAAAAAAAATTAACAGAAGTACACAAATCCTACACTTTCCTCTGAACTTTGTGGTTGCTTTACCCCAGAAATACATGGGAGAGGCAAAGGAAATTAAAATTACTCTTTTCTCATGTAAGGTCTGAATAATACACCCAGTGTTAGGGGTTCTGAAATTACCCACATCTTCTTCCACAATCTGCTTCTCTGCAAGATGGATCAAGCTGTCTCATGTGGAGCTCTGAACATGAAAACGAGGAAATATGAGGACCTGGCTCACGCCAAACTGAAAGTGAATGGCAGGTGTTAGAAACCCACTTCTGCAGAGATATGTAACCATATTTTTAAATGGGGGTGGGGGAGCCCCATTCCATGGGAACAAAATTTTAAAAGCAGCATGATGTGGGGAAAACAGATTTGCTTTCGAAACTGAGCATACGGGGTTCACCAGCTTGGCTGCTTACTAGCTATGGGCTCTTGAGCAATACGCTAACCTCTTGGCCTTCGTTCCCTCATCTAAAAAATAAACAGATTTGACTAGATGATTTCTAGGTCTCTCAACTGTAAAAATGTTCGCTTATTTCTAGAAGAGAGATCAGAAAGAGTAAAAGATAAAGTCGTAGAGAAAGAGAGAGAAGTGAAAGCAGGGAGGAAGGGCATATGGTGCTAAGTGCGGGGAGCTCATCCACTGAGTAGTTTGGGGCATCCGTGGCCAAGAATGACCCTGCTCTGTGTGGAACCCACCACCCCCCTTGAACTAATAACCACTATCAAACCTGAGGCTAAAAAGAGATGGGATCTAACTCTGGGTGAACACTGACTATGAACCAGACTAGAAACCTGAGTCTGGGTCTCAGTTCAGTACCTTTCTGCTGTTACAGAATTTCTCAAACTGCCACGCGAACACGCATTTTATGTGATCATCAACAAGAGACAGGCAGGGCTGACGTCCTTGCCTTCATGCTGCCGATAAGGAAACCATGGTTCAGAGGGATCAAGGGCCTTAAAAGAAGGTTACAACACCAGTGAGTAGTGCAGTTGGACTTGAACGAGGATTATTTTACCAGTGCTCTTTTTAATATTCCTTGTCCCTTTTCAAAACCTTCTTTATTCCTCATCTATGGATATCAGAAAAATCCATCCTCATAAAACTGGTGACTGACCTCTGGCCTAGAGTACAAATTCAGAAAAGTAGTGTGCTATGTATTCATTGTGATTATACTTCCCTGAAACCCTGAGCAGGTTAAGGGGATAGAGTCTAATTGTGATAATGATTATGGCATTTTTGACAACTAAGTCTTCTCAAATCAGCACTAGAGCTCGAAGGAGTTCTCGACAGTCTCTCCTGTGACTGACAGAAGCCAATCATGTCAGCACCATGAGTATATCGGGACTAGACTGTTCTTAGAGCATGACTCATGCAATATAATTTAGTCACTACAATGAACTCTTCCAGCTTCAAGCCGTAGTTATTTATCCAAGGCAATAAAAGGCAATAGGAAAGTGGAAGAGAGGTACATAAACACTCATCACAGACATTCTGTTTAAAATGAAAAGTTGTAATGAAATCATAAAAATTATCCAGTTACTTAAAATTCAGAACAATTATTTATCAGGAGCTGGGAAGAGTATCAAAGGGGAATTTAGTTTTCGACATTAGAATTCAACCACATTTCAATTTTTACTGAAATTTACAAACAAACAAGGCGATGTAAATGTCGGTCTACCGTTCTTAGGCATTAACAGCATTATTCCACTTAGAGTAACCCAGAACACATGTAGTGTTAACAGTCACTGGCTTGTCTAAGAATGGCTGAATGAATGTGTGTTTATAGAATCACTTTTTCCAAATAACATATAAAAAACATGTTAGTTTTCCAAATAACAAGTAGGTTCTGACTATGTGTATGTGTATCCAACCAAAAAAGCATCGTACTTGGTGTGGCATTGTTGGACAGAAGAACAGAGGTTTGGGGTCAGACAACCTGAGGTGTAAGACATTGGACAGGTTATTTCATCTCAATGACTCAATTACCTGGTTGTAGAACTGGGCATTCCCAGAGGGCTGCTGGAAGGAATAAATAAGCCTGGCACTCAATAAAAGGTAGCTAGCAGGATTAGAGCCCTGCAGACCCACAGAAGCAATGATTCCCTACCATTTATGGCTTGTCCTCCTGCTTTTAAGTTTTTACAAATCTCTTTACGGTCAATGCCATCACGACTGCTGGATTTTGTCCATAGAAAGATTGATGTATACTTATTAACTGAACTTGAAACTTGACTTTCGGGGGAGGGGAGACCTTCTTTGGTTCTTGATTTCTTAACTATGCCAGAGCTTTCTGAGAACAGAAGCTTTATCTCAAAGTCTGGGGACTATGATGCAACAACTTAATGCACTGGTTCAGTTTTTCAGCCTGGAATACTTATCAAAAGTTAAAAAAATTTTTTTTCAAAAAGCAGTTTCATTCATTCTGTTCTGAGACTCATCTATACGACGGTATGTGGGCGGCCCAGGAATCAAGATCACAGCCAACAGCACGTTAGCTCATTTTCCTCTAAGAGACTCTGCATCTTATACACGTTCTGTATTTGGCGGTACAGGTTAATTATAATCCAAGTTGCTTTGATCACACTATCAACACAGAGGTATCTAAGACTCTGCAATTATATAGTGTTCCAGGAATTCAATAATCTATCTGGCAAATAATCATTTCTCTCCTTATTGTACCAAATGAGGAAAAGAGGAGAAACAAACAAAATGATATTGTGAGTCCGTATTTTAGATGTCTTAGTCAAAACCATAAAGTTCATTTGTATTTGTATATTTATCCTTCCTTTTTGAAAAATGGCTTAATTACTATCAGTCTACTTGCAAAAACAATTGAATCAAAACATTTTAAAAATCTCATCTGAAACTGCTTAAGGTCTACCAACTGCAATAAAACCGATGCCATCTGTGCTCCGCATGGATATCCATTATCCATCCTGACTCGTGATGTAATTATGAACACTTAGTAAGATCTCCTTTGGCAATTTGAAAGGCTAAATATTTTAAGTGCCTTTCCCCTTTCTATAATACAAATGGCTACCCAAAGAGAAAAAGAACTTTATTCCCAAATAGGACCACAAGAGAATTTAACTAGAAAGAGGCAAAAAAAAAAAAAAAAAAAAATCTACATATAAGCTGGGGGAAAAATGAAACACATTCACATTTACTTCCTTTATCAGACACTTCCTGAGTGCCTGCCTTGTTTTAGGTGCCAAGAGTACAAAAGTACGTAAACACATTCTCTGACCTCAGTAAGTTCGTAGACAGGAAAGCGAAGGTATCATATCCATCACATGAGTGCAGAGGGGTATGCCGTGTAGGAGGGCAAGTTTACGAAGGCGGTCAGAGCCTCAGCTTTGGATTCAAACCACTTGTTAGGAAACTTCTCATGTAACTTCTGGCCTCAGTTTCTCTCTCTGCTGAACAGGATTAAGAGCTGCCACCTCAACAAGGCTATTACAATGATCAAATGAAATAATGTATGCACCGGCGCTTAATAGGAGAACAGGAAGTGCTCAAATGCTACGGGGATGCAAAAGGGACATATCTAAAATGAACTAGAGAACTTCCTGGAGAAGCTGATGCTGGAACAGAGACCTAAAGACAAAAAAGAAGTCTCCCTCTCTGTCTCCAGTAGTCTCCCTTCCAGTCAGGAATCACCCTCCATGGCTCTGTGCTCTGGCCTACTACCCCCAGAGACGCAGAGGTATGTGGCCTGGAATCTGCTCATGATGGTATTAAGGTGCAAAGGTTTTCAAATGCTGCTAATACCAGGTAGGGTATATTAAATAAGGGAAAAAAAAAAGTTCTGTCATGTGCACATCAACTGTGGCATTCAAGCTAAAATATCAAAACTAATGATCAATTTGGTAGAAGAGGTACCCATCAGAGTATGGATACTCTTGGGTGAAAATTAAAAAAAAAAAAAAAAAAAAAAAAAAAGGCTGCCATCCCCATTCTCACAAAAATCACACAAATAATTTGAAAATAGAAAGAGGGTAGTGGTAGAGGATGATGCAGACTGGAAACCAAGGGGTCACAAATGCAGATGCTTCCTGGAGCCAGGAAGATAATGTTAATAAGAGATACTATCAGAGTTTAATAAGGTCTGTTACAGGGAGAGGCTATGACTGAGGCAACGTGGGAACAGCATTCACCATTTATGAAAAGTAGCTACTAGGTTAAGAGAGTCATGTTATTATCAAATTGTCTGATTTTTCAAAACAAACTGGACACCACTATCTCTGTGAAGTTTCTTGACACTTGAATGACAGCAACCGGGTCAAATGTGGTTGAACACACAGAACGTCTATGGGCTGGATGTGGCTGGGGGCACTCATTTGTGAGCTCTGCGGTGACTACCGTAGGAAGGAGGGGAACTATGTCCATGCAGCTTGGAGTAGTCAGGACCACTCTACAGGGAACACAGGGTCTGGGAGCAGCTCTCACGGATGGCTGGGAGTGGGCGGCTGGAGAAGAATGGAGAGGACAAGTGTCCAGGAGGTGAGGACAGTGTTTGGGAGCAGAGACAGTAGACAGCTGATAAGAACAGCAAGTCACAGGTGTGTCTGGATACAGAAGGAAGGGTCGGATAGTAGAGGCCTGAAAATGAGTCAGAAGAATTCAGATCTGGTTTGATTACAGAATCCTGTCAGAAGCTGCCTAAATAGAAAAGCCAGGATAAACTCTCAGGGACTGAGGGCTTTAAAAATGTGCCACGTATGAAAGGAAGCCCATGTCTGGATGGAAGGCAAAGTCCATCCCTATTCTCACAAAAATTTCTGTACTCAAAACTAAGAAACTCAGTAATCATAATCCCAGATCTCAAACACTGGGGGCACAATGGGAACAGGAAAATGAATACTGGGCAAACAAGCATTCTAAAAATAGCCAGACCCAATAAATTGGATATATCACTGGATTTGAGTGATTACGTCCAGTGTGATTCAGCCCACAGGGTGTGAGGCTCAACTGAAGGCCAGAGAGGTAAAACAGGAGCCAAACTGTGGTAACTACACTTATCCTGCAAAAGTGATGAGGGAGCCCAAGAAAGATTTTAAGCAGGGCAAGCTGTGTTTTATGAAGAGCAAGCACTAAGGGGGCTGAGCTGAGAATAAAAGGGAATGAGCCAGGGTACAGCTGGGAATTGTGAAGACAAGTGTCGCCACTCAACGAGACAATGGCTTCCTCTAGTTACGTCTGGGAATCACTGATAATCAACCAGTGACCACACGTGGACTGTGATGGTTAAGATGCAGCTGGTGGGGGCGAGGGGGTAATTTAGCAATGCTGTTCCAAGTATCTCAGCGGCCACAGACGGGGCAGGTCAGCTCTGCAAAGAAAACATCTTTCCTGACATCTCCTCCATCTATAAAGAAACTGTGATCAATCTCCCCAGGAGGTAATGAAACTGCTCGTTCCTTTCTCCTCCCTCTTCCCACTCATCCTAAGTGGGTGGCTGCCCACAACGCGTGGGCCTAATGCCAGTGAGAGAGGAACTGGAAACCTCCCTGCCCCACACTCAACTCTCGGCCTTTGAAAGTCAAGACCTGTGGCCTAACAATGATGATCCCGGTGGTTCTTTAACACCCGGGTCTTCCTTGAGCACAAATTTGGAGTGAATTACTTCAGGAAACACCCGACCAATGAGAAAAGGAAGGGGGCGCCTGGGTGGCTCAGATGGTGGAGCGTCTGCCTTCAGCTCAGGTCATGATCCCAGGGTCCTGGGATCAAGCCCCACATTGGGCTCCCTGTTCAGCTGGGGTCCTGCTTCTCCCTCTCCCTCTGCCCCTCCCCCTGTGTGTGCTCTCTTGCTCTGTGAAATAAATAAATACTAACCTTTAAAAAAAAAAAAAAAACGAGAAAAGGAAGGCTTGGCAACCCACACTCACCTTCTCACAGGAAGCATGAAGAGAAAGGATTAGCAAAAAAACAAAACAAAACAAAAAAACACTAGGACTACTAGTAATCACTTTAAATAGTCTACCTTCCTTATGGAATTTCCAGAAACACACACTAATAAAACTGTAATACTCAAGGAGGTTTTAACCATTAGGTTAAAAGAAAAAGGCTCGGAGCCAACCTGTGAGCACCAGTGAACACGGAATCTCATGAATGAAGAGAATTTTATGTATGTCGGCCAAAACAAAATAATCTTATCGCTAGAATCATTTTTGGTGGTCTAAATAAAACCAAGGAAAAATGTAATTATAATCATATTTATCTGTTCAAGAGCAAGCTTGAAAAAAAATTTTGTTTTAATTACTGAAATGGAAAGAGTCCTCGTCTGTGCAGGAGCTAAAATACCCAGCCAGTGGTAACCCCGATATCTTTGGAAAATGAAACAAACACAACAGGTTGGTTTGTTTTTCTGAAAGCTCTGGAAAGACACCCATGATCACTGTCGATCTGGCGTTCAAATTCGGTTGGAAAAGAAGGTGGTATCAGTTTTCGTGTTCTATAGGCAACAGCCAGATTTTCCTCAAAAACATGAATTTCTTTTTTTTTTATTCGTATCACAGTGGAAGGTTTGCTGCCTCTGGTTTCTGCTGTAACTGTACTATGTTTTAACCCCGCTGAGAAAAACACCCACAGAGCTCCACATATGGATTAAAAATAAACAAAAATTAAGTAGCCAAGGCCTTAGTGGCAGATAATAATAAATACTTCGGCACCTGTCCTCCATTAGAAAATCAGCGCCAAGTAACGACAGATTTCTGAAATACCTGTTCTTTTCAGCCCTCAGTTACAGGGAACCTGGTAGTGCCAGGTACAGGACTGGGAGAGAACACGTGCTGCCTCCCTCAAGCCTCACAAGAGACTTGCCGGGAAGAATGACCAGCTCTATTTCCCAGACGAGGAAAACGAGGCTCGGAGAAGTATAGTGATTTGCTGCACGTCTCAGAGCGAGTTTCGGGAACCAGCACGGCGTGCCCCACAGCACACCACCTCCTGTCCAACGCTAACGATGGGCTTTGGTGGAAATGGGGCCACGACAGAAAGCTGCTGTAAAACGAAATGACAAAATTACTCCCAATTAACTGAAAACAAAGTTGGCATTCGTTTTGCTGATGTGTATCTCACCATTTTTATGAGATTCTATTTCCACTCACAGTGTAAGCCCATCACTTAGTTCGATTAAAAAAAAAAAAAATACCGGGCGCCTGGGTGGCTCAGTCAGTAAGCGTCCGCCTTCGGCTCAGGTCATGGTCCGAGGGTCCTGGGATCGAGCCCCACATCGGGCTCCCTGCTCCGCAGGAAGCCTGCTTCTCCCTCTCCCACTCCCCCTGCTTGTGTTCCCTCTCGCTGTGTCTTTCTCTGTCAAATAAATAAAATCTTTAAAAAAAATAAAAAATGATAAAAAAAATACCATTCACAAAACTGAGAGTCCTGGCAGGTGGGAGATGGCCTTCATGTACCGAAGGTGCTGTGGTTACACACGGCGTCTGGGGGCCAGAACCCCTGAGGCTTTCAACCCGCTCCAGCAAGAGCCTTACCGCTGTGTGCTTCAGCTTCCTCCTCAGTAAACTGAGGGCCGCTGCAAGGGCTTACAGGAGTTTGGGCAAGAAAAGCACTCAGCGCCTGCCCGACACCCAGTTAGCAGCCAGGAGGCTGCCGCCACCACCACCTACCTGCATGCTTCTAGTTACACCGGGACTCAGGTGGCCGTTCAAGGTGCAGAGCATCCAACACATGTACCGAACTCAACAGAGCGTTTGGTTGTCTCCTCGAATGCACAAGGGTGCAGATGCCCTTACTGTCTGTGCGCCCATCATTAGGAAATGATAGGGAAGCAAATGTCCTGGCCCTCGGGGAACATTAACCCAGGCACCCATTCATGAACAAGGTAAGACAGACTGACACTGGAGGACACGCTCAGGAGGGCGCAGCCCTTCACGACAAAGGGAGGAAAGGTTGAGCCAGGTAGAAAGGGGAGTGAGCACCACTTGGGGGAGGATTCCCTGAGGGCGAGCCTGTGGGGGAACCTGAAGGAGCTCCTCCCAGCAGGGCAGGGAGTGCCCCCTGCCCAGTAATGAAGCCCGAGAACAAAGAAGAGGAACAAGGAGGAGTGTGGTATGAGAAGGGAACCAGAGCCTGTGAAGGATAATTATTTGATTCTAATCAAACAAGTGACTGCATCCACACCTCCAGGTGAGGGGCTGAGACTCACAGGTGTTCGCACATTCCCTGTCCAAGGCCTGTGCCTGGACAAATACCAGACAGAAGCATGGAAGTACAGAGGGGTGGAAGGACCATTTGAAGGATGGTGGGAAATAATAAGGGTGGAGACAGGGTAGGTGAGGTCACTGCAGATCAGGGAGACCTTGACCCAGTGGAACTAGCACCAACATAGAGGTGGCAAGCACACACCATTCAGACAGACCCTCCTGGGATACCGCGAACATCCTGTTTAGTCAATCCGTCCATCTCATCTCTCTACCTATCTACCCATCTATCCGTGAGGAGGGCAGTAAGATGATATGCAGGGCAGGCCTAGTTAGGCTACTTTTCCTAGCCCAAGGGAAACACAGTGTGATGAGGCTATAAACTCTGAGGGCCAGGGACTGAAACCCAGCACTGGCGGCAAATCACCCAAACCGTATGCATTTGAGTTTCTCATCTGCAAACTAGGCATGAGGCCAACCTCACATGGTTGGTGTGCAAACTAGCAGAGCTAGATTATGTTAGGGACCATAACTGTGTCGCAGTTTACAGAGCACTATTACTGGGCCCTTTAATACAGGAAACTCCCATGGGGCCATCCAGGCCTGGGTTTTGTAACTCTGTATCCCTAGCCTTTCGCACTCAGCCAAGCATACAGGAGGGGCCCAGGAAAGGTTTGATAAATTGACCTGACATCTCTGTAAAATTTCACATGTGCACTCCGTTGCCCATCGGGTCCCTGCAGTGAGCCTCCTCTGGCCCAGGCCCCTCTCCCTGGAATGCTCCACACGTAGTCAATCAAGCAGCAAGCAGCAGAGAGGCATCCGAAAGCCCTGCCTTCAAGCTCTGCTCCAGTCCTCCTGCAGGAAAGCGCCATGGAACTGACTCCCTTTGCTGAGCCACAGCGTAGAGATGCCTCAATCAGCACTAAATGACTCTCCTTCTAATTAATGCAAATGTGGAAAGCTTATCTCTTCAACCAAGCTGGAAACTGCTCGAGGCTTTTCATCTGAAACTTTTTTTTTTAAATAAAACTGGGACTTTTAATGTATTTTTAACCTTTTGGTTCTAGTATCTGACTTCAAAGGCATCATTCCTCAATTCATTTCCCCAAAATTTACTCAGTGGAATAATTCCATTGTTTTGCAACAGCCGCTACAGAAAAACATCCCGTTAAAACAACTGTTAATAAAATGGTATTTTAGAGCGTATCCAGAGCCTCTCTGACAGGTAGGACCTCTCTGCTAATGCTTACCAGGATAGGGTTCATTTGGGGCTGAAGCGTCCCACTGTTGTGCCTTTACAGAACTCGGTCAGCAATTACACATTGGCTCTGAGACTAAGCGGGGAAAGGGCATTCAGGAGGCTAGTCTGCATGTCAATTCAACGAACAGGCATTAACCTTCACCTAGAGAGCCAGATTCCCCGGATTTAACCATCAGGTTTCATGGCACAGCTGAGAAAGCCTTCTTTAGGTGCATACTGGGGCACCTGGGTGGCAGAGTCAGTTGATTTCAGCTCAGGTCATGATCTCAGGATCCTGGGACTGAGGCCTGAGTCAGGCTCCGTGCTCAGTGGAGAGTCCGCTTCAAGATTCTCTCTCTCCCTCTGCCCCTCCCCCCAGCTCGCTCTCTCTAAATTAGATAATAAATCTTAAAAAAAAAATAATTAGGTCCATACCTGAACCAGGGTTTTATGATGTCCTAGTCTAGCCTAGTCCACTTGGGGATTTGTGCCTGACTTCATAAAGAACTGCTCAAGTCCTTCTGGCTACCCCTCATTCCAGTGGTGGTCATTCCTCCCAGGCCGTGGTCACGTCTACGAGGCCCTTCAAAATGTCAAATCCCTTCCACCAATCCCAAACCTTGCTGATCTTTACCTCAGGACCATTTGCTGGCAGGTGCTCTGAACCACCACAAAACCTTGCATTCTAATACAGAGGATGTTACTTCTCCTTCCTTTTCCTGATTCCAGGAGGGCACGACCGATTTTAACACCCTGTCCTACACACCGTCCCACCTTGCTCTGGCATGCCTTCAAGCCGATGCCATGTACCTTGGGTCAAAGAGAGTGAGGATTTTAAGGGCTCTCGATGCAGTGAATGCAGCATTTTAACAAAGACCTTTACAAATACGAGCTACTTATCTCCTAAAACTAAAGAACGTTTTGCAGGCTCAGACACAGAAAAGAGGAGTTGCCAAGTTACCATTTCAGGAATCCAGTTATCTTGACTTTTCCCCTGGGGCTTGCCTCTGCCGCAGCTCACACTGAACCTCAGATTCTTGTATGTATTCACATCCCCCCTCCAGCCAGACAAACGAGGGAAACCAGCATGTACTTGGAAACTTTACAGGGCACTCTCAGAATGTGAATGTCAAATTCTCCTCTTGAAAAAACTCAGAGATGAAACCAAGACTGACACCCAAAGAAAAATGCTGGAACCAGAAATAGACAGTTGCTAGAGTATATACTCCAAGTGAATTAGTTCCAGAGAAAAAAATTATGTAAGACCTAGGCCAAACAGTTTCTTGTTCACCTGCCCTCTCACCTACGCCTCCACCTGTAATCTAGGACTTACTGTCCAAATTAAGGAAAAGGTCCGCAGAAACACTTTGAATGCTGTGAATTAGTGAAGTGAACAAATGACTAGGTTTCAGTCACACCTTGAAAAAAGCAGCCAAAGCCCCCATTTACTTAGCAGGTGGTAAGATTCCCTCCCACCTAACATTTCCAGACATAAACGAATCATTAGATACCAAGCCACCATATGTTTAAGTTCTCCAAACTGTGGGAAAGCCTGGTCACTCTTGGGCTACCTAGAATGTCACCTGTTACATTCCTCTGGTTACAAGGGGACACTGAGGAAAGATAACGTGCAAGCATTCCACATAAACTGTAGCCATGGTCCATGCTTGTTTATTCACTGTAACGGACCAGACCACTCTCCCAAGCCCCAAGTGGGACTCCCTTTCCTTAAAACGCTTTTCCAAAAGCTACTGAAGAAGAGCCAAACTAAAAATTTTATCTGCCACCCTTACACTTCCTGCTCCCCCCTTTCAGATTCTATTAAAAAATCCATAAAGAGCAGACGATGGGGATAGGGGGAGAAGGGTAAAGAGGATCATACATGAATGTGTTCATACACTTAACATGTATGTAGGGCCAAAACAAGCCAGGTTCTGGGACTACAACAGTGAACAGGACTCTTTCTAAGTCCCCAGGGAGCTTACAGGCTGGCTGGGTAGGTAAGTAGTAAGTCAGGTAGCTAAGATGTAGTGATCAGCTTTGTAACAGGAGCACGAGTAAAAATAACACTAAAGGGGCAAACAACTATCTGTCCCCTCCCCCCACCGGAGGTTTTGCAGAACAGGGTCCTCTGAGCTGGGCTACAAGGGAAATGGTTTGCTGTTCCAGGCTCTAAATCAGAAACAGCCACAAAACTTTCCAAAAGTTGATTACTGCAGAATTCCATTCCTGGTCCAGATTCTTCACCTAAAACTGTCTCATGTACCCTGTGTGCACCAACCCAAAAGCAATGGCATTGATAGAAGATTTCTGGTATCTCAATATGGAAACATTAGATGATTAAAAACAAAAACAAAAACAGAAACAAAGCAAGCTCTGAATTTGGAGTTTTAAGACTTGGGTTCAAAGAGTGCGACAGCATTTCACTGTGTGACTCCAGGCATGTGACATCATCTCTCTGTGCTTCACTTTTACTACCTATCAAGCAGAGATGAGACGCTCTCACAAGGACCGCTGTGGGATCGGAGGAAAGGATGTACACAGCGATGGTTTCTAACTCTGATGTGCTACTGCTTTCGTCAGCAATCACGCCGCCTTCATGCAGTTAGCAGCTCGGTCTGGAATTCTGCTGCTCACAATACTTGGCACGAGTTAGAAAGTGAGGAAGAGTCACCCTAACGGGCAGCACTGCTCAACAACTGACGACGAATACAGTATTCTCGTTCCTGGGCTCAGCATCTACAGAACGGCCTTTCCTTCTCCAAAGTTTGCTTCCCACACTGTACACAAACACCTGGGGATCTTGTTAAAATCCAGATCTGATCCAATAGGTCTAGCTGGAGACCAGCATTTCTAAGAGCTCCTAGGTGACGTGGATGCCACCAGTCCTCAGGCCCCACAGTGACTACAAGAGACTGAGGGATTCACCCAGACCATTTCAAACCATGAGCGGCTGCCCCACCAGGCAAGAGTGGATTCAGTCACCTCAGGCAGCACTTGAATTTCTAGCTCTTTCCTAACTTCCAATATCCATCCCCTGCGCCCCAGGAAACCACCATTTCTTGAAACCAAACGGCCTCACCACATACATTACATCATCCTTCAGTCAAAGAGCAGCGACAAGACATTCTCAGGTCCAACCGGGTTAGAATGACAGCAAAGTCAGGAGCAGTATGGACATCCCCAGCCCCGGCATAATGAATTACGTAAAGGATTTCAAAATCAGCTTTGTGCTCCATAACCTCAGAGGTGACCACCTGACCACCACTCATCGCTGGGTCACTCTCCTCGGATTAATTTGGTAAATGATCGTATCTCACAAGACTATAAATGCCTTTGGTATGTTAAGTGCCTCCGGCCTCCTTTGTCTGACACAACGCTAGGTGCTCAAATATCTGTGTAGTAAGTGACGGCATAAAATAAAGTAACTCATCAACCACTGACTGAACGTGCACCATGGATGTGCCCTGCGATGGCCCAGGTGTCGAGGGAAGTGATGATGAGCTGCACAAGGCCACACACCCACGAACGCAACGGGAGCCCCTCCATGAGTGCCGGGCTCTGCTAATACCTGGGTCAGGATCTCACTTCTCCATCCCATAACACGGATTGACAGCCACATGTTGTAGATGAGGAAATGGGACAACACCAGCAATACCGTGTGAGGAAATGTCGGTTGCTGTTAGAAGTAACTTTTCTCTCAATCAACCACAGAGGGTTTTTCCACCCAAACACAGAAACAAACTGCCTTTGTCCACTGTAAAGAGTTCTGGGAGTTGGATCTCTTAGGATTTTCATAGTATGAGTGTGCAGCACCCGGTGACAGGTCCTGAACGAGAGTGAAAACAGGGAGCACAGAGGCAGCTGTTCCCCTGGTGCCCTAGTCATGTCCCCTGCATCCCGTGAAGCCCACCTTCTTAAGCCACCCTAGCTTTCCCCATGATATGTCATTACCGGGGCGGGGCAGAGCCAGGTTTGAAACCCAAACCCACCATGGGTCAGGTGCGCCTCCACCTTGGGGACAGCGACAGTGCCTTCCTGAGACTGCTGGAGAGAGTCCACGAGACAATGCATTCAAACTGACTGAAGTGTCCAGCACACGGTGGCCTTCCCACAGACCCAGGATCTCTGCTCTCGTACCAGGGGGCCACTGCTTTGCTCCTGTGTGGGGTCGGGGGTAGGGGAGGATCAAGAGTCATGTGTCCCCACCTGGCCCATGAGAACAGAGAACCACTTTAACACAAGTCAAGACAGCAGAAGGCCAACTCTAGCAGCCATTGAAAGTCACAGCCCAACTACTGAGGCAAATGACAAGTGATGCTTTGGTTTAACTTGGAAGAGAACAGAAGCCATTAAAAAGATGATGAGATGCCTTCTTTTTAAAATTAGCATATCTGGAAGTCAAGAAGATGAACAAAGCCAATCTACGGGAATGTGGATAGGGCCTAGCATAGAGCAGAGAGGGAAATAATAAAGATGTCCTAAATCTTCTCCCAGAAGGATTTTAAAGCCCTGACACGAACTCATTTTTCGACTGTACTAGAGTGATGACCCAGCAACTACTGGGCAAAAGCAGTGGTTCCTGACTCACAGAGAGCTGGATTCCCTAAGTTCTAACACTTACTGGCGGTGGGTCCCTAGGCAAGCTCCAAAAAAATCCTTAGTAGCCACACTGTCCTCACCTATAAAAAACAGGAATAAAAATGCTTACCCTAGAGCTACCACAAGGTTTAAATGAAATAATGTATACAGAACACCAGAAAGTAAGCACATAATGAATGCAGTTGTTAATTACGTGTGCCTGGTTCCTGGAAGGCCTGAGCTGAGAGCAGGAAGGTTTTTGTAATAAGCTGCAAACTGGCTGATGGGCATGAGGTGGGGTTGACCCTGGGCTATAATCTAGGCTGCCACTGGTCTCCAGAATGGTTCCTAAAAATATCATGGAGCTGTGGCACAAGATTTGTAATCATCAGTCCTTAACAAGGTTTCACAGAGATTTCAGGAACCTTTTTTGGACCAGGTCCTGGCTGTACATTGCAAAATGAAATATATTAAGTTTAGGAGCTGGGCTATATTAAACAGAAAAATTTTTTTTTCTTTTATCAGTCCCATCTTTGCTCCCCAGCCCTTCCTTTTAGTTCCCAAACTACAACCCATCAAAGAGACTGCTGGTTTCTCCTGTAATGAACCAAAGGGTCACCTTGCTCACCTCTGAAACCCCAGCCCAGGGCTTTCCCAGGAGCTGGTCAGACTTTAATGTCTCAGCTCATCTCTTCCTAGAAGAAACCTAAGACCTATCGAAACCCAGCCTTCTTTTCTGTATGCAGTCTTGCTCAGGGTACTGACTTCTCAAAGGATAAGACTTCCCACTCTGAGGATGGCACTTCCCACAAGCAGAGATTTCTCTGATTGAATACCAGATAAAGGTGATGTTTGCATCTGGATGCCTCTTTGTAATAAAACAGTTCTCTGTTCACGAGATTTGCCTTCAGCTCCATGAAAACCTTCCTCAACAGCCATGTCGTGCTCACCCCAGGGCAGAGTTCTTAAGGGGATGGGTAAGCAGGCTCGTCTGCATTATTTAAATTGTTCTTTCACCACCTTCACTTTCCTCTTTTCTTTTCCTAAACCCATGTTGTTATCCTGCTGAGCAGAAGCTGGAAGATGATCGCTCGTTGTTTCCCTGTTCAAGTATTAACCTCCTGCCACTCTCCAAACCTGCATCTAGGAAGGGTGGCTTTGTACCACTTTGCCCTTTCTTTGTAATCATTCCCCAGTTTCTTCTGAGCACAAGGGGGACTACACAAAAAGTTCCAAATAAAAAAAAATTCAGCTAGCTTCCAAAGCAGGGAACACTTGTCCCGAAGGCTGAAGACTCTGTTTCCAGAGTCTGGTAGCTTTCAAGGTTAACTGACGTGGTTCAGGGAGGGTGAGAGAGACAAGAATTTATAATCGGTCACTCAGAAAGGTAGAAACAAAGATCCCATACTCCTGAAATCTTATCAAGGAACTGACACAGGACAACTGGTGGTCAGTAGGTATGTGGTGGTTAAATCTATGGTTTGGCAAACTGTAATAAAGGGACAGAGAACAATAATCTAGTATAAACACAGTCACCATTTATTGAGCATCAGCTAAGTGCCAGGCACTGTACTGCATTTCTTAATACTTATCTTTTTTAAAAAGATTTTATTTATTTGAGAGAGAGCGAGCGAGTGAGCATGAGTGCAGGGACAAGCAGACTCCCCAGAGGGCAGGGAGCCCGATATGGGGTTTGATCCCAGGTCCCGAGATCATAACCTGAGCCGAAGTCAGATGCTTAATCGACTGAGCCACCCAGCCGCCCCCACATATATTATCTTTTTAAATCTGTAGTTGGACTGCCCCTACTTCACTGATGAGAAACTTGCCCAGTGGGCAAGTAGCAGAGCTGGGACTCACACACAGTCTGATTCCCAAGCCCAGGCTACTGGCTGCCAAGTTGCAAAGAACAGAAATGCAGCAAGACCACCTCTCACCAGAATAAAGCCCAAAAGAAGCCCCCAGAGTCCTTCTGATCCCTGCCACCCACCAAGTGGCTCAAGAAAGGGGAATCTAGGATCTCAGTTCATTGCAGTCAGAGACGAAGAAAACAAGTAGTCAAAAAAATGACAGGACAGGCCAAGCTAGGAGAGAACACACTATCCCTTCAGAAGCCCAGGGCCTTAAAAGAAGGGCACACCCAAGACCAGCCTTGATTTGTTTACCTGCCACACATTTTCAGAGTGGTCCACTGTAGCTGAGAAGGAGTGGGGGACACAGAACAAGCAGAGTAACACACTCGTGACTTCAAACAGTCCGAGAAGCCGTTTGGCCCCGAGAAGCAAACTGGGAACTGAAACATCTGGTTCCAGTCCTAATTCTCGGAGAGGGTTTGAGCAAGTCATTTCCCTTCTCTGGTCTGCCAAGTATTCACTGCTAAAACATGGAGGACTGGCTAGGATGAACCTTAAGGAATCATTCTGCTCTAACTTTCTGGACTCTAGGGTTCTACAGAGATGACAGAGCTAACTGATGATTGTGGACACTGCACAAGCAATCCCATGCTTTAGCCCAAGGATCTGGAAGGGATAGGAAACCTGGAAAGGATAGGAAACCTGGAAGTGGCTATATCCATGAAGAGGTCTTGATTAGTAGGAAGCTAACGTGCATCTTCTTCTCAGTGTGATGTGGGACACAGATGGAGACCCGAGGTAACAGGCAAGCAGGAGAAGCCCTCACGTTCAGGGGTCAAGCATCGACTCTGTCCCCAGAGAGCAGTGCTGGGTTCAATATTACTCGGGTCCTTTCTCCGGCCTTCTCCTGTCATTTCCCCTTCCCGGACCAGGCCCCCAACAGCTCTCACTGGGTCATCTTTAACAGTCTACAAACACCGGTCACCTTCATTTATTCTTGTCCTGTACAGTCCATTCTCCACACTGCAGTTGGAGAGGTCTTTCCTAAAGGCAAATCATGCCACTCTCTGGCTGCAAACCCTAAAAGCTTTCTGCTGCCCTCAGGATAAAGCCCTGCTGTTTTTCCAGCCTCAGTTCCATCCTCTCTCCCCAACATGCTCCAGCTATGGTTTCTCAGAAAGTGGTAGGTTCTCCCCCACCTCTATTCTTCGGGTCCTAGCTGAGGCGTCACTTCCTCTGGAAATCCTCCTGTGGCCCAGTAGCTTAGGTGCTCCCGCCCTGGTCGCCCACCCCTCTCCCCACGCACGTCACCGTAAATTCCTGTTTACTTGTGTCCCCCACCAGACTATAGGTGTTAAGGAGACAGAAACCACATGTCATACACTCTATTGCACCTCAGCACCTAGCGGAGTGCCTGGCACATGCTATGACCTTTAGAAACAAACAAAAATCTTTATTGATGAAACAAATCGCCTCATAACTGAGAGGGCTGTCGAAGGTGGGGACAAAGGGTAAGCTAAAGGAAAGAGTAAAGGACAGACTGAGAAGGGGCTGGGGTGGGTTGGGTGCCCACCAGGGTGTGTTTGTGCCCCTGCTCGGTGGCAACATGAGAGGCTGTGAACCGTTCAAGGGCAAGCTGGGCACTGTGCTGTGTGCAGATGAGCCCCACACCGTGGAGCCCAGGGACACTGGGACACCGGCTGGCTGTCTCCCCAGCATTTGGAGGCTCTGACAGGGACAACGCTGCCTTAGCGCAGCAGGTACGCATGGGGACTGATGATGCAAAAGGAGGTCACCAATAAACTCCGCAGAGCTAGTGACCTCACTCCCAAGTCAAGTCTGCCGGCCGCTGTGCCACGGGCCCGCTCGTTGTGCCGTAACCCCCCCCCCGCCCTTGAAGGATGCAGATCCAGACAGGACGTTTGCGGGAACACAATGATATATGGGCTTGGGTGCTATACTATTGAAGTGCACACTGCTGTCACTCCCCATAAATCGTGACAAGATAGAAAGGCGGACCCAGCGTTTGCACTTCAACGGTGGGGGGGGGGAGGGTGTGTGCGGAAACAAAGGGACTGAGGGCTTAAGGAGATGGTGATCCAGAAGATGGAAACGTAGCAGGACCTTTCCAGAACAGAGTTAAGCTCAAAACCAGAAGGAACAACAGCAGCAGCAGCAGGAGTTCAGAGAACAAATTCCTATTAAAAAACACATTTAAAAATGCTGCATTTCAAGATCAGAAATCACGTGCTTCAGAGAAACAAACAGTATAAACAGACTAGGTAGATATTTTTTCATCTGAACCTCTGCAGTGGAAAAGAAAGCCACTGACGGGTAGGGCGGAGTGTGAAACGAGCCACATGTGCAGGAGATGGAAGTTAATTAAATGAGGAGTCAGGCACTTCCCTGAAAAACAACTCAGTCAAAACAAGGAATGAGAAATAAACAAGCTAGAACACATACAGTTTTGTGGCCAAATAAGAAGAAAAAGAAAAATTCACACACACACACAATAAAGTCAATACAGAAGAGTTAGAAGTTCCCAGAATTTCCCACTGATCAGGCCATGAAACACCACATGCGGCTTTCAGCCTTAATTAAATGGGGGAGTTTAAAATCAAACCAAGTTAGTATATCTACACGAACTCACCCTGTTATGTTTCTCCTTTTAAGGAAAGGATAGAATTTTTACGTTACCCCCATTTCCTGATTTTCAGAAGGTAAATGCCCTGTGTGGCTGGCACAACCATACTGCAGAAGTTCTCAGTGTGGGCAGCATGGCAGGATCACCCGAGGCCACCCAGGCCCTCCCCTAAGTTTCCGATTTAATTGGTCTGGGGTGTGGCCTGGGATTTTTAACAGTTCCCAGCGTGGTTCTAACGTGCACACAGGTAGAGAATCACAGTCACCCCATTTCTCAGACTAGTGTGGCAAGTTCTCAATTTCTAGAACATGTACTGAAGTTGAGGCACCTTGAACTTGACCGTTCCATCAGAAACCTATGATTTCTATAAAGAAGACATCTTTTCTTGCTTTACTTCTCCCCCTTTTAAACAACTGGATTCTTAAAATAAAAGCGCACCACTCAGCTGGCCCCCTTGGCCAAGACGGGGAAGAAGAGACCGTTCGGCCCTTCACCTCCGGTTCGGGCCATGTTTCAGCAGAACAGCATCTGTCAGAGAGTGATGGCTCAGCTCTAAGAAGGGGGCTGCGTGCAATTAAGGACTGACAGGGACCCTCCCCCCTTGCCATGCTGTGCCTGGAGAGCGCACAGTGTTACCGCTAAATCAAAAACCCTGTCTGACAAAGCTATAATGGGGGTTCTTAATAGAGAAATTCATTCCCTATGATGCATTTGAGGAGATGATGCCAAAAAGCCCATTAGTTCAGATGAGTGTGTGGGGAACCTGCATAAACACAGGACATGACAAGAAATAGTACCTTATATTTTATCCAGGCTATCCTAATGATAAGTGGCTTGCATAACTAATTAGGCTACCTTCCTCCACCTCCTAACCATGAAATGACATGTACCAATGCTTACTCTCTGAGAAAACCTCATTCTTTCAATATGTATAATGAACATGGTGGCTTCCTTTATTACACCCACAAACAGAAGTGTTCTGCAAAACAATGAAATTCCTTTGTGACTCTAATCCATGTACATGCTGCTCTTTTCCTGTTATCCGGTAGCATTTTATACACATTTCCATAATTAAAAAGAGATGAACAGAAATTGTGTTCTAGAATGACAGCCGAAGGAGGCAAGGACTTTGTCTATTGTGTCCACAGCTGTAGCCTGAGCTCCTAGAACGGTGCCCAGCAGATAGCTGGCACTCAACAGCTGCTGAACAACATGAATGACGAGTATCTGCTACACTGGACCGTCACTGCTATTTATGTGGGTCTGTCCAGGGCAGGAGCACAGGTACAATGGTTTCGTCTCGCTCTGTTTCTGTGTTTATTCAATTAAATCTATATCACACGTTCACTATGAAAAAATGAGGATAACGTTTGCAGAAGCAGAATGACCCAGTCACACATGTAACGACAAGATGGCAACCTCCATGAAGGCAGAGGTTCCCCAACACCCAGGGCCTGCTAGTAGGTAGGCACTCCAGTATTCCTTGTAATCTCTGGGCTCCAGGAGTGGGCAATCCTAAGGAGCAAAAGGCACGTAAACGGAGAATCCGGCCATGGCTGCTGTCTCCCACTATACATAAAGTGCACGCACGCACAGACTGATGCTCACGTGTTTGTACAGAGACTTGAAAAACCACATACAGCTTTTCACCTTAACCAATACGAAGGCACCGTACCAACCTTATATTTAAGAAATTTCTCTAAAGATTAAATAAACACAATGGAAGCCAGCCTGGGTTGCTAAAAAACAAACGAACAAATATTTTATGGGATGTGTGTTTGTGTAGCATGGTGGGGGCGGGATGGGGTGGCTGGAGGACGGTCATTTTTCCCAGATCCAGAAGATGGGCCACTATGAACAGCTATCCCCATGGCTGAAAGACATGAGAGAGAAATGCTAAAAATGAATAGGCAAAAATCCCAAACAAATAAAAATGCTGGCTTTTAAACCAATACTGCCAGGTGTTCTTCACAGCAAACAGGAAGAACAGATCGAGAGGGCAGGCCTCTGATGGGCACTGGAAAAGAACAACCAACTTCTTTATCCAGATCAGCTGCCATGTGCCAGGGAACTGGATTCACAGCCATGGGAGGACGGCCAGAGATGGCAGGCGAGCTCTGAGACGGACACCAACCGGGGTGCAGGGGGGGCAGGGATGCCTCAAGTTTCATCACTTCATTAGGTAAATGGCTCTCTCGAGCAAACAGCGTTTTGGTTCTGGGACTAAGAAGCGCTGGGTCATCAGAGGACATGTATGCCCGTATCTTCAGCATCTGGGGCAGCCATATCGAAGGGGAGAATGCAATGAAGAAAGAAGGAACGGGAAGACAACTAGATTGAAAGTTCCCTGAGGACCATGGCTTCTTCGTCTTGGCTGCTTAAGCGACACAGACTCACCTAGCGTGTACTCAAAGAACTTCCACTGAATTGAACTGAGACGATTATAAGACACTTATGTCACCAAGGGGGGGCGGGGGGGGAAGAAAAAAGGAAGCTCGTTGTGGTTAAAAACAAAAGCAAAAGAATCCATAAATAATGCAGAGGGAAAGACCGAAGTAACACCAAGGCGGAGGGTGGTGGTGTGAGTGCCACACTTGGGCGCAGAGACAGAAGCTGCAGGTCTGAATCCTGGCTTTGGCCGTTTACTGGCAGAATGACCGGAGGCATGTTATGAACATCTCTTAGCCTATTTCTTCATCCACAAAATGGAACTTACATCGCTGGGATTGCTGTAAGGCTGAGGTTCTCAAACTACGCTCCAGCACAGCAAAACAAAGTGTGTGATTAAAATACTCTGTCTTATCCAATTTAGGATGTATTTTCAACAGCACTTCTCCACCTCTGTACTACTGACATTCTGAGCTGGGTTATCTTTGCTGTGGGGGTGTCCTGTGGAGGATGCTCAGCAGCATCCCTGGCTTCTTCCAAGGAGGTAACAATCAAAACCATCTCCAGAGAAGCAACCAAGACGTCCTTCATCAGGAGAATGGATCGACACACTGTTGTCCATCCAGACAATGAACTATTATTCAGTGCTAAAAAGACATAAGCTAGCAAGCTAGAAAAAGACATGAAGGAACCTTACATGCATATTGCTAAGTGATAGAAGCCAGTCTGATTGCATACTGTGCAATCTGAAGCACAGGGCATTCTGAGACAGGCAAAACTACCGAAACAGGAAAAAGATCAGCGGTTCCCAGGGGTTGAGAAGGAGGGAAGGATCAATGGGTGGAGCACAAGGGGATTTTCAGGGCAGTAAAACTCTTGTATATAATACAGTAATACTGGATACATATCATACATTTGTCAAAACCCAGAGAATGTGAAATACACAGAGTGAACTCCAATGTAAACTATGGACTTTGGTTAATAATAATGTACTAATGTTGGCTCATTAACTGGAATAAATAGCACGACACTAATGCAAGATGTTAATGATAGGGTGAAACTAGGAGAGAGGGATGGTGGAACTCTGTACCTTCAGCTCCATTTTTCTGTAAATCTAAAGTTACTCTTAAAAAAAAAATCTATTAATTAAAAAAAAAAGTTTATGGACAAAGGGGAAAAAAACCACTTTCAGACACTGCTGAATGTCCCTGGGTGAGGGGCAGGGGAAAAATCACCTTCACACCCATTAAGAACCACTGATTTAGGGGCACCTGGGTGGCTCAGTCGTTAAGCGTCTGCCTTCGGGTCAGGTCATGGTCCCAGGGTCCTGGGATCGAGCTCAGCACCAGGCTCCCTGCTCCGCGGGAAGCCTGCTTCTCCCTCTCCCACTCCCCCTGCTTGTGTTCCCTCTTTTGCTGTCTCTCTGTGTCAAAAAAATAAATAATCTTAAAAAAAAAAAAAGAACCACTGATTTAGGATATGGTCCCCCTTTTGCTAAGACAATGATTCTTAGGACTTATGATAAAATTAAATATACTTTCATCTTTTATGGTGTTCAGGAAAAAAAAATACCTTGCATTATTATTTCTCTGTTCCAGTTCTAAGTAGAAACAAACATCTAATCTCCAGAGGAAAAGTCGTATTTGAAAATCCGACTCCTTCACCCTAAAAAGGACTATCACTCCCCTCTTCTCTATTTCTTCTCTATATCTGCTCTTAGACTAATATTACTACTACTTATAATGCTAATAGATGAGATAAATAAAGGTAAAAACAATTTTGATCAATGAATCTGATCATGGCCAACAATCTCATGTAATGATAGGGCAGGGCCAAAGCAACTTTCAAAATTCAGCCCTTCTGAAGCACCATGTGCAATTTATAGTCAGACAACCAATGGTCTTGTAAGGACCTGCCCACCCTAGTGGTTGTAACCGACTGTCTTGTTTTTTTCTCCATCTTGTTCAAATGTCTGCATATGTTTTCAGTTCAATAAAGGAGGTATATGATCAACTGGATGACAACTTCACCTGAACTACTCCTACAGTCTCCTAACCCGGCTCCCTCTCCCACCCTGTACTCACAGGCTATCTCCCGTAGTAGCCAGAAGGACCCTTGTTAAAGGAAAGTCAATTCAGGTTGTCTTGTTCTACTCAAAATTCTCCGAAGGCTCCCTATTCATTCAGAGTAAAAGCCAAGTTCTTATCATGGCCACAGGGCCCCCCTTCCCAACCTCTCCTTCCATTTTTTTTCCTGGGCCACATGACCTCCTCATTGCTTCTGGAACACACCAGGCATGCTGCTGATTACCTCTGCACTGCCCTGCCTTCATATCTACCAGCTAACTCAGTGTCGTGCTCTTGAAGCCTACCCTCAGGCTCCCGTACCTCTCTTCGTTCTTTCTTCATAGCACTCATCATCACCTAACAAACTGGGTATTTGCTTCTCTCTGACTGTCTGTCCCTCTTAGGAAATAAGCTTGATGAATGCACTCCTTGATCTGTTTTTCATTGCCTTATACATAGTGCTTAAAAAATTCCTGCTGCATTGTAGGCATTTGGTAATGATAGATTATTTCGTCATTCTTGTAATCAATCACCCCCATTTTATTAGTGAAGAAACTAAAGACCAGACTGGTTACACTAGCCTCAAGTCACAATTAGCAAGAGATCTGCGGCTTAAGCAACTCCCAAACTCCAACTATTCCAATGGACTTCTCTAGGAGCATTGCACTGGACCCCATAACAGGCTAGGAGAAGTATCATAAGGATCTGTACCAAGAGGTTCACATCCAGTAGCCTCTCTGTAGCCATCCCAATGTACGTTATTAGCTATTTGGGTTCTTCGTATTCACAAAGGTCTCCTGCATCGTATTCATCACTTCTCTCCAGACAACATTCCCACAATGTCCTTTGCTTACAATCCTGACATCACCAGGGGAAGAAGCTATGACTTGTCATGACTAAGTGGACTCTGAGATTAGAAAGACCTGGTTCTAAGTTCCATTCAGCCACTGACTGGTTGACTGAAACCTTCCACAGGCTTAATATAACTTCCTAAAGCCTTAGGTTTTTCACCTGAAGAAAAGCCCTCTGGGGCCCTTGGGAGGAATCAGGAGTTAGGTACTGAAGGCCTCAGTACTGCAAGGAATCCAGCAAAGAGCAAGCACTTCCTACGCGTTAGCAAGTCATTCACTCATTCACTTGCATTCTGTTTATGCAAGTCACTGTAAGTGTACATCCTAAGTAACTCCTTCCAGCAGTCATTTGGATAATGGCTTCTTTTTTAATGCCCTTCTCCCCACATTGACAATCCCTTTAGCCTTTGATAAATGTCCTTTTTTTTTAAGCCACAAAATCAATTCAGAAACAAAGAGAAAACCCTATCCATTGTCATTAGTACAAAGCCCCCTGAGGGTTCACATGATCAACTGGTCAAAGGTCCTAGCGGGAGCTGGTCCTTCATCTCCTCTTAAATTTTTTACAAGAGAGACTCAGGGATAGAGGCCAATAACCTTAGGGCACAAGGAGGAACAAACCCAGCTCTTAGCACAAGATTAGATTAGCAGATGTAAAGATGAAAGAGATGGAACTGGAAAGCTATCTCATACACATATTTAGGGTATACTGGTGAAGTAAATTCCAATGAACCACATAAATCTGTTAGTATTTATTTATACATTTATACATTAAACATTTATATTTATTTATATTCTTAACATTGATATTCTCCATCTCGATGGATATGCTTTATCACTATGGTGCTTTTTCTCCTCCAATTAAACATGGAAGCCTTTCAGGGCAGGGACCCCAGAGTGAGACAAAACTAGAAACCTGGGGTTCACTATGCCCAGCCACCCTAGTTCAGAGCCTCTGACTAGATGCTCCCTTAGCCTGGGGCTCTGGTGGCCGGTACTTAAAACTACTTGATGCACAGTAAGTGCTTCAGTACATGTTTGCTGAAGGATGAAGTACTAAAAATGTGATTATCTGCATGTAGGCTGCATGGTGTGGGTTAAAATTCCAAGCTCCAACTGGCTCCTTTCCTTTGACTACCTGTGACTGTTCCCTCGTTGTGCATACCTCACTCCCTGTTGGCTGATATGTACTGAGGGAGCTGAAATTAATTTTTATTTCTGTCAAAAACATAGTATACATGTTGAGAAAACTAAATATATTGCCAAAAAGACCACAAAAATGACCTCTGAATTATATTTGGGATTTTCTTTCTCCCTTTCTTCCCTGATGCTAATGTAAATAAATCTGACTCCATCATATTGCTTTATCAAAAGATCTTGCACTTGCTGAATTTTTGCTTATGATCCATAATAATTTTTAAAAGAACATGTGTACCTCACTCTGAAGGGGTTGAGTTATTTTTGCATGCAGACGCATAGAGTCATAAATGTCCTGGGGCACCTGGGTTGCTCAGTCAGATGAGTGTCTGACTCTTGATTTCAGGTCAGGTCGTGATCTCAGGGTCGTGGGATTGAGCCCCTTGTCAGGCTCTGCGCTGGGCATGGAGTCTGCTTGGGATTCTCTCTCCTCTCCCTCCGCCCGTTTCCCCCCTCCCTGCTTAGGCACGCTCTTTCTCTCTCAAAAAGAATGTACTACTTGATTTTATTCTTTTTAATTTACACTTTATTTATTTATCACTGCATCCCTCAAGTCTGCCTATACTCAGACTTCTCATTTTGATCATAACATGGGGTTGGTCATTTGAGTTTGGAGTCGAGAATCTATTTTTATAATCCAATCAGAGGTGCACCTGGTGTGGCTTAGACCTAAATCTACTGGCCCGTTATCACTTGTACCTGCCATATAGGTCAGCAGCCCCCATTTTGGATTCTCTCTCTCTCTCTTTTTTTTACAGGATCATATACAAATTTGGGACCTTTGGATAAATGTCATTTCTTAAACACTCAATATACCCATTTATTCAAGAAATATTAAACTGAGCATTTACTATCTGATAGTAAAATGGTCTAAGTGCCAAAGAGTACAGCAGTGGAAAAATACAGACAAAATCCCTGTCTTCTCAGAGCACATTTTAGGGGGAGACAAACAATTAGGGGGAGACAAACAAAAGGAGAGATAAGTTCTGATAGTGATAACTGCTATGAAATAAACAAATAGGATAACTCTGATAGAGCCAAGGATGGGAGGGTTTGGGAAGGATTGTGCAGAGATACCTCTGAGGAGATAACCTTCAGCAAACATGAACTGAAGCACCTACTATGCATCAAGGAGTTAAAAGTAGTGGAATTATCCATTCTTGGAGTGCCTACTATTTAAAAAACAGGGCTTGCTTTTGGAGAGACCCTACTTTAAAAAAAAATTCAATCTTGTGGGGGTGGGGTTGAATGAGTTTTAAACACAGGTGTCCAAGTTGCTATGAAGTGACAGAGGAAAGAGCTAACCTAGCCAGTCTGATGGCTAGAAGTCAGTCTGATGGCTAGAAGTCACGATAAGGGCAGACTTCGGGTGACAGGATTCTCGGACTGCCCCTCACAGTGAGGAGAACGAATCAGGTGAACATGCAAATAGCTGGGCTGAAGTACACGAACACATCCGGGATGCACTCCTGGGAACAAGGGGAAATAAGCAGACAGGTGTGGGGAGGGATAGGCGCTTGGCTAGGAGAGCCATACGGGCTGTGCCGGGGGTGAGACTCTCGTCACACTCTCTCTACAGTAGAGTGGCATGGTCCGGAAGACCTACACTTGGATGCATTTGGAAACTGTAGGTATCTCACTCACAACTGGGAGAAAGTGCAAAAGCCCTATGCATATAAAGACTGCCTCTTAAGGAAAGAAGAACAGATTCTGCTTCCTCCGAAAGCTTCAACCCTAGTCAATCTGACGCTGTACTACCACATGAACTCATGGCCATGGCCACAAAAATGGAAGATGTGACCAAGCCAACTTCCTACGCTGGGCTGAAAATCTCAAAGTCCAGTACTCCACAGGCACCTTCTGACATATTTTCAACATGTTAACACTAGGGCCATCCCAAGGCCAACAGACGATGGAACAGAAGCTTTTTTTAAACTGTAATATCCCCACTGTCCGGTTTCTACAGTGGGAGTGTCCCAGTTCTGCCATCTACCAGCCATAATGACTCGGCATACTTTCCCTGCCATTTCTTTGCCTCCATTTCCCCACCTGCAAAATCCAAGGATAATAATATCTGCCATAGTGGCGCTTTTTGGGACAGGAATGTGGGAATGACTAAATGATAGAATAAATATGAAAGAACTTTATAAACTCTAATTCTCTACAAATAATAGAAATAATTTACTATAGGCTCAACCGATAGTATTATGGAACAGAAAATTATGAGGAGGAAGTAGATTAAATGCACTAATCAAAATTTCAAAGACTGTTTTAATGAAACAAGACAGACTAGCCTATGCAAACAACCACTTATTTTTAATAGCATAAAACCACCTCTCAACCTCTCCTTGACCCCAAGAGCCATCAAGCAAATACTAGGACAGAGGCGGATGAACAGTGTACAACTTCACGGTGATGGATGTGTCATGAAGTGAATTAAACCACAAAGGCAATTAAGTCATAAAAGCGGCAGTGATATAACTAGACACAAGGTTCAGAGGATCATCTGTGAAAGATTTCATTAGCTAAACCACAAACTACTGAAAAGCACACCAGCAATCTAGTTAAAAATGGGTCACTTTATTTATAGGTTCCATCACCAAATCACATATTCCTTGGTTAAAAAAAACATGTCTCTGAAAACTTTCTTTGAACAGGCAGGTTCAACAAGGCTGCTTCATGCCTGTTGAAGGAAATAAAGAAATAATCTGTTTAAATTCTGCCCACACTCAACAGAAAATTTTCTTCATGGGTTCAATGCAGAAAGTGTCCCAGATTCACTATACATTTGAGCTTTACTATAAATAAACAAACTTCACACAATGCCAACACAGTGTGTAGATTACACTTTACTAGAGAACACACTATACTAGTTTGGTGCTAAAGACCAACTATAGGGGGGATAGAGTTTCCTCCAGAAGGTTCCTGTTTGGGCTCATTGTGAAGTCAGCTTATCTGTTAGACACTCAGCGGGGGCTGCTACTAAAGGGGAGGAGAGTCATTCTGTGAAAAGACAGACTTGGGCAGACGGTCAGAAACCTGTGCAAAGGGGGCAGATTGCAGGTCTGGAGAATGAAGCACAGCGGCTAGTCAGACAAGGGACAAGTTCAAAACAGCAAAAGCCAGCTGCGGTGATCTGAGTGCTGGGTGATTGTTAAATTCTCTTCCCTGTATTTTACTCTATTGGTCGTATTTTGTAAAATTAAGAAAAAATATCTATTTAGGTGGCAATTTTACAAAGTACGGACCATCTAAGATTCAAATACCAATGGCCAATTCTGTCCTAGAGACAAAATCTATGGACCCTGGATTCTATCTCTTCCAAGTCTTTTTTTAATGCACATGCATTTTTTTTCATTTGTTAAACCATTATTTTAAAAGGGCAAAATAAGCAGTATCTGTTATAGGTTACCTGCAGTTACAGAAAGCAATGCAATCACAAGCCAAGTTAGACTGATTAAAATTCTATTTTTGGGGGGTGCCTGGGTGGCGCTGTCAGTTAAATGCCTGACTCTTGGCCTTAGCTCAGGTTGTGACCCCAGGGTTGTGAGACTGAGCCCCGTGTCGGGCTCCACACTCAGTGCAGACTCTGCTTGAGATTCTGTCTCCCTCTCCTTCTGCCCCTCCTGCTCATGCTCTCTCTCTCTCTAAAATAAATCTTTAAAAAGAAAAAATTCTATCTTCAAATTAAAAAACAACTCCAGATAACAATGGGAATTTTTTAAAACGATAGTAATTTAAATTTGGCCCCAAAGGATTTGCTGTTATTTATACTTCCTCTAAATGAAGTGATCTGAACTGAGCCTGGAATATCTATGTGCAAGTACATCCTTGCTTATTCACCCGCTGACACTCTAAAGGGAACACCATCCACTGTAAAGTTGGAAGTGATGTGTCTAAGGGAGTTGGCCACCATTATTGTGGGTCCCTGTAGCGGAGCCCCTGTCCTGGGACACTGATGGTGTCTTTGAAACGGAGCTTGAACACGACCAAGACCAGAATGAAACCTCATCTTACGCGCTTAAACAGAATACGACATCGTGAAAAGGAGGAAGAAAAAGAAAACATTTGGAATTCTGGTTTAAAAAGCAATACTGCAAGCCGCACCAGCTCCTAGAGGAGCTGGTGAACATCCTCTGGGTAGGCACCTTTCTAGTCCTGAGGATACACAAGTTGTCCTAGGTGATCACAGTACATGGTACTTCAGTCCAGAAGGGCCCGTGTATACATGGTCAGAGATTTAAGGGCAGATGAAAGGGGCCTTGTAAAAGACTGGCGGCAGTTCTCACCAGTCCCTTTAAAATATAGGCATTAACGTTTCCAAGAGCCCAGTACATATAAAACACCCAGCACGGGTCCTGGCACCTCGCAGTGCCATCAGTAAGTGGAAATGGGTACCAAGTACATGTCTGCGCCTATATCTGTATGTCCCAGCCTCCCCAAAAAGCATGGGTTGCTCATCTATGAGGATGATACCACCGATCAGCTCAGGCCTTCTCTTCCGACTACTACTTCTTAGCCATGGTGCTGAGGCTTTTCCTTAGCACTGTGCTATTCCAACCACCTTCCTGGAGCCACCTGGCATCAGATTTAAAGAGCACAACGACACGAGCATATCATACGGAGTCAGGATGGAATAAAGTGACATGACTTCCTCCATCCGCACCGCTGTATTATCCTCAGGCATCAGCTTCACCTCGCTAAGCCTCAGTTCCCTCATCTACAAAGTGGAGGTAATGGTGGCACCTATTTACTTGCTTTGGACAAGACAATTAGATGAGAACATACAAGTCCAGAACACTCAGCGCAGTGGCTGGAGCGAAGAAAGTGCCCAATAAAAGGTAGACACTCCTCCAGTGCAAGGCAGCCTCATGAACACCGTGCTCCCCAGGGACTGAAAATTGCCATGCTAGGAAAATACAGGTCTGCGAACAGGATGCAAACCAGGGGACCAAGTGACACCCCTGCAAGAGACTGGTTGCCACATCTTCCCACACGAGCGCTGCCGGGGGTCCTGCTTCTTTCCTACTCTGGCCAGATGTCCCTCTCCTTGCAAGAGCACCCCCCTGTTGGGGCACCCTGCCTTTCTCCGGCTCCCACACTTACTAGATCCTAGGGGAGACTCAGACACTGGCAAGAGGGGAGGAGCCCTGCGCACTGCAGAGCCCAGCCACTTCCCTGCACCTCCCTCTTGGAGTGCGCGCTCACTTCCTGCCTAGCAGGGACTCTTCCAGTGCTGGCCCACAGACAGGAGCCAGGCTGACCAGTACAGAAGGGACCAGGATTGAAGGTGATGTAGCTGACTTCCCCTAGCCTCATTCCTTGGTCTTATTTCAACAAAGCAGCCCAGAACTTATGCAAGGGAGAACTTACTTAGTGGGCCTCCTCTAGTTCCAACCAATGCGTCATCCCTTCCTCATGGTTTGCGAGATTATTTCGCACACTCTTACTGAAAAATCACGATAAAAACAAATGTTCTAGCTTACAGCCATTTTTGTAGTTTTTATTTTTTACCTCTAAATGGAGTATCTGTTACAAGGAACCCTGGAGCCAAAGACAAGAGAATTAACAAGGGGTGGCGCAAGCTACACACACTCAGCTTCCCAAACACTGTTACCTTCTTTCTTGGTTGGTGTGTGTGTGTGTGTGAATTAGACGGAGTTCCAGAATGTTGGCGCAGGAAAAAGTCAGCCCAGTCTCCTAACTCTGTGCCTGAAAAAACTACTTCAGAGAGGTTAAACAATGTATTGGAGGTCACAGAGTTGGGCCAGGACAGAAAAGTTTAAACAACAATCAGCCCAATCCACTAGTTCTGCATATGAAGAGAAAGGCCCAGCAAAGTAGACAAGCTTCTTTTTCTATGCTTGGGGGGGGAGGGGGGGCTGTAAAAGGTGGTTTCTGTCTTAAATGTTCTGGGATGCTAACACCACCTGAGTGCACTGGCCAAAATGTCTTAGTCTTACCCTTCAAAGGGCATGGGTCAAGTTCAGATGGCTTAAGGACACTGACCTCTGCTGCTAGACCTCTGGGGCTCTAGGTGCCAGGACCTTTTCGGTCTCTGTGGAGAAGGAGATGGTCTTCTCCTTGGTAAGAATAAATAGGTGTTAATTACTGGAGACACCTTCTGGGTCAATCCAGTTTTGCCACTGTATAGCATGGCGCCTTAATTCAATGTGTGATCTGGAGGAAGTCCCTTCTTCTCTCAGGGCCTCAGGGACTGGGTTAGCTGATCATTAAAGCTCCTTCCTGAAATTTTTAAGATTTTATATATTTATTTGACAGAGACACAGCAAGAGAGGGAACACAAGCAGGGGGAGTGGGAGAGGGAGAAGCAGGCCTCCCGTGAAGCAGGGAGCCCTATGTGGGGCTCGATCCCAGGACCCTGGGATCATGACCTGAGCCGAAGGCAGACGCTTAACACGACTGAGCCACCCAGGCGCCCAACGATATTTTATTATCCTGGGAAAGCAATGGTATTCACTCTAGTACAGTGTGATGTCTATACATCAACATCTAAGTCAAATTCTATATGGAAATAGGCCTTGGTCTTCTGCCTTTGGTTTAGATTGAACTGGTTTGTTTTCACGTTCATTTCAGAGAATATAAGGATATTAACTTGGTTGGTACTGGGCAGCCACATAACTGAATGAATACTGTACTGCCTAAACTGTGCGCATGCGTGTGCACGCGTCATTAGTCAGTAACTCCGTCTGTAGGTTGCTCAGTCCTGCCATATCCCTGTCGACCCAAAAGCCCTATTCTGGGCATACGTGCCACGGCAATAGTTGGCAGTTCTGGAACAATGGACCCGAAATAAACTGGGAGCCACTCCAAGAAAGTAGCTATTACAGGTATGGAATACTAATATGAATCAAAAGTAAGAATAAAGCCTTCGTTAATTAAAGAGAAGAGCACTGACAGCACAACTAACACGGTGGGTAAGAACAGAACTCACGGAAAGTTAAATTATCAGATGATGCCTCTCACACTTCCCTGGATTTTGTTCCTCCTGAAAGTGGCTAACCCAAAAGATACATTTGATTAAAAAACTGGCTTCTTCCACACCTGAACTGACCAGTCAATCTTAGCATCTGAGAGAGAAAGGGAGGGAATGAGAAGGAACACACCAGGCCCCATGAGCCTCTGGATGCAAGTAAACACACCACTCAGCTGTCATCTGGAAAGGGGAGCTTCTGCCCCACCCTCCCCACCCTCCAACAAAGACAATCAAACTTGAAGCTGATTCCAAATCAGACCTCCTCATCTGTTTCCAGGAAATCTACAAGCAGTGGAACCCATTAAACATCACAGGGATGCAATCAGCAAAATCCCAGCAAAGAATATGGGCAACGCTATAGGACAAATGAACAGCTGCTTTAACAAATAAATTAAGGAGAAGAAGGTGGGGTGGGGGGGAGGCGCAAAGGACACATCAATCTCAACGGGCTATATGGGTCTTATCTGAATGCTGATTTGAACAAACCAACATCTGAGACCAATGAAGAAATGTAAACACTAAATGAATAATTAATGATACTTAAGGAATTTTTAAACATGATAATATTGTGGTTATTTATTTAAAAGAGGCTTTGTCTTTTAGAGATACATCCTGAGCTACAGCATCAGTGAAATAAATGATTTGTCTGGGACCTAAGGAATAATCCGGTGGGGCACAGCCCACCCAGGAAACTGGTGGGACAGAAATGAAGTGAGAGCAGCCATAAACTGGTTGCTGCTGAATACAGGGGGGCTTGTCATCCCCTCCTGCCTTTTCTATATTTTTACATATTCCAGAATAGAAAGTTTTTTCAAAAAAAAATTATAGACATAGGTTCAGATATACGAGTTCTGCCAAAATCACAAGGGGAGTGAAAACCAAGAAACTCACAGGCCATTAATACACACAGATGGACAGATCCCCAAAATGAGGATAAAGATCAGAGAAATGTGGCCTCGCCCACAGAATTCCTATTATATCTCCTCCCTTCCTCCCTCCCTCCCTCCCTCCCTCCCTTCCTTCTTTCCTCCCTCCCTCCCTCCCCTTTTATTTTTTTAAACATTCAGCTCTTTGCTGTTTCCAGGCTTCAAGAGTCAATCCTCCCAAATGGTCTGGTGAGCCTAAGGAAGGGCTGTCTTCACAGGTGGAATACGCTCTTGGACCTCGGCTTTGCTTATTCCAGCGGCCCTCCGAGGGTGGTGCCCGCAACCAGCAGCGGGAGCATCACCTGGGTACTTGTTAGAAATGCTGGTTCTCAGGCCCCATCCCAGACCTCCTGAGTCAGGAACTCTGGGGGTGGGGGCCAGCAGGGTGTTCTAACAGGCCCTCCAGGTGGTTCTGACACACACCAAAGTTTGGGAACCATGGACATACTCCATCTGTTTGAAAAGGGCCTTTCTTTAAAGTTAAAACTGGATGGACCTGGAACGAGAAGCTCACTTACAAACTAGTGAACTGGGGTAGGGAGGCAGGGCTGGTACCACATAGGTGCCAAGCGAATGGCTGAGGAGGCCTCCAGATCATTTTTAAGTAAATTTGGTGGCCCCCCAAAATAAAATCAAGCCTCCATACCCATCCATTGCCACCATCAACAAAAATAAGATAAAATAACCTTAAAATAAAAAATTTTAAAGGCCCATGACTCTCCTCACCTTTGCTGCCCCCCCTTCTCTCAGGGAGGTCACATATACACTAACCCTCCTTCCAAATCTCTCACCTTAGAAAGGAAACTGCTACTCTGCTCTACCACCCGGGCTGGAGACACAATGGTTTCAAAGGAACACCTTCATGCAAACTTATGTAGGTTATCTGCAGAGTACACTGGCCCGTGGTCTTCTCAAATCACACCTCTACTGCCCACAGCGGGAGACTGTGAGGCGGCAGAACACAGGGGGTCCCCACGGAACACCAGAGGTTTCAGTTAAAGCAAAAAAACTAACATCACTGCCTGAAACCATCAGCCCCAGAATACTCAAGGCTTATGCATGTTTATCTCAAACACTGTCTACATCTGGAGTAAACTAAACAACTCAAGACTTGTCCTCATCCCTGCAAGGGGGGGGCGGGGGGCTGGAATCGTCCACATGAAGGCGGCCACCTCACCCACCAGCTGTAATGTCCCTGTGCTCTCCCCACCCCACCTCAGTGCAGCCCTGCAGACCACCGGCTTCCTTCCTTTGCACACACCTTCTGCAGTCCACCCCTACACTGGCAGGCAGCCCACCAACCACTAACTCAGTGTGACAGGAAGTCAATCTGGAAATAAAAGTACTGCACATAAATGAGCATTATCAATGAAGGGCTAGAGTGAGTCACCCTCAGTGGCATCTCAAATTGGTCAGAAAAGGCCACTGTTCAGAAAAGAGTCATTTACACAGCTGTGGTTCTGGGTCAAACAGGTAAGCTTGCTCCCCACACGCACACTGCACACACGAAGTGTACTGAGTGTGCAAGGCATTCAGATTGTGACATCCTTGACTTGATTTTTAAGCCTCCACGTCACTGTTTATGAGGCTCTCCAAAACACTTTGAAAAGATGAAGAGGAAGAGAAAGAGAAAGGGGAAGAAGATGGAGCCTTTGCTAATAAGCTCCAGCTATATTAATAGCTAGGCATGGTGCTGACCTCTAATTCCTTTAATCACTGCAACACCGTGCAGTGGGTATCATTACCCCCATTTTATAGAGCAGAGTACTGAGGCTTGCAGAGGTAACAAATGGTCCAAGAACTACATGTTCCTATCACAAATGTACAATGGCAAGGCAGAGGCCCAGAAAAATCCAGTGGTGTGCCCAAGGTAATACCCAAACTAGGAACCACACCCACCCCAGCCTGTCCCCTCCCAACGCCTGGGCCAACTTTCTTCTCTACTACAGCATGCTACGCCCGCAGGACGCCTGTGAGGCTGGACCTGCACAAACCTGCCTGATCCAACCAGAAAGGAATTGCACATAGCAAAACAGTCAAAACACTCCAACTGGTGCCAACAGAAGGGAACTGAGCCGCAGATGATACCAAACATTAACAATCAAAGGCTGGTTTAGATGTGGTCGGATATGCAGACAACTGTTTCAGCCACAGCAGATCAACTAACTAGATTTTGTTCGGGCCAAGAGTTAACATTCATTTGCTTACTCCGAACTTCTACTCTTGAGAGAGGGAGACAGACAACCTGGGTTCAAACCCAGGTCTTCCACAAACTGGCTGGGTGACCTCTGAGACTAGGCTTCTGATTGGAAATAAGTAACGTCTGCCTCCAACACCATTTTATTATGAGGATCAGAGAAGCAAATGCATGAAGAGTATCTATAAACCATAAAGCACTAGACAAATGAAAAGAATATTATATATCAGCCAGATAGGTGGAGAGTTTTATAAGGAACCACTGGGAAGCCCCTAATCATGCTAGTGGCACAGGGAAGTCCTACCAGGGTTTTAAAAAAGTGAAGGAACAAAACCAAAAAATGCTTGTGAATACTCCACAAAATGGCTACTCCCTTTGCATAAAAGCAAGAGAGATCATGTAAAATAATTATCACGCCCTGTCCAGGATCCAAGCTGAGATCTAGACACAGAAGAGTGAAACTGGGTCACATGAGGTAAGAGCCAGGAAACTGAGGTCTAAGGCAGGGTGGCAAGTCTCAAAACCAAACTATAATGAAGACAGAGGAGAACAAGTGGGAAGAGAAATCTGCAAGGTGAGCTGAGTACAAAGAAAAGGCTCTTCCTTTCCTTTCTCTGTGGAGGAGAGGTCACACTCTAGGTGAAGTCGAGCTAAGAAACAGGTCACTCTGTGCTCCCCAGTCCTGTGTTCCCACGGTGTCCATTAGCAGGGCTCCCAACTCCCACGTTCGGCGGGACAGACGGCCGTGCCTCCTGCCAGCAGCCGGCCTTCCAGAATGGAGCTTTCAATGGAGTGTCCTCCTTTGAGGTTCATGCAACCACCTCCCCTTCCTGGGCTCTAAGTCACTAATCCTTCAATGACTCCACCATCTGACCCCAACATCACTCTCAGCAACTTCAGCATCCACATGGGTGACCTTCAACCCTGACTTCCCCTACCTCTCTACTGCACTGATCTTTGTCTCCTCTCTACCCCAGGCCCCTCTGATGCGGCCCCAGGACACACACTGCTGACTGTCTACATACATTGTCCTCGTCTCCGGAGTACCACAGTCTCAGTTTTTGGCAGGACGTTTTGCCCCTGGAAACCAAAGAATCCATTTCCCAGTCTCTCTTGCAGCCAGATTAGTCAGTACGTTGTAGCATTATACGGGTTCTGGAAGAGAACGGATTCACTTGAGAGGGCTCAATTTTGCCTTTCTTTTTTAGTATGTGCAGCTCAGAAGTCATAGCTGGAGCTCCAGCATCTATCTTGGGCCAAGATGTGACCTTGTGGGCAGAAACCACGTGCTGAGGAAGGTGTGAGAGAAAAAGAAGCCTGAATCCCTGATGGCATCACACCACAGATCTGGCGTTCCAGGCTCATGTCTATGCTCATTTTAGGCGACAGAGAAATAAATGATCATATTTATGCCTCCTTTTGTTTTGAGGGTTTTTTTTCCTGTAATATGCAGCTCAACCTTATTCCAACTATTACAGGCCCATGATCAAACAATGGCAAGCAGTGAAATGGACAGGTGCACAAGTCTGTAACATGGCAATTAATTACCGGGGTCCAAAGAGATCAAAGGCCAATGTTTCCTCACCTTATGTCAGTATGGCACACCCTACTGAATATTCCAGGCCCTAATATCATTTGGTCCATCACATACCTTCAGACTTATTCCTACTTTCCCTTTAATTTCACATCTCTCACTTTTTCTTTTAAATCTCTGTAGTTGTCTATACTATAACCTTTTAGGAAAGGACCATAAATACGTTAAAGAGAAAAAAATCTGAGAAAAGTGTGCAGAGACTGTTTCTTCTCTTATAAAATTCAGAAGAATGGTACCCAAGCAAGTATTTTCACTCACCCACCCCTACACATCATTACACACATCATCACACGCTAACATCATACAGCCCAAAATGGTCATGAAACCCCCCCCTCCTTGTCAGCCAAAATCTGGCAAGAGGGAATGGTCATTGCAGGGAAAAGACATCCCTGTGATAAACCAGAATACACTGTCAGGGTTTCAGTTACTGTAGGAAGAGGGCTGAACTCTAGGATTCACCGAGCTGCCCCTGAGTTTCTAGGATTCTGCCGTGGAGTAATTCAAAGTAAGGAGTGAAGGAGTTGGACCTTCTGTGTGAATCAGGATGAGCCCACACCCTGCTTGAAGGCTTTTTATATCCTCTGCCCCCAAATGGAACAGTCAAGTCCATCATTTATGCCTCCACCAGCCCATACAGCTACTACCATAACACCTCCCACAGTTGATGGCACTTAACCAAGAAGATGGTTAACTGCATCGTGAGCTTTTGAGGCTACCCTGTTTATGTTACTTGTGCTAAGGGTGAACACAGAAGTTCAGGAAATGGTCGCTAAGTAAATGGATAAAGTATGAATAAATCAGTGAGCCAGCCAGGGAGCTGTACACCTCTCCTGGGACCTTACCCACCATCCTTTATCTATCACCTCTCGGTCTACCAGTGACAACTGCTAACCTAGGAACACCGGCTAAAGAGATGAACATGAGACAGGAGGCCCTTCCCTCAAAGGACTGATGGGCTGCCCACTGACACAGAAGCAAGAAAGACGCACTAATGCTGGGGAATGGGGGCGGGGGGAGCTGAGGAAGGACCGGTGAAGAAAGGGTTGCTGCACTACTAGTTACTTTTACAGAAATGGCTAAAATAAGGAACAGGAAACTGTTTGCAAATGGGTGTGCAGAAAGCACCCACTGATAATGGCCTATGACAAGGCATAAAGGGAAAGCACTGACAGTCTGATGGGGCTCCATGGAGCGGACGGTGCTTTCCTGAGGGGGAGGACCTGCCTGCAGAGGGATGAGGGGGGCCCGGAGCAGCAGGTGTGAGGAGAAGTGCTATGTGCCAGGCACTCCCTCCAGCCTCCTCCAAACACGAGGAGCGAGCGGCAGACCGTGCACCCTAACCGAGGGCGATGACGCCGGGGTGAAATCCAGCACTTTGCACTTCTGACAGACCACCCCCGCTGCCCCCCCGCTGCCCTCCCACAGCCCGGAGAGGGGGCGCTGCCCCTCCTGCACGCCGGCAAGCAAACGTCAGGTCCCTCTCCCGAGGTCTTAAAACGGATGGGTGAGAGAGCTGGGGTTCGGCCCATGTTTGTCTAAGTTCAAACGAGGACCAAATACTTGAAGAAACCTTTTTTCCTCTGCCTTGGAAATAGGATGCTGAGTCAAACCAAAAGGAGAGAAGAACGGGTCAACGGAAAGCAGGGTGGGCAGGTGGGAGCAGGGGGGCCTCTCCCCCGCAGCCCTGGCCGGCCTCGGGCACCCTGGGAGGGAAGACGCCGGACCACTCTAACACCTGAGAAAATAAAAGCCTCTGTTACATCTGAATGGAAATTACAAGAAAATGAACACAATTTATTAGAACTTAAGAGCAGTCACTCCTACAATCAGCTCGGCTGTCAGTCTTCTGAAGCATTTCTACAATTTCACTTCCTGTGTAGCAACCGCGCTGGTTACTTGGAGAAGAAGCTGCACGGGAGCTGAGCACCTTGGTGAAGAATGCAAAGAAGATGGCAAGGAAGCTGGCAACACCAGAAATAGAATGGCTCCCTCATTTAAGTTACTGTCGTGTTGGATCACGTAGCCAGAAGCAACCCCAGCTGCCACTCGTTTTAAGAGAGCCATTTCTGTCCTTAGAAAAAAAGGAAGGAAGGAAGGAAGGAAGGAAGGAAGGAAGGAAGGAAGGAAGGAGGAAAAGTATGCTGAGAAAAATCCTTGGCATTTCCAGACAGATTATGCTATTAGTGAAGGAAAACTGAATAGTAAATAGGGACGGAAGAGCCTACTCTCAGGGGGATGAGGACTTGCCCCCGGGCCCTGAATAGCAGTATGCTGGGTAAGGAGACACCCAGGCAGTCCAGAATGGAGCACATATGTGCACCCTAAGAATGGGGAGCTAAGACCTCCCTGGCCCGAGGACACGCCTGCACCCCACTGGTGGGAACATCAACTGATGTAACCTTTCTGGGAAGCACTTGGCAATATGCCACAAAAGCCTTCACCAGAGCAACTGAAATCCCTTCCTAAAGGAGTCATCAGAATGATAAGCAGAGCAAGGTGTGTATTAAAATAGTAAAAGAATGGAAAAACCAACATCAGTGAGAGGAATAGGAACAATAAAGTAGGTAAATCCACAAAATGGAGTATCATGCAGCCACTAAACAGAGGGTAACATTCCTAATGAGGAAAAAACTTTGTAAGTGAAAAAAAAAAAACCAGAACCTAAGGCCGTATTTACAACATGGCACAATAGCTACTTTATACCATAATTATTTACATGTGCTATACATAATCTCAACTATTACTATATAATACGTAGAAAAGTAAACTTTATTTCTGTCTAGTTAATACTACTAGAATTCTCAAAATTGTGGTATGCGATTTAAAAATATTTTTCTGTATTTTCCATAGATTTATATAAGGACACATTACTTTTATAATCAGAAAAGTCAACATATTTTAATGAAGAAACCAAATTTATCATGGCTACCAAGCAGTCTGGTTTCACTGCCAAAATGGAATACCCACGAGCGTATGTCACCTGCTTTTAGGATCTGTGATCACAAGCAATAGAGAAGAAGTCAGTCCTCATACCTCGATTAGAATTTAGACACTGAGAAGACCAAAGCTTTAAGAGGCAGGAAGAGTTCAAAAGAAAATTATAATCAACCTAGTGCCAAGCTTTCCACATTCCCAGGGACAAGTATCTTTCCTTTCAGGGTCAGCTAATAAAACAGTGGAGAAAACGCATAGCTTCTCCTAGTTTCTAGTAGGCCACTCTGAAGGTGGAATTTATCTGTGGAGAAGAGTAAAATTATCTACCCGGAGACACCGATCGGGCCCACAGACATCAACACCACCGCCCTCGTTCACTTCCCCAGCAAGAGCGATACACCTAACCTGCATTTAGGTAAAGGCAGCAAAATGATAAAACAAGTAAACAATTAACAGGCTAGCCACCTGTCTAGCTCTAAATAGAGAAAACTAGAAATTTAAGGAAACCTTCTTGTCCCATTCCATATTAAAACCAAGATGTTGGCCTACAAGACTTCTAAAGAGCTTCTCAATTCTTAAATTCTGAGATTCTAAGACCTAAGTTTGATCTTGAGCATGTTAAGCCATTCTGTCTCAGAAGAGCAGCTAATTCCAGAAGGCAGTCCATTTCCTGCAAAAATGGGTAGAATATAGTGGAGTACAGTGTAGTCCCAGTGGCTACAGAGACAAGGGACTGCAAAGAGGCAGGTCTGGCCTTTACAACCCTCTCCACAGCCTCACTTCACCACCTCTGCTAGCACTACTTCCAAGTTCAGAGCATACAACCATCTGAGCTTCCACACGGGCATTGGGTCCAGTGCCAAAGCTTCTGAAGGGCAAGGAGAAACAGGCAACATGGCAACCAGTGAATTGGGAGTTCAAGTCCCACCTCAGCCAACGGGGATATGTCTCTAAGAAGAGAGATGGACCCACTCGATCGGGGTCTCTCTCCAACTTTTCCACAAAGTACCCCTCTCAGAAGTCAGATGGTGCATCCTCAAGCACTCAAAGTACACGATCCTCATAAAATCTGTTTTAGCACCAATACTCATGTATATTTTACTTTCTCCTCTGTTATTTCCTCCATATTTTTATATACTTCTAATTATGAATGTTTAAATATATGCTGATTGCTGATCATTTAACTTGCCTAAGTTCATCCATCACCTACCTCCCATCTCTGAGTAACACTGAGGTGCCTGGCAGACACACCACGCCTGTCCTGTCCCAGTGCACCACACGAACCCCCAGAGACCTCATTCCCTAGTAGGAGATGCCAGGTTCGTAACGATCAGAAAAATTTTCTCCCTGCTGGAATTTTCCGTGATAAAGTAAAACAATGTAGGTCCAAGTGCCTGGCTCCTAAGAGATGGTCAGAAGAGAGAAGCTAACTCTGAATCTTACAGACTTATTTTCTTTATCGTACTTAACTTGCTTGGAAAATGTGCAGCAAAGAGTTCTGGGCTGAGACAGCAAATCATAAATATTGTACTGAGGATGCTACGGCCGACACAGTTCCTTATCTCCGGAATTTCTTGTTGAGAAGAATGAGATGTGGGGAAGACAAGAGAGACAGTGAGCAAAACATACACAAGAAAAAAAAAAATTCACTGCAACAATGCAGGAAGGAAGGCTGACCAGGCAAGTATGCTCTGTGACAGACTGCATGAGGACCTGAGAGAGAGAAATCCATACTCCAGTTCCAACGAGAAGTCTCTCTGCAGATGAATTTCATGCCATCTGTGGTTAAAAAACGAAAATGCTGTAACTAACCATGATTCCTTCTCTTAGATGCAAATAAATGATGGGAGTTACTATAATCTGCTGAATTCATTCTGAGTCCCTGCAGTTCCCTACAGAAGTGTTATATTGATCTTATCCCAAGCTGCCTCATTTTACCTTGTATCCTCATCTCTAGGCTTCCATATTCTTCAGGATGCAGATGGGACACATATTTTAAATAACTCACTAAATAAAGAACCGAGGGCAAGGAATTGGATAAAGGAAAGTAAATATTATTGACCTTTCTAAAAACAATTTCTGTTGTACTCTGATGAGGACTCAGCACAAAATAAATAATGCTATCTCGATGCAGTTCAACAAATATTTACTGAGTGATTATGGCAAATCCTCATGCTAGGGATTGTGAAGAATGTATAGAACACATAGTCCTTGCCAAGGTGAGTTTACAATCTGGTAGGAGAGACAAGACGAACACATAAATAACTAATGAGGGGTAGGATGTGATAAGGACAAAAGAGATACAGGGCGCCTGGGTGGCTCAGTTGGTTAAGCGACTGCCTTCGGCTCAGGTCATGATCCTGGAGTCCTGGGATCAAGTCCCACATCGGACTCCCTGCTCAGCAGGGAGTCTGCTTCTCCCTCTGATCCTCCCCCCTCTCATGCTCTCTCTCTGTCTCATTCTCTCTCTCAAATAAATAAATAAAATTAAGAAAAAAAAAGGACAAAAGAGATACAAAGACCTGTGTTGCAGAGAAGTGGGGAAAGGTCATTTTCAGGCCAGGGAGACAGAAAGCTTCCTAAAGAGGGCAGCACAGGGTGGGGCTTCCTGAAGGCATCTGCACAGGACTGCCTCCTCCCAGGCTTCGTGATACCATCCGCATTTGTGGACTCAAACTGGATGAGAAAGACCAAGAGGCAAATGGCAACACAGTTATCGATGCACCTGTGCAAAGGCGAGAGTCCCCATCACTAATGACAATGATACCCAGAGATGGAAGAGAACCCGAGGCCCTTTCAGCACCGAGAACCAGCTACTCTTCCTGAGGGGGAGGTAGTTCCCAGAGTGCTGAGGCTCATCACCATGTGCTGGAGACCACGCCTCCCAATGCTGAAGCAAACAGAAGCATCGAGAGGACGCTATGGACACTTATTTAGGGATGTGTGTTGAGAAAGAGGAGTAGAAACTCTTGGTGTTTTTAAACACTGGCACAGAGAAGCGAGAGAGAGCATATTTTTCTCAGTCCACTTTCCTACAAACAAGCAAGCCTTCAGAAGCTATAACCAACACCGAGAGACATGGGCAGAGGCGGTATTAAATTGTCCTGGCTCCTCCAGACAAATACATGTCTTCCAAGGCACAGGTTTCTACTCGTTAGTCCCTGTATGGCTGGGTGAGAAAGTGAACACCACTCCAGTTCCATTTACGGCAGAGATGAGATCCCCACATCATTTAAAAAGCCATGTTCCACCCCTCTTCCTTCCCTCTGCTCTCCACGTGCCCCTATTCCCCGTCTCCAGCCAGAATGCTTCCCTCCTCCTCTATACTCCCATGACCTTTTGCAGACAGCACTGTGGACCACTCACCACACTGTATTAGAGTTAGGCAGATGTGTGTACGTGAAACACCTCGAGCAATGCCAGGCGCTTCACAGACGTCAGCAGGAGCTAGCTCCCCTCTAGCCTGTGAGGTCCCTGAGTGCATGCTCCCATCTTTATATCCCAAGCTTCACAGAGTAACAGGCACAAAACAACTTATCTGAATAAAGACCCAGAAACACAGAGGACTGGATACAGGAGAACTTGTCCCTTCTCGCCCACGGCTCCCAGAGATGCCCATCATTTCCTTACAACTCCACACTCGTCATTCCTCCAGGGGCCATCCCCCTCCTGCCCTGCCCACTCTGTTAGATGCCAACTAACTAAACCCTCAGGGTCAATCCACGAATCAGCAGAATCCAACTTTCTGTAAAGGGCTGGGAGCGTCTATCAGGAAGATCTGGCCAGTTTGGGCGGGGCCCTCCTGGTCCCGCAAGGATCCTCACTCAGCCCCACTTCTGAGGCTGTTAACTTTTCCCGTGCTTACAGAAATACTAGGCTGCCTTCTCTTTTTCCAGAATGAGATGAGAAAGTAAGCACCAAGGATCAAACAAACAGTGGATCTGGGACTGGCTGTGAGATATAGGTCTGTCCTGGGAGCAGGTACGGGTTAAAAGGTTGAATCACATACCCAACTGGAGGCAGAAAAAAAATTCTTTAAAAGCTCCAGTGAAGGGGCGCCTGGGTGGCTCAGTCGGTTAAGTGTCTGCCTTCGGCTCAGGTCATGATCCCAGGGACCTGGGATGGAGCCCCACGTCAGGCTCTGCTCAGTGGGGAGCCTGCTTCTCCCTCTCCCTCTGCCCCTTCTCCCGCCTGTGCTCGTGCTCGCTCTCTCTTTCAAATAAAATCTTAAAAAAAAAAAAAAAAAAAAGCTCTAGCGAAAAGGCTTCAAAGTCTGACCCCTTTGTTCTACAGAAGAAGAAATGGAGGCACAGGAAGATGAACTGACTTGGGGAATTGCTTGGATGGGTCAAGGCCATCAGCTAACCAGGAGCTGACTGCAGAGGCCCTGGATGACTCAGATGGATTCAAGGAGAACTAACTGTGTTCTATTTAATTCTACATCAATTTAGGAAACATAATTCATAACATCAGTTAAAATATAGGCCTCTGATTTTATGGATAGATGAACAGGGCTATGAAATTTTCAGCGGAACTTACAACTTCACCTGTTGTATCCAGCTGCTTAAGATTCTTGTAACAAACATTCACAGGGCCCACAAGCTAACCACTCTGTTGCTAAAGCACTGCTTTGAAAAGCAAACAGCCCTGGGCTAGTGGCAACTTGCTTCCTCATTAGTTAGGGGTAGCAGAACATGGGCATCCAGGAAGCCAGAGAGGTGTCTAGACAGCCGGCTCTGCAAAGTGAAGGTGAGGGAACCCATGAAACACAGGCTGATGCTGAGACCACAAACCTCCAGCAGCCCAGCCCAGCCCAGCCGCCACCTCCGGCAGCCCCGCAAACAGCCCTTCCAGAGGTGAGTGTGTCTTTCCCTAACCTGGGCCTTCTCATTAACCCAGGGCCCAGAATTCCACTGGATGTTGGGGAGGGCAGGAAGATGCGGGTAAACATCTAGCAGCGGTAGAAATTAACGTGTGGGCTTTCAACCCTACCTTTTCTGAAAACCCAGACGAGTTTACATGTAGTGCTTTCTTGGGACCAAATTTTAACTGGGAGGAGAATCTGACATATTGGAGAACTCTTTTCTTTCCAAGTATTCCAAAAGCAAACAGAATGTCTACACACTGGCTCAGCTAATACAGATTTCCAGCCGTGAGGCCACCTTCAAGCAGTGCACAGTAAGTATGCTGCTATGCGCATATCTTGTGTGAATACAGGTAACCACACCTCAAGCATCCTTAAGAGAAAAACACCTGTACCACTGACCACATCTTGCTCTCCCTGTGAGCATGCTAAGAGATACCTGTTCCTAAACTATGTGCTCCGTAAGATCACACACACCGGTCTGAACGACCAGTGGGTGACAAGCCGCCGTGTGGAGCAAGGCATTCTGGGCAAAGACGGAAAGCATGGTCTCCGCTTACAGCTTCTCTGAGGGGACTGACACATAAATAACTACACGGTTACAGGACATAAAGCAGAATGAAGTGCCATAACCACCGACAGGCCACGGGCCCTACACCAGTTGGGAGTGACACTAATTCTTTTCCGGCAGTTTCTCACCCACTCTTCACAAAACTGCCGTTGAGACAGGTATTTTTGTCCTCATACGGCACGTGACAAAACGGAGGCTCAGGGAGATTAAGTGCCTCCAATCAGAGAGTCAGCAGCAGTGGCCACGTCCGTTCGCGAGCACCGCCTAGGCCGGAAGCCGTGCCATGCTGCACAGCCGACAGGGGATCTTCTCACTCCATCTTCACGACACCGCTTTCAGGGAAGGACTACCATTATCCCCAACTCATGAATCGTGAAATGGACGCTATTAAAGTAACCTGCACAGCAAAGCTGGGACGAGAACCTAGATCTTGACTCCACAGCATGCACCCTTAATCACCACTGCTATTTCTACGTGGTGGAGCACTGTGGGAAATCAGAGAAGGCTTCCGGAGGCGGGGGCAGGGGACACCGATGCAGAACCTCACTGCCGACCAACCGGAGCACATCCTTTGCTACTGGGGGCTGAGGAAAGAGAAAAGCATGACAGAATATGCAATTAAGTTTGCTTTGAAGGCCTACTATCAGGATGACTGCTTGCAAAGCCTGAGAATTCAGTTGCCTGCAAGGTCCATACTTTTCTACTACATTCTTTAATTTTATGAAACAGTCAACACTGCACTAGGATCCCTAATTTAAGTACAAAGAAGCTAAAAGGCCTCAAGCAACTTTTTACCCCCCAAAAAATACAGGTTTCAATACAAACCATGAACAGACTGATATATGTGAGAGGCAGTCAGTGCAACATCGCTGAGCTCCTCCTGCAAGAACTTTCATTTCCGTCTCCCCCAAAAGAGGACTGAACAGCCTACTCACTGCTCATCAAACTGAATTAACACTTGGAGGCCAGGAAAGAGTAAATGCCCAAAATAACAAATGAATGTAAATGTTCTAAACCTGAACACATTAGGATAGCCAGACGGCAAATGTGCTGAAACAGATTCTCTCTCCTATGATAATCCCGACATTTAAAAGCAAAGCATGAACTTCATGCATCTCTCCACAGCACGTTCTATAGCCCTGGGCCTTCAAAACGATTCCACAGAAGAGATTCAGAGATGAAGAGTGGCCTATTTCTTCAAGATCTCTTCCTTTCCCAAGTCATCTGAACTTCAGCCTGTCAGTGGCGGGCACATCAGACCACGGTGCCTACCGCCCCACCTTAGCCTTTGCATCCAGTAACACGATTCAGAAGGGGACAAGTGGGTGGATGGATGCCCCCAGAAGCAGGCGTCGAGTGGCTCGCTCTCTGCACAGATGTAATGAATAATTCTCCCAGCACTCTGGTTCCACCGGGATTTGTCCTTGGGCTAGAGACTATTTAAGAGTTGGTAACACCTGTGGCTCAAGAAGTCACACGTTTCCTCTCTCTCCCCTCGCGTCAGACTGCTGCTACCGTCCCCTGAACAGCCACGGCGGGCCCTTAGTGCAGTGTGGCGGTGGAGCTCGGGCCTGGTCTCCCTCGGTGCCTCCAGGAGCATTTCACAGCACCGGCAGGCAGCTCTCAACAGTTCAGAGTTCACGCTACTTCACTGGAAGGCTGTGACTCCCAGGTGACTCTCCTGGCGTGGTAAAAGGGGCCCCAAAGGAACATTCCCTGTAACAACGGAAGTAACTGAGAAGTCCAACAGCAACGGAATGGCTGCTAAATTAAGGTACATCCACATAATACAATACTATGCAGCCAGGAAAAGGAGTCTGGAAATGTCCAGAATAAGCAAATCCATAGAGATAAAAAGTAGCCTAGAAGAGAGTCTGGGGGTATGGGAAAAAATGGGAAGTGATACTCATGGGTACAGGGCTTTTGGGGGGTGATAAAAAAAATTCTAAAATTATACAACTCTGTGAGTATACTTTAAACCATTGCTCTGTACACTTTAAATGGATGAAGTATGGTATGTGAGTTACATGGTGATAAAACTGTGATAAAAATGATGGTTTGGGAGAAGAATGGTGCAGAGAAATGCTCCATGTAATGTTATGGGGAAACGGCAGGTGGTAACAAGACATATTATTTAAGAGGATCCCACTTTGCAAAACCCTCTCTTGGTTCACTATCTACTACTGCTTCAACTTCCAGTTCTACCACCACTGCTGTGGCTGGTGAACATGCACCGAGCGCTCACAGCACGTGCATTTCTCATCCACTGCCACGATGTTTCTCAGAGACTGTACCACTGTAGGGAAGGAGCTGACCACGCCACCACAGGGTAACAGAAGGGACCCTGACTGAGTCCACGCAAGTGGCACGTGTGGTCCAGCAGACATTCAAGACCAGGGCTAGCAGACCCAAGCCTGTGTGCTCTTAACCACAGCACCAGCCAACATGGTGGCCCACAGTTTCCAAAGCAGTGAAAGCACAGGTGTCTTAACCTATCTTAGTTTTGTTGCAACACACCTGAGTTAATTCTCTGAGTCAGTAAGGAAAAAGAACTATCTGTAATTTAGCCAAGTAAAAGTAAAAAGTTCCAAGCACCTGCCTTCTGTGGTAGGCCCTGGGCACAAACAACACCCTGACCACACAACGCTGCACCAAGCTATTTCTGAGAGGTAAATGAGCAGTGAGACAAAACGCTGTAAAAACCAAATTAATCAGTTATGACTCAGTATAGATTCTCACAGTCGGAAGAGGCAAAGCCTCCTAGACCAGCCGGAAATCCAAGCCAATACTTTCCTTGACCGGATCTGTCATAGTTGGAATATGGCACCTGCTTAATCATCCCCTGGAGGCCTTGCTGCTCTCTGAGACCCTCATTTCAGTCCATACCCAGATGGTGGGTGCCTCTTCCTCACACTGAACTCAGTCGTGGGGCATGTGAGCTGCCCGACTGTCCGGAAGCTGACATGGTCCGACTCCCACCGTCACTGCTGCTTCTCTGGGGGGTAACAAGAGCTCCCGAGGCCACGTCTACAGAACAGTGTCCCGCTCTGTGAGGATGCTCGTCTCTGTCACTCCCCCTCCCCACTGCAGCCAGCTGTGGGTCAGACGTGGCTGGGAACCTGCTCTGTGGAGGACACTTACGGAGCTTCACAGTTTGGACTCGGCCCCTTTCACTTAGGACTGTGCAAACGCGCATGGCTGCCACACCACCAGGTGCAGAGCGAGGCTCCAGGACCTGGACTGTTCCACTCCGCTTCCAGGCGCTACCGTGTAAGAGGCTCTCTGAGGTCAGCGGGTCTAAATCTGTCATCTTCCTCCTCTTACAGACGTAGAAAGTGGCCGGGTGGGTGGCCACACACTGGTTCTAGCTCCACGGTGACACGGATCTGCTGCCTGCAGATCTCCCCAGCAAATATGTTACTGGCTCACACTGAACATGTCGCTAACCAGACTCCAGGTGTTTCCAAACTTTAAAAAGTTGAGTCCTTTCCATTTTAGAAAAAAGAGAAGCTCTGAAACAGGGACCAAATACAGTCACACGGGTGTGTTAATTCTTTCAATCCTTCTCCACTGGGGCGGCTTCAGACCACGCCATCCTCAAGTTCTCCTTGGAGGAAACCCCCATGGCTTAGTGAGGAGTCATATTTATTAATCAACTGGAGCAACACAGCCCTATTTTTTCAAATAATTTCCAAGTCAACACACCCAGCAGCCCTAAATCACTGCTTCCCTTCTGTCCTGCCCCCCAAGGGAGGGATGTCTGATGTTACAGCGAGTGCCCTAGCTTTCAGGGAGAGACGGCTGTAATCTAATTCCACAATTTGTCAAATAGGACATTTTCATTGCAGCTGGACCCAGCTGGAAATGAATCTCTCCTACACACATCCCAACAAAACATAAAACATAAAAGGCATCTAACAGAGAAAGAGAGAGACAGAGAGAGAGAGACTGACTGCTTCATCAAATCAAACTGAACAGGCATGAAACAAAGCCAGCACCACTGCCGAGGGGATGCTGACCCCTACCGCCCCTCTAATAATGGAAGTCTCCGTTCCACCAGGTACTTTCCCACCTCGGGCCTTGGCTCAGAGGTATCCTCCATCTGGAATGTTCTTCTTCTCTATCCTTCATGGTGTAGGTCAAAGAGAACATTCCCACATCCCTCCAGGAGAAACTCAGCTGTGGCTTCACTTGCAGTCCCAGCGCAATCACACCATCACAGCACTGAGCACAGTCGACGCTGCATCACTGTTCACTCGGCACCCTCCCCCGTCCTCATTCACCTGTGAACACCCATCGAGCAGACGTCACGTCGAATTCCTTCTGTCACCTTCTCAGCATCGAACACAGACCAGGCACATAGGAGGTGCTCAAACGATGTCAGAATCAGATTAAAATGAACTTAGTCTGATGTGAGGCCTTCCTCAGCATTTAAGATTGATATTGCCAAAAGGAATCTGTCCTGTGGGGTAAGCTTTATGATGGATCACTGTTTCCATTCCCACATTAAATGTGTATATATATATCTGCTAGGAGGAGAGGGGGAGAGTATAGGGCTCTATCAAATAAATCCATGGTTTATTTTTTGTCATCTTCTGGGAATTCTGCCTGTCTTTATATACATCCATTTTGAACCTAAAAAAGTACCCCAAACTGAAAATGAGACATGAAGCCATGAAGAACATGTTGAATCCAATATTCTGCAGTCCTATGGGGGTGCTCCTGAAGGTGCAAACAAACCTACTTCCACTTTGACCTTCACTTTTTCCCTCAGCGGTAGCTTGGTAGATGTGCCAAAAATGAGCTTCGGCATCAGAAAGATCAGGGTTCTGTTTCTGCCATTTTTTTTTTTTTCCAGCTGTGACCTTGGCCAGACAAGTCTTGCCAATGTCCACTTTCCCTGGCTGCAAAATCAGATGTGGATCTTTGTAAAGAACAGACAGAAATACAAAGGGCCTAGAACCTAGAAGGCACACATTCACTGGCATTTAATCGCAATTTAAGTGTGGTGAGTTCCAGTGTTAAGGAGGATGTTTTAGTTAAGGAAGAGATGAGGGCTGTGGCTATCTGAGAGGAAAGGGCAAAGAAGGCCCCTATCGCCCCCTGGACCACATCCTAGAAGGTCAGTTGACACTGCAATGTCATCTTGCTCTCAGACCCATCCCTCTGAGCAGTGACGGGAAGTGCCAAACCCAGAGCCAAGGATTCCAGGGAGGCAGCCTGTGGAGAGGAAAGAACACTGGCTCTGAGCATCCCTGTGTCCATGTGGTCGGTTTACGCACATCAAGGGGAAGAATCATCAGAATCCACAAAAGAGAAAGAGAGAAGACTGAGGCGGGGAGGGGAAGAACCACAGAGTGGGTCCCTGGAGATTTCTGTGGCCCTGAGGTCTAGGTTAGCTTTCCCAGGAACACTAATTCCAGACAGTGTGATAGCATACAATGAACACAGGGTTTACACAGAGAACATAAGATATTGCTATGCCTACTATTTCAAATCCAAGAGTAAAAGCCTCTCTTTGAGCCTTCTCTGTTTATTTCATTTGGGTCATAGAGTAAAAATTTCAGAATCAAAATCTAGAAATTTCTGTTCAACTCTGATAAAACAATCTGATTTGTCAGAGCTTTGTACGACCTGTCCTGTTTCTGCTCTACACGGTTATGGTACTTCCAACTGAAGACACTGTAAGCTTGCACCCTGCAGGTCTGTCTACACCCCCGTTACCACTGGCAGCTGGCCTAAGGAAACGCTCTTGTCCTCTGATGAGAAAGGAAACCCAAGTATGTCCGTAAATCCATCCACACCACCTGCACTTTTTGAATATTCAATCCCATTTCAAATTAAATACCCACTTTTATGCTAGTTTCTGTGACTATGGGATGGTAATTTAGTTTATGGTATTGTTATTTGTACACTGTCACATAAAAAATAACACAAAGAACAAGTAATTTTGCTCCAACACTTGAAAAACTTTGTAATTCCCAAGCCAAAATGGAATTCAACATCAATAGCAATGTGTTTGGAAGTATTCCAGAATGCAAAAAGAACTTTTTCTTATTAAAAAACTGTTCTTTTTTTCCTTCTAAATGGCTGAAAGTAGAATAAAGAGCCTGTTTCCCTAGTTAATCCCACCCTAATTTACTTTCTTTCAAGTGAAAGGGTGATCTTTGTTAATCTCCCCACCTGGAATGAGAAGCACATGAACATGCCAACGACCATCCATAACTTGACGGCACACACAGCATGGCAGACACAGTTTTCATTTCATTTTTATAACAAATACTTTACAAAATACTTTTATAAAAAGATCTAAGAAATCTGTAGTGGTTAAAGAGAAATGTTTTTTTAAAAAGGGAAAATAATAAAGTGATGAATTATCCAAAAAAAAACGTATTCACATTATAGAAAGAACCACTTTCTTTCTGCAATAACAACATTCACAAAGATTCTGGTACAAAATGGTACAATCTTTCATGCTAAACTTTTGGTTGGAGGCCAAGCCATGTCATGCTCTGTTTGGCCAAGTGGCTCTCAAACCTCAAGGGAAAATGAAATGACACTTATGCATCTACTTCAGACTATCCTCCTGCCCACCCCCACCTCCTAAGTACTCTTCCCAATCCAACCCAGCTGGATTACCTAAAAGGTAATTCTCCAAAGAGTTATACACCAAAATAGTCACTTTGATCATATTTAGATGATGTGATTATAGGTGGTTTTCTTTATCTGTCACAAATAGCATGGCTATAAAAAAGAGAAAAAGCTACAGCAGGGCATTTTCCATCCTGAAGCAGAAAAGTTTATTCCCAATGGTTCCAATACCAAAAGATTACCATTTTCAGTGTTCATATTGATAAAATGAAACTATCACAGACTACTGGATGTGTTTATTCATTTGGCAGTATTTCTGGAGGGACCATTTTGTAATGGGCATGGTGCTGCCCCAAAAAAGCTATGACTATAAGAACTGCACAGCCACAAGCAGGCCTGTGAGGCCGCACAGGTGGGGGTCTCGTGTGCACAAGGGCGGGGAACAGAGAACAACAGTTAGGAAAGGTCTCTTCTAGACGGTGACAACTGAGCTCGGTCCAGAGAGAGGAGCAGGTGTTCATCTGGGAGGGAGAAACCAAGGAGACGTGAAACAGCAAGAAGCTTTCAAGTTGCTTTGGCTCCTTCGGGGCAGCAGAAAAGGAGGGCAGAGGGACATTATCCCATGAAGGCCGAAAGCTACTGAGGCCCACATGAAAAGAATTACACCTTCATTTCCAGGTAACAGAAAGTGGGTGTATCAAGCACACTTCTTGGGTAACTGAAAAAGTCGCACATGTGATGAAATGCTATCACAGAGCTCCCCCTCTTCATTCATTTACAAACCCCCGCCTCCCCAAGGCTCTGCCTGCACTCTACTCAGATTCAGCAAGGGCTCAGGAAACAACTTACGTGGTCTGTTTCACTTTTATTTTTTTATTTTTTATTTTTTTAAAGATTTTATTTATTTATTTGAGACAGACAGAATGAGAGAGAGAGAGCACATGAGAGGGGGGAGGGTCAGAGGGAGAAGCAGGCTCCCCGCTGAGCAGGGAGCCCGATGCGGGACTTGATCCAGGGCCTCCAGGATCATGACCTGAGCCGAAGGCAGTCGCTTAACCAACTGAGCCACCCAGGCGCCCTCTGTTTCACTTTTAAACTGGAGCGCAAGTCACCATATTTGAATAGAACTTCATGCCATACAGCAAATCACTCTGATGGAATAAAAATTACTTCTAGCTGTGGCATGTGACCAAAATAACTTTTATTTAACAATTCAGAGCAAACGAAACAGAATGAATGAAAGATCTATTACACTTCATGTGTGTAGTGACTGCCCGTTCCTTCCACACTCCTGGGCAGCCCCGTACCGCATCACAGAGGACTTGTCATACTGCAGATTAACAAAAATCCCTTTTCAGACTCTGGAAAAACTGGGCATCTCTCTCAAATACTAACAGCTCTCCATTTACTGATACAAAATAGCAACATGATTAGGAACAATCACCTTACTGACAAAGTACCTCTGTCAGTAATAAATCTTCCCTTCGCATTATCCCAGCATATACCAGATGTTCACACTTCCCTTTCAAAACATCAGGCCTCTCTCCCTTCCTTCACTACCTTCCTGTGCTCACTCTCATTCCCAAAATTCTCTTTGTCATTGCTCTATCACAGACACAGGAAGCATAGAGACGGCTGATTGATCCTCTCCTCCTCTCAGAGTGAACTGGGGTCCAGAGCGCTAAAGCATACTTCCGCCCACTGCTTCCTCCCCTACTGTGAGCATTATCTGTCCCACATGGGGATCTCAGGCTGGTTCCCTTCCTTTTCATTTGGAGAAAGTGACCATCCTCATCACCACCATTAATCAGACACCTGTCATGAAGCCGATCGTCCACCAGGCATTCACAGAATTAATTCATTTCATCCTATCCCATCCATTCTATCACACAACAGGGTCCATGTAGGAGCCCTATTTTACAGATAGAGAAACTAAGGCCCAAAGAAACGAAGGCACAGAGAGGTGTAGCAAACTGACAAATACTCAGCCACACAGTCAGGACCCAAACCCAGGTCCGTCAGGTTCAAACCATGGCTGGCCACACTTCTACTCACAACTGGCAAAGCAAATGACAGGAATTGTCCTATTCGTGTATAGTGCATATGGAGATATTGTGATCCAAAGCTGGAAGCCGAAGCGTCTGGAGAGTATACACCACCCAAGTGGAAAAGGATACAGAAAGGGCTGGGAAGTGGATTCTGGGCCCGACTGGGCCTCTGGTGGTGATGGGGATGGAGCAGTCCCTGCAGCTGGGGATGTGTTCTCCATCCCACCCCACTGGTGACTCCTGGGGCTTGCTGGCCAGGCAGAGACAGCAGAGGTCAGCTAGGAACCCCAGCTCATGAGAAAGCCCTGTGAACACACTAGGAGTAACTACTGGCAAGTACGAGCCCAAACAAGAGGTGAGTAAAACTGTGAGGGAAACCTAATTCTTTTATGGAGCTAGCCAGCCGGTCTCAGCCATGACTTGCAATAAGTTTTCAGGATGTTAAAAATAAGTGTGAACTCCAGCCACTTTAATGATGATGAAGCATGACCACTGGAAAATGAGATTTCCAACAGAGATACGGGAACTGGAGGCCCAGAATGGGGACAAGACACATGCACCGGAAACTGCCAGGCTCCACATGCCATCCAATCACTGCCCACCAGACACAGACACCTGCGATCAAAGTGCCACAGAAAGCCTCAGAAGCAGCCCTCTGAAAACAATCATGCCTCCCACTCGCATGACCCAAGATAAATGTGTGCTGAAAGAACAGAATGATCAAGCAATCCAAGGCAGTGATTCTTGCCTCATACTTCACAACCGCAGGGGCCTGCACGTGTGTGTGTCAGCGTGCAAGCACACACGTAAGGGTCGACAGTTTCCATCCTTGCTACTCACAGCGTGGTCCACTGTGGACAAGCAGCAGCACGTGATGGCCTGTTAGGAACACAGAATATTGGGCCCTACCCTAAACCTACTAAATGAGAAGAAGCATTCGAACAAACTCCCCAGGTGACTTGTGTGCATGTTAAAGTCTGAGAAACACTGGCCTATGTCTTGGAGACACACTCAAAGCAAGCTAAATAAAAACAAGACAAACTAAAGGGACCAATCTGTGATGAATGTCTCCTGTGCACTAGATTTGGTATTTACGAGAAATAACAAAGAGTGAGGCAGGATGAATGAGGTCAGCATCTGTCGTGTGATGCGACAGAAGGATTCAGGAATCTGCAATCCTCTTGTGATCTGGGCAGAACACAGTAAAGACAACCAAGGGGGAACAACTTTCTGACAGTCTTCATTGTGATATTAGTTATCAAACCAAAAAGTACCTATTTGCAGGGCACCCGGGTGGCTCAGTTGTAACTTGATTTCAGCTCAGGTCATGATCTCTGGGTCATGAGACTGAGCCCTGTGTCAGACTCCATGATGCTTAAGAAGACACGGAGTCTGCTTAAGATTTTCTCTCTCTCCCTCTCCCTTTGCCCCTCCCCCTGCTCGCTCGCTCTCTTTCTCTCTCTCTAAATAAATAAAGTCTTTTAGAAAAACAAATACCAAAAAGTACCTATTTGCATCCTCAGTAAAAGATGCTGGAGAGCCAGAAAGGGAAATTTTACTCTACACCCAAACCAGACATTACTCAGCTGGAATGATGTTAAACCCCAAATGAAACCACCAGAGAACATTTAAGAGGAACTATTTCTCCATCAAACAGCTCCAGTTAGAGGCAAAAATCTCCTCACGTCTCACCATAAGAAAGCAGCTGGAGGACTTCAGCAAAGACTGAACTTACACCAGACACTTAGAGGCAGTTGCTGAGCTTGCATATAACAGCGATGGTTTTGGCCTGGCAACCGGGACAAAAGGATCTCTTCCCAGGCAGGCTGCTTACTTCTGTTGGCCAAACCAGCTTTCAATAAAACATCAATAATTAAATAGCACTCAACTAAAATTACTAATGCAATATATGGACTGCGATGAGGGAGCTTCCCTCTTACTGCAAGGGGCTTGACAAATGCCCTGTGGGAAGCTTGAAAAACGTTATCAGAGATGACGGTTTTTTTTTTTTTTTAAGTCAATGCAAACACAAAATGCACACCATATCTGTTCATCAAAGTCCACAATTTGGCACCAGAACAAGAAAAGTCCATAATGCTTCTAATATGAAATCACTTGCCCTTACAGAACATATAAACAAAAAGTTACATTCTTCCAGAAAAATCAGCCACATAGAAGCCACCAGCAACTAAACACAAGGCAGCAAACTTAACTCACAAGGCCCGCTTTTAGGGAAATGACTCAGTGGTCAGAGCACTCCCCATACGCGAGAAGACGCTCCCTGCACCGGGAGGAGGGCACCACAGTGCTCTGCTCTCCCTCCTGGCTTTCAGTCCTGGGTAATGGGAAGAGAACAGAGCTCAAGGGTCAGGAGAAGAAGAGTTTAAGGTCCAGCTCTACGACTTACACTAAAGCTATCTCCATCTAGGATCTGAGTCTGCACAGGTCCTAGAACTTACTCATCAGTTAACAATGACAACAACTACACACAGTGCAGCCAGGATCAGAAAGGAAGGAGTAATAAAAGGAAGGAGACAGAGAAAGACAGAGAGCCTGAACTAACCCTCATAAATGGGAAAGAACTACATTAATGCAAAAATATCCTTCTGTACCCTTCCTACTTGAATCATCCAGAAACAAGAGCAAACATAACCTCTCTTTATGTCCCAGCTCTTCTCTTCAGGGTCAAGGTCTCTCGGAAGTGCCCAATCAGGTCAACTTTCTAGCATTAACGTGCTAATAAGAAAAAGCCGAATGCTGGAAGCAGGCCAATGCTCTCAGGCAACATACATGCACATTCATTCATTCTGGATCTGTGTTGTGGTCTATTTGTCTGTATGACCCGTGCTGGGCTGGAAGACCCTGCGGTAAGGAACTCAGGTGAACAGAAACAAAGATACAATTGCAATGGGCACCCTGCTCAAACTGCTTGGAGCTAACCCAAAACAGGTGTCTGCCAACCAGACCAGTGTTCAGGGAACACAACACATGTAAATGGAGCACTAAAATTCACTTGTACAGTAACTAGATGGAGAAAAATATATCCTGGTATTCTCCTTGAGAGGAGTTCTAAATGTAACTGGGAGGAATATACCAATAATTTCTCAGGGTAAAATGATCAGAGCTCCATGGGGCACATCAGATTAACAACAGATATCACTAAACTGCCTTTTCCAGTAAGGGTGAGCTCACCACCTGCAGGGCCCTTGTTTGGCTGAGTGAAGCATGCAAGTTCAGGGCCACAGCAGAACTGCTTGGAATAAGAGCGGGGAGGTAGAGTCCTGGTACCAGCAGCCTATCTCTCTGAGGCCCCAGGTGCTAAATAAATATCTCACTCTGAGGGGGCTCCTGTGGTCTCAGGCTGACCCCACATGGAGAAAGAGGCCAGTGAATGACTGAGCTATTCATTCAACAAATATTGAACGAGCCACACTTGGTCTATAAAAAGGCACTGAGTGGGGCACCTGGGTGGTACAGTCAGTTAAGCAACCAACTCTTGGTTTCTGCTCAGGTACTGATCTCGGGCTTATGGGATTAAGGCCCGCGTCAGGCTCCGAGCTCAGCGTGGAGTCTGCTTAAGATTCCCTCTCCCTCCGCCCCTCCCCACTCATGTGCACGCTCTCTCTGATAAATCTTTAAAAAAAAAAAAAAAAAAAAAGCTGCACTGAGTAATGTAGTAAAAACAAAAAATCAGCAAGATATGGTTATTCTGTAGACTTTTATCTAGTTATTGTCTAGACAAAGACGGGCCTATGATTTAGCAACAAAATGGAGGTGTTGGGTGCCTCGATGGTTGCCTAGGGGACAGGGTTGAGTATCCAAGGCTTCACCAAGAAAGATCATAAGCTGTCGCGGACAGTAGGGGCTTTGCAGAGATCCCGAACCATTCTTTCTTCTTATCGGATACTTAGCACTGCTCTGTGGTCTCCATCTCTAATGTGTCAGAAGGAAGAATTTCACACCAGAAAAAAACAGGGGGAAGGGATGATCTCACAGCAAACCACTGAGAGGAAGGAGGAAAAAAAAGGGAAGAGGGTCTGGAAGGGCAGTTGGTACCACTGAATTTCTACCATGCAGACCACGACAGAGTCACACAATGGAAGATTTCTCAAGTTCTGTAACGAAAATCACCAGGAAAACTGCCATGTCCAACGTTTCATCTCATGGATGTATCACTGAATTTCTGAAGAAAATCGCTAACTCCACAACTGCTAATTTATTTTCATTCTGAAAACAACCCTTGCAAAACAGCTGCTAGAAGGATCCAGCTCCACTACAACCTAGTCCTTTTGTTTTCAAATTCTTTATGTGTTAATTGAAATTACATGTATCACAAAAAAGATACTGTGCCTCAAGAAGACAAGCTGAAACGCCTGCACCTACAGAAATAAAAGGCCCCCTGGTATAAAGGAAAGAAAACAGGCTTGGTGGTCTACACAGGACATGCAAGTCAGGTGTCCCCCTGCTGGGAGAAACAGCCTCAACGCTCTAGGCCCAGGGAGGGCACCGGAGACCAGGGCAGATGCCTGATTCGTGGGAGGCGCCGGTGAACCATGAGGTGGCCTGCCCGGTAGAGAAATGGTTCTCAAACTTTTGGGTCTTAGGACCCCTTGACATTCTTAAAAATAAAAGACCCCAAAGATGTTTGGTTCTCTTTTAAAGTAGGTTGTATCTATTGATATTGGCTGCAGTAGAAATTAGAACAGAAAATATTCCAAACTCAAAAACACACATTTAACTAGCTGTCAGAGGATGACACTTTCACACATCATGTGGCCTTTAGAAAATTCTACATTTCTGACAGAATAAAAGTGAAAAAGGCAAATAAATAATGCTTTAGTATTGTTATGAAAATAGTTTTGATGCCACCGAGTCACTGAAAAGGTCCTGAGACCACCACAGATCCCAAGACCATACTTGGAGAACCTTTATAATAGGGGCAGTGACAAATAGCTCAGCCGTCAAACTCACTCCAGAACTTGTATCAGCAAATAAGGAAAGGCCTGGCCAGTCAATAGGAAATAATGGCACGGGCCAGTAAAAGGACAAAAAGGATTCCTAAATATTTTACAAGATGTTCATTTGTTTTCCAAGCTGAATTACATTTTTAAAGTTTGATCTGGCATCTAATTATATGACAATGATCCTATTAACTCCAAATGAATGGTGCATGCTGCAAACAGATTATACAAATATCAGTGGGGGGGGGGGGTGGTGCCTGGGTGGCTCAGTCAGTTCAGTGTCGAACTCTTGATCTCAGCTCAGGTCTTGATCTCAGGGTCGTGAGTTCAAGCCCTGTGTTGGGCTCCACACTGGGCATGGAGCCTACTTAAATAAAAAAAAATTAAATAAATAAAAAAGAAATACCCATTGGTATAACTCCTATATTAACTGGCAGTTGGAGTCATTTCCTGTACCAACAACCACCTGCCTCTGATCCCCCTCAGTGATAATGCAACATGCCACTTTTTGAGAAATAAAGTCTCCACCGTGTAACAAAAATGAATACACTTCAAAGAGAAACTCTGTTATAAATTCTGAATGCGAATTAAGCATGCTAGTCCTCCCCACATAATCAAATCCTAACATGTCCATGATAATTACCAGAACCCCCCCAAAAATGTTAGTGCAATGGACTGAAAGTTTGCATCCACCCTCACCCCGTCCCCCTGCCCTAAATTCATATGTTGAAACTCTAATCTCCTACTGTGGTGGTGTTAGGAGGTGAGGCGTCTGGGACATAATATGTCATGAGGATGGAGCCCTCATGAATGGGATTAGTGCCACATAACAGGGACCTCACAGAAACTCCCTGTCCCTTGCACCATGTGAGGCTACAGCAAAGCCAGAAGAGGGCCCACACAAGAGACCGTACTGGCATCCTGACCTGGGACTTCCAGCCTCCAGAACAAAGAGAAACAAATTTCTGTTGTTTGTAAGCTGCCTGGTCCGAAGTATTTTTAGCAGCTTGAACTAAGACAGAACTAGAGTCCTATCAGGAAATAAAAGCTAGGGGTGCCTGGCTGGCTCAGTTGGTAGAGCGTGTGACTCTTGATCTCCAGGTATTATGTAAAAAAAAAAAAAGGGGGGGGTGTTGGGGGGGTAAGAGATAAAAGCTGGGTGTGTACAGAGTTGGTAGGTGGGAAGTTTCTTTCCATTCCATGAAAATTAAAGTACTAAAGGCTGGCAGAACCTTACCCACAGCTTCTCAAGGAGCTTCTGTTAACACCTCTTTTCTTGTATTAACTTTTTTATAATAACCTCTGCTCCCAACCTGAAAACTCCCCTTTCACCAAAACATTCTGTCCTAAGTTAGAACAGTGGCCAGCCTGGCTAACAGGACCCCCTTGAGCCTATAACTTAATCTACACCTAAAAGGGTGAGGACGGCTTCCCCATGGGATGGCCTGAGTTTACAGCTACCACTTACACTGAGCAGTTACCACTTGCCGGTGTAGCGCATACGGTGCCCAGCGGCCTGATCTCGGTCCAGCCTCCCACCATCCTTGCAATACCTAGTATGCCCATCTGACAGATGGAGAAACAGGTGCAGAGGGGTGAAGTGGCTTGTCCTGGGTCATGCGCTGAGGCACTGGGGGATCAGGCCATCCAGGAGCTCACGATCCTTCACTGGCATCTGCTCCCACCACCCCCCAACAGCAGCCCCACACAATAGGACAGCATCCACACTATAGCTAAGAAAGCACACTCACAGCTGATGCAGACAACAGGCGCCTCGGGCACAGAGACGTTAAGTAACCTGCCCAGAACAGCACAGTAAGTGGCAGTGGCAGACATGGAACGTACCTACCTCTTATGGTGACTGTGAGGTTCAAACAAGCGCATGCAGTTAACTTAGAATAGTATGTGACAGCAAGCACTTAATAAAAATGAGCCGCTCAATTAAAGTACTCTGCGTACCGGGGAGGCCCAACACAGTAGCCAGCACCAGCCGAAGATGTGCGTCCAACAAAAAAAGAGGGGGACCCTCCTCCAAGAACATTATCCCAATGACTCCCAAATAGCTTTGGTGCCCACAGCCGCCACCCCCCCCCCACGCCCAGCAAACATTCTGCACCACCTCCAGTGACTCCAGTTGGTCCTGCCCACGCGGGTGGAACTGTTCCAGCCCGCAGCTCCAACAGACCACAGACCAGGTCATCTGCTGCTGGGCTCCTACTGCGGGGTGCCTGGTCCAGAACTGGGGCTGCTGGCCTGACAATCGAACTCCCAGGGTGCGGGCAGGGAACAAAACAGCCGAGTACTAAGGGGCACTGATTCCCCCACCTGAGGACAGAGTGGGAAATGAATCCTCAAGTTCAAGGAGTTCTAGGTAAGCTTAACAAATACAGAGTAACTCTTCATCGGGAAGGCTTTTAAAGGAAAAATATGGTCTTTGTCAAGGAAAAAGCCAGAAGACTCGAGTCACCTCACCAGGAGCCATTATTTAACCAGCACTCACCCTCTGTGAGCTTTTAAGCAAGTTACCTTCTCTGAGCTACTGTTTCTTCACTGGTACCCCACAAAGTAAGATAACACACACACAAATTCTTTGTAAACCGTAAGGTGCGGTACACACATAAGATGCTGGGAATCTGTTCAGCTGTTAAAGGACTGTGCTGTGGAAAAGATGTGGACAGATAATTTAGGTCTTTGTGGAGAGCAAGTTCTTAGAGCCAGCAAATTTACACGTTATCTTGAGTAGAGCCAGGGAGCCAGAGGAGACATAACCCCCAAGAATGGGAAGTGGGGAGGGGGGAGGGGCAGCCCTGGGAAGCGGAGCTACCTCAAGGCTCAGCGCAGGGCAATTCTCTCCCACTGGTAAACAGTGTTGTATTCGATTAATTTCTAGAACTTTAAAAATTGTTTTTCCTTCCTGACAAAACCTTCTCAGGTTCAAACATGAAACTAAATCAATTGCTCAAAACAAAACGCAACATGATGATCAGTAAGCGTTTAAATCAATAAAAGCACTAATTTAAAGAGACCTGTCTGGTCTGTGCCCTGAAGTGGGCGGCGGCTACAACCTCAGGCTGACAAGAGATCTCAATGATTGGAAAAATGAGGTGGTTGAATACCATGATTTCTAAGGCTACTACTTCTGGCTCTAAAATGCCCAGATTACATGATTTCCCCTAAACTCCTCCTACAAGTCTTGAAATTCCTCCCAGCTCCCCTTCCTGGTCAGTCCTACAGATAATACTTCTCCCAGACTCTCCTATCCTCAATTCTTACACACACAGAACTACGTTCACCTTGCCCTAGAATCTTCAAGGCCCTCCAACACGCATGTGTGTGTGGGTGTGCATTCATTCAAATGGGGTTCATTCTATTGATTCCCAGGGTTTGGAAATCCACAAAGGGATAAAACAAAGTCCTGTCCTCAGCAGTAATTCCACAGGCTTGGAACCAACAACTCAACTCAGTGGGCTCTGCATGAAGAAAAGGCCGGAGATGGGAGCGACCCCAAACAACGGACTGTTTTCCAATCATCACGTAGTCCTGAGAAAAAAAATGAGTGGCTGCAAAGCAAAGGGGGAACTTTTCAGGAAATGAAAAGCCACCCCATCTTCCCTGAGAGGCAGAAGACAGACTAACGGAGCAACTCAACCTACAAGAGAGTCAGGTGAGGTTAGGCACTCAGGGAGAGACCACTACCGCTGCAGAAGTAAACACAAATTAACTCACCCTGGGTAACAATTTATGCTGGGTGTAGAGCAAATCTCTCTCTCTCTCCCTTCATTCTATAATGTTTCCAGGGGAAAGGGCAGAAATTAAGTATGTGACAACTGCTATTTTTGGTATTCACACTCTTGTACTCAATGCATAAAATGTATATATATTTTTGAACAATGAATTTAAAATGTTTCCAATTTCAGGTCCACATTCCTTTGAACAAGCTGTGGGTCCAACAGGCCTGGTTTGAAAATGAGCTCTCCCACATACCACAGCTGGGGTCGGGGCATTCACAGATCTTATCTCAGCATCTCTTCTCTCCCTATAAAATGGAGAAACTCGTACAAAGCTGTTTTAAGGATTAGAAATATTTACCTACAGAATTTAGCATAGTACTAGGCTCCAAAGAGAAGCTTAATAAATTGTGGCTACTATAATATTATAATGGCTCCTGAATGTTTAACACAGCTCAATCACCGCAATGGATGCTGAAACTTTCCAGAAGGCTTTATATAAAATACTAGGTTTGGTTTTTTTGGAAGGGGGCTGTTACGGAGTGGGTTTTTGTTTTGTTTGTTTGTTTTTGCTTTTGCTTTTGGGGTTTTTAAAAAACTAGTATTTAGTATAATTTAGTAATGCCACATGGTTGTGGGGGGGTTGCTAACAGATCGAGCTAAGTCACTAAGTCAAGTGATTTAGTGACATGATGTGTTAAGGCAGGAAGTGAAACTGACACTAAGCTCTCAACTGACAGCTCCAGAAGAAAGCACGCCCACCACCCACAGCATGCCTGGGTAGGCGCAGGGCACCAGGAAGGCCATCCTGCTCCCCAAAATGGATATATGATTCAAGTGTCACAATGTCAGGCTCCCGACCATTACTCAGCTTGCAAGAGTAAGCCTGGGCGAAGCGCCTACAGTGTCCAGCACCAGAAGTGGACTGACCAAGCAGCAGTGTGAGATCCTAGGTAAGAAGTGCAAGCAGAGCAATCAGGAACTTGGCACCTCTCCGAGTCTCTGTTTCCACGATCTATATAACGGGGACCTGAGAATCCACCTCCTAAGGCGGAGGCAAAGATTAAATTATGCAGTGTCTTTAACTTGGCACTGTTTCTAATGGTTCACTGGACTGACATATGGGGAGAGACAGCCGGCTACACTGTAAGGTGTGAGGGGATGCCCATGCTCAACACCTAAAACTACCTCCCAGTCGCCTCCCCACAATGCCTGAAAGCCCACCATTCTGTTGTGTCAGGGTATCACGCACTGTTAGAAGTACATAAAGCTCTGGGAGGAGGGAGCTGCCATCGTGCCTTATCACATCAATGCCTTTAGGTGAATCATCAGTGACATTTTCTTCCAGGAGAGTTACCCAAAAGCAGATTTTGGTAAGGAAGATATATCATGGTGGGGTGGGGCAATCACAGTGGGGTGGGGAGGAGAATATCCTGGGACCCTAAGAGGAAGGAAGAAGTCTTAAAGGGGCAGGAGGATGAAGTAGGGTACCAAATGGGCAGGGATGGTACCAATCATGGAAAGACCCTGGGCCTCAGAAACACAAACTCCAGTTTCCCCACTGACTACACACCCGGGTCAAGTCACTCTCTCTCTCGACTCAATTTTCTCATCTGAAAAAGTGAAGTGAATACTGTTTACTTTCCCGATGCTCTGAGGATTTTATAAGATATCACATGTAAAGTACTTAGCAGGGAACCCAGCACATTCTACCAGAGTAGACCCTGATTTAAAGAAGTCCACTCTATGCTGAAATCCCTCTGAGAAAAATAATCCAGAAAGATGCTTCTTGGACTTGCCAGGGAAGCAGAGACCTGACACGTTCAGAGGCAATTTCAGACTTAAGAATGGGCCTCTCTGAAACCTCTGGAACTGAAAAAGCACCACCCCAGAAAAACAGTCGTGACTGACTTTCCAGGTTAGCCCAGGAAAACCTCCTTACAAACCTATAATGTACCAAAGTCACATGACAAAGTGATGGGGCTCCCTAGCAAAGGGCCATCTCAAGGAGAAATGTGAAATACAACTGGCTTCTAAAAATTCATGTGCCTACTCTCAGAAAAGACAAGTTAAAGTTGCTTTTGGCACCTTCTCCTCCAGAGCCTCCTTCCCTCAGGCTGCTCCCAAAGCATGGACCCCAGAGCCCCCGCAGGCTCACCTCACTTCTGGAGGAGCGCCCTCCCCAAACATCCCCCTCCATACTTCTCAGCCAACCGTTAGGTAGAAAACAATCCAACTAACTCATAACCATGTATGAATGATGTGGCAGTATTTGGGTCTGCAAAAGATACTTACTAACCCAAAAAAGTTTCTCCACTGGAGAAAAGGTCCCCGGAGTTAATCAAGAAAAGTAAAACTGTGGAAGCAGCCAGGGAGAAAGGAGAGGAGCCCTCTGTGGCTAGGTAACAGCCTGGTTGGGAGCCGGACTCCATGTCTGGTCTTCTACTCGTGCCCCCTTTCCGCAGTGAGTGCTATTTCTGTGTTTCTGAACCCACAAACTTACTTCCCTGGGAAGCGGGAATTTCAGCAGAGAGGCCGTACGGGGCCAAGAAGTCACTACAAAGGGGCTGGCAGGCCGGTAAGGCGGAGCTGCCCACTTCCCCATGACATTGAGATGACCATGGCTCACAGTTGTCCACTCCGCTAAGCAGACAGCTTGAGAACAGCCACACTCGCTATTTCTCTTCATTCGACTCACGATGACTTTAGCACATGACACACAAGTGAGGGCAAGAGCACACCCAAAGCCCACGGTTTTCCTTCGGAGAAACTTTTAGGTCAAGGCCTCACTCAAAGCTGTCTGTGTGTGGAGAAAAGCGCTTCCACAGACTGCGCAGGGCTAGAGGTGACACAGACCACCTTCCACAGGGGGTTGTGGCAACATGACAAGTGTTTCAGAAATTTATGAACAGACCTGGCTTTTGACCCGGTAATTCTACTTCTAGAACTCTATCAACACCTGTGCAGATAGTGACAGATACAAATATCCACTGCTTTCTCTTCAACAGCGGGTCCTCCTTTGGGGCAACTGCTGAGCCAACTGTTTAAAACACACAAACTCCTCAGTGGGGGCAACTTGAGGGAAGGAGGGAAATACCCTTAGTATAATGACATGCCTTATAAAATGTTACTGAAGACTTTTTAATGATATGGGCAAATGCTCATGATGTGTTAAATGAAAATAAGCCGGATACAGTTATCTGGAAGAAGTAGCTGAAGTGATGGAAGTAGTTATCTCTGGCTGGTGGGATTACGGACTTTTAATTTCCTTTTTTATGCTTTCCCCTAGTTTTCTACAAAGGGAATGCATTCCTTTTATTCTTTACTATGAAAAAGCTATGAGGAAGGAACAAAAGTATGTCAAGAATAGGCTGCAGCACATGCTAAATGACACCAGAGAGATGCAATCACCATTACCCAACTCTACAGGACAAACAACCCAGTTCTTCAACAAAACATTGCAAGAGGGGAAAAAGAAAGGGTTCCCACAGATTAAAAGAAATGTTAAATATGCACCAGCCAATTTCCTATGGATTTCATTTAGCTCCTGATTTGACCAAACCATTTAAAGGGGGGGAAAATCTCTTAGAACACTGAATATGTAATGATCTTAAGAAAACTATCTTTTCTGCAGAAGTAATAATGGTAATGTGGTTCCTCCCTGCCCCTCCCCAAGTCCTTATCTTTTAGGATACTTAGAATGAAATAAAACATTATCTAGGATTGATTTTAAAAATCCGGGGTAAAGGTAAAGATGAAAACACTGACCAAGAGCAGATCACAGTGAAGCTGGCTGACAGCTATGTGGAGGCTCACACCAGCCTCCCTGCTTTTGCATAGGTGTAAAAGTTAAAAAACCAACAAACGAAAACAGAAACAAAGCAAAAATCCACTTGAAGGACTGAGCTATGAAGGAAAAAAAAAAAAGAAACAGGATCACAAAAGATCTATGTGTATGTACGTACCCAGAGAAGAATCTAATAATACAAACAGTAAAATCTATGGGTTTTTTTATTCAAAAGATATTCTTTCAGTTAGAAATTACTTGACAAAACATCTCTCACCATGTAAGCCCGTCTCTTTCAGAAAGAGGAGGCTGGTAACAGAGCTCAGCCTCAGCATGCTTTTTCAGTCCTGTGACCAATAACAAATCATTTTAACTTTCTGAGCCTCTGTTTTCTCGTCTCACAAATGAGGAAAAGGTGCCTCTGTTGCCTAAAAGTGTTGTGCGCCTGAAATGAGACAACACATAAAAAAGTACATGGAAAGCGGTTCAGAGTACAAAAATGCTGGAGAGTAAACGCAGAGCACAATTGCTCATTAAATCATATGATTCACTACTTGCCACTCAAAGAAGAATGAGAGGTCAACTCTTTCTGAAAATACCAATTCTCTCATTAATCCCTCTGATACTACATCATGAATTGGCTGCCCCCGATTAGGGATGTACATTATCTAAATTTAAATGCCTCCCACTCAAAGGAAACAAATGAGGGGAAAATGCTTTCCTTTTCCACTGGCAGAAGCGTGTCTTGTTTGTGTGTGTATATGTGTATTTGTTTCCACTAAGAAAGTAAATGCTAGCCTGACTCGCTGCCATTCCCCTGCACTTTGTAGCTAAATCACCACAAAGTGAGGCTGCATGGTAGAGGGAAGGTGAGGGCTATGGAGCCCTACAGACTTAAGTCTGATTCCTGGCTCTAGCATGCACTAGCTGGGCAATGTGAAGGTGAGAAATAATGTATGTAAGGTACCCAGTACAGAGCTGCGAACTCAGAAAGTGAGAGCAATCACTGTTACTGAACTCACTGACCCCACAAAAGCCTGCAGGTTGCAGACACCAAAAGGACAGACCAAGAATCTGACTCAGCATCCAGGTCTGCCATAAATCTGTGGTACAACCTTTGGGAAATTTGGTAATGGAGGGTTTTTCCAATTGCTCTATGCAATCAGTAGCCACATAACTAAAGTACAGAGGTAGATACCAATATCTGGAAAAACTTTACCAGATCTGCCTCAACAATTATAAATCAAATAGCTTTCCTATAATCTTATTTTTGTCAAATTTCTGAGTGCCAACTAGGTAAAAAGAAAGGGAGGGGGATCCCTGGCCGCAAGGTTCTTACAATCTACTAAAAGTGAAGACATGTATGAACGTAGTACATAATTTAGTTCATTAGCCAATCAACGACAAAATTATCCTAAAATCAGAGGGAAATATGCTATTTCCATGGCTATCCAGTTGGTATTTTACCCTATCAGGAAGTTCTTATTCAACTCTAACCTAAGTATCTCATGCTTCAGCTGAAGCCTATTTCCTGACTGTTCTATTTCATTAGTATTCCATTCAGAATATAAAGCATTTTTTCTTGAGAACAAGTCGGAGGTAGAAAGAGCCTGGTTTGGGCTGAATCCTTTCTAAGCCTAGCCTGTCATCTGTGAAATGGGGAAAACAGCACCCATCCCCACGAAGCTGCTGGAAGGACTGAGGGAGATGATATATGGAGGACATCCATCACAGCACCGAGCACAGGGTGAGTGCTTCATTGTAGTGTTCGCAGATCCTGAATTTGTTCAAACTCTTCAACACAAAATGAGGATGCCTTGGGATGGTGACGGCATTATTTTGACTTGGCACCATTTTATTTACTGGGAGGCAGTGCATTCACTTGCATTGCTATGAAAAATATTACCATTATTCAAGCAGCAGCTGCTGCTGGCCCAGCAATGAATGCTTATTTTGATTTGCACTTTGTGGAAATAAGGAGTATCTAATTTTATGTAAGTGCTATTAACATGAATAAACATTACAAAGAAAAGGAAATGGATTTCATAAAAAAATGATTAATGAAACATAAAGGAAGACTCCGTTTCAAAACAATGAAGTCCAGTCAGCTAGTGCTCGAATTTTATTTTGTGTGTAACTGGTCAGTGAAGAAGCCACTTACTGGAAGGAAAGCTGTCAGCCCTCATCAGACCTCCATGCAGTTCTGTTATTTAACACTGGGTGCAGGCCAAGCAAACCAGAAAGTTTCCCAAACAGAGCCTAGCTGCTCTGCAGAGTCTTCCATCCATCCTGGGTATCTAGGGAGGATTATTTTTGAGCACCATGTCATCACCGTGGATTTAAATGGCAATGGGGTGTTTCTTCTCTACCCACACCCTGTGTGGAATGTTGGTCTTTCTTGACCACATCAGGAAAGCTACAACTAGGCAGCACAGTGCTCTGACCACAGCCCTTCAAAATGTCCCGAATGAATACACTGCAGAAGGGTCAAGAGGAGGTGAGATTTGCAGAGGGAATGGCAGAGAAGTAAACATCTTCCCGGTTTCGCTGGATGCCAGGCATGTAGCTGTCTTACCTTCCCCACTGGTTCTCTTGATAACCCTGTGAGGTGCTGTGGTCTCCATTTTGCTCTCACACCAATGAAGGATGAAGACAGTGGGGCTAGAAGATCCAGATCCTAGTCCCAGTTTTGCAGTGTGATCTGGGTGTACAAAAAGGGAGCTTCCCTATCCTCTTAACTCTTCTCTGAGGATCACTATCATACCCAGTCCTTGACGAAGGCTCAGACTCACCCATCACGTAACCCCAGAAACCTAGCCAAAGCTGACTGGACTAGTGGTGGTATCCTGACCCAAGCTGGACCAGTCCAATCCTTCCAGATATGTGAATCAGCTACAGAGACTCAGCTGGGGGGGGGGGGGTGGGCAATGGAGCGAGGGGGCAGGTAGGGCCTGGGCTGCCATCTCCTGCCATCTTCCCAGAAGAGAATCTCCACATTTCCTACCATTCTTGCCCCTCATGTTCCAGGAAACAGCCCCATGAGTCCTTAAAGCAAGTCCTCATTGTGCTTGAACTAGCTGTATTTTGTTTTGTTGGGGGGGGAGGTGAAATCTGTTACTTACAATGCAGAGCCTAACTTCATCATCCCTAGAAAAGAGGAGTTGAACCAGATGGTCTCTAAAGGCCTTTTCCAGCTCTGTGCAATTTATTTTATAATACAGTCATCAGGTCAGGTGCTATGCTGGGCACTGGGGACATGGCCATCCTTGCTCTCGCCCCTGAGCATAATGCTACAGAAATACAAGGTATCCAAGCTGTATTAATAACAAAAGGGCTTGGAAGAGCTTCTGTTCTCCATCCAAAGCACATGGGGCAGTTAAAGGGATGATCTAGCTTGACTTAGCCAACTCTGCTTTCTTTAGCAGTTGGTACCAAAATGCAGTTGCTGGTGCATGAAGTCTGGTTTTGTTTTTCTAGCTTCTGGGAGGCTGAATTGGGTGCTGTCTTATCAGAGGGACATATATTCCAGTTCTCTGGGGAAAATTACACCATAGCCACAGCATTAAAATTCAGTTCTTACGTAAGTGACCACAAACAGCACCATGACACAGGGCCACTCCGAATGGGCTCTGGGCTGGAAGAACCTATTGTGACCTCTCAGATTCCGCTAAGACCAAGTGGGGTGAAGTGCCTCCAGATCTGACCAAACCCCTGCCTCACAAATAATTAGAACTCATCTTACTGACACTGAAAAGAAGCTAGGAGACACACTGAAATGTAAATCCAAGGATAAGTCCTTTTCACTTTAAGGTGCCTGCCTCCAAACCAAAATAGAATTCCTTGTGGTCTCGGAGCTTCAAGCTGTAATCAGGAAAGCATACAACACAGCTGCCACGCTCTGTCCCACTCAGAGCCAAGGCATAAATGCTTCCCCCCGCACCTCCCCACAAATGACCGGAATCAAATACCTGCATTTATTATGTAACAGAGAAAGTGGCTCCTTACCCCAAAGCCCCAGCAAAAACCAAATGGGACAGCACTGTCGTGGCTTTGACACACCAGTGGAGGCAAAAGAGGGGGCGGGGGCAGAAAGAATCGGCAGGCGCAAAGGAAGCACGCACAGTGGGGCTGCACCAGAGTACAGCCCGTCAGGCTGGCCTGGGTCAGCGGAGGCAGCACTGGTCAGCGGTTCCCTGACTCCAGAGGAGCCCCACCAAAAGCTGCGTACAGAGTAAAACTGAGCTGTCAGTCTGCTCCAGATGAAACTGGCTTTGACCATGCGCCCCAATGATGCAAGTGTTAGTGTTCCCCCAGTCCTCCCTCCAGTCCCATCTGCACTTCCACCATCCAGTTCCTCGGAGGCACACAGCGGGCTCCGTCATCTGACCTCTTCATCACCCACCGTCCTGAAGAGTCGACCAAGTCTTGTCCTCTCAGCTACACATTCAAGGGTCTACTCCAATAATAATGAACAGCAACGGCACGAGGATAGTAAGCATAGTTATTTCTAGAGCACTTACCATGGCAGGCACTATCCTAAGAGGGAGGTATGATCCCCATGAGGGAACTGAGACACAGTAAGGTTCGGAAACTTGCCTGACAAAGACTCCAAGATAACAGGGCTGCAGTTAACCCAGGTAAGGGAACCCAAGCTACTGGCTCACAGGGGAGAGAACTCTGCCCATCTCCCTATCAAGGAATGCCTCTCACCTCTTTCCCCCCCACCCCACAAAAGGAAGGCTGACTCATCTGACTGGTCAGACGCTGACATTCATCAGGCCACATTTTACCAGTAATGAAGTCATGTGATTAGTACCTCGAGTGTCCTATCTCCTTTAACACTCAAATCAATGCCATTTTTTTTTTATCAAATGAGGAAACCGAGGCTCAGACGCAAAGTGGTCTCTAGCCTATCACTTACTCATGTTTAACTACTACATGTGGGAATGGCTCAGGCCAATGTCTGGCTCTAGCCCCCAAATGACTAGGTTACATAAATGGAAACCACCTCTCTTGAGGCTCCCTTGACTTGCAGACATAAAGGCAAAAGTCTGGGTAGTGTTTGAACATCCAGGACCACGATGCTTCTGATGAAAGCCTCCTAACTTAGCATCAGGGGAGGCTGCTGTGGCCGCACAGCGTACCTCCTGAGACCAAAATTTACACCAGCAGACTGGCTAGCAAGACCAGGTTCCTAAATTCAGGTTTACTCTCCTCTCCTCTGATCCGGAAGCAAGTTTTAGAGAGAAATCCACCACCGTGTACAAATAGCCTCCATAGCCATTTTGGAGAGCACAGTGCAGAGAGCATGGGCTGGAAGTTGAGAGAGACCTGAATTCAAATCTCTGCCCGATTTTGTTCCCACCCTCGGCTTCAGTCTCCACAACAGGGTGAAACTAGGTCTACGTGGGTCCTCATCTCTCCTGAGCTCTCTCCCATGGGGATACACAACTCGAAGGTTCTTCTAGCAAACCAATCACAGGAATGAGATCATATTTGATTTTCCAACTACAGGAATCTCTAACAGGCAATCCGAGGACCTGATCAGCAGAATATAATCAGTGCTACACCACTGAGCTGATATATTTCGACCAAAACCAAAGACAGTTGGCATGAGAGGTATGCCGAACCACGTTATTAAGGCGTCTATTAATTTTTATGAAATACTGCAAGTGATTATTAGACTCCCATCACCACTTTCATGGGCCCCTCAGAGATCAGGCTCTTAGGCTGGGAAGCACCCGACTAGACTTTCTCCAAGCTCCATTAGACTCCGATGTCTAGTGATTCCCAGCACCCAGCACAAAGGCAGGGCTATGGACAACCAGGAGGCCAGAGGCAGACAGCCAGAGTCCTGCAGCAACCCCAACCAAGAGCAGTGATTCTTTGGCCAGGGCTGTGGGCAGCTCGCAGGCAAAGACAGGCTGGTCAACAGTCCCAGACTAAGTATGCCAGGGGAGAGCAGGAAGCCATTGGGCCTTTTCCACTTCTGCTGAGCCCAGGGAGGACTGCTGGCAGCACCGTTTCTAACTACAAACAGCAGAAATTCCGAGAGCCATCCAACAAGAGGTCTTTGAAGAACAGAGAAAAGGAGCTGTCTTTGTCTTTCCCTTTCTTCTCTACCCCAAACTCTTTACCTCTGGCACTAGAAATCAAGTATGGATAAGAAAAATCAGTAGATATCATTTTTACGGGCCCTGAAAGAAAAAAACAAAATTAAACAAAAAACGAGCGGACAGGAAGCACAAAAGATGGTGAAATACAGAAGAAACAAAGGATTTTAGATCCAGAGATCCTGCGTTACGCTGGTCAAGTAATTTACCTCTCTGAGCCTTAATTTATTCACATGTAAAAGAATGATAAGGACGCTACCACAAAGGCATTTTATTAGATAGCACATATAGAAAATATTTTTTAAATCCTAAATATGTATATAAATGGCAAACAGCATTAGCTTGGAATACCCGGCTAACAGTTGGAGCCCGTTTTAGAAAAAACATGAGTTCTGGTACGTAAAGGAAATTTCCTTCTCTCATTGCTTCTGTAGGCAAATAAACATATTCTTCATTCACTGACCTTTGCTGCTTATGTCCAGAGAAAACTCACTCTCAATACCTCTGAACTGGATCAAAGGTTGGACCACAGAGCACGAATTCTGTGTAAGATAGCAGCATCAAGGGGAGACTTACCTTTTGTTGTTTTATCTTCAAGAGGTTAGGGACAAAGAAAGCATATTATTTTGACCTCAAACAATGCATAAAACTAACCCTGTTTTTATCGAAACTCTGCCTGAGATTTACTTTTAAGACCATAACCAACTTTAGCATCTGCTACATAAACTAGCACTTGCTGCTTAGTTTATCGGCTTTCAAAATTTAAGAGAAGTAATGCGATTGCATTCTAGAACACTTGGAGCTGATGAATGAGATCAGACTTTAGCCCTATGTATGAGATTCCACAGGTAACACTGGAGAACCTAAAACCATTTATCAAAGATTAATGACCTCTTGTCATCAGCATAGAAGATGATGCCCAAATGAACATGAGTAAAAATTAAAAACTTGGAGGGTGAAGAAACACATAAAGATGAAGTCTGACTAGCATGCACAGGGATGTTACAGAAATGGGATTCATGCCCAAATCTACTACTTACTATGTGTGTGCCCTTGCGCGAAAGATTCAACTGTGGGAAGATGGGTCAAACATAATAATAGGGCACATGTAAGCATTAAATAATAGTAGGCACGGGGCTTGCACATTGTAGGAACACTAATAACTGGTAACTATAAGTCACTACGAAAGAGGAATGGATCTGCATTCCACACCTTCATTCGTTTCTTCGTTCTTCAAACATTTCTATGGCCTCAGGAAGGACTAAGCACATCATGTGTATATGTTAAAACAAGTGAACTTCTAATGCAAGACCCACACTTCAATGAGAGCTCCCTTGAGAAAACTTTTACACGGTGCACTTCTTATTGGCAGGGTTGATCACCTTAGTATCCCCAGGGCCTAACACACTGCTGGGCACTGGACAATTTGTATACTGATTGGATGGTAATTTGAGTGATTCACCTTGCATTATTGGGGTGAATGTCCTAATATCATTTCCCCCACCTGCAAACTGCCCCTTTCTACCCTGTTAAGAATGACAGCCCTATTTACCTCTTTCTCAAACACCGTTACTTCCTCCATAACACAATCCAGACAACAACTCCAATACCTCAGCTACACTTAGCAAAATGACTTGTACCTAGCAGGTGCTCCCCAAAAATGCTATGAGTGAATGCTATTCCTAGATTATGCCCAAATAAGTTCCCACACCTGAATCTGAAAAACCATATCCAAAGTCTTTGAAAGCACAGGAAAAAAAATAAGAAATGTATTTAAGTATTACTATTAAGAACTCCCTGGAATGTGAACACGAAGAAAAAATAAGCCACTTAGGAACTTAGGCACCTCTGTTTCATGAGATCAAAATCAGAAGGTACAATGAAAAGTGAAGCCTCTTACATTCTCTACAAAGCCACTGAAATACATCTTTGTAGACATTTAGAACATCTGTTTTATGTTTTAATTGCTTAAGGATTTCCTAACTCCACTGACTTACTAGCCATGCGACCTTGGGGACCAATCACTTCATCTCTCTAGGCCTCAATTTTCTTCTCTGTAAAATGGAGATAACAACTGTCCCTTCTCCATAAAGCTCACATGAGGCTTAAATGTGATCATGCGTGCCATGTGCCTACAACAGGCCTGGCACAGAGCAGTTGTTCAATAAATGGGCAAGATATGCCTCCTCCATCATCACAAAAAGATAAAGTGCTGACCCAATATTAAATAACCAAGCACACCTTCATTTATCATATCGACTCTCCCTTTCACCAAGTACAAAGTATTGACCAGTCTAAGCCTTTAAGTGGAAAGTCTCTCCTATAGTCTCCCTGCACAGAGGTCCTGGAATGCCTGCTTCCCTTCCTTTCTCAGCAAAACTCTGTCTTCTCCCAGTCTCCTAGTCATTTCCTCATAATTTCCAAATGGTCACGAGTAAAATGGCACACGTCAGTGTGCTCTGCTGAATAAGCAAAACACTGCCTTTTTGCATGGAAAACACTCAGACATCAGGATGAAACCCGGGCAGCTAATCCATTCCTGCCTCCCAAAGGCAGCCACTCATTATGTGACAGCCTAACCGTAACTCCCACAGTCTTGTGGGACCCTCTGCCCCCAAAGGTGAAACCCAGAAGCAAACTCTTTTGCCTTTTTTTTGACACATTTCTGACCCATTTCCTACAGTGTGCATCACAGAGAGATTTAAACAAAAGCACCAACATCTGCAAAGCAGTCTTTGCCAACGGGACATACCAAAAGGGGGAGTGTGGGTTAACTTAGGGTTCCAAGGTTGGAGAGCTACAGCTTTTTAGTTGAGACTTCTATAGGTTGATTAGGAACCCAAAGGCGGGGGGAAAAAAAAAATTTGTAAGTAAACAGGAAGGCATTTAATAACTGGCACTAGAAAACAATTTTTTTTGTTTTTTTTGTTTTTTAGAAAACGATTTTTTAAAAAGAATTCCAAGCTGCCCAAATGAATTCCTATTCCTGAGTTTCCAAATCACCAAAAAAGTACCCAAAAGTCCTATTCCTAAGAATAACCACAAAGCAACACAAACGGCACTCTTAAAGTTTCCAAGTATCTCACTTGTGAAGCATACGCCAACAAGATTTTGTGGTTTGCCCCAAAACTTTTTCTTACATTTTGAGGGCAATAACCTTAAGCCCATATTTTTTTAAGAACTGAATTCTGATCCACTTAAGATATTTATAACAATGTGCCCCTTCCATATATGCAAACTTAGGGGGAAAAAATAAAAATTAAACTTGGTGGTTACCTATCAATAAGAAACGAACAGGTATATTTCACATTTATGCAAGAGGCCATCATTCATGAGTCCAACTTTATGGCCTATGATTCAAGAGTTAAAGATGCAGATTAGGGCAATGACTCCTTGACCAGTACTACACTGAAGTTCAGAAAAACACTTACAAAATTATTGTGTCATTCTGACTGAAACATTTACTGTAATGTTTTTGAGAGCATAAATATTATCAACATACTCTAACATGACACTTTCACACTTCTAGCCTGACTCTGATTCCTCCTCAAATTCGTAAGTGACCACATTTGTATTATGATTGGATCTATTTTTCAACCTAACCCTGCAGAATAGTATTCCTTATTTAAAAATATATATATATATATCTGTTGCATTCACGTTTAAATTTAGTTACCTCAACCTAAGATTAAGAGCAGCTGCACATAATTAACATTAACCCTATCCTCTCCTGTTGCTGCAAAATATGGGCATATAACCCTACAAACAGCATTATCAGCTACTTACCCTTATCATACCCCACACAAACAGAATATAGTAATACTATCTAAATGGGCAGAAAGGGAAAGTTAAAATAACTGACAGCTCTATTAGCAGGCACTGAAGAACTTATCTAGAAGGAAAATAACCACTCAGTCTAATCAATGTCACATCCTTCAGGAGGTATATACAATTCGTACACAAAAAGCGTGCAAAATGCTCCTTTATCAGCATGTTCCAATTTATCACTATTAAGTGAAGGACAGATCCATCATAAGGTTGAATGCCTGGCAACTCCGAGTATTCCCAGACACTGAATGTCAGGCTAAAGCAACCGAATGACAGGTCACAAAGACAACCCCCCCACCCTGCAAAAATCCATTTAACTCTGGCTTTCAAACAAACTTAGCTGACATTTCTCCAAATGAATTTCAAAATTCAGTTCAATAACCCAACGTTAACTTCACAGAGAACTCTAGAAGCATCCTCAACTGGCATAAAATGTTCAGACTAATTCACTGCACCAGGCGGGCAAGATAGGACCCAGCATGAAAAGAAATTTCTCCCCTCCTAAAATTTAGGACCTCAGGCTTCAGAGTACCAATTCTGCCTGTAACCGGGCCTGAACAGTGAGGAGCAAAGCTTGTACCAAGAGCAGTTTCCCACAAAAGCCCAGCTTCTCAGTATTACAGAGAGCTGGCTGTGGTGAGCTTATATCAGAAAGAGCTCCCAAAACCTCAAATAAACCAACCACAGGATAATCCACTCCAGGAAAACGATCTGCCTTCCTAAGTTCCCCCAATGCTGTCTTTTTCAGTTGAAATAGGCTTGGCTTGTTTGGAGGGGAGTGGTGCTTTATGGCACTTAGAGATGGTGCAGAGTTCCAAGGCAAATGTCCTATTTTTATTGAGGTTCAGAGGCTTTTGCAGCTCTTGGGCTTGTGGGTTCCTCCTTACCTACCCACTCTGCCCTATCACTAATTCACTTAAATTGTAAAGGAAATCGCTCTGCCCTTGGCCCTGCCCAGGACACCCACAATGCCTCTCTGGAGGGTCTAGATAAGGGGAGCTGCTCTTCTGCAGTCTCAGGCCCCCCTTTCTCCCGTTCTGGCCAGCTCTTCCCAGCAGCCTCAGGTCTCCCGTCACAGCTTAGGAGTGCCCTGCGGGCAAGTCCTGCTGGCGCAGCAGCCTCAGCAGAACCAAAACCCTCGGGTGCAGGGAGCCGGGTGGGGACCTGTCTGCACAGATCTCTCTTTCCACTCGGGGTTTAGGCACTGGAGACTGGATGGGGAAGAATCCTGGGGTGGAAGCAATCCCAGGCTGAGTCTCCTCTCATCCCTTCGGGGTTTTATCTGGGGGCCCTTGCCTATGCAACTAAGCCTGCCTGGCACAGCCGGGCTACCAAGAGCGCCAGTCACTGACCATCTCCCAGTCCCTTGCTGGTGACCTTGGCCACGCTGCTTCGCCTCCCTCACCCTCTGGGGCCTGACACCACTTACTTTGCGGGTTATGACAGGGTCAGAAGGATGTGGAAAGAGCCCAGCAGACTGTACTGCACCCACGAAGGGTCCAAGATAGGGAGAGGACTTCCCTCTTCTTTTTCCTAGCGGTGTCAGGAGCTCGCTCAATCCTCTCCCCACCTCCAGCCCCGGGGGAGTCAGCGCCCTGGCAAATGGGGCAAGGGGCTGCACATCTTAAGTCCCCTCTTCACCTGGGAACGGGAAGGGGGGGGGATCCCCAAGGGGGTGTGGCTGCCCCAGCCCCTGACACCCTTTTCCTCCCCGCTCAGAAATGCAGACAATTCAACTGCGAGGCAGCGGCTGCGAGCGAGGGCATCGAGGCGTCCCGGCGAACGGGCCGGGGTCCCCGGTGGGGCGCGCCGGCCCCGACCTACCTCCTCCAGCAGCGTGACGGTGTTCCTGCAGTTGTGCAGCCGCGTGGTGAAGCTGGACGTGGTGGGCGAGTTGTAGTCCTCGGTGGTCTCGGTGATGAACTCGGAGACGGAGATCTGGTCCGGCATCCTGCCGGGGGGGCGAGACACAAGCGGGGGCGGGGAGTGAGTCACGGCGCAGGCTCCCGGGGCCGCGGGCCGCCCGGTGGCTCATGAACGCCCCGCGCAGGCTGCCACCCGGCGCCCGGCCTGGCGCGGCTCCCGTCCCCGGCGGCGGCGGGAGAGAGAGCGGGCGGAGCGGGCGGCGGCAGCAGCGCTCGGCGCGGGGCCCTTCAAACTCCGAGCCGCGCGCGGGGCAGAGGGCTCTCGGGGAACCGCCTCCCTGTGCTCATGCCGGCGGCGGGGGAGGGGGCTCGGAGCTATGCGGGGGCTCGGGTCGGCCGGCACTGCCTCCTGAGAACGCTCTGACAGGCGGCGGCGAGGACACCGACAGACTGAGCGCACACTCCCGCGGGCGGGCAGGCTGGCGGCGGGCAGGCGGCGCTCCCGCTACAGTCACGGGGACAAACAAGGAAGTGCTCTGCGCACGCGCCGCCGCCCGCCCCGCCCCGCCCCAGCCGCCCGCGCCCCGCCCCCGGCGACCGCCACCGCCCCGCCTCCGCTTGCGCACCGCCCCCGCCCCCGCCCCCGCGCCGCCTCCCGGGCCGCGTTCCGATGCGGGCGTTCGGGTGGGGGCCGCAAGGCTTGCGGGGCTCCGGAAGCTCGCGTCCCGGCGCCGCCCCCGGAGCGGTTACTTCAGCGAGCTCGTTACGCCTGCTTTCTGCGAGAAGAGGGACCAAAAAAAGTTATGCGCGTTCTTTTTTAGTCCCGAGTGGGTGCAGGAAGCGAGGCCTGGAGAGCCGCCTCCTGCTGCGAAGGCCGCGGGCAGAGCGAAGGGGGCGCGGGCTCAGGGGCGGCCTCGGGGCCCGGAGTGTGGAGCGGCCTGGGCCTCTCCCCCCCCCCCCGCCCCCCGCTTCCAGCCGCGCGCTCGCTTGGCTCCCGCCCTCGGTCCCGGTGCAGGGCGCTCACCGTCCTTGGAAGGCTAGTTCTGTGCAGTTCGCTTAGGTTGCTAAAATGCTAAGACAAATGAAAGGATTTTTGCTTTTTTTTTTTTTTTTTTACAATTTTCTAATCTTCCATTTGCACTGTGAGTTTTTTTTAACCCGCAGGACACACGAGGGTCAGGAGTGCAAAAGGCATTTCCGGGGGTTCAAATGGTGTACAATGCTCAGCAGATGCCAAATTTCAGCGGAGAAAGTACCAACAGATTGCTCATTCCTTGGTCCTAGCAGATGGCTATTTTAACTAGCTCACTCGACTTAGTCCAAAGAATCCATGTAATTTCTCACCACTGATTAGGGATAAAATTGCTTTTAAAAAGAAAAGAAGAAGAAAGCTAGGCCCTTGGGCAGGTTCCCAGGATCCCTGTAATTGAAGCCAATAGGAGCAGTCTTATAAACTCATCTCCAAATGCACCGCATTAGGGCGGAAGGCTGGCCCTGTGGCCTCCCCCTAGAATTGAGTTCCTGCCATCTGGTGTGGTTAAGTGTCCATTCCCTAGTCCTTACCCACGACAATGGAGTGCCCCAAGGCAGGGACAAGGCCCCAAGGCACAGAGAAGTAGCAAGTGCTGGTCAAATGAAAATGCATCACCCCACTGTCAGCAAATATTTACTAAGGGCCTACTACTTGCCCTGGAGATTCAGTAATGACAATGTCCCAGCTCTCAGGAGCTTCCCTTCTAGTGGGGAATCGGACAACCAACAAATCATGTGATATAACGTGGAGTACATATAAAGTAAGAAAGTGATGGAGGGGGACACCTGGGTGGCTCAGGCGGTTGAATGGCTGCCTTCAGCTCAGGTCATGATCCCAGAGTCCTAGGATCCAGCCGGACATCGGGCTCTCTGCTCAGTGGGGAGCTGCTTCTCCCTCTGCCTCTCTCACCTGCTCGTGCTCTCTCGCTCTCAAATAATTAAAATCTTAAAAAAAAGTGATAGAGGTGCCACAGTATAAGGAATGTTCAGAGAAGCCCTCTCCGACAGGTGACATCTTGAGCAGAAAAGACAATAAGAGATTGAGTCCCAGAGACATCCTGTCGGCTATGGGATCTTGGCCTTCAGTTGCCTCACATAAGATGAACCAACCCCATGAGATGTTAAATAATAATGGATGAGAAAGTACTTTGTGCACAGGAAAGCCATTATGAAATGAGTTCAGGGAGTTTTGTCTACCTGTGCTGGCCCTACGAAACCTGAACTGTGCCTCAAGCAAAGCACTCATCAAGGTCGGGTAGGCAAGGGTTTCAGCTAGCTATAGGAAGAAATTCATAAGGCAGCGTATGTGAATAAAGATTTTTCTCTGGCAAAGTAAAGGGTTGAGAAATGAACCTTGAGGGGCATTCTAAAAAATAAGTAAATAAACAGGCACTCGCTTTCTCTTCATGAGCACTTTAAAAGTTTGGTTTGCGGGGGGCGCCTGGATGGCTTAGTTGGTTAAGCACCTGACTCTTGGTTTGGGCTCAAGCCATGATCTCATGGGTTGTGAGAGCCCTTCTTTGGGCTCCACACTCAGTGGGGAGATTGAAGCTTGAAGATTCTCTCCTCCTGCCCCGCCCCCAATCCTCTCTCAAATAAATAAATAAATCTAAAAAAAGCCAAGTTTGGTTTGGGACACACCAAAGTTGAGGTTCTGGGGAGTTAGCCAGATGGCAACAGCAGGCAGCTGAAGACCAGCACCTGGAGGTCACTTGCTTGTGTGCAGTGGTTGACAGAAAATGAGCTTTTGGAGTATGAACCACTCAGAAGAAAATCTTACCTCTTTTTCCACATACTAACCAAGTCATCCTGCATCTGACAAGTTCTGTGACTTGGAGCATTATGGCTCTTACCAGCTTGGGCTAATTAAGCTCTGTGACCTCAGTAACCCTGTGCTTCCCTGTGGAGCAGTTGAGCATAACACACAGTACTAAGACTTCCATTCACTCCAAGAAGGACACCCTCTAGGCTGGAAATCAGTTTTGACTTTGATTTTGTACTTATTCTATTCTCCTCTGTGTTGCAAGTCATCTAATGCCTGTCACCTCATTGGGTTGGCCGTACCTTCCATCCTGTATGTATGACATATATAAACACTTGATAAATAGGAGCTATTATTAAAAGCCTAGAGTCAGTGAATAATTGCCTCAGTTCCCAGAGCCCTGGATTCCCGAGCTTTCTCTCCTAATAACTGACGTTCTCACCTTGGGCCTTAGTGCCATCACTTGTAAAATAAAGGGGTGGGTGTGCCAAAATGACCACACAGATCCCTCCCAGCTGAAGCCAAGTCTGTGCATACCCCCAACTCTACAACGCAAGAAATAAAGTTTATTACGAGAAGCTAAGCTAGCTGCAATGGTAAACAGCCGGGGATTTCTTTCATGACGCAATTCACCGGAGAGCTCAAAATGCTGCCATCAATTGTTTCAGTTTCTCTTGGAGATTATGTTATACTGCTCCTCCTCCCCATCTCCTCTGGCCAGGAGAGGAATATGTGAACAATGAGATATTGTACCCCGGTAAGTACATACCTCCTCAGACTGTCTGCAATTAGAATTTCAAAGGTTCACACTTCTACCCACAATTTCTGGGGTTCATGGGCCATAATCCTCTTTAAATTTGAAACCATGTCCCAGTGCAAGCCATGTGTACCTCTCATTTTCTCAAATAGCCTGAAAACCATTCCTGGATATCTCAAAGTGAATAGAGTCTAATGTAGGCAAAACTTAAAACGCTGGATTTCTTTGTGTGGAGCTGCTCGGAAATCTACATCATCCTTTGCAGAGCCAGAAAACACACACCCATACATACACTTGTATGTGCCCGGCTTTGAATGAAGTATGCATCATCTTTCTTGTTATCATCATCCCCATCAAGGCAGTTAAGCACCCTCACACTCCTCATGCAGTTTCTTACTCTGAGCGCGGCCGACTGGGGTAAGACAGGAGTCCTTGTAGCATGCTTTAAATAAGAAGAGTGGTGGCTTATTCTCATGAACAGCGATGGCACTACTGACCCCATTGTCATCAGGGAATTGGCAGACTTCTATTTCCAAGTGTAGGCTTCACTCCAGCCCACCTACCTAACAACCAAGGGGTTGCATTTGCAAGATGGCCAACAATGTACCAGGGAAAGGAGAGTGGGGTGGGGAGTTTGGGGTGCTCTATGGGAGCGAGATCAACAGCACCAGCCAGCATCCCAACCTGATGGGACGAAACTTACAGCATTCTTCAAAAGCTCCCAGTGCCTTCATGAGACAGGGGCAATAAGGTGGGAAGAGAATATGCTTTATGTTATGTGAACTGGGGTTGGAATCTCTATTCTGTTGATTATCAGCCTTGTCTTCTCATCTGCAAAGTTAGCGCAATAATAAAACTACAATACAGGTTGTTAGGGGAAATAAACCAAGGGGATGTGGATAAAGAGGTTGACGCATAGTGAATACTCAACCAATGTTAGTTCCCTTTGAACTTGCTTTTTATGTGAAGCATGACTATAAATACACCTCTTTTCATTCCAGGACTCAGATATATCTCTAAATTAGTCACCTGGAGGAGGAAAAAAGAGGAGGGGGGGTGCATGGCAATTCCCACAGTATGAGATCTCAGATTTGGGAATCTTTTTCAGAGACCTAGGTTATTCTTGTAAGCATCCTTTGTGAGGTCAAATCCATGAGTGATAGTTTTGGACTTTGGAAGTAAATAACCAGTATCTAGAGTCCAATAGAATGAATACTAATCAGGATCAGAAATGAGTTAAGGTCATAAAATAAAAGCCTCATTTTCACGGAACACAGTCCTATAAAGAAGGACATTCAAAGCAAGGCAACTTCTAGAGGATAGAACAGGGCATTTATTTTGCAGGAGCATGAGTTATAAGCTGCATGAATTTCATTTGAGTTTACTTAGTTTTCAGGAATTTATTTATTTTACAGGAGCATGAGTTCTAGCTAAGACAGACTTGGGCTCACATCTCTGCCGCGTAGCAGCTATAAGACCTTGTTGAAGTAATTCACTTTCCTGGGTCTCAGTTTTCACATCTGAAAAATGGGAGCAATGATAGTAACTCTGTTAGTGCTCTGAGCATTCAATGAACTAGATCACATAAAGTGCTTATCAAGATCTGAGATAGCACAGTAGACAATACTTTTCAGATAATACGGGAATATTGAAAACCTTATCTGGAGATATAAATTCTGATATTCCTTCCAAAAAAAAAAGAAAGAAAAGAAAAGAAACAGAGACCTGCTATGTACCAGATACTTTGCTAAGTGAATAGAATTAGAATTTTGGACACACATACCCCTCTTTTTATTTATTTATTTATTTATTTATTTATTTATTTATTTATTTGAGAGAGATAGAGGTGAGTGGAGGGAGGGGCAAAGGGAGAGAGAGAATTTTAAGCAGACTCCCCGCTGAGAGCAGAGGCCAGATGCTGGACAGACATGGGGCTCCATCCCAGGACCCTGAGATCACAACCTGAGCCAAAATCAAGAGTCAGATGTTTAACCTACTGAGCCACCCAGGCACACCCCCCACCCCACATATCCTTCTTTAAACTTCATGACAGCTTTATAAAGTAAGTATAATTATCCCAGATTAACCGGACAGAGACCTGAGGCTACGGAGGTACAGAATCCCACTGACTGAGCTCCTGTCCTGGGCCAGGCGCTACACTAGTGGTTAGGGATGCAGCCTCTGAATTCATTCATACAACAGTCTTGATGTGGGAGTAAATAATGGAAACTGAGACACGAGGAAATCTCACTGCAAGTTAAGATCCCTGAGCCTGGCAGACTACATGCAAGGCTTTCGCCACCGCCTGCAAAATCGGTCTCTTGCCTCTACCCTTGCACAGCGCTACTCTGTTCGATATTTCTCCCAACCCAGGCAACCAAAGAAAGTATTCTTATTTCCTTATTTTACCTGATAACTTATGAATTCGTTTTCTATCATTTTAATGAAGCGCTAGAAGAGAGGAAAGCACTGCAGGGGGGCGGGGGGCAGGAGGAGGGAGGGATGCATTTGATTGCCTGTGTTTTACTGCTAGGCTCCTGTTGCCATATTCTCCCTAAGCTAAATAAAGACTGCTTTTGTCATGTGCCTTGTATGAGTGCTTCCCAAGTACACTCATGTAATTTCATGCAATGAAAAAATAAATAAATAAAAAGCCTATTCTAGTCCCAAATGTACTTAATTTAAATACTCCAAGTAAACCGCTCGAGTGTTCCTCAGGAAGTAAAGAGGAGAACATGGTTTATTTGGAGACCAAAAAACTACTCTCTTCCACCTCCCTGCTCCCTGACTGTTCCTTCTGATGGAGAGAAGAAAAGAGTCAGGTAGAGTGCTGGAACCTGAAGACTCACAGTATACATATCAACTGAATGAACTCAGGCATAGATTTCTGTCTGTCCTGTGAAATTAGATCAACTAACAATTGCTGTGCTTCTTATATGCCCGGCGCTCTTCTGCGTCACTGCTGGCGTGACCTCACTAAATCCTCGCAGCAACCCTATAAAGCAGGCACGGGTATTCTCCCCATTTTACACAAGGGGGAAACCTGAAGCCTAGAGGTCACCTTGGCAAGTAGTGGAGCAAGACTGACCAGTCTGATGTCACAGTCCATGTAATTAGCCACCTTGCACCCCAAGCTCATCCAAGACAGTGGGTTGGTAGCCCCAAGATAATTTTCTTTCACACAGAGTCTATGGGTTATCTTTTTTCCTGCGGACCTCATTACAAACCCAACTCAAATGCAAGCTTAACTGGTCTGGAGAGTACCCCCCTTGCCCATCTCTCCAGCTGAGACTAATCTTCCCGTGGATGCTTGCAAGATAGCTTTTCTCACTCTGCATAAGCAATGGAGGATGCTGGCACCACGCAAAGGGACTTCAGACTCGCTACACGTGGAGAGACAGAACCTTCCCAGTGACAAGCGGCTCGGTGGGTGGCAGGGCTCAGCTCAGAACTCAGATCTTCCTACTGATTTTCCTGCACTACAAAATTCCCAGACTGTCAATCCCTGAGGGCACTGGGGGACTGAATCTATCTTTCTCTGTATCACCTACATCCCCGAGGTTCCTGGAGGCCCAGGCTTGGTATTTTCCAAGCAGCATATCCTGAAATCTCCTAAGGAGCCTTGTGCGATACCATACTTTCTGCTGAGAGAACTCAGAGACACGCACAAGCCGCTCAAGGTCGACGGTTAATCAGTGGAGAACTACTGTTCACAGCCAGTCTGAATGTGAACCCTGCAGGCTTCTCCCCACAGAAGGTACTGTCTAGTACAGGCCCCCTGGGGGCCCCCAATAAATGTGCTTTAGATTGAACCAGCTCCCTTTTATGAACTACATCATTTCTACTATGAATAAAACAACCTCCAGTGAAGAAAAATCATGGTGTTATATGGGATTCCTAAAAACTTGCCATCTACAGGAGTGAGCGATTTTAAATCTTAGTTTATTTCTGAAAAAGAAACATTAGCCTGAAAAATGAGAAGAACTTATAGAACATCCAGGTTTCTTTTCTTTTCTTTTGACAAATATGTTTTGTTTTCCATTTAGACTTCATCATACTCATGCCCACTTCTGTGCTATCTCAAGACTGAGAACATGCCTCTTTTATGACCCTTTTCCATGGCACCATTTTTCAAATATTTCTGTTCCTCCAACAAGACTGTGAGCTCCTTGAGAGCAGGGGATTTTCCATTCACTATGACAATCCCAGAGCCCTAGATGCTTGAGAGATGTTCACTGAATAAGTGAAGAGAAGAATGAATGAATGGGCATTCACAGGGACGGGGTGTGGGAGGAATCCTGGTTCTCGGAGTCGCTTTCATCATTCATCACAGACTATAGAGCCAGTTCCCTGGAAGGGAGTTCCCCCACATTCCCTGTGGGGGACCAGGGCCAGATCCCAGGTATCCTGGTTCCCAAGGGTCTCCCTGCTCCTCCACCTTTTCCAGTTACATTTCAAAGAAGGGATTAAAGACCGTGTCTCCAGAAAAATACCTGAAACCCCCCTGTAAGAAGAGCCTCTGCTCACCCTTGCATCACAGTATCGAGGAATGCTTATAGACATCTGCCTACTATTTAAAAACTGTAATATATAAAATCTAGCACAAGGTCAGTAAACGGACACCCCTAATTTTGAGCAAGAAGATTGTGAGTACACCACAGAACCCAAGTGGTACTCCTCCTTCGGTTTTTATTCTCTTGTCTCTTTTCTTTCCTTCTCTCCAAAGCCAGGTGAACTGGGGAGCTCAAGGGCAATCAATGTTAGCAGATGGGCCTTCTACCTCCTCCCATCCTATCCTCCCTTCCTTAAGAGCCCCTTTGTAAGAGTTAAGAAGTCATACATGCATGATCTAGATTCGGATGACCCGAGTTCAAGTCCCCACTCTGCCACTTCACAGGGAATGTTAACCTTAGGCAAAGTATTTAATGTCAATTTCTTCACTTTTAAAAGGAGGATAATGAGAAGACCTTTCTCTCATAAGGTTTTTGAGGTATAACCAAGATAATCCTTGCAAGGAGCTTAGCACAGTGTCTGGTGTATAGAAAATGATCAATAAATGTTAGCTACAAATATCACCATTTGTATTCTAAAAAGGTCCTATGCTAGACACCTTGGGAGTCAAGAAGATACACAAGACAGCCCCTGTCCTCCTAAGTAGGCATAGACACAAGTTTTCAGCACAACTGATGAAATGTTCAAAGAATTCAAACAAAAATAAATATGGATTTCAAATATGTGACCTATGAATATAAAGTCCAAAAAAAAAAAAAAAGAAAAGAAAAAAGAAAAGTCATTTCATGTATGGCTAGCTCTCTGATTTGTCCAAAGCCCAGTTAGACCTATTTTTATGAGCACTTTTCAAAGCTGCTGATCATCTGAAACACCACTCAAGAAGAAAACTTTGATAAATGACAGCTCTTTATGACTTTGGCATTGAGAAGGAACATGGAATGCCAGGGAGGCCGGCTCCTTTTCCAGAGCCAAATCGTTTTCACCTCCTTTGGCCTCCTTTTCCCTGTAGTTAAAACCAGGAGCCTGGGGCAGAAGCTCTCGGATCCTAGGACAATAACATCCTATAATTTGATGAATTCTTTTTTGACATCAGTGTTACAACCAACCCCAAACACCACAAGGCCGCCCGCCCTGTCTTCAGAGCCACCTGCAAGCCAAGAACAGTCTAGAGGTCATCAATTCTGGGTTGGGGGTCCCTTGTTAGAGGCACCCTATATTATGTGAATCTATCACAGTATCCAGTTGTTGCTTTTCAAAAGTATGATTTCACCTGCAAGGTATTTAAACCCACATAACAATGAGCTGTATTATAACAGAATTTTTTCCTAATTATGTCAAATGTAGGGCATCGCTCTATTTGAAAAAGGAAAATTGCCCACCCACTGCAGAGCTTTCTTCTGAGCATATGCTCTTTGGTTAGCATCTTTCTCAAATGCGAACATTCCACATCACACTAGGGGTTCTAATTAAAAAAAAAAAAAAACAACACAACAACAACCCTCTACGGTTGCTAGCAAACCTTCTGACAGACACATCTAGCTTCTCTTCCCTGCTTTTTATTTTACTTTTTGTTTTTGAAAAATTAGTCATACTGCTCTGGCTGTAGAGATTTAGAGGTTATTATACAAACTACTTTATAAAATTGCTCTGTTTAAGTGGACTGCTGATTGGATCTGGAGATGATTACTTTCAATATCTTCCATTTTTATTTTACGAGCAAACTGATTTTTTTCCTAGTGTCTGCCTTTGGGAATTAACTTTCATTTACCCCCAACTAATTTCAGCATCCTGAATTTAGCAGTTCAGACAGACCTTGTAGGACATTGGCTATATTTTCTGTCTGCCCTACATATCCCCTTCTTTTAGGAACTACCCCCTTCCTGACTCCACGTGATTCTCCAGAGACTGTCAACCACATGTCTCCGCGTGCCCAACCAGAGGGCTGGGCCCTGGCTCTCTACCCAGAGTATCCCAGACTCCTGACAGCAGCACCGACGGGTATTCCCAACAATAGGCAATAAACTCCAGCAAGGCCAATCGGGGAGATTTACGGAGGGCTGATATGGGTGCTGGGGGGTAAAGAGCGATATGCTCTAGCTCAAAGGACTTAGTAAGCCTTCAGCTACTGGTGACCATCTTTGCTACACATGACAGAACATGCTTAAGAATGATGCAAACCGAAAGACAGCAAGAACTGCAGGGAGGGCAGCAGAGAGGGACAGAGAGAGTCCTGGTGACGTCACTGGAATCACTGGCTCTGCATAATCTACACCATGCCCAATGCCAGTCCAGCCCTGGAAGTTCCCAGGTATGTAAGCAACTATACTTCTTTTTTAGCAGAAGCTGGTCTGAGATGGGTTGGTACCAATAAAACTAGAAGAGCTCTGGCTAATCTTTTCCTGGGTTCTGGTACCATCTTCATTGTTAGTAGATGTGTTCTCTTGGACAAGCAATTCACTGCCTCAGAGCCTCAGCTTCCTCTCTGTAAAATGGGGATAACAGTATCCACCTCAAAGGATTGTCATAAAGAGTAAATCAGAGGGGCGCCTGGATGGCTCAGCTGGTTAAGCAGCTGACTCTGGATTTCGGCTCAGGTCATGATCCTGGGGTCCTGGGATCGAGCCCCAAGTCAAGCCCCATGTCGGGCTCCACACTCAGCGGGGAGTCTGCTTGAGGATTCTCTACCCCTCGGCCCCTCCCCCCACTCTCTAAAATAAATAAATAATTTTTTTTTTTTAAAGAGTAAATTAGATAATACACATAACAGAATGGGAGAAAATATTTGCAAATCATATAATCTGATAAGGGTCTAGTATCCAAAATACATTACCTCTTACAATTCAACAATAAAAAGATAAATAACGGACGCCTCGGTGGCTCAGATGGTTAAGCATCTGCCTTCGGCTCAGGTCATGATCCCAGGGTCCTGGGATCGAGTCCCGCATCGGGCTCCCTACTCAGTGGGGAGCCTGCTTCTCCCTCTGTCTCTCTCTCTCTCTCTCTCTCTGTCTCTTATGAATAAATAAATAAAATCTTAAAAAAAAAAAGATAAATAACTAATTTTTAAAATAGGCAAAGGACTTGAATAGACATTTCTCCAAAGAAGATATAAGCACATGAAGAGATGTTCCATATTATTAATCATGTAGGGAAATGCAAAGCAAAACCACAACGAGACACCACTCACACCCACCTGAATGGCTACAATGAAAAAGATGTAAAATAACAAGTGTTGGAGAGGATGTGGAGAAACTGGAACCTCACACATTGCTGGTGGGAATGTAAAATGATGTAGCAGCTTCGGAAAACAATCCAGTAGTTCCTCAAAAGGTTAAACATTGGGTTCCCATATGACCCAGCAATTCCACTCTTGGGTATTTACCCAAGTGAAATGAAAACACACATCCATGCAAAGACTTGTACATGAATGCTCATAGCAGCAAGACTCGTAGTAGTCAAGCAGTGGGAACAATCCAAATGTCCCTGAATGGATAAACAAAATGTGGTATAGCCATATAATAGAATATTATTCAGTCATCAAAAAGGAATAAAGTCCTGCTATGTGCTACAACAGAGATGAAACTTGAAAACACATGATGCTAGTGAAAGACACAAAAGCCACAAATGATACGATTCTATTTATATGAAACATCCAGAATAAGCAGATGCACAGACACCGAAAGCAGACGGAAAGGTGGTGGCTGGCAGGGGGTGGTGGAAGGGAGGCAGGAGGAGTGACTGCCAACTGATACAGGGTTGCTTTTAGGGAGTGATGAAATGTTTTAGAATTCATGGTGATAGTTACATAACTTGGCGAACACGACTGAACTGTACACCTTAAAAGAGCAAATTTGACATTATGTGAATTATATCTCAATTCTAAAAACCATCACTATGCAGATGCAGGTAGAAGGTACATCTTACTCTCTGTGAATAATAATACTTAAACTGTGTGGTGGTGGATGGTGGCTGCACTTGTGAGCATAGCACAGTGTGCGGAGAAGTTGGGTCACTGTGTTGTACACCTGAAACTAACGTAGCCCTGGGTGTCAACTATATTCAGATTTTTAAAAATTGAAGAAAAAGAATAACAATGATAATGGCTATCATTCAGTATCTCCTATGTACATGGCACTTCACATACTGATTTTGTTTAAACCTGAAAGCAACTCTACAAAGTAGCGGTTACTCTCCTCCTGTTCAATGGAAGTGGTCCCACACACTGGTGAGTGGAGGAGCTAAGATCAAATACAAGTCCATCTGATTTCCAAGTATAAGCGCTTTCCACTACACTACACTCTTTGTACAAATAGTAATTGGAATGGCTGGCATGTGGCAGGGACTACTGGTTATGTATGTCTCCTCTATCTGGTCTCCCTTTCTTCAGTAACCATTTGATTCAGGGCAGTAATGTGTTCAGCCAAAAGACTCATCTTCCAGCCTCAACTACAGCTGGTATGGCTGTGTACCTAAGTCTAGCCACTGAGATGTAAGCTGACGTGCTATGTAGGATTTTTGAGGAAGTACCTTAAAAAGAGCTAATTCGGCTAGAGGAGGAATCCTGTTGCCCTTCCCCTCTTCCTCCATCCTGCTGCCTGTAGTGAGGATGTGATGGCTGACACTCCAGCAACCATTTTGGAACATGAGGTAATATGAAGGATGGCGCAACCAGAGATGGAAAACAGCTTGGGTCTCTGATAACCACAGAGGCACCATCTGGCTTTGGGCTAGCTCTAGACCTCTTTAGTCTGACAGACAGAAGGAAAAAACCCTAATTGCTAATGTTATTTGGATTTTTGTTTATATGCAGTTGGAATCTAATCTTAAACATGAGCCCATGAACATGCTGAACCAACTAAGAATGTATAAAAATAGCTCATCTCAGAAGTGATCAAATTAGAAGTATTCTACCAGAGTCATTTTCCCCACCTTGTCCTCTTTTAGATTCTATATTCAGAGGCGTAGAGATTCTATTGAATTATTCCGAAGACAATCACTATGGCCTACTTTATGGAGTTATAGAATCATTAAAAAGACTGGTCTCAATTTACAGAGTACAGGCATTACATATTATAAGACCTTAAATTTCATCTCAGGAATTGCTTCAGAAATACAGCCACAGAGGAGCCAACAGGCTCCCACAAAGTGGATTTCTGAAGAAGCAAATTTATTTACACAACCTTTGCACAATTTGGTTAAGAGAGAAGAGACGGGAGAGATTCCAAATAGGAAATAAGATGATAAAGCTCAAAGACTTCTTTGCTTTAAAATCAATGTTCTGCCCAATCTTTCCAGAGTAACCATTTAAAATTCCAGAATTATTTTCCCTGCCTGAAAGACAAATGGTGGTGGTCTTTCACAGTTGAAATAAGGTCACAGTTTTGTTGCTTATTTGTTTCCATAAGACAGATCTGATATTTACTAGTGGATGTATTATTTATAACCCAACAGCGAGTTGGTATCGTATTGTTGGGTCAAGAATGGGTTTTCTTTGGTTATCCTTCTTTCTCATTAAGGTTCTCAAGAATTCCAGCTACAATGACCTAAGTGAAGAGATACATTTGGAGGAAGGAAACATTTTTCCACACTGTTTTTTTTTCTGCAGCTTAATATATCTGATTCTGTACACACTATGGATAGAGCTGTAACCCAAATATTCCTTATGAGGGTAAAAAATTCTACTTTTGTTATTTTGTGTTATAGGCAGTGTATCTGTGTATATCTGAAAGTAAGTGAGAGGAGAGAGAATTCAGATAAAACTTATTAGTTCTTTCTCCAGACCTGGATGGCATTTTTACCCTACTTCTTCCTTTTCTAGAGGAAAAGGTGTATGCATGTGGATGGACACACACACACTCACACTCACACACAGACACACACCCCCTATCTGATTTCCTCTAGAACACAGGAATCAGGGAGGAAACCACACAGATCCCCAGGGAGCCAAATTCATTTCTACAAAGTCCATGTACCAAAACTCATGCATTCTGATCACAGGAGTGCCCCCTCATTTTCCCTTACTATATACCCAATTCTAACACATTTGGTGAGCTGGTCTTTAGGTCTTCAGCAAACTGAGCAGAGCAGTGATGCTGGGAATAGTGAGAAGGGGCAACAAAAAAGGGGGAAAAATACCAAAATCTGTGGAAATTTGCTAACACCCCCACTAAAAAGAAATTCTACATCGTGTGCCTGCTAATGAGGGCAAACCATTCTGTTCAACGGATACCAGCCTCAATAAAAAGTGATACTCCAAATGATGAACCTTTGTCATCAAGAGGAGTTTTGAGACATGATGCTATATTCTAGGCACCATGCCAGATGCAGGCCTTTTAGAAGGGCTTTCAATCAGACCAGCAAAAGTAACAAAAATAAAAAATATTTGGCACGCAAAGGCTTTACAGAAAATGCAAATTTGTTGAGGAAAGCAGCAGTGGCTAAGCTGACAACAGATTAGGAGTCAAAAGATCCGGAATCAAATCCTGACGCTAGCATTTACAAGCTGTATGGTATTGGGGAAAAGACTCAAGTTTCCTCACCTCTACAATGGGGCTAATGACAGCAGCTTCAGTTTGTTGTGAATATTAAATAAGCTAATATACGTGAGACTACAATGCCTGTGTCCCATAAATGTCCATTCAATCCAAAGGGCTGACATTTTACTGTGCGTGAAATTTTGTTGTTTTCCACGAAACTATTATTATTATTTTCTCTGATGATGTCAATTAAAATCAAAGAATAAGATGAGCCAGCAATTTCATTCCTACGTATATACCAACAGAAATGCATACATACATTCATCAAAAGACACATATAATAACGTTCACAGAAGGATGGCATATATGGGCTGCCTGGCTGGCTCAGTCGGAAGAGCATGTGACTCTCGATCTCTGCGTCGTGAGTTTGAGCCCCATGTTGGGTGTAGAAATTAATGAAAAATTAAAAAATCTTGGGGCGCCTGGGTGGCTCAGTCATTGAGCGTCTACCTTCAGCTCAGGTTATGATCCCAGGTTCCTGGGATTGAGCCCGGCATGGGGCTCCCTGCTCGGCAGGAAGCCTGCTTCTCCCTCTCCCACTCCCCCTGCTTGTGTTCCCTCTCTCGCTGTCTCTCTCTCTGTCAAAAAATAAAATAAAATCTTTAAAAAAAAAATCTTAAAGAAAAAAAGAAGTATGGCATACATAATAATACAGGTATGAAAGCTCAGGAAGAAATGTGCAGTTTCAAAGTAACAACTCTCTAAGATCCTATAGTATATATACAGCTATACTTCTATTCCCAGTCTTCATAGTCCAGCCTACCTATGGTCCTGAACTGTATGCATTTTATGCATATATCTTTCCACTGGTTCATATATTTTATAATATAATTTGCCCTATCCTCTGAGGAATATGATAGAATATAAACACATACATAAACACATACTTGTGTGCATGCACATGTGCACATGGATCTGGCTCAGGCTGTCTTTCACATTCTCTGATTCTAAATGGGGCCATGTCTCTGGTCAGAAAATGGTCCCATGATCAGGAGGCCTCTGGTATCTCTGTCCCTTGGGCTTTCAGATCTTTGCCAAGGTGGATTCCAACACATGCATATTCGTAACAGGACTAATATCAACCAACTTGAGCAGGGAGAAGCTGAACAGTTTAAGTAGGAAGGAAATGAATGTGTTTACACTTATAATGTAGCAGGCAAGGGATCTGGTGCTTTCAAATATTTCTCATTTCATCCTCAACACAACACTGTAAGGAGAGCATAACTGTATGGAGGTTTTGAAATCTACCCACCACCAGGGAGCTCCGAAGCATTTGCCTCTGCATTTGGATCCAGTTCTGACTCCAGGATCACTTCTCTTTCAACCACACCACGGTTGGAAACCACCAGTCAGAAGAGACACAGATGCGCCATGGATCCAGGATGGATTTGGTCCGAGCAGTAGTTTGCGTCCTTGTGTTTAAACCCCAGATCCTCCTATTACCACCCCAGAGACTTTGCAAAGTTTGGGAATCAAGTTCCCATGTAACGCAGTCTGCTCTTCAGAATGCAAAAGGCACTGAGTTCAGATCAAGCTTCTGGTTCATTGTAGCTATGTTATTTTAGCATAATAGATTTTAAACAATCCTCTATATCTGCTGACTTTAATAAATGGCAGATTTTACCCAACTCAATGAATCAGCTTCATCATTGCCTGGTTCTTGCTGGGGAAGCACAGCAGATGTTAAAGTCGAGCTGACCTGAGTTTGAGTCCTCATCTCTGCCATGGTGTCTGCCTTCCATGGGAGGTACCCAACCCCCCAGCCCTGGAAAGCAGCAGAAGTCAAAGGCATCTTGGCTTCTTTTCATACAAAGAGGATAACACAGCCACAGTGATTTACTCCTTAACTGTTCACAGAGCCCCCATCTGCAAGGCATCTGGGACTACCTTCAAGGCAAAATATAGAAGAGGCCTCTACTACAAAGAATCATCTGGGGTCTGTCCCTAAGCAGAGTCAGCTTTGGGATCTTCACCTTCCTGAACCCAAGACTGGCTGCCTTACCTCCCCTGCTTGCATTTTTACTGCCCTTGTTTCCTAATGGCTCCATTTTGCTGGTCTCAGCTACAGACCTTCCCTGGTAGGCACTTGGGGATCAATAGGTACAAAGAACCTAGGCCAATGTCAAGGATGGTTTATGGTTATTGATTAGTGGTTAGCCTCAGGGTTCTAAACGCTTGGATGCTATGGTCCTCAGGCCATAATGCACCCTCCCTGGTTAGCATGCTGGTGGCCACTGTAGGATGGACAATGGCCGGGGCACTGGAGAAGCTGGGAAGAGAGGCCCCAGTGGGCTCTGGTTATGGCTGGGAGTAGGAGAGGGGGAGCAGAGGAGGAGGAAGACAAGTAATGCAAGCAAAAAAGACAGAAAGAAATTTGGTTTTACTGGAGAGGATTTCACAAAGTGTAACAGAAAGAGTGGGCTAGTAGAGTTCTACCAGCAAAAAATAGAGGGAAAAGGATGGGAAGACCCATTATTGCCAACCCACCATTACTCAGAGCTTTGCCTTCATTATACGTCCTTGAATTCTTATCCAACCCTGTGATGTCAGATGATCCCCATTTTACAAATGAGGAAACTGAGACACAGAGAAGTTAAATACTTGGCCCCTGCCCTAACAAGCAGGTCTGCGGGACTTCAAAGCCAGCACTGGTTTTCAACAACAGGTGTCTACATCTTCACCCCTGCAGATGTGTCTGAGAAACAAACAGGAAGACAGAAATTTCTTCTTGATCCGATGTCCCTGCAGAGAAGGGATCATGCACCCCTTCCTTTCCTCTTCAGAGACACAAACACATTCACACCACACACAGAGTGGAAAAAAAAAAAAAAAAAGAATTATCATCAATTTGGATTTATAGCCTTCCTTTTGGGTCCTTGCACCCAGCACTGTGGGCTTCCAGGGGCACCTCCTAGAGTAACTCAGTAACTTCTTTTTCTCTCCTCCCTCTGGCTGGGTGCTCTTCTTCAGATGATTCAATCTGGAAGCATGGAGAAGGCCTCCTGATCATGAGGCATGGAAATGCGGCCACCAGGCTGGGCCGGGTGTTCTGTCCTGGGTGCCCACGCCTCCCATGGGTCCACACAGCCGGTCTCAGTGCACCCAGCACGGGGCCTGCTCTTGCTGCCCTCACTTCAGGAATCCAGGCAAAGTCTTAGCGCCCAGACCCAGTGATCTCAGTGGCTGTGGCCGTGTGCAGCTTGCGTGAGGTCAGCACGGCCTTCATTGGCTTCTTATATTTAAAAAAAAAGCCTTGTTTCCACTTTTATATCCAAGTTCAAATGGGGCAAAGCGGTGTGAAGAGTTTCCTGAAAGCCACTGAAAAGAATCAGATGTCTCGGAGTTGGGAGGACTTAGCCATTCTCTTCCCCACCACCAACCTCAGAGAGAACACAGACAGGCATGCACACATACTCACTCAGAATAACACGGACATGGGTGCCCGGGTGGCTCAGTCGGTCAAGTGTCCGACTCTTGATTTCGGCTCAGGTCATGATCTCAGGGTCGTGAGATGGAGTCCTGCATCAGGCTCCGCGCTCAGCGTGGAGTCTGCTGGAGATTCTCTCTCCCTCTGCCCTTCCCCATATGTGCACATGCTCTCTTTCTCTAAAAATAAGTAAATATTAAAAAAAAAAAAAAAGAAGTAACACAGACACACACACATACTCTTGGAAACAACATGAACAGACACACACACACATACACACTCAGAAACAACACAAACACACACCTACACACTCAGAATCCTGGGACCACACGTGATTGAGAAGCAGACATTTCGGAAACAGCCTTTTTTACTAAAGATCAGTTGCTCGTTATTTTTTTTTAAGATTTTATTTATTTATTTGTCAGAGAGAGAGCACAAGCAGGGGGAGTGGCAGGCAGAGGGAGAAGCAGGCTCCCTGTTGAGCAGGGAGCCCGACACGGGACTCGATCTCAGGAACCTGGGATCATGACCCAAGCCAAAGGCAGATGCCTAACCAACTGAGCCACCCAAGCACCCCCAGTTGCTCATTATTTACACATGCCAAGCACTTAGCCTGCTGGCTTCTGTGCAAGGTGTCATGGGCATACATAGGATCAAGGCCAAGCCAGCCCTCAGGGAGCCTACAGTCACTCAGAGAGTGTGCTGGAGGCCCACCAGGCCCACTCGCTACCCTTCCCTGTCCTCCTCTGGCCTCCACGGGCCCGATCTGCTCTGAACGCATGACAGGGCTCCTTGGCCCTCTGGCCTCCAGTTGGGTTCAGCCAATGGGATGCCTGGAAGGCAACTGGAGGAAGAACATGCAGGGAGGCCGGTGTTCCTCCCCCTCTCCCGGCTCCCACCCTCTCAGATGCCGGCTGAGGGGCCTCTGCACAGAGTCTCTGGCTCCCGCTTCCCAGAGGCAGCTCCTCCCTCACCCTTGATAGGAGCCTGGAGTGCCCCACCATCCCTTGCAGTTTCTCTAGCCCCCGCCCACACTTCTCAAATGAGTCCCTTATTAAACTCTGCCCAAATTATCCTATTTTGAGTGTGCCATCTGCTTCCTGCTGGGACCCGGACTGATCCAGGGAGGCAGAGTAAACAGACAATTGTAGTGCAACGTAGAACAATAAAAGACAATATTGTTTCCCAGTGAAGCACAAAAGCCCTGGGGTCTCACTGCTTGGTCTGTGCATCCTGGCCCCACTACTCACTATCTCTGTTACCCTCTTTAATCTTCACTTCCACTTCTGAACAATAGGGTTAATACTAGGGCCTACCTCATAGAGTAGCCGCGAGGACTAAATGAGATGATATAAGTAGGGTGCTTAGCATTGCATCTGGCACTTCATCAATGCTGACTGATACCAAGCAGGGATCCTTAGAATTAACCATGCAGTCCTTTCAACTTAGTCGAGCGCCCAATATGTATCTGTTGAATGGCTGACGTGCTAGGAGAGATGGGTACAGGGGACACGGAAAAGCAACAGGGCAATGGTAAAGAGAAAATCAGGAAGGACTGCCTGCAGGAGGTGGTGCTGAGCTGCCTCTTGGAGGAGGAGACAGCTAGGAGGACAGCTGACAAAGGGTGGTCCAGTAGAGGGAAGAGCAGGTACGAGTGTGCGAAGGCCTGATGGGCACAGCAGATGCGGGGTGGTGCAAATAGCTCAGTGGCCATGGGAGCGAAGGATGTCTGCGGGCAGTATCAGAGCTAAGGCCAGTGGGGCAGGCAGGGCGACCAGGGAAAGCCTTGGATGTCAGGCTAAGGAGCTGGTCTTTGCCCTAAAAGCCAGGGAGAGCTGGCTGGGTTTGATGGTGAGAGAGTGTGACCAGGCTACAATGTGGGCGCTGCCCCGGGCCCAATGAGAGCACGCGGTCGGTGCCGTGCATGCTTGCTGAAGAATGGATGCACACCAGCGTTCTATACGGCAAGACCTGTCACCTTCCTCGCTCCCTCCCTCCTTCCTAAACGCACGCCAACTGATACCATGCCATGATCCAGGCAACTTGCCAGCCACGGATCTCCACACGTTTCCTCACCTGATCTCATTAATACTATGGCTCACAGTGGTATAATGAAAATACATCTGGTCTTGGTCCCTAGTTCCTGGCACAGAGTTCCTAACACCTTTGGAACCCACAGAGCACTGACAGTGTCTTCGGTAGCTACAGAGATGACTCGCGGGTAGGGGGCTAAATAGTTAATAGCTAAATAGGATGATCCCCAGAAAGATCTCCAGGCAGGGATGAGGGAGGGGCTGGAGACTGTTCAGTCACCAATGGCCATGATCTCATCAATCATGCCTGTGTAATGAAACCTCCACAAAAACCCCTACACGATGGGGATTGGGGAACACATCAATGCAACAGGAGGGCAGGGAGCCCCAAGAAGGCATGGAAGCCCTGTGCACCCCCAACCCCAATACCTTGCCCTATGCACACCTTTTCTGTTCAGCTATCGCTAAGTTGCATCCTTTATAATACACTGGAAATAGTAAGTTCAAGTGAGCCATTCGAGCAAATTATAGAACATGAGGAGGGAGTCATGGAAACTTCCAAATGTACAGCCCTTCAGTCAGAAGTCGCCCTGGGACTTGCTTCTGGCATCTGAAGTGGGAGCAGTCTCGTGGGACTGAGTCCTTAATCTGTGGGGTCTATGCTAATAAATCCAGGCAGACAGTATCAGAACTGAATTGAGGTGTTGGGCACCCAGTTGGTGTTGGAAAATTGGGAAGTGGCCTGGGGTCAGGAGTGGTAGAAAAAAAGAAGTCACTCTCATAAACACTCTACTTGGTGACATGCGCTGGACACTCCCCTCCACCTTCCAGCTGTGAAGGCAGTCCCAGGCCCCACTGCCAGACGGGCGAAGGAGGACAGCACTCCGTGGGCAGCTCTGTCCTCCCTGACTCAGCTGCTGATTCAGTTGTCCCTCTGGTTATGGCAGCTGGAGGCACCCGGAACCAGCCTGACACCACGCCCCAGGCCTGGCAAGTGGCCTTGCTCCTTGTCCTCTGGCTCAGAAGTCCGGTGGCTGCAGAAGACTGGCCAGGAAGCCCATCCCCCTGCCACCCACACCCCACGCCCTATGGCCGGAACCAGTGATGTGCTGGAGAGATGATTCCTCTCCTTCTCTTGAGCACCTGATGTATTGGGCATCCCACATCTCAGGCTGGATTCCCCCACAATCAGAGCCTGAGACAAAGATTTAAAGAAATGGCCCCAGGTAGATGAATGGGGAGATAAGATGGAGAAGGGAAGGAATCCAATATGGGTGCCTTAAAGGGCAGGTTATCCCCAAGGGCAACAGGGTCCAGTCTCCTGGGGACCTCTGGGAAAGGCTACAGAACACACTTCAGAGCTGTGCACCGGCAGGGCAGGGAACTGGAACATTTCCTCCCCAGCTCCTGTCCTTCATGGGCTGAGGGCTGCTCCGCGAGCGTTAACTCCTAGCACCTCTGGCATGCAAAGGGGACCTCGGGAGGCACAGCCCTGGGTGCTCAGCACAGGGGAACCAGCGTGTGCCAAGGAGATCCAGGTGGGGCACCCAGGCTGCTCCTGAGGACTCCCCGCCGGGAAAAGAACCACCAACCAGATACAGTCAGGCCTCATGGAGGGAAGCAGACAAGCAGGAGGTAATTGTAACCCAGGCAGGTAAAAGCAATGGCTGAAAGTGCTTCGAGGGCGCTGCTGTTCAACAGAAATACAACGCAACACGGGCTATGCATGTAATTTTAGATATTCTATCGCCACATTAAGAGTCAAAAGGGGGGCACCTGGGTGGCTCAGTCGGTGAAACGTCTGCCTTCGGCTCAGGTCACGATCCCGGCGTCCTGGGATCGAGCCCCACCTCAGGCTCCCTGTTCCGCGGGGAGCCTGCTTCTCCCTTTCCCTCTGCCGCTGCCCCCCTGCTTGTGCTCTCTCTCTCTCTCAAATAAATGAATAAAATCTTAAAAAAAAAAGACTCAAAAAATAGGTGAAATTCATTAAAAACAAAACATTATTTAACCCAACATATCCAAAATATTATTTTAACATGTAATCAACAGAAAAATTATCAGTGACACAGTTGACATCCTTTTTTCTCATTCCAAGTCTTTGAGAGCTGGTCTGTTTTATACTTCTGGGACATCTCCAGGGCTTGGTAGCCACACGTGGTGAGTGGCCGCAGTACTGAAGCCCGGTGTTCGGCACCAGTGAGGGTCATGGACCCAGGGCCAGATAAGGAACTGCAATGGTGCCTTTCCACAGCACTTAGACTAAAATCCAAGCCCCTTACGTGGTCTCAAGGCCTTACCGGACCCAGCCCCTGCCCATCTCCCCGACCTGACCTTCCACACCTTCATCCTCTCTTCCCACACCACAGCCTTGCTTCTAGTTGTCACTCCTGGAACGTGCCTCTGTAGGGTCTCGCACATGCTGTCCCCTCACTGGGATTTTCCAGCACCCAGACCTCCTCCACCTGTTTGCTTCTTGCCCTCCTTCATGCTGCACTCCACAGGGCCCCTCCTCCCCTCCTCCCACCCTGCTCCCCATCGCTGTTCATTTTCTCAGATTATACACCATCAGAAATTCACTGCTTCATTAATATTATTTATTGACTTTATTGTCTCTCCTACTATCTGCTGAATCCCCAGCAATGTCTGGAAAAAGAGAAGGTGCTTAATTTAAATATTCGTGGAATCAGTGAACAAATGGCCCTCAGGTAGAGGAGACACAGCATAGAGGAAGGACCGAAGTAATTCAGACATTGGCACTGTGATTCGTGGTATTTTGTATTCCCAAGACATGGTGCTGCCACCCCACAGAGCTTGCTCCAAAATGGAAAAGCAAGGACGGGGGAAAGGGGCTGGGGGTGGGCAGTGGTGGGGGCTACAGAAGAGCAGGGGCTTGGGGGCTGAATGGGAGTGTGCAGGGTGGGCACGGCATCCCCAGCAGAGGGAACAGCATGTGCAAAGTCACAGAGGCATGGAAGAGCCAACACACATTTACTCTCACCTTCTCTACTGGTATCCCCCTTTACTAAGCAAGGGTTTGCAGGGCGCCGGCGAGGCTCAGTCGGTTGAGCGTCAGACTCTCGATTTTAGCTCAAGTCATGATCTCAGGGTCTTGGGATAGAGCCTCGAGTCAGGCTCCGCGCTCAGCAGGGAGTCTGCTTGAGGAGTCTCTCTCTCTCCCTCTGCCCCTCCCCCTGCTCACATACTCTCTCTCTCTCTCTCTCAAATAAATAAATAAATCTTTAAAAAGCAAAAACAAACAAAATGAAAAAAAAACACAAGGGTTTGCAAGGTTCTTCATTCAGTCTTCCCCCGGAAATAGCATCCCACCCTCACTCTGGTGCTCACTCCATCCTTGCCCAACCCGGCAGGTGGGCTGCTTGCTTCTCCAACCTCTCCCCAGAGGGGCTCCCTGAGCTCCTGCCACCAGGAGGAGCCCTTGCTGGCTGGTAGCATGGGCCTGCTGCCAGTGAGCCTGAGACCCATTGTCCACACCACTGACTGCCTTTTGGGAAAGAGAAACTCTCTTTACAGTAAACAAGAAGCCAGGAGGCTTTGAGCCCCAAATCACTAGGGTCCAGCAAGAAGAAAGCCTGCCTGTGAATGAAACCAGCAGAGAGGAGGGCAGAGCCAAGAGGACCTACGATGTGCTGGGCACTGTGCTAACTGCTTTCATGGACTGGCTCATTTAATCCTCACTGCAGGAGGAAACTGAGGCTCACAGGGTTTAGCGGCTTGCCTAAGGTCACATAGCAAGGACTCCCCAATTATACAGGAGAGTCTCTTAGCATTTACACATGATACAGTAGGATGAAGGGAGCAAGTTCAGACAACCCCAAAGGCCTCCCTGGATCCAGGAGTGCCTGAAGCCAGCCCTAGCTGTGGGCTTTTCTTTCTGTTCCACTGCTTTCCACTGAAAGATGCCTAACTGACACAGACACTATTTCTCTCAGAGAGATGGAAGGACTTACCCAGATCTCCCCATCATCTGGGGAGCACAGAAGGACCCAGTCTCCTGACTCCTCTCCAGGATGGGCCACCTGCTCTTCTGACAGCTCCCGGTGAAGACCACCCTTTGTGCATTGGTCAAACTCATCTGAACTTTCATTTGAACCCCTGGGAAGGGGGAGCCAGAGTCCTCTAAGATTACATGTGCTCCCTCCAGGTTCCATCAGCAGCTTTATCCCCAAATAAGATCATGGCAATCCAAGAACCATCAAAGGCTCAAACCAGATGGGACACTCGGAGGTGAAATGGAATGACCTCAAGTTACCAGCAGGGAAGGTCTTCTCGGATTAAAACAAACACACACGCATACGACCTGTTAGGAGGAAGGAGAATCACAACTCTTCAGGGCAACATCCAAGCTGCCCATGTTGCTATGTAATTTACAACCTGGTCTGCAGGTAAGCCTTCATTCTGCGTTCTAATCGTCACCTTCTCTCTCCTGCTACTCAGAGAGCCCCACTGCTGGGCAGAGGGGGCAAAGCGGGACACTGGGAGTCAGAAGGTGTGGGCTTCCAAGAGGGTGGAGCCTGTTATTATCTGGGGAACTTGGGCAAGTCATCTTCTCACATGCCAAAGCATGTCCCTCAGTGGCTCCCCAGTCCCTGGTCATTCATTCACTCAACAAACATTCACTAAGTGCCTACTATGGGCTAGGCACCGTTCTAGAAGCTATGGATGGTGGCAAGTAAAACTGTAATGGTCCCCACCTTCGTGGCCGTTATAATCTAGTGAGAAAGACTGAAATGAATAAAAGCAAGATGGTCACACGCATGCAAACACGCACACACACACAGAATGTGGCGAACTGCAGAGGGTTCCAGAGATGCACTGTGATGAAGCCAGCCAAGGTGGGAGGAGGTGTCAGGGAAGGCTTCCCCAGGGAAGCCCCTGGGACTTGGATGAGCAGGAGTTAACTAGGAAGAGGGGGAAGAAGGGAGGGGAGCACTGGGAGTGTCCCCACCAAGGGCAGCATCTGGGAAGGCCCCAGGAATGGAGAGAATAGAGGTCCTTAGGGAACCAACAGAACCTGAGTCTGGCTGGAGTACAGACAAGGAAAGGTGAGCAGAGAGATGGGGTGAAGCAGTGGCAGGCCGTGCTGGGAGGGGGGGGGCAAAGTGTGACACTTATCTGAGGACAAAGAAGCCACAAGCAGGGGTCTCTGAAGTGTCACAGCCCTGGCCCAGGAAGTCCTCATTGCTCCCAGACCTGTTCCTGCTTCTGCCTGTCTCCTGACCTTTGGATCCAACTCTCCACCCATCAAACTCCTGCCTGCCAGGTGCAGGATGCTCTCATGGGGGCTGCTGTGCCAGGCACCAGGGGCAGAGGCCCAGACTCACATTTCAGATGAGGCTGGAGGTCAAAGGCAGGGCTCAAGGTCCACATGGGATGAGCTGAACAAAGGAGCTAAGAGTAGAGGATGAGGAGCATGAGACTGACTCTCACCACACACAAATAATGGCCCAGAGTGATTCCAGATGTTGTTGTGCTTGAGGTTCATTTAAAAGAGCCAAAGCAGAACACAGACTCTTAGACACCCTCTGAGGAAGGTGACTAGAACTTGCTGGCTCTCCCCACCTCCACTTACTTGGTTAGTGATGCGGGCATTCGTGTGTTTGCCTCCCTGGTATCCAGTACCCCTTCTTCTGGTGACTGTACTCCACGTTCCCCTTGGGGAAGCCACCCCCTTCCCAGTTCCCATGGTGCTGACCTTACACCCCCTCCCCCAGCTCTAGATGGTCAGGTGAGGTGGATCTGTCCAGTCAGAACATCATCACCCTGTCCAAGGTAATTGGGACATGTAACCCAAGTTGGACCAATGGGAATGGAGTCAGAGATTCTGCTAGAACTTCTAGGAAGAAAAGCTCTATCTAATGGGGTTGTTAGACCAGCAATTGTAGGACAGCTCCTGGAAGCTGCAAGATGCAGAACTCGAGAAGGAAGCCAGCACAGCGGAACGCACTGCTGAGAGGTGAGGGAGGGAGAGATTCAGTGGTGACGCGGAGGGAAAAAGAGAAACCAAATCTTTGAAGCCCACCATGCCCGGGGCCAGGTTTTAGCCCCTAAACCCTGTCTCACGTGAGCAAATAAATCCTTTTATGGTGTAAGCCGGTCTGAGTTGGGTTCCCATCACCCAAAACCAAGATGGTCCCGGTACACACAGGGCACATATTCCCTCATGACCTAACGCACAGCCTGCCCACACCCCATACCTGGGCCTGGGGAGGATGGAGCGGCCATGAGGGTCTGAGGCCAGAGCCCGGCACACCAAAGACACGCAACCACAGGTCATGACTTGCAGAATTACTGGTGAACATTCATCCTCAATCTCCTCTCTGACCAAACTCCCCGTTTGGAAACTTTTTTTTTTTTAAAGATTTTATTTATTTGACAGAGAGAGATATTAGAGAGAGCACAAGGAGGGGGAGCAGCAGAGGGAGAGAGAGAAGCAGGTTCCCCACTGAGCAGGGAGCCCGATGTGGGGCTCGATCCCAGGACCCTGGGATCATGACCTGAGCCGACGGCAGATGCTTCACCAACTGAGCCACCCAGGCGCCCACCGTTTGGAAACTTCTGACAATGAGACCCTACCCCGGAGAAGCAGCTAGAAGTGGACTCACCTGGGCCATGGTCTGTGGCTTGGGCAACTAGGGGTCCATCATCTTGAGGCCGATGAAAAGGCAGCGGCCACGAAGAGCGTGGCAGGGTTCACGGTCACTGCAGCCAGCTGTGTTACTGACCTGTCTGCACTGACTTGCAAGCCTCCACCTGCAGCTCCGCAGCCGAGCCAAAGACACTCGCGCCACACTGCAGCTTGGCAGGCGCGTTTCCGCCTTGCATGCTACAGTGTTCTTGCCGTGCTTATCGGTTTTCAGGAAAACCTGTGCTGTTTTTGAGTACCAAACCCCAAATATTTGCAGAGAACCCCTTTCAGGAGCTTCTGGCACTCCAGTAACCCACACAAAGTGTTCCACCTCTCATTCTTTTTTAACAGAGAAAATTGTTCTCTATTATCTGTAAAATGCATTAGCTCAGAGCTTCCATTTTAAACCAAAACCAAATCACCTGGGTATCCCAGGCTGCTGCTTTCCCTAAGATTACCTTTGTAAGTGCTAACATTATGGATGACCCAGCAAAGAGAAATGTGAAAATAGGGACCAAGGTCCATAAAAAAGCCCGGGTCCCATCCAATTTGCAATCACTTGTATACACAGGAGGACCACCTCCGCTGTGAAAGGGTTCTTCCAGTAATAAGCCTAGAATTGGCCTTGTGTGTTGATGATCGACTTAGGAGCCATTGATTTGATTTCAACAATGTTTTGGTTTTTTGGTTTTTGTTTTTTTAGGGGGGGAGGGAGGGGCAGAGGGGGAGAGAGAATCTTAAGCAGCCTCCAAGCCCAGCATAGAGCCTGACGTAGGGCTCGATCCCACGACCCTGAGATCATGACCTAAACTGAAATCAAGAGTGGGACACTTAACCGGCTGAGCCACCCAAGTGCCCCAACAACCATCTGTATTTATTATCTACCATGTGCCAGGCTCTGTGCCAGGCACTGAGGTAACATCAGTGTTAGACTAGACCATCAGCATTGTCTGCTGGGAGCTGGTGGTCTTGGGGGGAGGTGGCAGACACATACACGTAAACCAGTAATTCTGGATTGTCACAGTGCTAGGAAGAAAACATATGGGGTGCAGCCAGAGAGAATGTGGTGGTGAGGAAAGATGTGTCTGAGGAAACAGCATTTAAAAGCTGAGACTCTAGGACAAGACTTGCCACTCTTATGAAGAGCAGGAAGGTTGGGAGTCAGGGGGGTGCAGGGAGAGGGGCCCTGTAGGCAGAGAAACGGCATGAGGCAGAGTCCTGAGACCAGCCAGTGCTCAGAAGCCTGTTGAGGAAATGGGGCCTTTGTAAGAAATCTGGATTTCCTTTTCAGTAAAATGGACTGGGGGCATCGGGGCCCCGGATGGGTGTGAAGCAGGTGCAAAGCATGATCTCGTGCAGGAGCCGTGGAAATAATCCACGTTGGACATAGTAATCTTGAGGTGTCTGCTAGACTTCCAAATGGAGATATAATCAGGCATTTGGGAAAATCAAGTCTGGAACTCAGAGGCCAGGTTCAGCTGGAGAGAGAGTTTGGAAGAATAGAATTAGTCAGCATACAGAGGGTCTCCAAAAGCCCTGTGAGGTTGGTTGGAGCCAGGGGAGCCCTACTGAGAGACTGAAAAACAGGGCAGAGTCCCAGGAAGGAATCCAAGTGGGCTCGGTGCCACAGGAGCCCAAAGAAAATAGAGTTTTCAGAGGGAGGGAGTGGCCAGCTGGGATTGCAAATGCCTCCTGGAAGCTGAGCTGACTTGCAGAATAATTCTGAAGCTTTGAGATCTGAGGCAGGCCTTCATCTTAAAAGGCTTTCTTGGGGCCTAGGGATGATATAGTGACGGAGTGCATGGAAGTAGAAATTCCAGGCTCCGGGGCCAGACTCCCTACAACCGATGGGTACCTCTGTCATTTTGCAGCAACACGGCCTTCACCAACTTCCCCAAGCTCCATGAGCGTCACCTTGTCTTCACAACGGAAATCACAGTATCTGCGTCACTGGGTTGTTATAAGGATTAAATGAGTTAGTAAGTAGCAAGTGCGTAAGAGAGTAGATTGCCTGGCTCAGGTTCAATGCTCAGTGTTAGCTATTCTTGCTGCTGCCGCTGCTGTTGCTATAAGAATGAACGCTGAGTACCAAGTGCTGGGCTTTGCATGCACAGTTGATCCTTGAACAACATGGGTTTGAACTGTGTGGGTTTTTTCCCCGACAAATACGGTAAGTGTATTCTCCCTTCCTTATGATTTTCTTACTAACATTTTCTTTTCTCTAGCTTACTTTATTGTAAGAATACAGTATGCACTACATAGGACTTATAAAATATGTGCTAATCCACTGTTTATGTTATCAGTAAGGCTTCTGGTCAACAGTAGGCTAGTAGTAGTTAAGTTTTGGGAGGAATCTAAAGTTATATGCAGATTTTTGACAGCATGAGGAGTCAGCGCCCCTGACCCCCGCACTGTTCAAGGGTCAACTGTATTACCTCATGTGGCAGATACTGTTGTACCCATTTGCAGATGGGGAAACTGGCCTAGGACTGCCCAGCAAGTTCCAAGGGTAGCGCTGGCATTCATATCCAGGTCAGACTCAATGCTCTTAATCACTGCTCTACAATTCCTCATGTGATGCCAGGATGGGAGGTTGATGTCCAGTGCAAGGAAGAACATGGCCCACTAATGTATTACTGGTGTGCTATGGGCTGAATGTCTGCATCTCCCCAAAATTCATATGCTGAGATCCTAACCCCCATGCGATGGAATTAGCCATGGGACCTTTGGGAGGAGATTAGGTCATAAGGGTGGAGCCCTCATGAATAGGATTAGTGTCCTTATCAAAAGACCCCAGACAGCTCCCTTGTCCCTTCCGCCACGTGAGGACACCATGGAAAGACAGCCACCTGTGAACCAGGGAGGGGGCTCCCACTGGACTTGGAATCTGCCAGCACCTTGATCTTGGACTTCCCAGCCCCCGTTAAGTGTGAGAAATAAATGTTTGTTGTTGAAGCCCCTTAGTCTGTGTGGTACTTTGTTATAGTAGCCTGAACGATGACATTGTGCTTCTGCTTCAACTGGTGTTTCCAGAGGGAACTATTGGTTTTAAATTGGTTCTGCCATGCATATGGTTATTGGAAAACCAAATCTCACTCTGCATTTCACAGCGTTTCAGATTAATGACGTGACAAGGCTGTGCTAGATGAGGTGATCTGAACTGCACTCTAAGAAGCTTCCTCCGGGGACGCCTGGGTGACTCAGTCAGTTAAGCACCTGCCTTCAGCTCAGGTCCTGATCCCAGGGTCCTCAGATCGAGCCCTACATCAGGCTCCGTGCTCAGCGGGGAGCCTGCTTCTCCCTCTGCCTGTGTACTCTCTCTCTGACAAACAAACAAACAAATAAATAAATAAATAAAAATCTGGAAAAAAAAAAAGCAGCAGCAGCTTCCTCTAGGGAGGGTAGAGCATGGTCCCCCCACGCCCCCCATGCATGGAGCTCCAGCTCCCACCCCTGCCTAAGCCCGACCAGCTCTGCTCCCATGTGGTTTATAGACTGAGCCCTCTCTTAAGCTTTCACACAAAGAAGAACATATTCTGAGGATACAAAAGTCTGAAAACTGCAACACTTGGCATTTCTCAAAGGGCACCTGCATCAGAATCGCCTGTGGTGGTTGTTAAAACACAGAATTCTTGGCCTCACGACCAACTTAAAGGAATCATAAACACTGGAGGGAATTTGCTCTTTAACCAGATCCTCAGGTAACTCACGTGTATATTCCAGTTTGAGAACCGCGTAAGAATCTCTATTACTGTCCTGTCCAACACACGAACCGTTAGCCACTTATGGCTAATTTCAATTTAAGTGTAAATTCATTAAGATAAAGTAAACTTTAAAAATTCCATCTCTCAGTTGCACTAAAGCGCATTTTAAGTGCTCAGCACCACAGGAGGCTAGTGGACGCCACAGGCACAGAATATCCATCATTACAGAAAGTTCTTCCAGACAACCCAAACCCCTAGACCTCTAAGTCTGCTTGAATAATGTACCTCATGTGTTTGACAGCAAGGCACTACATTCAGCCATCATTTCCTACCATTTTAACTGTACCCTACCTAAGGATACATTATTACACCTCCCATACTGGACAGAAATTACCTGCCATGTATCTATTTCCCCCGACACACTCCAAGAGCCTGGAAGGCAAGAATCATGCATGTATTATTTAGGTCTGTACACTCAGTGCCTATAGCTTAAATAAATGCTTGGGAATTGCTTAATTGGCCCACATAACATAAATGAAATATGAAGCTGACAGTGATTTGTCCTTGCTAAAAGCATTCACCAGCACATCCATTAGGATGGCTACTATTACAAAACCAGAAAATGACAAGTGTTGGCAAAGATGCAGAGAAATAGGAATCCTTGTGTACCGTGAGTGGGAATGTAAAATGGTGTGGTTGTGGGAAATGGTATGGCAGTCCCTCAAAAAAAGAAACCTAAAGTTACCATAGGATCCAGCAATATTTGGGTATAATATACCCAAAAGATTTGAAAGCAGGGTCCTGAAGAGATATTTGTACACCCGTGTTCACAGCAGCGTGATTCACAAGAGTCAAAAGATGGGAGCAACCTAAGTGTCCCTCGATGGGTGAATGGATAAGTAAACTGTGGTACATCCATAACAATGGAATATCAGCCAACCTTAAAGAAGAAGGAAGTCTGACATATGTTATGACATGGGTGAATCTTGAAGACACTATGCTATGATAAGCCAGTCACAAAAGACCAATACCGTATGACTCCACTTTTAAGGGGTACCTCGAGTAGTCCAATTCATGAAGACAGAAAATAGAATAGTGGCTGCCAGAGGCTGGGGGAAGGGGGACGTGGGGAATTTTTGTTTAATGGGGGCAGAGTTTCAGTTGTGCAAGATGAAAAGAGTTCCGGAGATGGATGGTGGTGATGGTTGCCCCAAAACATGAATATATTTAACACCAGTTAAAAATCATTAAGATGGGGGCACCTGGGTGGCTCAGTTGGTTAAGCGGCCGACTCTTGATTTCGGCTCAGGTCATGATCTCGGGGTCCTGGGATCAAGTCCCACGTTGGGCTCCACGATCAGTGCAGTCTGCTTGGGATTCTCTCTCTCCCTCTCCCTGTGCCTCTCCCCCGGCTCACACTTGCTCTCTCTCTCTCAATAAATAAATAAAATCTTTAAAAAATTACTAAGATGCTAAATTTAATGTTAAGTGCATTTCAGCACAATTAAAAATATTTTACATAAATTATAATAATATATATGTAGTATGCATTTTAAAACATTCACCAGTACCAACCAGAGGAAACACATCAGCCTCAGGGCTTAGAGGAAAGGGCTTTGGAAGACCCCTGGTTCATAGTCTGTGCGCTGCACCTCACGTGTGTGCCGGCTGGCGGCAGGGGGAGGGAATGCAAAGGTGAGACACAGAGGGAGGCGGGGTCAAAAGCCTGACCTGGAATCACACCTTCTCACAGGGGGCTTCTGTGACAATCCCTGAAGGGACTGTCATCCCTGTAGGGCTGAAAGGGACCCTCTGGGTTCTCTTGAATTGTTCTACCACTCAGAGTCCTCACCAACAGCTCTGCACCTAGCTGGCCATCAGAACTTTCTGCAAAGACTTCACCTTGGGAGGTTCTGATTCCATACACCTGGGGGGCTCTATTTTTACAGGGTTCTGCAGGGGAGCCGGAGCCGGGAAGCCCCACTCTGCAGAACTTCTATTAGCCTGACATTATGCCTTATCTTTTGATGCGCCTGCTGTTCCCATCTTCACATCTGGTTTGCCAACTTCTCCAGGGGGGTCACTGTGCCTGATCTCAATCCTGATTATTGAAATCACTTGTGGAACTTTTTTTTAAGACTGCAAATGCCTGGGATCTACCACACATCTCTTAAGTCAGCATCTCCAAGCATCTAGCCCTCACAACGGATTCTGAGCACACTCCAAGACCGAGACCTACTGCTCTGTGGGCTAAGAGCGCTTGATCTAGGCGCAGCTCCACACGGGCTGAGTGACGGACAGAATGCAGCCCCTCCGAATAAGTATCTAGAAGGGAAAATGTGTGTATTTCACCTGTGTTATTGATTCTAAATATTTTACTAAGAGTATTTTGCACATGATTCAAACCAGACGATAAATAAAAATAACAACAATTAGCAGTTGGCGGGCACCTAATACATGCCAGGTGCTCATCATGTGCTTCCTATATAAGATCCCACTGAATTCTCAATCCTATGTCTGAAGAAGGTACTGTGAACGGTCTCCAATTCACAGATGAGAAAACCCAAGCAGGGAGAAATTAAGTCACTGCCTCAAAAATTAATTTTTTTTTTTTACATGACACTTAGATTACACGCAATCTCCTAACTTTAGAAAAGTGATCATAATCTTTTTAAGGTCTACATTGTTTTTCAGTGTTTTACCCTAATTTTTTTTTTATCATTTTGCCCTAATATGTTAACTCATTTCTCATTGTAGGGCAGGTTTTTATCTTTTTTGCAACTGTTTACCATTTTAAATGTACAGCTTTGTGCAAGGGGGTACTTTCCTTGTTTCCAAAAGCATTTCCTTAGGAAAGATTACAGATGAATGGCATTAAATACTGAACAAAAGTCTCCACTGAGATGTACTGAATGAGCTGGGCAAGCCCTCTCTCAGGGAGGTGTTATATGTCTCAGCACAGTCCCCACCAACGTGCACCAAACATCTACTATAAGCCAGGTGCTCTTATGAACACTTACAGATCGATCCCATCTGGTCCTCACAAGACCCCCAGGGTGAGGTACAGGTGGGCCGCCTGTAAGCAGAGAAAGGTGAAGAAATGTTCCCAGGCTCACAAAACCAGCAAGAGCAGAGCCAGGATAGGAACTCACAGTTCTCACCACCACGCCAGGCCTTCGGGTCAAGGCAGGTGTCCCCATGATTCCTTCATCAGCCACCCCGAGAAGCAAAAACAAATGAGAGTGGCAGGAAGGAGCACTGCCCATCATCTGGGACCACACAAGAATCCCCCTGTAAATGCACAATAAAAAGGTCTGCTTCACGTCCCTGGCACAAAATCCAGAATCGCTCACTCAGAGCAACACAGACTTGCTGACCCCAAGGTGCATACCCTCTAGATGCAGAGAGAAAGTGAAGAAGGGCAAGATAATGACACTGACTCCAGGTCCCCCTGTAGGTGCTCTGCATCATTATATATATTCATTATAAAGTTGAACTGTGTACCTCCCCCACCCAGTGCTGACATCCTGGAGTCAGGTACCCATGAATGTGAGTTTCTTTGGGTCTTTGCAGATACAATTAAGATGTAAATTAAGATGAGGTCACACTGGAGTAGGGCAGGCCCTTATTCTAATATGACTGGTGTCCTCATAAGACAGAAGAGAGACACAGGGAGAAGGCTACGTGGCAACAGACGCGAAGACCAGAGGCTGTGGCTGTAACAAGCCAAGGGACAGCAAGCAAATTCCAGGAGCTGAGAAGAGGCGAGGAGGGAAGATGCTCCCGTACAGGGGTCTGAGACAGCGCCGCCCTGCCGACACCTTGATCTCAGACCTCTAGCCTCCAGAACGGTGAGACAATACATTTCTATGGTTTTAATCACCAGGTTTGGAGTACTTTGTTATGGCAGCCCTAGAGAGGAATACAACATTGTCTAGCCTTTCGGCTCCAGCCAGACAGAAGCTATGTTTTATTCATCCTGGTATTCCAGCAACTGGAGCAGTCCCTGGCGCACAGTAGGTGCTCAGAATGTGTCTGTTGAGTGAGCAGGTAAAAAAATTAAGAAAGTATAAACTCAGTAGGAGAAGGGACTATGTCTTTTATTTCTACTAAGAGACCAGAGCAAATTAGGTGCTCAATAAACTTTACAGAACGAATGAACTTTTTTAAATGAACGAATGATAAGCTCAGGAAGACTTTGCAATGGGTCTTATTCATGTATGTCCCCCGGACTCAGCCCATGGCCTGGCACACAGTAGCTGCTTAATAAATTCTGAAGGAGGGAAGGAAAAAAAAAAGTGAAGAGAAGGAGGGCGAGCTTCAAGATCAGAAACACAGTATCCCAGTCCTCGTCCAGGTGACACCTTCCTCCCTTTAGGCATCTAACCAAGGAATGGCCAAGGCCATGAAGTCACCCGGAGACTTTCAAGCAGCCTCAATGATACTGATGGGACTTTCACAGGGGAACTCGGATGCTGTTTTTCTAAAATGCATTTCTTTTTCTTTTACATCTAGAAATCATAAGGCTTTCCAACCCTTCCAACAATGTTAGAAATGCAGCACAGAGTTGAGAGGTCAGCGCCTCTGCGTTCAGCCCTAGGGACACATTTCCCGTCCATGCACAGCCTTCATTCCTGACCTCTGCCCTGTGGCCAAAAAGGGACATCAGCTGGACTCAGGGAAATTCAATTTGGTCTGACAGCTGGGAGCATGGAATAACAGGGCATCTGCCTTGACCCTTTGGAAAGCAAAGGCAGGGGTAGGAGGGGTGGGGGTGTCATAGAAGTTTCTCCGGGGCTTGGTTTAGGAGGGTCTAAAGTTTCTGTGGGTTAGTTTCTACATATGAACAAAAACCCTGGAAATAAGGCCAGCTGATTTCTACTGCTGGCTCAGAATTCAATCCCACTTCCAGGCACTGTCCTGGTGGCATTTGGGGTGAAAGAAAAGAAACACATTGTTCTTTATTCCCCTGAACTTGAGCTTTCCCAGGGGCAGTAACTGCCCTGCGGTGAGGTGTGATTTTAGTCATTCTTTTGCACATACATTCGCGTTAATAACCTGACAAACCAAGCAGGAGGTCCCTGGACTGGTCTCAATACATGGAGAAAGTCTCTGCTCCTGTGGGTTCCCCTTCGTGTCTACTGAACTCCAAGCTCCAACTCTTAATCTGTTCCATGAAAGAGAAGGGCTGACCCCTTCTCAGTGCCTGGTAGCCGGGAACAGAGGGAAGTCTTTCTGTTTTCAGATGGAGCCCTCATGTGATCAGCGAACCCAGGGATGCTGGAACCTTTCTCCCTATCAAAGGGATCTGTTGAGATGGACAGCTCCATTATGTTGGCAGACACACACCTGCGTGGATTAGTTGATGCGCCCCTCCTGCGGCCCCAGACGGTCCCACGCTCAGCCTAACCTTGTGGCTGTCGATCTGTATGGGATTTGCTCCTTTCCTTTTCTTCTGAGCACAAAGCCCCATGAGGACCGGGTCGTGCCTGCTGCTTGCACCTTTGTATCCCAAGCCCCCTGGCCCAGGTCTCAGCACGAAGTCATAAGCAGTTGATCCACATGTTATATGAAAGAGCCAACCAACCAACCAACCAACAAACTAATAAACAGGAACAAAGGTGGTGGGCCTCATGTTATAGGGAACAGAGTATAATAGGCTTTGATGTGTTCTTACTGAAATAGAGTATACATACGTAAAATTATTGGTGTCATAGCTGTGCCATTGAAGGAATTTTTACACCTGTGTCACCAGCACCCAGATCGGGGGACAGAACATTTGCAGAAGCCCAGCAGGGGCCTCGTGCTCCCTTCCTGTCACTGCCGCATCCACCGGCCGGAAGCCACTATCCCACCAGCTGCATGACACCTGACAGTTACCTAGCCTCGCTGACTCTTATCTTCACCTTGGGAAAAGAATACTTACCTTCCATGCTGTGAGGATTCCATTTTTAAAATGTGTGTGCAGTGCCTGGCCAATGCCAGTGGTACGGTAGTAACAGCCATAGTCCTAGAAGTACCAGTAGCCACAGTACCAGCACCAGGAACAGCCCAGAAGTAACAGGAGAAGCAGTCAGGATAGGCGGTAGTAACTGCAGCTGCGGTCAGGTGGTAACAGAAATGGTAGTGTTGACAGTAGAAGCAGTAGGAGCAGTAAGAGCTAATACTTAGCACTTATTGTGCTCCAGGCACTGTTCCAAGGGCTCTACCTTAACTCATCTAATGCTCAAGGCAACCCTTATAAGGATGTACAAAATGGGATTTTCCTGAGGCACACAAAGGTTAAGTAGCTTTCCCGAGGCCACGCACCTACCGAGCCACGGGTCCGGGAGTCAAACACCAGCGGTCCAGCCACAGAGCCCCTCCTCTTAAAAGCAATCTTTCAAGAACTCTTTGCTTGGCAAAGCAAGCTGTCCTCTAATATCTGCTCTCTTCCTTTTCTATAAGAACAACTCTCAATTTTGGTAAGCACATGGTCTTGTAGAATAAAGACCACATTTCTCAGCCTTCTGGCAGCTGTGCAGAGACTAAATTCTGGCCGATAGAAGTAGAAGCAGTGGGTGCAATATTCAGAAACATCCTTAAAGGGAGGGAGCCTGCCTTTCTTCTTCTCTTGCCTTCTTCTTGCTCGTAGATGTGATGGCTGGAGCAGCAGCAGCTACAGAGGACCATGAGGTGACTTGGGATTGGAGGCCCACACGGCAGACAAACAAGAGCAAGTGCCTGGGTCTCTCAGAGATTGCTGTCACAGCCCTGCATAACTTGTGTCTGAACTTTCAGGTTAAGAGAGAAATATACCTCTCTCTTCTTTAAGCCAATGTTTATTTAGATTTCACATCATTCACAGCAAAACGTAATCCTAAATAATGCACTGGATTTTGCAATTATAATTAATGTCACCCAAAAAGACACCCGCAAAACTATCACTTTTGTGTTGGACTCTTGACTTAAAAAAAAAAAAAACCCAACAACAAAATAAAACATGACTTCGGGTATTCCTCTAACAGACAAACTAGGAAAATAATCATACAAAGTCTCATTTACCCCAAAGGTAGTAACGGTTCCTTGTCGGTTTATGTTGGGGTCACATCAAAGCCTCTCAGGTTGGCCTCCCTTCCTCCAGCCTCTCTCATTCATTCAGGGCAATTCTGTTTGTCTAATGCTACTTAAAAACGATTTCTATCCTAAAACTTGAAATAATTACAATGCTCTATATGTGCTTCCTTTACACAAGACACTTTGTCTAGTTTTTCTAGCCCGCACACAAAAATATAAAACATAAATATTGGGATTTCCCTTTCAGAGAGGTGAAAATGGAAGAAATGGAGAGGGTCAGTGACTTGCCTGAGGTCACACAGCAAGTTGGTGGCAAAGCCAGAATTCTACCACTCCCTCCAGCACCCGTGCTCTTCCCACCACCAAAGCTGATTTCTGGGAAACGCCAGTCACAGCAGACTGACCCTAGGTCAAGTTACCCTGGCAACTTTAAGATTCACGGACTCTGACTTTTCTCTCATCTTCTTGTCCAGTCTAATTTTTTATCATCCTCTAACACAAACCTCCACCCACTGAGGTCAGACTCTGTAGACTCTTATCACATGCCCCTACCCCAGGCCTCAGTTTTCCCAGCTGCAAAATGGGGCAAATTATACCTCCAAGAGGGAACATGGCATAGAGGAAAAAGGCAGGAGACCTGGAATCAGGAAAAACAGACTTCCAATCCAGCTGGGCATGTTCTTTACCTATAAAATGAATGTAGTAATTCCTCCCTCGCGTGGACTTAATGAGAACCTGTTTCTAAGAGTCGTTCAAGTAAAACAGCACCTACTGTGGATGGTGTCATCTTTGTTGCTATTCCTGACTTCATTCTGGAACTGTCACCCTGTCACCTTGCCTTCTGTCCGAAGGACACAGGTGAGGTGACAACAGGAAGCACTTTGAGAAGTCTACAGCCCTACAAATGCCACACATCTGTTTGCCACTAATATTCACACCCACGGTGCCTTTATCAGATGCTAGTCTGCAGTCTGATCAAATTTTGAATGTCAAACCCCTCCCCCGCAAGGAATCCCTCCGCATTTCCCAGGCTGGGCTCTCTAGACAGGATGGGCTAAGGCCACTCACCGATTCCATAGTGAATCTCTCGACGAAAAACTGGAGAGCCTGGAGGCTGAAGATCTCATGTCTCAGCCGTCACATCAGAGAATTACCTGGATGGGGGCAGGAGAAAAGGTGACAAGCATCATCTAGTGGGACTGGGCCGAAGACATGGTCTCAAAGCAACATGGGGTTTCATGTGGAGGCTGGCATCCTTGTGAAGAATGTTCTGACACCACCGAGCGGCTGTCCAGGAGTGGGAAGGAAAACAGCCAGCAAACCACTGTTTCAGCAAACCACTGTTTCAGCGATCCACCTTGGGGCTGGTGTCTCTATCCTCGGATCTGTGCGAGTGCTCAGGGATCCTTCGTAAGTTCTATTTCTAGCTCTACAGTCGAGAGCAATTTACAAGTCATTAACTTCTCTAAACATGAAATCAAAGTGTGCTCACAGGTGCAACAGACAGACGGCCCCATGCAGCCCTGTGCCCATGGGAAAATGGAGGTGTCTCCCCCTCCCCCACTGGCCAAGGGGACCAGCCCAGGAAGGAGGTAGAGCTCTATGAATATACATATTTCGGGACAGCCCCTCTGAACCTGAGAGAGGATTGTAATTAATTCATGCATACCAAAGCTTAATTGCTGAGTGCACAGAGCACAGGAAGTCTGGGATAAAAGCTGTTACATAAGGGAACGGCTTCAATATTTGCAGAATGAGTGGAAACAGAGGTGAGGAGTGGAAACAAGATGAGCCAGGGGACCTGCTGGATCCTTCTCCAGTGATCGCTGGCTCAGTGTGGCACCTCTATCTGGGGCCAGAACCCAGGGACACTCTTGACCCACCGTCTTCCTATCCCCATATCCAATCCATCCCAAGTCCTGTCTCATTTACTCCCTAAAGATCTCTCGACCTCTCTCTTTTTCTCCATCCCCCCGACACAGCCCTGGACCAAGCCTCCACCCTTCCCACCTGGGCTTCCTTCCTGGTCTCCTTTCATCACCATTTCTCCCTCTGAAATCCGGTCCCCCACACTGAAGCCAGAATCATCGCTTGCTTTTTTTTTTTAATCTTTTATTGTAGAGAATTTTGTAGACACAAAAATAGAGAAGAGTATCCTGAACCCCATATATCCACTGCCCAGCCCCGATCACCATCAACTTAAAATCAATCTTCCCTCTCCCCACATCACTGTTTCAAAGCAAATAATCTTACCATTTCGGTCATAAGTAGAACAGCATGTATCTGTAAGACCAGGTCTTTTACAAAAATAGAATTGCAATAGCATTCCCACACCTAAAGAGACTGTAGAATTCCCTGACATCACCAGAGATCCAATGTCCAGATTTATTTTTTTTTTAATTTTTATTTTATTGATTTTGAGAGAGAGAGTGAGAGAGAGAGCACAAGAGGAGGAGGGTCAGAGGGAGAAGCAGACTCCCAGCTGAGCAGGGAGCCCGATGTGGGACTCAATCCTGGGACTCCAGGATCATGACCTGAGCCGAAGGCAGTCGCTTAACCAACTGAGCCACCCAGGAGCCCCAATGTCCAGCTTTCTAATAGTCCCATAAATGTCAAAAATGTTTTTGAAAGAACTGTTTTTAAAATCCAGACCCAAATAAGCTCTCTGCCTTATATTTGGCTATGCTGAATGAAAAATTTAAAACACCAGTGTGATGGTGTCACTCCACCCCCCACCTCTCCACCCTCAGCTGAACATTCTTCAAAGGCTTCTCAGTGCTTTAGGATAAGACCAAAAACATTTAACATGGTCTGACTCTCTCTGGCCTCATCTTGCCCCCTCAGGCTCACTGCTACAGGCATGTGGCCTTCTTTCAGATTCTGGAACTTGCCAAGGTCCTTCTGTCCCAGAGCCTTTGCCCATACTGTTCCCTCTGCCTGTAAGGCTTCCTCATTTACCATCTTTGCCTAGTTAACTCCTGTACTTCCTCAAGTCTTACTTCTTCAGGGAAACTCTTCTTGCTCCTCCAGATTAGATCATGGAATGTATTTTAGTTTTCACTCATGATTACACATTCATTAATGTGAATGTTGACTAATTGATCTATTGATCTGTTGATATGATTCGATTATAAGCTATGTGAGCACAAGACTGTGTTAGGATTTCCTCCCTGGTGTATCCCCAGCACCAGCTACACAGTGCACCACAATATTAATAGATACTTGTTGAATAAATGATCGAACCACTTCCTTCAAACTAAAAGGCCAATAACGATCCACTAAATCTTCCTGAACCTTGAATTACACATTTAAATTAGATGGAAAATTGACAATCTTATCCTAAAATTCACATGGAAATGTGATGGACTCAGGAAAGCCAAGATGATCTTTAAAAAGAAGGGCAATGTTGGAGAACTCCTATTTCCCAATTTCAAAACCTCCCACAAAGCTGTAGTAATCAAAACAGTGGTACTTGAATAAGAGTAAACATACGCTTTCCCTCAGAATCATAGACCGTGGCCTTCCTGGAATATTCCCCTCTGGATCCCACCCTTACTTTGTATATGACTCTGGTCCTGTTATTTGCATAAATAAACAGTGCTCCTCCCAGGCCTGTTCTTCAAGGGGCTGTTCCTTTGCTTTCCTTGCTTCACCCAAGTGTGGAAGCTGAAATAATGTACAGACACTGCTCCTACTTCTTCATTCCCACCCTGAATTTGAATTACACATTTGTGCCCTTCACCATGTGCCTTTATAGTCCCTCCCACTAAAGCACTATATTCCTCTTCCCCACCGGATTCTGGACTCGACCACTGACTTATTTAAGCCATGCAATGTGGATGGAAGTAACAAAGTATGGTCCCATGAAAGGAATATGTCTCCCTGGTCCCTGCTAGCTGCCACCTCTCAGCCTGGACCGCAGACTGCTAACGTGTGGAGAAGATCTGGACCCAACCAGGAGTCCACCCTGAGCACGCTGAACCCAACCGACATCAGCCAAGCCATAGACCCATAGACCCATGAGCATGAATATAAATGTCTGCTGTCATGCAAGCTACTGCAATTCCGAGGGTTGTTTTTTTTTTTAATTTGGTAAAATCTGACTAATACACATGGAAATACTAACTTATGGACACCAACGAGTATCAATATAGTTCGGGAAAAAACAAAAGCCATGCACATGGATAGCACAGGTGATCAGCAAAGAATACCTCCTTACAGAAGACCTACTTGGTGCCAACCTGACCCTCACAATGATCCTGTAAGGTAGACAACACTGGGCCAGCTTTGCAGATGAGAAAACTGAGGCTCAGGGATATGAAATAATGTGTCCAAGACAGTGTGCGGCAGAACTGGGACTCCAACCCAGGTTGTCTGACTGAAAAAGTTCAAGCCAGGCTTCTCTTCCACAGAAGCGTCTGGTAGATGCTCAAAGCATCTACCTCACGATCCCCTGGTCCACCATCCTACCGCCACTCTCGTCCCGTTTCCTTCAGTGGGTCTTCAGGAGAGGCTGCTGGGGCAGATGGAACACCCACCGGGCTTCAAGCCCAGCGTCCCCGAGTTCCGATCCAGCTCTGCCCCTGAGCAGAGCCTTGTCCTGGTCAGTGAGCCTCTGTGGCTCTCGGGTCCCTTGTTTGTAAAACAAGGCCACTAATCCTAGCCTAGCCTACGTCACTGGACCGGTGTGAACCTCCAGAGAGAGGGCGTGTGCAAGAGCTGTGTGAGGTGTGACACACCAGAGTCAGCTCACACCCTGGTGCCCCGACTCGGAAACCACTCACACCAACTTAGCATCTACATATGTCGCAGTCTCTCACGCCCGCTGCTTTGGTATCCATTTATGCTCTGAGACTGTTTGGCCCCCGCCCCGCCCCCGCCAAAAGAGATTCTTTTTTTCCAGTTATGAAGGTAATCTGGGTCCATTATGAAAAATACTAAGGCATGAAACTAAAATCTGTTATTATCCTAACACCTAGAGATAAATACTATTGGGATTTTAAGGCTATTTCCTTCCTGGGATTGGCTTTTGTAAGGAGGAAACAAATAATGCTTTTCAATTAACAGGATTTCTTTAGAACCAGGGTACTACCAGTAATTTTAAAAATACCACTTTGCATTCATTCATTCAGTCACTCATTCAGTGATTTGTTCTGTGCCTACCATGTGCTAGAGACTGTTCTCACTGCCTGAAGTCGGAGCCGACAGCAAAAGAGAGTTCATGATCTCGAGCAACAAGCATCTATTCATTATTTTAGAATTCAACAAGCAGAGTGAGCCTACTATATATTGGGCACTTGCTAATAAAAATAATAACAGCAGCTTCTTTGCTAGACGCTGTACTCTAACAGCCTTGCTTATTATTAAAAGTTGGCCCTTAAAACAAATGCATCTGAGTTAGAGCTCAGAATATGGCTCTTGAATGAGTTATTTATCTCCTCATACTACAGTTTCCTTTTTAAACTGGGATAATTGAAGTCCTACGTCATACAGTCACGACGAGAATCAGTGAGAAATGCAGTTACACCACTGAGCAAAATGCTTGGTTCCCAGCATCCGAGGCATGAATGGGAACTAGTAGTGGGGGCAAGTGATATTATGGTCTCTTTGATCCTCGCAGCCATCCTACGGGAAGGTGAAACTCAGAGGTTAAGGAACTTGTCCAAGGTTATGCAGGTTCCCACTTAGGCGCATGGAGCTCAGTTCCATTAGGGACCCTCTGAGGGACGTGGGGAACACACCGCAGGACTGCCATGCTGGGGTAGGGAAGCTGGGGTACTTCTGCACCAACTCCCATGCCTCACTAGCCCAGCAAAGCTGGGGGAGGGTGAGGCAGACATATAGGAAGCCCTCCATGGGAACAGACACTTGCCTGAAGTGCCTTCCAGGGTGGGCTCAAAGATCCGGGCAGGAAACACACAGCACCTATAAATAGGTGTTCAATAAATACATGTCAGAGTAAGTGAACATTGCTATCAACCCCTGTGCTCTTCTTTACAACCTCTCATTTCCCGCTGCCACCAGTGATGGGAGATTGAAAGGAGCGACCTGCTCAAGTGAACCAGAATTCATTACCATGGAGCATCACACCTTTTACCACCCGTGTTTCTGCTGCTTCTACTGAAATTCTATCCTGTGACTTACAGGATGTCTGTCAGAACAGCAATTCCTGCATGCCACGCAGGAATAAGGGACATAATTCACTTGGTACATAAACCCCTCTTGACTGCCAATCCCCAAATATGTGGTGAATTTTATTCAACAGAAGTGACGGCACGGATGTTGGGATGTGTATCCTTTTATGGAGGATGTTATGAACTCCTGAGTCATCTGCAGCTACAGCTTGGACAATGTCTTTTTTTTCCCATAACATCACAGCAAACACTTGGCCTATTTACTGATGAGATTCTTTCCTGGTCTGTGGAAGCTGTACTTGGAAAATCAAGGAGCTAGAGAAGACAGCCTGAATTCATATGATTTCTGCCAATCCTCATCTTATCTATTAGAAGCCCAATTTGTCCAGTCCCACTTGAAATTCCCTCTCCTCCAAGAGGTGCTCTCCAACAATCTAGCCATGCTGAATGAACCCTCAGGGCCCTTAACGGCAGCAACAGTGACCCCTACTGGGCACTGTCTTCGAGCCAGACCCATCCCGGGCACGTTGACCACCCCATTCAATCTTCACCCTAATCCTGCAAGGAACTGTGATTGCCTGGATTTTGCAGATAAGAAAACTGAGGCTCACAGAACTTAGGTAGCACATGGTCACACAGGTACCTGGGGGTGGCAGATTCAGGATTCAAACTAGGAAGAGCTTGACTTCCAAGCTCAGGGCTTTGCTCACTACGCTACATAAAATAGTATAAATTAACACTGAATACACCTCATTACTATTTCCTGATTGTTTCAACAGTGAATGCTGGGGCCGCCTTGAGCCGGTCATGGGGATTCCGTACTAATAGCTACGTCTCTCAGTTTCCATATACACTAGCAAGCAACAAGTCCTGCCTCCCTAGCTGCCCCAAGGAGCCCCGAGTCAGGCACCTGTGGCCTCTCTAGCCAGGTAACTCTGGACTCTTGCTGTTTCTCCTCATCCATCTCCCTGCTGCCTGCCAGCAGGTTTTGGGATGGGATGCTTCTATTGACTCTGCCCAGGACTGCTCATTCAAGTATGATATAGAAGGAAGCAGATGAGGGGTGCTTTGGTGGCTCAGTCGGTTAAGCATCTGCCTTCAGCTCAGATCATGATCCCAGGGTTCTGATAATCAACTCCCACATCAGGCTTTCTGCTCAATGGGGAATCTGCTTCTCCCTCCCCCTCTGCCCTTCCCCTGCCCCGCACCCCTCCCCCTCTCATGCTCTCTCTCTCTCTCTCTCTCACTTACTTTCTCTCTCACATAAATAAATAAAATCTTTAAAAAAAAAAAAAGAAGAAGGAAGCAGACAAGACTCTGTGGAAGTCAACGCCAAGAAAGATCAAGGTGCTCTGCCTAACAATTCTGACGCCTCTAGACCTTACCCTGGGCCCCATCCCCCTGCCTCACTTGCTGGTTAAAACAACAATCGAAGATGGTTTGGGTCTCTCCTCTCCAAAGAAGAGGTCAGGAAAGGCTGTACTCACTACCCTTCATGATCCAAAGGTCTTTTTAGATTATAAATTTACAATGACTGTGACCATGTAACTTACATCCTATGCCCTGAGTGCCCGGCACAGCACAGTAAGGAGGGGAAGTTAAGGTAGGCTGAGCTCAAGGTCCAGAGGCGGCGCATGGGACAGGGACAGAAACAACAGACAGGATGAACGCTCGTAAGCGGTCTCATCTGGGTGTGAACACAATGTCACAGGACCTGCCTCACAAACATTTACTAAGTGCCAACTGCATGCTATTTTCCATTGGTCAGAGCTTCCTGTAAGGAGACTCATCGGTTGGGAAAATGCGTCCATCCATCCATCCATCCATCCATCCACCAATTCATTTATTGAAAAAATATTTGTTAAGCTAAATGTCAAGGAGATAATGATGGTTAGCGAAACAGCCATGGTCTCTGCTTAGAGCCCGTGTTCAGAGAATGAGACCTTAATCAAATAACCCCACGGGTGATGAGAGAAAGAAGTACTGCGTACCAGAGGAATCTACATACTACAAGTGAATCACGATCCTCCACATTCTATAAAGCTGCATCCTGAAAATTTTGTGCATCTTAAAATAAGTGAATGCCAGACAGACAGCCTTAGGGAGCCACGGAGGGAACAACAAGGTAACCTTGGAAGCCACGAGCAGGGAGGCCAGCGAGGCTCACTCCCGAGCACGACCCACTCCTCGCACCAGCGAAAGCAGGCAGAGCTCAGCCTGTGCCTCCACAAAATGACACATTTCCTTCCGGGTCCCCTGGGAAGAACAGCAAGTGCGGAGTGCGTGGGTGCCCGGGGTTTGTTGTGCCACCAACTGTTTTAATAGTGCGACTGAGGTCCTTTCAAACAATTTGTTTACGCTCAGTGAGCACGCGGGGTGCAGAGCCATCTGGGGGGCTGCTCCCCTGTTCACTGTGTAGGAGAAGGGTGCAGCGGGGTGGGGAGAGGAATCTCAAGCAGTGGAAAGAGGACAGCCTCTGGAGCAGGAAGACTTACATTCCAACACTGGCTCTCCCCCCTAATTGCTGTGGGACTTTGGACAATAAACTTCACTTCTGCTGGCTTGTGTCTTCTGGAAAATGGGGGCGGCGGCCGGCTGTAACGTGCCCACACACGTGACCTTGACACTCACAAGCCCGTTAACGGTCAAGCGCATCCTACCGTAAGCAACATCTGGGACTTTCTGCCCAAGAGCTTGTTCTCTGCCACCCAGGGGCAGGCTGGAAGTCAGGAGACCGGCACTCCCGGGTGCAGCCTCCAGACAAGGATGTGAGAAGTGCTGGCACTGAGTGGACGTGTGACGGAAGAGTGCACGACCATGACAACCTACAACTGGATGGGACGCCCACAGCCCAGAGTCCCGACCCGGCAGCTCCTCAGCAAGGCCAACACCACGGACCTGGTTCCTGCAGGTGGTCATCATGCTGTTGTCCCCCACCTACAGTCAAGGCCCAGAAGTCACCTTCTAGGAGCGGCACCTCAGGGTCCCAGTCTTGCCTGCCCAAGGGAAGAGGCACCAGGGTGGAAAGGACTTTGCATGGAAAGGTGTTCCCCAGCACCCCCCTGCCAGCAGGAAGCCCCACTGTGGGCCCCAGGGACTCTGCCACCTTCAGTTATGCTGACTCTTCCCCTGGGCCTGAGTCGTGAGAAGCATAGCTGTCACTGGGATCCCCGTCCTATGGTGCAAGCAACAGGTTACACAGTCACCGAAAAGATAACCTAGCTAATCTGTATCGATTGGTGCTTCCCACGTGTATCAGACACTACACAGGCAAGAACTTCTTTAATCTTTGCAACAACCCCAGGAGACAGGTATTATTATTGTTCCATTTTACAGGGAAGGAAACTGAGGCTAATACGGGATGAGCATCTTGCTAGAGTTTTCCCAGCCTGTAAGTGGATTCTAGATCTGCCCGATTCCAGAAGCCTCTTCTTTCCTTTAAATCCCACCAGCCCTTCAGAGCAGCGGCAGCCTCGGGAGAGAGGTCTCTGCTGTTTGGATTTCTCCCCCAGTGCTGGGACTAAAAAAAGACCTCTAACAAGCTGGCAAGACCAGCCTTGCCACGCAAGCACACTCCTGACTCCCCTGAGGACGTATGATCAGCACCAACCACACAGCAACCCAATTTAACAACACTCTTTGTGATCACCTTATTCCTTCCCTTCTGTGACAGCCATATTTGCCCATTTTCCTATTTCTGAAACACAATGTGTCTTAACTATCAAATTTAATGTGGCAGAGCTTCTGTTTTCTCCTCCAACCCTGTGATGATGTCAAGAACGCATGTTACAACTCAAGGCAGCTCAGAATCAAAGGAAAGAAAGTACATCTAAGACGTGTTCCGATCCCATCTCATCAAAGCCCAGAACAGTCCTCAGGAGGCTGTAAATCTGAGAAATGAGCAGCCTAGTCTCCTTCAGACCACGCACAGAATCCACCAAAGTGCACCTGCCCCTGCATGGGGTCCCACCCCACAGCCTCCCATCTACCTGCGGCTCAAATTCCATCCATACCTGCACTTCTACTAAGAAAGAGAAGTGAATTCCTCCCTTGTCAGTCCACAGGTACAAGATTCAATGAATGCTCAGGATATTGTAAAACTGAAATAAGTATTTGACTCTATCTTCCATTTTGCCATTCATTCATTCATTCATTCATTCCTACAACAGTTCAACAGATGCCAGCAGATGCCCGTCCAAGCTGGGCACCTTGCTCCCATGGGAGGCAGAAAGGCGAAGTAACAGTCACTAGGCACCTGTCAGAACGGACACGGATGCCATGCCCAGAAACAAGGCAGATGATCAGACACAGAGTGGTTTCACCAGGGGAGGTGGTAGCAGCAGCGGGTTTTGAGGGATGGACGGGGGGCAGGGGGGGACACCAGACAGAAAAAACAGGAAGAGGGACTTCTAAGTGCACGGAGCAGCAAGTTCGATGCCACGGCCTGAGACACAACTTCTGCTGGACACCTGTTTGCTGACCCCTCTGCCACGTGGAAGACACAGCGCTGACACCTGTCACAGTGTGTGCCTGAGTTGAGCCGCGCTCCCAGGCACTCTGTGCCAGCACGCCGAGCCAGGCCCTGCCCGGTGCGTCTGAGTTACGGGAACCCCAGCCAGGCAGCCTCCCGCTCTAGGTTCTCGGCCTGCCTGCCCCTAAATATGGTGTGCATCCTGCGGATGTAGACAACTCTCAGAACTTACAATATGCCTGCTCTGAAAGACTGGATACATATATTTTTAAAATATTTAATTGTGGTTTAAAAAAAACCACACACCATGGAATTTACCATCTTAACCATTTTTAACTGTACAGTTCAGTAGTGTTAAGTATAACCACTTAATCATTGCTGTACAACAGATCCCCAGAACTTTTTCAACTTGCAAAACCGAAACTCTTCACCCATTAGACAACAATCCCCATGTCCCCTTCCCCCAGCCCCTGGCCACCCCGTTCTACTTTCTGTCTCTGGGGGTTTAACCACTTTAGATACCTCATATAAGTGGAATCCTGCAGTATTTGTCCTTTTGTGACTGGCTTATCTCACTCAGCACAACGTCCTCCAGGTTCTTCCACACTGTAGCATGTGTCAGGGCTTCCTTCCTTTTTAAGGCTGGGTAATATTCTATTGTGTGTATGCCACACTTGGGGTATCTCCCCATCTGCTGATGAACACTTTGGGGTGCTCCCACCCCTTGGCTATTATGAATAATGAACCCGGGTGCCTAAATATCTCTTTGAGATCCTGCTTTTAATTCATTCGGATATACACTTAGAACTGGAATTGGTGGATCATACAGTCGTTCCATTTTTAATTTCCAAAGAACGAGCATACTGTTTTCCACAGAGGTTGTACCCTTTCACAGTCCCACCAAGAGCACACAAGGGCTCCAATTTCTAGGACTGGATACATAGTTGAAGAATAAATGAATGATATATCTGCTGGATGAATAATGGACATAGCATAGTAACACAATAAATGCTTTCTGATGGGCACTTTCCCTCTGCTGACTTACAAGCTCCATAAGTTTACCGAAGAATAGGAAATAAGAGCAAAATGCCCCACTAACAGAACTGTGGGAACATACTGAAAACCTCCATGTACAAAGGCTAACTTTGCTCCTATCACCACATTCAGTTATCAGAAATTCCCCCAGGACAGGGACCATGACTTATTTTCCTCTAAATCTTTGACCTTGACTCGTAAGGCCCACCTGGCTAAGGGGCTGAAGTGCAACAGACATGCAGCACTATTTGCTGAACGGTTACAGGAAGGCAGAGTCAATCAAGGAAGGCTAACTGGAAGAAGATGACCCTGAAAGAGGGAGAGGACAGTCCATCAGAGAAAAGGAAGCACAGTTGTGCCTACAGAGCGGGGCCTGACTCATGAGTTTCATCTCCTTCCTGAAGGCAGAGGCAGTTTGTGGATAAGCCCGAACACGATAATCAGAGGCACCTGACATGATGATGTAACACACTTTACAGGTGCTCAGTAAACACGTGTTGACTGAATATATGTTCAGAGTCAGATAAAAACAAGGCAACATGAGAATGCCTTCTGTATGAGTTGTCAAAATGGGAAATGAGGGGGTTCCTTTTCCACTCTAGGGAAAGAGTCATGTGACCTAACCTCAGCTTTCCCACCCCACCACCTCCAGTCAACAGGAAGCCCTAGAAGAAACCACCTGTCAGCCCCGCCCTGACGAAGCCTTGTGACCAAGTGACGCCACTGTTGGGGAATCCCAATCCTCAAACTTCTTTCTGGAATTCCATCTTGCTTCTCAGGAATTTTACTCCCTGGAAACCTAGAAGGATCAGCCAGTGTCTATAAAACTTCTTTTCAAATTAAGTTTCCCCAGAGTCAAGGTTCTTTCCTTCCAATGAGGATTTAAGTCTCTTCTATTTCACAGCTGTGTGTCCCAGGTGCAGGGGGCAACACCGGGGCTGGGTGCAGCAGACCCGCTGTAGGCTTGCGGCCTCTGCCCTCGTCCCTCAGTGCTGCCGGAGACACCGAATTCAAGATGCCCAGTAGACTGGAAGGCCCCTGGAAAATCACCCAGGCAGGCACGACAGAGCTGTAAGCAAAGCCACCCCACACCCCGTCCCTACCCTTCCGGAGAAGATGCTGGGGAAACCGGAAGACCCTGCTGCGGCTAGCACAGTGTCTGGCTCAGAAAATGTTTGTTGAATGAATTCATTAATAGCTGCCTAAACAAACACCCTCACACCAAGACTTTCCAGGCACACATTCATTTCTCATCCAAGCCCAGTGGCCAACCTGTCAATACCAGCTAAACAGGGCCCCGGATTCCCTCAAGTCTCTTGCTTGGCAGCAGCCTCAAATGTAGGTTATCCTGAGCATCGTCTTCTGGGGCCTGGTGTGAACCCAACTTCTCTCAGAAATCAAGGCTTCCCACCTGCCCCCACCCAATTCTCTCCGAATGACAAAGAACCGCAAGGAACTATGAGGCAGGAGATTTGGCCTCAGCTACCTGCCCTGGAGACAGATCCCTCTGTGCTGTGACTCCTCAAAGCTTCTGGTGCCACAGTGATAGAACGAGAGTCATGATGCCCAGGTCCCACAGCGGCTCGCCCTGTTCCCTGGGAGCCAGGGAGACAAAGCAGAAAGAGCAGAGACTTGCCACCCTGGCATCATGGCGACCTGCGCTGACATGGCGACCCCTTCCCCCTTGTTACAAACACGGTACAGTCTTGAATAAGTATGACTCAAAGGGTTTACACTATATAGCCCAAAATGGAAAGGGAAAAAGAGGGGCCCCCACGTCAGAACAAAGGCCTCAGCTCCCAGCACACATCTGAGTCTGGTGGCATATGCACACACCCAGGCGGGCCGACCTGCCACGGGAGCCACATGGGCCCCTCCCCGTGGGCACAGGGAAAGGCCGCTGGGTGGTCCCCAGAGGCCCATCCTGAGGCCCTCACAAAGGACTTTGTGTGCTAGGTCGGGACATTCTAGCGTCAGCCTGTTTCCTCTGTGGAAGCGGTTTTCTTGGCTCACTCTGATAGAAGAGATATGAGCGGAAAGACCAGTCCCGGCTCACGGCCCCGGGACTGTTGTGGAAAGGAGTCACGTGAATCATATGAGCCTGGAGGGCTCGCATTTGCAGAAGCCACAGCTAGACTTATTCATGAGACAGAAAACCCAACAAACGCTGGCTTGAGGAGAAAAGCAGGGGGAATTTATGGGCTGACAAAACGGAAAAGTCCAGGGTCAGATGTAACTTGGGTGTGGCTGGAGTCAGGGGCTCCAAGGATGTGGTCAGGGAGGGATTCTCGGCATCTGCTGGCTCTGCATTCCTAGAGGGAGTTGGGGGTGGTATCTCAGGCAGGCTTGCCCTCGGGGGTCACTGGCCTTCAGGCTGCCACAGCTCAGCAATCCCCGGGGAGGAAAGCACCCCCCACCCTCCAATTCTAATGACAGTCTCAGGGTTGCGTCTGACGGTGAGCATCCTTGAACCGACCTCCATGGCCAGTGGCTGGAACATTCCATTGGCTGGCTCATGTGCCCAGAGGGTTCAGGGGCTGGGTCAGGTCCACAGGATGCACATAGACTAAGTGAAGGAAGGCACTTATCCAGAGGAAAGTATGAGGGAGAAAGAAGGAGCAGGAGAGAAAGAGGGAGATGCAGGGTGGGGAGAGAGAAAGGGAAGGAGGAAGGGAGGGGAGGATGAAAGGAGGAAGGGGGTGGGCAGTAGGGAAAAAACCTGGTGTATGCTACAGATAATTTTTATCATTAGGGAATAAAGTAGCAAAGGACTCCAATTTTAAATAAAAGAGAAAAAAGCAGACTGAGCTCTTTATGTCTTTTTCCCCCTGTAACAGCTTTATCAAGATGTAATTCGTATACCATACATTTCGCCCATTTAAAGTACACAATTCAATGGTTTTACTACAATTCACAGAGTGGTACAACCATCACCACAATCAACTTTAGAGCATTTTCATTGCCCAAACAAAGAAACCCCATATCCATCAGCAGTTACTGCCCATTCCACCCTCGGCTCACTCCCAGCAGAACAGTGTAACTTTCCATCTCTATAGATTTTATTCTGGATATTTCACATAAGAGGAATCATACAATAGGTGGGTTTTAAAAATTCTGTCTTTTGTGGCAAAATCTGCAAAAAGACTCCATTCCCTGAACTTCTGGTTGAGCTCAGGCCTCACTCCCTGGAATGGTTATTAGGGCGGTGGGCCACAGGGGGGAGGGCAGGGGTTGGGTCCCGCGGGGACCCGAGCTGGCTCGATGCCCAACGTCAGCCCCTGCAGCAGGGAGGGCAGAAAATGTCTCCAGGACGCCTTGGCCTGCACTTCTGGTCTCACCTCTGGCCTGGGACCAGGCAGAGTGGACAAAGCGAGGGCCTCAGTTAGACCTGTGTCAAGGAATTCCCCAGGAAGGGCTCTGTGGGTTTCCACCGAGCACCCTTCCTCCTTCCTGAACTCATTTGGGACTCCCCTTCTCCCCAGAAGCACATGTTCCTGCCCGTGTGGGCCCCAGCAGTTCAAAACCATCCCAGCAATTTGCTAGTTATTAGTTTAGAGGGGGAATGTGACCCAGTTGGGGTCAAGGAGACTTGAAGCTGGAGGTTTCTGGGAAAGCTCTTTCTTGGTCTTCTGGAAGAGGTCTTGGAAATGGAGTTCTGTCTCTTCCTCTGGATGTTACAATACAGATGGGAAGCTCAAAACAGCTGCGGCCGGTCTCACGACCAGCCTCAGGCAGAAACCCACACACGGAGCACAGAGCCACAGGAAATGGGAGCCAGGGCTCCTGGAAGAGAAGGGAATTCTGGGTCCCAGTACACCACATGTCCCTCACGTTCCACTCTCCCCCACTCCGGGCCCCAAATTGACTTCTAGGGACTAATGCAAGGGCTCCCTACCCCTCTGGCTTGCAGGATGGTTTTAGCCAACAGGGAGCCCCAGCTGGAGATCCGAGCAGGAGAGAGTAACGCTGGAGTACTGATCCCTCCCACCCCACTGCCCCTCTGGTGGTCACTACAAACTGGCTGCCACCCTCAACCCAAGTCTCAGCTCTGGTCAGGGCCCCTCCCCACAGCCCTCACTGTCTCCAGGTTCCAGTGACCATCCCCTCCCCATCTCTCAAGCCAGGCATGCCACAGGAGTCCCAGAGCCACCTGCCCTGGGCACTACACTATCCCTGCAGCCTCCCTACCTTCTCACACCTTCTTTTATTTTATTTTTTTAAGTTTTATTTATATTTTTTTAAAGATCTATCCATCCATTGGAGAGAGAGAGAGAAGAGAGTGCACAAGTGGGGGTTGAGCTGAGCACAGAGCCCAACGCAGGGCCCGATCCCAGGACTTCAAGATCATGATCTGAACCAAAACCAAGTCGGACACTTAACCGACTGAGCCACCCAGGCGTCCCCCCAACACCGCCCCTCATGCCTTCTTAAAGATCCCTTTATGTGGCTCACGAGCATGGAAAAAATGCTCAAAAGCATTAGTCATTAGGGAAATGCAAACTGAAACCACAATGATATACCACTCATACCCACTAGCTCAGCCATAATAAAAAAAAAATTAAAGAAAAAAAACATAAAATAACAAGTCCTGGTGAAGAGGTAGAGAAATCAGAACCCTCATACATTGCTGAGAGGGATGTAAAATGATTCAGCCCCTTTGGAAAAGTTTGGCAGATCCTCAAAAAGTTAAATATAGAGTTACCAGATGACTCATCAATTCCATCCCTAGATATACACCCCCAAAGAATTGAAAAGAGGGTTTTTTTTTTTGAAAGTTTTTATTTATCCATTTGAGAGAGAAAGAGAGAGCGAGAGAGCAAGAGGGGGGAGGCAGAGGGAGAGGGAAAAGCAGGCTCCCTGCTCAGCGGGGCTCGATCCCAGGACCCCAGGATCCCGACCTGAGCCGAAGGCAGACGCTTAACCGAATGAGCCACCCAGGCGCCCCTAAAAACAGGTTTTCAAACAAATACTTGAACATGAATGTTCACAGCGGCACTATTCACAGTAGCCAGAAGGTGGGAACACCACAAATGTCTACCAATGGATGAATGGATAAACAACATATGGTCTATCCATACAGTGAAATATTATTCTGCCATAAAAAGGAATGAAGTACTGATACATGCTACGACAGGAATGAACTTCAAAAACATCATGCTAAGTGTAAGAAGCTAGACACAAAAGGACACACCCTGTGTTATTCCACTTACACGAAACATCTAAAATAGCTAACTTCACAGAGACAGAAACAATGGTTGCCACAGGTTTAGAGGTGGGGGGTGGTTGGTGGGGAGTGACTAATGGGTACGGGACTCCTTTTAGATGATGAGGTGATGGTTGAACAACATTGTGAACGTACTAAGTGCGACTGAATTGTATTCTTTAAAATGGTTAATAGTTAATTTTATGTCAATTTTACCTCAATGAAAAAAATCCTTTATGAAATTCTCTTTTAATCATCTTAATTCAAGGGTGCTGTGTGTGTCTTATGGGGAGACTGACCCCCCGCCCCCACCTCATGGACTCAGAGTTACATGAAGTCAGTGTACTTTCTCGTTGCTTCGATTAAGCCAGTCTTGCTCTATGCATCAGGAAGCTTCCTAATGGACATACCACTCAACCACTTCCCAGCTGGGTGGCCGCGGGCATGCGTCTCAGCTTCTCTGAGTCCTGGTTTCCTCATCTATAAAATAGAACTAATAATACCAACCTCATTGGGTTGGTACTTATGATTACTGTGACATTAATGTAAGAAAATGTATAAAAGGTATCTAGAACATTAGGTGGAGCTCAAAGGGTGATTTCATTCATTCCTTTTAACACCAAACTATGACACTCCCTCAGTGGCAATTAGGTCTACCTGGTGGAGATGTTACCGAGCTCAAATGAGGACCATACAGCCGTTCCCCAAAACTCTGTTTCCACTTCTTCCTGGGCACACGGTGAGACTACATTTCCCAGACTCTCTTGTGGTTAGGTGTAGCCCTATGTCAGAGTTCCGGTCAACGAACAAGAGTAGAAATATTTGCCATTTCTCAGGCCAAGACTTTTAAGAAGTTTGTGTGCCTCTTCTGTGTTTTTTTTTTTTTTTTAAGTTGGCTCCATGGCCAGCACAGAGCCCAATGCAGGGCTTGAACTCATGGCCCTGAGATCAAGACCTGAGCTGAGACCAACAGTCAAGTCGGACGCTCAACTGACTGAGCCACCCAGGCACCCCTCCTCTGTGTTTTTTATCCCTTCTGCCGGTGGAGGCAGCAATGACAAAGCTATGGGGACAGCAGGGCCACAACGGTGGGAGAAGCCCAGGTCTGTGAGTCACCCCATCATGGAAAGCCACCACTGAACTAGAAATACCCATTTTGGACTTTCACATGAGTAAAGAACAAATCAAAACATCTTTTGTATTTAAGCAGCTAAATGAATATTCGTTACTGCTGCTATTAACACTGTATTACTAATACACCATTCTAGTCTTCTGAGCGTGAACTGTCTAGTGGATTGTACAAGGTTTCATTAATTTACCCAAAAAAATCTTCAGCTGAACACGATCTGCGTGCCAGGCCCTATGCTAGATCCTGCAGGTTCCAAATAAAGTAACAGTATAACAGTATCTGCCCTCAGGAAGCCACAAAGTAATAAGGGAGACAGAGGTGTAAACAAAACCAGTCATTAAAATGTTTCAGATGCCTCGAGAAAAGCCTGTACAGGTAGAGAGAGGACACAGACAAAGAGATGCTCAATTCTACTTCGAATCAGGCGGGTCAGGAATGGCCTCCTGGGAGGGAAGACACTCAGGTTCAGGTGAAGGGGCTCCTGAAGCAGACGAATGTCACAGGCATTCAAGGCAGATGGATCCACCTGAGCAAAGGTGTGGGGGCCTGAAAGGGAGGAAGTGTGAGGGGGATGGAAACATTTCCCATGGAAGCTGCAGGGTGGAGGAGAGGGAGGAAGGGGAGGAAAGAAGAGGAAGAAGGAGGGGGAAGGAGATGAGGGGGATGAAGAAGGGGAGGAGGGAGAGGTCATAGTGGGAGGAGGAGGAGGAGGAAGGGGACAAGGAGGGGGAGGAAGGAGAGAGGGCAGCCTTGTAGGAGTTCAGGAGCAGATAACTATATGACTTTGTAGAGAAATTAATATGACCTGCACTAGCATCTCCAGATGAGGCCTGGCTTTCCAACTCCTTGATACAAAGGTAGATCCTGAGGATTCGATCATGCAGTATTTCCTGGCCCCTGTGCTCTGCCCTGTGCTCTGCCTTCCATAGAGTATCTTCCTGCCTTCTCACTTACCTTGGGCTTCTCTGCTCCTTCCCCTGAGTTCCCTCTGCTAAGCCTCATTCCATTGTCCTTAGAAATCCAAATACTTCCCTGGTAATCTTCCTCCTTCTTCCTTCCCTGTGTCCCCAAAACTCTCTCCCACAGATCAACCCCTTTGAGGGGACTCAGCACACTGAAGTAAGCCCCCCGTGCCCAACATTGATCATGGCAGATCTAGGTTTACTGCCCATAAAGGCACTTGAGCCAGGGAAAGAGCCACAGGTTTGGAGGCACAGGTCCTGGGTTCAAATCCAGCTGTCACCTGCTTATTCTGGTACCTCGGGCAGGTCATCAGGCAGGCTGAAGGCCCGGTTTCTTCACAGCTGATTCTTTCCATTATTCTTAATAGGCATAATAAAGACAGAGCTGGAAATGACCTCAATACCCATCAGCTTCACCTCCCACACTTTCTGCTGAGGCAATCTAGGCCCTCAAGGTTGAGCAAGCAGCTTGAGGTCACAATTGAGGGCAACGTCAAGTCTATGTAAAAGTGCAATATTAAATAAAACTAAATCGCCAACTGGCCTAGATCAATTTGCAACAGTTTTTATAGCCCATACTTATGCCACTTTCTATTTGATTTATGACATTCTGATTAAAGAAACATTGCATAATATCTAAAATTCAATGATAATAAATAGGAGGACCAAGAGTTCTACAATTATCACACTATCAAAGAATTCCTTTTTCTTTACTTTGATCTCATTAGCGAACCCTCTCATTATATAGACAAAAAAACTGAGGTTTCCCAGAGAGGGAAAGTGACATTCCCAAAGATACAAACCCTGTTTGAGTGAATATTGGAATGCAACCCATGTTCTTGATTCTCAAAAACTGTTTTTCTCTTTAATATACCAACAAATAAGCATCGGTTATCACCAAGTGAGTCAGAACACCTCTGGGACAAATATATATTAGGATAAGGTATTGAAGTGGTGGCTGGGGTGCTCGCTTTGGCAGCACATATACTAAAACTGGAATGAAGTGGTGCTTGGCAACTTAATATATAAAGAATTGTTACAAATAAACAAAAAAAAATGTATACCAAATATAAGTATGAGCAAAAGATGCACACAGACAACTCCTAAACCAAGGCCTACGAGATGAAAATATCTTCCACCTCAGTATTAAATTTAAAAATGCAAATAAAGGGGCGCCTGGGTGGCTCACTTGGTTAAGTGTCTGACTCCTGATTTCAGCTCCGGTCATGATCTCAGGGTGTGAGATCAAGCCCTTCATCGGGCTCCGCGCTCAGTGGGGAATCTACTGGAGATTTCCCCTCTCCTTCTGCCCCTCCCCCTGCTCACGCTCTCTCTTGATCTAAAATAAAGAAATAGATCTTTAGAAAAATAAAAATGCAAATAAAAACAACATTCATGGGGCGCCTGGGTGGCTCAATCGGTTAAGCGTCTGCCTTCAGCTCAGGTCATGATCCCAGGACCCTGGGATTGAGCCCTGCATTGGGCTCCCTGCTTGGTGGGGGGGCCTGCTTCTCCCTCTCCCCACTCATGCTCTCTCTCTCTCAAATAAATAAAATCTTTAAAAAAAAAAACAACCCAACATTCTTGTTTAATCTATCAGCTGTGCAAAGACTAATACAATTGACAGTGTTCATGTCTAACATGGGTTTCAAGAAATATGCACTCTCAAGGAACTGCTCTGGGAAATAGAGATTGGTAAAGTTTTCTGAAACACAGTCTGGCAATACATGATACCTTAAGACAGCAATTCCAGCTCTAAGAATTTCTCATAAGTAAATATATGGACAAGTATATAAATGCAAAAATCAGAAGCAACCTAAATGTCTACCAATAAGGAATCAATGAAGTAAATTATGGTATGCCCATAGCCATCAAAAATGATAATGTAAAAATTTATTCACGGGGAGACTCCCAATATATTAACTGGAAAAAAATCAGATTACTAAAGTACTTGTGTAAGATTTTGTCACCGTCTGCAGAAACCAGGTAGCTGAGAGTCTATCTGCATAGTAGTCATCTCTCAGTGGCTGGAGATCACCATCTTCCACTCTACTTTTTCCTGATCTTTCTGGATTTTGTTATGAGCTCGTATTATGTTTAGATCCAGCAGGGGTGGGGGTGTAGGAATGTGCATAGTTAGTGGCTGCCTATGGCTGGGGGTGAAGAGTTGGGGGAAATGAGGAGTGACAGCTACTGGGGAGTACGGACTGGGTGATGAAAATGTTCTAAAGTTGAGTGTACTGAGGGGTGCACAACCCCAGGACTCTACTAAGAACCACCGCCTTCTGCACTTGGAATGGATGAATTACGTGGTATATGAATTATACCTCAATAAAGACGCTCTAGAAATATAATTTAAAAATTAACTGAAAAAGTATAAAGGGCCTGGAGGATAAAAAACAAAAACTAACCCGGAGCTGAGCTGGGAAATGGGGAGCAGTGCAGGACGCTCTCACACGGGACCGTGGCCATCCACTCTCTGGTCTCTACAGGCAGAATCCAGCCAACAGAATTTGTGGATACACCGTCCCAGTCAGTCTGGGTCTCCCAGCCCAGGAGAGTGCTGGCTCATTGGCCACCAGGCTCCCCAGGCTCCTGCTGAAGTCACCCACAACCTCCCCAGTGTAGACAAGCCCTGGAGACCACCCCCCTGGCCAAGGGCCCGTGGGCACACCAACTCCAACGGCAAGCCTCTCCACCTCTCTGTCCTCGTCTTTCCCTTCAGAAGACCCGGAGCCACCTTGCAGGCTCCAGGCTTTTGAACAATTTAATCCTCCCGGAGACACGCTGGGATCAGAACCCACACTGGTTGTCACACTCAGCTCTCTGCAGGTGTGAGAGGGACTCACAAGAGCCCTTCCAGAGCACCTGCCGCATGGCAGGCACTCGCTTGTGCAACACTCTCACTGGAGTGGACAAAACGTGCTGGCCTCCTGGGGCTCAGAGACCAGCAGAGGTAAGGGACTAGGACAGATCAGTGTGATGGATGTCTGGATAAGGGTAAGCACAGAGGGCTACTGGGGGCACCAGAGACGGCTCTAAACCCTATCTTAGGCATCAGGGAATGACAGGTCCATTACCTATTTAACAAACATGAAAAGTGGCTATGGTTTATGTCAGGCACTGGGCTAGGTGCCAGGGACACCTGAGAAAGGGGGTGCATCACTGTCCTTAAGGAGCTCAATCTAGTTAGTGGACTTGGTGTATAGTACCTACGAAGTTCTCCCATTCTCCCAGGGATGGCTGAAGTAGAACCAACACGGCTTGGGGATGGTTCAGATGAGCTGAGGGGTGGGGATCCCTAAATCCACCCCTCTTCCACTGCTTCCATCTGGTCCAGGCCACCTTCGCCTTCTGCCTACATTGTTCCAACAGGCTCCTAACCATCTCTCTTCTACTCCTGCCCCCTCTAACCCATTCTCTAGAACAGCAGACAGCAGGATCCTGGTTAAAAAAAAAAAAAAAAAAAGTGGGCGCCTGGGTGGCTCAGTCGTTAAGCGTCTGCCTTCGGCTCAGGTCATGATCCCAGGGTCCTGGGATCGAGTCCCACATCGGGCTCCCTGCTCAGCAGGAAGCCTGCTTCTCCCTCTCCCACTCCTCCTGCTTGTGCTCCTGCTCTCGCTCTCTCTCTCTCTGTCAAATAAATAAATAAAATCTTTAAAAAAAAAAAAAAAAAAAAAAGTAAGCCAAGATCATATCACTTCTCCTCTGCTTAAAACCCTTGAAGAGCTTCCTTCTTTGCTTAGTATAAAAGCAAAATCCCTAAAATGCCCAACAAGGTCATGTCCCCCACCCATGCCACCACCTTTTTCCCTGATCAAAAACTGCCCCATCACTCACTCTATGCCACATTGGCCCCCTTGAGGTTCCTTGAACATGGTCCTACACGCAGCTACCCCAGGGCCTTTGCACTGGCTATCCCCACTGTCTAGGGCACATTTTACCCCAGACTGCCACAAGATCACTCCCTCAGCTCCTTTTTGATCATTGCTCAAATGTCACCTTTTCAGGGAGAGTTTCCTTGAACACTCTATTTGACAGAGCACATCCCCTCAGCACTCCCCAGTCTCCTTTCCAGTGAATTTTTCCCCAAAAGCACTTTTCACCATCTCCTATCCATACATTTGATGTCTGTTTGCTGTCCGTCTCTCCAGTTGGAACATTAGCTCCATGAGGACAGGGATTTTCCCGTTGTGTTCACTGCTGTTGCCCAGCCCCTAGAATAAAGCTGGTGTGCAGTGGAAACTCAAATAAGTGTGTAATAAATACCAAGGTTTGTAGCCAGAGTGGCTGGGAGGAGGATGCCTGAGAGTCATCGCTGGGCAGGGGGGCAGAGGAGGGGTGGGTGGGGAAGGGGCACTTCAGCAGAAGGGGTCATGGGGCAAATAGCTTGGCCACTCTGTATCCAGGGACTATTTTTAAGTCATCCAAAGCTGAGAAGTCTTTACCTGCTTTTCTGCAATATTCTAAGTAATAGGAGAGCAATGAAGACATGAGTGTTATTCCTGCCAATAAGCATTATTAAGGCCTTCTGGGAGCCCCCACATCTCACCCCTTCCTCCTAGGGACCCCCAACCCCCACCTTTCTGACAGTGACTTTGCTCCCATGAAGTGCAGGCCTTTCCAGATGCCACCTCAAGAAAGAACCCACCTATGATTATTGGGTTTTATAAGCAGCACAAAGCCCTTTTCCAGAGTTCCAGGGTTAAGTGGAGAAGAAACCAACTTTTATTATTCAGGGCCTCCCAGGTGCCACACACTTGTCCTAGATGAGCTCATTTTAATCCCTGCTCCACACAGAAAGGTGGGTCCCAAAGCAAGGGCAGAGCGATCATTCTCACCCAGGACTCTGACCCAGGACTCTCATGCCCACGGCGTCACCCTTTCTACCACAACACTGTCTCTACGACCCAGCACAGCTCTGACTGTTACTCTGCCCCTGCTTTAAGCTCGGGTTTGTTCCCTCCCATCTGAACTTCCTGTCCGTGCACACCACACCGGGAGGCTGGCGCACAGGTCGGAGATGAAGCAGGCACAGCTGAGCCCCACTCGAGGGGTGTTTCTAAAGCACAGAACCACACATCTTGCTGTCCTGGACACAGGATTAGGGCCAACCTCCTCCCCAATCTTGTCCCTGCTCACTTTTCCAGACTCTGGGTGCTTCTGCTCCCTGAGTCCCCGGGGAGCACCCTTTCCCCATCCCACACACGGAACCGTCCTCCCATCCCTGGCACACCCTGGCCGTGGCTGCTGTCCTGTGCCAGTCTCTGCCTTTGGCCCCAAAGCCCCCCTCACCCCTGGTCTGCTCCACGGATGCCCTTCTCAATACAGTCACACGGCAGATGGACAGTCACTTCACCTCCTGACGAGCTGCCCCTTAGTGTCCCTCTCAGCATCTAGGCTGGGAGCACAGACTTCTAACCTCCTGCTCCCAGAGTGACATCGGGGAAGTTCTCGACAAGTGCCACTTGGAGGCACGACGAGAACAGACAAGCGGAGGCTAGATTCAGGCCAGCGCTAGCTGAATGAATGCCACAGGCCCATCTCCAGACACCTGCACCTCCTTTGGGTCAGTCTGAGATTTCTGGGGCTGCCACCGCAGAGCACCAATGGCAAGGTGCCTTAAAACAACAGAAATTCACTCTCTCACAGCTCTGGACACCAGAAGTCTGAAATCAAGGTGTCAGCAGGCCACCCCGGCCTCTGAGGCCGCCAGGGAGAATCCTTCCCTGCCTCTCCCTCATGGGTGGGGGTTGGCGGCAGCCCCTGAGGCTCCCTGGCTTACGGATGCATCGTTCCAGTCACACGGCGGCCTCTCCCTGGGTCTATGGTTCAGCTTCTCTCTGTGCGCACCTGCCTGTCACTGCATCCCAAGTTCCCCTTTTTATAAGGACACGGGTCACACTGGATTAGGACCCACCCTAACGACCTCATTTTAACTTGATGACCTCTATAGAGACCTTATTTTCACATGAGGTCGTGTTCTGAAGTCCTGGGGGCTGGGACTCCACATACCTTTTTTGGAGAGTACAACTCAACCTCTAACCTGCATCATCATTAGGTCAGGGCATATCTGCACTTGTAGTTGGCACGCACAGGCCATTCTCACTGTTCTCCACGTGTACCGCACAGAGGTTGGGCCCCCCATGACCCCGGGAGATGGAAGTCCCATTCTCACCATTTGACAAGTAGCAAGACTGAGGCTCAGGGAGGCTCGGGACCCGCCCGAGGTGGGCAAGTTCCAAGGTCAGCCAGTAAAAGGCTGAGTCAGGACTCATCCTAAGTCCAGGATCCAAACTCGTACCAACCGTCTACACCACAGAACCTCTGTTTCTGACGAGGTGATTACCCTCCGCAGCCTTTCTGTTTCCGCTCCAACATGATTCCCCTCTGCAAATACTCAGCACTGTGGCTGCCTTCAAACCAGGAGCTTAAAATGTCATCACTGAACTCAATTTACCCCAGCCAACTCCCAGCTTCTTCCAGGATGGGAACACCCCACACATACACACGTTACGTCCATTGACACTCTTTCCGAAAAGCACGCATATACATCACTAATTCACGGGGCCCTGCTTACGCAAACTTGTGTGTTTGCTGTTGTCTGTAAGAACTGCGGGGACGGCCTCACCCTTTTTCGGGATGGCACGTTCCTGAACCCTGGCAACCCGCCCCAGGAGGCAGCTCCTGGAAGTCACAGAGCGGCCAATGGAGAGACTCTGACTCAGGGCGTGGAGTCAGGAAGGCTGCACCCAAGTCCACTTCCGCTTCCTCCTCCACACGAACCACCCCCCCCGCCCCGAGTGTTGGGGCCCCACTCCCTCTGGCCCTTACAGGACTTGAGAGAGTTTCTCAAACTTATTGAAAGAGAGGTTGTCAAAGCCTGAGCTGAAAGAGATTGAAGGAGTAATTCATCAGACAAACATGCGTGAAGAGCACCTGGTCCACTGTGCGGTGGGCACTAAGGACTCCCTGAGCTGAGTAAGACCGTAGGGGAGAGAGAAATTCAGTGTGTGTGCGTGTGCACGTGTTCACGCAGGCCCTGTGATACGTTTTCTCCCTCACCCATCGCTCAATAAGGCAGCTCGTGCCCATTTCACAGGTGGAGAGATACGGGCTCAGCAGGGTGAGTGGCTCATCCAAGGGCACTCGGCGAGTAAGAGAGCCAGGGCTGACCCCAGGTCTGAGCAGCTGAAAAGCTGGGGCTGCTTTCTTCCTCCCGTGACCACCCAGGCACTGGGAGGGGGGACTGAAGCTTGTCAAGCCGCAGGGTGACCCCAATCTGGTTTTAAGGAGCTCCCCCTGGCATCAGCATGGAGGACACGAACGGGAGGGCAGTGAGCCAGGAACCGGCTAGACGATTCAGGAGAGATGGCACGGAAGCCTGGCCTGAGGGAGGAACGGTGGGCATGCACAGAACGGGCTACACCAGAGGCGCTGGGATAGGTTTATTCAGAATTGGGTTGGTTTGGGGGATGAGCAAGAAAGAAAGGTGATGAGCCACAGGCCCTAAGAAAGTCTTTCCTCTTCTCAAGGCTCAGATCTCGGAAGCAGGGACACCAGGAAAACCATGTCACAGCTCCTCTTCCTGATCCCCTTAAACAGGAACCGAAGAGCCAAAGTCGTGGGAGGAGAAGATAAGGAAGAGGGCGCAGCCTCACTTCTTCCTCCTCCGTCTCCCACTGCAGCCCGAACCCAGCACGCCAGGGGATGCACAGACTGGTAGGGCTGGGAGCTGGAGGAGGTTGCAGTCTTGCGACACAGACGTGACTCAGCCTCTCAAACAAGCCAGAAAGCTCAGTGTCATTAACAGCAGCCCCTCCTCGCCGGGCCCCTCACCCATCAGTCCCCAGGCCAGCCCATCCGACTGCCTATGCACCTTCCCCTCCATCTCCTGGGCTCGCTCCCAGACTCCTACAGGAGCATCCAAAATGGTCTCCCTGCTTCTAGTCCTTGCCCTACACACCTAGTCCACTCAATGCAACACAGCCAGAATCCTCATCCTAAAGGACAGTGTCACAAGACTCCCCTGCCTCAAACCTTTTAAGTTTCCTCCATGGTCTCAGGATAAAGTCAAAGCTTCTGGATGTCACTCCTCCTGCCTTCTCCTCCAGCCCCAATGCATCCCACCTCAAACGTTAGGTTCCAGCCACACAGGGTTACTTAGCTCCTAGCACAACCTGGGCTGTCTCTACCATCCATGTCCTTGCTTCAGTGGGTCCCTACACCCAGAATTTCCTTCCTTTCTTTTTGCTCTGTCCTAGCTAATCATGCATTATTTAATATTCAACTCAAGGATTACACCCTGTAACAAGGCCTCTCTGCCCCTCCCTGCAAGGTGCCTCTTTAGAAGCACCTGGTAATACCTTGTGTTCCCGCACGACCACACAAAACACACTGGCTCACAAGTTTCTGTGCATGCCTGTCCCCATTCATGAAAGATGATGCTAGGGTACAACACTGCAGCTGGCTACTCAGTAGGCACTTAATAAAGAACGAGGGGGGAGAGGGAGAGAGGGAGGGGCTACAAATGTTATAGGTACCCAAAGAATAAGATAAGTAATTACAACAGGAAGGACTGGGAAAGGCTTCTCAGAGAAGGTGCATTTGAACCATACTTTTTTTTAAAGTTTTTAAAATGTGAGTAGGTGGAGAAGTTAGGGAAAGGGCAGTTCAGGTGGAAAAATATAGCAAGACTGTGAAGGTACAAAAGTATATGATTTGGCGGTGTATTTCACACAAGGGGTAAGTGTGTGTTGGGGGGGTGGTATAATGGACCAAAAATCATCTGGATTTTACATAAGCTGGCCATCCCAATGTGTACTGATATAAATAATTTTGGGGCTACGAGTAACAGAAAACTCAACTCAAAAATAGTCTAAAGTTAGGGTTTTCAGTGTCTTGTTCCTTCCATCCTTCTGTTCTGAACAGGCTCAACAAGGTCTCCCTAAGCAAGGCCCCTCATGGTCCCAAGACGGCTGCCATCATTCTAGGTATCACATGCCAACCCCACTATGTCCCATAGCAGGAGAGGCTCTGTCTTCCTAAATGTCTCCTTTTAAGATGGAGAAAAATCTTTCTCCATCCCCCCAACCCCAGAAATTTCTCTTCTTATTTCATAGCCAGACCTGTGTCACATGCCCATGCCTAAGCAAATCACAGGCAAAGGGGTCAGGACCATAGTGATTCACCCCTGGGGCTGGGACTGACCTCCCTAAAGCCCCTAGAAGGTAAACTTCTGAAGATTAATGTTCTGGGAGCACAGAAGGGGAAAGGGTGTTGGATAAGCAACCAAGTGTCTGCTACACCTTCTCACCCACTCACCTCCAAGTGTACCATTAAAATAGAGTATGATCTGCAAATACCCATCTCCACCCTTCTACAATTCTATTTTAGGTCCGAGGAAGTAACTGTCCTAGGGAGAGGAAACTTGCAAAAGGCTATTAAGGGAAGGTCTATAAACAACACTGCAGTTGGCTTTTCTAGATCAGGAGTTCTGTGACAGGAGGGGGGATAGAGAATATCAGGAATGACTGCATTCCATAGAGAAACCCCAAAAAGCTGCTTTACTTTAACTGAGCTTTACCTTTCTCCTTGAACAAACATTTTCCTTAGCCCTCCAAAAAAATAACCAGCACATTCTTACAACAAAGACCAGTCCGGCTAGTCTCCGCCTTGAATACCCTTCCCGACTCTCCATTAACTGAAATCCTGCCCATCCTGAAGAGTGAGCTCAGATGGCACCTCTTTCCCCAGAGCTTTATCTGACCCCCCACCAGCCCCCCACTGGGATGACTGTCTTCCCTCTGCATACTTGGGGCAATTCCTTTGTAACTTTCCTATGGTGTAGACAGACATGGTCCAAAATGATAAATACTTAGCTTTCTCTCCCAATCAACTAGGAGAAATTCTAGCACGTGAACTTTGATTTTTCATCTTTGTGTCCTAGATGCTCCAGCACAGGGCAGGATATGCAGGGAAAGTTGTGCACCAAAGATAAGACTCTAAATTGAATTAGTTCGTTCATGTGCCCTCCCTCTATTGATCATGTAAACAAAAATTCTTATCCCATTTAGAACTTACTCACTTTTGGGGCACCTGGGTGGCTCAGTCGGTTAAGTGTCTGCCTTCAGCTCGGGTCATGATCTCAGGGTCCTGGGATCGAGCCCCGTGTGTCGGGCTCCCTGCTCAGTGGGGAGCCTGCTTCTCCCTCTCCCTCTGCCTGTCACTCCCCATTTGTGTTCTCTCTCTGTCAAATAAATAATCTTAAAAAAAAATCTCTCTCACTTTGTTTAGTATCCATGATATGCCAAGCACGAAGCCACTTTCTATACATATTGTTTTATTTAACACCATTTTTTAAAACCTGCAAACTCTTCAAAATGTACAGAAGAGGAACCTAAAAGCTCTGAAAGGCTAAGGGCAGACTCTCCCAAGGCCACATGAGGAATTGGGGCATGAAATTCAAACTCAAGTCTTCAGAGGCAATATTGCATCATGGTCAAGAGTGTGGGCAATGAACACAGATCCCTTTGCTTAAAATCCTGTTCCCCATGAGCTATAGGACCTTGGAGAAGTTAGTGTCTGTGTATCTGTCTCCTCATGTATAAAATGCGGATTAAAAACAGTGCCCCCCCCCAACAAAAAACAGTGCCTATTTTATTGGGTTATTATGAGGATTAAATGAGCTTATATGGTTAAACGGCTTAGAACAGCACTTGACATGTGTTAATGCACAAGAAATATTAGCTATCCTTATTGATTCTAAGCCCAGTGGTTTTCACATTGCATCATGACAAATGCCCCTATCCTCCACCCACCAAATCACCTCAGGCACGAAAGAGGGACCTGGTCAAAGGACAGACCCTGGGGAGATCATGAGTTCCACCATCCAGAGGAGCAGCCTCAGAGAACAGGGAGTCAAAGGTTATGAAGGCAGTGCAATGCACATCCATCCTGCATCTCTTAGGGGCACCTCGGCCCTCATTCGTAGGGTCCCAGGGGGAGCTTCTAAGGGAAAGAATATCGTACGAGACACATGCCAGCCCAACACCCAAATGCCCAACCACTGACCATACATCAAAGACCCCTTAGTTTGAACAAGCTTTGAGGATTTGAAATGCTTGCTGCCCTTCTCCGGAAAACCCAGTGTCCCTAGTGGTCGTGAGGCAAGGCAGAGGGAGCCTTCAAAGCAAGGTGCCCTTGGAGGACACACTGCCCCATGGGCCTCGAAGACAAGAAAAATGCTTCACCCTCTGAAGCTCCCACCTCCCCACTCTTGCTCTCACTGTAACTGGGCCAGGAGCTACCACCTTTACGCAGATGAGAGAGTGTGATTCCAAGGGGGGAGTGACTGCTCATCAAGGTCCCGTAACTAGTCAATATGAGTTCCTGGACTAGAACTCGGAATTCTGAGTCACCATTCAGTGCTACTTTTCACGACTGTATTCTGTTTTCTGCATTAGTATGTCTTCTTCAACCACATTAATTTCCTTTCTTGCTTGCTTCCATTTTTCCTAAACATTTGCGGTCTGCTCTGTGCTGGGGATTACAACGATGAACAGGCATTTTAAGACCCAGCCCCAACGTGCCCCCACCCCATTCTGCAAGGCAAACAGAGGTGCTCAGTAAGTGCTTGCTGATCGGAATTAAATCTTTTCGTTGCTACTGTTCTGATATGGGGATTCTGGTTTTCTTTTCTCAAAATGGCAATTTTTACCTTCTTGTAAATGTTCTTCCTCTTCCTAGTCTGAAAAAGAAGACTGAATATGTGAGGCTGGCTGATCTCTGCTTGGCATCTATAGAAGTACAGGAGAGCTGAGACCCCTCTACAAAGCTAGGACCCCACAGGGACCCCAGCCTCTTCTGAAAGAGGGCCTGAACTCTTCCTCCTCCCTCCTTTCAGTGCAGAGAAATGGCAAGAACGCTTCTGCCTGCCTCAGGGTCTGGGTGGGGGAGAAGGCTTCTGTGCAAACGTTAAAGCCCTAGTTGTGGGCACAGAGCCCAAACCTACACCTCCAGCCTGGTGTTAAACATCGCAGGCCCTAAAGCTACCACTAGTCCGGGATCCAGGAAACCCTTGGAGCCCCTACTAGAACATAAAACCACTCTGCAGAGACACTTCTCCTACCCAGGAGAGGTGAGACTCAGGAGTATGAGCTACCTTGGCAGGAAGTTTGCAGGAAATGTGAACCGGCTCCTTTAGAATGAACATAATGGGGCAACTCGAAAGAGAATGCCAGTACCTTTAAAACAAAGGTATGAGGTAAGGAAGAGAAACCCTAAAGAAAGAGCAAGACAAAAGGTCAGTATGATCTGAAAGAGAACCAACCAACAAGAATTTCTAGAAGGAAAATGTAGTCATTGAAAATAAAAGCTCAATAATGAGAAAATTCAACGAACATGGCAACACTGCTGAACAATAAAGCCGAGGCACTTGACTGAGACTCCCTGGACAGTGCCGGGCCATGCGCTCGGGCCAGGCACAGGGGGTGGAGGTGCTCAGTCTGAGGGAGAGGCAACCACGTGAACAAACACGCTTCCACACAAGATGGCTGTCGTAAAGCTCCCGTTCACGGAATCCCTTGCAAGGGGTGCTTTTCTGACATCCTCTCAGTTGGGTACACAAAGTGCAAGAGCAGAAGGAAAGGCAGGGTCAGTAGCAGGCCTCCGAATCCTCTGGTTTCCTGTCCACTGACCCTGCTTTGGAGCCACCCTTTATCTGTCAAGGTCACAATTACAGAGGCATGGTTGAGCATTCTTTTCCCCCCCTCCCATCTGCAAAAGCCTTTTTGCTTGGAAATAGTTTCAAGAATGAGAAATAGTGTCAAGAGCCCCCGTAAGCCCTCTGCCTGAGCTTACCTAGAGTGAACATTTCATTCCATGGGCTTTTTCCTTCTCTTTCCCCTCACTCGCGCTAAATTTTTACAATATCTGTCATTATTTTTCTGAACCATTTGAGGGCAAGTTGCATATATCACGGATTTTTACTTGAGCCCTCTTTCTCCGTTTCTACTTGCAAAGATAATTATTTCGGTACAAAACTACAACCGAACGCACACACAGTAGTGTCGCACACAGGCGGAGTCCTGTGAAGGCGGCAGGCCTGCCGCGAAACTCACAATTAGCCTTGATGAGGGAAATGCAAGCCATTCCCCAGAAGCCACAGCAGGCGTCGTCTTGACTTCCTCCTTCCTACTCTGCCCACGGAGGAGGATCTGCACCCGGCGTGGTCCTCCAGAGCCCCCGCCACATCTGGGGGAAGCGCGGACCGCACACACTCTTCTTTGTCCCAAGTGTAACCAGACTCCAGAGGAGGGATCCCGAGACACAGCTCGCTCGCTCGCTCTTCTGTTTTTCTGACTCTGTGCCTTTCGCATTTCCTGACTTAAAGCCGTAAAGGAAGAGGAAATGCCAAAAATATTACAAGATGAGTTAGTCTGTGGCATTTCCAAGGATGGGGCCGGACAAAGCTGGCAGGGAAAGCTCAGGCAGGAAGAGACCTCTGCCTCAGTGCAACCCCGCATGCCAGTGGCCAGTGGAGTTCATGCGGCTCTCCAAAACGCTGAGGGTCTCAGGGAAGCCGGCTGTTTCTGGGGAGTATCCGGGGCAGGACCCATTTTCTCCAAATAACCCAGAGGATGTTAGAAATCTGGTCTTAATTACCCCCTCACTGCGATGTGGCTTCACAACACATCACGGTGTGTTTCCCTGACTCTCAGAAGATGGGGCCACCTGCCGCACACCGCCAGGCCAGGCCCTCTACTCACTTTTTCCCCTAGTGGTTTAGATGGATTTGTCCTGACGGAACCACATGCTCTCTCCTGAGCGTGCTTGTGGCCTGCTTTGGGAACAGGGCTGGCAGAGGCTGGGGACACTAGCTGTGGCTCTGGAACCGAGGTTTCAGCTGCATAAAAGGCACGCACAGCGCTGGGATTCACTGTGTCCGGAAATCAGCCATAGCGGACTCAAAGAGAGTACCAACCCTTCATGCTCCTCAGCCCTTTCTTTCTTTTTTCTAAAAGATTTTATTTATTTACTTGAGAGAGAGAAATAGTGACAGAGAGCATGAACAGGGAGAGAGGGAAAGGGAGAAGCAGGCTTCCCGCTGAGCAGGGAGCCCGATGTGGGGCTCGATCCCAGGACCCTGGGACCATGACCTGGGCCGAAGGCAGACGCTTAACCGACTGATCCACCCAGGTCCCCTCCCAGCCCTTCCTGGGAGTGGATACAAAGTAGGTGGGTGAGGAGAGGGCTTTTGGGGGTTGGATTTTTTTTTTTTTTTAGAGAAAGAGAGAATGAGAGCGTGAACGGGGGGAGGGGCAGAGGAAGAGGGAGAAAGAGACTTTTAAGCAGGCTCCACACCCAGCACGGAGCCCAACATGGGGCTCAGTCTCATAACCCGGAGATTATGACCTCCGAAATCAAGAGTTGGGCACTTGACCAACTGAGCCACCCAGGCACCCCCCTGGCGGTTGGACTTAAATTATCCTTGAGGCAGGGAGAGAAAAATTAGTGTCCCTGTGTTGAAGTGAACAGTTTGGCCTGCAGCCCAAAGAAAGCACAGTGACATGAATCCTCAACCAGGCATTCTCATATAAAGCTGGGCAAGGAGGAAAGCTTGCATGAAGGATGAATATTCGAGAGGACAGTGAAGATATGAGTGGAGCCTGACCCCAGGACTCCCATAATACCTTCCCATACCAGCCCCCAAAGATGTCCACATCCTAATCCCCAGGATGTGCGAATGTGCCAGCTTACATGGGGTATGTGGCAATAGGGAATTAAGGGGGAAGATGGGATTAAAGTTGCTAATCGCTGGACCTTAAAATAGGGAGAACATTCTAGATTATACAGGTGGCCTGATATACTCAAAAGCTTCCTTAAAAGTGGAACAGGGAGCCAGGAGGGAGAACGAGAGAGATGGTAGCATGAGAAGGACTCAGACCAACATTGCTGGCTTTGAAGATGGAGGAAGGAGACCATGGGCCAACATATGTAGGAAGCCTCTAGAAGCTGGAACAGGCAAGGAAACAGATTCTTCCCTAGGGCCTTCTATTCTGGTTCTTCCCTGTTCCTTCTGGAGGGAAGCTTCCCTGGAGGTTCCAGAAAGAACAGAGCCCTGCCAACACGGTGATTTTGGCCCAATGAGACTCATTTTGGACTTCTGACCTCCAGCACTGTAAGAGAATAAATTTGTGTTGTTTAATCCACTAAGTGTATGGTCATGAGAGCAGGAAGAGGAGACTAATACATCACTTATCATTATACTTATCCAATGTATTTTATTTATATGCCTCTCCATCACTCCCATCAATAATACTAATAATAGCAGCTAGCGTTTGTTGAGCACTTACTATGTGTCAGAGCTGCAACAAGTTTTTCATAAACATAAGATACTATAAAAAGATAACTTCAATTGAATACTATCATGAAAGTAGACACAGGGATCTGGGGGTCGGGGGGAGCTGGAGGCGTCCTCAAGGAGATAAAGACACGGGTATGTTTTCAAAGATGAGTAGGAGTTAGCCTGAGAGAGAGGAAGAGCATCCCAGGCAGGAGGAAGAGCGTCAGCAGACCCTCGGAGAAATGAAACAGTAGGGCATGTGCTGGCCAGCACTTTGGTGGCTCAGCTACAGCCTGATCATTTCCACATTAGTGTCTCTAGTCCACAGGGACCCTCTGAGGTCCGAGGTCACGAGCCCTCATGTCTGCCCGAGATCTCCACCTGGATGTCACCCTAGACATCTCCAACTTAGCACGGCCAATATGGAACCTGATCCTCTCCAGAACGCGTTCCACCTTTATTCTTCCCTGTCTTCCCAAATGACAGCCAGCGGTTCATGCCAGAACCCAGGGGTCATCCTCGAGTCCCTCCCCGCCCTCACCCCCATTTCATCCATCACCAAATCTCACCAGTTCTATCTCCAGGTTCTAACCAGGTCACACCCACTTCCCTCCACCCCCACTGGTCTAAGCCGCCACCAACTTTTCTGGATTCAGAAAACTGGTCTCCCTGCTTCCACTCTGCTGTGATCAACTCTTCATAAAGCAGTAAAAGTAACCTCTGAAAAATGTCAATCAGATCCCACTCCGGAGCCCAAACTCAGCCCTACTTTCCCTCTGTACTTCAGGGAGAGGGTGGGGGTACCTCCCCAGCATGGCTTAGAACCTGCCTCCCTCTGAAACCTCACCTTCTGCCATTCTCCCCATCTCTCCCTTACACTCTGCCCAGCCCAACCCCCTTACCCACCCACCCCCCAACTTCCCTGACTCCCAGGAATACATCCAGCCCTTTCACGCACAGGAGGCTGCACATTCTGATCCCTCTGCCTGGAATGCCCTCCCCTGCAACCTCTCTGCCTAGCCAGTTTCTTCTCAAGTCTTCAGTCTCAGAGAGGCTTTTCCCTAGCGAAACTAGGACCACCCCCATTTCCACCCCCACCCCACTTCGCTTTGGTCATGATTTCGGCTAACAAAAATCACCATCTTTTCGGTGCTTCTCTGCTTGGCCTAGCCCCTCCACTGGAATGCAAGCTCCCTGAGGGCGGGGCTGGGCCTGTCTTGCTCAGCACTGTATCCTCAGGACTTTACCCAGTGCTAGCACGGAGCAGGTGCTCACTATGGGCTTGTTGAACTGACTAACCAAAAGAGCAAGTGTGACGCTGACACAAAAGGATGAGGCTGGAAACAGAAGGCCTTGAACACAGGGTCCTATTCATCTTTGCAGGACTGGCACCTCCCACGGGGGAGCCACTTAGCAAACGTGTACTGAATGAATGAAAGAATGAGTCAATTCCAGATGAATCTGAAAAGTGGCATCCTTCCTGGGCAAGGCTCCCAAAGGAGTTCCCTCTCCTCCTTGGGACTTCTTAGGAGGTGACATGCCTAGGACATATAGCAAGTGCTCAGTAAATGTTAGCTGTCCTTGCCACTACTGCTTATGTGGGGATCATCTGTGCATCCTACAGGAAAGACTTCTTTTCGAGCCCATGCCAGATATAGCGACTAGAAGAGAAGTGTGAGGAAACAAGAGAGGGAAAAATGAGGATGGGGTGTCAGGACCCAGTCAAACACAGCTGAGAACCTACAGGGAAAATGCAGGAACCACACTGTTCCAGGTAACACGGGTTCCCTTTTTCCTTTAGACGTCAGCCCTGTGGGTTGCCGTGTGGAGATGCCAGCTGGGAGGTGGGTCCTCGCGCTGGGCGAGGGAGGGCCCCATTTGGATGCACACATTCATTTTTGGGCCTGCAAGGCTCTGACTGATGTCAAAAATCTGGCTCACTGTGGTTGGTGAGAGGTGGAGAGAATTTCAATTTCCTTCACCAAATGGCAAGCCTGTGAACAAGTCCTTTCTCTCCGACATTATCACATACTAAAAATGAAAAACCAGCCATTCGGAGCTCTCATCAGGAGAAAAATAGATGGGCTGCTTAGCTCACAAGATATAGGAGGGCTGAAAATCAAGTCCAGAGAACACCATAGGGTACATTTTGTGCTAAGACACCACCCTTTTTCTATTTTCATGGAAGTTTCTATTTCGCACAAAAGAATGGGATACAGAAAAGTAATTCCCTATGTAATAAGCCACCCATTTTAGGTTTCAGATCCATTTGGTGGCTGAACAGTAGGGGTTAGGGAATTTTTTTTTAACTCACTCTCTCAAAATACCAAGTTTGAGATAACCACTTATCTCAAAAATAGCAGCAGTAATAGATAAGACAGAACAAGGGAAGACAGGAAAACAACAAAGGTTATAATGCAAATAAGACCTATTTCCAAATGTCTCATGCTGCCAGAACAGAAACTGCCATAATGAAAGGAGCACTGGGCTGGGAGTCTTAGGACTGGCCATGCCACTTGGGTAAGCTAGCTCCCAGCCTCGTATGCCCAACAACAAGGGGTTGAAACAGTGGTGATGGAAGATCGTTTTTCTTTCTGAACTGTTGAGATCTGCTGTTTTCCAAAATACCTGCATCTTTTTGCTGAACAGTGGACCACCAATCGCAAAACAGAAAGGCCTTGGGGTGAAGGGTTCAACAGAGATAAAACTGGCCTCAAGTACTCAGCAACTCTGGCCCAGCTGTCATCCCGGAATCAAGTATCTTGCCAAGACAACCTGATAGAGTCTACGGGAAGAGTAGAAGAAAGTTCTTGTTCTTTCCGATCAGTGCAGGTAAACTTGAGCTCCCGCTGAGGACGGGATGGTCTGAAGTCGGCTATCCATCCCCCTGCACTAGTGGAAGAATCAATTATTAAAGGAAACCGCTCTAGGAATGCCTGAGAACTCTCGGGTCGTATGAAAACCGCAGGATACCAGACGCCAGCGAGTTTCTTTTTTCTCTTAAACTTCTCGTCGCTCTCAGAAAATGCAGCAAGTCCCAATATGGTACAAGCGGGAAAAACACAAGCTACTTCCCAGTCTTCCGTGAGCAAACCCCAAGCCCCGGCTGGGAATCTTCCCCCCCACCCCCCACCTTTCGTTTCGTCTCACTTGCTTAAAGCAAGTGGCCTGGGGCCTGCCTGGCAGCGCCGTGTCCAAGCCAGGGCGGGGGGCCGGGGCCGGGCAACGCGGGGCCAGGCCGCCCTTCCAGGAACGGCGGGGAACTTTCCTCCGCCGCCCAGAGAGACAATGCCGGGAGGGCGCCCCACCGGCGGGCCCGGCGCCTCCCCGGGAGGGCGCGCGGAACCACCGCCCCCCCCCCCCGCCCGCCGCGTGTCGGTGCCCCCCAGAGCGGCCCCCGGGAGCCGGCGGCCCGCGCCCTCCCGCGCCCGGGGCGCCCCGCCGGGAGGCGCAGCCCGCAGTCCGCCCCGCGCCTCTGGGCGCGGGGGGCCGGGCAGGGGCGCGCGGACGACCCAGGGCGCCCCGCAACTCACCGGGACCGGGCGGGCCGCTGGGCATTATTCCATGGCTCGCGCGCGCCGCAGCCCTCAGCCGGGCGCGGGCGGCCCTGGGGACGGAGGGCGGGCGGCGGCCGGGAGCGGCGGCGGCGGCGAGGCGCGGGAGCCGAGCGCGGCGCAGGAAGGGGCGGGCGACCATGTGCCGAGGGGAGGAGGCCGCGGCGGCGCGGGCGGCTCGGACGCTCCCGCTCGGCGGCGGCGGCGGGCGCGGGCTGCAGGAAATCCCAACACTTCGACAGGAAATCGGAATCCTGACTAAGCATTCCCGGCCCCGCGGCCGCTCCGCGCCGGGGGCTCCCGCCTCGCTTAACCCTTGGCCCGCCGGCACCAGGCGGGGGGCGCGGCGGACTCGGGCGGCGGCGCGCCGGGCCGGGCTCGGCGTCCTCCCGCTCGGCCGCACGCCCCGCGCCCCCGCCGGCCCCTGCCTGCTCGGTGCCCAGAGGTGGAAGGGCCAGGATGTGCCCAGATAAAACCTTGGCCTTGGCAGCGGCCTTTCGGAGCCCCCCCACCCCACCCCTCCCGACACCAGGAGAGGGACTTGCCCTCTCCGGTTCTGCGGAGGATGAACTTGCCATCTCCTGGCCCTGTCCCCTGTTTTCAGTAAGAGAAATGACTTTACCTGGCTGCCCCCTTTCACTGCTTCCCCGCTGCTAATTTCCTCATTTTTGTCCAATGGCAGGGGCAGGAATTTTCTCGGCCCAGGAGAGTAGGGACGGTAATAGTCTGGATTCCAGACTCTGATGCCGGTTGGAATCCGGACTTCGCCTTCTTTTTTCTTGGCTGTGTTATCTTGGGTAAGTCACAGAACTTCTCTGAGCCTTCATTTCCTCAAATGTGAAATGAGGTGGTAATGCTACCCTTACAGGTTTGATTTGGAAACCAAATGTTTAGACAGGGACTGACACATTGTAAATGCTCAAATAAATGATAGCCATGATTGTTCTTAGTACCATGAGAGACATCTGAGAAAGGAAGGTTTTAACTCACGGGGTGTGTGCTGTGCCTATCTGTGCCTGCTTACAAAGCCTTAGATTTTCATTTTCTTCCTAATCACCAAGTGATTATTTTTCTTTGCAGCATTTCAGAAACTGCTCTTTGCAGAGGAAAAGGTTAGTGGCTATGGCAGACCCCCTTCTGGTGACATCTGAAACTCACAGACCTCACGGAACTTGGGATTTTGCTCTTAATCCAAAAGTCAGGACATTGTGGGCGTTTCTTTAAAAGTCTGGAGAGGCTTCACGAAGTTTGAGAAAAGCAAAGTAAATCTCTGTCCAGTCAGGCCAGGACTGGGCAGCCAGTGGGAATGATTCACTGTGGTTTCCCACAAACATGCCACATTTAGGGGTTTCTACCTGGAGGATGCAGCCTGGTGGCTTTGCTCTAAGTCTTTCAAATTCCTTTGAAACCCAGTCAGACTTTGAAGAGGGAACAACATGCCCAATGAGTGAAAACGGAAGCTTGAAATGAACCTGCTGTGGGCGGAAAATTGGGTATCAGCCCCTCTACTCCACGTCAGGACCAGACATCAGTTTTAGACCCAAGTTTGTCTCTTTTCTGCAGCTCTTTTTCAGTGGTGAGAAGCAGTGAGACAAACTCTAGGCTTGGCACCAGGAGTCCGGGGTCCTGCCCCAGGCCCTTTGCAGCTGCTGTTCCCTCTTCCTGGAAGAATCTCCATTTGGCTGTTCTTGGCACTCAGCTCACAGCTCAGAAGTCAGCTCCTCAAAGGGGGTTTTCCCCAGCCATTTGATCTACTTGTCTTTGGCACCTACTTCCACCCCTACCTCTCTCCCACATCACATGCCCTGTTTCACTGCTTCAGAGGCCCTACCGCTACTTAATTTATCCTGTTTGGCTGCTTATTTATCATCTGTCTTCCCCTGTGTGGGTAAACTGCATCAGAGCAGACTGCTGCTTGTCTCCATCACTCCCGGATGCCAGGGCCAAGAAGAGGCTGGCCCATAGGAGAACCTCAACAAAAACATGTCAGATGAATGAAAGGGACAAACAAGATTACAGTGACCGGATCACTCTGTCCCTTAGCTCCCTGTATCTTCCGCTTTGGTGGAGAGGTGCTCAAATGAGAAAGCCCAGGATAATGGAAGAAGCACTAGATGGCTCTATTAATGGTGCTGGAAAGTTAAAGCTATAAGTAATTAAGACTGCCAGATGATGTAACTGCAGTCTCATTGGGACAGTCCCAGTTAATTGCTCCCTCCTTTGTGCTCCCCCAGCACTTCTGTTCATTTCAAGAACATATTTATCACATTATATGCTTGCTCGTTGAGTGCTCTCCCAAGTCAGATGGCAAACTCTTTGACTTGAAGGGAAAGGAAAGGAGCCTACATTTATTGACCACTTACTCTGAGTGGGGCCCTGAGCAAGGTGAACTGGAATTCATTAAAAGGCATTCGGTAAGTGCCTGTAATGTGCTCAGAAATCTTCTGGGCATTAGATCTGCAGAGATGAACTATTCTTGCCCTCCAACAAAGACAGATCAGGAAGTTCTATTTAGAAAGCAGGGAGAGGATGACTCTCACAGAGGTATGCCCAGGGTGTCTTGGGGCTGTAGAGAGCATGGGGAAGTTTCCTAAATCAGCATGGGGTGGGGGTGGGGGGATGGTGGTGTCTTAGTCAGTTTGGACTGCTATAACAGAATACCATAGACAAGGTGACTTATAAACAACACAGGTTCATTTCTCACAGTTTTGGAGGCTGGGAAGTCTGAGATACGTCCGAACAGATTTGGTGTCTGGTGAGAGCCCACTTCCTAGTTCATAGATCATGTTAACATGCTTTCAGCATAGTTCCTCAGGGGATCCCCAGTGGAATCGGGTCCACTTGCCCCCATTAGTAATCCTCCTGTTAATTCACTCTTTATGCCATTTGTCTCCTTCCTCTCTCTCCCATTCATTCATTCTCCCTGGGATCAATCACCTCCCAAATAAACTAGCTGCACCCAATTCCTTATCTCAAGGTTTATTTCTGGGGGAACCCAATGCAGGACTGCATTCACTCATTTATTCACAGATTTATTCACCAGGCACCTCCTATGTGCCTGAGCAAAAATGAAACATGAGTATGGGCACATAATATAACACTACAAGGTTCAGCATGGTCTGAGGAAACGGTGCATGTTCTGACATGGAAAGCAATGAGACTGAAAAGCTTTGTACCATGTTACAGTTGAGGAAACTGAGGCACAGGAGTGTTCCGTAACTGGCCCAAGGCCAAACGGTGCCCAGAGGAGCTTTGGAGTTCAGACTCTTAACCACCGCCCTATACTGCAGCTCCTGGTGGTTAAAGCTATGAGTGCAAGCTGTGGGTGAGTTCACTCGAGTGGAATGTGTGGACTGAGAAGATCTGGGATGAGGATTGATCTCGGAGGGACACCGTAGGCAGAGGAAGAGGGGCTTACGAAGAAGACTGAGAGGGAGGAGCCTAGAAGGGAAGTGGATGGAAAACCAAGGGTAAGGGAAGAAATTTCTTCTAAAAGTCAGGAATGGCCAATACTCAAATGCCCCCAGAGTTCAGTCAGATAAGGATTGGAATGCAGATATGCATTTTATTTGACAATTAGAAGACTGATAATTTTTGCCAGAGCTGTTTCAATGGAGTGGAGGGATTGGAAGCCAGATTGCAGTGGGTTGAGGAGCGAGTGGGAGATAACAAGTGTAGACTACTCTTTTCAGAAACAAGGCTGTCTAGCTAGTGGGAGGTGAGGGGAGGATTCTGTAAAGACGGGTGGGTGAGTGAGCATCTGTGGTTGATGGGAAGGTCCCAGGAGAGTGGGAGAGGGTGAAGAGGGAGGGTGGGCACACTGATGGAACAGGTGCTGAGGATGAGGAGGGATGGGTGGGGGGTGGGACGAGGCCTGGACCAGAGGGGAGCCACCTTGTCCACCAGAGCAGAGGGCCAGGGGACAAAGACAGACTCAAGTTCCTTGGTGAGCTGATCCCGGAATCCTTGACTAGGAGTTAGGTGGGCTCTTAAGGCCCCGTGGTTTAATTCCTCGTGACATTCATGCTCTGGGTAAAAACAATTCATTCCAATGTGGATGAATACAAAGTGGTATCAGTCTCATAACTGGGGAAAGAAATGGCATGAGACACTATTTTGACCCAAAGTAGGTTAGTCAAGTGGCAAAGGAGAGGATGAGCAGGATGGACTTTGGGAGCCAGAAGAGACACAATTTGATGACTGATGGGTGAAGATGGGTGGGGGGCAGTGGTGAGCACACGCAGGGGGACAATGGCACTCACCTGTGAGAAGGAGGAGGAGGAGGGTGGTATTTTTAACCATGATAAAGAGCATGGGATGGGAACGTTTGGAGATAGAAGATAATGAGTTCCTGTTTGTGCTTTGTGCTGGGAAGGCAGTGTGGGTGGTGGGTAAGAGTTTGCAGCTTTGCTTGGGGTGGGAGAGGCGGTGGGCTTGAGGGTGGTAGGAAGAGGGGAGGCAGAGGGACCTACGCAGTTGGTGAGAAAGCACCTAAACAGCTAACACCCTTTACTAGCTTCTCACAGTCTTGCTTTGTACTGACTTCTCGAACGCAGAATTTCTCATCCTTGGTGTTAGCATATTGGACCTGGTAATTCTTTGTTGCGGGGGCTTCTTGTGCTTTGCAGGATGGTTAGCATCCCTGGGCTCTCCCCCCTGGATGCCAGTAGGAACACCCCAGTTGTGACAACAGAAATGTCACCAGATATTGCAGAATGTTCTCTAGTTAAGAACAACTGCTCTATCATCTTTCCCTCATGTCAGGATATCGCTTAAAAGGTGCAACTTTGGACAATCTTCTTCAGCAGAAACCCCTGTTCCCAATGGTTAGGTCACATTGATAGGGTTCTGATCCAGGTTCCACCACTCCCCTAGTTCGTGACCTTGGGCAACTTTCTTCCCTTCCCTTGGCTTCTATTTTGTTGCGTTGTTTTGGGTTTTCTTGTTTTGCTTTTCCTCTGTAAAATGAAGTTTTTGAGAGGATGACATCAAGTGATCCATGTGAAGTGCTTGGCTCCATGTGGAGTAACTAGTTAGCCTTCATTCTGTTGTTGTTTGTACTGGTAATATTCATAGAGGTATGTAGATGCAGGTGAGACATCCACTAAGCATCTGGAAATTTGGGCCTCAAGATCTGGGTGTCACAGATGAATCACAGACAAGAGGAAACACTTGACGTGGCCTGGAAAGAGTGTAGATAGAAAGAAGAGAGATTTGAACAAGAACCCCATAGGACACCAAAATTTACTAAGCAGCGGAGAAGGAGGAGTCTATAACTGAGATTTGGGTGGTCAGAAACACAGATGGGGATCTAGGTGTGAATTTTTCATCTAGCAGCAACCTTGACCTTCAGGTGGTGGGAGGCATGTCAGCGGAATGCCGTCTTGTGGAATGATGCTGATGTTGGTGCAGACTTTGAGTGCTCCCCTGGAGTCAGGTGCCATGTAGATATTAATACTCATTTAATGCCCACAACAAGGTTATGGCTTAGGAACTATTTATTATCCCCATTTTATGGATGAAGAAACTGACATTCAGAGGAGGAGGTGAGGGAGGTTGAGTTCGTCAGCAAAGAGGGTGGAAGAAGAAAGGGCTTTCATGCAGAGAACCAAGGAGCAGACGAGCACCCCAACACCCATGGGCATCCATTGGTGTTAGTGGAACAGAGAGTGTGAAGCAGGTGTGAAGAGCTGGGGGAAAGCCTGGGAGGGCCCCCAAAAAGGGGGAATGTCCAGCCGTGCAGTGTCAGGCCATACTGAATCCCAAGGTGAAAGGAAAATTCAGTCATACTGACCCTGTCTTTAAAAGTGTGACATTTTATTCATCCTGGAATGTTTGCATTAATTTTCCTTTTACAAAATACTGCATTAAAATATTTTTTTTATCTTGATTACCAAATTTGTTGGCAAACGCTCAGCTGGACTGAACGAAAGTCTAACCTCCTCCAGTTTTCTTGACCTTGCTGCTTATGATTCAGATTCCAGCCTGCCTCACTCCCCTGTCCCTTAGCCAGGAAAAGGCAAGGCTCCTGATTTCAGCCCCACATGACAAGAGCCAGTGGGGAAGAGGTAACTCTACAGGAAACCACATGCTTTTAGGAAGAGGAAATGGATACTGGGCACCAAAACCTAATAACTGTCCACTACACTTGGGCCACCTGGAGATCTTTGGTGCAAAGAAGAAAACATTCTGGGGAGTGGGGAGAGCAGGGAAGGAAAGAATGGAAGGTGGGTTCAGCACACATAAACACACAAAGCCAGATGCTTAAGAACCTGCATTGTAGTCCATAGCCTGGGTTTCTTTTTTTCTCTTTTCTTCTTTTTTTTTTTTTAAGGCTTATTTATTTATTAGAGAGCAAGTACAAGTGGGAGGGGCAGAGGGAGAAGGAGAGAGAATCTCAAGCAGACTCCACACTGAGCATGGAGCCCGATGCAGGGGCTCAATCCCAGGAACCTGAGATCATGACCTGAGCCGAAACCAAGAGTCGGATGCTCAACTGACTGAGCCACCCAGGCACCCCCGTAGCCTGGGTTTCAGTTCTCACTCACCCACCAGCCCTGTGATTTTGCCTAGCAAGTTCAAATGTTAAGTGTCAGTGTCCTACAAAATGGGGATAATGAAAGTACACATAACGTAAAGTGTTAGGATGAAATGAATTAAGCCACATAAAAGTGCTTGAACATAATAAATATTCAGGGTTTTATTTCTATAGTGTGGTATTGACATTTTAAAATTTATTTTTCAAGCTACTGAGTCATGAAGGAAAGAGATGGAATAGTAACATGAAGCTTAAGGGGAGTCCAGAGTGGATTTTTGTTTTTCCAGTTGGAGGAACAAGAGAAGTAGCCAGGGGAGAAGGGCAGATAGAAGGATGTGGCAAGCGGTGATTGCCCCCCCTGAGTTGGGAATACCTGTCATACCTTCCCAGGTTACACTCACCAATTCACAGAGAAGTTGTAATGGAGCAGGGCCACACATGCCTGGCCAGAATGGTCAGGGACAGAATCCAGATTTCAATGCCCACAGAGGTGTTTCTCCCTGAAAACCCGGTCACCGTACTGCATCTAGTCATTGTCAATCCCGGAGCCACTGCTTGAGCCCAGGTCACAAAAATGTGAGAGGCAATGAGATCTTTATTATCACACTGTTAAAACAAACAAACAACAAAAAAACCCACCCTCTTTGCAAAAGCTAAACTTGAAAGGGTCCTGTAAGATGAACATCCAATGGCATTTCCTCCAAAGATGCTAAGCATCAGGGAAAATGCTTTCCATCGTTAGGTCATTAATTTTAAAAGCTCCATTTCCAGCTATAATGGAGCTTTGTGATAAAAGGGTCAGACAAATGGCTCATTGCGACAATCTCTTATGGAAGTAAGGTTCTCTTCTGTTTTGTGTGAAATTAATAAGGACTTCACCCTCTACTCCTCTTGGGAACCCCAGGTGGCCCAGAGCAAGCCTTCCCTAACCTTTTGGGGTGGGTCGGCCTCTCATCTGTGTTCCCATAACATCCAGGGATCAATGCTGGTGGAGTCTTCACTGCCATGCACTTCATCTCTCTCCTGCAGGCCAACGGCAGGGGCTCTCTTACTCGCCTCTGTACAGCTGGAACCTATCGGAGCGGGAGCACACAGTGTGCGCTTAACCCACATCTCATGAATGAATGCCTGCACTCTTGATGAAACAGCACCCCTCTTTAGCTGTGTGAGAAAACCTGCTCACTTCCTGAGTAAGCAAAGTTGGGCAAGGAGGATTTCAGGGCAGACTTCTCAAGCTGGTACACTGTGCCGAGTGGAAGCAACTATGTGTATTAGGAACAGTATCAATGATAATAAGCAGTAGCTAAAATGTGTTGAGTGCTTTCCCTATGCCTGGCACTGCCATAGAGTCCTAATGATTCCAATGATCATCTCATGTAATCTCAAAATAAACTTATGAGGTCAGACTATTTATACTGTACATTTTACAGATGAAGAAACTGAGCCTCAGAAAAGTTGCACACAGAGGATCTGTCTTTGAGCGATTCAACTGTTCACTTCATGCTCTTGTTGCAAACTGAGCTCTGGGGATCCAAGTAGGTCATGGAGTTTGCAGACTACATATATAAGGAGTTTATGGTGTATCCGAGCCATAGATTTATACTGTAAAATAGCAGGTCCCTTTAGTCCGTGCCTACTGTTCCAGAAAAAGTGGAAAATCCTCCCCCGGTGCTTTTGTAAATAGTCCTTAATTGAACCCAGCCTTGGTATCATTACCACCAAGTTCTGCAATTAACCAGCCTGGAGCTTATTTCCTAGGGCACAGCAACGAAGATATTTACACATCCAACTTTTAACTCTAAGCAAGATTTTCAGCCTGTAAATTGCTTATCCAGCCGCAATCATAGCTGCTAGGAAACTGCCTGGGGCTGTTTGAGGGGAATGAGAAAGAAAGAGGATTCCCCCAAAGCCAGCTGTTGCACCCCCAGAATAATAACACTAACAATTAAGAACTAACAATTGTACAGTCCTTTAAAAATTACAAAGCACATTCTCATGCAGTTAATTCCCCTGAGAGTGGGAGGAGAGGACTGGTGTATTTTAAAGAAAAACCCCAAAGGCTTGTTTCCTCCAGGGCTGTACAGAATCTTTTGTTCAACCAATGCTCGGTGAGCACCTACTATGTGCTGGGGACTGTACTAGGTGCTAGAATGTACTGATGAGCAAAACAGATGCTGTTCCTGGACTCATGAAGCTTCTAGTCTAGCCTTGGAGAAAGAAAGACTATAATTCAATAATATACACAGAGAAATATAAGATTACAACTATTGCAGTAGAGGCGTATAAAATGCATGCGAACCTAAAGTGGAGGGATTTAAGCTAATCCAGATCAGAGAAAACTCTTCTGAGCAGTGATGAATAAGAGTTAACTAGGCAGGGGAGCCTGGGAGGCTCAGTTGGTTAAGCGTCTGCCTTTGGCTCAGGTCATGATCCCGGGGTCCTGGGACCAAGTCCCGCAATGGGGCTCCTTGCTCCGCGGGGAGCCTGCTGCTCCCCCTGCTTGTGCTCTCTCTGACAAATAAATAAATAAAATATTAAAAAAAAAAAAGTTAACTAGGCAAAGAGGGGAGTGTTTTAAGCAAAGAGAACAGAATATGTAAAGGCCCTAGGGCCAAAGGGAGTATATTAGTTTTTGCTGCATAACAGAGCACCCCAAAACTTAATGGCTTAAACATTGATCAGACCATTTGGCCCTTAATTCTGTAGATTGGCAATTTGGCTAAAATCAGCCAGGCAGTTTCCCTCTGATCTTGGCTGGGTTCACTCATGTACCTGTGGTCATCTCCCAGGTCAGCCAAAATAGCTTATCTCTGTTTTGTGTAGTTACACCTCGTCTGGCAGGTTAGTCCAGGTTTGTTGACATAGCAGCAAGGTTCTGGGATGAGCAAGAGAGGAAGCTTGCAATGCCTTTTACAACCGAGGCTCAGAACTCACACAACCTCCTTTCTGCCACATTCTACTGATCAAAGCATCTTTAATCAGTGGGGGGTGGGGGGCGCTGGGGTGGTGCAGTCAGTTAAGCATCTGCCTTCAGCTCAGGTCATGATCTCGGGGTCCTGGAATTGAGTCCTGAATTGGGCTTGCTGCTCAGTGGGGAGCCTGCTTCTCCCTCTCCCTCTGCCCCTCCCCACCGCTCATGCTCTCTCTCTCTCAAATAAATAAATAATATATAAATTATATATATATATCAGCTGGGAAAACAGCAGCACCAGATCCAAGATGGTGGCCAGCAGGAGGCTGATGAAGGAGCTTGAAGAAATCTGCAAATGTGGAATGAAAAACTTCCAGGTTGATGAAGGTAATTTATTGACTTGGTAAGGGCTTGTTCCTGAGAACCCTCCATAGAAGGGGGCCTTCAGAATCAAAATCAACTTTCCAGCAGAGTACCCATTCAAACCACTGAAGATCTCATTTAAAACAAAGATCTATCACCCGAACATGGATAAAAAGGGGCAGATCTGTCTGCCGGTAATTAGTGTTGAAAACTGGAAGCCAGCAAGCCAAACCAGCTAAGTAATCCAGTCCCTCATAGCACGAACGACCCCCCACCCAAGCACACACTTTGGGCCGACCTAGCTGAAGAACACTCTAAGGACCATAAAAAATTCTGTAAGAATGCTGAAGAGTTTACAAAGAAATCCAGGGAGAAGCAACCTGTGGACTAAAGTCTGCCATGACTGATTCCAGCGAGTGTGAACAGAGACCCAGAGCAGTGCATTTGGACACCCCGCAAAGCAGGACTCTGGAAAATTGACATCTGCTTGTGGCAGTTACTAACTTTCTACAGTTTTCTTAGTCAAAAGTGGTCTAGGTAACCTGTAAAGAAAGGATTAAAAATTTAAGATGTTCTTAAATGTATACATATAAATTTAAGAATATATATATTCTTATATATATAGATATATAGATAGATAAATAGTAAGATATAGAATCTTAGAAGCGGAGGGGATTTTCAAATAGTAATTTGTTACAAATAGTAACAAATAGTAGGTACATACCAAGTAGGTGTATTTGAAAGAATGGAAGGATGCACACATCATAAAGGCCCAGCTTCAGCATCTCTATTCCATGGAATATTGTATGATGGTCTGGAACTAGTTTCTCTACCTTGGGTTCTTTTGACTCCTTGTCCTTGCCCCCTCCACAGTGAGGTCAGAGAGATTTATCTAAAATGCAAACCAAAAAAACAGAAACAAAAACAAAAACACGCAAGTAAAAGGGGCACCTGGGTGGCTCAGTCAAACATCTGACTCTTGGTTCCGGCTCAGATCATGATCTCAGGGTCGTGGGGTTGAGCCTCACGTCAGGCTCCACACTGAAAGTAGAGAGAGCCTGCTTAAGATTCTCTCTCCTTCTGTGCACCCTCCCCTCCCCCCAGCTTCAGGCGCACTCTCTCTTAAAAAAAAAAAAAAGTGCAAACCTAACCTTATAACCTTTAATGCTTCCCCGATGCTTGCCCTGCCTATTGACACATCAAAATCACCAAGAGGGGCTGTTTAAAATACAAACTCCTGCCCTCCACCCTAGATTCACCAAATGAGAGTTTCTGGGCTTGGGAACTGGGATCAATATTATTTAAAAGCTGTCCCAAGGAGTTAGCTGCGACTGATCCAGCTTTTTGGGAGCTGCTGTCTGCAAGTTGTCCAGACACAAGCTTTTCAAGAAAGGTTCTCTAGCATTATTGATCTCATCAGCTCAGACATGGCCTCTTTCAGAAATAATCTCTCCTCTCCCTTTGTACCACCCCCAGAACTCATGTCTCCTTTTACTGTGTACCCACTGTATCCTACACAGACTTTTTATAATGTTATTATTCAAAGGGTATTATTAAAATCAGCTTACATATCTGCCACGTTCTCACTCCCCTGCCCCAGCCCTTTCTCCCTCTCCCAAGGCAACCGTGTGATCAGTTATCATATTGACTTCAGTCCATACCCAAGGGCCTGCTATAAAATTGACCCAATCCAATTGATCCGAGTGTCCATTGATGGATGAATGGATAAACAAAATGTGGTATGTACATACATTATTCAAAAGGAGGGAAATTCTGCCATGTGTTCCAACATGGATGAACCTTGTGGATGTTATGCTGAATGAAACGAGCCAGCCACCGAGAGACAAATACTGTATGATTCCACTTATGTGAGGTACTCTGAACAGTCAAATTCACTGAGACACAAAGTAAAATGGTAGTGGCCAGAGGCTGGGGGGAGGAGGAATGGGGAGTTAGTGTTTCACGGCGACAGAGTTTCAATTTTTCAAGAGGAGAAAAGTTCTAGAGATGGATGGTGGGGATGGCTGTCTGACAATGGGAATGTTCTTAATACCACTGAAATGTCAACTAAAAAATGGTGCAGTGTAAGAAAATTGAAGATGGTACATTTTATGTCACGTGTATTTTACCACGATTAAAATTTAAGAACCAAATTGAACCCGTGAAAGTATGGATGGTCACCAAGCATTTGTTGAACACCTTTAGGATCAGAATATTTCCTGACAGGCTGGCTTTGCCAGAGACCGATTCTATTATAACGTGGACTCTTTAAGATGATGGCTCTGCACATATTCCATTGAGCCGCCGATGGGTGACCGCCAGCTGAGCTTTGGCCAATACTGCTCACTCTCCGTCTATCTGTCTGGCTCCTGAGGCTTGGCTCCTCTCCTGTCTTCTCCATTCGTGTCTGTGGTCTCAGCACTATTATCCCTGGCAGATTTGGTGGCTCTGTCCCAGCCTCCCACAGCTAATGGACCCTACCTCACACAAGCCCAAGGACTCAGCTCCCAGCTCAGGCCAGCCTCTTTGGCAGAAGTAATCAGATAGAAAGTTCTTTCTTAAATAGAGCCAAGACCTCTGTCCTTATAACTTTCCTTTCTATGGTTCAAATTCTACCTTCTGGAACATTACAGGGCAAGCTCAGCCTCTTTTCCCATCCAGCAGCTCTTCTGACACTCAAACACAACTCTCTGATGATCCTTCCCAAATATTTCCATAACTTTAATTTCTCAGATAACAGCTTTCTGGATCCTTCCCTCCACCCAGTTGCCCTTACCCGACTTCACAGCAATTTGTGCATGTCTTCCTAAAACGTGGCTCTTAGAGATAAATTCTTCACGTGGCATCTGACCAGTGCAGAGAAGAGCTGGATTATTATTTCCATGATGTAGACCCAAATTTGCTGAATCCTGAAATAAATCCAGATATCCATTACATCTTTCAACTTAACTATAAACCCAAAGTTGGCTTGTTTAACCAGCACACTTCCTGTGTCAGCTTGGGGTGAAATCGAATGTACTTCAGACTTCAGACTATCTGAAGTATCTGTGTGCACTACACACTGAATGGACATGGTACTGTTACATTTTTAAAATAGCTTTTCATTAAATTGTTTTAAAAGTTAATTAATCCGTATCTGGAACTTCTCTACTTCTCACCCCCTGTGCGGTCAAGTCTCAGATGTCGCAGGCTGGTTGTCCTCACTTGCCCAGGCAGGATCTCCCTTCCTTCCCCGTAGAATCTGACCCAGTTATTTCTGGGATCCCCCAAGGGGGTCTCATGTGAGCTCTAAACAGGCTCGTTTACTCAAGGCCCCTTGTGGCCGTCCTCTGCCCTTAAAGCTCTCCCATCAGGTGCCTGGTCCTGCCACTGCTCCTAGCACCAGGCACCAAAACACAGAGCCCCTGCCTGTTCTGATGTGTTCCAGAGCCCCCCAGAGCCACAGACTCCAGATACAGTTCCTTTTTATTGTGACGGGTAGCACCAGGCTTATGTATAAAGGGGCTCAGAGCCACACGTCAGGTGAAATTTTTGAATAGGGCTTGTGTGAAGCCGTCTCTTCTTCTCCCTCCTCCTCCTCCTCTTCTTCTTCTTTTCTTCTTCTTCTTCTGATATTATTTATTTATTTGAGAGAAAGAGAGAGAGGGCACGAGCGGGGGCGGGGGTGACAAGGGGAGAGAAGCAGGCTCCCCACTGAGCAGGGAGCCTGATGCAGGGCTCGATCCCAGGAGCAGAAGGCAGAGGCTTAACTGACCGAGCCTCCCTGGTGCCCCTCCAGATACAGTTCTGATGGTTCCTTTGTCTCTCCGAGCCCCTTCAGCCACAAGGGATGCCTTCAAGGGGCCCCTGTGCCTCCCTCGTCATTACTCACCCCAAGCCAAACACAGGATGTAAAATGTGAATGGAAGCATCTTTAGAATTCTTTGCCATTTTGCGTCTCCACCACACAAACTAGGCAAAAACAATGATTGCCCAGCAAGCATAGCTCTAAAAGAGATCATCTAACCCATTTCCCATCCCCGCCCCCACCCCTGCCTATTCTGTCCAAATGATAAAGCTGAGGCCCAACAGAGAAAGTTATTTAAGCAGAGTGATTTTGTGAGACTGTTAAAGCCGGGAATAAATCAGTCTCCTGAGATCCCCAGGAAATCAGATTTAAAAAACATGCCTAATAAAGGCGGGCACCTTCATGATATTTATCTGGAAATTTCAAGATTTTTTTTAAGTCATTAAGAAAATATGTTTTGTGTTAAACCTCAACCGTTCACCCAGTCCTTGACTCTCCCTCACCCCAATCTTTTACCCTTCCTGTCTATTAGATACTAACTAGGTTTCAGTTAAGAAAAGATGGATGAAATTCAGCAGCAACATTGCTAGAAACATGAAGTCTTTTTTTTAAAACTATAAGTTGAACATGTTTTTCCCTGAGGGCAAATGCTAAAAAAAAAAAAGATATGCAGGTGAATCTCGTATTTTCCCGAGATCAAGAGCTGGTGGTGATCCTTCCCTACTGGATTTGCTACTTGCTCTGAATGTGGTCTCTGAGCCAGTCTTCTCCTTGAGCGGTGCAAAAGTCATCACTCCTCTCTGTGCCTCACTTTACTCATGAGTAGAATAGGCTTCAATAGTGTCTCTAAATGTCTCTGACCGGAAAGTGGTACCCGGTAAGCCAGGTAACAGAATCATTTTAGTCAGCCATCCCTCCGGTGATTCCTGTACTCATTGAGGATTTATCGAGCTTCACCTAGGTTCACTCATTCAACAAGTATTTACTGAGCACCAACACTGTTCTTGGTGCTTAGAGTATCTCAGTGAACAAAAACATGAAAGAGACAAGAATCCCCGTCCTTGTGGAGCTTACATGCTAGTGGCGAAAAATGTGCATAGAAAATTAGTAAATGGCATAATATATCAGAGGTGATAAGGTTCTGAGGGCAGAAAAAACGGCAGAACAGGGTAAGGGAGCATCAGGAGGACTGGGATGGAGTAGAGCCAAGACTGCCATTTTTCTTTTTATTGTGGTAAAATAGACATGACAAAATTTACCATTGTAACCATTTTTAAGTGTACAATTCAGTGGCATTAAGTACAACCATTACCACCATGAATCTCCAGAACTTTCTCATCATCACAAACTAGAATTCTGTCCCCATTACACACTAACTCCCCCCTCTGCCCTGCCCCCAGCCCCTGGCAACCACCATTCTACTTTCTGTCTCTATTACTGACTCCTCTAAGTACTTCACAGAAGTAGAATCATAATAGTAATTGTACTTCTGTGGCTGGCTTCTTTCACTGAACATGATGTCCTCAAAATTCATCCATATTATGGCAGGTGTCAGAATTTCGTTCCTTTTTAAGGCTGAACAATATTCCATTGTATGCATAGACCACATTTTGTTTATCCATTCATCAGCCAGTGGACATTTGGGTTGAATAGTTTTTGGCTGTTGTGAATAGTGCTGCTATGAACATGGGTGTGCAAATAAATATCTATTTGAGTTCCTGCTTTCAATTCTTTGGGGTTTATACCCAGAAGTAGATTGGGATCATATGGTAATTCTACGTTGGAGCTTTGAGGAACTGCCATACCGTTTTCCACAGCAAACGCATCATGTCACATTCCATCAATCATCACAAGATTCCAATTGCTCCGTCCTCACCAATACTTGTTTTCTGGTTTGTTTGTTTTTTGTAGTAGCCGATTTAATGGGTGTGAAGTGGTATCTCATTGTGGTTTTGATTTGCATTTTTCTAGTGACTCCTGCTGTTGAGTGTCTTTTTGTATGCATATTGTAGATCTTCCTTGGAGAAATAGCTATGTAAGTCCTTTGCCCATTTTTAAATTGGGCTTTTCGTTGTTGAGTTTTAGGAGTTCTTTGTGTATTCTGGATATTAATCCAGATACGTATGTAATTTGCAAACACGTATGTAATTTGCAAACATTTTTTTCTCCTGTTCTGTGGGAGGCTGTCATTTTAAATGGGCTTCATAGAGAATGTGTCATTTGGGCAAAGAGCTGAATAGGTGCCATTCCAAGGAGAGGAAATGGTAGAATCTGAGAATGTGTAGATTGGGGGAATGAATGTGAGAATGTGTAGATTGGGGGAATGAAAAGAACTGTAAACAAGCCCTTAAGGTCACTCTTTTTTTAAAAAAAAAGATTTTATTGGGACGCCTGGGTGGCTCAGTCGGTTAAGCGTCTGCCTTCGGCTCAGGTCGTGATCCCAGGGTCCTGGGATCGAGTCCCGCATCGGGCTCCCTGCTCCGCGGGGAGCCTGCTTCTCCCTCTGCCTCTGTCTCTCTCTCTCTCTCTGTCTCTCATGAATAAATAAATAAAATCTTAAAAAAAAAAAAAAAGATTTTATTTATTTATTTGACAGAGAGAGAGAGACAGCAAGAGAGGGAACACAAGCAGAGGGAGTGGGAGAGGGAGAAGCAGGCTTCCTGCGGAGCAGAGAACCGGATGCGGGGGCTCAATCCCAGGACTCTGGGATCATGACCTGAGCCGAAGGCAGACGCTTAACGACTGAGCCACCCAGGCGCCCCTCTTAAGGTCATTCTTAAATGATTATAGGGTCTGCCACTGCCTTGGGGATTCAGAATCAGACAAGTATGGGGGCTGGAGGGGGGAGCGTGGTTGCAAGAATGAATTTCCTCCCCTTGCTTCATTTGTACACAGAGGGCCCTCCTTGAGAGCAACACTGCAGGTTCTTGCTCATGTGACCAGTGGTGATGACCTTTGGGTGGAGCATGGCCCAAACCCTCCCTAGGCTGGACTGTCCCAGTCTAGAGGTCTAGAGGGGCAAAGAGTATTAGCAGATCCTTTTGGCCAGAAGTAGAAAGCCATGACCTGCCATCAGTTTCATTGGTCGTACAGATGACATTCTGCTATCCATCTCTGTGTCCCACATCTCTCCACTGGTTCTATAGTCAGGAGGAGAAGAAAGGGGTTACTATTTATTGACCCCTCAAAGACCTCGGTGGCTGTTCTCAGTCATGAATAGGAAATAGGCAAAGCATCTTGCTGTTCCTTCCCTGCGCTGACCACCTCGCTTTTGATGTTCCTCATCTGCTTCATCCAACAGATGGTTAAGCAAACCGGAATCCAGCTCTATTGTCTGTGGATCACAGGGAAATGGAAGACAACTAAACTTTGTCTGCTTGCCTGAGACAGGCCAGGCATTGTGCCCAGTGGTTTGCATGACCTTATTTTGATCCTCATAATAAGTACATTTCATTATCCCCAGATGAGGAAGCTGAAGCTCAGAGGTAAAGCTAGTTGCTCAATGCCACACATCTGCCTGATTCCAAAACATAAACCTCTTCCATTATGCCTGTGGAAAGGAGTTCCCAGAGCCCGGAGATGGTGCCTTAGGAAACACAGTGGGGAAGGAAGGGGGAGGCTGACTTTTCAGGGTTCCCAGCCCACCTCACCACTTCCACCTGAGCCAAGACCTTTTTATCTGTTTTATCGGACTTGTCTCAACTGTAGAAAATGTATTAATGTCCCCTCATTTGAACAATTTCCATGCCATCAAAAGAAGTTGCCATCCAATTCTTTATTCCTGACCAAGAGTATTAAATCAGTGGTAGATTTTAGGGGCGCCTGGGTGGCTCAGTTGGTTAAGTGACTGCCTTCGGCTCAGGTCATGATCCTGGAGTCCTGGGATCGAGTCCCGCATGGGGATCCCTGCTCAGCAGGGAGTCTGCTTCTCCCTCTGACCCTCCCCCCTCTCATGCTCTCTCTCTCTCATTCTCTCTCTCAAATAAATAAATAAATAAAAATCTTTAAAAAAAAATAAATCAGTGGTAGATTTTATATTCGGTGGCATCTTAGGGTCAGGAATAGGTTATTAGCATTACACATAAGAATTCATTTGCAAGAATGTTTTTATGTTTAAATGAAACACAACATAAAAGTGTGAACAGAGGGCAGGACACCATGCCACTGTCTCAGCCCTCACCATGCCCCAGACCTTTCCTTCTTCCCTCCCCTCCTTGAAGCTCCTTGGCTTGTGGCCCAGCCCCTCAGAGCCCTGGCCTTGTGCTCTGGGCTCCTGTCCCGGAAGCACAGGTAAGGGGCAGTCTCACTGACTGAGTATGACGTCATAGAGTCATGGTTACCAGAGCATTTTGTTCATTTCCCCCACCTTGTTTGGGAAGAACATCCCAAGATGGGAGTCTTTGTGGAAGGCAGCGACCCCCACCCCCCATCCTATGGAAGCGGACAAGGACAGCGTTCTCTGCCCCAGGGCTGCTGGGATGAGGGCAGGAGATCTGGGCAGGAATGATCAAATACCCCCAGGATTTTACAGGTACGAGGAATGATGCAAAGGCGCAGCGACAGGAGATAATATTCACACGGGTTGCAGGAGACTCAGAAGTCCATCGGTGAATATCTACACTGTGAAGCCTACGCCTACCTGATGGCCCAGCAGTTCCACTGGAATTGCTGTATCTGGGAAGATTAGTGCACATGTCCACCAAAAGGCAGGTGCGAGCTATCATGGCAGCATTATTCATCATAATCAGAAACTAGAAATAATCCAAGTGCCCATAAAAAGTAGAACGAATGAAATGTTTTGGTACAATCACACAAGAGAGTGTTATACTGCACTGAAAACAAACTATGAACTATTATTACTAGCAACCACATGGGTGCATCTCATAGGTATAATGAGAGAGAGAGAGAGAGAGAGAGAGAGAGAGACGTTGGCAGTCCCAGTGGCTGCACTTGAACTAGACAATTATGATAGGCTCTTGGCTGTGTTCTCAGCTGCCCAGACTCCCCGGGTCCCGTTGTTTGAGCCAGGTTCCCCAGCCTGCCTGTTGATCCTAGAGCCACCAGCTACCTTTTACAGTCATGTTAGCCTTAGTCTCTTGCTTTGTTGGTGACCTAAGCCCTTTTCTAGCATGCAACCTAGGTCTGGAAAGCAGGAGCCAATAAAACAATAAAGGTGATTGCATTTTGTCAATTGTAAAGAACCAAGATACATGAAATGCATTATTATTAATTTTAAAAAGGCAAAGGAAATGGGTGTATGAAATGCTCAGTTGGTTTGAAACATTAAAATCATTTAAAACCATGCTTTACAAGGCTGCCTAATTGCAAAAGCTATAAACTCTCTGGAAAAACAACCATTAAAAAAAAGCGTGACATTTCAGAATGTGATACAAGTCAGGACCAACTAGCTTATGATGGTTATTGTAGCAGAATTGTTATTTTGGTTTAATGGGACACTTTAAAAATACAATTAGATCTTTAGACTCTGGCAGAATAAAAGCACATAATGAAATGAAAATAGCAGGTATATTGGAAGATAATGTTACATAAGGAAATTATTTTTGTGAACTTTATTTGAATCAGGATGATTCATAATTGTATAATTAGATACTTCAATTTAAACGTGAAATGCAGTAAATTACTCAAGCAGCAAACAAAGCATCTCTCTCTCTGGTATTTCTCAATGAAATATATTAACGATTAGGGTTTTTGCGAGTTGTGAAAGTTGATAGCCTGATGTCTGCAAACATTTCCTGTTAGTTTGGAAAGTGAACATATAGGGCACCAGTTCTATTTTATAGTAGATTGAGGTCTGGGTCTCCTCATGTCACATGATGGCCTGGGCACCCCCGAGTTTCCTGATTGGCCACATCAACAGTGCATTGTGGGAGCTGCTCACAGAGTTGCTGGGATGGATGGAAGGGCCTTTGTCTGTCTGTAGGGCAGACTGGCTTCCATGGCAGAATCTCAGACTGATGCTGTTTCGCTGGCATCAGAATGGCTCTTCTGTTCTTCTCTCCTGCCATGTTTGTTTAGCTGTTCCAGTTAGGATCTGTCTCGGCAGCGGGGGCTAACTCATTCATTGGAGATGAAACATTCAGGGGCAGTTTTACCAATTGCACGTAGACTGCCTCATCTGAGACGCCCAACTACCCTCGTGCTAGATATTGGTTATTCAACCCCTTTTTTTGCAAATGAGGAAACCACAGGGGGGTGGTCATGTGTTCAAGACCTAGAGGCTAACAGCAAAAACAGGATCAAACTCAGGTTCAGGATCAACTAGATGATTTGTGGGGCTTAGTGCAAAATGAAGATATGGAACCCCTGCTTAAAAATTTTTAAGATATTCGGGACACCTGGGTGGCCAGTTAAGCATCCGACTCTTGATTTTGGCTCAGGTCATGATCTCAGGGTCTTGAGACCAAGCCCCGCTTTGCAATCAGCTGGAGGTCTGTTGGAGATTCTCTCTCTGTCCCTCTGCCTCTGCCCCTCACCCTCATCCCTCACCCCCGCTCACCTGTGCACTCCCTTTCTCAAATAAATAAAAAAATCTTTTAAAAAAATTATTAAGAAATTCAAGATGGTGACAGCATAGCTAGTGTAGGTCACATATCTATGCAACCCGCCCTGCTCAGGTTAGTTGGATTCCAAACCCCAACTCTTTCAAGAATGGCATTGGGGTTTGAGCGGGGCCTCTCTCTTCCTCTCCTGGATTCTAAGCCAATGGAGAGAACCAGAATTGTCAATCCAATGGTGATAAATATACCAGCTTTATTTTGGATAAAGGTGAGCCTGGGGATTGTGGCACAGATATGCAGCCAAAGTGGGCTGCCTACTTCTGAACCTGGAATGAGGGAGCTGTCCCCGGTGGTGCTAGGAAAGGGAAGATCTCTCTCAGGAGGGACAGAACCTCTACTGCTCGGGTTCTGTGCTGGTTCAGAGCTCATTCTCCACAGACAGCTGGATCACAAGGAGGAAGAGAGGAGGAGGGGCTGACCCACACATCCCAGTTCCTTCTCCCCAAACTTAGTAGTCAGGGATGTACTTCTCCCTTCTTGGGAAGGAGTAACTGAGGTGGCAGCAAGAGCCCAGCCTGGTAGGGCTTTATCCCTGAGTGTAGTAGGCAGCTTCTAAAAGGACTCTCAAAGATCCCGGCCACCCCTGTTTAACCCTTCACCTGGAGTGGGGGCTGGACCTACTGACTGGCTTCTAACAGAAGTGATTAGATGACATTTCCATGGTTAGGCTACAAACAATTGTGACTTCTGTCTTGCTCTCTCTCCCCCCGCTCACTTGATCATTCCATGAAGCCAGCTGCCATGTTATGAGCTGTTTATGGAGAAGCCAATGTACCAAGGAACTGAAGACGGCCTCAGCCAATGGCCCTCAGCCAACAGCCAGCAGGGAGCTGAGACCCTCATCCCAACAGCCTCCAGGGACTGGAATCCTGTCAACAGCCACGTGAGTGAGCTTGGAAGCAGATCCACCCAGGGTGAGACTTGAAATGGCAGGCTGATTGTCTCCTTGAGAGAGACTCCCCCTCCCCCTCCTCCTCTCTCCCTTCCTCCCTCCTCTTCCTTCTTATTTATAGTCTCATTGTGTTTCATGTAGATCAGTGGTTTGCAATTTTTATTTTATTTTATTCTATTTTTTTTAAGTGGGCTCCACTTTGGGCTTGAATGTAGGGCTTGAACTCATGACCCTAAGATCAAGAGTCAGACCACTTAACTGACTGAGCTACCCAGGTGCCCCTTGCAACTTTTGTTTTTAAACTAAGGTGTCCTATTTGCAAATACAGTAATTCATGGGCCTAGCTGCTCTTTGAAACTCAGGTCTCCTCTTTCTCTTTCTCACAATGCCTCCTGGGCCTCAGGTGACCCCTGAGGTACATCCATGGAGCTTATAGACTCTAGAACCCAATTTGTAAAACAGTGACCAGGACTTGGTCAACGGTCTCATTATTGGTCTTTCTGATTAGACTATTGCCCACCAATTCCATCTTTCCCCTGTGTGGTATGTTCCTGAAAAAAAAAATTAGCCCTTCTTAGAAACTGTCCAGATGCCCCCATTGCCATAAGTTAGGAACTAATCCTTGGTATTCACAGTCAAGGTGTTTCAAAATCTAATCCAAACTGGGGATCTGGCCACTCTGACCTGCAGAGAAGGGGAAGGAACCACGATGGTTGAGGACACCAACTGAGACACCTGTGAAGATATCTAGGTCCTTCCTGCAGGTCATTAGGGCGGGCCCTAATCCAATATGACTGTGTGCTTGTAAGAAGAGGAGCTCAGGACACAGACACAGAGGGAAGATGATGTGAGGATGCAGGGAGAAGCTGGCCATCTACAAGCCAAGGAGAGAACCTGCAGATGAAACCAACCCTGCTGACATCTTGACCCCATCTTGAAGCTTCCAGCTTCCAAAATGGGGAGGAAATAAATTTCGGTTGTTTAAGCCACTCAGCCTGCGGCACCTTGTTATGGCAGCCTGGGCAGACTCCTACACTGGTGGCCACCCCAAAGAGGAGCTCTGTGTTTTAAAAGAGATCATGTGTGTAGAAGGACATTCACTCATTCTGTCCGCAAAAATTCATTGAGTGCCTGCTATCTATCACTGTATCTGACCCATAGAAACACAAACACATGTTGGTGAATATTACGATGATTAAAAAGAGACAAATTGGCAGGTGAATTTTGTCATATCTTTTTTTTTTTTTCCTTCCAAAATGGCAATTGCACCATCTCATCCTTGGCCTGATTCATTAGGGAGCAGGGGGATGATACAGTTTCATGCATAATTGTAGGACTCTCTTCCCTCCGTTACCTCATAGCCTTCCTTCTCACTCAAGAGGCCGTAAATCTCACTCAGCATGAGGTCATCTGGCTGGAGTGAAGTCCCCAAAGGTCTTACTGAAAATCTGATGCTAAATACTCGATGACACGATTGCTGGCGAGGGGTCCGTGATACAAGAGCTTGTTCCTTCCAGCTTTCCAGCGTGAGACACACACTGAGCTCGATGCAGGGGCCAGGCACGGAGCTCCAAGGCATTGTAGAAGGGATCCTTCATGGAGGCACTAGCCCAGGGCTGGAAGTTTCTCTGAGAATCCATCATCTGCTTGGGCCATCTCACTCCACGACAGCCGCATTGCCCCCTCCCCGCCCCGAAGAGAGAGATATGGCCACCTATCCCAATCAGTTGGGGGGAAAAAAGAAGACCCTCTAGGTCCCAAGACTGATGCGTGTCCCCTAGGTGAGTCATCTGAATTCAGTCTCTTACAAATCAATTCAAACAAATTGAATTCAGTGCCTATGAGGTGCTGGATACAGTGCTGGCATTGGAGTATAAAAATGATTTAGACAAACTTTGCCCTTGAGGATCTCACTGTCTAGTGGGTGACACACACACACACACGTACACATAATGATGATGCACCCTGACAAGGGTTATAAAAGAGGTAGACAAAAAGTGCAGTGGGAAAACAAAAAAATAATTGTGTCCGTGGATGCGCGCGTGTGTGTGTGTGTGTGTTGTGGGGTGTGTCTGTAAGTTAAAGCTACAAATGTTTCCAAGACACCATTGATTATAAGTGCTTCTCTGATTTACTAACAGCTTTTGGATAAACAAAAGAGCTGCTACTTTAAATGGTTACATTGATTAGAAGATGCTACAGAAACGTTAGCACTGTGACAATCACCCTGCTGGAACTCCTTGTCTGCTCAAGCCCGCATTCCTGCACCTGGGTGGGGACTCCAGAAGTCTGTTCTCAGCATGGGGTGACAAACTAGTTGGGGGAGAGGCTTTTGGAGCTTAGAGAGATGCAAAGGCAGGAGGGGATCCACTAGTCAGGCACTGAGACATAACCAGCCAATGCCGGAGAGGAACGAAGATGGAGGAAATACTTATCCCAGCACCTGTTGCAAGAATACAGTGCATGGTTGTAAGAAGTATTTTGACAAGATGCATATGTGGGTGATCTCCAAAAAGCTGCTCAGGAGGCCTTGACTGGGTCAGTGGTGGGGCTCTGGTTTTGCAAGGTGGGAGCTAAACTGCCTTGATAAGTGGGAGACAGGCTGGACCAGCCACCAGCCGGCCTTTTTGCAATCCCACGCCTTTTCTTTAAATCGCTAATTGAATCCTTAAAGAACATCCGTTTAAAGGACGTGAGCTGATATGCCTGCCTAGAGGCCCTACCCTCTCCATCCAGCTTGGGAGGAAAGGCAGAGTTGCAAAGCAAATGCTGAAGCAGGCAGCTGGATGAAGAATCAACCCAGAGGCTGGGCTCTGGGTGGAAACTGGGGAGAAGCTGTGAAATGCACAGCAGGTCAGTTGAGAATGGAAGGGGAGGGGCCAGGAGGGGCCCCAGTCCCTACTGCGTCTTGGCTCTTGTGGGGCACCAGCATGTCCCTGGGGTGAGAAGGAGGAGCTGGTCAGGGTGCTGAGGCTATTTAGACCACATCCAACTTCCGGTATGTGGGCTTTGTGGCTTCTTAATCACCAGCTGGCTTATCACCTTTTCTTCTACCACCAACTACCCATCTAAGTTACTACCTTTACCAGGTATGCGTGTGTGTGTGTGTATGTGTGTGTGTGTGTGTGTGTAGGAATGGGAGTAAGGGGTAGAAAAGGGAGCAAAATATAGACCAGAAAGCTCACCCTGGTTCACAGCAGCCTGGAGACCACTCTGAGTGGCGCTGGGGATCCTGGCTGATGGAGAATACTTGACCGCTGTAGTCACACAGACCTCAGTCTGCACCTTCACACCGACACTGACCTTATGTGACCTTGGACAAGTTAGTTAATCTCTCTGCAGCTTCAGTCTCCTCATCTTAATATCTATCTTGCAAGATTGTTGAAAAAATTAAATGGGGTCATGCATTGTAGAGGGTCTAGCATTGTGCCTGGCGCACTGTAAATGCTTAGTGAATAATAGCTATCATTGGTGTATTGTTATAATAATTACATTAATATATTCACATTATGATTCATTGGTGGTCTTTCGGCTCAAACCAAATCCTAAAATAACTACACTGAGAAGTTAATGGGCCCAAGACCCCATGCATTTCCAAGCAAGACAATTTCTTTATTGAAACCTAAGGTAAAGGGAAAAGGCTCAGGATCCCCTATTTCCTCGCTGAGAGATCTTGGGTAATTCTCTTGACTTCTCTGGGTTCAGTTTCCTCTCTAACAAATGGGGATGGAGGCTCTCAGCACTAGGATTTTTGCTTAGAACAGAATAACTCATGTCCCAGAGAGTTGGGAATATGCACTATGACCCTCTTCTCAGGAAAAGGAATAATTTGATGAGTGTACCTTATCACACAGGATTTCCACATTGCTCCTGTCAAGGTCTGTTCTCTCGTGCCTATAACTGGTTTATAGTAAGGTATTCTACAGATATGTGTTGAGTAGATACATGAGATTAACCTATGCATCCATGTCCCCATCCATTCAATAGACACGTGTGGCCCAGACAACATTTCTCAGCATGTGGATGCTTCCTTCCCCTGGCACCCTGCATGGCCCCCAGGCCACTGCTCACATTGAGTCCTTTCCCCTCCTTTGGAGGGAAGATTTTGCCAGTCTGGTTCCTCTAGACTTGGGGAAGGGTACAAACATGGAGGAATGGGTAGACCGAGGCAGAATACCAAAGATATGGGAAGAAAAGAAGGAAGGACTCTCACTTAAAGTGGAAAGGAGACAAAAAGCATGCAGAAAAGCTAAGCTGATCTATGTAATGAAGGCTGGGGAGGGACAGTGGCATGGGGGAAGGGAGGGGATGCCAAGAGGGAGAACCAGCTGTGTGTGTGCAGTGGGGAGGGAAGGAGGGTGGGGGCGGCAGTTAGAGGCTCCAGAGCAATCCCAGAGTATAAGAGAATTAGTGGGGGAAGAGGAAAGGAGTTTAGGAAGTGTCCATATGAATTACATATTTCATCCCCTTCCATGTTCTTCAAGATAATAGGGGAAAGGGGGTTCCCTGGGTGGCTCTGTCGGTTAAGCGTCTGCCTTCTGCTTGGGGTGAGATCTCAGGGTCCTGGGACTGAGCCCCGCATCGGGCTCCCTGTTCAGCGGGGAGCCTGCTTCTGCCTCTCTCTCTGCCATTGCCCCTGCTTGTGCTCTCTGGCTCTCTCTATCTCTCTGCAAATAAATAAACAAATAAAATCTTAAAAAAAAAAAGATAATGGGGCAAAGAATGCAATTCCATCTTCCTTATATTGGTTGTTGGACTATGGTCCTTTCAATTTAGCTGCTCCCAGAAATAAGCCACATGGGCTTCAGGATTTCTTAGCCTCATACAAATAATGAGCATTTGCTACATGTCAGGAATTGGGTGAGGAGTCTGGGATATGGAAAAAAAAAATCACAAAATAGTCATGCCGTTGAGGAGCTCCCAACCTAAAGGGAGCATCAGATTTTACACACACACACACACACGTTCAAATGCTATGGTGGAGAATTGTACAAAGTGCTATAGTGGGGGACATCTAGGAAGGCTTCACAGATGAAGTACCATTTCAGCTCAGCCCTTGATGGAGAAATTTACCACAAGGAGAAAGGGTCCAAGTTTTTATGGAATTCACAGCCTAAGAAGAGATATAAACATGTATCTGTGTATATAAATGTTAATAATCATATATAAAACAGAATATGCTCCAATGAGCACATGAATAAAGCATATTGGGAACCTTATACCTTATATGGTATATGGGAAGATATACCATATAAGAGGTGGGTCTGAATCTGCCTCTGGGAGAATTCACAGAGGGGAATGATCTTTCATAAGGGGAGATGATCTTTAATCTGGGTTTTGAAGGATTCATGGGAATTCACCAGGTGAAGCTTGGGAGAAAAAGCATCAGAGACTAAGCAGAAGGAACATCGTGTGCAAAGACCTGGAGGGCTCAGTCCCTCGGTCCTGTGGATGGGCTCAGTGGTGCTCCTGAAGATCATCCTGGCCTAGCCACGTTTAGGCATTTGGTTCGCTGGTCTTTCAAGGGTAGAAGAGAGCAGCTCTGAGTTTATGGTCATGATGAGCAGTGTTCTTTGGTGGGGGCTACATCTAATTCCTCACTGGTAATGAACAGTTTCAAATAGACCAGTTCCCTTTCCAAGAAACTAATACCACCCAAATTTGGCTGTGCGCATCCACCCCGATAAAATCTCGATTATCTTTCAAAGAAAAGAGGCACTGAGGATGCAGCTCTGAGATCCTGAAGCCTCCTTCAGTTGGTGAGGGAGGGGGGACTGTGGAAAAGAGCCATAGCTCTGGCCTAGACCCGGTGATAGCACTTACGAGCATTACCTAGCACATTTTTATGTTTCTCTGCTTTCAGATGCCTATCTCCCGAGTGTTCTGACAACGGCCACTATAAGGATCCATAGGAGCCAGAGGTAGCTGGGCTGGGTCAGGGAAGGTCTCTTAGGTAGGAGGTCATTTGAGCTGGGCCCTGCAGCACCGGGAGCACTGGGATTCAAGGGTCAGGGAGGGGCAAGTGACTTACCTGGACTCAGCCTTGCTTTGACCAGCTGTGAAATGGGCCTTATCATGTGACCACATGAGGTTTTCCGAGAATTAAATGAGACCAGATGCTCCTACTTTAGGCCTGGAGGTGGACAGTACTGGCCTGATTTTATACTTGAGCGGGCTGAGGCCTGCCACATAGTAGGTGCTCAGCAAACAGCATAGTAGGTGCTCAGCAAACAGCAGGAGACATAGTTGTCTTCACCACTGTCACCATCACCATCATCCCCGGCACGCGGATAAGATAAAGAGCACAGACACAGGAGGTTTCTGACGATTTTGTTGACCGTTTTCCCCAGTCCCTAGAATACCACCTGCACGGGGAGGGCACGTGGTAGAGATTTGCTCAGTTAATGAGATCCCAGCCCCTCCACTCTCCGTTCTGTGACTTTGAGCAAGCGGCTATGCCTTTCTGGGTTCCTCATCTGCATAATGGGGATGATAAGACCCCTGTCTTGAAATTGTTGAGAATAATAGAGTACTACCTAAATGCTCAATAAATGCTCCCCCTGTTTTTATTACCCCTTGGCAGTGGTAGAGAGTATCTGATTGGCAATTCTTACATCTGCTCTGTTACATGTTTATGGATGGGGGTGGAGGGGGGGTGGGGGGGTTTTCCATCCACTTGTTTTTAGAGCATCCTTCCCTGTGAAGACTGTGGCCTGAGACTGGTTACGTTGATCTCTTACCAGGAAAAGAGGGATCCCGACTTGGGAAGCCTGGTGGCCTGGGCGGAGCTTGGGCAGCGTGTGTAATGGTTAGGGAACTGGTTATGGATGCTGTGAAAGCCGACTGTGTTGGTTGCTGTGTGACCTTCGACAAGGTACTTGACTCCTCTGAGCCTCAGTCCTGCTGCTGCAAAACTGGGATTACTAATGCATTCATCTTATAACTTATGACACACAGTGCTCATGAAATAGTAGTGAAAGAAAACATGCCCGGATGGAGGGCAGCAAAGGAGAGGTCTTGGGCTGCACTTACTTATAAATGAATGGCTTTCCCTCTGCAAGGGCCCCAGAGGCCGGCAGTCCCTGACACAGGTGATCTAATTATACTGGGGGCAGGGAAAAGGGTAGGGACCTGCAGTTACCCTTACTCTAGTTTCTGGAGACACAGGTGAGAGATTGCTAGAAGAGCCCCCTTTTGGATTCTTGCCTCACCTCCCTCCACGTCACTTTCCAGCTGGATTTGTTTTCTGCCCAGATTTTTTTTCCAAGCTGCACCTCCATAGAAAAGAGGCCGACAAGATCTCCCAACAAGAAACAAATTATCCTGCTTGCAAACCACACAGGGATATATTCAGGCCTTGGATGTGTGAAAGGGATCCTGTTGGCTTTGGCAGAGGAGGCCCCGACTGGGAGCAGGTGAGGCGAAATCACGACCCGCTGTTTGGCAGCTCACTTCAGCCAGCAGTCATCGGGCATCCCCTCCGTGTGCTAAGTACCGGGGACGTGTGGACCGACTGAGACACATTCCCTGCTCCTCAAGGAGCTCACAGTCTCACGGGGGAGAGGTACAGATATGGTGCAAAGCCCCGCGGAACACAGCACGTGAAGGACATTGAGCAGCAGTTCCCTGAGTGACCAGCAAGATCAAGGAGGCAGGGCCTCTACCTCTGGTTGGGAAGGATGTTTTCACCTTTTCCCCACAGTCTGTCAGAGCTCCAGAGAGCTCCCAGCTTTACTTCATGGATCAGTGCCTTTCTTGTTTCCAGACTTTCAGATTCGTCCTTACTCCGGCTTGGTTTCGACAAATGCTACCCATGCCTATGAATGGTGACTTAGATTTGGGTCTTTAAAGATATGGGCTCATCCGTTCAGTGAACATTTATTAGGCCCTTGATTTGGCAGGCACGTGGCAGATGGACCAGGAGGACAGAGAGACGGAGGAGAATGTGCACTCATCCAAGGGGAACGGGTGAGGACCCGAACCCAGATGATGGTGCTGCTGATGGCTATGAGGAAGGGGTTCAAGAGATCCAACGGGGCAGAATCAACGGGACCTGCTGAGACTGTGCTCGGGCTGTGGTTGATATTCAGCGCCATTTAGTCCATGAGAATGGCTTCCCGGGGGTGGGGGTGGGGGGGCAGGGTTCCCACAGGCCTGCCTGGGTACTGCCTGTGACACTTGCCTTCAGAATACCTGTGCTGGTTTTGGGTGCTGTGCTAAACTGGAATTAACTGACCTTAAAACAGAGTGGGAGACATCAATTTTTTTTCTTCACTCCTTCTTGTAACAATATGGAGAGAGCTTCAGTTTGGCGTTAGTTAGGTGTAACACCCTTCTGACTCATCCTGGTCTTCTTGAACAAAGAATGAAGGAGGTATCAGGCAAAAAGCCCTGAGGAATTCAATAACAATGTTTTTTTTTCCCCCCCTATAGTCCTGTTGTTTTGTTGTTGTTACTTTTTACCTATGGCGTACACTTTCCATTTTCTATAGTAAGTGCCCTTTGTTAATAAATTTATTTAAATTTGAAAAGTGAGTCAATACAAAGAAACAAAAACATTAGGCAGATATGGCAAAATTTGTACAGGTGTTATTTGGATCAGAAGTGGAAGAAATGCATCCTCAGTGCTCCCCACCCCTGTAGACTGTGGTAGAGCGTCACTAGGACAGGAAGCAGGGAGCATAGAATTAATAATAGCACCACTAGGCACCAAAGGCAGATTATCCCAACCTTAACCCAAGGGGTTAGATGAATAATTATTCCTAGATTGGCCTGATTTAGAAATGATCATTTTATTCTTCATTCAAATAAGCTAATATTTCCATGCTCTCGGATTTATTGGAGAGAGCAACTTATTCACATCAATTTCCAAATAAAGGAGAGAAGGAGAGCAGAAATAGGGGACAGGAATGAGGAACTCATGATGTATCACGACATGGAGATAATATTTGTATAATGTTTTCCTCCTTATAAGCAATTTCACATATTATACTGTATCGCCTGAGTCTCTCAGCAATTGTGTTTATTACTGAGGAGAAAAGTAGAAATGACTGATGATTGGTAGATGACTTATCGTCCATAACAGCGGAGGCACCATGGGTCAAGCATGGTGAGCACCACACACTGTATTGATATCTCATTCCAGAAGCATCCCTATCAGGTGAGGACTATTGCTATTACCATCATCATCACCTCTAATTTAGGGATGAGGAAATGATTTCATGTAATTTGGTCAAGTTCAAGGTCAGGGTCGAACATCTAGCCAGTGAAGATCCAGGATTTGAACCCAGGCAGTCTGGTGAAAGGCCCATGCACTGAACAACTCTACCATCCTGGGCGGCCGTCGGGACTTTGATTCGTGTCCTATATTCTGTGGGCTACAAACATTTATCAAGCATCTATTGTATGCTAGGACTGTGCTAAGAATGAGGACTACAAAGATAACCAAGACTCAGTCCCTGCCATGGGGACCTCAGAATCTGGTGGGGAGGCAGATGGACAGATAGCTCACATGATAAAGGCAAGAACAACATCTAGCGAAGGCACAAAGGAGAGACTGATCACTCTGGGAAGGCCTTACTGAGCAGGGGCGGTTGGAGTTGACCTTACGTTTGAAGTTGCCTGGTGGATGGACGTGCGAAGGGGTGGTATGTGGAGACCATCCCTAGGCAGTAAAAGCCACAAGTGCAAATGGCTATAATGTAAGATGACCTGTTTAGAACCTTGTGATGGGGTCTGGCAGGAGCATGCCCGTGGGGCTCAGGGGAGAGCGGGAAATGAGGGAAGTGGGTGCCAGAGGGGGTTGTGTTTACATCAGGGAAATAAAACATTCCCCAAATCCATCCCTGGCTGGGTAACAACTGGTAAGATCTCCCTATATACACCAAGAAAGCATAATGGAACACTCCAGCAAAATGTAGACCAGCTCTTGCAGCCTGAAGGCTGTGGGTGGAAACCCACGAGACAGGAAACAAAGTCACAGCCCTTGAACCCCTTAGACTCAAGTGGAAATCAGCAGCAAAACGAGCACCCCCCTGCACTACTTCCCTAGAGAGACCTGTGACATTTGTCGTTTTTCCATTCCCCTAATAAGATTGTTGCATTTCATTTTTACTTTCTCTGCACTCACTCTCCTTTGAAGAGAGTTGGTGCCAAACAACCCAGATGCAGCCATCCAATTATGCTGAATGTGGGGAGAAAATTACCATCAGAGCAACCTGCCAGTGAAGCCCCATGTTTACTCAATTCTATGGCCCTGCAATATTCATCTTTGGAAATCATATTCACATACATTCCTAGTCATTTTGAACAGAGCGATGAGCAGGGTGCTTGGTATGCGGAGACATGGAATTCCAGATTATTCTGAGTTGTCCGTGACGACAGTCGACAGCACTCACTCAGCACTGATGAATGCTGATGGAGCACCGACAGGGTATGGACGCCCTTCGTGAAGGGCTGGGAGGAGGTGGGAGTATGGAGATGAATTAGGCGTGCAGCCAGATCAAGGAGCCTAAGGACTGGTAGGGGAAAGAAAAACTATAAATAATCACAGCACAGACAGACGGTGCCGAGGACCTTAAGTGAGGCAGAGAACACGGCTTTGCCATTTAGAGGAGGGAGATTATTTCCAGCTCAGGGAATCAGCGAAGTCTCTGTGAATGATGCCACCTAAATTGAGCTGCTCAGTCATTTACTCAGCAAATATATCCTTGCTGTGGGGACATGGAGGCTGCCAGGGTGCCAGAGACACACAGGTAATGAAGAATAAGGTGGACAAGGCTGCCCTCATGGAGTTTATGTTTACTAAGTGGGAGGGTCAGATAACAATATAAGTGAACTGGTAATGAACAGGAATACTGGGACAAAATAAGTACTACAAAGAAAGTCAAACAGGTTGATACAATCAATAATGCCTAGGGCAGGATGCCTAGGGCAGATGGGTCTGCTTTAAACTGTGTAATCAGGACAGGCCTGAAGGTTAAGAGAGAATCAACTTTGCAAGGATTTGGAGGAACAGGCTTGGAGACAGAGGGAATTACACGTGCAAAGGCCCTGAGGCAGGGATGGGTGTTGGGTGTGTGGTGGGCATGCAGAGAAGGGAGGGTGGAAGGATCTGAGGCTGGAGAGGTGCGTGGACTAGGGAAGGAACGTGGATATTCCTGCAAGGGCAGTAGGAAGCTGTGGGAGGGTTTAGCCAGGAGAGGGGAGAGTTAGTCATGTGGAGATGAGAGAGGGCTCATTATAGGCAGAGGGGCAGCATGATGGTATTTGGGAACCTGTGAAGAGCCTCCTGTAGAGAAACATATTGGGAGCCATACCAGGCCCAGATCAGGAGACCCTTGAAAAACTGCAGTTTGGCCTTTGCCCCTGAGAACCATAACCATAAATGAATCTGTTCTTTAGATTCTGGAGATATCTGATGCAAACGGCCACCTGCAAGTTACTCCACCTCTGTAAGCATGCCCTCTACAGAAATGTTCAACATTCCCAGAGCCTTTAGTTTCTCCCCAAACAATAAGAGATGCAGTGAATTTATACTAGCAGCCCTGAGACCACGGGGCAGGGCGAGCCTCCCCGTCCTTCCCCTGTGAACCCTGGGCATGCACTTCTTGCCTTCTTCATCTCCCCCCACCCCCCCAAAGCACACACTCACAAACATGTTAAAAAAATGTACAAATCTGTGTTAAATGTTCTAGGGGCCCTAAATATTCCCACCAGTCCTGGGAAGAGTCAAGAATACATGTATGGCAAATTCAGGATGAACAGAGCTCCTTCTTGCTTTGAAGCTCTGTCAGTTTCCTCGTTGGGAAGTGAGGGGATCCTGATTCTCTGCAGCTAATCACGTTGTTTTCCTCCACTCTTTTGAGACAGAGGCTCTTTATTCTTCCTTTCCACACCCTGCCTCGTGGAGCCGAGGCTGTGTTTTCTCTGTGATAGAATGTCAGGTTGGCTTCTGTAGCAGAAACCAAAATATTAACGGCTTAAACAAGAGATGTGCTCCTCTCTGGTGCAGGCTGTTCAAGGCTGATGTGGTGCAGGGAGGCAGGCTCCGTCTCTCTCATGGCTCCGTCAACCCTAGGGTACTGCTCGTCCACATGATCCATCTGGGCTTGCGGCCATGATCACACTCAGCAGTGGAAGGGAGGAAGAGATGGACGAAGAAGGGCCATGACCCTCCCTGTAAAGCCCTCACGTGGAGGCGGCACACATCGCTTCCTGTACCATTGGCCATTCTGCTTTCTATTGGCCAGAGCTCGGTCACATGGCCACAGCTCGCTGCCAGGAGGCTGGGAAATGTAGTCTTACTGTGGAAGGAGGGCAGAATGGTACTGGGGGATAGTTGGCAACGGTGCCAGGCTTGGTCAGTGCTGGATCCAAAGCACCTAGGACAGACAATGTCTGACACATCGTAAGTATTCAGTATTTGTTTATGGAATGAATAGTTAAATACCTTATAATAAATAGTTCTCTGTCCTTCCCACTGACTGTGAACAACTGGAGGGCAAGTATCTCTGCCACCCCAATGCCTAATCCAGTACTTAGGACATAGTAGGTGCTCAGTAAGTGCATATTGAATAAATGAATAAATGAATGCACAAGATTCAGTATTTTATTCCCTCTCCACATCTCTCTTTTTTTAACAATTTTTTTTTTAATTTTTAAAGATTTATTTATTTATTTATTTATTTGAGAGCACAAGCAGGGGGTGGGGGAGGGGCAGACTCCCCACTGAGCAGGGAGCCCTACGCAGGGCTTGATCCCAGGACCCTGGGATCCTGACCTGAGGTGAAGGCAGACACTTAACCCTTCACATCTCCTCTTGATCTCTGTCCTACAAACAACGAACACTTCATTGACTTGTACCATCCCTGGGCCCTCATCCTTGTGACCCGCTTCTCTCTACTTCCAGCTTCAGCTCAATCAGCCCGGATGGAGCCCCTTTCTGTGAAGAGTGCGGGGTTAAGCATCAGATTTACAAACACGAGTGAGGGATTGGCCTTGGTTTCATTTCAGCTCTTGGGGGCTTGGGCGATCCCTCCACCCCATCCTCAGGGATTTCTGCATCCAAAGTGATGTGGCAGGATCTCAGGCTCTGGAGTGGTTGTTTACTCTCTGTATCAGGCTGTATCATGGATAAAGCTTGGACCTGGGATTTTGGTGCCAATAACATGCAGTGATTAAGGGCATAGCTTTGGAGTTAGATAGATCTGAGTGCAAACCCCAGCTCTGGTGAAGAAAATATTCCAAAATTAATTGTGGTGATGGTTGCATAACTGTGAATATATTTAAAAACCATTAAATTGGGGCGCCTGGGTGGCTCAGTTGTTAAGCGTCTGCCTTTGGCTCAGGTCATGATCCCGGGGTCCTGGGTTTGAGCCCCGCATCAGGCTCCCTGCTCAGCAGGAAGCCTGCTTCTCCCTCTCACCCTCCCCCTGCTTGTGTTCCCTCTTTCCCTGTCTCTATGTCAAATAAATAAATAAAATCTTAAAAAAAATGAAAACCATTAAATTATAAATTTATGTAGATGATTATATGGTGTTTGAGTTATATCTCAATAAAGCTGTTACCAAAAAGATCAGTTCTGCTTTTTTTAGTTGTGACCTTGCGATGTCCCTCTGCATTTTGGTTTTGGCCTCTCTAAAAGCGGGGAGCTAATAGTTACCTTATGGGATGGCTATTAGGGTTAAAATGGATGATGCATGTGGAGCTTTCAGCACAGTGCCTGACTCATGGTAATAAAGTTCCTCTATTATTAATGTAAGTTTTAAATTCTGGTACCGATTCTGCTGCTTGCTAGCTTTTTGGGCTTTGGGGAAGTTTCCTCATAGTCCCTGGGCCTCAATTTTCCCACTTGTAAAATGAGACAGCATTATGTTCTTCACCTGTGTGTTGCAGGATTGTTCTTTAGGCTCAGGTAATAAGACAGATGTGTAAACTCTTCCTGAACTGTGATATATAAGGAAGTGAGAGTCGGGCTCCGAGAGGCTCTGTACGTGCTCGGGAAAGCAGACTCTGCAGCAAGAGCGCCCAGATCGCTTGCTTGCTGGCTGTGACCCCTTGGGCAAGTTCTTAAAAGCTCCGTGTGCCTCCGTTTCCCCATCCAAGAAACGGGGGCAATACTGTTGTGGCCTTGTAGGATTGTTATGAGGATTCCGTGGGTTAATATGTGCAAAGCACTAAAAACATTAATTAGAACAGAGTAAGCACTAACTAAATGTTCGCTGTTTTTTTAAGATTTTATTTATTTGAGAGAGAGAGAGAGAGAGAGAGAGAGAACATGAGCGGGGGGAGGGGCAGAAGGAGAGGGGGAGAGAGAATTCCAAGCAGACTTCCTGCTGAGCACGGAGCTGGATGTGGGGCTCAATCCCAGGACCCTGAGATCATGACCCAAACTAAAATCAAGAACTGGATGCCCAACTGACTGAGCCACCCAGGCACCCCTGTTTGCTATTATTATAAGAAATAGGCAAATTTTGATGGTGACAGCAGTGAGCGGAAGTCTCACTTTTTCTTTTTTTCTTCCTTTTTTAAAAAGATTTTATTTATTTATTTGAGAGAGAGAGAGAATAAGACGGGGCAGGGGGGCAGAGGGAAAGGGAGAAGTAGACTCCCCACTGAGCAGGGAGTCCAACACAGGGCTCGATCCCAGGACCCTGAGATCATGACCCGAGCCAAAGGCTTAACCGACTGAGCCACCCAGGTGGGCCAGAAGTCTCACTTTTTCATGAGGCACACCAGAAATCTGCTAGCATCATGGAAAGAACACAAAAAAGGCAATTCTGCCCTAGCCACCAGTAGATGAAAGCGTTTGCTCAATTCACAGGACTGTGCCCTCGACAAACCGTGTAGGCTGCATCTCACCACCCTTCCCAGGGGCACGATTTCTCCAGGGGCTTCTGCCTTAGTGTGGCCAACGTTTCATCTCATGAGGCATTAAATCCCCTGCACGTCAGAGTTGTGCATGCATGAACATGAACCCCAAGTGAGTGGACCCTTAGAGCTCAGAGAACCAGACGGGCGGCGTGCGGCAGGTGGCTTGGGTAGGAGGGAATTGCAACTGGAAAATGTCTTCAGGGAAAGACATTGGACCCTGGATGTTGGCTCCTCAAACACTGACTACCGTGGTAGTCCTGAGCTCCCATGCTTTTGTTTCCTAAGTGCCACGACACTGGTGGAAACTCTCATCATCTGCATTTTACGTGGTCTTTCAGCCCCCCAGGGCTGAAAAATGGGCAGCTGCCTCCGGGGGGGAAAGCAATACAGAATATCAGGCTTACCACAGGCTATTTCCTTCTCTCCAGCATGGTGACCTCTCAAATCCTGGGTGCCTTGGTGCTTCTCCTCTGCCAGTATAATTCAGAGTGGTCTTGAGAGAACATTGGCATCATCTGTGAACTTGTTAGAAAAGCAAATTCATGAACCTGAACCTGACCTACTGAGTCTGAATCTCTGGCGATGAAGCGCAGGAAACTGACTTTACATGTTCCGTTACGTATGTTCATTGGAGAGCTGTTGTACTGTGCTCTCAAACAATTCTGTTTTGGTATTTTTATCCAGATTTCATATCTGTTCTCTGAAGGAGTGTTGGTGTGACACAAGCTATTCTAGCATAGTTAGTGACAGATGTTTAAGGTACTTTTCGGGGGTCACCTCTATTAGGTCTCACAAATTCAAGACCATTTTGCTCCAGCAACATTTTTTACCTCCAGCATCTGAAATAGTGCTTGGCACTTGAGGAAGTGCTCAGGAGGCATTGGTTGGATACGTAAAACTCCATGGTGTCGGTTTCATTGTTCCCACTTTACAGATGAGTAAATGGAAACTCAGATGATTACAGGACTTGCCTAACATCCCCCAGATAGTCAGTGACAGATCTGGTGTTTGTACCAAAGATTCCAATCCCCACGCAGTCCCCATGGTAACACAGGTGCCCCGGGCACGTGAGGGGCTAGGCACTAAGGGAGGGCCCAGCAGGGCAGAAAGGAGGAGCAAGAAGAGCATCCAACAGGACGACATGGCCAACTTGGGGACTGGCCTGAGTGTTGGAGACACCATCACAGGCGTGAGTCCCGCCTGGTCCGGGTGGGTGTGTGGCACCAGTCTGAGCTGCACCAAGAGAAGCGACGATCCTTTCCAGGCCTTCTTTGTGAGGTTTTGTCCTCTGGGGCTTGAGGGCTTGGCTCCCACAGCAGAGAATATGGAAAATTCCTCCTGTATGGAAAGAACAAGCAGGTACCTGCAGGAGAGGAGGGATCTGCAGCCGACCAGACGAAAGCTGCCTGGGTGTAGCAGGGTGACACTGGGGTTGGATTGGCTCCATGGGGCATCAGAAGGGCTGCCTGGCCCCATTTCCTTTCCCCAGAACGGTCCGGAGGCCTCTGGGATGGGAAATCCCTTTGGTTTCTGTGGATCTAGGAAACTGCGTCACTGGAGTGTGGGTTCCCTGGGGAAGGGAGGAGCCTTTTCCTGCAGGAAGGCTTTTCAATACACTCTTGCTTTGTCCCTTATCTCCATGGAGACCTATCTCCATGGAGGTCCAAACAAGAAGTTCCTTCCTTGGGGAAGGGAGGGCTGCCCCATGGCAGAGAGCATCCTACCCTCAGAGTCTCGGCTCTGAGCTACAACATCTCCACAAGGTGCCATGTTACTGGGTGAGGGTGGTCACTAGGAGAATGAGCTGTGATCTTGCTGAGCCCCGGGCAGGTCAACAGGGACGGTCTAAGAACAAGACTCAGAAGGTCTGGGTTGGAAGAGGTTTCAGAGACCATCTGGGACCCAGGGGTGATGTGGCCACACAGTAAGCTCGGTAGACTAGAACCCAAATCCCATCTGATGTTGCTCCTATTCTTGCTCCAGAATGAGCCTTGTTCAAGGTCACATAGCTGCTAAGTAGCCAAGCTGGTACCGAAACCTAGGACATCAGACAGTAGACCCCGGACCCAAACTCCATTCTTTTCCTTCACATTTCTGGATCTGCTATTCCCTCTGGTGCCCCCTCTCACAGCCCTCCTGTCTGAGCCCGGGGTGGCTCCTGATCTACGTGCCAAGTATCTGTCGGCTTCTGATGCTTACATGCACATCGGGTGCTGTCTTGTTGAACTGACAGCTAGGAAGAAGCTTTAGGCCTTTCTTGAAAAAGCTGTCTAGATTAATAAAATAATTCTTTTCTGATTGCCAAAATAATATCACTGTTCTTTGCAGAACACCGAGAAACTATGAATAAATAAAAAGAAAGCAGAAAAAATAAACTCGTATGTTTCTCGGCTTTTTCTCCTGGAAATTGTTCATGTCCTTGTCCATTTATCCATTGATGACCTTAATGATTGCATTATCAGCTGCTCAAGGACAGCGTCCTTTACATTCTTAATTGTGGTAGACATCTTTTTTTCCCATCTCCCCATTTATTGTTTGTTATTACATTTTGAAACATGTTTTTGGAGGTTGGAAGAGGCTGCCTAGATTTTAAGGGGCTGGTCCTTTGCCGTGCAGAAACCGTCTCTCAGTGCTGGAGCTGCCCAGCTGGCTGGGCGCACAGACAGGCCTTGGCCATGACCACAGGAGTGTTTGCCCACAGCTCTTCTCGACCAGCTTGTCCTGGAAAAAAAGCAGTTCTGCCCTCAAAGGCCCCAGCACGCCAGTCAGAAATGCCAATACCATTTATTTTCCTTTCCTGGGAAGAGCAGGGCTCCGCTTTGGGGGCTGAGAGCTAGGACTGCTGAACCAGGGAGGTTCATCCCGGTCCTCTGTGCGTGTTGGGTAACCCCTGACAGCATCTCTGTCCAGGCACATGACCCCATTCAGGTTCCATTGGCTGGAGAGCTGAAGTCATCATGGCAAGTACAGTTTGTGTGGCCGGAGGACCAACAGCTGCTGAAATTCGTCCTGGTGGCATTGCTGTTTACCTCCCAGCTGAGGAGGTAGGAAGAACAGGTGAGTATTAGCCGACTTTGCAGATGAGAAATGTGAGGCTCAGGAGGACAGGGGCAGGGCTGGGACTAGAAATCTTAGTTTCGGTGAACTTTGAGATGAGGACAAGATCCTGGGGGACAGGGGAGCCACCATCAGGAGGCGGGGTACATCAGAGAGCCCAGGGGATGAGGAGAGAGGAGGACGCATCTCTGAGGGTACCCAGACTGGAGCCACAGACCCCACCTGCCTGCCTCATTTTCTGGGTCAGGTCTTCTCTCCCTCTGTTTTCTAGAGCCACCCTTCTCCCAATCCCAGCAGTGGAAACAACAGGGCACACACAGGGCAATGTGGGGGATTGGGAAAACACACACCTCCCCCCCTAAAAAAGTGTGCTTAACCGTGAAACCCAGAAAGCAGTCTCCTTTAAACTTAGGAACATGACATGCCCGTGATGTTTATCACTACTAGACAATGGTCACAAGGCACAGCTGATGTGATTAGAAAAAAGAAGAAGTAAACAATAATGCGGTATATTTATAGATATGAACTTATACTCACAACATCCAGGTTATTCAATTAGAAAACATTGCCAACCGGGGGCGCCTGGGTGGCTCAGTTGGTTAAGCATCCGATTCTTGACTTTGGCTCAGGTCATGATCTCAGGGTCGTGAGTTCGAGTCCTGCGTCAGGCTCTGTACTCAGTGCTGAGTGTGTCTGAGCTTCTCTCTCCCTCTCCCTCTGCCCCAACCCCCCACTCATGCTCGCTCGCTCGCTCGCTCTCTCTCAAAAATAAAAAGTAAATAAAAAAGAAAACATTGCCAACAATAGAATGCAGTTAGGTGTTTGGGTAACAAAGTACCTTTCAATGTAATAAGCAGAAAAATATAATGAAAGAAAAAAGTCCATTTATAATAGCAACAAACAGATCCCATGCATCATACTTACCAAGTTATGTGTACAGTGTGTATGAGTAAAATTTAAAGATGTTACTAAGGAATACACACAAACAGGTGAATAAATGAAAAGATATAATCATAAGAGAGGAAGACCCATATGCCAACTGTCTCTAAATTAATATCTAAATGTAACATAATTGCAATTAAAAAATAGGGATTTTTCTGGAATTAAACATGCTGAAATTCTATGGGAAAAGAAACAGATGAGAATAGTCAAATTCTGAAAAATAAAAGGTGGTCTAGGTAGAAGATATTAACTATATTATAAAGCTAAAATAAACTAAGCAGTTTGGTAATGGTGTGTGAGTAGATAGACCAATGAAACAGGGTGAAACAACTGGAAATATACCCAAATATACATAGAAATTTAGTTTGTGATTAAGAGGACATTTCAAATCAGTGGTAGAAAAGGAGATTATTTAATAAGTGGTATTATGTTTAGACAAATGGTAGCTATCTAAAACAAAGTTTAGATCCCTTCTTAGATCCTTCTACCAAAATAAATTCCAGATGGAGCCAAGATCTGCATTTAAAAAAAGCCCACCATAAAAGTATTAAAAGAAGCCTTGGGAGATTTTACTTAAATAATACCCAAACGGGGAAGGATTTTGTCTTTTTAAACATGACACAAAAATCCAGACTCCATATAAGAAAAAAAGATGGATACACATGATATAAAATTAAAAATTTCTGCCTTGCAAAAATTATTATAAAGATGAAAGATAAGCAACAGACGTGGCTGGGGAAAAAAAGTGCTTCCCACATGTGAGACGCGGACAAAGAGCTAATTTCCTCAATGCCTATATAAACTCCTCCAGATGAATACGGGAGAAGACTAGCAACCCAAAAGAAAAGAGAAGGGCACGCACAGGGAGTTCTGAATTCACAGAAGTATGAGTAACCGCGGCCTTTAAATACATGAAGGGTGCTCACTCTCACTGAACAAAAAAGCAGTGCAAATTACAACTCTGCGAGAGATCATATTCACCTGTTACACTGGCGAAAATGAAGACGTCTGTTCACCTGTTGCTAAGGATGGGCAACCAGCACGCTCCATCATTGCTGCGGAACCATTCAGTGAGGTCTTTCAAAAAACAAAAAATGCACTAACCCCTGACCTAGTGATACCACTTCTCAGAATTTATTCTACGTATACATTCATGCCTTTGCTCAGGGGCATAGGCATAAGGATATTATGCCTAGTAAAAGATTGGAAATAATTTACATACATATCAACAGAGGACAAGTTAAATGAAGTCCCATGCACTCTTTTTTTTTTTAATTATTTCTTTAGGGGCGCCTGGGTGGCTCAGTTGTTAAGCGTCTGCCTTCGGCTCAGGTCATGATCCCAGGGTCCTGGGATCAAGCCTCGCATCGGGCAGCCTGCTCCGCAGGAAGCCTGCTTCTCCCTCTCCCACTCCCCCTGCTTGTGTTCCCTCTCTCGCTGTCTCTCTCTCTGTCCAATAAATAAATAAAAAATACTTAAAAAAATAAAATTATGTTTTTATTTTTATTTTTAATTTTATTTAAATTCAATTAGTTAACATATAGTATATTATTAGTTTCAGAGGTAGAGTTTAGTGACTCATCAGTTGGCATCAGGGAAATACAAATCAAAACCACAATGAGTACCACGCACTCTTAAAGTGAAAGACTCTGCAGCCATTTTTTTTTTTTAAGATTTTATTTATTTATTTGTCAGAAAGAGAGAGAGACAGAGAGAGTGAGCGCATGAGCAGGGGGAGCGGCAGGCAGAGGGAAAGGCAGACTCTCCGCTGAGCAGGGAGCCCGATGCGGGGCTTGACCCTAGGATGCTGGGATGATGACCTGAGCCGAAGGCAGACGCTTCACTGACTGAGCCACCCAGGTGTCCCACTCTGCAGCCTTTCAAAGCAATGGGACAGCTCTATAATGACATGGAACAAACTCCCAAATATACTACATGGCATCCTCTATAGCTGGCGCTTCCAAACCGGGGGACAGAGACTCAGGGGGAGGAGCAAGAATTTGAATTTACTATACCTACTTTTGGAGTATTTAATTTCTTAAAACCATGGACATACATTACTTTTTAAAATGTATTTAAAACATTGTAAAGAAAAGAGAGAAAGCCCGAGAGCAGAGTTGGGCTCAAGTTATACTATCTGTGTGGTGGTGGGTAAGTTGCTTAACGTCTCTGGGCTCTGTTCCTTTATCTGTAATATAATCATGGTCTATTTGAATCCCTAGGCCCTGGCCTCTTCGATATTCCAAGTACCAGGCTGGAAATCGGGGTACAGTGAGGGGAACGATGAGGAGCCGTGTCAGGCATCAGGGATGCTCTCTCCACCTACAGCGTGCCTGTGAATCACCTGGAATCGTGCTGGAATGCACATTGTGATTAGTAGGTCTGGGCTGTGGCCTGAGATTCTGCTCCCAGGGAAGTCCCTGGACCACAGGTCACACCTGGAGTATGGAGGGTTTAGGTCCCACAGAATATACATGGCAGCACTCTGATGAGAACCCTGGTCGGTCAGGCTGCATTCATTCCTCCACTTATATTCATTCCTTTGTTCATTCAATAAATTCCTGTTTGCTGCTTTTTCTGTTGTGTATTTACTTAACAAACACAATGGAAGGGTTTGCTATGTGCCAGGCATGGTTCTAGATGCTTTACAAATACTGACTCATTTAATCCTCACTACAATCCCATAGAACAGTTACTATTATCATCCTCACTTTACAGCCAGGGAAACCGAGGCACAGAGAGGTGAAGTCACTTGCCCACCGTCCCATGTCTGGTGGGTGGCTCAGTGAACGCCATCATTGTGAGGCAGGCTGCAGGTGCCTGAGCGCTTTCTACCTCACCACATGGAGTGGGGGGGCATGGGGTCCCCAGGTCAGTGCAGAGGTACTCAGGGCCAGGAGGGGTTGTGAGGTGATAAGCCTCGAATCTTCTTCCCCTCTGGGACAGCTGCTCATGGAGCAGCCTGGCTCATCCAGCCCCTCCACCTACTTGAGTGGGGTTGGGGAACAGAGCAGAGAAGCCCTTCTGGTGCCAAGAAAACAAGCCAAGAGGACCCCCAGAAGTAGCAGAGCTTGAGCTGTTTGCAGGTACCAGGGAATCCCAGAAACAAGAGGTCATGGCGGGACCGTGAAGGGCCAGGGGTTAAGGTGAAGCCGGTCTCCCCAAGGCGAGAACCATGCTGTGGCGAGGCCTCCCACTCATGGAGGTAACTGTGGGCAGTTGTATGTTTAGGACAGGAGCTCCGGGGGAATGATCTGGGTTCCTGGTATCTACTGGGGAGAAGTGGGCATCAAGATGGCGACCAAGGCCACGGGAGCGGCTGGGCCTACCAGGGAGAGCCTGTGGCGGGGTGGCAAGAGGTTAGGGCTGGCATCCCCAGGGGCATCGCCATCTGAAAAACAGGCAGCTGAAGAAGGTTCACAAAGAAGATTTGAAAAGGATGGTCAGAAGGATGGGAAGAGAACGGGGAGTGTGTGTGACACTTTTTCAGGATGACCGCAAACGGAAGCTCTGAAAACGTCCTCTTCAGAGGGGGACAGTTTATTTTCCGAGGTTCACTGGAGGAAGAATTACTTGAACAATAGAGCAGTTTTCAGCGGGCTCTTCCCTTGTTTTACATTCTTATGTAGAATGCACAGTTTCCCATATGCTGTTTTGGCGGGGATCTCTGCATAAACACGTACACACACATATACACATATATTTGCAGGCACACATATTTAGATCAATTCAGCTAATATTTATTTGAGTCTTGATTATGTGCAAAGCACAGCACGCCCCAAGGGGTGGCCAGAATATGAATGCAGTGTGCTAAAGTCTGAGATCCAGCAGTGAGCCCAAACTGATGGTCCCCAAGCAGATGTGTCTCCTTAATGGAGGACTTAAGAGAAGCCTTTATCAAACTGTGCATCAGACTTAGTTGGCTGATCTCCTGGGCCAAATCCTGGAGCAGAGAAACTCACCTTCCCTGAAAACCTCCTGCCAAGGGAAAAATCAGCTCTTGTCTTGTTTAAGCCACTGTTATTTGGCTTCTGTGAGGGTGTTAGTCTCCTAATGCGCGCTTGCAGACATATGGCCCAGAAATCATGCACAGACAGGGCAGCAGCCTGTGAAGGATGTCTGTCCTTACGTTGCATGGGATGGAAGCTCAGTTTTGTAACTCTGTTCACTAAATTTGCTTAAACACAAGTTTATGTTCTGCGTGGGACCCTCTCCCTGCCTTTGCACCTGCTCTTCTTCTTGGCCTGATCATGGGACAGGGTGTTCCAGACACACAGACCACACATGCAAGAGGCAAGAGAGAGGACAGTACTGCCTGCGAAGGTCGAAGGTCGAAGGTCGAAGTGGTTCAGCCCCTGGGAGTCCAGAGCTGGGGGGTGGGGCTGGGGTGGGGGAGAATAGGGAGGAGTTGAAGCTGCAGATCAAGATTTTTTTTGACTGAGTTAGAAATAATCCTGAGGAAAAAGACAATCATTTTGGAAAGAGAGAGTAATGATTCTCCTTTCGAGACTGATTTAGCAGGTTAAAATAAAAGGGCGTCTACCTTTAAGTTTTATTTTGCTTTTACAAGACTGGAAAGAAGTTGGCAAGCTGGGGAGAAGAGGTGTCACTCAAATGCTGTCCTCTTGCTGTAGGTTGGGACAAGGGATATTATGATAGCGCATCCCCAGGGGACCCACGTGGCCTGGCAACATTATGCCTAAAATATCTTTTATTTGGGAGCAGGTTAGTTTTGCTTAATTTATTTTTTAATGTTATAATGATGGGGGAAATTCTAACATACGCAAAAGAAGACAGAATGGTCTCCTGAAGCCAGCATGAACTCCGGCTAATCCTGTCTTATTCCCACTGCTATCCATTTCCCCTCCCATATTTTAAAGCAAATGCCAGGCATCATATTACATGACCCATAAATATGGCATTTTAGTATGTATCTCTTAAATATAATAAACATAACCACAAGGCCATTATCACGTTAAAAAATGATTTCCTTAATATCTTCAATTATACAGGCAGTGTTCAAAATTTTAATTATTTAGTAAATGTGTTTTAATTTATTTACTTTTTTTTAAAGATTTCATTTATTTATTTGAGAGAGAGAGAGAACGCACAAGCAGGCAGAGGGGCAGAGGGAGAGAGAGAAGCAGGCTCCCTGCTGAGCAGGGAGCCCGACGTGGGACTCCATCCCAGGACCCTGAGATCATGACCTGAGCCGAAGGCAGACCCCCAACCCACTGAGCCCCCCAGGTGCCCCAGTAAATATGTTTTTATTTATAATTTTTCTGTTTTGAGTCTGATCTAGGCAAGACCACTGTGATTGGTTAATATGTCATTTAAGTATCCTTTACTGTATAGATTTCCCCTCTGCTTTTCTCTTTTTTAACCCTTGCAACGTATGTGTAGAAGAAACCAGTTTTCATCTGGGTCCTGCAGACTTTCTCCTGTCTGGACTTGACTGGTTGCGTGCTCATGGTACATTTTATTCCGTCCATATTTCCTGTAAATTGGTAGTTTTCACCTAGAGCGGCACCGCCCAATATAGTAGCCACTAGCAAAACACAGATTAAATAAAATTTTAGCTGTTCACTAGCCACATGAGGTTCTGCTGCCGTATCACACAGCTCAGATTAGAGAACACGTCCGCAATGGCGAAAACTTCTACTGGACATATAGTGGTTGAGAAGCTTAACCAAACTTAAATTTAATATTTTTTGGAAGACCGTTTCAGAGGTGCTGTTATGAATCCCGGGAGAGGCTCGTAGTACCTGGTCGTCTCTCCTACGGTCTTAGCAGCCTCTGATGCTAGTACTGTTCGTTCAGTGGGAGAAAAAAATGTGTCTTCGAGTCAAGTGATCCCAACATCGGCCCCTCTGGTGTTCCCTCTCTCCATCTCTCCAGTTCTATAAATCTGGCATCTCAGACTCCTCCTTGAGAGTTTCTTCTCCTTCTGGTTTGTCTTACTGGTTTTATCCCCTAACCACCTCTGAGATCAGGCCCCTTGTCTCCGTGTTTGGAGCTAACAAACACCCTGCTCCAAGTCGCCTTCATCTGTGAGAAACCAAAATGGCTGCTGCTGGGTCTTCCATGGTCACATCGGCCTGAACCTAGCACTCTGCTCAAAGCATGACAACATTCCCATGCTTCTGGATCAGGACCAGGCTCCCCATGCGGCCCAGCAAGCCCTGGCCCCTGCAGGGTCTCCTCTCTGCACCCTTCCTGCTTGGAATTTAATCTCTGGAATACCTCCAGAGATTAAACCCTGGAACCCGGTTAGGTTAGGCAAGGTTAACACTTTCGCTGCTGGATCCTGGGGAGGCCCTGGGGCTCTGGAGGAGGAGGAGGAACCAGATAACTGGGGGAGTACTCACGGGGCTGAGGCGGTGGCTACATTTATCAAATGGTACAAAAGTATTTCAGTATTTTAATGACTGGCTCAGCTTAAACAGTGTACTTGGTGAATTTTTGCCTGCATACCCCCACCCCTTATTCTGCCACACTGGTTTTCATCTAGTTGCTGGAACTTTCTAAGCTCCCTCCAATCCAAGGATATTCTCTCCCCCAACTCCTAGTCATCCTTCAGGTTCCCACTGAAGGTTCGCCTCCTCAGGGAGGGCCTTCCTGACCCCCTCCTGGGCTATGAGTTTCTTCTTTCACCCTCCAAAGAAAATGCGCTTCCTCCTTGCTTCGTTTCTGATTTTACACGTGTTTTTGGCTTTGCTCAACATCCTATTCCCACCTCGTGGCAGTACCTAGGAGGTGTGCACCATCATTTTTGTTGAAGGAGTAAAGTGAGAACTGAATGAATAGATTGAACTTTTAGAATTCGATGTCGTTTGCTCTGCTGGGGATTTTCTTTTTTCGTTTTGTATCACTTGGCATCATTAATTTACAAATAATGGTTTATCTTTGCTGACAAACTGTGTCTGTGTCTAATTTGTTACCTGGGGGATCTGGTCATTCCCATCCCACAGAGGCCATTTTGCTCATTTGTAGTTCCTCAGACACCTGGCGCTCCATGGCACCTGGGGCCAGCGAGAAAGGAGGGTACAATGTTGCCAGTGTGGACAAGAATCACACCAGTGCAGTAAACAATGGTGCAGAGGAAGGCACAAAGTGCTGAGACCAGTGGAGTAAAATTGAGGAAACCACAAGGTTTCGTTTATGGAGTCCTGCTCTAGTTTCTGGGGCGTGGGAGTGAAAAAGATAGATTCCTGTCCTCCAGGAGTTTCTTTTCTGGTGGGGAAAGACTTACCCTAATCAGGTACATAAATAAGCAACAACATAGAGCTTATTGAGTTTTAAGAGGAAAATGGAGTGATTTGATAGAAACTAGGGGGATCTACTGTAAAGAAATGTCAGGGAAGTCTTCCTGGAGGAGGTGACATTTGAGCAGAGCCATGAAAGAGGAGAAGGATGAATCTGGGGAGGAGAATGCAGGCAGAGGAAATAGCCAAGTACGGAGGACCAGAGCTGGGAAGGAGCCAGCAGGTGACCCGGAGAAGAGGACCTCGGCCTCAGTTTTGCCATCTGTAAAATGGGGACAAGGGCACCTGCCAACTGCAGAGGCTGTAGTTATCACTGTCAAGATTATGATCATCATTTAGTTCAGGAGTAGCCTTAACAGAGCAGATGCTTTCACACAGTCCAGGCAACAGATTCATTCATTATATGTTGTGACTTCCCTTGCAGAATATGGTTTAGGCCCTAGAACTGGTCATGACACTAGACCCTTACACACACACACACACACACACACACACACACACACACACACATCCATACACGGGTTCACACATACACAACACCCACAAGGGGTTTTGGCCTGTGGCTGTAGGCTTCCAGCTCCCAGACTCCACCTGAGAGAGTGCCGATTTTGTCATTTCAGGCTTCAAGGCTTGTACAAGTTCATTCCCCCCACCCTTCCATCCCAAGTCTGTGGGAGGAGCCGGCTGTCAGTGGCACAGAAGGGGGGGCGGGAGGCTGGGAGTGGGGACCAAGGCACCTAATCAGCATACAGGCGCAGGGTCATCTCCTCCAAAGCTCGTCTGCATCATTCTGCAGGGAGACCACAGAACTGTTTGCAGCCAGGGCTGGGTACTTAAAGGCAGCACGGAAACCAAGCCGGGTGCAGGGAAGGCATCGTGTGAGGGGAGAGCATCACCTGTGGAGTGGGGAGAAACAGGTATTTCCTGGGGGAAACAGAAGCAGCAGGGAAGAGAAAGGCCTATGGGAAAAGCAAAAGCAAAAAAAAAAAAAAAAAAAAGGAAAACTACAGAGATGATTCCACCTCTTTTTAAATGATGGACTCTCTTCCGGGCTCAGAGTCTAGACGACTTTCTTGCATCAGGGGGCTGTGGAGACACTGCACACAACTGGGTTTTAGCCTGCTTTATCTCCGTTCATAGCAACATCATCCGCTCAGCAGCTCCAGCTACAACCGGGCTGTCATCCTGGACCTTTTTTTTTTTTAAGATTTTATTTATTTATTTATTTGAGAGAGAGTGAGAAAGCATGAGAGGGGGGAGGGTCCGGGGGAGAAGCAGACTCCCCGCTGAGCGGAGACCCTGATCCTGGACTTGATCCCGGGACTCTGGGATCATGACCGGAACAGAAGGCAGACGCTTAACCGACTGAGCCACCCAGGTGCTCCTCATCCTTGACTTCTTTCCTTGTCTCACATCCCACATTCATTCCATCAGGAAAGCCCATTGGTTAGACCTTCCAAATATATCCAGAACCTGACTGGACCACCTCTCCTCACTCCCGCCACATCACCTCTCACCTGGGTCAGTGAAAGGATCTCCTTCCAGGTGCCCTCTTCTACCAGTGCCCCTCTACAGTCTGGTCTCAGCGCACGGCCAGAGTGACCCCGTTAAAGGTACAGCAGTTGGGGGTGAACCCACCCGTGGAGCTATGGAAGCCTAAGCCTCAGGACCCCTCACTTGCAGAGCCACTTGCAAAGTTCTGGGAGGGGCCCTAGCAGCATCTTCATATACTCACGCAACTTTGTAAAATCTGCAAAAGTAAGAGGTTTAAGCTGCAGTCGACAGAGACTGCAGTTGCTCTCCTTGCATCTCCCTTCTGTTGGATAGCAATGGAGTCCTGAGAGATTTGGGGGAATCTGATAGACTCAGGCATTCATGAGTTGGGCATGCATTTTTAATTGATGGAGTGTATTTGTGATTCATAGTAACTGTTGTATGTAGTAAATTTATTGCTGGCTTCTCCAGGGTCGGAATGGTTTTCAAGAAGTCTCCTGCCACCCATGTGCCCAAACTGAGGTTGTAGGGTGACATGAGCATGTTCTATGTGCCCTGCCCAGAATTGTGTGGGTGTTGGATGGTGTACTAATTTCCTATTGTTGTTGTATCCAATGATCCCAGTATCGTGGCTCAAAACAGAAATGTACTCTCCCACAGTTCTGGAGGTCAGAATTTCGAAATCAATATCGCTGGGCCCTAATCCAAAGCTCTAGGGGAGGATCCGTTCTTTGCCTCTTCCAGCTTCTGGTGGCTGCCGGCATTCTTTGGCTCATGGCTACATAATTCTATTCTTTGCCTCCATGGTCATATTGCCTCCTGTTCTGGGTGTGTTTAATCTCCCCTTGCCTCTCTCTTGTGAGGATGCTTGTCATGGCATTCAGGGCTCACCCAGATAATCCAGGAAAATCTCATCTCAAGCTCCTTAACTTAATCACAGTGTGGTCCAATGAGATGCAAAAAGACCACTGTTGGGCCTTCTGGCAAAGACTGTGTGTTTTTCCCTGGAAAACAGTAAGGAGTGAAGATTCATAATCAAGAACTACTTTAGCTGGGATGCCTAGGTGGCTCAGTCAGTTAAGTATCTGCCTTCAGCTCAGGTCATGATCCCAGGGTCCTGGGATGGAGGATCCCGCACCGGGCTCCTTGCTCAGCAGGGAGTCTGCTTCTCCCTCTGCCTGCCATTCCCCCTGCTTGTGTGCACTCTCCCTCTGACAAATAAATAAATAATATAAATAATATATGTAAATAAATATATATATAATATTAATAAATAAAATATTTAAAAAAAAAAAGAACTAGTTTAGCCATTTTGGGCTCCTGCAAGAGGGAGCCAACTGAAGATTAAAGCCAATGCAGAGGAAGGAAGGGCCTGGAGAAGCAGAGAGAAATGGAGCCAGAGTTCTCATGACATATTGTGAGCTCCTGGATCACACATAGCCTGAAGCCCCTCTCACCTAACTCTGGTCTTTTCAGTTATGAGAGCCAGTAATTTCCTTTTTTTTAAAGCCAGTTTGAACTAGATGTTCTGTCACATCAAAAAGAGTTCCCCCTGATATTCTCTTTAAACCTTAATTTCTTACCTTAAAAAAGGAAGCCAAATATTCTACAGAATTATGGTAAAATTTAAATGAAATGACATACATAACATATACGTTGGTTCCTGGTACATAGAAATTCTCCTTTTGAATGATGACTGCTAATATTTAACAATTTATCATCATAGATAAGAACGAGTGGAATTTATATCAAGCTGGTATGTTTGAGTTATAGTTATTCAAATCTAAACCTTACCAGAATCTAATACCTGTACTCAATCCTGAAGCTCCACTGTAAGAATGCCTTCCAGTGTAGGCCTGGCCTGGGCGTGACTACCTCCTGGAGTCAAGCTCACTACCGAAAAGCTTACCCCTTCCATTCTGCTCTCCGACTGAGCCAAAACCTGTCTCTACAGCTCCACCCACTGCCCCTGGTTCTGCTTGTTTTTTTGGGGGGGGTGGGTGTTTGGAGGGGGGAGGCAGAACGAGTCTACTGGTCTGTTGTACACTATTCTTGATTCTCCAGCAGCTTCATCTTTGGAAATCTTGTGTGTTTTCACAGTCTCTACTGTGATACTGCATTGTCTCCTCGGGGCTTGAGGACCACCCGGCTTTGGTAGGCGCCGTGGGCAGTGTGGGAGGCACGGAGGCAAAGATCCATGGCTTGTGCACCAGCACCTGAGGGATTCAGGTCCGCCCTGCCTGCGTTCACTTCCAGGGACGGTCGGCTTGCTTTCACACACACCACGCACGTGTCCGATGTACAATAATTTCCAGGCCTTGGCATTGTGTCCGGAGCTGCTTTTCTCACTATTTGGTCAGCTTTGATTGAGATCCCCAGGGCCAAACGTCCCTGAGCAGACCTCCGACGGCTACCTCCACTCAGAATACGGCCGGCTGCAGATGAAGCGTGCTGTGAAGAGCGGCGGTTTGCGGGTGCATGCATGTCTGTGTGCGTGCGTATCCACGCTGGGTGCTGGCGTCCTAGAATTCCCTGCTGTGTCCTTGGATCCATGTCAGAGGCCTATGGCTTCCACGTATCTTTTTATTGGGGCTCTTGTTCGGTTCGGGGTGGGCTTTGCCTTCCCCAAGTACCACATGGAGTGGGGGAGAGCAACCGAGTGGGACTGTGTAGGGAGGGGTGCGGGAGAGGAAAAACCACTGGGGAGGAATCTGGGAGAGACGAGCAGAGTTGGTGCGGTCTTTATGGTGGATCCGTTATCTGATCACGTATTCGGTGATCGGTAAGTGTCTTGGGTGGCTGCAGGTGGGGCTTGTTCTCATCAGGAGCTCAGGTTTCCTCTTGGCAGGGTAAGTCCAACACCTATCAATCAAGCACCTTTGATGTTCCCGGCCCAGGGCTGGGAGCTGGAGATGTGACAGGAAGCGCAAGCCCGAGCCGCAGCGGGCCCGCAGTCGGATCCATGAATCACGCGACCAGGTGGAGTGGTGGTTAGGATGCTAGGGTGGGGTGAGATGTTGGAGGATCCAGGGCAATCTGGGAAGGCTTCTGGGAGGCAGTGATGTTGGCCCTGAGACCTGAGAGATGCACAGGAGTTTATGAAATGAGCATTTGGAGCAGAGCAAACTAACTGGGCCTGTGGCACAGAGAGTGTATTAGGGGCTGAATGGTATCCCCACCCCCCAGTTGGTATGTTGACACCATAACCCCCAAAATGATGGCATTTGGAGATGGGGCCTTTAAGGAGGTAATTATGGTGAAATGAGTCACAAGGGTGGGGTCCTAATCCAATATGACTGGGATGCTTATAAGAAGAGGAAGAAGAGGAAGAGACACCAGAGATGCGTGTGCACAGAGCCAAGACCACGTGAAGATACAGGTTGAAAAGGCCCACCTGCAAGCGCAAGAGAGGAGCCTCAGGAGAAACCAGCCCTGCCAACACCTTGATCTTGGCCTTCCAGCCTCCAGAGCTGTGCGAAAATCAATGTCCGTTGTGTCAGCCGCCCAGTCTGGGGCAGCCCTCACAGCCTAATATGGAGTGTGAGTCTGGGGAGACCCAGTGAGGACAGAACGAGACGGGGCTGGGGTGTTGGGGGTGGGGAGGTGGGGGGTGTCAGGCCCCACAGGCCGACTTAGGGATTCTGGTCTTTATCACAGGAGCCATTGAAATACTAGTAGTGAGGGGTGACAAGTGTATAGAAATCGACATACAAGTAGAAATTGAAGCTCACTTTGAGAAAGTCAGGGGATTTTGACTCTGCCCTTATTATGTTTATCTCCCTCGTACTGGAGTGTCAGGTCCGTAACAGCAGGGACTCAACTGTCCTCTTTGCTGCTGAGCCACACGGCCTAGAACAGTGTCCGACACTCCAGCCGCTGCTTGACAACTACCCCGGGGGTGAATCCTGGCGAGATTTATGGGTAGGTAGTGTATTCTGAGGTCCAGAGGGAGGAGAGGTTGCCCTGACTGGTTGGCTGGAGAAGGCTGGAGTTAGGAGCAGTTACGTAATTTAGGGGGCCCAGTGCGAAATGAAAATCTGAGGTTGCTTGTCCAAAAATGATCGGGAATTTCAAGCCGGTGACAGCGGAGCATTCACTCAAATGTGGGTCCTTCTGAGCCCAGGGGCCCATGTGACTGCATAGATCACAGGTCCAGGAGGCCACCCCTGGTTGGAGTGCATCCTGGAAAGCTTTGTGGAGGAGGCGGCAGCGTTTGAACTGGATTAAATCTGGGCCTGGGGAGAGACCTTCTCCGAGAAAGGGATGGATCCGCTGATAAGAGCCCAGAGATAGTGGGCGGATACTTTCTTCTACTGTTTAAAAAAAAAAAGAAAAATCTGTCTGAATCTCATTCCTCTGAGCTCTGTTTTGGGGTGGGTTTCATTAATAACAGATGAACTCTGACTCTGGGGACATTAGAGGTCATTTTTCATTTTCATTAGGGCTTGATGAGCTCTAAGTGTCATGCAGAATCTCAGCCCTAATTGAAACGGGTTCTCTTCCTTTTCTCTGCTTTGCAACTAAGCAAAAGCCAGCCACGAGGAAGGCCTTGCTCGAACTCAAGCCCCCGGCACGGTGCCTGCCGACGTCGGCCCTCCGTGCCACCGGGCACCTGCCGAGCTGAGCTCCCGGTGCGGCACGCCCCCCTCGTGCTCGTGGCGGCCTGGCAGGAAGGCTTGACCTGGCGACGCTGCTGGCCGAGTGTGGTCTGGGGGCTGGTGTGATGGGGGACCCAGCGAGGAGGCGGCCTTGTCAGAGTAAACAGCACGTGTTCTACCCTGGCTGCTCTGGGGCGGGGGGAGGGTAGCTTCACTGGTAAGAGTTCCCTTGGACCCCATCCGAGTTTCCTCGGGCCCCCGTAACCACCACACACTTGGAGGCTTAAGACAACAGAAATTTACTGTCTCACCGTTCTGGGGGCTGAAAGTCGCATATCCAGGTGTCGGTCAGCAGGGCTGTGCTCCGTCTGAAGGCGCTAGGGAAGGATCTAGCTTTTGATGGTTGCTGGCCATCCCGCTCGTTCTGTGGCTTGGCATCCCTCCTGTCTCTGCCTCCCTTGTCCTATGGCATTCTTCTCTCTGTGTCCGTGTCCCCATTTCCCTCCTCTTATGCGGACACCAGTCACGGCATGCGGAGGCACCCTAACGTAGTATGACCTCATCTTAAACTTGATGACATCCACAAAGATCCCATTTCCAAGTAAGGTCACGTTCACAGGTACGGCGGGTTAGGTCTTGATTATATATTTTGGGGGGGACACAATTCAACTCACAACTCAAGTCTCCTTTGCTTCCAAGATAGTAAGAGTCACGAGTAACAGGACGCCTGCGTGGCTCAGTTGGCTAAGCGTCTGCCTTCTGCTCAGGTCATGACCTCGGGGTCCTGGGCCTGCTCAGCGGGGAGTCTGCCTTTCCCTCCACCTGCTGCTCCCCGGCTTACACCCTCTCCCTGTTTCATTTGCCCAGCAGCTCTGTCAGGTAGTTTGGGAGGAAGCCTTATGCCCATTTGACAGCCAGGAAAATTGAGTTGTAAAACACTTTAAGGGGCAGCAAGGGGCACATGTAAAGCTGTTAACATTTAGGGGGCGGGAGGTAGGAAGGGAGGTAAAGTGGGTAAGAGAACTGGAGACATGAGGCAGGCCAGCCCCTCTGAAGAACGCCCCTAAGAAAGGTTTGGGGATCACATCCTTGTTTCTGCACTGCATCAGCTACATCTTAGCACTTACTGAACGTTTACCGGGTGGCGGGCACTGTGCTGAGCCCTGCAACCAAATCCTTAGATTTAATCCGTGTATCTGCCCGGTGCTGTGGGCATTACTACTACTCCTTGTTCACTGGGAGGGACCTGAGTGAGGCCCATGGTGGTAAATGGAGAAGCTGGGAGTTGTACCCAGACAGTCAAAAGCCAGAGCTCACAGGGCTCTGTCACGGGGCCGTCCTCATTGTCGGCAGGGCTGGGGGCACAGGTGCGGGCCGGGCAGGGTCCTGTTAGACCCGCTATGCCCCGGGGCGGGGCAGAAGCTCAGACTCCCATGCCTTGGGGAGAGGGGCCGACTGTTGTGGAGATATCTGTGAAGAATGGGGTACGGAGTGCAATAAGGGTCTAGGACAGGGGTTAACAAACTTTTCCTGTTAAGGGCCAGTTAGGAAATATTTCAGGCTTTGCAGGCCACATAGTCTCTGTCACAACTCCCCCGCATAAAATCTGCAAATGAATGAGTGTGGCTGTGTTCCAATAAAACTTTATTGACACTGAAATTTGAATTTCGTATGATTTTCATATGTCATGAATACTGTTTTTATGTATTTATTCCCCCGTCCTCTCCCAATCACTGAAAAATGCAAAAACCATCCTTAGCCCGAGGCTGTTCAAAGCCAGGCAGCAGGCTGGATTTGGCCTGTGGGCTGTGGTTTGCAGGCCCCTGGAACAGACTCAAGCTGGTGCTTGTCTGCTGAACACGTGAGGACTTTGCCCCATTGGAGGATATCAGAGAATATGGTCAGGGCACGAAACTTGTCGTTGGAACGGTGACAAGAGCAAAAGGGGCCAAGTGAGTGGCGTGATTTCTGAGAACTGCATTTCACGTAGCGAACTCCTGAAAGTTCTGGTGTTCATGATGGCACCCTAAAGAATAAGAGACGCAGAGGTTCTGCCTTAGGAACCCCGAGCCGGGTGTGCAGGTAGGGGCCCCTTCCTAGAGGAACACCCGCGTTCCGGGCACCTCCTGAGGCATCCAGCAGCCGTGCGTGGTGGAGGCGGGATGGGGCTGGTCCTTGAGCCAAGCCCAGTACCCTCTTCACACCATTAGTTTTCAGATGATGCCTGGGCAGCTGGTGGAGGCGCCGGTGATGGAGCCCAGCCTTGTGTTCCTGGGGACGAGAAGGAAGGTGTTGGTGGCGACAGCAGCTGGGGGAACGGTGCCGTCTGGGTGGGTTAAAGAGGCCTGTGGTGTGGCATTGTCCGGTGGGTGTGTGTGCAGGGTGTGGATCGTAGACCCCCCCTGCCCTTAAGCAGGAGAGAGGAGAGTGAGCCCATCCTTTCGTTTTCCAGATCCATGCAGATCACCACCTTTTCTGGAGTGGCTGCGGAGTCCTGGAGCACTTGCTAGGCCCTTTGCTGAGAGGAGGGTGGAAAAAACTAGCTGCTGCCTTCACCTCCAGCGCTAGCATTAACTAGCTGTGTGACCTTGGGCAAGTTACGGAACCTCTCTGAGTCTCAGTTTCCTCATGTATAACAAGATGGACCGTGAGCCTCTGGTGGGAAGGTTGTTGGGAGGATGTCGATGGGATGGTGCAAAGCACCTCGCACACAGTAGGCCCTCCGTGAACGCTGGTTAAAGCAGCATAGGCCGCACAGCTGTCTGGAAGGTCACTGAAAATCTGGCCTTAAGGGACAAATCCTTTGCCACCAAATCTTGGAGTTACAGCTCTCCCTCCTTCTTGGCCTCCAGCCACGGGGGAAGGTTAACTTTGTAAATTCTCTTTGAGATGCAAAATCCAGCCCAGCCGGCTGTCTTGGCCTCTCCCTCCCCCAACCCCATCCCTTCCTGGGGCAGACAGAAGGAACTCATCAGACATTCGAAGGCGGGAACTGCACATTTTCAACAATTGAGACGAAAAGAAAAAAAAAAAAACACGAAATTAAATCCAGCAATTAAGTTCTAATTGCGCAATTACTTCACTCTGTGGCTCTGTGCCAAGGTTGGGAATCTAGCTCCCACAAATGGTGTTTTTGTGCAAACTTGGGGAGGGGGAGGTGAAGGAAAGGGGGCTAAGGAGGTGATATCGGAGGACAGGGAAACAAAGGCATTTATAAATTAAGGCATCATGCCAATGACATGATGCCAACGTTCTAACTGTTGGGGTGTAGAGTGTGGGATGGGCTGGGGAACCCAAGGGCCTTTTCTGAGCTCACATGGGTGAAAACAGTGAGCTCTGGGCTTTCTTTAAGCAATTCTCACTTTGAGCAAGTCTTGTCTTCTAGTGAGAGCCCGTCCCTGTGGGCCTGGGGTAGGCACCCTTCTGTTTACACCTGGGGTGGAGCCCTCTGGTCGTACCTGGGGTGAGCATCCTTCTCTGTTCACACCTGGGGTGGTGCCCTTCTGTTCACACCTGGGTAAGGGTCCTTCTCTGTTCATACCTGGAGAGGGGACTTTTCTGTAAAAACCTGGGGTGAGGCCCTTCTGTTCACACCTGGGCGAGGGTCCTTCTTTGTTCATACCTGGGGTGGGGCCCTCTGGTCACACCTGGGGTGAGGGTCCTTCTCTGTTCACATCTGGGGTGGGGCCCTTCTGCAGAGAGGGAGTTTCAGGGCCTTGTGGTTGACTCTGGCGCAAGGAGCCATGGTACTGCCTAGGCCAGGCCACCCTGCAAGGCTTCTGAAGAGCCAGGGGGGCTTGTGGGGGTCAGCCTGCTAGGGGGATCTATATTTGTACCCTGAGAAGATGTGGGCAAAAGAGAATCCGCTGCTTCAATCCGTGGATTCCATGGGCTGATCCTCTGCCTCTCTCTCACTCACTAATTCTTCCACTAATATATATGGGACATCTGGCATGCAGAAGGTGCTCTGCAAGCAAAGATGTTTGGTGGATCCTGCCCTTGAGGAGGAGAGAATTAAGACACGTGGAAGAAGGCTTGGTATTTATTGAGCACCTGCTGTCTTCATTAGCCCGGGCCACCACAACAAAATACCATAGACTGGGGAGTTAAACAACAGAGATTTATTTCTCACAGTTCTGCAGGCTGGGAAGTCCAAGATCAAGGTGCCGGCAGATTTGGTTCCTAGCGAAGACTCTCTTCCTGGCTTGCAGAGAGCTGCTGGTTGGCTGTGTCCTTGCACGGAGGAGAGAGCGCGAGCAAGCTGTCTGGTGTCTGTTTTTAAAAGGACACTAATCCCGTTAGACCAAGGCCCCACCCTCATGACCCCATCTAATCCTAATCACCTCGCAGGGGCCCCACCTCCAAACACCATCACACTGGGGGTTAGGGCATCAGCATATAAATTTGGAGGAGACACGACCATTCAGTCCGGGGCACCTACTGTGCGCTGCCCTTGGTGCTTTACACAGGTAATTGCTAAATCTTCTACTATCCCTCTGAGGTACATATTACTCTCACTTCCATTTTGCAGACGAGGAAACGGGTATTTAGGAAAGGTGAAGATGCTCCCCTCCTTAAGGTCCTAGAGTAAGCCAATCTGTGGGGTCTGAGATGAACCTAACTAAGTTTTGATTCAGAAGCCTGTGACCTTTCCACGACCTCCAGGTAGAAAGTGATATATACGTGTTGTGGGAGAGATGAAGTCACACCGTGCGTGATGGAAACACAGACACAAACAGAAACGCTGTGTCCCAGCTCTCCCCCTCCTCTCAGTGGAAGGGGCAAAGGTGCCGTGGGGAAAACCAGGGAGGGTGGCAGGTTGGGCCCCTCTGGCAGGAGCCCTGGCACCTTGGCTGAGCAGCTGCCGCGGCCGCCACGGGGCGTCCTGGGCTTGCACCAGCTGAGCCCCCGCCACGTCACACGATTGTGCCAAAATCACGCTCCGGTGGACTGCCAAAGATGGAGAATTGCTCGGGAGGGAAATTCCATATTATATGTTGCAGCCAACACAAAAGCTCCGGAACTCCAGCAATAAAATAAATCAAACGCAGGCCTAAGAACCGCCTGCACCGTTCAGAGGAAACTTCCAGATCAGAGCCACAGAAGGGAAGTGGAGTGGGGGAAGTGAGTATCTGAGCCTCTCCAGGGCTCTTCTGGCTTCCCCTCCGTTTGCAGCCTGATCCGCACATGCAGCAGATGTTCAGCCACAGGGCCCCTCGTCCCCACCTCTGTCCCATCCTCATCCTCCCAGAAGCTCTTCCTCCACTTGTCCCCCTGGCAAGCTTGGTCTTCAAGGGCCTGCTTGGGAATCACCTCCCTTGGAAAGCCTTCCTCAACCACATCCTTCCCCGAGACCATTTGTTGCCTCCTTTTCTATGACCAGCCTGAGGGCACCGCGGTTAAGATCCTGGGCTGAGCGGGACCTGTAGCAGCTCCCAGCTCTGCTACTTTCTCTGTGACCTTGGACCTGGTACCTCACTTCTCTGAGCCTCAGTCTCCTTCTCTGTGAGCTGGAGGTAATTCTTTTTTTTTTAAAGATTTTATTCATTTATTTGAGAGAGAGAGAGAACAAGTAGGCAGAGAGGCAGGCAGAGGGAGAGGGAGAAGCAGGCTTCCCGCTGAGCAGGGAGCCCAATGCGGGGCTCGATCCCAGGACCCCGGGATCATGACCTGAGCCGAAGGCAGCGGCTTAACCGACTGAGCCACCCAGGCGCTCCAAGCTGGAGGTAATTCTGAGATCTCACACGGCCGTTCTTCTCCATGGAATACTTTTTTTTTTTTTAAAGTAGGCTCCATGCCCAGCGTGAAGCCCAACGTGGGGCTCGAACTCACAACTGGGAGATCAAGACCTGAGCCAATCAAGAGTCAGACACTCAACCGATTGAGCCACGCAGGCGCCCCCTCAGTGGATTACTTCTTGGTGTCCCCTGTGTCCCAAGCATCGTGCTAAGCCACGAGGACACGGTGGCAAACAAGACAGGCAGTGTTTTCGGAGGCTTTGATGCGGTGATTTATGAAAAGGGCTTAGCGCCATTCCTGGAACTTAGTATGAGCTCAATAAATCAGTCATCATGATCGTTGTCGTGTAGGATTTTGTGCAGACCTCTGTTGTAAGACTTTTTGCACGGTACTGGAATTCTTGTGCACATGTGTTCTCCCGCACAGGCTGTGAGCACCCCCGTGTAGGCACGCTGTCTTCTTTGGCCCTGCATGCCGGGTGCCTGTCCAGTGCCTGACTTGTAGTAAGCTTACCATCATGTTCTGTTGCCAGAGGGTGTGACTGAAGATGGTGACCCAGCGACCACCAGCGATTTGGCTACGGAGATGGCCAGCAAACTGAGGTCCAAAAGCAGCGGGTGGAGGAACCATCTTCAGGAGACCAGGATTACTAACTTTTCCCATGGGGCTTGTCCTGGTGCCAAACAGGAATTGCTTTTTAGAAAAATTGGAATGGGAGTGAATCTCTGTGTCTTTTTTTTTCCTCTCCTGCTCCAGCCCCTCCCTGAGATGTTGCATGTTGGGATCAAACCAGAGCTGGGTTTTCTAGTTCCCTGCTCCAAGCAAAGCTCCGAGAGAGACAGAGACAGAGAAAGAGAGGTGGGAGAAGGGGTGAGGGGACATTGGAGGGAAGGAAAGGGAGACACTGGAAGGGCACAGGAGTGGGGAAAGGGTGACAATAAACGCACCAAAGGGATGCACTGGAGGGCTCCTCTCCACTCTCACTGCGCTGCCCCCACGCAGCCCTCCTCATCTCTCCCTCACCTATCCTGGGGCTGTGGCGACATCTCCCTGGGCTCAAGGTCTAACCCTTCCAGACATCTGCTTATTTTTCAAGATTCTGTCCAGACATCACAGTCTCCATGAAGCCCTCCCTGACTCCCACATCCCTGGCTCCCTGTATAATTACCCATTGGAAGCCGCACAAACTTCCCTCATGGCACCGGCCACACTTCGTCATGGAGGCTAACCCTTGCTGGGAGCCTACTGGGGGTCAGCATTGAACTAGGGGCTTTACATCATGATATACTTGAGGCCTCAAAACCATCCATAAGGTAGGTGTTGCTATTCCCATCTCCATTTTAAGATGGGGAAACTAAAGGATCAGCAAAGGTGATTAACTTGCCCAGGATCACACAGCTAGTGAATTCAGAGTATACATTTGAACCCGGTCTGTCTCATTCCAAAGCCCATGCACTTCATTACTGTTCTCTGGAGCAGAGAACTCCAGATGGTGATCTCTTTAAGTTAGGGATGCATTTTCTCTGTTCTTGCGTCCTCAGCACCGAGCACAGCACCTAGCACCTAAGAAAACTTAATAAAAATTGGTTGAATGAATTGGTGACTATTGTGCCTGTTTTACAGATAAGGGGACTGAGGCTCAGACTTATTTAACAATGTGCCCAAGGCTGCCCCACTAGCAGGTGGCTGATCTGGAATTAGGTCCCAGGTCTCTCTGTATGCAGATGGTGCTTAGTTCATCACCCGACACTGTCTAAGAGACCTTCTCCCTAATGAGGAAAGCTATATAGTTTGGAGCTTAAAGCAATATCAACATTAATAAGAGCCACTATCACAACCACCAAAAACGTCCTTTCCCCATGGCTGATGCCAGTGCTGGGAAAGCATGATGGGAACAGATGCGGGGCTGTGGGAGGAGTGAAAAGGGAGGGACCAGCCCAACAGCATCCAGGTCAACTCCATCCTCAGCAGCAGCAACATCGTCTCCCGTGCTGATGGCCTGGGGTGGGAGAAGCGCTGTGCTAAGTGCTCTGAGTGTGAGCGCGCTCAGTCTTCATGACCAGAGAAGGGGTAACTGAGCTGGAGTAACTTGTCTGGAGTCGGTGGAAACCCAAGTCTATCCTCTCTGTCCCTGCAGCCTGTGTTCTTCACCCTGTGTACAGTCTCCCTTCTGCGTGGATTCCTGCCCTGCTGATATTTGCCATCAACTGGACAGAGCCAAAGTGTCAGAGTTTTGCCACTGGCGTGAGATAGGGGCGCCATGTTGAAAGTAGAACTATGGCCCGGTTTTTGCCTTAGTGATGGGCCCTGCTTCTCGAAAGGGACGAAGGAGAGTGATAATTCGTGGGACTCTTGCTCCTGTTTAGAATCTACCAAAAACACCTTATGCAGACAACGCTTGGCCACCCCTGGGTAAAAGGCGACAGCATATGGGTCTTCTATGGCCAGGGGAATACTGGGACAGGAAGGGGAGGGAAAAATTAGGAAACAATCAGCCACCTCTAATCACATATTTCCAAAATCTGTAAAAACACAATAACAACAAACAAACAGCAAAGAAGAGAAAGAACATGTGGGGATTGATGTCCATCTGGTTAGACAGGCTTTCCAGGGATGGCCATCTGAGGAGGTCGAAGTAGCTCAGGGCTGAGGAGGCCCTAGTGTCTTCTCCCCACAATTAAATAAAAGCAAAATAAACACATACACCCTCCCAGCTACTCACTGATTCCTGAAATTCACTTCCCCTGGGTTGTAGTCTGTATTTTCACTGTTAGAGATAATTTTTTAAATGAGTGTTGTCATCGGTGTTAAAAAGGAAAAAAGTAATGGGTGTACCTTGTCAAGGAAATTCAAACAGCACAGAGAAGCATTCAATGCAAAATAAGTCTCGCTCCTACCCCAGATCCCATTTCTCAAGCCCTACATTCTTTCCTAGAGCCTTTGGAGGAAGCATGGCCCCGGTGAGAACTTGGTTTCGGACTTCTAGGCTCCAGAACTGTGAGAGAATAAATTTCTAATTGTCATAATACACCCAGCTTGGCGGTAATTTGTTACCGATCCCTAAGAAACTACTACAAAGATTGAATATGTTAACATTGGTAAGAAGTTAGAACAGTGCCTGGCCATGGTAAGTACCATATGTTTGTTAAATGAATTATTTTTTAAGAACCTCATGGCGACTCCCTGGGGCAGGTGTTATTTTTATGCCTATCTTATAGAGGAGGACACTGAAGCTTGGGTCAAACACATAAAGGAAAGAGGTAACTTCCCTGTTCTGTAACTCCCCTTCCCATATATTTGGGCTATATAATTTTAAAATGTCTCATTCAACTAAGGCTTCTTTAATGTTTTATGACACCCTTCAAAAAAATTTTTTTTAAGATTTTATTTGTTTATTTATTTATTTGAGAGAGAGAGAGAGTGTGTGTGTGTGTGCGCGAGAGGCAGAGGTAGAGAATCTTCATGCTGAGTGCGGAGCTTGAGGCAGGGCTTGAACTCTTGACCCTGAGATCATGCCCTCAGCCGAAATCAAGAGTTGGGCGCTTAACTGACTGAGCCACCCGGGCGCAGCTTTATGACACCCTTCAGATATGAACTGGGAAGTAACAGAAAAATCTCTGTTTTGTTCTGGATAAGCCAGGCTTAGGCTGCAGAAGCCAACCAACCCAGGACCCTAGTCCCTGACTCTCCAGGGCGGGTGTCTCCTCTGGGGTGATTCCCTGATCTAGGCTGCCCCATTTTGTGGTGCCACCATCTCAGCCCATGGCTTCCAATATGGGGAAATAAGAGTATGAGGCATAGATACAATTTTTGCTCATGGCCCATTGGCCTGAACCGGTCACATGGGCATCAGCTTCTCTGCAGAGCTTGCTGGGAATTGTAGTCTTTCCATGTGCCTGGGGAAGAGGGAAGTGATACAGGATTCTGTGAACATTTGGCTTTAGCTTGGCCACAACCTCCAGATATCAAAGCCGTATTTTCTGAGGTAATTTTGCTTGACAGGTCTCCACTGTGGATTTGCTTTTTTTTTTTTTTTTTACCTCCTCCCCCCCCCACCTTTTTTTCTTTAGTTGAGTCTCCTCTTTCCCTCTCCCTTTATCCCTCAAGTTAGGAGAGTCAGAATCACCTACCCTTCTGTTCTACCTGATGGGAGAATGTAAGGACACTGCAGGAAATGAAAGGTACTGCCTTCACTACAAAGCTGAAGGAATAGCTTTTCTGTAATTACAGCTAGAAGGTCAGTCTTGCAGGAGATCGATGTGGTAAACAGTAGTAGGAGGTGTGGATAATTAAGGGTCTCAATTAGAGGCAGAAACTGCATTGCCTCAGTTAAAGAGACAAATTAACATCTAAGGAAGGCTTGTCGATACAAACAGCAAATCACCCTTTTTATGCCTATAAGCAAGTGCAGTACTATTGGGATTTCTGGGAACTTGGCAGTGCAGGGATTTTCCCCAGGGGCTGGTCCTTGGTGGGTGCTGGGTGGTGGTAGGCAGCGATTTTCGGCAGTCCTGGATCCTTTCCCCAGGAGCTGGATGGTGTTAGTTAAGCATTTATGAGCACTTGCCATGTGCACAAAGAAATACACAGGCACAGTTTGGAGATGTTGTGGGTTTAATTCCAGACTACCACGATAAAGTAAATATTGCAAAAAAGTGAACCAAATACATTTTTTTGTTTCTCAGTGCATGTAAAAGTTGTTTATACTATACTGTAGCCTATTAAGTATGCAGTAGCATTGTGTCTAAAAAAACAAGGTACGTACCTTAATTAAAAAATACTTTATGGTTAAAAAAATGCTAACCACCATGAGTTTTCAGCAAGGCATAATCACTGATCACAGATCACCATAACAAGTATAATAATAATGAAAAAGTTTGAGGGGCACCTGGGTGGCTCAGTGGGTTGAGTGTCTGCCTTCAGCTCGGGTTGTGATCTTGGGGTCCTGGGATTGAGCCCTGCTTGGAGCTCCCTGCTGGGCAGGGAGTCTGCTTCTCCCTCTGCTCTTCTCCCCCTCCCCCCCATGCATGCCAGTGTACGTGCGCGCTCTCTCTCTCTCACTCAAATAAATAATCTTTTTTTTTTTTAAGATTTTATTTATTTACTTGACAAACAGCACAAGCAAGGGGAGCAGCAGAGGGAGAGGGAGAAGCAGACTCCCCGCTGAGCAGGGAGCCCGATGTGGGACTCGATCCCAGGACCCCGGGATCATGACCTGAGCCGAAGGCAGATGCTTAACGACTGAGCCACCCAGGTGCCCCGAAAAAGAACTATTATTTATTGAACATTTATACACTGAGTACATAGCAGCTATTCAGGTATGTTCATTCATTTCCCCTCCAAACTATTTATTGAACATCTACTATGTTCCAGGAACTGCTCTAGATGTTGGGGATTAAAAGCTGGATCAGACCGTTGCCCATGACCCCTTGGTCAACCTCTGATTTTAGCTGTAGATATGGGGGATGGGCTCTTGTAAGCTTGGAGTTTCCTCAGATTTCTCAGACTGTGGGGTTTCTGGTTTTGTTTTTTTCCCCCAATGCAGTAGGAATTCCTTTGTTCCATGAACAAGTGCAGCCCAGAGTGTGGAAGAGTTAACACCCCTGGGGAGCAGCCCTCTACTGTGGGGTTGGGAGCTGGGGGATAAAGTCTTCAGCTTCCTGTCTCCCAAGACATAATTCTGGGAGGTATTCTGTAACTTTTCAGGAAGTCTCCATGAAGTGAATCCCCCGTTACCCACAGCGATCTTGATAATACATGTTTATATTGACTTTTTCTTCTTTATCACTATCCCCAGTTCCTCACTTCTGTTCCCTGGTATCACATTCTAGAATAAACTGTGGGCTCCAAAGTCTGGTCTCCCCTCTGCTTCCAGGGGAACCAAGTCATGAAGGAGCAGTGCTGTCTGAAACACAAGCCACGTAGACAATTCAAAAATTTCTAGTAGCCATATAATAAAAGAGAAACAGGTGAAATGAATTCCAATAGAGTATTATATTTAGTCCAATATACCCTGAGTATTATCAATAATTTCAACATGTCATCAAATGTAAAAATTTATTAATGAGATATTTTGCTTTCTTTTTTTTCTAAGTCCTCAAAATTTGATGTTTGATTTATGCTTATGGCACATTTCAATTCGAGTGCTACAATTTCCTTGGAAATATATGATCTGTATTTTGGTATCATAAAATCTACAGCTGAAAAAGTATATTCCCTTATGCAAAATTTTCTAAACACACTTAAATAACTAAATCCAGTAACTAAGTTGGGTATCCATTTTAAAATTGAAACTAATTGAAATAAAATCAAATATGCAGTTCATCAGTAGTATTGTCCTCATCCGTTGCCTTTGGCGTGCCCACCATGACCCCTTGGTCAATAGCCACATGTGGCCCGTGGCTACTGTATCAGACAGCGTATTTCTAGCTATGTATTATACTAAAAAATTACTGCTTGTTTATCTGAAACACACATTTAATTGGGCGTCCTGTACTTTATCTGGAAACCCTAAATAGGTGGCCGGCAGAGACCTCACTGAGAAGGTCTCCTCTGAGTGTAGACACGGGGAGGTGAGGGCTTGCATACAGGGGTATCTGGGAGAAGATGGTGGAAGGAACAAGGGCAAGCGTCCTGAGTGGGAACAGCAAGGGGGCCGCTGAAGCAGAGGCAGGTCAGGGAGAGTGGCAGGTGGTGAAACCAGAGAGCTAAGAGGCGCTCATCTTGTAAAGCTTTGTTGGCCAGGGTGAGGAATTCAGCTTTTGTTCTGAGTGAAATGTGAAGTGGTTGAAGTGTTGAGCAGAGGTTGACATGATATCACTTACATTTGAATAGGATCTCTTGAGCTGCCCTGTTTAGCCCATTAAAGGGGCCAATGGCAGAAGCTGGGAGACCAGAAAGCTATTGCAATAATCCTGGCTAGCCGTGATGGTGGCTTGGACCCACAGGGGTTGGGTTCTGGATATATTCTGCAGGCAGACTTGGCTGCATTTATTGACTGGGCGGGGGCGAGACAGAGGTAAGTCAAGTACTCTTAAATGTTTGGCCTCTGGAAGGATGCAGTTTTCATTTACAGAGATGGGAAGCAAGGCTGAACATCAGGGGAAGGGCAGAGATCAACAGTTTGTTTTGGATATGTGAAGGTGGAGGTTAGAAACCCAAGGGCGTTTGTTTTGGATATGTGAAGGTGGAGGTTAGAAACCCAAGGGCAAATGCTGAGTAGGCCAGCTGGAATTCAGGGGAGAGAGATATCTGGCTGGAGGTAAGTTGGCAGATGGAATTTAAAGCCACGAGGCTGGATGAGATCCCCAGGGCAGTGAGTCTGAGTCGGAAAGAGGAAAGATCCATGGACTGAGCCATGGGTCATGTCAAAATATCCCAAGCCTCTCAACAAGGCCAGAGGATGAAGCCTATGAGAACTCCATTTTCATGGATGAAGGATTTGAGACTTGGAGAAGGGAAGGAATGTGCCAAAGCCCAAGGCAGAGCTGGGGTGAACTTTCCTACTATCTCTGTTTTTTTTCTTCTCCCATCCCTTCTCTGCACATGGAAAGCAGAATGACCTTTTTTATTTTTTATTTTAGAATTACGATAAAATAGGGTGCCTGCATGGCTCAGTTGGTTGGGCAACTGACTCTCGGTTTCCGCTAGGGTTGTGAACTTGGGGTCGTGGGATCAGGCCCTGTGTGGGGCTCTGTGCTCAGCTAGGTGTCTGCTAGTCCCTCTCGCACCCTCTCTGCCCCTCCCTCTTTGCCCCCCATACTCACACTTATGCCCTCTCTCCCTAAAATAAATAAATAAAATCTTTTTAAAAAATTGTGATAAAATACAGAGAACACGAAACTCACCATTTTAATAATTTTAAAGTGTGTAATTCAGTGGCCTGTAGTACATTCACAATGTTGTGGGGCCACCATCACTGTCCAGTTGCAGAACACTGCATCCCCATTAAGTGGTCATTTCCCTTCCCCTCCCCCCCACAGGCCTTGGCAACTGATAAACTGCTTTCTGTTTCTATCCATTTGCCTATTCTGGATCTTTTATATAACTGGAATCACACACAGGGTGTGTGTGTGTTTGAGTCTGGCAGGTATCAGTGCTTTGTTCCTGTTTAGGGCTGAACAGTGTTCCATTGCATGGATTTGCCTGCCATATTTTGTTTCTCCATTCCTGCACTGATGGGCACTTGGGTCGTTTCCACCAGCTAGAATGATTTTTTGAAAGAGAAGTCACATGGTGCTCCTACCCCCACACATCCCACCTATAGCTTCTCATCGCACTCGGGACCAAATTCGACCCCGAGACTCTGCCTGCCATGCCGGGCCCCCAACCTCGGCCAGCCCTGGCCTCCGCGGAGTCCCCTATGCACCCCCAGAAGCTCGCTTCGTGCCTTCTTGCTCGCTCAGCTGGCTCGCTCTTCCCCAGATACGGGTCTGGTGTGCCCTCGCACTCATTCCCATCTGTGGAAAGGTGCTCCCCCTGCGTCCTCTCTGGTAAAATTCCCCTCACCAGCTCCGCATCTTTATCTTCAGAGCATTTATCGCTACCTGGTATTGTAGTCTGAATTTACTTGTTCATCCGTAGAATATATTTTTCGCTACAACATAAGCTTTTGTCTGCCTGGTTCAGCACTGTGTCCCCGGCACCTAGAATAATATTTGTGGCATGAACATCATTGAGGCCTGAGGTTTCTCTATTTGCCCATTTGCTTCACTTTTTGTGAGAGGTTCTCACATCGAGAACTTGCATGGAGCCGGAGAGCACTTTGATTCCTGCTGGAGGCCTGGCCTGGAAAAGAAGAAGCAGGAGAAAGAGATTCTTTCTGCCCTTGAGGAATATTTTATTTTTTATTTTTTGTTTCAGATTTGTATTTAAATTCTAGTTAGTTAACATAGAGTGCAATATTGGTTTCAGGAGTAGAATTTAGTGATTCATCACTTACGTGTACAACACCCAGGGCTCATCCCAACAAGTGCCCTCCTTAATGCCCATCCCCATATACCTCATCCCCCACCCGCCTCCCTCCATCAGGCCTCAGTTTGTTCTCTATCATTAAGAGTCTCCTATGGTTTACTTCCCTCTCTCTCTCTGTCACTCTCTTTTTATAATTTATTTTTATTTATTTATTCATGAGAGACAGAGAGAGAGAGAGAGGGAGACTGAGGGAGAGGGAGAAACAGGCTTCCTGCTGAGCAGGGAACCCAACGTGGGGCTCGATCTGGGGACCCTGAGATCATGACCCAAGCAGATGCTTAACCAACTGAGCCACCCAGGCACCCCATCTTTTTTTATATTTTAAATATCTACCCACAACTTGCAAGTAGAGGGAAGTTCAAAGGACTGATGGGGGTGGGGCGGGGATGGGATGCGACAGGTCCTCTTCAGGCCGCAGAGCCTGGTCCCTGAGGCTAAAGACCTAGTTAGTTTTGGGGCGCCTGCGTGGCGCAGTCAGTTAAGCATCTGCCTTCGGCTTAGGTCATGATCGCAGGGTCTTGGGATCGAGCCCCGCATGGGGCTCCCTGCTCAGCAGGGAGTCTGCTTCTCCCACTCCCTCTGCTGCTCCCCTGCTTGTGCTCTCTCTCTCTGTCAAATAAATAAATAAATAAATAAATAAATAAATAAATAAAATCTAGGGGGAGAAGGAGAGGGAGAAGCAGACTCCCCACTGAGTAGGGAGCTCGATGCAGGGCTCATCCCAGGACCCTGGGATTATGACCTGACCCAAAGGCAGACGCTTAACCGACTGCACCACCCAGGCGCCCCTGAATAAATAAAAATCTTTAAAAAATAAATAAATACCTAGTTTGAAGCCATACTCTGGTTATTTAGTAGTTTAGTAGTTTAGTAGCGGCCTGGAGCAAGGCACTGAACCCCTCTAAGAGCTGCTGGTTTGCACTACATCCAGAAAAGGCAAAGGTGTGGTAAGATAACTTCTTAATAGTAACAAATCAATGCTAATTATTCTCATTATTTAAGTTTCTTCGTGATGCGGAACAGCAAAATTTGGGTTCTGTGGATGCAAGCAACAGAAATAGAGCTCTGGCTTCCTTAAACAAAAAAAAGAACTTTATCGGAAGGATATTGGGGAGCTCTCAGACGTGGAGACAAGCTGCAGAACCCGGTCTCCAAAAGGATAAGGACCACTGCAGCTCCAGCGATTTGGGTAACACTGGAGTCCATGGAAAGTCTTGTTAGGGGGAATCCAATCCATCCTGTTCAAGGCGGAGAGCAACCAAATGGCTTAGCGTGGGCTCAGTGTCCATCCGCCTCCTGGGCAGGGGCAGGAAGCTCACCTTGATTGACAGGCCCACCGAGAGTGGGGAAGGGGAGGTTCCTCAAATGCAATCTGGGGGATTTTTACCAGGAAAAGGAACAATAGATGCTGAGGAAGGAAAACAAGAGATATTGATTAAAATAATCCAAGCAGAGCATTTCCTGTGTCCCCGGCTTTATGCAAGGCTCCGTGGGGGAGCTGAAGCAAACAGAGAGCTTTCGATTTCTCCTGCAGGTGCAGCAACCTAATGAGGAAGCTGGACTGGGGGGTTTCTACGCTTGGATATTCTTCGATTCTATAATGTGTTCTGCCTGCCTGTTGGCTTAGCTCCCTCCTTGCCATTAATATCATTAATTAGGTGAGTCTGGCCTTGCAGGGTTCAAGGTCAGCTCTCCCGATGTGCCCCGCACGGGTTTGGAGAGTGACGATTCTCTGCAGAGCTGGCTGGCTGCTGAGGCTCTCAGCCCTCCTGTTCTTGCCTGACTCAGGCGCTGGCTGGTGTCAGAAGCTGCTTCTGAGTCACTGCTCTGTGATCTCGCGTTGGGACAATGGTGAAGACTGGGAGGCTTCTCATTTCTCAGGGCGCGTCCTGAGATTAAAGAAGAGTAGAAAGGACGTGGGTGCATTTCTGTTTCCTTTGCGCTTACAGATCCTTTGCCCAGATCTTACTTTTAAAAATAACAACTTTTATGGCTACTTTTATGATTCGGAAATGAATACAGTCTCATTAGGGAGAACTAAAAAAAAAAAAAGCAAAAGAATATGAAATAAAATCAAGTATTATTCTTAATTTCGTCATGGTTCCTCTATGCTGGGTCACCATATTTGGGTCTATATTTGTCATTTTATTTCAATACACATAGATGCCTAGACATATATATGGCAATTTTTCTAATTACTCGATTATTAATGAGTATTTATTATTATTATTATTGATTCCAACTTTTGGGATTGATCATTAACTCAGTCTCCAGCCTCTCTCTCCTTCTGAGCTTCTATTTGTAGCTTGGTCTTTTGGTGACCAGCCCTGTCCTGAAGCTATCCAGGAGCGCCCCAACAGTCACCTCATTAAACAAAAGACATTCCTCTCACCTAGGAAATTCTAAGGCATTTAGGAGCTCTGTGTCAGGAAGCAGGGTCAGAGACCAAATATCAGAACAAAAGATGGTCCTAGGTCTCTTGTCACTGGCCTCTAGAAGTGTGAAGGAATACATTTCTGTTGTTGTGAGCCACCCAGTTGATGGTGCTTTGTTATGGCAGCCCTGGGAGATTCATATACTGCACCCAGTGGATAGTACAGATTCACTTGGAGTCCAGTGAGGGCAAAAGACTTTTTTATCCAAAGGGAAGGTGGTGGGGCACCAATTTGGGAAAATGTATTTCATGCACTAGAGAATAAGCTCATTCATTCATTCTTTCAGCAAAGTTCCTTGAAAGTCTGCTCTGTTCCAGGGGCTGTGCTAGGGAAGAGTATATTTAACTTTCCGATCTTATTTTTTTCTTACCCAAACTATTTCCTAGACAAATCCTACCAGAGAGCCTAGCACCATGTCTGGTACGAAGTCAGTACCTAATGGGCCAGGTGGCGGAGCATAGCAGCCCAGAACACCCGCTCTGGAGGCAGCCTGCCTGGCTTGGCCTCCTGGCTTCTCCACCTGCTAGCTGTGTGACCTCGGGCAAATTACTTTACATTGTCAGGCCTCAGTCTCCTCATCTGTGAATGGGGATAACAATGTCACTGAACTTTCTAGAGTCGTTGTGATGCTAACAGAAGTCATTTCCTCTAGAGTGCTTTGGTTTATGCTCCGTGAGCCATGTCTTGGTCATTAAGAAGGATTGTTATTATTTGAAGAAATCAGCTTCTATCTATAGAAGAGCAAATCCATTTTGGGTAGTGACTTTTACAAATGATGTGTGTGGAGCCCTTGAGTTCCTCAGAGGAGTCTCAGCATGTGAGGGGGAGGGGAAGCTGACAGTGTGGGACACTTGTCCCCTCGATCCCGTTTAACCAGCCAACTTGGCCTTTTGCTCTCTGCTATGTGTAGGGCTTTAGCTCTGCATTCTTTCTGAGCAGAGATTTCTTTATCAAAAAAATTAAAAAACCTCCCAAACACAGTACTATTTATGCATCATGCTTATATCTTAAAAGGGAACGAGTAAACTTGTATTACTTTTGTAATACAGAAAAATTTTTTTTTGGTTAAAGATTTATTTATTTTAGAGGGAGAGAGAGAGTGCATGTGTGAGTGGGAGAGACGGGCAGAGGGAGAGGGAGAGAGAATCTTAAGCAGACTCCGTGCTGAGCGCAGAGCCCGACTTGGGGTTTGATCTCACGACCCTGAGATTCCAACCTGAGCCGAAACGAAGAGTTGTACGCTTAACTGACTGAGTCACCCAGGTGCCCCCCAGAGAATATTATTAATGAAGAAAGGAGAGAAAAAAATGAGATAAAATTGTATTCTTTATTCCAGGATATGTAAATAGGAAATCATTGTCTGTGTTGACATTATTGAATTACATAAGAAATCACACCTAGGGCGCCTGGGTGGCTCAGTTGGTTAGGCGACTGCCTTCGGCTCAGGTCATGATCCTGGAGTCCCAGGATCGAGTCCCACATCGGGCTCCCTGCTCGGCAGGGAGTCTGCTTCTCCCTCTGACCCTCCCCCCTCTCATGTGCTCTCTCTCATTCTCTCTCAAATAAATAAATAAAATCTTTAAAAAAAAAAAAAAAAAGAAAAGAAATCACACCTAATAATCCTCTGTGGTCTTCCAAATGCCTTCAGATAATATTCACACTCCCTAGCATGGCACACGGGGCCTTCAAGCTGGTTTTTGTCTCATTTGCTCCCTCGTACCTACTTCCCACTCCAGCCTTGTCATAGTTTTGTCATTTTCTAAATGTACCCCGTCCTGTCACAGCAACTTGTCTTTGCATATGCTTATCCAATTTTTTGGAAAGCCCTTCCTCTGCTTTTTTCCTCTTAGCCCACTTCTACTCACCCTTCAAAACCAGCTTCAATATCCCCTCTTACAAGATGTCATCACCAGGGGACCTGGGTGGCTCAGTCAGTTAAGCATCTAACTCTTGGTTTTGGCTCAGGGCGTGATCTCAGGGTCATGAGATCGAGCCCCGTGTCAGGCTCCGCGCTCAGCAGAGTCAGCTTGAGATTCTCTCTCCCTCTACCCATCCCTCCTACTCACACACACACACTCTCTCTCTCTCTCTCAAATAAATGAATAAATCTTTAACAATAAAAAAAATATTTTCTGTATCACACGGAGCCACAGACTGAATTGTGTCCCCCTGCCAAATTCATATGTTAAAGCCCTGACCCTTAATGAGTTTGGAGATGGGGTCTTTAGGGGGTAATTAAGGTGAAGTGAGGTTATAATGATAGGGCTGGTGCCCTTAGAAGAAGAGGAAGAGACACCAGAGTTCTCTCTCTTCCCACCATGTGAGCACATAGTGTGAAGGCATCCATCTACAAGCCAGGAATAATGCTCTCACCAGAACTAAATCTTAATCTTGGACTTTCCAGCCTCCAGAACTGTGAGAAAATAGATTTCTGTTGTTTAAGCCATCGGGTCTATGGTATTTTGTGAGGACCGCCTGAGCTGACTAATACGCATGGGTATGTCCAGGTAGCTTATTTATGGCTGCAGTGTGTTCTGGGTGGTTGAGCATCCATTCATATTGGCTGGCTTCCATGCTCTTCCAGTTGGAAGATATTTTGAGTATTGCCCCTGCACACAATCATGTTAACTCACCTTACCCACCCCACCCTTGAGACAGTGATCTGCTGGAGGGTGAGAACTATGTCTTACTCATCCATGTCCCAAGGTCTCTGTAAATGTTTATTCTATGACAGAATCCATTATATTCTTCCTCCACAAACAAAAAGATCATTCTCTTTAAGGACATAAAGCCCTGGGTATCCCTATGTGATTCAATGCCCGAGTTCTCACACTAGCTTTGGTTTTCCTGGTGTGTTTCTTGGTGTGATCCTGTGTAGGGCTAGCTCTGCCCCACAGTAAACGTGTCACTTGAGATGCTGGAAGGCCATATGATCTGGCTGAAGGAGACTCAAATGTTATCATATATGCACATGCCCACACATGGGCACTGTAAATTGACTTCTATTTAATGGTTAGAGAACTAGAAACTTCAGAAGTTAGAAAAAAAAATTAAATATCAAAGAAGACCTTATTTCTTTAGTGAAGCGGGGTGAAATCAGAGAAAGAATATAGACTCTAGTATCAGAAGATCTCAGTTTGGGTCCCGGCTCCACTACTTACAAGACTAAGCTAGTTGTTACTAATTATTAACTAAAGTGCATAGCTTACATTAGGGCTCACTCTTTATGTTGTTCATTCTAAAGATTTTGGCAAATGTGCAATGACTTGTATCTATCATCACAGTATCATACAGAATAGTTTCTCTGCCCTAAAAATTTCCTATTCTCTACCTACTCATCCCTCCTTCTCCACAAATCCTTGACAACCACTGATCTTTTTTTTTTTTTTTTAAGCAGGCTCTATGACTAGCATGGAACCCAACACGGGGCTTGACCTCATGACCCTGAGATCAAGACCTGGGGTGAGATCAAGAGTCAGACGCTTAACAGACTGAGCCACCCAGGTGTCCCCAACCACTAATCTTTTTGCATATACTTTAAATGCACAGCGTCCCTGCCAACTAGCAAACACATCATTCTCAGTGCCCTACATCTGATCATTCCCTTCTAATTCCCCCACCTGGGTGGGAGTTTGCAATGAGACCAGGAGAGCTGGTCCCTCCACCGGACACACTCAATGCTTTGCCGCCTGCCTCAAGGACTCTAGGACAAATACTGACATCTACCTCACGGGGTGGTTGTAAGGATTACATATAGAAAAATGAAAAGCTCGACAGTAGTTAACGATCACTGAAGTCTCTAATTTTGATTTTGCCTAACTCCATCAGAGATAAGATAGCATTTATTTTATGCAAAAGCGTTTGCTGAACAAATCCAGGAATTGCAGGGGAATGTTTAACTTAGAGAATGAACTTTAAAAAACAATTAGCAGCTGCTATTTGTGAATTAACGTGCCGCCTAACTGAGCCATTCCCCAAGGTGTCGTCCTCACCTCCTGCTCTCCTCCCTCCACTGTCTCAGTGAACTCATTTCTCTTTCATGGTGTCTCTCCCTGTTTGTTGGATAAATCCCACATGTGTCAGCTATCCCGTCCTATCACCTGAGTGATGCTCAGTATCTCCGGCTGTCTCTTGGACAGTTTCATGCAGATTCCCTGCCTTCATATCAAATTCAGAAGGGGCCAAACCTAGCTCCTCTGAGGATGTGGAGAAATGGAAACCCTTGGGCCCTGCAGGTGGGAATGTAAAATGGTATAGCTGCTGTGGAAAACAGTATGGTGGTTCCTCAAAAAATTAAAAATAGAATTTTGTCATACAGTTTAGCAATTCCACTTCTGGGCATATATCCAAAAGAACTGTAAGAGGGTCTTTCACAGGTATTTGCATATCTAGATTCATAGCAGTATTATTCACAATAACCAAAAGGTGGAAGCAACCCATATGTTCATCAGCTAATGAATGGATAAACAAAATGTGGTAGATACGTACAACAGAATATTATTTAGCCTTAAAAAGGAGGGAAATTCTGACTCATGCTCCAATGTGGATGAAACTTCAAGACATCATGCTACGTGAAAAAAAGCAGACACAAAAGGATAAATACTGTATGATGTCACTTTTCTGAGATGTCCAGAGTAATCAAACTCACAGAAACAGAAAGTAGAAGGGGGTGGTCAGGGACTTCTTGGCGGAGGAGGAAATGAGGGGTTGTTGTTTAAGGGATATGGAGTTTTGGTTTTGCAAGATGGAAAATTTCTGGAGATTCTGGAAGTAGGACGACACCAATATACTTAACCCTATTGAACTTTACACTTAAGAATGGTGAAGTTGGTAAATTTTATGTTATGCGTATTTTACCACAACTAAAACAAAACTAAAAACCTAGCTCCTCATCTCAGCTCAGAAGAAACACATTGTAACCTTGTGAGGAGGGTGGAGGATAGTGGTTTCCAGTGTGGGGGCGTCGGATGCTGAGTCTGAATCCCAGCTCCGTGGGACCTTGGGCAAGATCCTTAAACTTCTCTCGTCTGTCTCAGGTGTAAATAATATGCATATTTCACAAGGTTATTATGAGGATTAGATGAAGTAACCCATGAACAGGGCTGATAGGAATGGTTAGCATGTATTATGTGCTCACTAAATGCTAGCTATTGTTATGTGGCCCCTTATCTTCAGGAAGCACCTTCCCTCCCTTCTCCACCTGTCTGGGTTGTCCATATCTTGCAAGTGCCGGATAAAAATTTTTCCTCCTTGGGCGCCTGGGTGACTCGGTCAGTTGAGCCTCCGACTCATGGTTTCAGCTCAGGTTATGATTTCAGGGTCTTGGGATCGCACCCATGTTGGGCTCTGTGCTCAGTGGGGATTCTGCTTGAGATTCTCTCTCTCCCTCTCCTTCCGTCTGTTCCACCCCCCACCCCCGGCTCATGCACGCATGCTCTCTCTCTCTCTCTCAAATAAAGAAATAAATCTTCAAAAAATTATTTTCCTCCTTCTTAAAACCTTTTCTGACCATGGCAGCTTGTAGGACTCACCCTCTTTCCCAGTCACCGTATTTGTAGACGGTAGCCCTCACGTACATAATGCCACTTTGTGTATAGTTATGCTACATGTATATTATCAAAGTGCTTTTGAAAGCCACTGGAAAGAAGTGTGAAATGGTTAAATAGCCAAATTTATCAAGAGTTGGAGCCAGGGAAGATGACCAGTCGTCTTCTACATGATGTGTGCTGGGCTCCCCTTAAAGCAGAACCTGAGACAAGAACTTGAGGGCAGGCTGTTTATCTGGGAAGTAATTTCGGGGACCAGGAGTGAGGGAGTGGGGAGAAGAGTGAAGGAGGAAAAGCCAGTCTAAGAGGATTGTGCTGGTCAACTTTATGTGTCAACTTGGCTGGCCTATGGTGCCCAGTTGTTTGGTCAAACAGTAGTCTTGGTGTGGCGTTAAAGGTATTATTATTATTATTTTTTAAGATTTTATTTATTTATTTGACAGAGAAAAACACAGCAAGAGAGGGAACACAAGCAAGGGGAGTGGGAGAGGGAGAAGCAGGCTTCCCACTGAGCAGGGAGCCCGATGTGGGGCTCGATCCCAGACACTTAATGACTGAGCCACCCAGGCACCCCTAAAGGTATTCTTTTTTTTTTTATAAAGATTTTATTTATTTATTTGACAGAGACACAGCGAGAGAGGGAATACAAGCAGGGGGAGTGGGAGAGGGAGAAGCAGGCTTCCCGCCGAGCAGGGAGCCTGATGCGGGACTCGATCCTGGGACTCCAGGATCATGACCTGAGCCGAAAGCAGACGCTTAACCACTGAGCCACCCAGGCGCCCCCCCCAAAGGTATTCTTTACACGTGATTGATGTTCAAATCCGTAGACTTTGAAAAATGCATATTCACCTCCATAATGTGGGTGGGCCTCATCCAGTCAGTTGAAGGCCTTAAGGGCAAAGTCTGAGGTTTCCCAAAGAAGAGGAAACCCTACCTCCAGGTTGCAACACAAAAAACCCGGCTGAGTTTCCAGCCTGTGGATTTCAGACTCAAGACTGCAGCAGCGTCTCTTACGTGCATCTCCAGCCTTCTGGCCTGCTCTGTAGATTCTGGCCTTGTCAGCTCTCACAATTGCATGAGCCAATTCCTTCAAATAAATCTCTCTCACTATAGATAGGGTTCTCCAGCGAACCCTAACATAGGCATGTTATCAAAATCGCTGCTATGGGCAACGGGGGCTTGATTCTGACCCAGACCTTCTGAGGAGCGTTAAGAAAGCATCTCAGAGTTGTCTGCCCGAGAATTTCGCCCAGAACTACTGACATGTATCCTTGGCTTCTTCTCCCCTTGGTTGAGGTGATACCTGGAGGTGTTAACTCGCTGGCGTTTCTGGGCCATCATGGGGGTTGGATGGGCAGCCTCCCGTGTCTGCTGGCATCAAAGAAACCTTGGCTGAAGACGCTTTGGGCTGTCAGCAGAGCGGCAGAACGCCCCCCCGGGACCATCCACCTTGGCTCTCCCCACGAGGTGGCAGAGGTGGCCACCAGCCAGCCCAAACTCCCAGTCTACCAGCGAGGTCAACTCATTGGAAAGAGATGATGGTTCGTTTTATGATACTTTTGGCCAGAGTCCCAGGATTGTCACTAATTATCCACCTTTAGGTCCAATGCCAGCTCTGAAAGATTCCTTTGGCCAGGGAACTGAGATTGTCTGACTGGACAGGCTTCCTTCCATTTGATGTCCCCCCAAACCCAAGGCCTGCAGTTTGGTGAAGACTGGTTCCCCAAGGAGGTGACGAGGAGGCAGAAACCATGTCTGTTAATCTATCCATTTTATAAAAATGAATCTGTAGGAAATAACAAAACTACAATAACCGTTAAATGAAAAAAAAGATTTCCTTTTAATTTGTCTTATATAATCATTCCTTGAGTAAATAACCCGAGTTGACCTATGGTCAAATAAATGGCAGACACGGTATACTCCTGTGGGTTTGCTGGGAGCATTTTGATTCCTAGCCCTTTGCTCTTTGGCAATATTTTGAACATTTCCTCAAAGCCAGATTTTCTAATCTACCACTGGTCGTGTAATCCAGCCTCTGTGAGCCAGGTGTGCAGGAGAATCTTGTCAGTGTTCTGGCATTTCTCACCTTCACTCCATTTCTTCTTCCTGGGTGGTAGTTTGTATCATCCGGGATACCTGTCAGATGGAGGCGGCTACAATTACTGAGTTTGGAAATGCCTTTGCTCTATGGTTTTGTTGGTTTAGAAGATGTCTACTTTAGAGTAGATCTCGAAAAGTTCTCATAAGAAGAAAGAAATGTGTAGCTCTGTGTGGCGCACTGGTATGCTCCAAACCATGTGCTAAATGCTTTCAGCATCATCTCATTTAAACCGCACCCCCTCCCCCATAGATACCATCATGCTCCTTTGAGGAAACTGGCATTTGGAGGAATTAAGTCTACCCAATGTTCACCTGTGTTTTCTCCATCATATTAAAAAAACCCAAGAACCTTGATAACCCCCTTAAGGCTTATATGTGACCTTTTATTTTTTTTATTTTCATTTATTTTTTTTAAAAGATTTTATTTATTTATTTGAAAGAGTGGAGGGAGGGGCAGAAGGAGAAGCCGACTCTCACTGAGCGCAGAGCCTGATGCAGGGCTTGATCCACAACCATGAGATCATGACCTGAGTCGAACTCAGACGCTTAACAGACTAAGCACCCCAGCGCCCCAATATGTGACCTTTTAAAATGAACACTATTATTTATTATTAAGAGAAACAATAAGGAATAAACATTACTTACATATAACAGTCTATGTAGTTAGAATTTCAACCCAGGTCTATGAGACGCCAAACTCACTTTCCTTTTTGTATATATTTTCAAACAATATAAAAGAAAAAAATTGTGAGAAGTTTCACTCCCACCTCATCTTCCAGCCCCCTAGCTCCCCCACTTCTAAGCAGTTACCATCACATTTATCAGTTTCTTTCTAGGGTTTATGCAAATATAAGACAGGTGAATATATACTATTTTCTTCCTTTTTACTAAAAGCTAATATATTTCACATGGTATTATGCATTTTCCTCTTTCCAGGAATTTTTACCTTAACCACATAAATACTTTCCAGAACAATCCACAGTATCCTCATTTCCCCCTCCTTGTGGCTGCACCTTAGCCATTGTATGAAGGAGCCATGGTATTTACCTTGTCCCCTATTGGTGGACATTTAGAACCTTTCTATCTTTTGTGAGTCCAGGCATTGCTTGCACTGGTTACATTGTAACACGTTATTTTGCACAATGCAAGTGTAGCTGTAAGATACATTCCCAGCACTGGGATTGCTGATTACAGCCTAGTGCATTTGCAATTCTGATTGATATTGTCAAACCATCTTCCACAAGGCACACACTGATACACATGTCACCAGCAGGTGGAGAGTGTTTCTCTCTACTCCGCCCTGTCGATGGAACAGTTTGTTGACTTGTGGGTTTTTTTTCGTGTGTGTGCATTTCTCTTACGATGCATGAGATTGGGCATCTTCCCATGTGCTTAAGGGCCATCCTATTTCCCCAGGCCAGTTCTCAGCCATGCCACTAGCCACGGCTGGACCAGGCCTCTTTAGGAGAAGTGGGGTGGTAGGCAGAGCCCTGGACCTGGAGTCAGAGGTTTGGCGTGCTTATCTTAGTTCTGCAAACAGTCTCCACACTGAAAGGACTCAGGTCCTGGCACGGTGGTTCTCAAATCTGTTCCAGCCCATGCAGTCAGGGAGGCTTAGCTCAACAATCTCCAGGACACTCCGAAATTCCTTCTGCAACTCTGTCCTCAAGTGTTTGTATCTTTCTGCTTGAACACTTCTACCCCCTGCCCTCCCGCTTTTTTACAGGATAGTTCTAACTTGGGAATATTCTTCCCCATAGGAAATCAGTATCAGAAGCCCATTTTCAGGGAAATTCCAAACTAGAATCCTATTTTTCCTTCTGGAGACTTCCAGAAAGAGTTTGACCCCTCCCCTGGATGTGTGACCTTGAACCTGCCATTGAGCCTCTCTGGGCCTCAGTTTCCTTTACCTACAGGAGGACAGGTTTGGCCTCCTATTGGCAACTGTTCTTTTGGGCATGTCACCCAGTAAAATAGGCTTAAATCATAAAGGGTACTTATTGGAAAATCCAAAGTAAGCGCTGCCTTCCAGGTTGGTTTGACTCAGTGGCTCAGTGATGTGCTTGAGACTCAGGGTTGGTTGGTTGGTTGGTTTGTTTCAGGCTGTCTGCTTTGTCTTCTACAGAGCTCAGCTTTGAGACACTTCCTCAGAAAAGTGAGGATGCTTCTCTTCCAGAAACTCAGCAAACCTCTGCCTGCACCTCAGTGGGTAACACTGGTCTCGATGGACACTACACCCATCTCTGAATTGGTGACCGAGGCCAGGGAATGGGCTGCCCGATCGGAACTGGAATGGTACCAGCTTCTCCAAAGTAAATGGACTAAGAGACAGGGGTGTGGCTAACCTTGTGAAAATCTGTTTTCTTAAGCAAGAGAAGTGGGTGGGTTCTGGGGAGGCATCCACAGGGCCCCCTTGAGGAGCAGATGAGTTCCCTTTCTGGGGCTAACACTTCCCTTCGTGATTCTGAATGGACAGGGTTCTGATGTGATTCTGATCAAAGGAGAAAATTTTCTTAATGCTTTTGTGCTTCAGCTTGTCTGTTCTTGTGTCCACTGGACTTCCCCTAGTTGCTGAGCTGGACCGGTTATATTTGCTCTGTAAATTCTGGCTGACTATTGCATTTATTAATAAATAATGGACAAATCATTGCTTGTTTAACAAGACAATCTGCCCTCATGATAGGAAAGTTCAATTTCTTGTTGAAAGAAAAGAACTTGCTGTAAAGGCTTATTATTTAGGGTATTGTCCACTTCCTATAGAACATTTCCAGTTTTCAATATACAGCTTCAGGTGAGGGGTTTGTGGTGGTGTCTTTTTTTTTTTTTTAAAGATTTTATTTATTTATTTGACAGAGAGAGACACAGCGAGAGGGATCACAAGCAGGGGGAGTGGGAGAGGGAGAAGCAGGCTTCCCGCAGAGCAGGGAGCCCGATGCAGGGCTCGATCCCAGGACCCCGGGATCATGACCTGAGCCGAAGGCAGACGCTTAACCAATTGAGCCACCCAGGCGCCCCAGTGGTGCCTTTGTTAACTGGCTGGAGTATATGGAAGTAACTTGATCAAAACTTACTTAAGCTCAACAGATGTTGGCGAGGATGCAGAGAAAGGGGAACCCTCTTACACTGTTGGTGGGAATGCAAGCTGGTGCAGCCACTCTGGAAAACAGTATGGAGGTTCCTGAAAACGTCAAAAATAGAGCTACCCTATGACCCAGGAACTGCACTACTAGGTATTTACCCAAAGGATACAAACATAGTGATTCAAAGGGGCACCTGCACCCCAATGTTTATAGCAGCAATGTCCACAATAGCCAAACTATGGAAAGAGCCAGATGTCTATCAACAGATGAATGGATAAAGACGACGTGGTATATGTATGGTATATATAATATTCCACATGGAATATTACTCAGCCATCAAAAAGAATGAAATCTTGCCATTTGCAACAACGTGGATGGAACTAGAGGGTATTATGCTAAGTGAGATATGTCAACCAGAGAAAGACAAATATCAGATGATTTCACTCATATGTGGAATTTAGGAAACAAAACAAATTAATATAGGGGAAGGGAAGGAAAAATAAAATAAGACAAAATCAGAGAGGGAGACAAACCATAAGATACTCTTAACTGTAGGAAACAAACTGAGGGTTGCGGAAGGGAGGTGGGTGGCGGGGTTGGGGTAACTGGGTGATGGGCATTATCGAGGGCATTGGATGGAATGAGCCCTGGGTTTTACAGGCAACTGACAGATCATTAAATTCTACCCCTGAAACTAATAATACATTATATGTTAATTAAATTGATTAAAAAAAAAACTTAAGCTCTCTGAGCTTCAGTCTCCTTATCTGTAGAATAGAATATTCAGTCCTCCACTATGTATAAATTCATCATGATATTGCCAGGATATATGGCACAACTTCTGGCATATAGAATGTGTTCAGTAGGTAAATACCCAATGTTAGTTAAATGACTGTCTCTTTTGCAAAGGTCCTTATGAGGATTAAATGGGATAATATAATAAAGATATACACTATATGCTTAACATGGTGCCTACACATGGCCCAACAGATGGCCGCTCTTACTGCGACTGTGAGCAATAGCAGGAGGGAAGGCTGTGGAACCAGGCTGCGATTCCCAGGGATGGAGTTGATGGGCTTGGCCTTGGTCACTTAAACCACTCTGCCTGGCTCCTCTCTGTTTGTCCTGCCGCTGGGTAGACCGGCCAGTCATTTCTCATCCCCACGTAGGGAATTACTGAGCTTTGAAGTGAACCAGCAGGCAAGGCCGAGTAATTATCCACTGCAGGATATAAAATGATGAGAAATCACAGTGGACTCCTGTCCACCCTCCCTTCTCTAACCATGCCCCCAACTGTCAGAACACACAGGCTCCCCTGGGTTTGGCTCACTTTAAATTCACTTAAAATTGGCTGGGGTTTCCCAAGCAATTGGAGCTGCTTACTCAGTCTGCAACCCATGATCCAGATCTTGCCAGCCAAGACAAAGCTAAACCAAGAGAAAGAAGCTCTTTGCCTCCTTTAGGAAAACAGCCTCTGTGTAGGGGCGAAGGACAAGGGGGGCCCTTCTGCCCTCCCCTTGCCAGGATTCTGGCCTCCTGAAGATCAGAATGAGGAGCTTACAATTTTCTGCAAGCCATGCTAATTGCCTTCCATTTCTTTTTTTCTTCTTTTCTTTGGCTTCTTAAATCAAATCCAACTTGTCACCCAAGTGCTGAGCTCAGGCAGAGCTGGTTTGAAAAGGAGGAAAGAAAAGGCCAGAGTTCCACAAAGCTAATTGCTCTCGGGCGGGCAGGCCTGCTCATTTGTACTCTCTGCGCGGCGCTCACAGGGACTCTGCTGGGAAGCTGTCTGCGGCAGGAACGGCTCCCTGAGGCGACAAGATGGGGGAGCCGGAGGAAAGGAAGGCGGGAAAGAGAAGGGGATCGGGGACAGAAGAGAAAGAGAAAAGTGAAACACTAGTAAGGTGTCTGAGAGTGATCTCATTTAATGTCCGCCACACCTCAGAGAATTCATCTCCTTTCCCCACTTTGGGCAGATCCTCAGCTTTCAACCTCTAGAACGAACGCTAGTCCTGCGTCCAACCCCATGAGAGTTTCCGTGGTCGGGTAGTGTTGGAACCCGGGGCGTATTATATTGTCCTGCTGGGCATCCAGAGTTCCCATCAGGGAATGAAAGACCTCGTAGAAACTGCAGTAAAGAAACTTATTTGTTAGGGCTAAACTAGCAATTCCCAGACTACAGTCTCTTGCTTTTTTTTTATATAATATATACAATATATTTAAAAATAGGCGTTTGTGATATATATATATATCTCACTCTCTGTATGTATATATATATATATATATACGTATATATAAATACACATATATGCATAGACCTGTCTCTGTCTCTCTTACTCTTTATTAAAACTACAAGTTAAAAAAAAAAATAAATAAAACTACAAGTTCACACTTTTGCCTCCCATTCCACTTCAGCCCCAGTGGGTCCATTCTAGTCTTCCCATCCCATATTTGAAACTCTTTTTCTGCCTGTGAGCAAACCCAGTCTCACGTATTTAATCCTAGAATACACACTATATCACTGGAGAATGGCCAGCCTATACCACTGTTGAGGGATTGGGTAACTGGGGGATGGACATTAAGGGGGGCATGTGATGCAATGAGCACTGGGTGTTACATAAGACTGATGAATCACAGGCCTGGACCTCTGAAACCAATAATACATTATATGTTAAGTAATTAAATTTAAATTTTAAAATGTTTAAAAAATGAAACAAAACAAAAAACAAAACCAAAAAACCAAACCCACCACCTGAAGTTCAGTATTTTCTGACAGTTCTTTTTGTGTTTAGCCTGAGGACATTTAGTTAAACTACCGTGTCCAGGAATTACCCCAGGTTTTTTTGTTTTGTTTTGTTTTGTTTTGTTTTTGCCTTTCTTAAATTCAATTATGTGATTCATCTGAAATATAGTTAGGTTCATTTATTTCTGTTTGTATCCCATTTTACTTATTATCCCCCGACTTTGTTGAAGTTTTTCCTTGATTATGTGAAACATAATCCAGTTTTAAGAAGCTACACAAAAGGGGGGCGCCTGGGTGGCTCAGTTGGTTAAGCATCTGACTCTTGATTTCAACTCAAGTCATGATCTCAGGGTTGTGAGATCGAGCCCCGCGTTGAGCTCCAAGCTCAGTGGAGAATCTGCTTGAAATTTTCTTCCCCTGCCCTCCCCCCATCCTTGCGCTCTCTCTCTTTCAAAATGAATAAATAATTAAAAAAAAAACAAACACAAAAGGGGAAATCCTGAGAAGACTCAGTACTATCTCTTCTCTCCAACTTTTCCCATCCTTCCCGGCCCGTCCCCACCCACCCTTGCATGTAACTAATGTCTGCAGTTGCTGATTTATCCTTCCAGTAATCCTTTGTGCTCAAGTTAGCAGATATGTGTGTTTCTTTTTAAATCTCCCCTTCTTTCTTACATGAAAGGCTGCCGGCCATCTCTTACACTTTCCTTCTTTCACTTCACTGTATTTTCTGGAAATCACTCCGTTCTTATTGGACTGTTCTGTTACAGCCGCAGAGCACTCTAGGGTGTATGGGTACTGTGGTTTCAACCAGGCTTCCAGGGTGTGTGTTACGTTGTTTCCAACAGTCAGCTGTTGTGGGTGAGGCTGCAAAGAGCAACTTGTGCTTGTGGATTTCTGGGGTGTTGGAGGTGTATCTTCAGGGCCCACCCCTGGACCTGAGATACTGGGTCAAAAGGTGAATGCATATGTACTTTTTAAAAAAAAATGTAAATTCTTTCAGCCAACATATAGTACACCATTAGTCTCAGATGTAGTGTTCAACAATTTGTCAATTACATGTGTATTTTTGTCAGATGTTGCCCCGATGCCCTCCACGGGGCTGTGAGGGTTTGCCTGCTCACCCCTAGTGTGTGTGAGCTGTTTCCCTGCAGCCTTGTTCGTTTGTAACCTCCAACACCAGAGCAGGGAGAGATGGAACAAAGAGGCAGACCCCTCTGGGTGGTGGGTGGCGGCTTTAATAACCAAAGGGAACTTACTTAGCAGACTTGTGTTGGGTGGTGACAAGATGAGTGGATCCCTGCATGTGCCCTCCAAACCTTAAAAGTTTATAAAGAGGCCCTCACTGTGCTCAGTCATACATACACCATGCAGGTATTTTCAACATCACATCATCATCTCAAGGCTGTGTCCTTGGAGCCTCTGGGCAAGAGAAAGGCAAGCGGAACTCACATCCCAAGGACGGGGAGGGGTGAGGAGCCCCCACCCCCCCACCCGATCACCCAGGTCCAGCTCATGGGTCAACTGGTGGTCACGCCTTCTGGATGACTTCCCCACAAGCCTCATCAAAAATATGTGTCATTATTCTTCTAAATTTTGCCATTCCAACAGGAGCGACAGGATTATCTCATTACAGTTTTAATTTGCATTTCCTTAATCATGAGCGAGGTTGCATGTCTTTTCAAATGTTTACCGGCCATTTCTGCATTTCTTTGTGAATTATCTATTCAAGTTTGCCCATTTTTCTGTTGCGCTTTTGGTCTCTCCCTCTCCCCATTTGCAAGAGTGTGTATTAGGGAAATTAATTCTTTATCTGTGATAAAGTTCGCAAATATTTTCTCCCACTTTGTTGGTTGCATTTTGACTTTGTTTATGGTGTTTCTGTCATGCAAAAGTTAAAAAAAATTTTCTGTGGTCAAATTGATCAATCTTTTCTTTTATTGGATTGAGATTTTTAGTCATAATTAGAAAACATATTTCTACTCCCAGGTTATAATGGAACTCACCCACCTTTTTTTCTAGTTCTTGTGTGGTTTTTTTCTCCTTTCTTTCATTTAGATCTCTGATCTTTTTGGAATTTATTTTTGTGTATGGTGTGAGGTATGGAGCTAATTTTATTTTTTTCCAAATGGCTACCCACCCATTTGTTCCAGCACCATTTATTAAAAAGTCAGTGTTGCCTTTGAGTGTGTTTTTAAAGCACACTGTAGGATAGTCAGTTTGGCTAGATAAAATACTTGGCCAGAGTTTCTGGCTAGAATCTACCCTCCAGAATTATTTTCATCCTGGTTGAAGTTACTCTGACCGCTGGCTGGCTAGCTAAGCACCTGGCGGTCATGCTAAGCTGGCTTTGTGATGACAAGCCTATAGCAGGGCCCCATGGCCAATTTCAGCACCAGAACTCTGCCCTCTGGCCTTGTGGATTGGATCCCATGGTAGCTTTCCAATCCTTTGCTTCTGGTTGTTTCCACGAATTGAAACTTCACCCGCTTCTCCTAGCCCTAGACCGCTGGGACGTATTTTCTTTTTGGTCTCTAAAAGTTCAGGGCATCCTTTTAAACACTAGTTTCAAAGTTTGTTCTGCATTATTCTTGTTCTCAACTTTCATGACCCAGTGAAGTGGAGAAGAGATGAAGGGACCAAGAGAGAGAATATTTGTTTTTGGATTTCTCTTGGAGTGCCTCTCCCCTCTCTGGACTGATGTTAGATTAGAAAAATCAGAAGCTGTCGGGAGCACACTATGAAGGTGTGTACACGAGTTGTGTCTTTCCACAATGTCAGCTTTATTCACTCACAAAGCAAGGTTCACACAATTATAACAGGCTTGGGATTCCAAACTCAGTAACATTTCACCACGCGTTTAACTTGGCTTCATGCACATCACACAAAACAAAGAAAGTCACACATCAGACATTAAGCAACAAGGTCAGGAAGTGAACCAACCAAACACAGAGTCAGTCCGGGAACTTGCCGTTGGTATGTGGACTTGGCCCGGTCTGGGTCAGTCCTCAGTGCTCACTGCATGTTAAGATCGAGTACTGGAGGGTCTCTTTTATGCTCAGAGATCAGTTGGGCAGAACCTTCCACCACAGTTCCCTTTCTTATGCAGTTAAGATGTGGGGAAGTCAGCATCTGGAGAGTCTGACAGTATGCTGCAAAAGTCCTCCCTTCTAAAGGGAGTTTAATCTGTCTTTAGTCCTTCTAGACTTCTGGTTCTAGTGATTATCAGCTCCTGGTTCTTCCAGGTTCGCAGGGCCTTCCTGATTAACAGTCCTTAGGGCTGCCGGCCTGGGTCTGTGCCGGCTTTGGTGATACCTGTTTCCAGCCCACCACCCTTGGCTGCTTACGTCACTGCTTGACATGAGCGACTCCATCTTGCTCTCTACAGAGGCACATTCATTTCCTTATACAGTTAGCACGTATCGAATGCCTACTGTATGCCACTCCCTGGGCTGGCCTGGACATTATGGTGAAGAGGAACAGACCTGGCCTCCTGGTGCACATGGGCTCCTGTGGAGAGCTCAGATGGCAAAAAGCAATAAAGCTAACCTATAAATAGGTAATAAAGCAATGTGTTCAGCGCCTTGGCAGGGGTATGGAATACTATGGAAAGCTTAAGAATAAAGAAATCTGTGGTTGGAGAGTTTGCAAGAAGGAAAGCTTTCAAGATGCCCTTTTCAATAATAATAAAAGTAGATTACCGTGCTATGGTTAGAATGCTATTTCACCTCTATGTCTCATTTGATTCTCAGAGAAAATCCTGTGTGTCAGGGGCATGAGTGTCCTGTGAGTATATGAGTCCAGAGCTTTGACTCCACTGTCTGTTTTCCCTCTCTCTGCATGTGCTTTCTTGTTTATTTCTCCTAGGATTGGAAACAGGATGTTGGCACACGCAGCCTGAGTTCTTTGAGGGTGCGGTTTGCTCTCCCGGACCTGCTTCTGGGTGTTTCGGAACCAACCAGAGATTTGCTTCCTTGTTCCTCCCTGTCTTCACTTCTCTCTCTCTCTCTTCTCAGTTTCCTCCTTCATATTGTGGGGACGGTATTAGCAATGAAATCTCCTTCCGGGGGCTGATGGAGAGCTAAGGGAGAAAATGGATGTGACATAGGTTGGAAATGATAAAATACTCCCCCGATATGGATGATTATGGTAATTATCTCTGCCAGCGTCCGTTCACAAAGAGCAGACAGCAATGGCCAAGGAGAGCCATTTTGTGTGCGAGGTTACTTTGCACCTGCTGCCATGTCAAGCCCTTTATATACAATGTCAAATTTAGTCCGGTAACAACCCAACAAAGGAGGAAACTCCTCTTCATTTTACTTATAAGGAAACTAGACTCAGAAAGGGGAAGTCATGCAACCAAGATCTGAATCCAACATGACTTTAAAATCTACTCTCCAGAAATCTGGGGTAGGTGAGGAATGGGAAGAAAAGCCTTCCACGTTATGCACCCTGCCCCCAAGAACCTCACCTCTTAATTACCTGCCTTTCCCTGCCTTCACCTATCTGTTTTACCCACCCAGCCTCTGCATGGCCCCTCCATTGCCAGCAGGAACACAGAATGGCCCTGAGGTCAGGATGAGGGAATTTGGTTTCTCCCAGGCCTGGGGAACAGCTCAGAGACTGGCCCAGCTGCTATCCTTTTGAGGACAGTGGGCTCATGTGATGCTCCCCCAAGCTACAGAGTGGATGCTGTCACCTCTGAGGGCCTAGGCTGAGGGAGGAAGAGGACAAGGCAGCCTCCTGGAGGAATGACCAGGCACGTTTGGGGCTGGGCTGTCTCAGCCCCAAGGAGGCTGGTGTATCTGCAGTCACTCAGTGCCATGTCCTGACTGTCCTCAGCTGCATCTGAGAGTCCAGGGATTTGGGGAACATTTGGTTGCATCTCAGTTACTTTTGTCTCTCGTTGGCCAGCTTAGGCTGCCTGCTTCTCAGAGCCATGAGTTGGGGGGGCGGGTGCTACTTTCCGGCATGGTTGACCAGGGCTACAGGGGAAGGCAGAGGGAGACCACGGGCTTGGGGTGTCACTCGGAGCTGTTGGGGTATGAGTGACAGAAGTCAAACTGGATCCAGGTTGGTAAAAAGAGAGGGTCATTTGAGAGTTAAGGGGGCTGAGGATGGTGTGGTAGAAAAAGTTCTGTGAGATCAAGGCTTTTCTAAGGCAAGAACCCTTATACTCTCCATCCTTCCCTGATGCTCCCTCTACCCATCTTAGTGAGGTTCTTTAAAGGTGCACATAATCAAAGTGCCCATGATCAAGTCTCCAGGGTGGTGTGAAAAAAAGGCTAGTCAGAGGAGCTTTTCTTTGACTTTGCAACTGGTAAACTCCCATTTAAAGAACTTTGCCCAAGCTGGTCCACTGGGTATGATCATTCATTTGGTGGGGATGGGATGGGGAGTCAGAGAAGAAAGGTGGAAGAGAAAGACTTCAAATCCACTCTCTGGGCATGAGAGGGACTGAGAATCCTTCCCACCTCATCTGGAAGAGAACATGAGAGGAGCAAGGGCTAGAAATAAGGGGCCAGCTGGCCAGGAAAAGTCACCACTTAATCCCTCAGGAAGAAAGACCATAGGAATCCAGCTGGCACAATAATCCATCTCAATGACTATCTCTCTCTTCTGGAACCACTACCTAAAGAGAGTCAGTGTATTTGAGCACACTGGTGGGAGGAAGGTTTACTTGTGTTGCCTCAGACTTTCCTAAAGATGCTTTTTAGCTTTCTTTGTCAGGAAACTTTATTTGTTCCGAATGACATCCCGTCCAGAAGCTCAATGTATTAGTGACCCATTGCTGTGTAACAAATTGCCCCCAAACTTAGCCCTTTGTATCTTAAGATAACATTTCATACCTCACAGTGTCTATGGGGCAAGAATCTGGGAGCTGCATGCTGGGTGTCTCTGGATCAAAGTGTCTCATGAGGTTGGGGCTGTAGTCATCTCAAGAATTACTCACACTCTTGGCCTTCTCTTTAGACCATGTTTTCATGGAAATGCCCTGGATTTGGTCTTTGCTTAAAAGCCATTTCTTAATTTTAGTGTCGTTTGCTACCTATAGAGGCTGAGAAAACTCCAAACCATCATCTACTTTTGCATAACTTAAAACAAACATTATCTCACGGTTTCTGCGTGTCTGAAATCCAGGAGTGGCTTAGTTGGATGTTTCTGGCTCAGAGTCTTTCATGAAATTGTAGTCAAGCTGTCAGCCAGGCCTGAGGTCTCAGTTTAAGACAACTAGGGTGACTTACAAGCTCCTTTATGAGGTGGTTGGCCAGTCTCCTTCCCTCAGGTTGTTGGACTGAGGGCCTCAATGTGTCACCATGTCATGTAGTCTTCTTCACAGAGTGTTCACAACATGGCGGCCTCTTTATTCTAATGTAAGTGATCAGAGAGAGTGAAAGAGAGTGAGAGGGTTGCTAATGGAAGCCATAGTCGTTTTATAGTCTAATATTGGAAGTGACATTACATCATTTCTGTCATATTCCATTACTTAGAAGTGAATCACTACAAGTAGTCACTAAATCACACTCAGGGGGAGGGGTACAGGAAGACCTGAATTTCAGGAGGTGGTTCTTAATGGAAGCCCTCTTAGAGGCCTGCTTACTTACTTGTGAGGAAACATTTGCAGGCACACATATTTATTCAACAACTATTATATGCCAGTCACTCTTCTAGGTGCTTGGATGTGCTAAGGAGAAAAACAAAGTTGCCTTCTCTCAATGAGTATCCAGAGGGAAAAGCTCCTGCAAAGTTTTGGAGGGATGTGAGAACATGGGGCCTTTGAGGAACCACTAGAAGTTCAGAAGGATGGGGATCAAGCTGGATATGAAGTTGAGGAGGTGATCAGGGTCTAGATCACAAAGGGCTTCCCTTGCTATGCAGAGCATTTGGATTAACACCCGAAGCAATGGGGAGTCCTTAGTGGATTTTAAGTGGTGGAGTCATGTTAGGTGTGGTAGGCCAGACTGGATACAAGGGAGACCAATCAGGAAGCAGGACAGCAGTTCAGGCAGGAGATGATGGTGCCCATCTGGTGTATGGATAAAATGCCATGTATCTAACTGTACAAGGGAGTATCATTCAGCAAAGAAAGGAATGACACTGGGAGCACACTAAAACATGGATGAACATTGAAAACATGCTAGCTGAAAGAAGCCAGTCACAAAAGATCACATGTAGTATGTTTGCATTTATAGGAAATGTCCAGAATGGGAAAAGCATCCATAGAGACAGAACATAGATTAATAGTTGCCTAGGTCTGGGGAAGGTAGGGGTTGGGGGATGATGGCTAAAAGTATTAAGTTTCCTCTTGGGGAGATGAAAAAAATATTTTTTCTTTTCTTTTTTTTGTTTTTAAAGATTTATTTATTTATTTGAGAGAAAGAGATAGAAAACATGAGTGTGGTGAGAGGCAGAGGGAGAGAGAGAATCCTGAAGCAGACTCCCCGCTGAGCTTGGAGCCTGACATGGGGCTTGGTGCCAGGACCCTGAGATCGTGACCTGATCCAAAAATCAAGAGTTGGCTGCTCAACCAACTGCACCACCCAGGTACCCCTGAAATAGTTCCTTGTCAATCATGTTCCCCATTTACTGACCTCCTGCTATGTGCTAGGTAATTTATGTGCATAATCTTTTAGAATTTTCGTAACCCTTTGAGGTCAGTTATTGTTAAGCCCACTTGACACATGGAGATCAGTGGCTCTGGGCTCTGGGAGGTGGTGTGAAGAGACCACAGCCACACAGCCAGGTAGTGGCAGAGCTGGAATGTCACCCCAACTCATTGAGGCGGCAGGGTTCCTGCTCTTTTCAGTGCCCTGGGCTGCCTTTGCTAGGGGCATGTGAGTAAATACTCTGGTCATTAATTTTGTTTCTTACACTCTTGGTTCCTTGACATGGGGGGAGAAGACTGTTCTTCTGGATCCTGTTCTGTATTCAGTGATCTTTTTGTCACCATATATCCAATGAATAATCTTTTTTTTTTTTTAAGATTTTATATTTTATTTTTAAGTCATCTCTACACCCGACGTGGGGCTCGAACTCACAGCCCTGAGATCAAGAGTTGCAGGCTCTACTGACTGAGCCAGCCAGGTGGCCCTCCAACGCCTTAATCCAGCAGGAGTGGGGCCAACCTACCTGCTCCCTGGCCCAGCTTTCTCATCCTCTGTTTCCATGAGCAGAGTGGGTGGTGCTTCCCGGCCAGAACCTGGTCTTTAGCTTTGATCCTTGCCTTCTCTCTCCCACATCTGGGTCCCTGGGTCTGTCTAGCCTTTTTTCTTCAGATCTCTTGATCCAATTCCATTCATTTTCTCAGTCCCCAGTGACGTTGCTCTTATCTGGCCAGCACAGTCTCGTGGCTGAATGATGGCAAGAGCCCCCAGCGGCTCTGCCTGCCCCAGTCCTGATCCCTTATGGGCTTCTCCATACTGCCCTCAGAGACATCTGTCTAAGATGAAAATCTGATCATGTCATGTTCCTGACCAAGTGCCTTCAGTGGCTCCCCCTTGCTCCCAGGGTGGAGTCCAAAATCCTTAGGCCCTGCATGATCTGGCCCTGTTTCTTCTCATTTCTCACTGCTCTACTTGCCAAACCCTGTGCTCTAGGAACTTCTTTCTTTTTCTTGAAGGTACCACATTCTCTCTTGCCTCTGGGCCTTCTTCCCATGTGCTTTCTTCCTTGCTAAGAATACCCTTCTCAGACATTTGTCTGCCTTTTTCAGCCAAACTTAGCTCTTGACTTAGGCGTTGCTCATTCTGGGAAGTTCTCCCTCCCACACCCTCCAGGGCTGTGTCAGGTGTATCTCCATGTGCTTCCTTTATCTTATGAATTATCATCCTATACTCTAATTCATCGTTTGTCTGTTTCTCCCAGCAGATCGCAAACTATGGCAAAGATGGGGTACTTGTCTTACTCATTGCGCTATCTACCAACGCCTAATACAATAGATGCTCATTTACTACTGGAACGGATAGATGAAAGTTGTGGCCAGCACAGACAGCCGGTCCTGTAATTCAACTAGGATATCAACATTACTAGAAGGTAGAATTTCTTCATAGCGGTTTGCTTCTCCTCATGACCTGACTTTATTGGAGGATCCTGATAACAATGTTATTTACTGATATTAAACATTACAACATACTATTGCTCTTTTAAATTTATACTTTGAGAATGATGCCACTGGGAGAAGAAGCCTGATCTTTAGAGTGAGACAGAACTGGTTTTCAGTCCCGGCAGCTTCCCTTCTTGGTTGGACTGATGATCCTCTTTGAGCCTCCAATTCTTCAGTGGGAAATGGGAATAATAATGCCCATTCACAGGTTTGATGTGAGGAGAGAATGCAATCGTGCATTAAAAGGACTTGGTAGAGGGCCTGGCACAAAATAAGCACGTTCAAAGTGCTAGCCATTATTAGTGGTCCAGTAAGGATAATAAAAGCTACCTGCTTTGCCATTAGATGCTTGACAGATGGAAGCTGTATTGTTATTGCTATCATAATAAAGGAATGCTTGTGGTTTTCTTATAGTGGCTCTGAGATGGATTGGCAGGAAGCTGCTCTCTGGGGAGGTAGGGGAGTAGAAGCCATTGCTGGGAAGTTTCTTTCCCTGGTTTTCCGGCAGTAGACATACGATGACCAATTCTGGCTGGACTATGCCAAGGAGAGTGTCGAGAGGGAGTCCTTCAAAGGTCGGGACCTTCTCCTGGCAACTCTTTTCTTTGGGCAAAGCTCAGCGCAGCACTTTGGAGAGGCCCTTGTCCAGGAGCTTGGGACCTTTTCTCCTACAAACCTGCAGGGATGAAAAGACAGCCCAGGGCAGCATTTGGAATTGCAGGGCTGGGGTGAGGGTGTTGAAAAGAGAGCTTTGTACTTGGAAAAGACCACGTCTGTGAAACTGTGTGAGACCTTGTAGACACACCTTGGTAACAAGCACTAGAATAGCCAGGAGGCTCGACTGCTAGTCTGATGGCATTTCAGCTCTGGCCTGAGACTTCTGGGGGCTGCTTTATCTGCAGTGTGCTCCTTGGGCTGGCCCCTCCCTCCTTCCAAAGCCTGGCCTTTGGGGGTGTGGGTGTTGCTGTTCCTCTTCCCAGTTAAGAACCAGGAGGTAAGCTGGGTTGCAGAAGCCCAGGGAATTTGGCTATTTGGAGCAGCAAGCCTGTTGCCATCTTGGCTTCTGACTTTTGTTTTCTGACTGCGGGCACTAGCATCTTCCATGTGCCCCAGGCCTGTGATTCTTGGCTACCTGCCATGGCTACCTACCCCAGAGGGTGTGCTGAGATTTTTGAAGCTTAGAGTGGGAGAAGAGGGTGGGTTTGGGGACCTGGGCAGAGCTGAGCTGGAACTTGGCCTCTGCATCTTGTATCTATCTTGTAACCTTGGTCAGGTTACTGCTGGCACTTCTCTGAGCCAATGCTTCCTCATCACCCAAATGGGGTCATAACTTCATAGAATGTAATTTTTGATGTTTGGCTTTAGTTGTACCATATTATCATTTGTCCTCTTTTGCTTTTGTTCTTCTATTTTCTATTTCCTGCCCTCTTTTGAATTATTTGTGTATTTTTCAGTCTTCCATTTCAATTTATCTATGGAGTTTTTTACTTTATCTGCAACGGGCAGAATTATGTTGCCCCAAATTCATATGTCGAAGCCCTAAGCCCCAGTGGGGTGGTACCTGGAGGTGGGGCCTTCGGGAGGTCATTAGGGTTGGATGAGGTCATGAGGGTGGAGCCCCCATGATGGGTTTCATGCCCTTAGGAGGGGAGACGCGAGAGAGCTGGCTTCCTCTCTCTCTCTCTCTCTCTCCAACTGCACACACTGAGGAGAGGCCACCTGAGGACATAGCAAGGAGGCGACTGTCTACAACCCACAGAGAGAGCTCTTGCCAGACGTCCACCCTGCTAGCACTCTCATCTCCAACTTTCAGCCTCCAGAACTGTGAGAAATAAATTCTGGTTGTTTAAGCCACCCAGTCTATGGTATTTTGTTATGGGAGCCTGAACAGATGAAGACAATAATACCTCTTGTGTGTTTTTTCTCAGTGGCTATTCAAAAGATTATAATATACATACTTAACTTTTCATGGTCTACTTAGAATTTTATATTCTACCATTTCTAGTGTAATATAGACATCTACCCATCTTGTAGGCCCTCTACCCTTCTCTCCTCTATGTTGTGCTTGTCATATGTGTTCCATGTACACACACTGAAAATCCCATCAAACAATGCTATCATTTTTGCTTTTAGCTATCATACATATTTTAAAGAACTTAAGAGGAGAAAAACAGTCATGTAAGCAATGTGTCATTTTTCTCTGTTTTCAAGACTTTTCTTTGTTTTGGAGGTTTGATTATGATGTGTCTGGGCATGTAACTCATGCGTTTGAAAGCATTTTTTGACATAAGGGGAATAGCAGAATGACTCTATGCATTGTGACTGCAAGTTAGACAAAGTCACATAAAATTTAAAAACTCAATTGGATACAATATCAAGTCACTTCTGGGAATTGTATGGTACCAAGAACATAGCAGAATGAAAATTACTACCAGATCTTCAAGTTTTAAAATTACATTTCCTAGGCTATCATTGTCTTAGTCTAGGCTGCTGTAACAAAGAACCACAGACTAGGTAGCTTTTAAACAACAGAAATTTATGTCTCACAGTTCTGGAGGCTGGAAGTCCGAGATCAGGGCACCAGCATCGTTGGATGAGGGCTCTCTTCCAGGTCGCAGACTTCTCGTTGTGTCCTCATAGGGTGGGAAGGGGGAAGGGAGCTTCCTTGGACTCTTTAAAGGCATTAATCTCACTCATCAGGGTCCACCCTCATGACCTAAACACCTCCCAAATGCCCCACCTCCTTATTCCATCACACTGGGCATTAGGATTCCAACATATGAATTTGGGGCACATACACATTCAGACCAAAGCAATCACTGATTTCTAAAATCTAGGGCTAGAGGGAGAAAGACATGTACTTGTTGGGGAGCTTATCAACTAGGATGAGAGCTTCAGACTTTTGTCAGTAAAAGAATTTGGTAATGACCTCCCCCACAAAGAATGTGGGCTAACCAATTACTCTCCTCTTGAAGTCATGGAAGAAGTGATATCAACCTTCATAAATAGGGCTGCAAAGAAAAAATCCAGGCAGCCTTCTCCATTTCCACATCTCTGTTAGTGGATGAAGCCAACTGCAACAAAAAAGCCAGCCTTAAGTGGCCTGAGGCCCTTCCAATTGTCATGATAAATATGAGGGCGGCAGTTCAAAGGCCTGTGGGGCTACAGACCAGAGGCAACCATCAGGGGACAGTCTGTGATGGCTCCAACCCCTGGAGGACATACCACCGTCTTCATCCAAGACACATTTTCTATTCCAATTCCTTCTCGTCCTAAGTGTGAGCTGCCAGGACACTGGACTCCATGCCAACCCAGGCACTCCGGCCGGGAGACTGTGTACATGAAGGAATTCTGGATCCAGAACTCCCTCACAAGGGGATAGATTGTGTCCTGTGAAATTCTGTTTAGCACTCTTGCAAGTTGGGTCTCTGCTACAAACTCAGAGACCAAAGGACAACAAGCCACAACTGACCCAAACCATTGCCAAAAGAAGGTGAGCCTCCCTCCTCAAGAAATTCCTGATATTAAAACTTGATACCTGCAAGTTTTCACCACACTAGGCAGCTTTAAGCTAAAGGAAAAGGGGGTTATCCTGTGATGTCTACAGCTAATGGTGAATTTCATAATCAAGCTTTGAAGAATTGTCTCCAGATCCAGGATCAGTGACTTCTTGAGACTGCTGGTGTGAACTGGAAGATCACTGAGCTCATTCAAATATGGTATTCCCAACAGTCTTTATTCATGGGTGGATTATACATCCACAGAGTAGGGAGCAATGAAGCTCATAATCAAGGGACCTATGTGTCACAAACTCTAAAAGTAAAAAGCTCAACAATCAAAAATCTCAATAGTTCCTTTGCTGTACATTGGTTGCTACACATCAAACATTAGTTTGATGTAGTCCCACTTGTTTATTTTTGCTTTTGTTGCTTTTGCTTTTGGTGTCAGTCAAAAAACCATCACCGAGACCAGTATCAAAAAGCTTAACTACCTGTGTTTATTTCTAGGAGTTTCATGGTTTCACGTCTTTTGTTCAAGTCTATAATCAATTTGAGTTAAATCCTCCCTATGGCATAAGATAGTGATCCAGTTTCATTCTTTTGCATGTGGCTGTCTAGTTTTCTCAATACCTCTTGTTGAAGAGACTTTCCCCATTGTATATTCTTGGCTCCTTTGTCATAAATTAATTGACCACATATGTGTAGTTTTTTTTCCCCGAGGCTCTTTATTCTATTCTATTGATCTATGTGTCTATGTTTCTGCCAATACCATACTGTTGTGATAGTTTTCTAGTGTTATATAACAAATTACCACCAACTTAGTAGCTTCAAACAAGACACATTTATTATCTCATAGTTTCTGTGGGTCAGGAGTCTGGGCATGTTTTGTGTATAAATAGGAACCCAGGGGGTGCCTGGGTGGCTCAGTCGATTAAGTGTCTGCCTTCAGCTTAGGTCATGATCCCAGGGTCCTGGGATTGAGCCCCACATTGGGCTCCTTGCCCATTAGGGAGCCTGCTTCTCCCTCTGCCTGCCCCTTCCTCTGCTTGTGCTCTTGCTCTCTCAAGAAAATAAATAAAATCTTAAAAAAAAATAAAAATAAATGGGAAACCAGAGACAGTCTGCTCAGGACTTTACAAGGCTGCAACGTGGTTGGCAGATGGGCTGTGTTCTCATCTGGGGGCCCGGGTGGGGAAGGATTTGCTTCCAAGATCATTTAGGTTGTTGGCAGAATTCAGATGATGGCCTCAGCGTTTTGATGGCTGTTGGCCAGATGCCACCCTCAGGTACCAGAGGCTTCCTGCAGTTCCCTGCTATGTGGACCTCCAGATTAGTGGTTTACAACATGGCAGTTTGTTTCTTCAAGACCAGGAGGAATGCCTCTCTCCAGTTACAAAGTCTTATATAACAAAATATAACCACAAGAATGACATCCAGTCATCTTTGCCATAATCAGGGTGGTGACATCTCATTACCTTTGCTCTATTCTAAGCAAATCACAATTTCTACCAGAACTGGAGGGGGACGGGATTGTATAAGGGCATGATCCATTGGGGTGTTCCTTAAGGTGAGTTTGCTACCCTGGGTTGTGACACAGATGACCCATATTTGCCCTGACTCTGCCATTTACTGGATGCATGTCTTTCAGTGGTCATTTCATTTCTCTTCATATGTAGTTTCATCTCTAAATTGGAGCTAATAATTTGCTCCCTGCTCCTGTCACAGTTTCTAGGAAGATTAAATGACATAATGCATGTGCAGAAGCTACAAAACTGAAATTATAATGTACTAGGGAACACAAACTGATTACACAAATGAAGCCTTTATTAGAACTAGTTATCTTCCTTGGAATTGAATAAATGTTGGGTTACATAAATTTCTGATCTACCTGTTGTCAGGGGCTTAAATATACTTGGATAACAAAAGACAGTGTTTAATTTTATAGAGACACTTATAGCTTAATCAATTATGCTAATGGAAAATGTATATGCAAAAATCTTGACAACTAAGGGACTCTGGAGGGTACTTTTCAGAATTATTTAAAGCATCATACATATAGATTATACAACTTTTGCATAATATCCTGCTAACCAGAGATATCTGCCAAATAAATGCAGGGCTGAAGTCATGCAATGAATAATGAGTCAAGAGTAAACTTCTGAATCTGGTACTACCAGAGCCACAGAGTGGCTCTGTGACTTTGGGAAATGAATTTATTGCACTGTGAGCCTCAGTTCCCTCATTTGTAAAAACGAGGAGGGTGATCTCCAAAATTTCTCAGGTGCCTTATAGCTTGAAGAGTCTAAGAACCAAACTGTCAATGCCATTTCCTGATTCAACATATTTATGGTTTGGGGTTATAATAAGCAGATCTAACTATCATGTATCACTGTTGTGAGGGTCCATCTGTTTACATAGTAACTTGATTTGGAAGTTGAGTGTATATGGTGGGTGCTCTGGGGTACTGCCCCATCTCCCTTTAGGACCAATATACATTCATTCCTCCAGCGGCTGCCAATGTTGTCTGCTCAGGGCACACAGCTGAGTTCCTCCTCAAATGTTGCTCTTGGCTGAATAGAACTGCCTGGCTCAAGGCCATGCAACCTTTTCTGGGAGCAACTCACACACAATGACTGGTCAAGGCAAGAATCATAAAGTGGGAATATAAAGGCTCAGCACCCTTGCCTACACTTGGGGTAGCTCTAATGGTACATCCCGGTTCAAGAGCTCCCTGTGGGGTTGGTTGAGAATGCTTTTGGAATGATACTGCACTTCAACCTCTTTCTCCTACTCTGCCAGTGGTCACCACCTTCTCATGGGTGTTAATCCTTAGGGTCCTTCCCAATCAACCACCCATCTTAGACCTCTTTCCCAGAGAGCCTAACCTAAGAGTTATCTGTTAGCATCCAGCTTCAAGTAATGGGAAACCAAATAAAATGTAGGTTAAACAACAGAGCTCTAGGGATAGTTAATTCAGTGGCTCGAGAAGCCACTTGAGATTTTATCTCATCATTTTGCCACTACTAGGAAATTAAAAATGGATAGCCAGGGAATTTAAAAATATATAGACCAACGGACCATTGATGAACTTAAAACACTGTTTTTTCCTCATGACAAAGTATCTTTTTATTAAAAAAAAAAACTTAAAATTTCCAGATAATTGCTAATTATGTTCAATAAGCCAAAGCAGACACAAGCAACAATTGTTGGATGCCTATTGATATGAAACACATTTTTACTTTACCAAATTTAGTCCTTACAATCATCCCATGAAGTGAATGTTATTATTCTCACCTTACAGATGAAGAAACTGAGGCTCAGAAATGTGAGTGATATGTCTACGGTCATATGCTACTAAATGGTCAACCTTTGACCTCTTGACTCCTAAGCAAGTATTGAATTCTTTTCATTGTAGCAGCTCAGTTTCTGCCAATGTCACCCCAGACACCTGTAAGGAAAGTTCTTTAACTGGAAGCAACAGAATCTGACTTTGGCAAATATAAGCAAAAATGGAATTTGTTGGAAGTATATGAACTAGATTTTGGTACAGAAAAAAAAACCCTTCTACGGATATTTTAATCAGAAAGGAACACAATGTAGAGAATTAGGAGCTAAAAAAATTGTCAGAAGGGCTGAGGGAGAAGATTCTTGGCTGAAATTCCAGGAATAACTGCTGAACAATACAAACCAACCCAAGGGGAGTTATTCCCTTTGAGGCTACTGTGGAAGCTAAGCTAGGATCGAGAGCCCACTGCCACCCCAATCCAGCCACTGCTGCACTGTTGCTGAATATAAAAGGGGCTAGAGAATTGTTATGGAGTGCTGCTGTAGAGAGAAAACTCACATCTCCACACTCCTGCTGATCAGAAGAAACAGCCCGGAGAGGGAAGGACAATTTGATTCCTGAAACTCACTGGGTGCATCTCATTAGTGGAACAAAGTTGCATACAGAACCCTAGCTGCAAGGGAGTCCAGCATACGTAGTTATAGCTTTCCAATCTCCCCAATCAGAAGGAGGGTGGATGGAGACTAAGTGCAACATTTAGCTCACAAAAATATGGGGTAGATTACAAAATTAAAGAAAAAATCAGAGAAAACAGGTCTCGGAAAGGATAAGAACTATGGAAGTTCCAGGGAGTTTGGCAACGGGAACTAATGGAGAGATAGATTTGTTGGGGTTCAATCTACCAGTTCCTTCCACTTTTAGCCAGAGATTGGTCATCAAGTCATACCAAAATAAAGGGGTATTTTGGGGTGGGAGAATGGGTGAAATAGGTGAAGGAGATTAAGAGTACACTTAATGTGATGGGCATTGAATAATGCATAGAATTGTTGAATCACTATATTGCATACCTGAAACTAATATAACAAACACTGTACATTAATTACACTGGAATTAAAAAATAAACATTATGCATAAATAAAGATATAATTATTCAGAAAGTAAAGTATTTGGGGGCATCAGCAATGTAGGTAGCATACTGGAAGGCAGTGAATGGGAATGTTATCATTAATATAAAAGTGGCCTAAGGTACTAGCTCTACCATCAGGAGCAATATTGCTGGGTTGTATCATTCAAAACTGTAACTAAAAGCAAATGTCACAGTATGTCTTTGGTACATAATATTGGTTTTTCATGAGCAATTGCAAGAGTTTGGGATGATTGGCTTCCATGTGGTTGGTTGTTTACAGGTTGTTTTCTTTATGACAATCCTAAGATTCTTCCAGCCATTAAAAAGCATTACTTCATTAATATTTGTGCCACCTCCCTCTGAGTCCAGCAGGAGGTGTGCCCCATGATCTCCAGCGTACAGTTAGACTCATAATAACGTGGTTGCCATCTCCCTTCTTCCCTCCTATTTATACCAGCAACAGGACTTGATACTAAGACTCTTAGCAAAGCAACATCCCATGGCCCTTCTCTTGCTGCTACATAGGGCAAAGGAACGTAGTATTCATAATGGCCAAATCCTGTCTGAACAAAACTCTTTAAACAGAGGCCACAGATAATTGATTTTTCTCAGATTTATGGTGAAAGCCAAATACGTAAAAGTTGAGAATTAAGGGGAGAAGACAGATTTCTTTACAATACATATAAGGAAAAGGGATTTTATCCCATGTGCGCATGTTAATAAATTGCATTTATTATTATACAATATATATAGATAAGTAAAAATAAAATAAATGATTATTTTTTGGTTAGTCTAGTGAATGGAACTGGTTTTATTTTTTCGTATCTTCTTTCTTTCTTTTTTTTAAATTTTTTTTATTGTTATGTTAATCCCCATACATTACATCATTAGTTTTAGATATAGTGTTCCATGATTCATTGTTTGTGCATAACACCCAGTGCTCCATGCAGAACGTGCCCTCCTCAATACCCATCACCAGGCTAACCCATCCTCCTACCCCCCTCCCCTCTAGAACCCTCAGTTTGTTTTTCAGAGTCCATCGCCTCTCATGGTTCTTCTCCGCCTCCGATTTCCCCCCCTTCATTCTTCCCCTCCTGCTACATTCTTCTTCTTCTTTTTTTCTTTCTTAACATATATTGCATTATTTGTTTCAGAGGTACAGATCTGAGATTCAACAGTCTTGCACAATTCACAGCGCTTACCAGAGCACATACCCTCGTATCTTCTTTCAATCTTATCTTTCATCACAGTTAGTTTTTAGATTGTGCGATCCTAGTATTGATCAGTGATGCTCCATCTGGTTTGTGCAGAAACACCAATGCAGCTTTAGAAATACAGATTCCAACCATAGGACCAGCCATAGAGATTCAGATTCAGCAGGTACAGGATGGGGCCTGGAAAAGAGTATGTTTAAACATTTCACGGGTGATTCTAATATACATTTACATTTGAGAACTATTGGGATCAATAAAAATATGAAAGCATACTTTTCCTGTCCCTATGTAATAGTCATTTTTTATAATTGTAATGGCTGAATCAAGTAAATGTATTTTCTTCATCATTTTCCTACTGTTAAAGGTTTCAATGTGTACTATTTTCCCAATGATATATAGCACCATAATGAACACTTTATAAAGCTTTTTTCTTTCTTCCAAATCATTTCCTTAGAAGGAAAATAATAATGTTGTTGAGTACTTTAAAAATTCTCCAAAATAGAAGGTTAGTACCAACTGGGTATATATTATCTTCATTTCAAGGAGCTTGATTGAGTCGTGTTTTTGAAGAAAGATTATTGAATGCATTTTTCCCCCCTTCCTACTCCAAAGTTGAATATTATGACTTTCTTGTCTCTCTGGCTTATACCCACTCCAGCATATATTTGAAGAAGTGTGTACTGGAAGCAAAATGTTGTAGCGGAAAGTATGGGATTTGGAGGCAAAATCCACAGGCTTCAGTTCCAACTTCAAATAACAACGGGCAGTTTATTCATGAGGCTTGAGTTGTCCTCATCTATAAAATAAAAGTGATAATACTTCTACTTTCTTCATGGCGTATCCTGAGGATCAAATGTCATAATGCTTTGTAGATTGTTATACAAATACAAATTGCTTCGACCCAGTAGACTAAAGTTTCCCCAAGTATGTGCCCCAGGCAGGGTACAGAGTAATTCCCTAGGGACCAAAGAAGAAATTAGAATTGCTATTTATATTTTCACATCCAGAGAATGAGAGTTGCAAAAGTAGAGTGGTCATTTGTTAACTTCTGGCATCCTGGGACATTTTGCTATTAATATATGCCCAGGTAAATGGCTTTATGGAATATATTAAATTAAAATGAGAATATTTCCAATATTTCATAATGTGATGGTGACCCTGAGGTTCACTGGTCATCTTGTGACAAACCATGAACAAACAAAGGTAAAGAAGAATTGTGCATTTTTCCTTCATGAAAAGCAAATGTGCTGTATTGACTGATGTTCCTGTGATAAAGTGCCTGTCGGTGGCATGCTACTCACCCACTGCTAAAAACCAAAAATGAAGCATGTTCAATCTATCCCTTGATTACAAAGGTGAAATTTAATAATAATTGAGAAAATAACTCCCCTTTCCAAAAGAACTCATGCTTTTGTGGGGGGCACATTTTGAAAATGGGTGTTTAGAGATATTGCCACCAATACAAGATTTTTTGTCACAGGATATCAAGTGTGACACCTATTTTTTAAAAAACTCCTTATCTGTGTGCTTAAGCTTGGAACCAATATTTTTAAATCTGTTTTAAAATCTTCAAAATAAAGAGGTTCAGTGGATTTTAAATCCACCTCACTACCCGCAGCAAATAGAAAAACATAGAACATCTTCTGGTTAGTTTGCAAGAACCGCTGATTGAGATCAGGGAAGATGGACTTTTACTGGTCAAATTTATCAAAATTCCTTGCAAAATTGCAGGCAGAGTTGAAAATGAGTATCATAATACAGCCAACATTGCAGTCCTTTAATTGGAAGGATGAATCTTAAGGAGATACCTTGGTTAGTCATGAGGATCATTAAAACAAAGTATTAAAATTGAACTTAAAATCAGCCCTTAAATCCCTGATACAAAATAAAACCAACATTTTAAAAATAAGAAAGCATATTCAATCACATCACTCTAACTAGAAATATATTATTATTATTATTGATAATTTTATTTTGGTCAGATTGAGGGCTTTGCATCTTTAATAAGAATTAAACATTACTGATTTATAACTTATATACTTGTATATAATGTATAAATAAAAACTCATGTATTAAAAATACATGCTCGAATGTATTCTTTTTCCTAATGGAAGTACACACACAAGAAAATTTAGAACTTGCTACCCTTCAACTAAGAGCTCCTCAAATATTATTCATCATTCTATCACCAGTGTTTGACAAACAGGGTATGTCATTGAAATAATTAATAAAAAAGAGTGGAAGATAGGAATCATTGATATACAGATGGCTACTGGATCGGTAGATGGACATTAGTTGGAAGGACATATTGATTGATAGATGTCACTGTAGTGCTAATTATTAGGAAGTGGTTCAAAAGCAAAGCAAGTCTTGACACCTCTGCCTAGGAGCTTACTATCTAGTTGGGGAGATAAGCACATATATAGAAAATAGTTCACCAGAATCAAGAGGCACTTGGTGATTAAATGCTCAGATAAGTAGAACTGGCATAAATGTTATGTGCTGTTTCATTTAGTGAACCTAGAGCAAGCAGAGCTGGGTTGGAGGCTTTTCCCTCTCACTCTTCAGCTCTGCATACCAAAGACGTATAAACCCACTGAGCATTAGAGGCATTAATCAACCCCCTAGCTTGGGAAAGGAAATTTCTTGCTTAAAGAATGTTTTCTAGTTGCTGCTTTAATCAGTTCAGTGTTTTGGGGGAGAGATTTTCCCCTCTAAAAACTATAATTACAACTTCCATAACCTCAAATCTGGGAATGCCTGCAGGTGATCCCTAGCCTTTCTTCTTGAGACATCGTCACCAAAGGGAGAGAAGAGGCAAAAACAAAACAAAACAAAACAAAACAAAACTCTCTAATTTAATTATTGAACACCTACCTCGCATCCTCATAAATTTACCAATCCAGGGAACTGGAAGGGAACATGGACATTCATTTGGAGATTCCCTAGTTTGCCAATGCCATCTTTCATGTGGCAAGGACATGCTTAATGCTGAGGAGATTATGATGAATAAGCAAGCAATTAGGGTATAAAATGACTTTTAAAAAAGTGAGAAAAGGATTTAACATTTTTGTGTCAGGCATTGTTTAGGCTTGTTCGTCATGCAGCATGCATTCATTGGTACCCATTGTATGCTAGGTATAGTCCTAAGTGTTGATACAGAGATAATCATAAATCACAAAAATCAAGAAGGTAAGTGAAACAAATGGATCTATTTGCCCGTCCATTCAGAAATCCTTTAAATGACAGAAAATAAATTTTTTAGAAAGAATAAATTTGACCTAATAACAGACCAGGTACCAATAATCAATGATTCCACTTAAAACAGCTAGAAAATCTGGACAGAATATTCTTAAAAATCTTAAAGGCACCAGATTGCTGACAAGATAGCAAAAAACTCACCATGCCACTACCCGGTAAAGGATAGCAGCCCAGGGAGATGATCTCAGTATCTGGGGCTACTTTTTCCTCTAGGGAAGTGTGTCAGTTTTGGAGACAGAGGTTAAAAAGTTTTAGGGCTATAGCACTTTGTCTCTCAAGGAAAATGAGGAAGGGATCCCAGTGAATATCTTTAACTTTGGGTGGGCACTGAATGGAGTATGGATGAATCAGAATTAGGCCCTCTCAGAGATTAAGGACTTAACTTTGAAAAGTTTCCATTTCTCAGGTTGGATTTAGGTGATCCTGGAGGACTAGTGTCTCAAAGTTCCTGGAAACGGCAAACAGGTTCTCTCTGGAGGATGATAGACTCATCTTAGGCCTCACTTTCATTTAATAAATATTTTTATAAGAACCATGTCTAGAACACAACAAAACCCAAAAAGACATGCAAGGAGATAAGACATACAAGGAGACAAGACATGAATGAAAACCAACAAAAGCAAGAGAAAGAACAACTCCACAGTTGACTTTTAAATTGCCACACTTATCATACTCGGGAGGCTAAGAAACATAGTTAAGAATACCAACAGAAAGCAGAAAACTATATGGAAACCAAATGAAAATTCTAAAATTGGAAAATTCAACAAATAAAATTAAGAACTCTGTGGAAGGAGTTAAGCAGTACATTTGACAACTAAAGAGAGAAATCATAAACTAGAAGATTGCTCAGAAGAAAATATTCAGAATGAAATGAGAGGAAGGAAGGATGAAAAAAATTGGAAGAGACATAAATGAAACTTTGTGAGAACTAACTGATACAAAATTGGAACCCAAGTTCAAACAAAGAACAGGGTATGATATTTGAAGAGACAATGATGGATATTTCAAATTTATGAAAGACATCAGACCATAAAGTCAAGAAGCCCTACAAACCTAAACAGGAAAGGTATCAAGGAAAATACACTCAGATACCTTACAGCAATATTGCTCAAAATCAAGTAAGGGATGAAATCTTAAAGGCAGCTGGACCAAAAGACCCTGTAACCTTCAAAAGAGCAAAAATAAGACTGATGGCCGACTTATCAACAGAAACAATAAAGCTAGAGACAAAGTATTGAGAGCTTATAAGTGCTGAAAAAATGTCAATCTGCCAACCAAGACTACTATACCCATTGAAAATATCTTGTAATAATGAAGGCAAAATAAAGACATTTTCAGAAAAACTGAGAGAGTCTATCACTCACACTAAAAGAAATGTGAAAAAGTATTTTTCAGATAAAAGGAAAATTACTCCTTCTATGCATAATTAAAATGATGTATACACACATATTTAAAATACACAATAACAATGTAGATAAGAATAAGAACTTTGCACTGTCCAGGAAGTGCATAATATTTGACTTGGATAAATCAAGGATGCATATTGGATTCACTGGAATAACTGCTGAAATACCTATAAAAGTGAATATAACTTCCATGCTAATAGATGGGGATATGAAGGATATGAGATAATAAAACATTTTTAGTAATCCTAATGAAGGCAAGAAAGAAAAAAAGAGAATATAACAGATAAATGAATAGAAAGTACTAAGATGGTAAGTTAAAGCCCGAATATATGGGTAATCACACTAAATGTCAATAGAATATATATTCCTTTAAAACACATAGATTGTCAGAATGGATTTAAAAAAAAAAAATCTCAAGCATATGATCGTTAAAAGAGTCATATCTAAAACATAAGGCTGTCTATAGAGCAATTATAACAAAAGAATGAAAACTGAAAAGAAAGGTGGTATCATCATATTTATATCAGACTGAACAGCTTCAAGGCCAAGAATTGCAAGCTGTAAAAAAAAGACATTTTGTAATAAAAATAGGTTCAACTTTCCAGGAAGATACAACAGTTCCAAATTTGTATATACTTACTAACATTGTCTCAAATACATATAAAGTTAAATTTGATGAGACTACAAGGAAAAACACACAAATTTGCTGCCAGAGTGAGAGATTTCAGCATATTTCTCAGTAACTCATAGAAGCAGGGAAATCTGTAATATTTTTTTATATGGAGAACATAAAGACAATTCAGTCTTTTTTCCAGTATGGTTGATTGAAATTTGCTTTATTATTGATGATATTTCAGGGAAGTTCCTTCCAACTTCATAATTCACTACTGGCAATGTCAAAGTTGGGAAGAGCTCAATCAAATTTTTTTTGTATGTGAGCTATAAAATTAGGAAGGATTTTCCACAAAGTCCTTTTGCACCTGTTTTTTTGTTAAATCTTCCATGTTTTTGATGCCAGGCACCATATCTCGATGACTGGCATCAAAATTATGGGATATTGGAAAGACTATCCCATCTTAAAGATGGATGTATCTCTCAATAAACAGTTTCTGTGTTCTGGACATTATTTGTCTCATGATTCTTGGTAGGTTGGCAGAGTGAGCAGTAAGAGTATTTCCGAAAGTCATTCCTCTTTGGCGCAGCTAATAGTAATGTAATCACCCATGGAAGTGACTGCAACCACATAAATATATCCCACTAAGCTCACACTGAATGAATCCACATCTTAACTAAGTTGAATTCCCCAAATGACGCAACTACTCCCACATCAATCAACATGAGGGGAAGCACGAACGAGAGGAGGAGAGACAGTGGTTTTAACCAATTATGGATAAAACATTGTACTTGGTGTATGACTGTATGAATCCTTGGAGAGGCCCCCGCAAGTGAGGAGCCCCAAAGGTTACGCTTGATTAACTTCGTAGCAATTCTGCCCTTGCCTGGTACATACCAGGAGCTCAGTAAATATTTGTTGACTGAGTGAATAAAACCTATATGACTCTGATTCTTACCCAGCTGGAACAGATGCTAGCCATTTACAACAGGTACAGCCATCCTGGTGAATACCAGCTGATTCCTGGCACAGTCCTTCACCCCAATGACTCTTTCAGTGGGATCTCACTGTAGAGTTGCTTTGGCCCAAGAAATGACCTCTGAGGACAGGTTTATCCCTCATATATAATTAAACAGTCTGGATTCAACTTGGGACTGCATCATAGAGCGTGACTCTTGAGTTTGTGAAGAAGTCTAGTGGATCCAAATTTAGCCCCTCCGAAATTGCCATCTTGGCCCTAAACATAGTATAAAATTTGGGCCAGTTAAATAAGCATTGCCCAGATTTAACAATTTAAAGCCATATCCTCACCAGTGTGCAAGGAACACAGAAAACTCAGCTACCTTGTAATTAAAATCTTTTTTGTATTCTGTTCCACTGAAATCTACTGGTCTATCTCGTACTTTGAATGGCTCTTTCGCCTGGGCATGATTTTGAACAACATGCATTGGTTATTTGGAGAATATTGGCTCACTGAGTTATACAGATCTCCCAATTGTTGACGTTGTTCATGATACAATATAAAAAAATTATTTTTGCTCTTCTCAATCAACATGCTTCTCTGGAGAATGTCAACCACTCTCAAGTGGGTTTTCCACTTCATTCACTGCCCTTATCTTAGGTCTCTTAGGTCCTGAAAGAAGCGATGCTGAATCCCATTTCAGGGACTTGGTACATAGGGATGTACCAAGGCCATTTGTCCCATCTTTCTCACCTGACTAATTTTTACCCAGCTCAGTTCAAAGCCACACTTTGGGCAACAAAGGCCTTCCCTGCTATACCAGAGTAGATCAGATCCCTTATTCATGCCTTCAGGCTGTGTACTTCTGAATGTGCTAGCATTTATCACAAAGCATTCAATCATTTTTTGTATAAGAAGTTGTTTAACATTGAACTCTCTAGACTCTGCTTAGTTATCTGTTTCCTGATGGAAACTCAATCAGAGCAAGGACCACAACTGCCTGGTTAACCGCCAATCTCTGTGCCTGGAACAGAGAAAGAACTTAATAGCTGTTGGAAGAATGAGTGAATGAGACTGTGTCCAATGGCTTACTCTGTGTCCAACCCAGACCCGTGTAACTGGACACCTCCTCATGGGTATCCCACCAACCTCTGCACATTCCTCTTCCCTCCACTCCACTGAACCCAAGATACAGACCCTCTCATGTGTTCTCTTGCTATAGCTTTTCAAACCATCCCCCTTCTCCACTCCTACCCCTTCTATTCTCTGCACAGCAGAGAGAATGATGGTGTATAAAGACACATCAGATTGTGTTCACAGCCCTTGCACTCTGGGTTACAAACCCCTAACTGGTCCCGTACCAATTGCACTTTATTGAAATATGATTTACATACAGTAAAATGCACAAATCTTTAGCTTATAGCTCAATGACTTACAACTTACTATATATATATATTCACGTGTCTACAAGTCATATTAAGATATAGAACATTTCTATCACCATAGAAAATTTCCTCATGCCGCTTTCTGGTTAATCTACTCCTTGCCCCCTGGCCTCCACCTTAACTAATATTTTGGTTTCTATCACTATTCTTCCCTGTTCTTCCACTTCATTAAATGGAAACACGTCATATATACTCTTTAGTGTCTTCCTTCTTTTGCTCAACATAATGTTTTTGAGATTAATCTTGTTGTTGCATACATCCAGCGCCCTTTAAAAAAAATTGATGTGGGGCACCTGGGTGGCTCTGTCGGTTGAGTGTCCAACTCCTGATTTGGGCTCAGGTCATGATCTCAGGGTTGTGAGATTGAGCCCCGTGTTGGGCTCCACACTCAGCAGGGAGTCTGCTTGAGAGTCTCTCCCTCTGCCCCTCTCCCACCCCGCTCTCTCTCTCTCTCTAAAAATAAATAAATAAATCTTTAAAATAAATAAATAAATAAATTGATGCATTGTGAAACCCCTCTTCCTTGTTGCAGACTGCCAACTTCCTGTTGTAGCCTCACATTGTAGGGAACAGAGAGAGGAAGCAAGCTTTCTCCTGACTCTTATAAAGGCACTAATTCCATCACGAGGCCCCCACCGTCATGACCTCATCTAACTCTAATCACCTCCCAAAGGCCCCATCTCCTAATTCCATCACATTGGGGGGGTAGGGTTTCAACATATGAATTTTGGGGGGACACAAACATTCAGTCCATAACATGGACTATGAACAGTCCTGTACAAATCTTTTTGTGGACAAATGCACTCACGTATACATACTCTTGGGTTGCTGTGTCACAGGGTAGGTGTATGTTTAAGTTCTTTGCAAACTGCCAAACACTCTTCCTAAGTGGTCTCTCAATTTATACTCCCACGAGTATGAGGATTTCCACCTTTACTCACATGCTCTCCAACATGGTCTTGTTAGTCTTTTTAATTTCAGGTGTTTGGTGGGTATTCTTTGGTTATGGTTTTCAATTTCCATTTCTTTAGCAACAATGAAATTAAGTATCTTTTCAGATGCTTACTGGCTACTAAACTGTCTTCTTTCATGAAGTGCCTGTTCAAGTCTTTTGCCCAATTTAAAAACTGGGACATCTGTCTCTTACTATCATAATTTATAACAATTCTTTACAGATTCTGGATATAAGCTCTTCATAAGATACTTTTATTATGAATATTTTCTCCTGGTCTTTATCTTGCCTTATTATTTTCTTACCAATGTCTTTAGATGAACGGTTTTAATTTTGGTAAAGTCCTACTTACCAAGTTTTCATGGTTATTTCCTTTTATTGCTGAAGATGTCTTTGTTTACATCAAGTTTAAGAAGACATTGTTCTCATGTTTTCATGAAGGAGCTTCATGGTTTAGTTTTCACATATAAGTCTCTGATTCATCTTGAATTAATGTTTGTTTATAGTGTGAGACAGAGATCAAGGCTCATTGATTGCACACATATACTCAGTTGTTCCAGTGCCATTTATTGAAAAGACTTTCCTTTCTCTCTTGGTTTGTACTGGTACCTTTGTCAAAGAACCAGTCATCAGATATATGTTGACCTATTTCTGGACTTTATTCATTTCCATGGATTTGTCTACTCATAATGAAACATTGTCTTAATTCCTGCAGCTTTATACTATAGCTTGAAATATGTTAATGTGAGTCCTCCAACTCTGTTCTTAAGATTATCTTAGCTGTTCTAGGTTCTTTCCCTTTCCATCTACATTTTAGAATAAGCTTCTTAATTGTTTACTTTTTGAGATTTTGGTTGGAAGGTCATTGAATCTATAGATCACTTTGGGGAGAATTTACATCTTAACAAAAGTAAATATTTTAGTACATTAATACAATATATCATTCTTTTTTATCTCTTTTTTTGTCTTTAATTAATCTCAGCAATGTTTTGTAGTTTTCAGTTTGTAGGGGTCATCGCATCTGTTAATTTTTTCCTAGATATTTGTAATTTTTTTTTCAGTTTATCAGTGCTTATTGTTATAGCCAGTGCAATAGTCTTTTGTGATCTTCTACATCCTAAACATAAGCAGAACCCAGTATAGTATGGTTTTAATATCCATATTATACTTCAATTTAGGTGCATTTTATAATTTAAAGAATCCTTTATTTTTGGATATTTAGGTTATCTAACCTTCATTTGTAAGTGAAACTGAACTGAGCATTTAAATGAAATATACTGAGCCAGATACTGTTCTTAGCACTTTGTATTAGTTTATTTAATCCTCAGAAAAGCCATTTTGTTAATCTCTGATTCTTTCCATAGGATAAATCGCTAGATGTGGAATTGCTAGAGCACAGGGTATATGTGCTTGCTAAGCTCTGGCAGAGCAGTGGGAACTTCATGCCAGGTCATTCTGATGCAGTAAGGCTAACAGTTTGAACTGTCTGCATCTTGGTTTCCAGTATTTCAGCTTAAAAACCCAGCACATAGGAAACACTACAATACATCTTCATCTAATGAGTGAAGGAATGGAGGGATGTTTCAGTGAGCCATGGAAGCAAGAGGTCAGCTCAACTGGTGTGAATTTTCCTGGATCTGAGCCAGCTCTGTCCTTGCCCACCTGTATTCATAAACTTCAAGCAAAAAACCCAAACATCATGAAAACCCACATTCGTTAACTGCTCATGCCTTGTGGTTCATTAACGTTCATTATTAGGGACTCATTAACTTTCATCATTAGAGAAATGGGTTAGGACGTCATTACACACATCATGCCAGTGTCTCCTCCAATCCATCTCCGATTTCGTACTCCCATCCATACTGGTTTCAAATCCCTGGATCACACTTCATCTTTCCTCCAGTAGCCAGGCATGTCGCCTGTGTCCACGGTGCCAGCATGCAGCAGAAGGCATATTCGTCTTCCAAAAATCTCCTGGCTTTTGACTTCATCACGTCACCCTGATGAGCCCAGGAAGGACCTGGCTATTGAGAGTGTCCCAGAACTCATGACTAGAATCACTGGACAGACCACAGAGGTGGGGGGACAAGGTAATAGGAGTCAGTTTTCCAAGGGTCTTTCAAGTTTCTGCACATCTTGTGGGCAGAGGCACTGAGGACTTTTGTTGCCAATTATCTTTCCAAGGATGTTTGTATAACAAATAGCTTTGGAATGTAGAGATAGTGTCTCCTTCTCGGGCAGAGGGCAGGTCTGTTTGTTGTCCAGTAATGTCTCTCTCCAGGGCAAATTTGGGCAGATTTGCCGATAGCTCCTTTAAAAGACTAGAGTTTCTTAAACTTGGGATTACTGTCATGTAACACAACCCCCTGGGTGCGCAGGAGTTACCTGGCCCTCATTGCATTGCCCTGTGGGAAGTGGGGTTCAGGGCATCAGCACCGAGGATGATACTCTGTCTACGGCTACTGCTGTGAGTTACAAGCTGTCCTTTGTATCCGACCAGAAATTTCTCATTTTCTGCCAGCATCCATGAATTGTAGTAGGTTAACCTGTCAGATTTCAGGTAGGGTAAAATTCCAGATCCTTCACAGTTCTTACTGCAAGATGGGAATCCAGAGCTGAGAGCTGGACTGAATGCAGAGTTGCTATTGCAAGTCAAAACTATGAAACAACACATGGAGCTAAGTAACATCCTGCTGTTTTCGTGACCCATTCAGGCACTGGGAGAAGCCTCAGCCTCAAACTGGGGACTATTGCTGAGTCCTTGTCTGGGAGGCAAAGAAAGAATGAGAAGAAACTAGGGGCTGTCGGACAGAAGTCAAGACTCAGTCAATCCTTGTGGTAGTCAACAACCTTCATTAAAATCAAAACAGTATGGTGGGAGAGAAAGTGGTGATAGAGCATCACGGACAAATTCTGGCACTATTCTTTCATTCATTCAAGTCTTCATTGCCTTCTCATTATGTGAAGGTCCATAAGGGCCTGCTGTGCTCCCTCCTCCAGCGTTGTGATGAGCCTCAGATGAGGTGACGTATGAGAAAGCTCTAAAGCAAGAGGGGTGGGGAAAGGAAAAATGTTATTCTCATACACTGCCTGGTACTTTGTTAATTGAAATAATTAAATCTAGTGTTAGGTTGAAAGTAATAATAACCACCATTTGCGGGACACTTACTGTTCTGAGCGCTTTCTAGTCATTATGTCATTTAATTTTCACAATAAGCCCATAAGAAAGGTAATATTATCCTCAGGGTAGGAATGAGGGAAATGAGCACATGGGCTCAGGCTAGAAAGAAAAGACATAGTTCAGTAACTAGGAAGTGAGACAGTACCATGGAGGGACTGTGCCCTATTCCTACATCCTTACTTTTAGGAGTCACTTTTCCAACTCCCCTTCCTGACTCCTTTTAAGATGCAGTGAGAGAGGAGAGAAGCCAGCCATTGCCCAGCCACTCTCGAGGGGACCCTCGCTGGCTCTGTGCTAGAAGGTCCCCACCTTGGCAGCCCTGCTCAGGAACTCTGAGCTTCCCTCATCTCATCTTCTGAGCATCCCCCCCCCCCCAAGGGACTGCATGTCCATAGCTGAATATTCAGAAAGTGCAGGAAGGAACTCCAGGGTGGTTGGGAGGTGAGAGAAGTTTGGTCAAGCAAGGACAGGAGCTTGGTTAAAAGTAGGTATGAAAAAGTCATACAGCAGAGAAGAGATTCAGAGGCCAGGCTAGTGTCAGTATAAGAGGCAAACATCTACTCCAAAACTCCTCCTCTGAGAATGGAGTAAAAGAAAGTAGGGGATGGGCAGTGAGGAAAGGAAGCTCTTCCTTTTCCCATGGCTTCCTGGAAGAGAAGAAGAGAACCTGGTGGGTGGGTCACCAGGGGTAATGTCCTGTTGTCACTAGAACCAATTTGGAGCATGGCATTCAGCTGTGGACAACATGGGGGACAGAGATAAATTGGAGCAAGATCAGATGAAGGGTCTCCCAACTCTGTCACATGAGGAACTGTTGACAGATCTGAGAAGAGGAGACAGAGAGGATATGATCATTAGAAGAGCTGTGTTGGGTGAGAAGGGTGAGAAGATCAGTTTTGTGTGTCTTCAAGGGGAAGAAGATATAGAGAGGGAAATTGAGGTCAATATCCAGGATTATTCTCCTAGGGCACTCCTGGAATCATCTTCAGGAGTGGGGTCCCATTCCTGATGACATTCAAAGAATGTAGGACTGTTGGCATCAGCCAGAGAGATAGTTTGGTATGAGATACAAGTTCAAATCCAGGCTCTAACCCTTTCAAACTGTGTGATTTTGGATTAATATCTTGAGTTTTCTGAGCCTCTATTTCCTTGTATTTGAAGGGAGATAACACTTGTCTTGCAATATGTATGTTTTAAAGGACTAGTGATTATGTAAGACAATTATCAGATTCTCAGATGGTCTCTATAAATGTTGGTTATAATTAACCCTCATGATGCAAAAAGGATCTTAGGGTGAGGGAGGGAAGCTGGCGACCAGGTAATCTTGAATGTCTTGTCCATTATTCCAAGGAAATGAATTGAATTTCTAACGTGATCCTGGACAGTTTGCACTGCTATTCCATGCCAAATCATTTTCATCTAATACATGATTATTTTCTACATATTTATGTCCCTTGTCATTCCGCTTGGCTAAGAAAGGAAAAAGACAGATATGCCAGAGGGACGAGAAAATCTAAATAAACGATTATGACCATGAGGTGATGGTTCTAAGGGTGACAGGTGCTGTGAAAACACTGATCCAAAGAGGCATCTTGGACCCGGCCATGCGTCCAGTTGGCAGAGACAGTCTCCTCCCCCACAGCAGTGTCCTGGTGCCAGTTGGCTGCTGCACTGGTGATAGAGAAGGCTCCTATTTGGCTCTGTTTCAGACAAGTTGAATGAACATCATTAGGGAAATGTAAAAGGGGTGATGGGCGACTTGGATGAAGTCATAGAAAGAGAGCTGATCAAATTTGCATTGGACTCAAAGCTGGGAGGGAGCGCTCAGATGCTGGGTGACATAATCAGGATTTTAAAAGATCCTGGCAGGCTGCAATGGTGAACCGAAATTAACTGGGTCAAATGCAATAGGAAAAAATCAAGGTCCTGCATCTAGATTATAAAGTGAATCAAGTTTTGCAAACATAATGACAAGGACAGAATCTAAGATGGCAATGACGGAAGAATTGGCTCTAACGAACTATAAAACAGATGCATGCCCAAAACACTATAAACAAGATAAAAAGGCAAACAGTAAACTGGGAAAAATAATGGTGGCATAGACGATAGGAGACTGGGCGGATGGGCTTAAGAAGTCTTTCAAATCAATATAGGAAAGAAAAATGCTCCATTAGAAAAATGAAGCCCGAATGTACACAAGCAGTTCAGAAACTGAGAAGTCAAGATTGTCAAACAGCATGTGAAGAAATGTTTACCCACCATATTTAAAAAATGCAAATAAAACAAAAGTGGGCACACAATGACATAAATGAGTAACGACAATCAATGTCAGCAGAACTCAGGAGAAGCACGCAGGCTCAGCCACTGCAGGGAAGCATAGATCAGCACAGCCTTAATAGAGGCCAGTGTGGTAGTATGTATTAAAAGCCTTAGAAATATCCAGACACCTTGGCCTAGAATTCCACCTTTAGGAATCTGTCCCAAGGAAAAAACTCAGGGAAGAATACAAAGATGCCGTCTACAAGGGTATTCATGGCAGCAGGATTTAGAATAGCAGCAGGTTCCCAACAACCTAATGCTCAGTAATGGGGGTCTCATCAACTAGGGTAATCGAAGCAATGAAATGCCATGGGACCATTAAGAGTCGCTGATGTGAAAAATCTTCACAGGGCTTTCTAGGGGCAGACGTGGAGATGTGCCACTCAGATCCAAGTCCAAGGAAGGGCTTGCTACCAGGTCCATTTGCTCCTTCGGAGTTTGTGTCCACTGCAGAGAGCAGGCTTGGCCAATGGCGCATCCTTTTTGGCTGGTCCGTGTCCAGGGACTCTTTGAAGGAGAGGTATAAAAGCCTGGCCATTTTTACCTAATGCAGAACATTCTGGTGCACCATTTATGCTCCTGAACTCCCCAGGAGGTTGGCCAGGTTGTATCAAGGCTGCTGGGAGACAGTTCCCCATGAATGTTTTCATATTTTCTGCATGGTCTGGGATTTTTGAGCCAAGAGCACTGGGGAACTTGGTTAAAAGCTGACTTTTAACCAAGAATTGCTCACATGCCTTGGAACTTAGAGATAGTGTATTGTTCCAAAGTGATTTAGAGACTTATGCTCCGAAAGCCACGGGCTCACATTCTCGGGTAAAAAGCCTGGAGATGCCTTGCGTTCTGCAGAAACATATAGTTCTATTCCAGAGGAAAGGTCTTTCTTTTCCCAGAGGAGAGAATGGGCAGATGTGCTAGTCCCTTCATATAAGCTCTGAGTGTCATAATTTTGGAGTTGCAATCAATGGTAGCCATTCTGATGAATGCACGGGGTAATGACCGGCTCTCGTGACATGGTCCTGAGGGGGGAGAGATTGGAGAGCAGGAACTGGTGCTAATATGTTCTGTGAGTGAAAAACAGTCTGTTCTCTCAACCAGAGATTTCATGTTTCCTGTCAGGATCCCTCCCCCCACAACGTACCCACGTATGTATGTATGTATGTGTGTATCATTGGGTATCATGTATTTATGTATATAAACTTCACACCTGCAGTAAAGCTTAACCGCTGTGCCCAATCCCACCCCCACCACAGGTGTTGACCCCTAATAAACATCCCGTGGGGCCCCCCAAACCGTCTCAGAGTTTACTCGCCAGGACCCAAGCTGCAGTGCTGCCACGTTGAAAAGAAGTCTATGGAACGCGGAGAGACATGATTAGAATCTCTGCACTTGGTACGAGGCTGCATTGGCAAAGAGAAATGACAAAACCACAAAGTATTAGCGATGGTTCTCTCTTGGTGGTGTAAACATGAATAATTGTTCTTCTTTTTTCTTTGTGCTCTTCTGTGCTTTCCCAGTTGCCTGCACCCGAGTGTGCATTACTTTTAATTGCAGGGCCTGCGGACCGCGGCCATCAGCCGTATTTAGCAGGAAGCGAAGGTGGGGACAGGGTAGGAGAGCTAACGTTTGCAGATTGCTGACTGCGTGCCTGGCACCGTTTTAAGCACTTCACATTTCATTTCTCCTTACATCCTCCCTGCAGGCTTAGAAGGGAGGTATTATTGTCTCTTGCTTGTGCACGGAGGAAAGCAAGACCGGGAAGGATGGATGAGGCCCGCAGGGCGTGAACCCAGGCTCAGTCCTCACGCCAGTGCCGCTCCGCCTCTCCAGGTGGGGGTCCCCCGCCTGACCCGCAGGCACGAATCAGGCCCAGGCTCGTGACCCCTGGTGAGTCAGGCTTCCGTGACTCCTCTCTGTCCAGACTGCAGGCTCCTGGTTTCACCTGCAGGCCCCATGTGACCTGCCCCCGGCCTCCATGAGCCACCCGCCACATGTCCTTCTCTGGGCTCCTCTCTCTTGGCCCCAACGTCATTTTCCATCTTTGGGGCCTCTGCCCTCGCTGGGGCCTCCACCCCTTCATGTCCAGCTTCCCGGTCCCCTTGCTGAAGCCTGCCCCAGCCGCGCTCAGAGCTCCCCTTGCCCCGGCTCTCCTCTCCCGCCGTGATCACCCCACTCTCAGTTTTCATTGAGGTGGCTCTTGGCCTCAGTGTAGACCCCTTGCTGTCGGTCTGCTGGGGATGGGCTCCCACAGTCGTGCCCCTCAAATCTAGCACCTCCTTTCCTGGTCGGGTTCCCCTGGGCGCGGAGAAAGGAAGCGCCCAGGCTTCTCCTTCTCTGTCTTCCCTCTGTGTCTCCTTTACTTCTCACCAGAGCTTTGTACCTCTGGCCACCATAGTGTGTGCAGGTTTCCCCACAACCAGCGATTCTTCCAGACACCGGCTGGGTGTCCTACAATTCAACCTAATTCTAACACTCCCCCCGCCACCCCAGACAGCGTCAGATCTCGCGGGTGAGGGGCTCCATCCCACGAGACTGCCCCTTCCCTCCACTTCAGGTGCCAGCTTGTCACCAGGGCTTCTGACCCACCGGCTGAGGATCTGAGGTTCCTGTGACCCCCTCCTTGGGATCAGTTAACTAGCTAGGTCAGTGCTCATGTTTTCCAGTTTATTAAAGGACATGATAAAGGATACAAGTGAGCAGCCAGATGAAGAGAGACACAGGAGGTCTAGGAGGGTCCCAAGCACAGGAACTTCTGTCCCCATGGAGTTGGGGTGCATCACCCTGCTGGTGTAGATGTGTTCACCAATCCAAAAGCCCTTTGAACCTTAAATTTGGGAATTTGGGAATCTAATGGGGGCTTCCACATGTAGGTGTGATCAATTATTAACTCTGTTTCCAGACTCCTCCCCTCTCTAGAGGATGGGGGGATGGGGCTGAAAACTCCAAACTTGTGATCATGACTTGGCCTTTCTTGTGACCAGCCTCCATGAGTGGCCTTCAGGAGCTCACTCAGAGTCACCTCAATAGAACAAAAAATGCTCCCGGTGTTCTTATCACTTAGGAAATTACAAGGGTCTCTGTGCCAGTTAATGCGCATAGAGACCAATATATAGTTTCTGTTATCTTGCAGCAAGTTCTTTAACTTGTGTGCCTCGGTTTCCATATCTGTAAGCGGCTTGTTTAGAATCCTGCCTGGCGTACACAGGAAGCCCCATCTGCCTGTGAAGTTCATGACAGCAAGGACTCCATCTCACCACCATGCATCAAGCTCCTAACATAGTACCTGGTACTCACAGGTGCTCAGCAAGTATTTTTTAAATGAAGAAGGAACGCAGAGGTTTGACTCTTCTAACTGCTTACGGAGCTCGAACCCTTCATACTTCCATCTGTCCGGCCATGGCTGTGTTGAGGGAACACCTTCTCTTGTTCTAAGCTTTGTATCTTGACAGAGGAGGGCTGATGTAGTGAATCTGGGCCAGGCCTTGTCTTCCTGGACCGTTGAGGGTCTCAGCGGTGCTCTTTATGGAGCGTAGGGCTCACATATGAACTCAGCTCTGGCTCACAGTCAGCGTCTAAGTGCATTTCCCCCCCATTAGACTCAAACCTTTGAAGTGAGCTGGATTTGGAAAACCCTTGTGTAGGGTTTAGGGCCTCATAAACCAAGTAGGACCACCCACTCTCCATTCTCTTGCCAAAGTCAATACCTAACACTAAAAGAGCTTTAGAAACTTTGGTTTTATTTCCCGTCTTCATTTTTCATGGATGACACAATCTTTCAGCTAAAGATACGCCTGGCACTGTAATTATTCTCTTACCATCTCCTCTTTCGAACAATGATCTGCCTGAGTTCAGAAACTGCTCCTTGTTCATAGTGCCTGGCACAAATGGGGCACTCAGTCAACCCTAAAGGCTTGACGATGAATGAATCCATGAATGAACATCATAGACCGACGTTCACTAAGGGCAGGGCTGTGTTTTCTCATCCTTGAATCCTCAGCAGCCCTAGCACAACAGCTACTCAAGGAGTGCATACAGTCAACTATTTATCAGCCATTCCTGGCAGGAAAACGTGAGTGAATGAATGAATGAGTGAATGAATGAATTGCTTTGCTGGTCTGATTATCTTAGTTTGTAAAGCAGCAAACACCACACTCAATCCTAGGGTTTCCCTGGAGCCCAGCTTCCCCCAGAAAAAAACTGGGGCACTGGCAGGGTATGAGTGGTATGCACTGAGCTGGAAGATTAAGCAGAAGAAACTATAAGACACAGAGATTTAAAAGAAGCTGGGAAGGTCTGGTGTTTGCAGAGAATAAAAACAAAAAACAAAAAAACCCAAAACCCACAACCAGAAGAATCAAGAAAGAATCAGGCAAATCAGTAGAGTGGCCTTGTTCACCAAGACCCTGGTCAGGGTCAAGACAAAGGAAAGGATGTCAAGAATCTCCAGAGTGGGAGTTGTCAGGGTGAATCCAAGACAATGTCTGCTTGGCCATAGCAGCTGGTTTTGGACATGCTCTCCAGCTGTGGCTGCCATCAGTTCACAGGAGGACCACATCCCCTTTAAAGTGGCAGTGTCCCCATTCCGCTATGTGACACATCCTTCTCCAAAGTCCTAACTGTCTCACCAGGAGTTCCAAGTTTCAAGGTATTTAGACCGTGAGCATAGGAAGGTCCTTGCTTTGGTTATCGGCTCACAGGTGAAAGGTATGGAAGCCCCAGGCTCCAGAAACACTTTGCTTTTATCCTCACCCAGGCTGATATTCACAATGGAATGCACCAGGACAACCTTACCAATGGCTGAAATATTGAAGTCCATGCTAACTGGTCAAGAGCCACTGCCCTCCACCACCAGTGGCCCTCCCATGCCCGCCCCCTCCCTGCCATCCAGCAGCCCAGCCCTCTCCTGAGACCCTCGGGGATGATGCCTGACATGGCAGGGGTCTTCAGGACTTCTCCAGTAAGCTTCTGTTCCGTTGGTTGATGGCCATCGGACTAACTGTTCAATATTTTGAATATGCTCTTACCTCCATCACAGTGATTGCCTTATTTTACTGGTTATTATTTGTTTCTGTCTTTTCCTCACTCCAAATCCTTTTTCTAAACTGCAACCGGGTAATCTCTCTAAAATGTGAATCCTATTCCTTTGCTTCAAATACTTCAAAAGTTCGGCACTGGCCTCATTAAAACATCCAGACTCCTTAACCTGTCTTGTAAGGCTCTCCATGACCCAGACCTACTTCCCCAGTCTCACCTGAGACCACCACCCTTCCCACCTGCTATTCCAGCCACACCGAACTTACTCCAGTTCTTCAAAGGGCTAGTCTCTCCTTTCCAGGACATCCCAGCTCCACCTGCTCCCTCCCTGACCAACTCCGTTCCATTCTGGAAATCTCAACAAGACTAACCTGGTGAGTCCCAGGCTGTAGGATTCCCCCTACCAGAGCACTAATCATACTTAATTTTGATACACATATTACGTTCATCCTCAAACCTGTATGTTCCTTAAGGACAGAGCCATACTTGTTGGGTCCACCAAGGCATTTCCACCGTCTTCCATAGTGCCAAAAATACAATATGGGTGAAATGAATATTTCCCAAATAGATGTCACTAAGAGGTGAGACTCTTGGGATCCTAGATTGTCTAGAAATTCCCAGCCCCTCTCCTATTGTATAGGGCATCATTAAGTGCTCAGTGAATATTTATTGCACCATGAAGCAGAAATACAAGAGAACCAGATTAATTCCATGCCTGCCTCTCATCTCTGTGATTTTTGGACAAGTCCTCTTAGGTCTTTGAGTTCAACATTCTCACCTGTAAACTAGGATGGTAACAACTTTGCAGAGCGAGTAAAAATGAGAATTAACACTCCTTGTGGCTCTCCTCCTGAGAGTGTCCTAAGTGCTGTACGTATTTGATCTGATTCAAAATAGTTCATATGATGCTATTTCCCTGCTTCTACAGGGATTCTGAGAAGAGGAACAACTTCCCCCAAATCGGCAGAGAGAATATACTAAGCCAAGATCTCAGCTCACCTCCACCTACTCCAAAGCACATTCTCTTTCACTACCGGGTCTTGCCTCTGTGGAAGGTTAATCTGGGGCTTTGAGATTTTTCTCTCTCTCCCTCTCTGTCTCTGACTTTCTCTGCCAGCACGGGGCCTGGCACCTCACGGGTGTGCAATCATTGATCCCTAGAGATGTGTTCAGTTTCATGTGGTTTAAATGCAGTTCTGAATGAGATGATCCTGCTGGATCCTCAAGCCCTCCGATGTCAGCATGTGGAAACAGGAGGTGATAGTCCCGCAAACATGCGTCCTTGCAGGCCATTCTCCTGTTCCCATAATGTCATTTGCATATTACTCCAAACACAAGGTGGCCGGTTCTCAGGAGGCCATATACACCAAGGACAATCCCCACCAAGGAGGAGGTTTATGTGCCTTTCCTTACATTTAACCTTGATGATCACTGAGTCTCTCTTAGCACAGAGCAGGGGGAAGCGCATTCACTCCTCACTCATTTCCATACTTACATAGTAATAACCACCATCTACTGAGAGCCGATTCAGTGCCAAGTGCTGGGCTAAAACTATCCTCACAACACCCCTTTGGTATGTACAGCTATAGCTCCAGAGAGAGAGAGAGGGAGAGAGAGAGAGCGAGAGCGAGAGTGAGCTCCAGGCTGATGGTGAGGAAACTCAACACAGAGAACTTACATAACTTGCTCAAAGTCACTTATGTGAGGGTGACTCTTAGATGGGGACCCAGTTGTGCCTGCTTCAAAGCCTTTTCACTGTACCATGAGTTCAGGACTGGACAGCAGTGTGATCACTCATTGCCCAGGAGATGCTGGGGAGTGGGGAGTCAAGAAGCGGTGCTTTTCCTCTAAGGAAATTTAAGGCTTAAAATGGAGGTGCTGACAAAAAGCAGGTAGATCAATTAGAAGACTTCCCAAGGTCCCTTTTAGTCCTTAGACCCCTTGTCGTTCCCCCAGAGAGCACTGTGGTAGCAAGATGGTTGATCTGGAGTCTAACACTTGGGGTCCATTCTCTGCCCTGACTTTACCGGCTGCGTGCCTCTGGGTAGGACACATCATCTCGCTGCACCTTGGTCTCCTCCTTGTGACAGGGATTAAATGAGATAATGATGAGATGTGCTTGCATCTTGGTGCATGTTCAATAATTGATAGAAATCAGGCCAAAAAATCTGGGCTTGGGATTTAGGTACCAGCTGTCAAATGCAGAAAGTTGTTACTTGGGCTTTTTCTTACATCCAATTTCTTTCCTTCTTCCCTAAAAGAAAACCACAAGTAAATATAAGGAGCAGAGAAGCAAAGCAGACCTCAGCTCTCCCTTTAGAAATGCCTTCCGAGGGTTATTAGCTCAGCCATTTTCCATTAACAAAAATAAATCGCTCAGAACATCTGGGCCACATTCGTCAGGAATCCGCTCTGTGCCGGCATCTTGCTTTCAAACCCTGAGTCATTCTGGACCTACTGCGATGCCCCTGAGAACACAGAAAGGTTCCAGGGGCTGCTGGGCCTCCCTTTGCCCCGTCTCTCTTTTCACTTCTGAAAAGCTTGAGGTGGCGGCAGGTAGGCAAGGTTTGGGTGGGCTGGTACAGAAAAGCCACTCCTGGCTGTGGACGACAGCCCTTCTGCTAGTTCTCAGGCCTGTGCACCAGGCCCCGAGCTCCAAGGGGGGGATTACGAGCTGGTGGTGGGAACTGGAGTCTCAGGGTGCCATGGGGATGGGCAGCAAGGTTGCATTTCCAGCTCAGAAGGCCTGGGATCCTCCACCATGTGAGGTTTCCTGCTCTTTCCACCAGCCGTCCTCTCTTCCCACCTCTCCCCGCCCCCCCCAACCCGCTCCCAAGAGGTTCTTATAGTTCATCACAGTATCTGTGATGAGACTATGACTCAGCCCATCCCAGCAGGTCTCCTGTGGGCTTGATGTACTCTGCAGATGTCCTGTGTGATTCGGGAGGCTGGTGGACACCGTGACTGTCCACTGGTCTTCACCAGCCACATGCCTCTGCAGCCTCCAGGGGGAATGTAGGGAAAGGCTGTAGGATTTAGACAATAGATGGTCACAAAACGAAGGGGCCTCTGAGATCATCTTAGATGTGGTTCCAGTTTATAGATCAGGGAGCGGAGGCTCAGAGAGGGAGGTGATTTTCCCAAGGCCACATTCAGAGGCTCGGATCCATTCTTGCAGCTCTTAGCCTGGCTATCTCAGAGCTCCCCTGCAGGGATGTGGATGAGTTGTCTGAGAAATGGTGGTTGTGCAGGTACCACCACGGGTCCAATCAGGTGCTCGACCTGTTAACTCCTTCTGCTTACATTTGATCCCATACGGTATCTGATCACTCCGATTGATGTAAGAGGGAAAAGAGAATCTGAGCAAGTGTTTTAGTTTGTGTGTGTGCACATGAGCAAGCGTGGGGGTCATACCAGGTCATCTGATAATGATGACAGGCTCTCTCCCCAAAGAGGGAGAAGCCTGGGCAGATGGGGGAGGCCTGGGGTGGGGAGGTAGTTCAAGAGGAGCAGCGCTGAGGGCAGAGGCAAAAGTCAGAGCTCAGGGATCAATTAGACGAATAAATTCTGTTTTGGTTTTCCAGGGGAATGATTTTATCTTTATTCTGGAAAGCTGCATCGGGCCTGTCAAACCCATCATTCCAAATGCGTAGGATAAGAACACCACCTAACATCTGAAAGGAATTAACTATCTCTCCCCAAGACAGTTTCAGTTTCCTGACATTTCTGCCTCAAGCCCTTCATCCTTAAGTCATCTTCCTGTCTCCCTCTGCTTCATCATCTTCCCATCCCGCCACTTCCAACAATGCTTCTCTATAGCTGAGGGGGTCAGATCTGGGGAAAAAGGTCTTTCCTGCTTTCGTGTTCCCAGCTCCCTGCCCACAGCCTCCCGGTAAATTCAGAGTAACACTTAGGACTCTATCTTGATAGTTGGGTAAATGGGAGCACAGCGAGGTTGAGTGCTTGGCACCTAAGGCCCACCTCATCTGGTTCCCACTCGTGATTGCCAGACCCATGCTCACCTGTCCCGTCCCTCAGTTCTCCATAAAAGGACAGCCTTCATCAAATTCGAAGGCTGACCATGCCTCCTGCATCAGCTCTTCTCTCACTTTCCAACCCCTGCCTCTCTCCAAGGCCCCCTGGGAACTCACCGTGCCTCACCTGACCTGAAGGCCTCTATGGCCACCCACACTCCCACTCCTTCCCCTCCCAGTCCTCACAGGCTCCCCAGGGTCCAAGGTTATGACATGTGAATCTTGTTCACTTATCCAGAGTGGAGAAATCTAGCACCGCCATTGACCTGGTTCTCCAAACCTGAAATTTAGCTGAAAACATCATCTCACGCAAAGGGGAGGATACAGGAGTGGGAAGGATGGTGGTGGGTAGTGGACAGGGGAGACAAGACCTTGAATTGCCCTTCAGGTAAGAAGGTGATGGATGCCCAGCCCTCGCTATCCATTTTTGCTTGAAGGGGGTGAGGTGCTAGAGTGAGAAAAACACTGAACAGAGGGCTGGTTGACTCGGTTTGAAGCTTTTTCAGGCATTTACCTAACTGTGACCGTGGATAAGTCATTTGTCTCCCTCTCTGCCTCAACTTGAAGGAGAGGTGGCCAAGATGTCCTCTAATGTTCCATCTGGGTGTGACTTTCTGTGACTCTCTGGCAGACCCAGGCTCATCAGATCAACGCACCTGTGAACTGAAGTTCACGCCAAGTGAGGGTCCTGGTTGGTTCTTTCCCCTCTCTGCTATGGAACCCTCTCTGGGGTCAGCAGCTGCCCCCAGTGTCCTAGGAAAGAGCTCAGCCCCCACCTCTCCGCCCTGGCGGCATCATCTGGGATTAATTTCCCTCCAGGGACAAGAGCCAAAAATAAATTGTGCCCTGCTCTGCAATCAGTCTGTACCTCATAAACGACAGCAAGATCAAGGCTAGGGGGCCGAAGCTACTGGGCTCTGATGCCAGGGTGGGGGCCCATGCAGGCACATGGCCAGCAGGCTGGCTGCACTCAGAGGGTTGTTTTGAAAATTGAAGTGGAACCTGCTTCAGGCCAGAGCATGGTAGGTGGTCTCAGTTCTTGGATCATAAATCACTGGAGGTAACTTATTTTTCCTGGCCCCTCTTAGGATCCAGTATAATGTTATTGTGATTGGAAGGATGATGGAGAAAGGATTTTTCCCCCTTTCTCATTCCCAGGAAGCTTGAGATGCTTGTGTATATAAATCTTAGCCCTTTCTGAGTTGCAGAGTCCATGCGTGATACTGTAGAGAGCATAGAGGATTGACCTCTCTGGGTCCTGGGGCCAGGTCTGTGCCATTAACTCTCTGTGTGACCTTGGGAAAATCACCCATATTTTCTGAGCCACATTTTTCTCATCTGCAACAGGGGGAGTTTGAACTGGTACTCCTCCGTGGCCCTTCCAGATCCAACATTCTGGGCTTCAACGGTTCTGCAATAAAAGGTGTTCATAGAATCAACTCAAGAGGATCAGATCTGCTAACATTGCTGACTGGTGCTGGAAGCCCCTGGTGGCGGCTGGGTCTCTCATTGTCTTCTCACCTTCATCTCCACCTGTCCTTCCACCCCTACCCTCATCCTACACAATTCTCTTCAACATGGCTCCTTCTTTCATATGTTCAAGCTCTGGTCCTTCTGTCCACCTAAAATTCTGTCTTGAAATGCTCTCCAGCTGGTGAAAACTTTCCATTCTTCCAGCCCAGTTCCCATGTCACCTTCTCTGTGAAGTCTTCCTAGTCTCTAACTGATGGATCCCCGACTGTCCTCTGGGGGTTCCCAGAACCGTAGGAAAGCACTTCTGCTATAGCATTCATGTACAGGCTCCTGGCACACGTTAGGCCCTGGCATGGGCTGACTCGTGCCCCTTGGCCCAAATTTGTATGTCAAAGTCCTAACCCTCAGTACCTTAGAATGTGACCATATTTGGAAACAGGGTCTTTAAAAAGGTAATTAAATTAAAGTGAGGTCATTAGGGTGGACCCTTATCCTATATGCAAACTGTTGGAATGGTCTTGGACACAGACACACACAGAGGGAAGACCATCTGAAGACACAGGGAGGAGGAGTTGGCCATCTGCCAGCCAAGGAGAGAGGCCTGGAAATGATCCTTCCCTCCCAGTCCCAAGAAGGATCCAACTCTGCCATTTACATGTTTATATATTAAACTCCAGGTCATTTCGAGTCCCGACCTGGTCTCCACTTTCTATTTCCCACTTCCTTTTGCTTCAGTGCTCCTGAACATTGCTCTCTCCTCCATTTCAAACCAGAGACCCTAGAAACGGCTCCATTTCTGCTCCACCCCTGGCCTGTCTTTATCCTCAAACATGGAGCTTTCCTTTCAACCTAGTAAAGAAACTTGGATATGCCCCTGCAATCGAGGGCCAAAACATCTCCTGGGGCCCTTGGGTTGTTGACATTATTCCTTCCCAGCCACAGCCCTCCCTGGTTGAAGTTAAAATTGATAGCACCTTTGAAAATTCCATATGGAAACCATGCCAGCCCGCTCTCTATCCCAGGAGGCAAGCAGGCGCTGTGATGACCAAGCATTCTCTTCTGTTCCCACATTATAAATTATAGCTTGCTGAGGCCAGTGGGCAGGAGGTGAGTCTGAACGCTGATTTACAGTACAGTTTTCAAGCATGGGCTGCTTGCTCATTGCTGAGGCCAAGAAAAGACCCAATGCTCAGGTGCCTTTTCTATCTTTCTCCTGGTGATAGGTCCTGCCCCAGCATCGAAGGCTAGTTTCCTCTGTGAGGCCAGCAAAAACATATCTGTGCCTTTTCAGGCGTGAGTCATTGGTCCTTTTATGACTGTCCTCTAGCTCTTTTGGGAACGAGGTAATTACTGAGTCTGAGATCATGGCCGTCCTTAGGGTGTTCACTTGAGCCATCTGGTCCCCAAGATGTTCCCAATTACCTTTGTGCCCAGCAGGCCTCTTGAGAGCTCTGAGAATTCACCCAAGCATTCCACAGACCGCTTGCTCACTACCCTGCATGGTGTCTTTGGCACTTTCTCTCTCATTATGTCCTGGGCTGGTGTTGAAGTCACTGCATTAGGCAACATCCCAGAAACAATGGTCATGGTAATATTTTTAGAGGAGGCCACGTGCTATTGTAGAAGCTACTTGCAGTGTTCAGTAATCCAGGCCTGGGATTCGAACTCTGGCTCTGCCGCTTACCAGCTGGGCAAGTGACCTAAACTGACAGTACCTCAGTTTCCCCATGAGCCCAGTGAACATAATTATGCCACCCACAGAGTCATGGTAATGAAGCAAAATGACCCATGTGACGTGCTAAGATGCATGCAGGACACTTACTAGATGCCTCAACAAGGGTCAAATTACGTCCCACTTCCCTTGAGCTTTTATTATCACATGTTGTTTGGGAGGAATTAAAATGCAGCTGAGACTACTTTCATGCAGAGCCAGGGACACTGTTTCTCCAGTGTTGTCTCTGGAGGAGAGAAAACCTGGAAAGGAGGACGTTGAATACAGACCAGGTGGCACAGCGTCTGGAGTCACTTGCTCCTCCTGTGTCCATGCTGTGGGTTGGGGGTTGCAGGTGCGGTCTCCATCAGGCACTCTGCCTTCCTCTATGTGGCTTTCTCCATGGGTGGCACCATCTGACCCCTCTGTTGGTACCTGTCAGACAGCTCTCGGTACTGTTGGAGCCATTGAGGGAGAGGATTCAGCTGCTCCAGCCACACAGTACTTGGGGGGGAAAACAAGAGTCGCTCAGACCTGCACTGAATCCTCTGTGATGCCCTGGACCAGCTATACACACTTGGCAAGCCATCTATCTCTCTGGATCTGAGTTTTGTCTCCTACAAACTGAAGATGGCAATATCTACTTGTCTCCAGGATAACAGGTACAAAGGAAGGGAAAATCCAACTCCAAATAACTTAATGATAAAGGAGACATGGCATTATATAACTGAAAAGTGCAGAGGTAGGACTTCAGGCATAGTTTGATCAAGGATTTGGCTCCACTCTTCTACCGTGATCTTAGCTTCAGTTCCAACTTATCCTGTGTGTTGGCTTTATCCTTAGGCTGACTGTTTTCATGTAGTAAGATACCTATGTGTAGCTCCTTTCCCATAATTAAAAAAGTCTTAGCTTCGATGGGACCATCTTAGGTAACATAACCACTATGGCACTTGGACCATTTTCAGCCCACTCCGAATATGGGGTAAGCTCTACTCAAACCCCCTGCTACACAGGAAGAGATGAAATATATTGGGAAGGCAACTACCACCTACCCAGAGTGGAATTTTGAGGAGTAAGGAGCTACCATGATAATACTAAGAGCTGACAGTTTTTGCTCACAGACTCTGTGTTTCAATCCTCACAATGACCTGCATTATGAAAGTAATTAGCAGTCTCGATCAATAAATGGGAGTTTTTCTTTCTTTCTTTCTTGTTTTTTAAATAAACCCTTGTGTTGAGGGCTGACTTTCAATAGGATACATGGCAGTTTTCTCTCCAAACTCCTCTGACTATTCTGGGTCTCAGATTTCCCATCATTGCTATCCATCCACCTGCTCTGACACTATTATTAATTTACATGGCTGGCTGCATAATGAGCACCAAAAATATTCACGTTCTAACCCCAGGAACTGGGAATGTTACTTATACAGCAGAAAGACTTTGCAGATATGATTAGGTTAAAGATCCTGAAATGGGGACCTTATCCTGGATTATCTGAGCAGGCCCTACGTGTGATCATAAGCATCCTTCTCAGCAGGAGGCAGGGGGTACTTGACAGACGAGGAGTAGGTGATGTGACAGTGGGAGCAGAGATTGGAATGATGTGCTTTGTATGCAGGGAAGGGGCCACAAGCTGAGAAGCTCCGGCAGCCACTATGAGCTAAAAAGGCAAGGAAATCAGTTCTCCCCTCAAAGCCTCCAGAAGAAACAAGGCCTCCGATATTTTAACTTTAGCCCCGTGAAACTGATTGCAGACTTCTGACCTCCAGAACCAGAAGAGAAAACAGTTGTGTTGCTTTAAGCCACTACGTTTGTGGTGATTTATCCCAGTAGCCACAGGACACTAACATAATAGGTAATAAAAATAGCTATCATGTATTGAGCCAGACACTCATCGAAGTATTTTAGCATAAATCACTTGAGTCTCACAGTCCTGGCAGGTGGTCAGTATTATTATCATTCCCCCTTTTACAGATGGGCAAATGGAACCAAAAGCACATTGTACAATTTGCCAAACACATACCATTCAGAGTCGGATGCTTAACCAACTGAGCCACCGGGCACCCCAACCATGGGGTTCTTCTTCCTTTTTTTTTTTTTAAGATTTATTTATTTATTTATTTGACAGAGAGAGACACAGTGAGAGAGGGAACACAAGCAGGGGGAGTGGGAGAGGGAGAAGCAGACCCCCCTGCTGAGCAGGGAGCCAAATGTGGGGCTCGATCCCAGGACCCTGGGATCATGACCTGAGCCGAAGGCAGACACTTAACCAACTGAGCCACCCAGGTGCCGCACCATGGGTTTTTTCTTGCGGGTAGGACTGACAGATGCTGGGTGTGGAGCTGCTTCCTGAGTTTAAATTTTGAGTTTTATCCAAGGCTTTGACATTGTGCTATCCAAAGCAGAAAGCTCTTTGAATTTATTACGTGTTGGTTTATTGCCAATATTTTTCCCACCAAAGTCACCTATAAATATTTTCCCATAGTAAAAGGCGTGTTTCAAAAGGTCTTCCAATACAATCCATTTATGAAATTACCCATTTTTGTTTTTGTATGAAATAACTAGCTTGCTAAGTGGAGCAGATATAATTCCAGGCAAAAACAAAAAAGACTATTTTAATCAGAAAACACAGGATCTACTTGCCAGTCTTTTTGAAATGTTAAAAGTAGCTTAAGTAGTTTATTACTTCCTTCATGGTCCCCAGATTGAGAAACACTTACAGAGTAAAGAAAGAAAAGCAGACACAGAATTTAAATAATCTTTATATTTTTATCTATTGATACAGATGGACATATACCTTACGTGGATAGAAAGAAATGGAGAAAAATGTCTGGAATGGTTAGATGTGTCCACCTGGCTAGGCGATAGGACTCAGTTTTTAATCAAACCTAATCTAGGTGTGGCTGTGAAGGTATTTTGTAGATGTGGTTAATATCTCCAATCACTTGACTTTAAGTAAAGGAGGTTACCCTTGAAATGTGGGTGGGCCACATCTAATCAGTTGAAGGCCTTAAGAGAAAAACTGAGGTTTCCCAAGAAGGAGAAATTCTGCCTCAAGATTGCAGCATCAACTCCTGTCTCAGTCCCCAGCCTGCTCGCCTGCCCTGTGGATTTTCGGCTCATCAGCCCACCCAACTGCATGAGGCAATTTCTTGTATTAAATCTTTATCTCTCCACACATGCACCCACGCATGCATGCACACACACTCTGTTTCTCTGGAGAATACTGACCGATACAATAATCATGAACAGTAACGAGGTCAGGCTCATTTAGAACGACAGCACGTACACATTCGCACCCATATGCTGACATTCGAGCATCTAAGACCATGTACATTATGGGTAAGATACAGGTTCCTGGCAGGGAATGAGGAGGGCTGAGCCACTGGATTATTGCGAGGTAGCTTCAGGTCTACTTGCACAACCAGCTGCATCATTAGATCTAAAAAACTCAAATATCGTGTGTCTATCATCTATTCGTTAAGTCTTCAAGTATTTATTAAGTGCTTATTATGAGGTTCAAATGTCTTTCAAATGAATATAGATACCATTGTGTATAATCAAATACAAAATCATCCAAAAACATTTCTGAATTCACAGATCTTATCTGTTTGAATTATCAATAGATTCCAAAGGACAATCACTCTCATGTGGGCCTTTGTGGTCATTTTTGATATTAAAAAGGCTTCCTTGTGTTAGGAGAGGTGGACAACCAATGATTGATCATAAATATATCAACTATGACATACCTACAATGTATTCCACTTGAGCTCTAATGGGTTCTGAGGGGCATATTTATCATATCCCATTTGCATTGATTTTCCCGTGCAAATGAGATACAGACACTGGAGTCATAAAGGGATCAACATAATTAATTTTAATACAGATACTTGGATTAGGGAAGGGGCTTGGACCCAAGGCTCAGATGGCCGGTAGCGCTTTCCCCTTGAATTGGACTTACCACTGGGGGTAAGACGGAGCAGGTGGATGACCTCAGGCTTTTCCCCATATTGACCCCCAGAGGAAGAGACTGTCCTGCCTAGCCCACCTGAAGGCACAGGGAGCTGGAAGAAGGACACAGGCCAAGTCCCAAGGACAGGGCAAGAACCAGGAAGACTGGCCTTGGTGCTCACAGCTTCCTGCCCAAAAATGCACCATGTGGATCCATTGCGTATCATCCTGGGAGAGGCCCGAGTGTCTTGCTGGGAAATCTGACGAGTGCGGTAATGCTCCCAGGAAACCTACCTGGTTTTCATGTCTGACTTAAAGAACAATGAATACACAGAGTCTTTTTACCTGGTCCTTCAACCCCCCGATTTCTTGGTAAAGACAACTTGAGAAAAAATACCCCCAACTAAACCCTTTGGAAAGTAAAAGACTTTGGTGTAAGATAGGTTTTTTGCAGAGCAGAGCTCTGTCCCTTACAGGCTGAGTGGCTTTGGGCAGTGTCTGCAGTTGTAAACTAGGGAAAATAATAATCCCTAGCTCCAAGGCTGTTGTGTGAAATAAATGAATTTATATAGGCAAAGTTTTAAGAATAATACTTGGCCCATAGTAGTCACTGAATCAGTGTCAGCTATTATTAAATTGAGATAATCTTACCGATTTGGTAAGACCTTATATAAGAATTTTAGAATGATTATGAACAAAGGAAGGCCCTTCCTTCAGAATCTCTCATTCCTTTAAAGCATACAGTGGGAGCCTACTATAGACCAGGCACCATGGAAGGAATACAGGGGTGTAGAGTAGAAATAGTCACGGCCTTTCAGACGTTCAGATCCTGGTGAAAGAAAAAGACAAGGGAACAGTGACAGCGCATAATACGATATCATGTGTAATATGTCAGAACAACGGCAGAGGCGAATTCAAAAGAGAGCGCCTTGCCACACTGTGGCGTGGACGAGCAAGTGAGGCCCCTGCCCAGAGAAGAGCTGAAAGAGGAAAAGGGGGAAAGAGATGGAAGAGAGAGAGTCTTGGAGGGAGTTGGACTCTGGCCTGATGTTAGATCGACCCAGATCCTCATTATTAGAGGGATTTCTATTCTCCGATCCTCACGTTTCCATGAGACGTATTCCACCACAGAAAAATATCCGGCTTCCTTCTCCACCCCTGGCACTCTCCTCCCCACCATTTGATTGGTAAGGTGGGAAGGGTTTGAAAACCATTATTCCAGGTCCCTTTAGTAGGGAGGATTAAAGTGTTACCAGTTACTATTCTCACATGGTCTCCCTGTCTCTTGAATTTCCTGTCCACAGAGCAGACATGGGGCCTCATGCTCCCAGCTCCATGGGTGTGTAAGATGCTTCCTTTTCTGTCTTTCCTTCACGACCAGAACCTTAGCCGATTTATCTTTGTAATCCCAGCATTTACAACAGTGCTGCTGACACATGTAGGTGCACATTACACATTCAGGGGATAAAAAGAATGTCTGGATGACATCAGGGTGCTCTCAGAACATGAATATTTCTGTGTCAAATGTGTCTGTACCGTGCCCTTCATGATCTCATCTGAAGGGTGACTTGCTCTATCTGGAAAATAGTCAAGGACCAAGAATAAGGTTTTACAGCAGTATAGGATTTTAACCAGAAGGAAATTGATGGTAGTGGGGGGGGGGGGTGGCTGGCTAAGACTCACTAACAAAACAAGTCTAAAGAGAGGACTTACAGATCTAGAAAGAATCATAGTGATTGCCTCTATCAACTCTTTCAATTTATAGACGAGAAAACCAAGGACCAGAAAGGAAGGTAGCCTACCCACTTCTCTTACCTGAGAGGCAGAGCTGAGCCAGCACCCCATCTCTGGGTACCCAGAGCAGCACATAGAACTGTCTCTGGGTGTGGCATTCTTTCCGGGTCTGGAAAGTGAAGGATGGATGTGAACCAGAGCCTGTCCAATGCGGAAGGAGACGTGCAAATTGCAACTACCCTAGTTGTGTGGACCTTCGACAAGTTACTTCACTTCTCTGAGCTCAGTTTCCTTATCTGTAATATAAGAGTATATACCTTATAGTGTTGTTGTAAGTACTAAAGTAATTCATGTAAAAGCCAACATTACCTTAATAGAATGATAGTATATGAAAAGGAAATCTCAATTATAAATATGGAGGCAAGAATTGAAAATCTATTGTTAGGGAATAAAATCTAGCACATATAGAACGAAAATATACCACAACCAAACAGGATGTATTGTAGGAATGCAAGGGTGGTTCAATATCAAGAAACAGCAAATAACCCATTATATGAAAAAATTAGAGGAGAAAAATGTGGATTGTATCAGTAGAGCCTGATTTTATTTTTATTTATTTATTTATTATTTTTAAAGATTTTATTTTTAAGTAATCTCCACCCCCCAGTGTGGGGCTCGAACTCATGACTCCAGATCAAGAGTTGCATGCTACCCTGACTGAGCCAGCCAAGCATCCCGAAGCTGATTTTGCAAATGAGGTAATTTATTAACATTCCTAGCAGAGTGCTTGACACCATGGTTAATCGGCACCAGCTGGGTTATATGAAGACTTGGACTTTTATGAAGATAGCGGTTATTTCTTGCAGAATTTTCTGAGCTGGATTTCAAATATAAGCAATCCACTTGACCACATTGAGGAAATAAACATGCTGATTTTTATTAGGTTCATCTGATCCCCACCTCACCTGCTTCTTAAGCCAGAAATTATTTTTAAACTCTCTAGACACAGTTCCTCCATCTATAAAGTAGAAATGATAATGTATCTCCATTCTAGGCTCCTGAGGTTAAAATGAGACATTGGGTGCACCAGCACCGGGCAGATTGCCTCCACAAGGCAATCCTTTGTCCCTTTTGTCCCTGCCCCCGCCCCCCCCCCCCGCTGTCACGAGTGGCAATATGAATTCCTGGATGACCAGTCTCTGGTTTGGGTGAAAGTGAAAAGTCAGGCAAGAGTTGGCAGGAGTTAGTGTGGTTTGTAGGTGGCATCAGCTCTCACGACACTATCAGGTGGGTCGAGCCCAAAGCGAGAGGCATTTATGGGTACCTTTCAAGGAACCAACCTAAGGCAGAAAAAATACTAAAAGGAGGATATGTTGAAAGAGAATTCCAAAGAAACAGCAAGAGAACACTTTGGCTTGGACGAATATAGCAGGAAAGACTTAAGAAGACATCATAAAATGCCCTATCTCCTTCAGGGCGTATGACCTCAATACTTTTCAGTGGAATGGTTTACTTATTTAGGACTCATTTAAAAATTTTTAAAAATACTTGGAAACTTACAGAAAAGTAGCAAAAACACTATAAAGAACTCCCACATTTCTTCCTCCCAGGATCCACCCAAACGTTGCCTAATGTCCCAGTGATGCCTGTGTAGCCAGAGGCCAGTTCAGAATCGCTGTCCCCTCAGTTGTCGTGTCTCGTCTGTCTCCTTCAAGGTGGAACCGTTCCTCAGTCTGCCTTAACATTCACGGCTTTGGCATTGTTTTTTTTTCCCCTTAAATATGACATTCTTTTATTTTAATTTATAGCAGTGATTATTCTAATAGAAATAAAGCAGATTAGTAATGGGGGTAGATGCTGGCCAAGTTCAAGGTCCATTGTCAAGTTTTGACAAAGGAAAATGCACTTAGAATATCTGGTGATATTCTTATGAATTCTTGTGATTCGTTGACTCTTCTTGCATGATGATATTAAAAAAAACACTTTTAAACACAAAAGGACATTTATTCCATAGAATGTCCTTTGGTTGGAGCTTGTCTGATGTATCCTGATTATTGGATTCAGGTTATGCCTTTTTGGCAGGAATTTCACGGAAGTGACTGTGATCTCTCAACTACATCTCATTAAGTGGCACACGATGCTGCTTTTAACCACTATTGGTGTTTTAACTTTGATCACTCCATCAAGATGACGGACTTCTCCACTATAAAGTTACCCCTCTCCTCTTTGTAATTAATCAGTATTTTTGTGGAGAGATACTATAAGTCTATGTAAATATCCTCTTCTTCATTCAATTTCATACCCCCTACTGTTAACACCCATCGATGGTTGTCTGAATTTTTACTGTAACTAGTGCCAAATGGTGACTTTATTATTTTTTTTTAAGATTTTCTTTATTTATTTCACAGAGAGAGACATGGCGAGAGAGGGAACACAAGCGGGGGAGTGGGAGAGGGAGAAGCAAGCTTCCCTCAGAGCAGGGAGCCGGATGTGGGGCTTGATCCCAGGACCCTGGGATCATGACCTGAGCCGAAGGCAGATACTTAACTGACTGAGCCACCAAGGCGCCCCAAATGGTGGCTTTCTAATTCCATAATTCCTTCCATGTTTATTAGTTGGCATTTTATTAAAAGCAAGAGATTTTGGGGCGCCTGGGTGGCTCAGCAGTTAAGCATCTGCCTGAGGCTCAGGTCATGATCCCAGAGTCCTGGGATTGAGCTCTGCATGGGGCTCTCTGCTCAGCGGGGAGTCTGCTTCTCCCTCTCCCCTCCCCCTCACTCATGCTTGCGCACTCTCTCACTCTGAAATAAATAAATAAAATCTTAAAAAAATAAAAGCAAGAGCTTTTTATTTTTCCCATTTATTTATTCATGTATTTCTATCGATGTGGGGGTATGGATTTTTAATTTATTCAATGACACCTGATCCATTATTACCCTTATTTATTTTGATATGTAAATTGTCCTAGATTTGCTCAGTGGGATTCATTCTGGATCCTATGTCCTTGTGATGTGTCCCCATCCTTCTTTGAGCACCTAGAGCATTTTCTAGCACAGTAAGATATGCCAGTCTCATCTTGTACTTCTTCAGACCCAGCCCTGGAATGAGCCATTTCTCTAAGGAGCCCTAGTTCCATTGAATGGAAAATGCTATTTTGAAACCAAGATCTGGGCGCTAGGTGTGCTCATTGTGACTTCTCTTCGTCTCAAATTCAATACCACATGGTTCATTCCAGCTTCCCTTTTCTATATTTGTAACTCCGTTCTGTAATAGTGAGAGGCATTATCCTCAAATATTTACATGTTTGGTCCCCTCCTCCCAGATCTAACTGATCTCCCAATCTTACTGGGCTGATACCTGCTTGGCTGCTTTTCTCACTGGGGTTCCGATCCCATGGGGCCACCTTCCTCACTCAGGCTTGTTAAATGGGTTTTGAACTGAATTATTCAGGAAGAAAGGAAGGAAGGAGGGCATCCAAGGAAATATAAATCTTATGTTAATAATATCCAGTTTGGCCCTGGATATGGGGGGATGGGCATTTTCATAAATACCCAGGAGAAATAGATATTTGTATCATGCCTCTCTCTGTCTTGTATGATGCTCAATTCCTATATATCCAATATAGCCAATAAGACACACACACACACACACACACACACAATCACGTTCTAGAAATGCTCTAGAAATCATGACCCAGAGATTTCACTTACAAGAAATTGTCCTAAATAGATAATTGGACAAGTGTAATAAACAGCATTATCTGTTGCAACAATATACCTAACAGCAAAAACCTGAAAACGTAAATGTCCGATAAATTGTAGTGCATTGATGTAATGTATCAGATAAAGATTATGTAAATTTATACTTTTTGTCATAGAAAATGTCAATAATATATTGCTAAATGATAATCAAGTTAAGTGGTGCCTGGGTGGCTCGGTCGGTTAAGCGTCTGCCTTCAGCTCAGGTCATGATCCCAGGGTGCTGGGATGGAGCCCCATGTTGGGCTCCCTGCTCCGTGGAAGGCCTGCTTCTCCCTCTCCCTCTGCCGCTCCCCCAGCTTGTGCTCTCACTCTGTCAAATAAATAAATAAGATCTTTTAAAAAATGATAATCAAGTTAAAAAGAGTAAATATCCTCTTTCCCTTAGAATATACATGCATTTATAACTCTATGGGGAAGAATCTCAAAGGCTATTCATCAACAGTGGTTTTCTCTAGAGTATCATTCTATTTTATTTTATTTTTTCTTTTTGCTTACCATAAATTCAACAGTGAACATGTGTAATTAAAAAAAAAAAGACCAGAAACAACTACAAGACCTAATATCTTTTCTGAAAAACTGGCATTGACCCCATAAACTTGTACCAAATCCACACTGCCACCACCCCACCACCAACCACTGGGTAATAATTATTAGTGATTCCCATGGAGCTCACTGCACAGGATTGGGATGAAAGTCAAAGAAATAATAGACAGGGCAGCCATCGTCATTTGTAAAGTTCTGTATAAAAGTGAAGTGCTGTGAAGATCATTGCTGTTGTTACTATTATTTATTATTATTATTATTGTTATCATGCTAATCAGTAGTACTGATGATTTTAGTTCTTTCTATTAATCCCTGTTTTCCAGATTCGGAGGAGAAAATGCTCGCCTCTGCTTGGCTGTTTGGAAGCCAGGTGAGAAGAATTGGAAAGGCACATTCTCTGAAGGAACTTAACGTCTAGTTGTAATATCCCAACACTTTCACATCACTCAACAGAGAAGGCCAGGCTGCAGCCCAGGGCAGATACCGGGCTGTGGCCACCTCTGCCAGCAATCCAAGACCAGAGAGACCCCTGTGGGCTAGGGAGCTTGGGGCTGCAGTATCATATCTTTGTTGGATGCTAATTGTATATTGTTAATTGCTTTTCAAATGCTGTGACTGGATTTGTTCACACTTCATGATGCGCATGGAGTGCCAGTTTAGAAACCAATTAGAAGGATAAAAATGATGCTGAGAATAAAATCCACTTCGTTTGTATTTTTAGAGATCCTGCATAGTTTCACAGGCTCTAAAACTCATTTTATCTGAGACAATAATATCCCAAAGACAAATATATGAAAGTGTGGGTATAGATGTGTGTCATCCTGTCTGGTCCCCGTCCTGGCATCAGGGAAGAAAAAAATATCAACTCCATGAATATAAGCTCCACATAAAGGCAGAGATTTAGTCTGTTTTGCTCCCTGATGTATTCCAAGTGCCCAGAACAATGCCAGGCACACAGTAGGAGCTTAATAAATACTTATTAGAAAAGTGAATGCAACCTCATTTTCACTTTTAATATGCAAAGTAGTTATATTTCTTTTTTTTCCCCCAAGTTTTATTTAAATTCCAGCTAGTTAACGTACAGTGCAATATTAGTTTCAGGGGTAGAATTCAGTGATTCATCACTTATATATAACACCCAGGGCTCATCACAACAAGTGCCCTCCTTAATGCCTGTCATGCATCTAGCCCATCCCCCTGCCCACTTCCTTCCATCAACCCTCTGTTGTTCTCAGTTTGATCTCTCTCTCTTACTATAGAGAACAAACATCTTCTTGGTTTGCCTCCCTTTTCCCCCTCCTGTGTTCATTTGTTTTGTTTCTTGAATTCCACGTATGAGTGAGATCATACGGTATCCGTCTTTTCCAACTGATGTATTCTGCTCAGCATAATACCCTCTAGCTATATCTCCGTCGTTGAAGATGGCAAGATTTCATTCTTTTTATGGCTGCATAATATTCCATTGTGTATATATATACCACATCTTTATCCATTCATCTGTCGATGGACATCTGGGCTCTTTCCATAGTTTGGCTATCGTAGATAGTGCTGCTATAAACATCAGGGTCATGTGCCCCTTCAAATCAGTATGTTTGTATCCTTTAGGTAAATACCTAGTAGTGCAATTGATGGATTATAGGGTAGTTCTATTTTTAACTTTTGGCGGAACCTCCGTACTGTTGTATTTCTTTTTCAGACAGGTTGTGCCTCGAACGTAGTACACTAGTGGGTGTTAGTAATTAAAAGTGTGCTTGACTTGTACAAATATGTGTGAAGATTTCGTAGGATTTGTCTTTCATACTTGGAAGCCAGAGTGCTTGTGCAAGAAACCACCTGAGATCAAAGTGTAAAACCTCAGAGAAACATTCGGCATCTGGCCTCCGTCTTTCAGGAATCGGATTTCCAAATTCCTTGATTTCCTGACAGTTCTTTCCCTTTAGGAGAACTAATTGACTTTCAAGCCGTGCTTCTCAAGCCTTCCCATGAAAATGTCCCTAGGCGCAGAGGCCAGTACAGGCCACGTGACGGTGCAAATTTTCGATCTGTGTTTATCTTTAAAAATCAAGTGAATTTTTTCCTAGTCTCTATGATATCTATGTTTGTTCAAATATAAAGATAGGGAGGCTTTCTCCCAAAATATTCATCTAAAATTAACTCTTCAAAGGTTCCTTATTCCTCCCAGAATATATTCCAAATTCCACCAGGGGCCTTGAAGAGCTGGTCTCTGCCTATCTTCTGATGCCACCTGTTCTAACCTCCTTCCACCACGTGCATTCTCTTCTCTAGACACACGCAACCAGTCCTCAACTGCCCTCCCTCACCATCTCGGTCTCTTGACATCTAGCCTTCACTTTGCCGTTCCCTCTAATGGAAACACTGATCCCACTCTGTTCCCTTGGCTAACTGTGACCTGTGTCCAGGCTTTCTCCTTGGCCTGCTCCCTAGATCTTCCATTTCATGCAAAATGCACTGCACTTTATTGTTACTGCTTTTTAAGATACTTCTCTTCTTCATAGGCTAAGGCCTATGGGGTAGGGTTCTTGCTGAATTTTCTCCCCCTTCACTCTCACTGCCTAGCTCAGTGCTGGGCACAGTAGATTGTCTTGTTCCATCCTTATTCTGTAAATCTAACCCTTGTATCCCCCTACATGGCCTTATATACCTGGAGATCCTAGAGCACTTTTTAAAAAAAATTTTATTTTATTATGTTATGTTAGTCACCATACAATACATCATTAGTTTTTGATGTAGTGTTCCATGATTCATTGTTTGCATATAACACCCAGTGCTCCATTCAATACATGGCCTCCTTAATACACATCACCAGGCTAACCCATCCCCCCGCCCCTCTCCCCTCAAGAACCCTCAGTTTGTTTCTCAGAGTCCATAGTCTCTCATGGTTCGTCTCCCCCTCCGATTTCTCGCCCTTCATTTTTCCCTTCCTATTATCTTTTTTTTTTTTTTTTAACATATAATGTATTATTTGTTTCAGAGGTACAGGTCTGTGATTCAACAGTCTTGCACAATTCACAGCGCTCACCATAGCACATACCCTCCCCAATGTCTATCACCCAGCCACCCCATCCCTCCCACCCCCCACCACTCCAGCAACCCTCAGTTTGTTTCCTGAGATTAAGAATTCCTCATATCAGTGAGATCGTATGATACTTGTCTTTCTCTGATTGACTTATTTCGCTCAGCATAACACCCTCCAGTTCTATCCACATCGTTGCAAATGGCAAGATTTCGGTTTTTTTTGTTTTTTGTTTTTTGTTTTGATGACTGCATAATATTCCATTGTATATATATACACCACATCTTCTTTATCCATTCATCTGTTGATGGACATCTTGGCTCTTTCCATAGTTTAGCTATTGTGGACATTGCTGCTATAAACATTGGGATGCACGTACCCCTTTGGATCCCTACATTTGTATCTTTGGGGTAAATATCCAGTAGTGCAATTGTTGGGTCATAGGGTACCTAGAGCACTTTGTTAAAGAAAAGGATTTACTCGCTAGTTTGGGGTGAAAACCACATTGCATTGAGATTCACCATTGGGAATAACTTTGGTAGAAGAGAATTTACCTGATTTATTTCTGATTAATAATATTTTTGAAGTTTAGATATCTTAGCTCCTAAAAAGCTTAGTGGTAGACATTGAAGTTGCCAAAATAGATAAATAAAGGACTGAGGACAATTGCCAAGAACCGTTATGAGAGAGAGAAGTGTGTCTAATCCACAGTCATATATTTCCAACCTCCCCGATGCCCTCCAGTTGCTCTGATCAGCTGCTGGGTAAGTACCTAGCATTTGTAGCCCAGTGCCGTGCACTGCAGCCATTTTTTTTTTTTTTTTTAGTGATCCCACTAGCACAATTTTTAAAATGGATGGTGTTTTAAAAATTCTATGTAGACTAGTTATATCGTCTGGATTCTTCCTGAATGTGGACTCCCAGATAAACAGTCTTCTACTGCATTAGACATAATATTGCTTCGGGTCTGTTTACAACTCTGATGAGGATGATCATTTCTTAGCTTAAGCTAAGAATGCTCGGTGCTTTCATAATGACCATAATTCCGCGACAGTATTGACTGAGGTTAGGAACGCGATACTGGAGCTTCAACCGGGTATCGATCGCGTCCCAGCAGGCAGGAGTGACTGCAATAAACACTGACAGCCTAGTTGAAACAAATAGAAAAATACGCTGGTTGCAGAAGATGTCTGTGACACGCTGAAGACAGGGTCATCTCAGCTCCGTCAGCCAGCTCCTGTGTCTGTCATCGAGGTGGCTTTGGGCTGCTGGAGACTGCCTGGCCTCTGCCCTGTGAAGACCATGAGTGCCTGGGAATTTACACCCCCTGGAAGGCAGTGTCTGACCAGTGCTGAAGGATGCAGGGGGATAAATACTCCAGTGCCCTGGTCCCCTGATTGGGACAACTTGGATGTGACCCACGCTGTCTTTAAAGACCCCCTCCCCCCATGCGATTGACTGCAAGTCAAAGCAAGACTTTGCTTAGTATTGAATCCTTACTTGGCTTCCTTCTCTTCCCTTCCCACGCCACCAACCCCTATTGCTTTTTCCTGGAAACTCTTTCTAGCAAATCCCATTCACGTGAATCTTTGTGTCGGGATCTGCTACTGGGGAATCCAACCTATGACAACACTACACTAGAACTGGAAATGTGGTCCTCAATAATGGGTGGTTAGCTCCCTACCAAGAGCGTTTATCCAAATGGGCCTTCGGTAGGACCTTGTAAGATTTGGACTGCTGGCCTGACGAAACTATAGATGCTAAAGCCTGTTGCTACCTGGAATGTTCTTTCCCCTCCTCATCTTCACTGATCACTTCTACAAATTCATCTTCCCTGACCACAAGGTCTAAAACAGACCCCAGCTGCCCCGTTATCTCCATTTTGGCACCTTGTTGGTTTCCTATGGGGCACTTGCCACAGTCTATAATTATTGCATGCATAATTGTGTCTTCCTTTGATTTCACCTGTCTTCAGCCCCAGACTTTAAGCCCCATCAGGCCAGGGCCTTCGTCTTCGCTGTCTTGTTTCCTGCTGTGTGCTCTGTGCCAAACCCAGTGCTCAGTGACAATTTGTTGAATGAATGGGCACCACATGGGGCTGTCCCCTTGCCCCCCTACATTGTGTCCACCAAAAGTGACCTTTACTGAGGTTGCAGACACGATCTTGTATATCCAGAGCCTACCAGAAACTAGTAGAGGTCTATTATACAGAAATTTTAGAAAACCCACCCGGCCCAAATAAAGGAAACAGATGAAGCACATGTATTTATAGGGGTTGTTTAGCCTGGGACATACCAGCCAGTAAACAGATTGTGCCCGACAAGTCTTCATGAAAGGCGTGGAAGTTCTGAAGTCAAAGTTGATTTGGTTCTTGGAAAACAGAAGCGTTGATTTGGTTCTTGGAAAACAGAAGCGCTTTTTTCCCTGAGTCCTTGAGTATGACTGTGCCTGGTGCCTCTGAATCAGATTCTCCCAAGGCAAAGTAGGTCAGGAGGGGGACTTTTCTGTGGGCTGTACATTAGCCCTTTGGAGCATTTAGGACCTCCCCACAGTAGTGAAGATGAGATGAGTTCTGAAATCTTCCACCCACTTAGATAGAGGGGATAGAGCAGAATTTCTCAAAGTGGGTCCCACAGAACACCACTACTAACTACACTATGCTAATAGGATCCCACAGAAACAAAAGCATATGTGGGTGGCAAAATATATCTGGAAGGAGTCTTCAGCATGTTAATATGTTTTGTTTGCGACTATGGAGCTTATGTGATCGTAGAATATTTTCTTCATGGACTATTGCATGGATAATACTGCAGTGGAGATCGTCTGGAATTGCCACTTGCCATTGGTCTTCATGGTCATGCACCCACATGCTCCAACCTTCAGAAAGTTCTCATCTTCTTCCACGTGGAACATCTCAAAGGCTTCTCCCGTCACTCTCTGCTTTGCATCTTCTGCTTATTCCAAGATCAGAGTAGCCTCCTGCCGATAAACACACTCTGCCCACTTTGTCCACTGTTCTGGTTTTGTATCGCTGCAGAACAAGCCACGGCAAAGTGTGACGGCTTAAAACAGCAACCATCATTTATGTAGCTCAGGAATCCGCAGTTTGGGCAGGGCTCAGCGGGGAAGGCTCCCCTGGGTTCCACGCAGCCTCCGCTGGGTTCCACTGGAGGATCCGCTCCGGGATGATTCACACATGGGGCGGGCCATTGGAGCCTTCATCCATGGCCTCTCCATGTGGTCGCCTGGTTTCTTCACCGAGTGCCAAGTTGGTTCCAAGAGTGAGCGTTCAAAGACACAAAAAGGAGAAGCCTGGACTTGGAACAGCTCAGTCTCACTTCTACTGTATTCTGTCGTTTATGCAGTCACAGAGCTCAGACTCTGCCTCTACGGGGGAGGTGTGACAAAGAATTTGGGGTCTGTGTTTTAGAATGGCTACAGCAGCTCTGTGAATGTGCTCTTAAAATTCCTTCCGTCTTTAGTGTTCCTTCGTTTCCACTCCTACCTGGCTACCTGGAAAACTACTGATTCTCCAAGGCCCAGCTCTGTAAAATGTTCTTGTCCCTGCATCCTTTGCATGTTGTTTTTATTGTTAGTCTCATATTTGGCACATCATGTTAATGTCGGTGGTCCTAGAGGACAATGAGACATCTTATCCATCCCTCATTCTAGTTCCCAGCATTGGGCTTGTGCTAAATTAATGGACTAATTTTTCAGGCTGTTATTACAACAGCTACCATTTCATAAATGTTTATTGTTTAATAGGCCCTAAAATATGCACTTTACCAATATTATCTTATTGAATCCTCATAAGTAGGAAGTCATTATTACTTCTCTTATACAAATGAAGAAACTAAGATCATAGTAAATTTTCCAGTGACACACAGCTGGTAAATGACAGAACCAGGGTTCGACGCCCAAGTTCAAAGTCTATGTTCACAACGAATATATTCTCATTTGAATGGTGAATTAAACAACCATTTCTGTCCACCTAACGTTGACATAACCAACAACTCTCTCAAGTCATTGATCTATGGACTCTACTCCAATGTTTTAGGTGTAATTTAATTTCATTCCTGCACACCATCATCCATTATTCTACATGATCCTATGTGGAAAGGAGATGGAGATGTGTTGTGGCTCACGATGGCAAAATTAGGATAATAGGGGGAAGATGGGAGGAAGAGGCAGACTGGTTCAACATGAGGAGGAACTTTTGGTTGAGACTGATCATGGGTGGAGTGGGCTGCCACTGGAAGTGCTGAGCTCCCTATCACTGCAGGAATCCAGGATGATTTTGGATGACCATTGGGTTGTTGCAGGGAAGTTGACTAGGTATCTATAATGGATATGCTGTTTTTTCTCCCCAATATCCCTTCCCCCTTCTCTTGGTAATCATATTAAAATTTTCCTTTGAGAAGTACTCAGCTAATTTTGAGAAATATCCTCAGATAATGTGTTTCAGGTGGGTTTTTGGTGGAGTTGAATCTACCCCAACCCCTGGAGTGGTCACATGACTTAGGCCTTTCCAGCCAAAGTTTTGTATTTCCCTTGCTACACTGATTGCTTCAGTGATGGGTAATGATTTAGTCATAGCTACTCACTCATTCAATCATTTATTCAACAATATGTCGAGGTTTTCTTTCAAATGATAAACAATTAACTTCTATAGGAACTATCCTTCCACTGTAAAAGACTATAAATTAAAGTGAAATCAGAAAGCAACCATTTCCAGACATTATATTTAGGCAGGACAAGAAGGTGATCTCTGAGAGACAGAAAGCAACAGAAGTGAGCCCTATGCTTGGTCCAGATTATAGGCAAAAGGCAGTTTCCAGGACACAGTACAGGAAAAGGGAGCACAAGTGAGGCTGGAAATCCTGCTGCGCTGAGAAGATAAAGTTGGAGTTTCAGGATGCCAAGTCAGCGAGAATCTGTGGGACATGTTTCTGGAGAGGAGAAGTCTACGCAAAGAAAGAGTTCCAGAAATCTGTCTAAGAGTTCCCTCCAGTTTCTGGCTGAGCACCAATCTATGTATATATAAGATGAAACCTCAGGGTTTAGCTGGTCTTGCAGATTTGTTTTTGGGATTGACTATATCCTCTAAGGTTTGTTTGTCAGTTTTTAAATGCACCAGCCAGGCTTTATTTCAGCTTCCCTGCTCCCTGTTTCAACATTTCTTTGCCACAGCTTTATGGTGATTAATCCCGATAAGGACTGCCATGGCTCAATATCTCTGCAGTTGGTATGTTGTTCAAAATTCAGTATTGCTAATATTTATTTTTTATTTTTATATTTTTAAAAGATTTTATTTATTTATTTGAGAGAGAGAGGGAGAGGGAGGGAGGAGGAACAGAGGGAGAGGGACAAGCAGACTCTGTGCTGAGCATGGAACCTAATGTAGGGCTTGATCCCATGACCCTGAGATCATGACCTGAGCCGAAATCAAGAGTCAGATGCTTAAGTGACTGAGCCACCCAGGTGTCCCCAGTATTGCTAATACTGGTTATTACTATCATATTAAAATTCTAATAATTTTATATTAAAGAATATTAAACAACTTAACACAGAGAATGTCAATAATGGACAAAGTGATGCATGCTCCTTTTCCTCTGAAATGTCACCCAATGAATCTATAGTGATGTGACAAGGACTGTAACTTCTAACAGTTTGTTGGAAGACAGTTGTGTTTCTGCAGGTCTTGTAAGCAGAGGCACTGATTGCTTTTATACTGGACTATCTTTTCAAAGAATTTTTTAAAAAGATTTATTTATTTATTTAAAAGAGTGCACGAGCGGGGGTGGGGGGAGCAGCAGAGGGAGAAGGAGAAGCAGGTTCCCTACCGAGTAGGACCCCCAATGCAGGGCTCGATCCCAGGACCCTGAGATCATGATCTGAGCCGAAGGCAGACGCTTAACTGACTGAAACACCCAGGCGCACCCCAAAGACGTTTTTAAAGCAAACAGACTTGGAAGATAGAGCATATCTTTCTAGAGAAAAGGACAAGTTTGGTTACAGCTCTGGATGATCAAGATATCTTTCTCTGGAGCAAAGAACAGGTGTCCTTTCTGTCCGTTTTAAAAGAATCGGGTTCCCTAAGCTTTGGGTTCCTCTCCTGTAACGTAAGGCAATGCAGGAGCCTCATGAGATTCTTTGTGTTGCTCTGTGGGAATTGGGACTCTAGAAACTGGCTCAAGAACATGCTGGTTCTCTGGCTGCTACTATTGTTGTGATTAAGAAAGTCCTTATTCTCTGGGAGGGAATAAAATCTTCCCACAAAGAAAACCTCAGGTCCAGAGAGTTTTGTGGGACATTCTATTCACATTTAAGGAAGAAATAATACTCCTTTTATATAAAAGTCATTCAAAAATAGAAGAGGAAAAAAATACTTCCTCAGTCATTTTATGAGGTCAGTATTACCCTGATGCCAAAACAAGACAATGTCATTACCAACAGAGGAAACTGCAGATCAATACCCCTCATGAACCTAGATGCAAAGATCTTTAATGAAAGTTAGCAAATACAAGCCACCTGTATAGAAAAAGGATAATATATCCTCACCAAGTAGAGTTTATGCCAGGAATGCAAAGCTAGCTTAACATGGATCAAATAATTATTTCACCATGTTAAAAGACTTAAAAGTAAAAACCATGTGTTATTTGTCTGGACTGCCATAACAAAATACCATGAACTGGGAGGCTTAAGCAACAGAAACTTATTTTCTTGCAATTCTAGAGGCTAGAAGTCCAAGACCAAGGTTCTGATTGATTTAGTTTCTGATGAGAGTTTTCTTCCTGGCTTGCAGATGGTCAGCTTCTCCTATGTCCTCAGATGACCTCTCCTTGGTGTGGTCACGTGAGGAGAGAGAGCGTGAGCTCTCCCGTGTCTCTTTTCATAAGGACACTAATCTCATTGGATCAAGGCCCCAACCTCATGACCTCATTTAACCTTAATCATATCCCTAGAGACTCCATGTCCAAATAAAATCACCTTGGGAGTTAGGGCTTCAACATATGAGATTAGGAAGATGTCAATATTCAGTCCATATGCCATATGATCATCACCATGGACGTAGAACCAAATATTTGACAAAATTTACCATACATTCATGATATAAACTTGTAATGCATTAACAATAGAAGGAAATTCTATTTTTGCATGAGATGCAGCATAAAAAAATCTGTGTACTCTGCTGAAGAGACTGTGAGGCGAAATCATGTGGGAAGACCACAGGGCCAATCACAGGGGCTGGAGGATTTTGGCATCCTGATTGGCCGGGTCTGATCCTAGAGCCCACCCCTAGAGCCGAGGGCTGAACCTACCTCTCTCAGACCATTTAGGGTTGGGGAAGGGGATGTTCCAAGAGGAAATGGACATGGAGTTACCCGTAGAAGTGTGTGCAGATGCTGAGTAAGAAAATGATAAAGGTCCATCTCAGAGACCTTCCAGTTCAACCTCAAGAGGACCAGAATGGAGAAGAAACTTGCCCAATGAACACAATCAGGAAGAGACAAAGTCCTGCTCAGAACCCAAGGCATCGTAGCCCTAGTCTGGGGTTCTTACAGTTGCCCAAGTGCCTGCACGTCCACTAACTAATCCCTGGACCTGCAAGTCTCCGTGACCCACGGGCACATCTGATCTTTAGCTATATTAACACACACTTTCACATTTAAAGTTACTGGAATACATCCACACACACATAAATCACTGGGTAGGAAAAAGTCAAGAAGGGTACACACCAAGCTGTTAATGTTGGTTAGCCTCAGCAGTTAAGGGTGAGAGTGAGGACAGGGGACAGGGTTTGCACTCCCCACGCCGTGTCCTTGCATGGGCTGCATGCCGTACACACGAGCATTCCTGAATCCCTTCTTCCACCCTCTTCTGAGAGTGTCCCCGTCTGTCCCCTCAGGTCCACCTATGGGGCGTACTTAAAATACTAACCCTATTGTGCCTTAACCTATCTTAAGAACTTCAGGAGCCTCTCTTTGCTCTCAGAACGAAGTCCAATATGCTTAGCATGGAAAATAAGGTAAATATGGCTCAACCTGACCAGCTCATGTCCTTGCCACCCTCCTCCCAACTCCTCCCAGACTGGACCTCGAAGCACTCTCTGCTCCAGGCACAACAGACTGCCACACTTCCTAAAACACACGCACCACTAATCGTTCACTCCACTGACTGCCTGCACAGGTCAGTCCTGCTGTCTGAACTTCCCACTCTTCATCCTCCTTTACCCCTGGTGATTTCTGTTCAAGGCCTGCCTCAGGGGTCACCTCTGTAGTGAGCTTGCCACAAGCCCCATCCTCCTTCACAGCTGGTCCCACCTCACCCCTGCTCCCAGGCCCCATCCTTCTGCCCACATTGCATGAGTTCCATTCCACTGTGATTACCCCCTTGCCTGTGTGTGGTGCCCAACGGATGGTGAGCTCCTAGAAGCCAGATTCTGTCTTATGCTTCTCGATATCCTCAGTCCCTATCTCAGTGCTCTGAAAAACGTAGGCCCTCAATAAATATTTGCCAGTTAAGAAGTAAATCTGGCCAGGGAATTGTCTGGCTGTCTGTCCTCACTGAGGAAGGAATGAACAATGGCCAGATGCTTTTCTTAGTACTGTACGTATGTTAATTCTCTTAATCCTCATGAAACCTTTATGAGATAGACACAGTTATTGTCTCTTATTATCAAGATGAGCAGTTGAGTAGGGGTCATGTTCATGGGGTCTGGACCGAGACTGCCTGGATTTGGATTCTTGCTCTGTTATTCAAGCTGTGTGAACTTGGGCAAGTGGCTTAATCTCTCTGTGCCTTTCAGATAGCTTTCCAATCTGAAAATCAGGGATAATGTAATAAGGTTGGATTGCTGTGAGGGTTCAATGAATTAAAATAATGCAAATGCCTGGTACATAGGATTGCCCAAATGTGAGCAAACAGAATTTTATATATATATACATATATATACATATATAAATTAATTAATATTTTTTAGAGGTAGACATCTGAGGCCCAAGGGATGTGAAGCCACTTACCAAATACCCCATAGTTAAAAGTTGTGGAACTTTCAGGATTTGGACACCAAAAGACTGGTTCTAGAGGCTATCCCCATGACCACTACTCTCTTCTCTCAGCCCTGAACTGTAAAGTTTATAGATTAGCTAGCTGTGATCTAGCTAAGAAGAAAGTAGCCCCAAGTTGGGTCGGTCTCCTCCCACCTTTACCCGGCTGATGTCCCAGCTTGGGGCCACACCCAGAGCCCAGCCCACTTCTCCCTGGGGCGTGACCCAGACTCCGCAGGCCAGGTGTTCCTGGGGCCCTGCCTCTACCCGCTAGCCAGGCAGAAAGCCTGTGAGGGGGAGGTTTCCCTGACCCGGATGCTCCCCAGATCTCCTCCTGCTTGTTCTCCTTTTCCAGACACTGCCCAGAGCTCCACTCACAGACCCGCACGTCCCACGGCTCTGGCTGGAAGAACAGAACTTCGGCATAAAGATTTCAGCCCCTAGCTGAAATCAACCAGCTCTCAGCAACCAAGAACAGGGCCTGGCACGCAGCAGGCTCCTGATTTAGGGGAGGGAACAACCCTCGGGATTTGGAGCCAGAGAGCTTTGGAGGGGATGAAATTGAGAGACTCTCACCTCCTTTTTAAGCTCTCCTTCTGAGCTGACCATATTCCAGGATGCTCTCTCTGAGCGGGTCAGTAGACTTAGAGCCTCAGAAAAAAACAGAATTTCTTCCACCTTTCCTCCTCTTCCTTCTTTTTCTTCCTCCCCGGACGGAGGCCACACATTTAATGGTGTGCTGGTAAATGTCTGACCGCTGTATCTCCCTAAAAAAAGAAGCCCTGATTTGTAGCGCTTGCCAGTTTCTATGGTGTAAGTATTCTGACTGCGGCCAGGTTCAAGCTACGTGCCATCACTGAACTTGGAGTTGGGAAAAGACACGTGTGGTCAGCCGTGTTTGGAGCCAGCATGAGCCGGTTCAAGGCATCAGGGCACGTTGTAGGGCTGAGGGTCTAGGCTTTGCAGACACACAAATCTGATACAGGTTCGGAGTCTAGTGTTCACTAGCGATCTGACGTACGGCCAATTGCTTCAACTTCGTGCACCACGGTGTCCTTGTCTGTGACATGGGAGTGATAAAATTGTGCATATGGTGGAGCTGTTTTGAAGAGTAGTCGGGCATTGCTCAAAGCCTCATGGGCACATCTAGGCCCTCTGTGCAAGCTAGCTCATGTTAGTTATTATTATGAAAGCCACACAATAGAATAACTTCCCCAGCCTCCTTGCTAAATATTGCAACAGACTGGCAGTAAAAATAAAAACTCCCCAGCCCTGTGAGATGTCTGGATCATTCCTTGTGATACAGTCCCCGCTGGGGACAAAGGCGCACGCTGAGGTGGCATGGGAGGCTCAGCCTTTGAGGAGCCCAGTGGCCGGAAAGAGACAATAATGGCAAAGATGGAGTGGCCTTCTTCTCTTCACTCAAAATAGATTTTTGACTAGTAGGCATTCTTTAATGACCCCTTAACGGCCTTCAGGAAAATAATTTAGGCCGTCAAGCAGACTGCATTCTGATGCATGATGTGGCTTGTGAAGGAAATGGATGCCTTTCCACCCCTGCCTGGCAGGAGGGAGAGAGAGCAAAGTTTCCAGACTGGGGGACAGAGCTAGGTCACGGAATGCCTCTCAAAGCTAGTGGCCTGCATGTCTCCATCTCCACAGGGCCTTGTCCAGTGGCAAAGAAAGACATGTAGACTAGCAACTGCCACTTCATAACAGCGGTATGAGAAATATGTCCTGGGATCACAGCTGAGGTAACAAGGAAATCTGCCTGGGCTCTGTATGGCAAGATTTACGCAGGAGGTGGCCTATGAACTTGGTCTTACACCATAAAGAACTTTACCAGTTAAAGGAGGCGGTAGAAGCCACCCTGGGAGAGGCAGCATTCAGTCAGCAGGTTTTATTGTAGGGTTAATTGGTGAGTTATTCTCCACCCCAGACCTAGCTCTCTGACACGCACTGAATTCATCCACTTGTACCCAGAGGCGAAGCCAGTCAGCAATGCACTCCTGGGGCTTGGGAAGGTGACTGCCCAGTGCAGACAGGGAAGGGGGCATTGTCAGGGTCTGTGGAACCCGGGCAGCATGGAGCTGGTCTGTGAGGATTCTCAGTGGGCAAAGGCCATCCCATTGCCAGAGAGCAGCGATATCGCTCTGTGTCTGGAGACTTGGCTTAGCCTTCTTCCCACACCTCAGCCCCCAATCCCAGAATTCCTTCATCCCCTCCAACATCCCTGAGCACCCAGGAGCCCCCTTCCACGGGGAGCACACAGTCACCTTGAGCAGAGATGCTGACATGAAAGTAACATGGTCAAGGTGCAACCAGGCAGTTGGTTTAAAATGACCTGGCTCACTCCTGCTACCCAAAGGCAGATGGCGGACAGTGAGTCAGATGCCATGTTAGGGCAGCTTCCAGTTGGGGTGGAGGAGTAATTGCAGACAAGAGGGCAGTCAAGCTGAACTCAGTTTGAGAAGGGCCTTGGGAAATCAAAAGTAAGAATTTCATGAGAGGGAGTGGGAACCCATCAAACATGCTTCAGTTGGGTTGGGTCAGACCGTGTTGGAGAAAGATGGTTCTGGATGCAGAGTGAAGATGGTTTAGAAGTGGAGACACTGCGGGATCCAAGAACGGGGTTCTAGCACCAGTCTGGGTAGAAATCATAAAAGGTGAACAGGATGGCAGTAACAAGGGCTTCATGGAGAACAACGGATTTGGTCATGTAGCAGTTATAATTGTTTGAACTTGTTGCTGAAGGAGACCAAGGAGTTGAGCGTGATTGCCCGGGTCCAAGAGAAGGCAACTGGGTGAACAGTGCCTTTAACCAACTCCAGGACACTGGGAAGGAGTTGGGGAAGGTCCTGAGCTACACAGGGCAAGCCCCTGGGTCAGGTGTGCTGGTAGGGATGGTTAGTAAGGTTACATCCCTGCTGCCGAGCACCTAGCTCACATACCCGGCCTGTAGCTGGCCTTCAGTACATGTTTGTTGAATTTAATTTAATGAAACTCAATGTGTTATATTGAAAAAAGACCCTGATTCCAACCAGTGAGGGAAAAGAATCCCATTGTCTGGCAACAACGTTGGTCTGTTATTCCAGACCTGCAGGATAGCCTCTGAAACGGGGAAATCAAAGGAGGAGTAGCTGGTTTCTTTCCAGAGGGGGAGGATCACTCCCAGTTGGGGGCATCTGGTTCCGTGTGTGGATAGGGGAGGCTGGGCTCCAACGGCTGCTGGTGGTGGACACAGGGGGCCCTGCTGCTGGGTGGGGGGAGGCCTGAGCGGCCCCCCCGCTGCTGTCATCGCTTTGGAAACAAACGCGTTTTTGATGAAGATAAACATCTCCTTGGACAGGGGAGCTCGAAGGGAAATGTTTCACAGCAACTATTTCCCCTGTCAGTTTTGTGCCACTGCGTATGCAAGCACAAGTCCATTAAAAACATTCTTGGAGATGTTCACGTTCAGGTTAGAGTTCTTCCTGGGATCCTTTCAACGCCCGAGTGAGGCTGCTTTGGCAGGGAAAGCAGCAGCGCGGGGCCAGGGGACGGCCGGGCCTGGCTCACTGGGGCACCTGCAGGTGAAGGAGATGCAGGTAGGCGTGGGGCCCCCGGGGTGGGGGGGGCAGCCGGGGGAGCTCTGGCCCCAGCTGTCAGGGCTCAGCTCTTCTCAGGTACAGTCCTGGCGAATGATTGCGCTGAGGCCTAGGAGTCGTGGGCTGCAGTGTATCCGGACATGGATCCCCCCTAGAGCCCGAAGACTGCTAAGAGATTAACGGTGTGTGTATGTGCGTCAGGGGGAGAGCCATGCTCGTGTTCCCGAAAGGATGCTACCGCACACTGATAAACTCACAGATCCAGAGGACACCTGCCACCTCAAGGCCCTCGTTCCACGCCTCGTGTCTTCAGGTGCTCACTTTGTGCTAAGTGCTGGAAACACAGAGCTCACGTGTGGCTGGAGTGGGTGGGGGTGATGGCCAAAAAGCTAATGTGTGTCAAGCATCCACGGTATTTTGGATACCTACTTATTATCTAAACTATCTAGCATTACCTTGAATATCTAGAACATCTGGAAGTGACTTGAATATCGAGATATTATTACTTCATAATAACCACAGTTGATAACGCCAGATGCTGTGTGTGCTAAGCAGTGAAATGGATATTTCCTTTTTTGAAGGAACCTGGGAGGGAGCCTGTCATGTTTTCCATTTTATGGATGAGGAAATGGAGGCCCCAAGTCACACAGCTGCTCGGCTCTGAGACTTTCACCTGTGGCCTGTCCACAGAATGACCTCTTTGTCTCTGAATAGGGTGAATGATGCCTGCTTTTGGGGGGCGGACGATAATCTGCATCCACTCCACGATAACTTCAAAGACGATCTGAGGACACCTGGCTGTGTGTCTGCAGCACGGGGCCAGCACAAGCAAAGCTGCTGGGAGTTGAATCCGACCTGGGGCCCAGGCTCCTTCAGCCTCTGTCCCACCCGCCTGGTGTGCAGTCTTCCCTCGCATCACAGATGCTGTCCCCTCGGTCATTCCAAGTTGAAAGAAAACAAAAACCAGACCTCATGTTAGGGCTGTGACAGCTGGGGTGTATCTTTCCCATCTCTGTTTCTCCAGAAGGGTCAGGAATGGTGCATCTACTCAATGTAAAACAGCTTCAGACCTGGACTGGGCACCCTCTCAGCCTCGTGGGTCACAGAAGTTTCCCCCTCTACCACACCCTCCACTACTATGAGCGCTTGAACAGGCCCCATCTCGCCCTCATGTCGGACATAAGTAGTGGACATTGTTAGCCCTATTTTTTTTAAAGATTTTATTTATTTATTTGTCAGAGAGAGCACAAGCAGGGGGAGCGACAGGCAGAGGGAGAGGGAGAAGCAGAATCCCCGCTGAGCAGGAGCCCTATGTGGGGCTCGATCCCAGGATCCCAGGATCATGACTGGAGCTGAAGGCAGATGCTTAACCGACTGAGACACCCAGGGGTCCCTGCCTTATTTTTTTTAAGTAGGCTCCATGTGCAGTATAGAGCCCAATGTGGGGCTTGAACTCATGACCCTGACATCAAGACCTGAGCCAAGATCGAGTCAGACATTTAAATGACTGAGCCACCCAGGTGCCCCAGTTGGCCCTATTTTTATATCTGAGTAAAACAGAGGCTCAGAGAGGGGAGTGACGGGTAATGCATCGTCGAGCATGAGAACAAGGCTCTGGAAGGAGCTCTGTGCATGGCCAGAAGCACTGCTTCTCCCTGTGGGTGGCAGGAGGTGGTTGGCAGGGATGGGGGTGTGGAGCCCAGCTCCAAGCCCACTCCAGGCTTCGCCGCTTTACCCACTTCTGTGGTCTCTCAGTAAATTGCTACAATATGTGCTCTTTGGCATCAGTGCTGAAGACCACCCAAGCGTTGAGGCAAATGCAAAATGCAGCCCCCAACCTCAGCCCAAAGCCTGTGCCTGTTGGAGCCAAGAATGCCCTGTAGTCTCCCCAGTGCTGGGGTCCCTCCCAGGTGAGCTCCAAGCAAGAGGACCAAGAACCTGGTCACACATGCCAGTGGGGTAGTTGCAGGGCCTGGAGGGGATCCAGATGGTGCTCCTATGGGCTAAGGACCCTCACTGCCCTGGCACCGACTGGGATGTCGGGATTCCCAGAAACCCAGGTGGGTCTGCTTCATGCAACTGGTAACTTTCTGCAGGACTGGGTCAGAAAAATTTAAAAATTAATAGAAGAGCTTATGCTTTTCAAGGTATCATCCTGAAATCCTTTTGTAAAGAGAGTTCTAGCCTTAATATGCCCTCTTTCTAAACCCTGATGTGTGCATTTGGGATTTGTTGTGTGCCCTACTTCCTTGTGGGGCCTCCCACGAGCCCCACCGATTAGGAGGCAGAAGACCTCCATGTGCAGCTCAGCCCCTCCATTGCTGGCTGTTTGCCCTTGACCTTGGGAGAGCCACTTACCCTTACTCCCTACTAAATGATACAGTGTATTCAAATGGCAGTGACAGTTCACTGCCCAACACCAGTTAAGCAACGGATACATGGTAGATTTTTGGGGAAAAGGAGTTTTGCGGTTTTCTTCTCAGCAAAATAGAAACACTACCTTCCTTGTCTCCTCTTGGGGTTGTTGAAAGTTACTGCAGATCAGGGGGCAAATTCAGATATTGTTTATTCATTGATTTCACACATATTTTTGAGTGTCTATTAGAAGTTCATGTTCTCTTTGGAAATAAATGATCCCAGCTCAGTTTGGTCATTGTTTTAATGGAGAAAAGCATAAAGCACAGCGGACATGGAAAGCGTGGCTTATTCTCCCCAGTAAAGTGGAACAGTCTTGGAAGAGCAGAGATATGTCATGGCTGATATTTCTGGAGTTCTCACCACGTGCCAGACACGAAGAGTTGGCCAGGCAAACCGGCATGGGAGGAGAATGCGCCGAGGAAGAAACAGCAGGATAAAGGCATGGAGGCATTCAGGGAGCATGCGCAGGGCAGAATCTGTGGTTAGTATTAGATTGTTCATAACAGAGCGTTGCCGTAGGATTGTGGGAGTGACTCTTACATAGACGGGGCCAGGGTGTCTCTTACCCTTACTTCTGTCTGTAGCCTGGTGGCTCTCAAGCAAGGTGGCCGCATGTCCCAAGGGTACACTTGAAAATGTGGGGGAGCACTTTTTGACTGTTGCCATGATAGGAGGCAGTCCTACAGGCCTTTAATACCCGGGGAGCAGGAATGTTATATGCCCTGCAATGCACAGGATGGTTGTACACGATGAAGACTTGGCCTGCCTGAAATGCCAAGGTGCCTTCTTTGGGCCACACCGTGTCCCTCCCCTCTGTCCTCAAGCCCCTCTCTGTGCTTTAGCTCCACCAAAGTGTGCAGAATTGGACTGGTGATTGTGGGAAATCCAGACTCTCTCCTGACCACCCGATCCACCGAAGTGTTCTAAAGAAATTGGCATTTTTTCCCCCTGCATGAATTCTATTTGGTTTCAGAACATAATATTTTCATTTTCTTGATTTGGGGTAGCACAGTTGGTGGGAAAAAGACCCTCATTAGGTTTCAGGGCTCAAACCTGGTTTGAGCCACTTTATTCTCTGGGTGCCAAGGCCTGTGGATTCCTCAGCCTGAATACCACAGGAACTGAGCACCACCACCCACTCACTTCCCTGGTGTGGGCCCTCTTCATGCCTGTGGGGGCCTAGCCGCCTCCCCCACACCGGGCTCCCCCACTGCATTCATTCCCCCTCTCAGTTGCCAGAGAAATCGTTTTTCCCCAACGCAGATGTGATTACCTCCTCTTCTGCTGCAAATCCTCATGTCAAAGAAGAACTCAGACTTAAGGGGCTGAGCAGGCCCCCAGGACAATAGGGCAGGTACTTCTCAGCCTGCCCTCTCATTTCTTAGAGAAATGCACATGTATTTTTGTCCACCTCTTCTAGGGAAGCTAAAAGCCGGAAAGTTTCGGTAAGAATCCCCACCTCCCCACACTGAGTTTGAAATAATCGTCCAGAAGTTTAGTGTTTGGTACCCAGGCCTACACCATGGGGTGCACCTCCTTGCCTGGGGCCAGTTCCATCTTTGGGTTCCCCGGTGGTGCTGGGACAGTGCTCTGGGGGTGCTTTTTTGAAGGAATACAGGAATGGAGCGATTCAGATATGACATAACTTCTAAGGTTCTTTTCAGTCCAGAGATGATTCTAGGGATGGATTTCCTGATATTTGAACAAGTGAAGCCCTAGCTCCCAGACCCGGCTGGTAAAACGGGGTACAGTTGTTCATGTCTGAGGAGTGTAAAAGGTCAGGTGACATACTGAGACTCCTTGCAGGGTCCTAAGACAGCTTCCTTTCATGGCCTCCAGAGGCAAATCTGCCTGTGCACCCCCCCGCCTCCTCCCTGCCGCCCCCCCCCCCCCGCCGAGGGTGGATTCATTATTTTCAATAGACATAAATCATTCAGAACTGCCTCTTATAAATAAGATGGGAGAACAGCTCAGAAATACTATTTTTGGCTCCCCAAATGAAATAGAGGCCAGTAAGTTAATAAAACTGATTTTCTCACTTGGATTGGGAACCAGCTGTAAAGGTAATTTCCAAAGAAACATTCCAAGCACATCTCGAGCAAAAACGGCCTCATTTGAATAAACCCACGGCTTGGTGGGAGAGCAGAATGCTTTGGAAGGGCCAGCTCTCATTTAGAGGTTAGGTTTTGGCATGCTATCTTAAAAGATCAGCCTCATTATATTATAAAAGAAATCTAGCATTTGCAGAGGACTTAAAGTTTTGAGGGACATTTGCATTTGTTATCTCTTTAGAGCACACAAGACTTCTGTAAAATTATTAGGGGCCAAGTATTTTCAGCCCCATTTTATAGGTGAGGAAGTAGAGGGTGAAGGAGCTTGATGATTTGCCCAAGGTCACAGAGCTAGAAGGAAGCAGAGCCACCCCAGATTTGCCCCATATACTTGCATGTCGCCAAGGAGGCACATGAGACCCGCAAGGCACACACAGGGGGTTCTAAGCAATTGTTCTAGTGCTTCTACTAGTCCTCATTGAGGTGAAAGAAGGAAGACGCACACTTCCCTTGAATCTGCGGTCTGTGGAAGTACACATACTTACTTTGTTGGAGAGGCGTGATGATGTCGAGTTAGTTTGGATGCTATAATAGCATGGACTGGGTGGCTTGAACACCAAACATTGATTTCTCACCATTCTGGAGACTAGGAAAGCTGGGATCAAAGCACTGGAAGATTCCATGTCTGATGAGGACTCTTTCCGGTTCACAAATGTCCATTTTTGCGCTGTGTCGTCACATGGAAGCAGGACTGAGGGGGGCTCCCTGGGGTCTCTCTTATAAGGACCTTAATCCCATTCATGAGGGCTCTACCCACATGACCTAATCACCTGCCACAAAGGCCCCATATCCAAATACCATCCCACTGGGGATTAGGTCTCAACCCATGAATCTTGAAGGAACACCAAAATTCAGTCTATAGCGAGGGGTCAAGAACACAGTCCGTGGAACCAGCTGGCTTGGGCTGGCATCCCAGCCTACCACCAGCTAGCTGTGGAACCTGGAGTAAGTCATTTGCATTCTTTATGCCTCATTTTTCTTCTCAGTAAAAGACGGACAACCACTCATAAAATGTTGTTAAGTAATGTGCTAACATATGTAAAGTATATGAACAATGCCTAGTGTATCACAAGAAGCTTTCACTAATCAGTATTATTTCATTTTAACTTCTCAACAACCCTGAGATGTCTGTGGTGTTGTGCCCCATATTACAGATGGGAAAACTGAGGGTAAGTAATTTGCCTTAAAGTCCTAGAACTGGAAGCTTGAGCTAGATCCCTGTGCGCAATACACCATGCTCCTTTCTCTTGATTCATATACTCTCTCAAGTCATGCGCACAGATTTGGCAGGTGACCATGTTCATGTTACTATTTTCTAAATACAGGTAGTAAGTCCCCCTTGTTCCCCTTCAGGGCCTTTCTTGGAGAATGTCTGAAAATCAGTGTTTGAAAGTCAAATCATGTCCTTATATATCGCCAAGGGGTCTACATCCCCAGAGGACTATAAAATATAATTAAATCCCCAATTACACCTCACTTCTACAGCATAGTCTTCAACAATACAGTTTCAGCACCCAGACATGTTCTTTGATTCTGTTTGTTTCTTTCATAATTAAATAATGGAGTTTGATCCTCTTGAAGCTCAAGATTCCCAACTCAAAATACACCTAATGACTTCCATTTCTGTGGCAAACGTCCTAAGTTTATGAGATCTGTTCTTCTTATTGCTAAGATCAGTACTGTCATTTTTTTCTAATGCAGTTCTGTTTTTAGAAATAGTGAATGCAACAGAAACAGTCAAATAATTGAACAAACAAACTTTCTGTGCAAATAGGGCGACTCTGCTGACATCGAATTGTTAGCTCTCAGCTGCTCCACCATACCGCAATAGCTTGAATTGTTCATCCGTAACACAATTACAAAAGTCGATTAAACACACAAAAGGGAAACAATAATTTATGACAAATCCAAAGAGAAGGATGAACTAATGAATGGAGAAGGCAGGATGTCATGGGAGTGAGGAACAGTCAAAGAGAGTAAAGTGGCCAACTTTGTCAAGCTATAAAGTATTCTGTAGCTTAAAGGCACTTAACCAAGTAGGAACCCACAAATTAACCAGCTAATTGAATTTTTCAGGACTCTGAGTTGTAAGTAATAAAAGACCTAATTTCTAGTGTTTTCTTATTTGTCCACAATTCTTCTTTCCTTCCCTACTCTTGTCTTGGTTTCCCTATGAGCAGAGTATAGTTTTCTTCTACTGTTGATTGTGGGCTTTGACAATAAGACTTGCTTTGGGCAATGGACCATGGCTGGAAATGACAGTTTCAAGCTGCCATTTTCAAGCTGAGGTTTAAGAGGCAAATTTCCACCAGTTTTCCGGAACTTCTTACCACCGTGAGAGGAACATCCACCAAGTACCTTATGTTCCAGTCTGGGGCCTAACCATAACCAGAAGCTGAGGTCCAGCCTCGTCCAGCTGATCCAACAGTGTAATATAAACACTTGTGGTAGTAAGTTACTGAAACAGTAACTTGGGGATTGTTTGTTAAGCATTATTATCATAGTAGCAATGACAACCCAAAACCCGACTAAGGTACAACTCAAGCTAGCTGAAGAGGAAAAAATGTATTGGTTCATGTTGCAAGTTTGCTTTAGGTCAGGGGCTCAAATTAGGTTGCTTTTCTATATCCTTCCATCTATCTATCCATTCATCTGTCTATTCCTCCATCCATTTTCTCAACCCTGCCTGTCTCTGCTTCTCTTCATGTTTTGACCTCATTCCCTTCTTATGGAGGCAGGTCCATGTTGTGCATTTGCTGAAATATAATCTGCAGAATACTATTCCTGTAAGATACTTTGGGAGAAGGAAAGGTTCCATGGTCCAACGGGTTTGAGAAAGAGAGTATACTACAGTCCATTTGAGCGATTCACAAAGCATTACTGGCAAATAAATAAACATACAAAACAAAACAAAAGACTATGAGGAGTTCTCTAGTTTTGAAAAATCTTTAATGTGATTTATTTAATGCAACACTTTCTGAGTTTACTTGATCATCCAAAACTGTTCTGGCTGTTAGAATCTATTGACAGTTTCTTGGTGCGCACTCAGGGGAATGGTGGTGTCTGGGGTCCAGTTTGGGAGATAGGAGACCTGCATTCCAGTGTCATCTCTTCCCACAAACTCCCTTGGCACGGCCTCAGGGAAATCACTTCCCGTCCCAGGCCTTGGAGGCCCTTTCACAAAATAAGAGGGTTCAGATTTGTTAGCCTTTTAAGACTACTGGGGCCAACAATCTCTAATTCCAGCAGTACACTGTATTTTATGGAAGAAAGGCTAATTTGGCCTCCTAAAGGATGGTTAATGGTTACCAGGGAAGGACCATATAAATCCATGGAGAGTATTCGGTCAGCTCTTTGCTCTGGGCTCCAACATTATGGTCCAACACGTTTTGAGTGGAGATTTAGTAGGGGCAGCTTTAGTGTATTCACCTTGCCCGTGGGTATGGAACCTTAGTCATAGACTCCTGAGCACATGTTTCTACCATGTTTCTACCCCACTCTGATGGCACAGAGGGGTCCTTTCCCTTGCTCCTTTGTTCTTTGTCCCCATTCCCCGCAACTCCTCAGTCCTTTAAAACTCTTGTATTCCATCACCACCACCACCACCCCCACCCCCCAAATCCCTCCTCCTCTTGTGTGCAGCCTCTGGAATGGGTTGTTGGCAATTCTCAGTGGCATTCAGTTCAGCTGCTGGGTGGAGGAGGAGGGGGAGGAAAGTCTGCTTTGAGTTCTGTATTAGTCAGGATGCTTTTGGTGGCAGAAAAAAACCCCTGACTCAAGCTGGTTTAAACAATAGGGAATTGATTATCTCACATATCAGGAATGCCAGGGGCAGGGCGGGCCCAAAGCTGGTTGAATTAGCCATTCAACAATGGCATCCAGGAAGAGTTTCTCTCTTTCTGTCTGCTGTGCCATCATCAGTTGGATTCTTTCTCAAGCTGGTGACAAGATGGTGGCAGTAGTTCCGAGCATCCTCTCCAGATAGGACAAGATCTAGAGGAAGAAGGGATCTCTCTTTTTTTTTCCCGCCTGTGGCTCTTTCCTTGAAGCAAAGACATTTTCCCCAGAAGCCACCAAGCCACCACTCACTCCAGAGGACTTCTCATGTTTCCTTGGAAAGAATTGGGAGTATCCCGGAACCAATCACCGGCAGAGAGAGCAGGATAACTCTTAGTCATCGAGCCCATCCCTGGAGCTGGGCGTGAGGTAGATGGCCACTTAGTCTAATGTTGGAGAGATAGAACAATGCCTGAGTTTGGTTAGGAAGCAAGAGGACAGAAATGAATGTGGGGTAGACAATCCATAGTGAGGTTTTATGAGTAGAAAGGGTAGGGAAGAGACTCTTGAAATAATCTGTCCTCCATTAAATCTTTCAATTACCAAGACTAACCTATTGCAAACATTTCTCCTATACCACATTGTGCTAAAAGAATGTCAGTCTACTTCCTGGGCCCGAGTCGCATGACCAAAGACTTTCTCTTACTTTAGCATCTGTCCATGCTGGGCTCCAGAAGAGACGGCAGAGGGAGAAAACTTGATCTGCCCTCCTTAAAGAATTCTGTTTAAGCTACGTAAGTTTTCCACATTTGAACGGCTGTACCCATTCACCTCCTACCTGGAGTCGCCAGTCTGAGGGAGTCTGCTCTACACACAAGCAGTCTCTCTCTGTGGGGGTGAGGGACCCAGGATCCGGATTCCACCCACCTGTAGAACATGATACAAAGTGGCTGTTCAGCACTCACACCTCCAGCTTTACAGAGAGCTAGAAGCTTACCTCTACCGCGTCCTAGAAATGGAATCGTGGGCAAATTGCTTTGAACTTCCTTCTTCCTCAGTTTGCTGCTCTGAAAAAGAGAGATAATAATAATTCCCACCTCATACAATTACGGAGAAGATAAAAAGGGATCACGCACATAAATGTCTCAGCGCAGCGCCTTTTGCAAGGGGCTGTACCTAATGGCTATCGATGCTTGTTATTTTTAGGGTCATAGGAAGAGAGCTATTATTATGACGTCATCTAGAAAAATCCCAAAGCAGTCAATAGCGTCAAGCTGATGCTTCCAACCCCGCTGGGAGCTGGCTTTTTTTTCCCCCTGGTGGCGCTCGGTTGGCACTCCCCCTCCTGAGTGACACAGCATCACACAGTAGGAGGAGCGAAGCCAAGAACGAGATGGGCACTTGATTCAGCACAGTGACTCGGGCTGCCAAGTAGGCTTTTGGAAAATGTCTTGCTCCCCCCTCCTGGAGCATATTTTGGACGCCTACTTGTCATATTGCAAAATGTATGTGACAAAACAATCTGGGATCTCGCTGACAATTATTCCCTTCATGCTGCGATTTGGAATCTCTTGTCTGGGCGTGGGGCGGGGGGGGCACTGCCAGCCTCGGGGCCCTGGCACAAAGGCAGCCAGAGGAAGGAGTCCTGCCCAGCAGGAGGGGCCAGGGGCAGGACCGAAGCTGCGACCTACCTTCCTGCACGTGGGTTTTTTCCTTTGTGACCCAGCTCAGGCACCTCACAGAAGCTTGCCCTCCTTCTGTGGGCAACAAAGCAAAGTAGGGCAAAGAGAAGCAACAGATAATAGCAATCGTGTACATTTATTACGCCCTTTATTTTTTTCCTAAAGTTGCTGTGACCAATTCCCCCAAAGTTGGTGACTTAAAACAATAGAAATGCATTCTCTCACCGTTTTAGAGGCAGAAGCCTGAAATCAAGAAGTTGGCAGAACCAAGTTCCCTCCAGGGGTTCTAAGGGAGAATCTTCCTTGCGTTGGCCGGGGGCTCCACGCGTTCCGTGGCTTGGGGCTGCATCACTTCAATCTTTGCCTCTGATTTCTCGGGGTTTTCTCCTCTGTGTATCTCCTGCCTTTCTCTTTTCTTAGAAGGATACCTGACATTGGTTTTAGGGCCCACCCTAATCCGGGATGATCTCACCTTGAAATCCTTAATTACATTTGCAATAACTCTTTTCCCCAATAATGCCATATTCCTACATTCCAGGCACCTGTGTCTTTTGCGGGGCCACCATCCAACCACTGCAAGCCCTTTCCATGTGTCAGGTGCCAGAGGAAAGATCTATGACCTCACCATTCACTCGACAAACCTGGGAGTCTGTGCTATTTTCAATCCCCATTTTCAGATGAGGAGCCTGAGCTGTCCTGAGCACTCTTCATGAGTACCCTTTGTTCTTCGCTCAGCCCTATGCAACTGAGACAATTTTCAACTGTCATTTTACAAGTGAAAGCCCTGAGGTTTAGAAAGATTTTGTAACTTGCCCAACAGCTAGTGAGAGGCAAGTCCCAGTATTCTAGCTCAGATTTTTCTCAGACGAACTGGATAGAAAGAAAGAACTCTTATTCCTTCTGCTGTACTATCTCAAAAAGAATTTGCTGAATGAATAACAACGTGAAGATAAAACAGCACATTTTCACCTCCTAAGGAACTCAGGGATGTCTCCTTCTTCTTGTCTCCTGGTAGGAAAAAATGCTAATACCGTTGCCAAAATTCCCACGAGGCCTTGAGGGGCAGGGGCAGGGGCAGAAGATCCCCAACTGGCTAGCCTGCGTCTTGCTCCTTCTTTCTGAAAATGACAGGGAGTGTGTGTTCCTGGCTGTTGGTAGGAGCCTCCCATAGCAGAGCTGGGAATTTGCCCAGGACCAGACATGACTTTCACCCCAGGAGGCCCAGAACTGTCAACCAGGGATGCTTTGGGAAGAAAGCTGATTCCGGTGACAAATCCAGCTTTTCTGTACTTTTCCATCACAGGAATGCCAAGCAGGAGCAAGGCTGTGATTTGTTGATCACTCGCTGCGTGTCACGCTCTGCAATCGGTACTTACACAGACATGATCCCAGTCGGTCCCCAGATAGGATTACCTGCACTCAGGGCCGCCTCGACGATGTGTAGCGTCAGGGACAAGAGTGCCAACGGAGGCACCAAGCCATGTGTTTAAATATGTATAAGGAGACAAGCAGGCCACACATTGTTAGCACCCCATCCACATATCTGGCTCAGTCCAACCCCCAACCCCCAACAGCTCCCTATGCCTTAAGGTGTGCTCATAATGGAATGGTCTGTCCTCAGGAGGAGGAAGCCCCCTCCCCCAGAATCTGGAGGCAGGCTCAGGGACATTTGAGCAGGGCACTCTGGAGTCTTGTGTAACATTTGTATAGGGTAGCTATGTTCCCTTGACCCCTCCGGCTCCTTGTCCACTGGGGAGGATGTGTGTGGAGCAGAGGAAGAGACTGGGGCCTTCTAAGGTGTCAGGCCTTTCGCCTGGGTTAGGGTGCTCTGGCTCCCTTGTTTTACCCACAAATGAACTAAACAATAGTTAGTGTATTATGATCTATTGCCATGAAACAAATCTGCCTCCCCCCAACGCCACCCCACAAACTCAGTGGCATAAAAGCAGCTAACATCTCTTATCTCAAAGCTTCTGTGGTCAGGAGTCTGGGCCTCAAGCTCGGGATCTCTCTAACAAGGGTAGAACTGGGCTCCTCTTCATGGGGCAGTCCACAAACATGGTGGCTGGCTTCCTCAGAGCAAGTGAGCCAGAGGGAAAGAGAGAGAGCATACAAAAGACAGGTCACTGCCTTATTAAAAATTGTATTGTGGTAAAATACTCATAATATTTACTCTCTTCACCATTTTTAAGCATACCATTTAGTGGTATTAAGTACATTCCCATTGTACTTAAAAGCAAAGCTATCCACTAACCAGTGAATGAATGGGCACTTTAGTGTGTGGCCAGGAAAGGCTTCTGTAAGGGGTGACATTTAACCTGAGTTCTGAATAATAAGAGGGAGTCAGCCATTAAAAGATTTAGGGTTTTGGGGGAGAACAGCCAGGGCAGAGGTCCATAAGATGGGATGAACTTGTCATGTAGAAAAGAGAAAGAAGGCTGCAGGTGCTGGACCAGAGTGAGCCAGGGGAGGGACAGCCAGGGAGGAGATGAGAGAGGTCACACAGCCAGGTCCTTTGTAAACTGCCCAGAGCCCGCCTGGATTCTCCGCAGGACGGGCCACCATTGGCAGAGGTGAGCAGAAGAATTAGCTCAGAATAGAGGTGATGGGGAGGAAACTGTGTGTCCAGGGAGGGGTGGCTGTGGAGCTAGAGGGACAGCTCCCCTGGGTGACCTGCTGAGTCACTTAGTCACTTGGCCTCTGCCTCCTTGTGGGTGACTGGTTTTTGGAACCATTAATTGAGTACTTCCCCAATAATGGATCACCTTTTGCCCTTGTAACAGCTCCAAGGGACAGCTACTAGAATCCCAATTCCATCCATCATGGGGGTGGTGAGAAACATTCAAATAAATGAGATAAGGAGATGAAACAGTGATACACTGTGGGCCACAGATTGCTCTGAGCACTTTACATACTCTGTCAGATAGATGTGATCGTTGGTCCCATTTCTCAGATGAGGATGGTGAGGCACAGAGAAATTAGGCAGCCTGGCCAAGATTATACCACCAATAAGGGCCAGAGTTAGGGTCCAAAGACACCCAGTGAGGCTCCAGAGTCTGCGTCCCTGGCCACTAAGCTCTATCACCAAGAGCGTCTTCCTGAAGCCCTAGCTCTAGCACGTGGGTCCTGATAGGCATTTAATCATTTAATTCATTGTTTGGTTTTGGTTTTTGCTTGGTTTTATGTTATAACAGGGCACAGGAACACTACTTTGTCATCAGAGTAAATTATCAGCTTAAACAAGGATGGCTGCGTCTCCTTTGCCGGGGGGCCGCCAGCTTGAAGACCTGTCCCACCATCCCGGGTTCTCTGTTGTGGTCGTAAGCAAAGTACGTATTCCTCAGGCCCTCTCATTAGGTACGTTCTAGCATTCGCAGCGGCAATAACAGATAATCGGTTTATCCCCAAATTCTGGGACATGATTAGTATTTTCTATGTGATGTTGAAAAGATTGGCTTCAAAGTTTCAGAGAACTGCAGGTATAAGCTAAATTTAAACTTCCTCTTTGGGAGAAATCAAACCTGGTAATCACTATTTTAAAATCCCTGCTGAAAATGAGCCAACAAATCACCTCGGTCCTCAGCCATAACCAAGGCAGGATCATCCGAAAAGTCCGCTTGGAATAAAAAAAGAATCGCTCTGGCTCTGGAGTCAGAGTAGGTCTGAGGAGACGCTCTGCTCCTTCGCAGCCACGGGGATGTAGAAAAAATAGACTCCAAATGGTTGAAAGACCTCAATGTGAGACAGGAGTCCATCAAAATCCTAAAGGAGAACACAGGCAGCAACCTCTTCGACCTCAGCCGCAGCAACTTCTTCCTAGAAACATCGCCAAAGGCAAGGGAAGCAAGGGCAAAAATGAACTATTGGGACTTCATCAAGATAAAAAGCTTTTGCAAAGCAAAGGAAACAGTCAACAAAACCAAAAGACAACTGACAGAATTGGAGAAGATATTTGCAAATGACATATCAGATAAAGGGCTAGTATCCAAAATCTATAAAGAACTCATCAAACTCAACACCAAAAGAACAAAGAATCCAATCAAGAAATGGGCAGAAGACATGAACAGACATTTTTCCAAAGAAGACATCCAAACGGCCAACAGGCACATGAAAAAGTGTTCAATATCGCTCGGCATCAGGGAAATCCAAATCAAAACCTCAATGAGATACCACCTCACACCAGTCAGAATGGCTAAAATTAACAAGTCAGGAAACGACAGATGTTGGCGGGGATGCGGAGAAAGGGGAACCCTCCTACACTGTTGGTGGGAATGCAAGCTGGTGCAGCCACTCTGGAAAACAGTATGGAGGTTCCTCAAAAAGTTGAAAATAGAGCTACCATATGATCCAGCAATTGCACTCCTGGGTATTTACCCCAAAGATACAAAAGTAGGGACCCGAAAGGCTACGTGCACCCCGATGTTTATAGCAGCAATGTCCACAATAGCCAAACTGTGGAAAGAGCCGAGATGTCCATCAACAGATGAATGGATAAAGAAGATGTGGTATATATATACAATGGAATATTATGCAGCCATCAAAAGGAATGAGATCTTGCCATTTGCAACGACGTGGATGGAACTGGAGGGTATTATGCTGAGCGAAATAAGTCAAACAGAGAAAGACATGTATCATATGACCTCACTGATCTGAGGAATTCTTAATCTCAGGAAACAAACTGAGGGTTGCTGGAGTGGGGGGTGGGGTGGGAGGGATGGGGTGACTGGGTGATGGACACTGGGGAGGGTGTGTGTTCTGGTAAGCGCTGTGAATTGTGCAAGACTGTTGAATCTCAGATCTGTACCTCTGAAACAAATAATGTAATATATGCTAAGAAAGAAAAAAAGAAGAAGAAGAATGTAGCAGGAGGGGAAGAATGAAGGGGGGGAAATCGGAGGGGGAGAAGAACCATGAGAGACGATGGACTCTGAAAAACAAACTGAGGGTTCTAGAGGGGAGGGGGTTGGGAGGATGGGTTAGCCTGGTGATGGGTATTGAGGAGGGCACGTTCTGCATGGAGCACTGGGTGTTATGCACAAACAATGAATCATGGAACACTATATCTAAAACTAATGATGTAATGTATGGGGATTAACATAACAATAAAAAAATTTAAAAAAAAAGAAAAGAAAAGGCCACAGGAAAAGGTGTCTCTTCTGGGGAACATTGTGTCGTCCACCTTCTGTGTCTTGACATGTGGCAGCCAGCGTGGGCCGTGAGGTACAAGGCTGGTCAGCAGAGGGTGACATTAGAGAAAGACAGGAAAATTCTAGGTGCTCGATGGTGTTGTTGAGGAAGTGGATTAACAAGTTGTGAAACTGTCTTGCTTCCAGGCATTTTGGTATCTGAGAAAAGAAGTCCCTTTCTTGTTTAAGCCATTTTGAATCTGGGCTTCTGTTACCTGAAGTTGGAAGCGCGCTAACTGATGCACTGGGCAATTATGAGGAGTAAATGAAACAGTGCAGGTAATTTGCTTGGTGCCTTGCCCAAGATAAAGTAGGATTAATATAGAGTGAAGTGTCCCGAAAGTCAGAGTCTGGAAAAGGGTAGGAGAATAGGGTATGGAAAGGCCAAAGACTTTCACAATCGTACAGGAATGGGCAACATGTGGTCCAGGGCTGTTATCGGCGCCGCCTGAGCCCAGGTCAGGCGTCTCTAATGCAGCACAGAACCTTTCATGGCCAAGTCCCCATCCTGGCGCATGGCGCGGCTCACCCCATTTGCTTCTCATCTCTCGGAATCGCTGTTCTGCCTTGCCTGGTGGCCAATGTTTCCTATATCTCATCCACCAAAATATTCATCATGATTAGATTATTATATCAGAATTATATGTATTATAATTATATAACATTTTACACAATGCTCTATAACAATTATATAATATATACACAAATAACACTATATACAAAACACACAATTTTATAATGTATTATAGGATTAGTATAACAATGATTATAATAAATTAACAATAATTAAAGTCCTGGTGGTTTACATTTTAAAAAAGTTTTCTCACTGTGAAAGGAATGGGCGGTCTTTCATTAAAAGAACATACATATTATGTATAGATGTGTAATTATGTAATGTATTATGTAATTATGATAATAATAATTAATGTCCTAGTGGTTTGTACTTTAGCACAGACTTCTTACTGGAAAAGGAATTCCATCAGGAGAATTTTAAGCAAGCAGGGTTTACGGGGTGGTGCCTCCTGAAACCACATCTCATAGATCCCAAGTTATGGTGAGCAAAACTGAGCCCGTTGGAAGATTCTGCAAGTTCTTGGCACAAATCCAGGCTATTAATGTCTCCACAGAGCCTGACTCAAAACACCATTGCTAGAACCAGGGTAGGTGAAAATGGACCAGTGACAGCTTCTGTTCTAATTTTACCCCAGCCCCAACCCTTAAAATACATCTCTGAACAATGCAGTACAGTTTAGCAATGAATGGAATTGTGGCTTCTGGTTACTGAAAGCAAAGAGACAAGCAGCTTCCCCTGTGAGCAGGAGAGGCTTGGGGAAGATCTACAAGCTTCTCGACATCAGCTCAGCTTCCTTGAGACTCATCTTCCGTCTAAAAATTGATGGCTTCTGTTCAACGTGCCTCAAGTGCCGGTTACACAAAAAACTAGCCAAGATAACACCGTTTCCAATGTTTTAAACCTCTGAGGCACTACATAAGTTATTGGAGATAAATAATCTTCAAGTTCCAATTGGACAAGATTTAGCAACTCCACCCAGTAGACTAATTCATTCTATCACTTGGGGAAATACTGGTCAATTGCAAAAAAAAAAAAAAAAAAAAAAGCTGAATTCTTCCTTCTTTCCTTTCCTGCGTTCGTATCCTGGGTGGTGTGGCTTTGCAGCACCTTTGCCTAAGAGGTGGACTATTTTCCTTCGCCCCTTGAATCTGGGCTGGCCTTGTGACATGGTTTGGCTGCTAGAATGCTGTGATGGTGTTCCAGGTCTGAGCTAAAGCCTCAAGAGGCAATGCATGTTTCCTGTCTTCTATTTCTTGGAACCCGTTTCAGAGGCCATGCAAGCAAGCTTGGGCTAGCTTGTTGGAAGGGAAGAGAAGCCAGCCTCCATCAGCCAGCCTCCATCCAAGCCGGGAGCTGCCCAGGTCACCATCCGCAGATATGTGAGTTAGCTTGGTCAAGACCAGATGAGCTGTCCAACTGAGCCCGAGCTAAGCATGATTGACTTGAAGAATCATGAACTAAATAAATGGTTGCTTTTTAAAGTTACTAAGTTTTGAGGTGGTTTATTACACAGCAACAGAGACTGATAGAAACATTTAGCAGAAAGCTCATTGCTTTTGTTAGTGGTCAGAGAGTACTTCTAAATACGTAATTCAGCCAGGTGTGCATACAAGTTAGGGACAATAGGTATTGAAGGAGTCAGAAACTTGGCTTCTGCCAGCCTTTGTAAGTTTTGAAATAGTCCAGGCGTCTCTGGGAAGGTAACAAAGATGTATATTAAGAATTTGTCCTCTGGATCCACTGCTCACTCTCCTACCATCTCAGTATATTCAGTTATAATGAGGATGGAATGAAACAGGCATTACTGCACTAATAAGAATGTGAATAGGCTTGATTCTTCCTAGTCATTAAATAAATACTTATTTAAATATACCCTGTAATAGGGGATGGGGTTATAGGATGAAAACATATAGCTTCTATCCTTAATTTATGAGGACTCTATCCACAATTTATAAGGAGTAATGGACAAAAACTTAATTGTGAAACCAGCTCATACATAAAAATTGAATGTTGGGAAAGAATTTGGTACTCTGTGTCAAAGGCCTTAAATTATTTTTACTCTTTGGTGCATTGATTTCGCTTTTGAAAATATATCCTAAAGAAATGATCCAAAATGCAAAAAAGGCCTTATTCACAAAATGTTCTTCTCTCTATGTAAATACAGGTGAAATATATTAATTACCAACAGCAAATTAGTTATGATGTATCTGCTAGCTGGAGCATTACCCAGACATGAAAATTATGTTTCTGGAGAGTCTTTTCTAACAAAAACAATTATGACATGCACTGAATAAAATGCAGAATACAGAAATACATTGGCAATCATAGTAAACTAATAACAAAATAAAGATTAGAATAAAATACTCTAAATGTTTAGAAGAGAGTGGGAGAGAAGAAAATTAATATTTTTTGATGTTGTATTAAGTACATATGTGTTATGTTCCTTAAGTGCTTTTTTAAAAAAAATTTCATTGTCACTATGACTCTTCAAGGTTCTTGCTATCATTGACGTTTTACAGATAAGGAAACCGAGGCTCGGAGAAGTTGAATGACTTCTCAGGTGTATAGGGCTGGTGGCTGGTGTAAACTGCATTTGAACTGAGGGGGATTTGACCCCAAGATCATTCTCTTTCCATCAGAGCTGTCAGACTCCCACTAAAGGGATCATAAATGGATTTTATTTTCCTTCTTTCTCTTTACTGGCACTTCCTAATTCTACTTTGATAAATTGTGTATCTTTTACATATAAATATCATTTCAGAAATGGGCAGATGGTTCACATCTGCCTGGCTCATATCCAGGCTCATGTTCAGGCAGAGTGGTAGCTGCCTACAGAGGGACTCCCAGGCACTTGGGGAGGGCATCCCCACTCTCCTGAAATACCTCTCCTCCTAACTGGAATTCTTTAACTTTAACTAAGGGATGCATTGTCCATTTCATGATCAGAAAGAGAATCTTAGCCCTCCTCAAGCCCAGCCCTATTCTGGACCCTCACCACAGCATTCTTTCATGCTTCCAGCCAGGCTCTTCTGGAATATTCTAATAAAGAGGAATTCTCACTATGGCAAGAGGCAGCCCATTCCATGGTTTGCTGAACTCTGGAAATGAAGACGTCCTTCCTTGGATTAGGCTGAAACCTGACCTCTCATTCTGTCCTCATGAAATACACTCATTCCTCTCCCTCCAGAGGCTTCTTGTAAGTGCATAGAGACAGATGGTGTATTCCTCGCAGCAGACTCTCCTGGTCCTCTACCCAATATCTATTTTCACCATCTTCCTTAGAACAGAGCCTAAAGTTTATTCAGGAGCGCCATGTTCTTAATCAAAGACTGCATTTCCCCATCTCCCTTGCTGTTAGCTGGTGTAATGTCACTAAATTCTGGCCTAAGAGAGAGCTGGCCTTTTCTCCTTCCTCGTCCCACCTTGTGGTTTCTTCCCACTTTCTGATTAGAACGGAGACACGATGGCTGGAACTCTAGTAGCCATTTTGGAATAGGAGGCAACCTTGAGGACAAGAGGCCAGTCCTAAGGTTGGCAGAGCAGAAAGATGTAAGAAGCTTGGGTCCCTGATGTTTATGGACCTGCGATCCTTACCTTTAGGTTTCTTTCACTGAGATTAAAAAAAAAAAACAGTATAATTTCTGGCCATTTTTATAATTGGGCAAATGAAATTCTTAATGGACCCTTGATCTTCTCTGCCTCAGGCTCAACATCCTTTGTTCCCTTAGGAGTCCTCCTTGATAGAGTTCAGGTCCTCTCACCCGTGGACATTCTACCGGACGCTGTTCCAGTCTTCCCCTGCGTCTCTCCTAAATGATGCTCTAAACTGAATATAAAATGAGCTCAAGTGTAGATCAGGCTGGATGGAGAACATGCGGTGCATCCACATGAGGGCTGTCTGTCTTTATCTGCACTCCATGGCCTCCCTCCTCCTTTCCCTTGGCACTTACATAGTCACGGTCGCTGACCTTGACTGAGAGCTTTCTATATTCCAGGTAGCACGACAAACATTTTCTGTGCATTATCTCCATTTATCTTAAATTTCAATTCCTCCTGGTGTGCCTGTCTTTCCTGCTCGTGTGTGATCCCCTGGGGAGCAGCAAGCATGTCTTGTTCATCACTGGTTCCCTAATGCTTAGCATAAGGCAGATACGTGTGAAATGCTTGTCAAACAGAACTGAACTGATACCCAGGTGAACTTGGAACTGGCGACCCTGCCTTCAAATCCAGCTCTACCACTTGCTGGCTTGATCCTTAAAACACCTAACCTCTCTGGGGCGCCTGGGTGGCTCAGTCAGTTTAAGGGTCTGACTCTTGATTTCGGCTCAGGTCACGATCTCAGGGTCATGAGATGGGGCTCTGCGCTGGGTGTGGAGCCTGAAGATTCTCTCTCTCCCTCTCCCTCTGCCCCTCCCCACACTCTAACCCCCCCCCCCCCCACAAACCCACCTAACCTCTCGGAGCCTTTTGTAAGGAAGAGACAATGCAATTTAACCTGCAGAGTTGTGAGGCCATTAGAGAAATTTCTATGTAAAATGTGAACCCATTTCTTGTGGAGAGCAGGTTTTTGGCATGGAGCAGAAGTGAAAACACAAAGGGGTTTGTACCATAAGGTAGAAGGTGGCAGACAGGGGAACCAGAGAGGGAGGAGGCACCAGGCAGGCTGGCCGGTCTCAGCCCACTTCCCCCTTCTCCTTTCAGCTGGTTCTGCCTCCAGCTGTCCTAAAACCCAGGAGGGTTGCTGGGGAGGCCAGGGAGGTGGGACAAGACTGGACCCTGGCCTGGGTGAGCAGTGCCTTCTATCCTGCCTGCCCTCACACGCATGAGCACACATTCATGGGGGTATGGAGTTAACGTGTCAGAACCACACTTTAACAGAGATGCTAAGAAATAAATGAAAATGCTTATTTCTATCCTGTAACTGGAAAGTTCCTAAATCTTCCTTTCCATACTATAAGCAACTCAAGGGCAATGACTGTGTTTTGGTTTCTCAGGTGTGTGCTGGGCAGCCAGCGCTGTGCCTGGTCCATGGTAGGCGCTCAATAAATGTATGTTGAGTGCATACCTATGTGATCCAGACCAGCCCATTGGGATGAATGGTGTATCTTCAGCTCAACAACTTTATTGAATATGGAAGTTAATATAATTATGAGCAAAATACTATTCTTCCTCAGACATCAAGGAAAGAGAGTGAAAGAACTAATACCTATTGAAATTTTACTATATGCCAGGCAGTTTGCTAGGTGTTTCTATCAATTATTTCATTTATATATCAATATCATCAGGTCAGTACATTTAGGTTATTTTTAATCCTTTGAGAGATTAAGCAATTTGACCAAGTTCAAATAGAGTTGTCTGGTTCCAACATCCACACCCATGTAGGGGTGCTTGCTTTACCCCTCCCCTGGGCACACACTTTCTCCCTTACACCATTTCTGCTCACACCCAGCTTTGTTCTCCTCCTCACCGACCCACACATCAGAGGTCCCGGCACACTGTCTGCCTGAGGCCGCCCAAGTATTACCACAAACACTGACTCCCAGGGTTGTAAACATCTGTATGATAATGGCAGTGACCGTAGTCTGCTTTCCCACTATACACCAGGAACTTTACACACAAGCATCTGGAATCTTCCATGAAGCCTAATTAGGAGGGGTCATTCTTATCATTTAGTAGAGGAGGAAACTGAAGCTCAGAGAGGTTAGGACCCTTGACCAAGATCCCACAGTTTCAACCTAGAGCCAATTCTGGTACCTGAGCTTTGCCCACCTTACCACTCTGTCTCTTCGGTGCTAAACTCTGCTGGTGTAAAACGAAGAGTAAGATAGTTTCCATTCCCATGGGTCTTTCTCTCATGTTGGGACACGCGGCAAAGCCCCTGTTTCCCGGCCCTGACTGTTCTGTCCTTTCCTTTTGCAGCAACTCAGGGATGGCCGGGGAGCTTCTCATCCCTGATCCCCAAAACTTCCATCCTCCAGGCTCCCTTTCTCCTGAATCCTGGCCCTGTCATCTGTTCACCGTGTGGCCCTGGGGTAAGTCACTTTCCATCAGGCTCATCCACCTGATCCATCACTAGGGGCACTGAGGTCTACCTGGCAGGTTTGCAGGGGGGTCAGGTTCTCTTTTTCAAAGATGGCAACACTAGTACATCTCCTCCCCCATGTGTGGAAGGCATGTGACATGCCTTCCCTGGGGCAGGGGGTGGGGGTGGGGCGGATATCTATGTCTCCTGCCCTTGAACTTTGCTGGACCTTTGGGACCGCCTTGACTAAGAGACTACGGCAGAGCTGACTCCTCATGGCATTCGAGGCTGGGTCATAAAAGGCAATACGGCTTCTATCTGGCACGCTCTCTTGGGAGCCCTGAGGTGACCTGTAGGAAGTCCTGGAGGGCATGTTAGACAGAACCTGGAGAGACACCCCATAGCTATTCTGTTCCCAGCTGCTGGAGTCTTCCCAGCCCAGGAGACAAGCTAGCAAAGGACGCTTCAGATAATTCCAACCCCCAGCCTTCAAACTGCACCAGAGGATGCTCATCAGAGGAGAGACAAGTGTTCCCACTGAACCCTGCTCTGTACTACAAATTCTGCAGCACATTCATGTCCTTGTCTGGGGCCATCTCGTTTAGGGGTGGCTGGTGATGCAGCCCTGGTCCTGGCACAGGGGGAGACGTTAACAGAACAGGACACATGGGCAGGGCTCAGCTGTGGGCCGAGGAGGGCCAGGTTTACCTGAGGTCACCACGGTGAGTCCGCATGGAACTGCCTCGAGACCGTGAGACGTGGGTTTCTGGTTTTTAGAAATTGGCGTCAGAGTCTTTCAAGTTCGTCAACTCCTCTGGAGGTAGGGTTTAGCCAATTTCAAGAGCTACCAGCCCACAGGAATGTAAAACTCAGTTCAAAACACACCATAAACTGACTCATTTTCACGAGACTATTTAAAAAAAAAGAAAGTTGAGTATATGCTTAATTTTCTTAGGGCTTCCAAAAACAATAGGAAAATCTTTCAAATGGAGCCTTGTGTGTGCGGATCTGTCCAGAATCCTGGCCCTTCCCTAACTTCATTAGCCTGAAGAAAATTCTTTTGTTTCATTGAACCTGGAGGCAAAGAAAATTGCTGGGTCAGAGGAAAGGCCTTTGGTCACAGGGTCGGAAAAGGGGTATCAGGAAGAGATTATTGAGTAAACTCAGCCAGTTTTCCCTTCTGGGTCTTGATTGTATAATATGTACGCCTGACTTCAGATTTGATGGATCCTAGGTGGCATGGAGCGACAGGACATGTAAGTAAAGAAGCTAAATGTTTGGCTTTGTTCCGACTGCCATGGAGTTGTCAGAACTGGGAGAATTTTTAGGGATCCTCTAGGTAAAAGCCGTTGGTTTTTATTGGTGAGGAGTTGGAAGCGCAGTGAATGAATATGATTTGCAGAGCTAGTCACACAGCTGGGCTGGCAACTGAGGAAGCCCCTTTATTCTGAGACATCTGGGAGCCTATGAGTTACCATTGCCCTTTGTAAACTCGCCTTTCAAAGTGTTTAAATCGCCAAAGAAAGCTGTGAGCAGGGAGCAATTCAAAGGGGACTAAAGTAGAGAGACAGTGGCAGCTAGGGGGGCAGAGAGAAGGTTTGCCTGCTGTTTGCCAAAGTCTAAAGCCCTTCTTTCGTCTGTGGGGCTTCAGTTATAAAGGCTGGGCTTCAAATAAAGGAGGTGGTTGGGGTACGGGAGTGTGTGTGTGTGGGGGGGGCGGTGAGGGGAAGGGAGACAGGATGGTCACATGTGGATGTGACCTATGTTCAAGCTGAATCCCGAAAGATGAGCTGTTTGCCAAGCAAGAGAATAGAGTGGAAGCAGCTCTGGCACTGATGTTGCACAGAGGCCCAAAGAAAGTGAGTGAGCAGGTGTGAAGAGACCTGAGGGAAGGGCGTCCCTGGCAGAGGGAACCTCAAGGACGACAGCCTTGAGGCTGGAACCGACTTGGAGCATTTGACAGCAGCAAGAGCATAGGGTGGGGGAGCCTGAGGAGCAGTGACATCACAGGTGAGGAGGCTGGGGCGAGGCGCTGGCTGGGGTCCTGTGGGGCACGGTGTAGACCCTGGGAGGACTCTGGCACTGGCTCTGAGTCTGGCAGGAAGCCCGTGGAGGGCTCGGTGCGGGAGGTTGTACGACAGAGGGCTCTCGAGGGCTGGGACTTTGTCTTCCTACATTTTCCCACAGCTGAGGTGGGCGCACATTCCAAGAAGCAAGACACAGCCTTGGCCTCTTGGGTAGATGAGGCTCGGAGGGCAAGCACGGTGGGCCCACGTGAAGCTCTTCTCTGGTCCCACTGCAGCGTTTCAGTGCCTGGCCTCATTCCCTCCTCACTTCACTCCGGTGACTAAGCAGTGACGCACTCACCACCTCTATTTTAAGACAGGACACAGAAGCTAAGAGGTTGACTTTTGTGCCCAAGGTACTGCTGATTATGGCTAGGACGGGAGCCCCATGCCCCCTGACCTCCAGTCCAGGGCTTTTCTGAAACCCAGAGCCCCCTCAGGGAAGCTCTGTCTATCCTTCCTAACCCTGAATGATGCCATCACTGGGCGTGGCAGGTGTCTTCCTAGATGTTCCATTGGAGATGTCGCTGTGAGCCACTTCTGAGGACGCAGGAATGAACCCTCTCGGGGACTTGGCAGACTAAATGTAGAGTGTGACCAATGGGCTGTCATCCGTGGTGCACAGAGCAGCCGAGAAGGAGATTCATGGAGCACTATGTAGCACTTGTCTTGGTTTGTCCCGGAACCCCAGGGCAGATCATCCATCCGGCCCCCGAACACATAGACAGCTAGGCTACAGGTGTGAGCATGGGTTCAAGACCTCAGATGTGTCCAAAACAACTTGATTTTTCTACAAGGGAATCTGGTTTGGGTTTCGAGCATCTGTTAGGGTGAGGTGGTGGAAACCTAGTTCCATCCCTTTGGGCATCTTTGCCTGGAAGTGCGGCTGAGCTCTGGGAAGTTTGCTGAGCTCCGGGAGGTTTGCTGAGCTCCAAGGAACTGAGTGGAGGGAGGACTGGAGCTCCGTGTGTCATCACCGCATGTGACGCTCCTGTCTGGGCTTTAGCCATTAGTCCATTGCTCTGTCCTCTCTTGTCCCTGAGCATGAGTCTCCTTTCGCCTTCTGGGTCTCTGTGAAGGGAAAACATTCTACAACAGAGTGCTGCCCCACTCTGCTGTAAAGGAAACGCCATTTCTTGGGCTCATTCTGCTGTTCTCATGGACCACGGAGGCTTGAGGGCTATGTGTGGCTGCCTCCCAGGTGTATCTAGGTGTGCCACACAAATATTTCTTCTGTTCCCATACCATCCCAGCTTGAGCTCCTCCTGCTGTTGGGTTCTCTAAACATCTCAGGGGGTTGGCTACCTCACCCCCTCCCTGGACTTGCCAGGGGTGGTGGCAGGACCCAAGGTCTCTTCTCTACTCCTCTGTCCTTGTCTGAGCCCAGGCAAGCTTCATGAGGTCTCAGGGAGACCAGAGCCTACTCGGTCCTCACCATGCATTCTTCTCTCTCGGGCCGGGAGCTGGACGGGTTTGGGCTTTAAAAACTGATCACCTCCAACTGCATCCTTTGTTCCACCTGCATTTTTCTGGGTCATTTCTTCCCTGAGCCAATAAACATGGAATGTTCTACCTGCTGCTTAAATGCAGAGTTACAAGACCACAGAACCAAACCAAACCAAACCTTGTTAATATTTCACAATATTAGCCCTTCTGCTGCATCATACGCCTGATGTTGGAAGCATCTGCTTTGAAGTCAGGTGACCTGGTTCAAATCCTAATTACAAGGTGCTTGATTGATCATTTGCGACACACATATGAACCTCATCTATAGTCTCTCATTTATAAAATGGAAGTAATTATTTCTATTTGGGGGATTATTTTGAGGGTTATAAAATATGTTAAGCTATTGGCACAGTGTCCAGTCACTGTCATGATCATCATCATTCCAACAGGGTCTCCGGTTGGTAGTTAGCATTGTGATTGTCCACCTGTGCAGTTCAGAAAGTCTCAAGACCAACCCCAGGTCTAGAGATTCTCTAGAAGGACCCACAGAACTCAGAAAAGTTGGAATACTCAGTAGTGCTTTATTAAAGTGAGAGGAGTACTGATCAGAATAAGCAAAGACAAGAGGTACAGAGGGCAGGGCCCAGGAATATTCTAGGCATGGGATTTTAGTTGCCTTCGCCAAGTGGACAGCCATGTAGCTGACCTCGGTTTCCACCTCTTCAGAGATCAAGTAGATGCCACGCGGCCCCGGGATCCTCCATCCCAAACCACATGTTCGCATGGAACATCAGGTGTGGGCCAAGACTCTAGGCAGGACAGACATTCCAAGGGCTTAGTGGTCTCCTCCCAGAAGCCAGGGCAAGGGTCAAACCTTTCTTGGCAAGTAAATCCTTTCCTGTGCAACCTGTGCCTTCATCCTGGTCAAATCCACAGTGCTCCACCTGCCCACTCAGCCCACTTTGGGCCTGTTTCTGTGTTCTTTGACAATCTGGGTTGCCTTCTTTCCCTTCCTCTGCTTTCTCCTTCTCTTTCTTCTCCAGTACCCGACGAGTTCATTCTGGAATCTTCTCTCTTTTGTGTCTACTGGCCTCCTGAGTATCTCTGCCATCTGCATCTACACTCCGTCCTCACTGTCACAGCCATGGTTTAGGTCACTGTGGGCCACGTGGACCAGGACAAATTCCTCCTAACTGGCCTCCCAGAGGGGCCTCTCTGATCAGCACCAACTGGTCTTATCCTTTGCTTAAAAGCCTTTGGTGATCTCTGTTATCCATTATGTTCAAGCTCTCTTGGCAAACACAGCTCCGCTTAGTTTTCTGGCCACCTTCTTGGCCACTTCCTCCCCGGTCTTCCGAATAGGATGCTGTTGTTCGAATAGTTATTCATAACCCTGGGTATTTGCTAATTTTCCTGTCTCCTTCAGTGCCTCTCAATGCCCCCCCAACACTCGTCCTGTGCCCCGCAAGTTACCACCCACTGAGACCAATTTCCCCTGGGCTCAACTAAAATGTCACCCCCTGGAGAAGGCTCTTTAATCCCCCCCTGAATGTTTCCATGGTGCGGGGGACAATCTCACAATTCTTTCTACATTGAGCCACAGTGTTTTTAACCTTGGGCATGGTGCACAGGAGATGCTCGGCACATACTTGCCCACTTAAACCACAGGGAGCACATGATAGAATCTGCAGTGTATCTGACTCCATATAGTAAAGAGGTATGTTTATACTGGGCTTTATTTCAGGTTGGGTCCCAAACACGCTGCTTGGTATTAGATTTCTGATTCTCATCTTTTTCTTTTCCTAGGAGGAGGTTTGAATGCAACATCTTTTATCCTAAGTGTTACATCCCTTACAGTTTCTTCTTTACTCCTGCCGTTGTTTTTTGTTTTCTACATAAATAAAATCATTTCTTCCATCCTCCCTGAGAACTCTGCTCTGGGATTAGCAAGCAGTTCAGTCACTTTATCATGTAATACCCGGCTATGAAACAGATCACATACTCTTGGCAGATTCTGCTTTATGAGAAAATATTTATTCTGTTTAAGCGCTGGAAGCCGGTTATTATTTGCTAGCTGCGTTTTAATACTGTGCTATTTTTCCCCATTGCTTTCGAGGCGGAAGGAAGCACCAAAGGTCTCGCATACTGCCACCTTGTGGTGAGGTAACACAACAACCAATTCTTTGCGGGAAGTAGGTTATTTGTTAAGAGGGAGAGGATCGTATCTCTTGCCCAGCCATGCACGCTCCAAGGAGAGGCCATACGAGGACACAGCAAGGAGGTGGCCGCTTGCAAGCCAGGAAGAGGGCTGTCGCCAGAAGCTGACCACGCCGGCACTCTGATCTCTGACTTCCCAGCCTCCAAAACCGTGAGCAATAAACGCCTGTCGTTTCAGCCCCTCCCCGTCTGTGGTATTTTGTTATAGCAGCCAGAGAAGACTAACACAGTGGTGTAGTCCGATCTTCTCCTGTGACTCGCAAATATTCAGTGAATTTAAATAATATTTATTTGTTATTGAAGTTCGTGTTATTATTTTTTGATTTTTACATATTATGTTTATTTTAACACTAACGATATTTAATATAGTTTAAATAAGCTCACGGATGTCTGCTGGGAGTGGGTATCTTATGGAAATTGGGTAAAGGGTGGAGTCTGAGTGACATGGGTCAATTCGGTGACAGCAAATGAAGACAGAGCCACTGACTAGAGGTGCTCGTGAGAGCTCTGGAAAGGCACAAGAAATCACAAAGAGGGTTCTGGGCTTCCACGGACCTTAGAGAGGGGATCTGAGTTAATTTTACACAAATCTCTGAGCACCCGGCTATTACCTGGGTTGCTAATAACATCTTAAATTACAGATCCCCTCCAAGTTACAGGCTGGATAAACCTTCTCTGAAAATTTCAAGTTTTTGTGTTCAGAAGAAGAAAATCAGAGAAGTATCTTCCAGAATGTTGCTTTTATGTGGCTTTTTTTTCTGTCTGGACAGGACACAGTTTATATAGTACTTCAGAGAAAAAATAATGTAAGGCATTTGTGTTCCTATTATCAAGTAGAATAATAAGAATCAATAGGAACCAGCTTGAGCCTAAGCAATGACCGCTGTGGAGAATTCTGACATGTTTGGGCAGCTCACGCTGATGCCGGTGGGGTGGGGTGTGGGGTATTGCATGAGGGCCTGAGGAGCTTCATGGAGAAGTCATTCTGATAGAAGCAGAAACAGAATGGTGGAGGAAACTGGTGGGAATCTTGGTCTTTGTAACAAAGCTGTAGGCAGTGGAGGGGAGGCCTGACTTGGAAACCAATATGGCGCCCGTGTCTGGGCTTTGATTTCTGGCTTGACATCATTGTCTCATATCAGAGGAATCTTGAAGAAGGGAGTGAGGGAGAAATGCTGTAAGTTAGGAGTTGGGAGAATTGTTTTCACTAACACTCTGAGACATCTGAGCCTTAAGGAGTGCTGCTTTGTTGCTCAACTACCGGAGAAATGCAAAAGAAGAGAGAACACTTTTGCCCTCCACATCCATGCAAAATGGCCCCGAGAGGGTAAATCGTAGTTAAGAACAAGAATCCAGAGTTCAATAGACTTGGCTTCAAATCCATGTGCTGCCACTGTTCAGTGCCCGATCCTGGGTAATTTACTTCACCTCTCACAGCTTAGCTTCCTCTCCTATAAAATGTGGAAAATCAGGGTTTTTGGTCATCGTGTTGTAAGGGTTAGTACATGACCACAGTGCCAGGAACACTGTGAGCGAGCAATTTGTGTTAGCTGCTTGGAGAGGCTCTGAAGGGTATAGGGCTTTTGTGTGGATGTCTCTTGTGGAAGTAGGTGCCTAGGGGGACAAGGGAGAGTGATGGAGGAGAGGTGCCTGGTGGTGGCAGAAGTCCTGGGGAAGTGACAGGAGTCACTGTGAGCAGGCAAAGGGCATTGACCTTCTTTCTCACGGAGCCTCTGTAACAACAGCCATGCTGTGCCATGTGGAGCACATTGATGCCTCCTCACCCACAGCCTTGCCCCTTCTTCCTTGTTTAATAGGACTGTTGTCAGGATTAAGTAAGTCTGTAGGGTGGTTGGGGCATACCTGGCACTTACTAAATGTTCAATAAAAGTCACCCATTTTTATTGATATCCATCCCCATTTTTTGGAGTGATTGTCATAAGCCATTCTACACAATCCATACCCCTGGCTACTGTGATTGATTAAAAAATGAGCATGTAACTCAATTAGGGGACTTTTCTTTGAACCACGCCGCCAGACACCTTGGGACATCAAGGAGAGAGCTGCCTGAGAATGAAGGCAGAGCTGAAAAACAAAGAGAAGGACTGTCTTGATCACATTATTTGAGCCCTGGATATAGTCTTACCTGAAACCCAGATCTTTTTAGCCCTATAAGCCAATCCATTTCCTTTTTTACAAACTAGTTTGAACAGAATTTAGTATTACTAGTAGTAAAAAATCTTCATTGATAAACAGTAGCCACTGAAGATTAAAGAGACAAATATGATACAGATTGTGACCTCAGAGAATTTAGTCTGATACTGTGACTAATATTACACTTTACTGTCTGCTGCAGATTAAAACTTCAGTGAATTAATAAGCTTGTACATGCAGCCAATTTGACTTTGAGTTATATGATGCTGAAAGAGCATGATATAAGGAATTAACAGTCTCACTTTACATGTGGTTTGCTGACTATTTCCAGGGACACACACGGCAGCGTTAGGCTTCCTGGTCCCCTTGTGCTTGAGGGGAGCCGTGGGGTTAGCACCAGCCAATGAGTTGTGAGTAGAAGTGGTTGCTGGTGCTGGGAGCTGAAGCATTAAATTGCAGGTTTGAGACCACTTTGAGCTCTTTGCACAGTGACTGACAAAGGTCCAGATGGTGATCATTCCATCAGCCCGGGTCCCTGGAGCAGTATGGTGAACATAGACCCACCAACCCACAAGAGTCATGTGGCAAGAACAAGAAAGAATCGTCTGTGGATCTGAACCGCTGAAATTTTGGGGTCATTTGTCACTGCCACATACCAGCCTCTGAAGTGATAAGATGAAGTCTTCAGGAAGTCTTTGTCACTTCAGTGTGCCTGCCTTGTGCCTTTATTTTCAAGGCATACCCAACAAGTACTGAAATGATCTATCTTTAAATTATTCCTTCTCCTTTCCAAACTGGACATATCCTCTTTGTGATCTTCTTTGACCTACAAATTGTGAGGAAGGGTGAAAAAAAATTTCATACCAATTTTTAAATGTGCAGAAAAAAGGAGCTTCCTTGTTTCCAATAACTGATGAGATCTTCTTGAGCTCCTGCCACACAGGGTAGACGGTTGGGAGAGAGAGGAGGGGGTGGGATAGAAAGAATTTTATTTGCCAGTAAATTCTATCTAAGTGTTCCTGGTTAAAACATTCTCTTTCACTCTCCAGCAGTTCATTTTGGTAAATGCTCAGTCATCCAGCGTTCACCACCACCCCCCAAACCCCTTTCTCCCAAAGATGGAGTCTGGTGGGGAGAGGGACTTATATGCCTTCGTGGCTCTGGGAAGGGAGGTCTTGGATCTGTGGGCGGAGGTGACTTGGGTGATCTCTGGGTAGTTTGGAATGGTTTCCAGATCACTTGCATGGGTGACCCTGAAGTGCAGCTGGTGAATGTGGCATTTGTTTTCTTTCTCTCTCTCTCACACAGACATGCTGCATGCCCTCTTTCCCGCCTCTGGTGGGGCTGCCCACTCTTATGGTCTAGGTGGCTCTGTCGCTTTCCCTCTTGACCCTGTGAGTTCAGCTGGGACTCTCAGTGTAGTTAACGCCCAACCTCCTTGCGTGGAATGCAGAGACTTCTGGGTCCATTCCCCACTGGGGTAAGGCAGGGCCGAGGAGGTGCAGGAGTGCCCATTTCGGCTGTTTCTCTGCCTAACTATTCGAAATCACCAAAATCTGTGCCGCTGACCCTTGTTGGGGGGTGGCCGAGACACCAGGAATGTCTTCAAACTATCTCACCTTCAGTTTTGAAATTCTGGATGTAGAAGCCAGTGGTGCACACATTTCGAATTGCTTGTTCCCCTATCTCATTTTCCTTTGTCCCCTGGAAGAGAACCATTTCCTGTCTGTCAGTTGGGACTCCCCCCAGGTCATATCCTAAGTACTCTCTGTGCCTTCCTTCGAAAAACTCAGTGTTCACTTTAGGCAGGTCTGGTTCTTGATATGTGAGTCAACACTTAGGGAATAGATACTATATATCTTGATAAAGGATGATTTTCAAACTACTATCTTGAAAATTCTGTTTTCATATTCAAAAACTAAATACCAAATGTACTTTCTTTATCTTTGCATTTCTGCTGTTAGCGTCCTCATCACACACATCTCTCTACTTCTTGACTGAGGCAAACGGATGCCTTTGACTGATGAGAGAGAAGGTCATGCATGTGGAAATGCAAAGATGAAGGCATCCCAACATTAAAAATACCTCTGCCATTATTATCATGTTTTTAAGGAAAGGGTCATATTTCACTTCTCTCTATACTTCCCCCTGGTGCCTAGCACACAGTGGGTGCACACATGGGCTGACCAACTTGTCTCCGTTAGTTAGGACTTTTAGTTTTCACGCTGAAAGTCCCATGGCCAAGGAAACTCTGTCTTTGCCAAACCAGGACAGTGGGTCACCCTCTGTATACACTCCATTATTTATTGCTGAAGGGAACATGGTGATTTCTTTGGTATGAAATGGTTCTCTCCATCATAATCATTAATCTCAGGAGTAAATGATACCATATTTGAATTTTCAAACATGTTTCAACTGTAACTTCTGAATTCCATAACAGTGGTTTTGCTCAGACAACACATAATTGACTTGTAGGGCCTCACTTCAACCAACACACGATTATCCCTCACAAAAGAAGAATAAACAGAGCCCAGATTCATGCATTTGCTAATTGTTTGTTCTGGCCCGTTTGTCTTCGGCCATAACAACTGCTAGATTTCAAAGGATGGGAAAAATGGTTGGCTGCGGTATAAAAGTAAAAGAAAGAAGGATCCACTCTTTAATAAAAATCTATTGTCTTGTATTGATGGTTTCAAACTGGAAGTCATCGCATTCTGTGAGAAATACGAGGACAAAGGAATGAGGGAATCTTACGAATAATTTGTAGTAGTTGGACATCCTTGCCGTAGCCCTTGACTCAAAATCGTGAAGGGCAGGGGGCTAGGACTCAGGGGACAGGAGATCTCCTCCAGGTTGTGCCACTGACAGAAAGGCCATGACTTGAGTCTCTCGTCTGCTCAAGAGTAAAGGAGTAGATCATTTGTCAACTAGTGCTAATGTGTGGGGATTTATCATGGTCCAAGATTATGACTCCTTATCATGACCATCAAGTCCTTTTATGAAATCACCTCACTGAGTCTCTTCTCCAGTCTTTCGCCAAAGGCCAGGCACGTTTGTTCTTCCTCAGCTCTGCTCCATTGCCTGCCTCTGGCGTGAAGCCCGACCAGTGGCCAGATCTGTCTTGTGCTCTTTGCACACACTTTTGCTTTGGGCACACACTCCACTGGTCTGCGATCACCAGGCTCCTCTCCACGTTGTCATCTTTCACTTCCCCGGAGGACCTATGACATTTTTTTGTTATCTTCTGTGACTAGTAAGCAGCCAGTCAGCTTGGTAATAAATACTTGTTCTCCTTTTGGTGTCCCTTCCAACTTAGGGACCTCACAGGAATGAATGGGAGGCAGGACTGGAGCCTTACTGGATACTGGCCTAAGGATCCCAGCCTTAAGCCCAGTGTTCCCTGCCCACAGCAATTCTCTCTTTTTTTTAAATTAATTTTTTATTATGTATGTAAATGTCCATGTAAGCCATTTTAAGTGTGCAATTCAATGACATTAATTAAATTGCATTCACAATGTTATTCAATCATCACCACTAGTTCCAAAACTTTCTTATTCCCCCAAACAAAAACTCTACCACCATTAAGCCCTCATGAAATAGTAGCTAAAAAAACCCAGACATTATTTCATTGTATTCTACACTGCATGAAACCCACTGTGCTGACTTATTTTATGTATCCACCTGCCCAAATCATGGGGTGCCCAGGTATTTGATGAAATGTGATTTCTGGGTGTGTCTGTAAGGGAGTTTCTGGATGAAATTAGCATCTGAATCCTGGATCCAGTAAAGCAAACTGGCCTCCTCAGTGTGGGTGGGCATCATCCAATCTGTTGAGGGCCTGAATAGAACAAAAAGACAGAGGGAGAAGGAATTCAATCTTTCTTGCCTGGTTGCTTGAACTGGGATACCCATCCTCTCCTGCCATTGGCATTCCTGGTTCTCCCTTCAGACTTGGACTGAACGATACCACTGCTTTTTGGGGTCTCTGCAGGTGGCAGACTGGGGGACTTCTCAGCTTTCATAATTGCATGAGCCCATTCCTTATAATCAATCTCTTCCTATGTGGACACCCTACTGGTGCTGTTTCTCTGGAAAACGCTGACTAATGCATCCACTCTAGGGGCTGGAGAGTCTGGGGAGACGAGGGGGCCAGATGAGGCCTGTCTGGTCATGTTTTACCTTCTCCGTTGTATTTTCAGGTTCTTCATGGCAGAGACCTCTCTCTTCTACAGTTTTAGTTAACAAGAATTAAGTAAATTGGAACAAGCCAAATTTCCCCCTACATTTGGCTTTTATTAGAACGAGGCAAATGCCAAGAAAATAAGTTGATATGCTAATTGTCTGCACTCATGTGGCTCTTCTAACTTTATCTGAGTTTCTTCCTCACAGGCATAATTTTAAGTTAGTTCAGCACATAGTGCAGAATAGATGTTTAATTCCCGTGTTGACACGGATGGTCCTCACAACGATATTGTCAGATAAACATGTCGGTGTGAATATTCCGGAAGGGTGACATGTCGGGCCAAGATCACCCTGTGAGGATGGTGGGAGCTGGCTGAGAGTCAGGAGGACCTGTCTGTCGTCAGCACGGAACCCTTTTCCAGGCCCAGCACCAGCTCCAGCTTCGGTTCTTCTGTGACATGGAGCAGGAATAATAGACACTCTTAGCCCTTGCTGGGGTTGTCGTGAATTTCAACTGTGGCAACGCAGGTAAAATCACTTCATAAGCTTTGTTTGGGAAGCACTTTCCCAAATAACACCTACATTTTCCCACTGTGGTCTGTGTCATAAAGGGATGGTACAGGTTCATGGAACAGCTTCCACTGACTAGCCTCTGACCCCCTTCTTTTATGGAACTTTATCAAGTTTCCAGTTTTGTAAAACCCTGAGCACTATCTTGTCATTTTTATTTCCTTGGTTAATCTGCTGAAATATTTCCCTTAATTCAGAAAGCATTGGTACGCATTTTTAAAAGTTTGGTGGCAGAACATAAACATCTTGTCTTTGCGTATATACACCATGTGTTTTAAGACTTGAGTTTTGCACGCACTGTTGATATCTGTTTCGACAGTTCAGTTCAGGAAAAAAAAAATCACTTCATAAACTTTGAAGCTATTCAAGTTTGTTGTTGTTAGAAGACTGTAAGATTTTTAGTTTTTCCTCCATGTACATGAATTCAGGATTCAGTGATTTCTGAACGGATACCTACACATGTATCCGTAAACCATTATGATCCATAAACTCTTTTCAACTACATCCTTTGCTAACTTCGGATCAATTTTCCTGGCAATAAGTAGTCCTACTACTATTAAATTTGAATGTTGAAGGAAGTATTTAACTCTTTATTCCTTTTTATTCTTTCAAAAAGCAATGTGAAGGGGCGCCTGGGTATCTCAGTCATTGAGCATCCGACTCTTGGTTTTGGCTCAGATCATGATCTCAGGGTATGAGATCGAGTGTGGGCTCTGCACGCATGTGAAGCCTGCTTAAAATTCTCTCTCTCCCTCTTCCTCTGCACCCCCCCCACTCATGTGCTCTGTCTCTCTAAAATAAAAAATAAATAAATCTTTTTTTTTTTTAAAGCAATATGCAGGTGCTTATCATCATCCTATAATAACCTTGAACGTTGGGTACTTGTTTTCCTATATATCCTCCTCAAGTTAAAGGGATAGTTGGAGGGAAAAGTGTAAGTTTTGGAATCAGACAGACCTGAGAGGTTTCCAGCTCCACTGTTGCTCTGGAAATGATCTTTTAGCCCCCCACCCTGCCCCACACCAGCGCCACCCCCTCTTTGCTCTCTCCTGTATTGAGGGGTTGGAAGACTGAGAACTATATTTCCTTTATTTGCCCACCAGTAGGGCTCCTGCATGTTTTGCGTTCTTCCAGTGAAATGCGTGCAGGCACAGAAGGAAGAAGGGACACAGAAGCCATTTGGTTTTTGCTAGTAGCAGTTTTTGCAGGTGTGAAATTCTTTCCAGTGGTTTCTCTTGTTCCCCAGGAATTATTTCCAGGTTGGGGGTTCAGAAAAAGCATGACCTTGACAGTGTCTTCCTGCATTGTCCTCATCTTTAGGTGGAAATCCTTATCCCCCAGCTGCAATGGCAACCTGAAAGCTAGCGACGGGCAGGTCCATCCATCTTCCTGCTCTTCCTGCCTTTCCTCCTCCATCCATCACTCCCCCGACTTTCACTTCTTGGGTTCTTCCTACAGTTTTGAATTAAGATTCACACACCTAATCCTTTCCAGTTTAAAACGCCTAGACTGTTTTCAGTTTGTCTGACCAACTCCTAACTGATATCACCACTGACTTCCTTTGAAACCTTGGGCAAGACATTAGACCAACCTGACCCTCAGTTCCCTCATAACCACTCACGGCAGTCCTGCAAAGATAAACAAGTCATGCATGTAAAGTTCCCAATGCAAGGTAGGTGCTCAGTAATGCTACTATCCACAGTCTCCCCCACCCCTCATGATTTTAGAGACTTCTTTCTGTCTTCTTTTAGGTCCAGGATCCTTACACTTTTTCTCTTTAATTGATTAGAAATCTAGGTGCTTTGGGGTAAGCTCCTGCTGTCTGCCATTTTTTGTGTGGATTTGGTGCTGCCTCCAGTCTCATTGCTCTCCTTTTTAGCCCAGATTCCTCACCTACCTTTCATGGCAAGGAGGATTGATTTCTGCCAGAATTTTTAAGATTGCTAGCTGGTGAAGATGTCCAGAGAGGGTCCATCAGCACTTTCCTCATGCACATCCCTCAAAGTCATTTTTAACTCTGTGTGATTCATTCATCTTGTTCCTAAATGTAGCAAGCAAGCTCCTGGCCAAAGGAAAAGTCTTCCAAGAAGAACGTGGTCTTTTTATAATTCCTCATCTACTTATAGGAGCCCACCTGCTGTGAGGCTCGCCTTTGAATTTGAAAAGGCTCAGGAACCAGCCCTCTTGGCCTGAGGGGTGGAGTGGATGGTACAGGTGGGAGGACCTGGTGGTCCCAGATCTGCTTCAGCTGTCTGAGAGGCTTTAGCCTGGGAACCACCTCTCCTGGGTCATGCCTTCCTCCCTCTTAAAATTGGTAGATCAGACTACAAGGCCCTCCCAGCTCTGACACTCACCGAATGAGCAGTGCCCTTGCCTCTCCTGGGTTCCCTTCTGTGGTTGATATCATGCCTATTGCTTCTCACAAATAGACATTGCTCTTCCTGCCTTTCCTCCTGTCCTCATGCAAATCCCTCTAATGGAGATGGGATTCGATCCTGCAAAGACTGTTCCCTCAATACCCAAGCCTGGATGAACAGACCCATCCTGTGGCATCTTGCTGTGTGACCATGACAGACTTCAATTGAATTCACTTCTATAATCGTTTACTGAGTGCTGATTATGTGCCACGTGCAGGGCTCTGTGATGAGGATATGAAGAGTGTTCTTTAGTAAGGAGAGACAGACAGACCCACACCATTTGATGACTGGCGGTCACAGGGCCCTGACTCGCCAGCACAAAGGTCCATCTAATCAGGACTCCTAACCAGTGCATGTGGATTGGCTACCAGCTCTGTGAAGGAATGAGGAAAGTGCAATGTGGCAAATGCTCTTAGTGAGGGAAGTGCAGGGATCCCAGAAGCACAGAGCAAGTGCTCCACTCACATTCTGGGAGGAGCCATCATGGTGAGCCTCTGGAGGAAAATAGCATGTGTGTTGAGTCTTGAAAGATGAGGGAGGGTTGGACAGGGGAGGTGTCCAGAGAGGAAAGGTCATGAGCAAAGGTGAGAAGGGAAGAGACAGTATGGGGTGTCAAGGCACCACTGGTGCACGAAGTTTATGGACAGAGGCTGTGTGAGTTAAGGCTGCATAGAAGAGACAGACCCCAGATGGTATAGGTCCTCCAATTAGAGTGATATGAAATTTAGTCAATATAGCACAGGGTGAGGAGATCTCAAGTGCAATATTGCTCCTATTAGATGACTAGTTCTGTGATTTACCAGCCATGTGAACTTGGGTAGTGAAAATGAAGTTAGTAGACTTGAAGAAGACTTGGAAAAATGCCTGATGTATAGTAAGTTCCCAATAAATGCTGGTCTTATATTTCACTGATTCCAAGATGCACATTTTTCTTCTTCTGTAGCAAAACCTCTAAACTTTGGATGTGACTGATGGTGAATGGTACTTTATCTCTGTCATCCAGGCAGTGGACATGAGGGGGTTATCTTCGCCTCTGCATGTGTGAACTTGGGCATAGCCATCCATGGTGTTCTGACTTAAGGTGTACCATGTGCATTGTTGATATGATGGGTGTTGAATTTAGTTACCATGTAAAATATATCTAAAAGAATACACTATGATGTAGTATTGGATTGAAAAGTCATTGTATCTGAAGAAAGGCATGGAAACAGAGCAGCAGGATCTAGGTTTTAAATTAGTGAAGCAAAGGGTGCCTGGGTGGCTCAGATGGTTAAGCGTCTGCCTTCGGCTCAGGTCATGATCCCAGGGTCCTGGGATCGAGTCCCGCATCGGGCTCTCTGCTCCTTGGGAGCCTGCTTCTCCTTCTGCCTCTCTCTCTCTCTCTCTGTCTCTCATGAATAAATAAATAAAATCTTAAAAAAAAAATTAGTGAAGCAAATATTCATTCGTGGGATAACAATTAGATATTTAATTGCAAAGCAAGAACCAGGCACCTTTTACAGGCTGGAAGGAGGGGACACTTGTTGTTGTGTTATATTTTGTTACCATAATGTATGCAAAAGGATAGCCTGTCAAACACCAAGCATGGCAACCGATGGTAACAGAAATTTCCAAATTCCTCAAAACAGATGAAAAACATTTCAAAGCAATGGGATGCTGGTGCGATCATCTCATCCCACAGGACTCTGTGTCATAGTTTAAGTGGCAGATAGTTTCTCTTTTTAGGGGTAAAAAAGGAATGGCAGAACTTCTAACTGATGGCAGATTGTATTAGATGAAAGACAATGTTCTTTGTTGTTATGATTAGGGTTATTTTCTGTAGCTGGCGAGAAGCCATTAAGCATGGGGATGATGTCAGATTTATGTCTTAAGAAAAGAACTTAATCATCAGTTCCCCGTCTGTGACATGAAGGGACTGGATTAGATTCTCTGAGGCACCTTTCTCCTCTAAGAATCTCAGTGTCTGTTAAATCCCGATGCCCGGGGCATCTGGTCGGAGCCTTTTCCTTCCTGCTTCCACATAGCACTCATGAGGCTCCTGTCTTGGACAAGATCGGGTGACTCCCTCTTTGGATGTGATTGTCAGACACTTATTATTGCTAATGGCAAGGCACCGGCTGGCTTATCCACTGGAGGACACCGCCTTAGGGCAGAGAATTAGCAGATGGAGTAATAGGCATTGATTTGCAGCTCCTTGAAAGCCAGTACAGACAGATATGGTCCCTTGGTGAAAGATGCTGGACATTTGCCTCAATTGAAAGGGCCATTAGCAGATTAGTATCCTCCATTTAAAGCTGGGATTTGGGAATAAATGGCTTTCTTTAGGGAGGGGCCCAAAGAGGTTATGTTAACCCCATCAACCCCAGGATTTTGAGTGAGCTGAGGTCCATCTGGAGAGGAAGCCTCTTTATACCCAACGGGTCAAGACATGGATTCCAGTCAGCACGGATCCTGCCCCATCCTACCTGACCGATCTTGGCCCAGTCTCTCGACCCCTCTGAGAACCAGTTTCCTCATTTATTCCATGAGATCAATGACACCTGATGTACAAGGGCTGCTGTACAACAAATGTAGTTTACTCAGCAGATTGGCTGACACATACCAGATAGTCTATACATATTCATTCCCTTCTGCTTCCCCATTTTCTGTCAAGTTTCATTTTCCTTCCATTCTTTTGCCTGGAATTATACCGGATGTAAAGCAAAAGAGTCCAGAATGTATTAAGACTCATGCACATCAATAATAAAAAACCCAAACATTCCAGTTAAAAATGGGCAAGAGTCTCAAACAGCTGAATGGACAATAAGTGTATGAAAAGATGCTCCATGTCAGTAATAATGAGATACTTCTATGTTCCAGAAGAAGGGCTAAAATTAGAAAGAGTGTCAATATCAAGTGTTGGTGAAGGAAGTAGAGTCAATAGAACTCTCAAACTTTGCTGGTGGGAGTTAAAGATGGTACAAACACTCCAAAAAAATTTTTGGCAGTTTCTCACAGAGTTAAACATACATTCACCATATGACAGCAAATCCAATTCAGAAATTATGATCACTTCTTCCTCTTTTATGGCACAATCGAAGATTCATAGAGTGATGAACTGAAATAAAGCTTATGGTTATTAAAATTGGTCATTACACATTTCTGTTTTAAAAATCATGTGTCCTGTGGGATAAATCCCCCAAAATAGGGTTGTATACAAAGGCCCTCAAAATCTGTGTCCTGCCTACGTCCCTATCCCTATTTCCCTGGTCCTCTGTGCCTAATTCTCGAGCTATATGGAAATGCAGATCTTTTTCCCCGAAAGTTCTTCTCACTTAAGCATCCATATTGCACACACACTATGTCATCTGTCTGCAGTGTGCTCCTTGACTCCCACCCCCACGATCTTGGCCCCAGTCTGGCGAGTTCTTAATCATTCTTCAAGACCATATCAAATATTGTTAGGTAGTTGGTTATTCTCCCCTCTGTGCTTCCACAGACCTCTGTCATAGCGCCACACCCCACCACTTATTTAAATGTCTCTGCCAGTTGACTGGGACCCTCCAAGTTGGGGATGGCATTGCTGGCATCTGTATACAATGTCTGCCTCATAATATAAATCCTATCATGGTAGTCCTCTGCATTAGCTTTTTCTGTGCATTTCACAACAAAAGCCAACTCCATCCCATCCCATGGTATATGTAGCCCTTCTCTCTGACCTCATTTCAGCCCACCCTCCCTTGCTCAGGGGACCCCCCACACTCTGGCCTCCTTCCAGTTCCTTGTACACCAAACCCTTCCTGCTGCACATGCTTTTTACATCTGGTCTACCACTGTGGAGTTGGTAGGATGCTCATTCCAGCTCCTGGCAAAGTCTCAGCAAACAAGCGTTTCAAGCTTTGGGTCTCAGTCTATGAGTGTTCCCCTTGGAGTGGCTTTCCTTGGTCACACAGTCTGAGAATCTATGATTCTCAGTCTGAGAATCTATGATTCTTTCACAGTATCCTGTATTTTCATTTTGTAGCTCTTGCTACAATTCGTTTATATGCTTTACTAGTTTACGATCTCTTCCACCTTGTAGACTGTAAGTTCCATGAAGGCAGTGCCTGTCTCTGTTTTGGTCCCACTGCAGAGCAAAGAGAATACAACAAGTGCCTTGTGCAAGTCAGGCATCCCTAAATATAGACTGACTACATGCATTGCCCATTAGGTGAATTAGTGAATGATTAAATCAATGATCTCAATCTAAGACTGATAGTTTGATGGTATTATTCCAGCTATTGATATTGCAGGATCAGAATACTTTGTGCTCAAGGTACAATAACTTTATTATATTTTTATATTATAAAAACAATCCATGCTATTTTGACAGGTCAAACAAAACATGAAAGATATTTAAGAAGTTGATAATTTCCCCCTTTCCTTCCTACAGTCCCTTTCCTTCAGACTAACTATTGGCAACAGTTTGTGTGTGTGTGTGTGTGTGTAGGGGTGTTCTTCCAGATTTTTACGTATATACATGTGTTTCTTCTTTCATGTGTGTGTGCATGTGTAAATTTATATACTTGTATATGCAGTTTTTCTTTTTTAAATGTAATATTGGATGATATTTTACACATTATGTTGTAACTTGCTTTTTTCCACCTAATACTTTTTATCCACTTAATAACATATCACAGACAATTCCTCCAGTTCAACACATACACTTCTCTTTATTTTTAAGAGCTACGTAATATTTCATGGCATGGATCTTCAACCAATTCCTTATTGATGAGTATTAAAGTTGTTTCCAGTGCTTTGCCATTACAAATAACTGTACGGTAAATATCCCTATATAAATTTGTCCTCATCCACAGGATTCTCTCAAGATAATGCAAATGCTAGAGAGAAAGCACATGTATTCTTTTATTTTTTAAAATATTTATTTATTTATCTTAGAGAAAGGAGGGAGGGGCAGAGGGAGAGGGAGATAGAGTCCCAAGCAGACTCCCCACTGAGCATGGAGCCCGATGAAGGGCTCCATCTCACCACCCTGAGATCATGACCTGAGCTGAAACCAAGAGTTGGAGGCTTAACCAACTGTGTCGCCCAGGTGCCCCAGCATGCGTATTCTTATATAAATGCCACCAGACCGTTTTCTAGAAAGGAAATTTATACTTCTTCAGAAACATGGAAGTGTGTTCATTTTCCTCTATACAAACGAGCAGATGTTCTCATTTTTTAAAAATGCCTTCCAATCTTCTGTTATTTGTTGATGAGGCTTGAAGGGACATCATCATTCTTCTGGCGTCCTGAGACCTGGAAACTGGAAGACAAATTCCCTTGCCCTTCCGATTTTACGGTTGGAAAACAAGCCCAAGGAGAGTGGAGATGCCAGTTCTCTCTGCAGTACCGATCGCCCACTGGGTATTGATTCAGTAAAATGTTCTGAGCATTCATTAGACTTTTCCCCTAAACCAGTGCAGTCTGGTCATGGAAGCATATGGATATTTGACCGGAAATGCTTACGTGTGGGTGTTGAGCTTAATGTGATGCTGTGTCAAGGGAAGGGTGGTATCAAATTTTCATTGATTTCTTTACTTAATAGCATTAAGGGGGGCAACTTGTGAGTTGCATCTGAACTGGAGAAGAACAGATGTTTGGGGAGGAATGGAGTTCTAAAAATCAAAATTGATGGAGCAAAGGTTAAATTGCCCCTGTCAATGGGAATTATCCTCCTAGGGATTTTGAAGACATCTCAGATGTTTTTTCATGCCTCAATGACCAACTATGTCTAGTCCTTCCTTTTAAAATGGAGCTTGCATTTACTGCTTCCCTAAACTGAAAGTGATGAAAGTAGCACTTTTGCAAAGGGTCAGGGAATTCTGGAAAAAGCTGTAGAGAGACAAGTTCTGAACTTTTACTTTCTTCAGATTTGTAATTTAGAGTACAGCTAGCTTATCCACAGAGGCCCTGTGGGGCAGCCAGCTGGTGTGAACATGAGGGAGAAGGGAACTTAGGATAGCTTAGAAAGGTGTTTTTCATACTTACATTTTTCTGGTAACATCATATAATTTTTGCCTTACTGATTATTTTCCTTTAATCAGTTAAACCAATTCATTATTAAACCTATCCTTTCCACAAGAATAATATGTTTGAAATTCTGGCTTTGAAGTAATGTATGTAGATTGTCTGCCTCCCACCTCCCCCAAGTGCATAGATAAAATAGCTATCACCCTAGAATTATATAGGAAACCAAACAAGTGTTCAAGAGCCAAAGAAAACTAAAGATATTTTCAGACATACAAAAAGTAAAAGAAGTTACAAGTCATACGTATTTGTGGAAAGAATACAAAATGATAAAACTCATCAAGAAGAAAAATGAACATGGAAGGAAGAAGATTCAAGAAGAAACCATGAAAGAAGAAATTGGTGCAATATGCAAGTGACTAACCATTTAGAGTAGAATCTACACATACATACACACACCTTTTTGTATTGAAATAAAATAATGGAAGTAAAATTTTGGAAATAACGTCATGAAAGTTGAGAATGGGCTGGTTTTTTTTTTATTAAAAAAAATTTTAATTCCAGTGTGGTTAACATGCAGTGTTATATTTCCTGTGTACAATATAGTGATTCAACATTTCATACAGCACCCGGTGCTCATCACGACTAGTGCCCTTGTTAATCCCAATCACCTATTTCTGCCCCCTACCTCCCCTCTGGTAACCACAAGTTTGTTCTCTGTATTTAAGAGTTTTGTTTTGTTTCTTAAATTCCACGTACGAGTGAAATTACATGGTATTTGTCTTTCTCTGACTGACTTATTTTGCTTAGCATACATAATACCCTCCAGATCCAGCTATGTTGTTGCAAATGGCAAGATTTCATTCTTTTTCTAATGGCTGAGTAATAGTCCATGTATATGTATATATAACCAGGGAATGTGGAAATTCTAATGATTTAGCACATGCCAAGTTTTTTGTCCTATTGGAAGTAGGAGAGAGATATTCAATAAATTTGGACTTCCCAGAGAAAATATAAAAGAATATTAAATAACTAGGTCAAGATTAATAAGTACGTTAATATTTAAGCATTATTAGAGATAGAAGAAACATTGCATGTGACAGATTGATTTAAATAGTGTGCTCAGTATTTTGTAATGTATATATATATAATTGTCACATCACTATGTGGTACACTAGAAACCAATATAATATTGTGTATCAATTACACTTCAACAAAAATAAATAAATAGTGTGCCCAATTTTTTGTTTTCCCTTTGTAAGTGATCTTGCCGGTCTTCCTATCAAGAGGAGCCTCTTTCCTTACTTCTTGAATCTGAGCTAGTTTGTAACTTTATTTGATCCAGAGAATGTTCTGAAAGTGACACTGGGCCAGGTTTGAGCATAGGTCTTTTTTTTTTCTTTTAGAGAGTGTGCGTGTGAGTGAGTGGGGTGGGGAGGGGCACAGGGAGAGGGAGAGAGGGAATCCTAAGCAGGCTCCACACCCGGTGTGGATCCCGACAAGGGGCTCAGTCTCACGACCCTGAGATCATGATCTGAACCAAAACCAAGAGTTGGACACTTAACTGACTGAGCCACCTAGGCACCCCTTAGCATAGGTCTTAAGAGGCCTTTGTGATTCCTCTGACAGTGCCTTATGAACAAGCCGGAGCTAACTTACCAGATGATGAGAGACCCAGTTACATCTGTTGTCACTGCTGACAGCCATCTGACACCAGATGTGTGATGGAGGAGGCCAACCTAGAGCAGTCATCTCCCTATCAACCCACTGTCTGACCAAGAAGCATGAGCATTCCCAGCTGAGATTAGCAGAGCCCGCCCAGGTCAAGCGCCCAGCTGACCCAAAGACTTGTGAGCAATAATAAATTTTTATGCTTTTAAACTATTGAGTTTTTAACTAGTTTGTTAAATAGCAAGGTTAATGGATATACTATATACAAGACAGTAGAAATATTCACAAGGAAGATATAATAAACATGAACTTATGTTGACCTTTCAATACAACCCGAAAGCATGTAAAGCTAAAATCAATGCAGTTATAAGAAGAATTGATACACCTATGCTATTAAGAGGAGGTTTTAATATATTTATTTCAGAAAACTACAGGTCACAGAGCTACCAACTCATTGATGATATAGAAGTTTGAAAACTGAGAATAAGCTTGAAATTATATATATTCCTACATCTAACAAATAGAGAATGTCGACTTTTTTCAAATACACATAGAACATTTGAAAACACTGACCACATATTAAACCATGAAGAAAGTTTTATCCAAAGATGTCATAGACCATATTTCAGTCCAAAATGCAATTAAAGTAGACATTTATAAATAAAATATAATTTGTAAAAATATACATACATTTACACTGACTAAAAAAAGCACTAGTCATAACATTCCCTTAAAATAAGCCACACAAGAATTAAAAGAACATTTAGAATGAAATGTCAAGATGTTGCTACTTATTAGTATGTGTGAGATGTTAGAAACTGAATAGAAAATAGAATATGTAATGGAGCATTAAAAAAATCAGATTTATAATTATAACATAAAGGTACTTGAATTAAATTAATGAATGATATGAAAATCTTTCACAGAGAAAGTTACAAAATATTGTTCAAGGAAATATATTAATATATGTCTCTAAAGCAACTTTAATTAAAATCCTCCAGATAATTTTTATTTTTAGATTAGAATTAATATAATATAGCTCTCTGAGGAAGAAAAATATGGAATCAGAAATTGTAATCTCTCTTTATGAAGAAAATTAGCTTTAATTAAAGGAAAACTATAAAAACAAACCTCTGGTCATGAAACTAATTTATTGCATTCTGGGCTGTTGAATGTTCTAGTTTCTGTTGTTTTTTAAACCTAAACTAATAAGCAAAAAAAAATTTTTTTTTGATAAAAGACACCTAATCAGATTGAAGCAAAGATCTCAAGTAAGATTAAATGTGACTAAATTCTGTTATTTTTTAATAAGTTAAGGATTTCTCTGGAAAATAAAGACAGTACAGAGTGTCTAAAAATCTTGGAGACATAAGGAAAATGGTACATTTGTTGTACTATTCTCAGATTGATAGATTCATTGCTTTATATGTAGAGATATAAAATAGCTGATTTCAGCTGAAGGCTGATAACAAATAAATTGAGCATATGATTTGAAGAATGTAATGAACATACGATTTAAAAATAAATTTATTTTAGGGCGCCTGGATGGCTCGGTAGATTAGGTATCTGATTCTTGATCTCAGCTCAGGTCTTGATCTCAGGGTCATGAGTTCAAGCCCTGTGTTGGGCTCCACACTGGGCGTGGAGCCTACTTAAAAAAAAAAGATAAGTAAATAAATAAATGTAGTTCATGTTTCTTAATTTTTCAGACACACTGTAAATGACATAACAGGATGAAGAGTTTAGAAGCAGATTTACACACAAAATTGTGTACTTGATATATGATGGAGATGACAGTGGGAAGAGGACTATTTAATAAGTGCTTAAAATGTAGAGTTGATGGAATTAACTTGTGGGGAGTTAATGGAAAAAATGTTAAGGAAAAAATGGATTCCTTCTTCACACTATTTATAGAAAACAAATTCCAGAAGGATTGAAACTCTCAATGTAGAAAAGCAAAATTTTATAACTTGAAAAACAAATCTAGGAGAATAAGTTTTGGATTCAGCATGATGTCTAGTAAGTGAAGGCTAGGCTCCATTGAGATTACAAATAAAATATCAGATGATGGTGGTCTCATGCAAGTGGTCTGAAACAAGTGTTTCTTATACTACAGTTCACCTGGGTGTTCATTGGGCAGCCTTCCATTGGGTGATTCAGGTTATTTTTTATCTAGTGGTTCCATCATACCTTAGGGCCTGAGGTGCTCTCTGGCTTTTCAGCAGCTACCTTACTGATGAAGGAAGAAAGAGGATGGGGAATCACACAAGAGGTATTAGAGGCCAGACCTGGAAGTGAGACACCTCACTTCTACTAGCACTAGCCAATGGCTGAGGTGGGGTATCTGGGAATGTGTCAAGGAAAAGAGAACATGAGTTTTGGTAAACAGTTAGCCAGACTGTCCCAGGGAGAGAATATTTTCTTAAATAAGATGCAAAAATCTGGAATTATAAATGAAAACTTTGAGATATTTGACTGTGTCAAAAGTTAAAGTTTTTTTTTAATTTTATTTTATTATGTTATGTTAGTCACCATACAATACATCATTAGTTTTTGATGTAGTGATCCACGATTCATTGTTTTCGTATATCACCCAGTGCTCCATGCAGTAAGTGCCCTCCTTAATACCCATCACCGGGCTAACCCATCCCCTCACCCCCTGCCCCTCTAAATCCCTCAGTTTGTTTCTCAGAGTCCATAGTCTCTCATGGTTCATTTCTCCCTCCGATTCCCCCCCTTCATTTTTCCCTTCCTTCTTCTAATGTCCTCCATGCTATTCCTTATGTTCCACAAATAAGTGAAACCATATGATAATTGACTTTCTCTGCTTGACTTATTTCACTTAGCATAGCAAAATCTCCTCCAGTTCCATCCATGTTGATGTACAAGTTGGGTATTCATCCTTTCTGATGGCTGAGTAATATTCCATTGTATATATGGACCACATCTTCTTTATCCATTCATCTGTTGAAGGGCATCTCGGCTCTTCCCACAGTTTGGCTATTGCAGACATTGCTGCTATGAACATTGGGGTGCATATGGCCCTTCTTTTCACTACATCTGTGTCTTTGGGGTAAATACCCAGGAGGGCAATTGCTGGGTCATAGGGTAGCTCTATTTTTAACTTTTTGAGGAACCTCCACACTTTTCCTAAGTGGCTGCACCAACTTGCATTCCCACTAACAGTGTAAGAGGGTTCCCCTTTCTCCACAACATCTCCAACATTTGTTGATTCTTGCCTTGGCAATTTTGCCATTCTAACTGGTGTAAGGTGGTATCTCAGTGTGGTTTTGATTTGAATTTCCCTGAAGGCTAATGACAATGAACATTTTTTCATGTGACAGAGAAAGTCGATTATCATTTGTATGTCTTCTTTGGAGAAGTGTCTGTTCATGTCTTCTGCCCATTTTTTGACTTGATTATTTGTTTTGTGGGTGTTGAGTTTGAGAAGTTCTTTATAGATCTTGGATACCAGCCCTTTATCTGTAGTGTCATTTGCAAATATCTTCTCCCATTCTGTGGGTTGCCTCTTTGTTTTGTTGACTGTTTCCTTTGCTGTGCAGAAGCTTTTTATCTTGTTGAAGTCCCAAAAGTTCATTTTTGCTTTTGTTTCACTAGCCTTTGGAGATGTATCTTGAAAGAAGTTGCTGTGGCTGATGTCACAGAGGTTACTGCCTATGTTCTCCTCTAGGATTTTGATAGATTCCTGTCTCACATTGAGGTCTTTCATCCATTTTGAGTTTTTCTTTGTGTATGGTGTTAGAGAATGGTCGAGTTTCATTCTTCTGCATGTGGCTGTCCAATTTTCCCAGCACCATTTATTGAAGAGACTGTCTTTTTTCCATTGCATATTTTTTCCTGCTTTGTCCAAGATTATTTGACCATAGAGTTGAGGGTCCATATCTGGGCTCTCTATTTTGTTCCATTGGTCTATATGTCTGCTTTTGTGCCAGTACCATGCTGTCTTGGTGATCACAGCTTTGTAATATAGCTTGAAATCGGGCAATGTGATGCTCCCAGCTTTGTTTTTCTTTTTCAACATTTCCTTGGCGATTCGGGGTCTTTTCTGATTCCATACAAATTTTAGGATTGTTTGTTCCAGCACTTTGAAAAATGTCATTGGAATTTTGATCAGGATGGCATTGAAGGTATAGATTGCTCTGGGTAGCATAGACATTTTAACAATGTTTATTCTTCTGATCTATGAGCATGGAATATTTTTCCATCTTTTTGTGTCTTCTTCAATTTCTTTCTTGAGTGTTCTGAAGTTCCTATAGATCCTTTACGTCTTTGGTTAGGTTTATTCCGAGGTATCTTATGGTTTTTGGTGTTATTATAAATGGAATGATTTCTCTAATTTCTCTTTCTACAGTTGCATTGTTAGTGTGTAGGAAAGCAACTGATTGCTGTGCATTGATTTTGTATCCTGCCACATTACTGAATTGCTATATGAGTTCTAGTAATTTGGGGTGGAGTCTTTTGGGTTTTCCACATAAAGTATCATGTCATCTGTGAAAAGAGAGAGTTTGACTTCTTCTTTGCTAATCTGAATACCTTTTATTTCTTTTTGTTGTCTGATTGCTGTTGCTAGGACTTCTAGTACTATGTTGAACGATAGTGGCAAGAGTGGACATCCTTGACGTGTTCCTGATCTTAAGGGAAAGGCTCTCAGCTTTTCCAGATTGAGAATGATATTCACTGTGGGTTTTTCATAGATGGATTTTATGAACCTGAGGAATGTTCCCTCTACCCTTATACTATGAAGAGTTTTAATCAGGAAAAGATGCTGTATTTTGTCAAATGCTTTTTCTGCATCAATTGAGAAGACCATATGGTTCTTCTCTCTCCTCTTACTAATGTGTTCTATCACATTGATTGATTTGCGAATGTTGAACCACCCTTGCATCCCGGGGGTAAATCCCACTTGGTCATGGTGGAAGATCCTTTTAATGTATTGTTGGATCCTATTAGCTAGGATTTTGTTGAGGATTTTGGTATCCATATTCATCAGGGATATCGGTCTGAAATTCTCCTTTTTGATGGGGTCTTTGCCTGGTTTGGGGATTAGGGAAATGCTGTCCTCATAGAATGAGTCTGGAAGCTTTCCTTCTGTTTCTGTTTTTTGAAATAGCTTCAGGAGAATAAGTATTATTTCTTCTTTGAATGTTTGGTAGAATTCCCCAGGGAATCCATCAGGCCCTGGACTCTTGTTTTTTGGGAGGTTTTTGATCACTGCTTCAATCTTGTTACTGGTTATTGGCCTATTCAGGTTGTCAATTTCTTCCTGTTTCAGTCTTGGGAGTTTATAGGTTTCCAGGAAGGCATCCATTTCTTCCAGGTTGCTCAATTTATTGACATATAGTTGTTGATAATAATTTCTAATAACTGTTTCTATTTCCTTGGTGTTAGTTGTGATCTCTCCCCTTTCATTCATAATTTTATTAATTTGGGTCCTTTCTCTTTTCTTTTGGGTAAGTCTGGCCAGTGGTTTATTATTCTTATTAATTCTTTCAAAGAACCAGCTTCTAGTTTTGTTGATCTGATCTACTGTGTTTCTGGTTTCTAATTCATTGATCTCTTCTCTAATCTTAATTATTTTTCTTCTAATGTGTGGCTTAGGCATCGTTTGTTGCTTTTTCTCTACTTCTTTAAGGTGTAGAGTTAGATGGTGAATATGGGATTTTTCTATTTTTTTTGAGTGAGGCTTGGATGGCTATGTATTTCCCCCTTAGGACTGCCTTTGCAGTATCCCATAGGTTTTGGACCGATGTGTTTTCATTCTCATTGGTTTCCATGAATTTTTTAAGATCTTCTTTGATTTCCTGGTTGACCCAAACATTCTTGAGCAGAGTGGTCTTTAGCTTCCAAGTGTTTGAATTTCTGCCAAATTTTTTCTTGTGATTGAGTTCCAGTTTTAAAGCATTATGGTCTGAGAATATGCAGGGAACAATCTCAATCTTTTGGTATCTGTTGAGACCTGATTTGTGACCCAGTATATGGTCTATTCTGGAGAAAGTTTCATGTGCGCTTGAGAAGAATGTTGTTTTAGAGTGGAATGTTCTGTATATATCGATGAGGTCCATCTGGTCCAGTGTGTCATTCAAAGTTCTTGTTTTTTTTGTTGATTTTCTGCTTAGATGATCTGTCTATTGCTGAGAGTGGAGTATTGAGGTCTCCTACAATTAATGTATTGTTATCAATATGACTCTTTATTTTGGTTAACAGTTGGCTTATGTAGATGGCTGCTCCCATGTTGGGGGCATAGATATTTACAATTGTTAGATCTTCTTGTTGGATAGACCCTTTAAGAATGATATAGTGTCCTTCTGTGTCTCTAACTACAGTCTTTAGTTTAAAATCTAATTTGTCTGTTATAAGAATTGCTACCCAAGCTTTCTTTTGAGGTCCGCTGGCGTGGAAGATGGATCTTCATCCCTTCACTTTCAGTCTGGATGTATCTTTAGGTTCAAAATGAGTCTCTTGTAGACAGCATATGGACGGGTCCTCTCTTTTTATCCAATCTGCAACCCTGTGCCATTTTATGAGAGCACTTAGGCTGTTCACATTGAGAGTGATTATTGAAAGATATGAATTTATTGTCATCATGTTGCCCGTGAAGACCTTGATTTTATAGATTGTCCCTGTAAATTTCTTTTCTATATCACTCTTGGGGTCTTTCTCCTTTTATAGAACCCCCCTTAATATTTCTTGCAGGGCCGGCTTAGTGGTCACATATTTTTTCACTTTCTGCTGGTCTTGGAAGCTCTGCATCTCTCCATCCATTCTAAATGATAACCTTGCTGGATAAAGTATTCTTGGCTGCATGTTCTTCTCATTTAGTATCCCCTGAATATGTCTTGCCAGGCCTTTTTGGCTTGCCAGGTCTCTGTGGATAGGTCTGACACTATTCTGATGTTCCTCCCTCTGTACATAAGGAATTCTCTTCCCCCTAACTGCCCTTAAGATGGTTTCCTTGGTTCTAAGATTTACGAGTTTTACTATTACATGCAGGGTGTTGGCCTCTTTTCATTGACCTTGGGAGGGGTCCTCTCTGCCTCTAAGACATGAATGTTGGTTTCATTCCCCAAATTAGGAAGTTCTCAGCTACGATTTGCTCAACTATATCTTCTAGTCCTCTCTCTCCACCCCCTCAGGGATTCTAATAATTCTGACATTGGAACGTTTCATGGTATCACTTATTTCTCTGATTCTATTTTCATGGATTCTGAGTTGCTTTTCCCTGGCCTCCTCTTTTCCTTTTTTGTCTACTATTTGGTCTTCTAGATCACTAATTCATTCTGCCTCGCTTACCCTAGCTATTAGATTGTCTAGATTAGATTAGATCTCATTGATAGCATTTTTAAGTTCTGCCAATTCAGCTTTCATTTCTGCCCTTAGAGACTCTATGTTGCCATTAATCGATTTCTCCATTCTATCTATTGTCATCACAGTTGCTAGCCTAAATTCCATCTCTGACATCTTGGTTATATCTGAATTGGTTTGTAAATCTGTGGCATAAATCATAATCTCTGAGTTTTTCCTATTTTGGGGGTTCTTCCTCCTAGTTATTCAGTTGAGGAGTGGTTGAAGGAATGTATAGAGTCCAAATTATTGACCACAACCCAAGCAAGATGCACCTGTTTTCTAGGGACCTTAAGGTTGCTGGCCTCTTGTTTTCCCAGCCTGACTTCTGGGGGAGGGGCCTGCCGTGCTGTTACTCAGGCAACCCTGTTTGGGCAGAGTTGCCCTGCCCCCTGTGGTGGGGGATGGGTTCAGCGAAAACCGTTTTTTTAGGGCTTATGTTCTCTGGCGGCTTTCCCTGGCGGCTTTCCGCATCTCTTCTGAGAGTCAGAGCAGAAGAGACCATTTCCAACCCTCTGCTCAGAGCAGAGAGATCTCAGTCTGTTCTTCAGTGAGCTCTCCACGCCATACTGTCTCCTTTTCTGTCTGTGCTGCTATAAACTGCAGTGTCCTGGGTTGTGTGCCCCTCCACAGCCCTCCCAGTCCTGCCTCCAGGTCGGGGCACGTCTCTGCCCTTTGTGCTTCTAAAACTATCAGCCGCCCCCAGTTCACACGGGTGGCCCTGCCGCTCCAGGTTTCCATCTGGGGGGGTCTGCCCTAAAGTCCTTTCCCCGTGGCTACTGGTCTGTGAGTCTGTGCCCCATCTGCACCATGGGAGGCTCTTGCTCACCGGCGGTGTAGGACCCCCACGGCCAGGCTCCCTCTTGCTGCCATTTATCTGCCCATGGAATCACGGCTCCCCGCTTCGTACCTAGGAACCAAGAGCCTGCGATATTCTGTTTGTAGAGATCCAGATCTATCTTCTTACATCTCAGGCTGATTTCATGGGTGTTCAGAGTGGTCTGGTAGATATCCAGCTCGATTCCCAGGATGGATCAGAATGGGGTCCCCTACTCCTCTGTCATCTTTTCCCCCTTTCAAAAGTTAAAGTTCTTAATGAAAAAGGCAATGTATGCAAAATTAAAATAAAGCTAAGACTGGAAAAAGCAACATATATTATAGACTTGGTAGTCAGGGTACACACATACACACATTTTTTTTTTTTGATCAATTAAAAAATTTATTTGAGTATAGTTGACACAAAATGTTACATTAATTTCAGGTGTACAACATACTGATTCAACATCTTTATGTTATGCCATGCTCCCAAGGGTAGCTGCCACCTGTCACCACACAACACTATTACAATATCTTTGGCAGGGGGAGGAGCAAGATGGTGGAGGAGTAGGAGACCTGGATTTCTTCTGGTCCCAGGAATTCAGCTGGATAGGGATCAAACCATTCTGAACACCTACGAACTCAACAGGAGATCGAAGAAAAAAATAGCAACAACTCTCTGAACAGAAAAGCGACCACTTTCTGGAAGGTAGGATGTGCAGAGAAGTGAATCCGAGGCGATATTTGGGAGGATAGACGGCGGGGGAGAGGGCCTCCATCGCCTGCTTCTGGCAAGTGATAGAGCCGCAGAGCACAAAATTGGAACTTTTTGAAGTCTGCTCCGCTGAGGGACGTCGCTCCGGTGGCTAAGCAGGGGGTGGAACCCTCGCGGGACAGTGTGGTCTCAGGACCCTCAGGGTCACAGAAAGCCCAGGGGTGCCTGAGTGTAGCAGAGCTCTCAGGGATCGGCGCGGGGAAGCCAGCTGCAGAGATGGAGCTGAGGAGCTGGCTCTCAGCTTGGGGTTGCCATAAACCGTGATCTGGGGCACAGTCAGGCCACTGCTCCTCCAGCAGGGACCCAAAAAGTGGCAGATCCGGGGAGACTCCCCTTCCTCCCACAGGAGGAGCGGCTTGGGAGCACACCACAGGGATCTGCTGGGTTTGGAGACTCCACACAGGGTCAGGTGCTGGAGATAGAAATACTGGGTCACAGGCTGGGTGAGTCCGGAGTGTGGCTGGAGACCAGGAAGACTAGAGTGATTGACTGCTTTTCTATGGGGGCACAAAGAGGAGTGGGGCCCGGAGTTCTCAGCTCCTCTGGGGTGGAGATTGGGAGGCAGTCATTTTCACTCTCATCCTCCAAAGCTGTATGGAAAGCTCGCAGGGAACAAAAGCTCCCGAGAGCAAACCCGAGCAGATTACTTAGCCCAGACCCAGCAAGGGTGGGGCAATTCTGCCTCTGGCAAAGACATTTGGGAACCACGGCAACAGGCCCCTCCCCCAGAAGATCAGCTAGAACAGCCATCCAAGACCAAGTTTACCATCAATGAGAATGGCAGAATGCCAGCACTGGGGGAACACTGCACATAGAATGCATAGCTTTTTGACCATGATTCTTAATCTTTCAAAGTTAATTTTTTTTAACTGTCTTTTTTTTTTTAATTTTTCTTTTTCCCTTTTTCAACCAACATCTTATCAACCCTTTTTTAAAAAATATTTTTTATTTTTCGTTTTTAGAGTCACATTCTATCCCTTCATAGTAGTTACCCTTATTTTTAGTATATATATATACATATATATATAAGTTGTTCTCTCTTTAAAATTTTGGGATACAGTTTCCTCTAACAGATCAAAATATACCTTAAATCTCTAGTGTGTGGCTTTGTTCTAGTCTCCTGCCTGATCACATTCCCTCTTTTTTTTTTTAAATCCTCTTCTTTCTTTTTTCAACCAACTTCTTATTTTATCAATTCCTTTTATAAAATCTTTTATAATTTTCATCTTTACAGTCATATTCCATCCCTTCATCATATTAACCTTAATTTTTGTACATATATAAGTTTTTCTTTCTTTAAATTTTTGAGAGGCACTGTCTTCTAACAGACCAAAATACGCCCAAAATCTAGTGTGGCACTGATCTATGCACCAACCTGATCATATTTGATCATATTCTTTTTGTTTTGTTTTGTTTTTGTTTGTTTTTATCTATTTCTTTTTCTTCCTTTTTTCTTTCTTTCCCTTTCTTTTCCCCTGGTTGCAGGTCTTTTCTGATTAGTTTAGTGTATATTTTCTGGGGACGTTGTTACCCTGTTAGCATTTTGTTCTCTCATTCATCTATTCTCCTCTGGACAAAATGACAAGATGGAAAAAATCACCTCAACAAAAAGAACAGGAGGCAGTACCAACTGCCAGGGACCTAATCAATACAGACATTAGTAAGATGTCAGAACTAGAGTTCAGAATGATGATTTTAAAGATACTAGCTGGGCTTGAAAAAATCATGGAAGTCATTAGAGAAACTCTTTCTGGAGAAATAAAAGAACTAAAATCTAACCAAGTCAAAATCAAAAAGGCTATTAACGAGGTGCAATCCAAAATGGAGGCTCTAACTGTTAGAATAAATGAGGTAGAAGAGAGAATTAGTGATATAGAAGACCAAATGATGGAAAATAAAGAAGCTGAGAAAAAGAGAGATAAACAACTCCCGATCATGAGGGCAGGATTTGAGAGATAAGTGATACCATAAGACGAAACAACATTAGAAAAATAGGGATCCCAGAAGAAGAAGAAAGAGAGAGGGGGGCAGAAGGTATATTGGAGCAAACTATAGCAGAGAACTTCCTTAATTTGGGGAAGGAAACAGGCATCAAAATCCAGGAGACAAAGAGAACCCCTCTCAAAAGCAATAAAAATAGGTCAACACCCCGACATCTAATAGTAACACTTACGAGTCTCAGAGGCAAAGAGAAAATCCTGAAAGCAGCTCGGGAGAAGAGATCTGTAACCTTCAATGATAGAAACATTAGATTGGCAACAGACCTATCCACAGAGACCTGGCAGGCCAGAAAGGACTGGCAGGATATATTCAGAGCACTAAATGAGAAAAATATGCAGCCAAGAATACTATATCCAGCTAGGCTGTCATTGAAAATAGAAGGAGAGAGGGGCGCCTGGGTGGCTCAGTTGGTTAAGCGACTGCCTTTGGCTCAGGTCATGATCCTGGAGTCCCTGGATCGAGTCCCGCATTGGGCTCCCTGCTCGGCAGGGAGTCTGCTTCTCCCTCTGACCCTCCCGACCCTCCCCCCTCTCATGTGCTCTCTCTCTCTCAGTCTCTCTCTCTCAAATAAATAAATAAAATCTTTAAAAAAAAAAAAAAGAAAAGAAAATAGAAGGAGAGATAAAAAGCTTCCAGGACAAACAAAAACTAAAGGAATTTGCAAACACAAAACCAGCCCTACAAGAAATCTTGAAAGGGGTCCTCTAAGCAAAGAGAGAGCCTAAAAGCAACATAGACCAGAAAGGAACACAGACAATAACAGTCACCTTACAGGCAATACAACAGACTGAATTCATATCTTTCAATAGTTACACTGAATGTAAATGGGCTAAATACCCCAATCAAAAGCCACAGGCTATCAGACTGGTTAAAAAAACAAGACCCATCGATATGCTGTCTGCAAGAGACTCATTTTAGACCCAAAGATACCCCCAGATTGCAAGTGAGGGGGTTGAAAATGATTTACCATGCTAATGGACACCAAAAGAAAGCTGGGGTGGCAATCCTTATATCAGACAAATTAGATTTTAAACCAAAGAGTGTAATAAGAGATGAGGAAGGACACTATATCCTACTTAAAGGGTCTATCCAACAAGAAGATCTAACAATTGTAAATATCTATGCCCCTAACATGGGAGCAGCCAATTATATAAGGCAATTAATAACAAAAGCAAAAAAACACATTGACAACAACACAATAATAGTGGGAGACTTTAACACCCCCCTCACTGAAATGGACAGATCATCTAAGCAAAAGATCAACAAGGAAGACTTTAAATGACACACTGGACCAAATGGACTTCACAGATATATTCAGAACATTCCATCCCAAAGCAACAGAATACACATTCTTCTCTAGTGCCCATGGAACATTCTCCAGAAAGATCACATCCTAGGTCACAAATCAGGTCTCAACCGGTACTAAAATATTGGGATCATTCCCTGCATATTTTCAGACCACAGTGCTTTGAAACTAGAACTCAATCACAAGAGGAAAGTCAGAAAGAACTCAAATCCATGGAGGCTAAAGGGCATCCTACTAAAGAATGAATGGGTCAACCAGGAAATTAAAGAAGAATTACAAAAATTCATGGAAACCAATGAAAATGAAAACACAACTGTTCAGAATCTTTGGGATGCAGCAAAGGTAGTCCTAAGAGGAAAGTATATAGCAATACAAGCCTTTCTCAAGAAACAAGAAAGGTCAAAAATAAACGACCTAACCCTACACCTAAAGGAGCTGGAGAAAGAACAGCAAATAAAGCCTAAACCCAGCAGGACAAGAGAAATAATAAAGATCAGAGCAGAAATCAATGAAATAGAAACCAAAAGAACAATAGAACAGATCAACGAAACTAGGAGCTGGTTCTTTGAAAGAATTAATAAGATTGATAAACCCCTGGCCAGACTTATCAAAAAGAAAAGAGAAAGGAACCAAATCAACAAAATCATGAAAGAAAGAGGAGAGATCACAACCAACACCAGAGAAATACAAACAATTATAAGAACATATTATGAGCAACTCTATGCCAGCAAATTAGATAACCTGGAAGAAATGGATGCATTCCGAGAGATGTATCAACTACCAAAACTGAACCAGGAAGAAAAAGAAAACCTGAATAGACCTACAACCACTAACGAAATTGAAGCAGTCATCAAAAATCTCCCAACAAACAAAAGCCCAGGGCCAGATGGTTTCCCAGGGGAATTCTACCAAACATTTAAAGAAGAATTAATACCTATTCTTCTGAAACTGTTCCAAAAAACAGCAATGGAAGGAAAACTTCCAAACTCATTTTATGAGGCCACCATTACCTTGATCCCCAAACCAGACAAAGACCCCATCAAAAAGGAGAATTACAGACCAATATCCTGGATGAACATCGATGCAAAAATTCTCACCAAAGTACTGGTCAATAGGATCCAAGAGTACATTAAAAGGATTATTCACCACGACCAAGTGGGATTTATCCTGGGGCTGCAAGGTTGGTTCAACATCCGCAAATCAATCAATGTGATACAAAACATTAATAAAAGAAAGAACAGGGTGCCTGGGTGGCTCAGTTGGTTAAGCGACTGCCTTCGGCTCAGGTCATGATCCTGGAGTCCCGGGATCGAGTCCCACATCGGGCTCCCGGCTCGGCGGGAAGCCTGCTTCTCCCTTTCCCACTCCCCCTGCTTGTGTTCCCTCTCTCAATGTCTCTCTCTCTGTCAAATAAATAAATAAAATCTTAAAAAAAATAAAAAATAAAAATAAAAGAAAGAACAAGAACCATATGATCCTCTCAATAGATGCAGAAAAAGCATTTGACAAAGTACAGCATCCTTTCTTGATCAAAACTCTTCAGAGTATAGGGATAGAGGGTACATACCTCAATATCATAAAAGCCATCTATGAAAAACCCACCGTGAATATCATTCTCAATGGGGAAAAACTGAGAGCTTTCCTCCTAAGGTCAGGAACATGGCAGGGATGTCCACTATCACCACTGCTATTCAACATAGTATTAGAAGTCCTAGTCACAGCAATCAGACAACAAAAAGAAATAAAAGGCATCTTAATTGGACAGGAAGTAGTCAAACTCTCACTGTTTGCAGATGATATGATACTTTATGTGGAAAACCCAAAAGACTCCACCCCAAAACTGCTAGAACTCATACAGGAATTCAGTAAAGTGGAAGGATACAAAATCAATGCACAGAAATCAGTGGCATTCCTATACACCAACAACAAGACAGAAGAAAGAGAAATTAAGGAGTCGATCCCATTTACAATTGCACCCAAAACCATAAGATACCTAGGAATAAATCTAACCAAAGAGGCAGAGGATCTGTACTCAGAAAACTATAAAATACTCACAAAAGGAATTGAGGAAGACACAAAGAAATGGAAAAACGTTCCATGCTCATGGATTAGAAGAACAAATATTGTGAAGATGTCAATGCTACCTAGAGCAATCTACACATTCAATGCAATCCCTATCAAAATACCATCCACTTTTTTCAAAGAAATGGAACAAATAATCCTAAAATTTGTATGGAACCAGAAGAGACCCCAAATAGCCAGAGGAATGTTGAAAAAGAAAAGCAAAGCTGACAGCATCACAATTCCGGACTTCCAGCTCTATCACAAAGCTGTCATCATCAAGACAGTATGGTACTGGCACAAAAACAGACACATAGATCAATGGAACAGAATAGAGAGCCCAGAAATGGACCCTCAACTCTATGATCAACTCATCTTTGACAAAGCAGGAAAGAATGTCCAATGGAAAAAAGACAGTCTCTTCAACAAATGGTGTTGGGAAAATTGGACAGCCACATGCAGAAGAATGAAACTGGACCATTTCCTTACACCACACACAAAAATAGACTCCAAATGGTTGAAAGACCTCAATGTGAGACAGGAGTCCATCAAAATCCTAAAGGAGAACACAGGCAGCAACCTCTTCGACCTCAGCCGCAGCAACTTCTTCCTAGAAACATTGCCAAAGGCAAGGGAAGGAAGGGTAAAAATGAACTATTGGGACTTCATCAAGATAAAAAGCTTTTGCACAGCAAAAGAAACAGTCAACAAAACCAAGAGACAACCTACAGAATGGGAGAATGTATTTGCAAATGGCATATCAGATAAAGGGCTAGTATCCAAAATCTATAAAGAACTTATTAAACTCAACACCCAAAGACAAATGATCCAATCAAGAAATGGGCAGAAGACATGAACAGACATTTTTCCAGAGAAGACATCCAAATGGCCAACAGACACATGAAAAGGTGCTCAACATCACTTGGCATCAGGGAAATCCAAATCAAAACCTCAATGAGATATCACCTCACACCAGTCAGGATGGCTAAAATTAACAAGTCAGGAAATGACAGATGTTGGCGGGGATGCAGAGAAAGGGGAACCCTCCTACACCGTCAGTGAGAATGCAAGCTGGTGCAGCCACTCTGGAAAACAGTATGGAGGTTCCTCAAAAAGTTGAAAATAGAGTTACCATACGATCCAGCAATTGCACTACTGGGTATTTACCCCCAAGATACAAATGTAGGGATCCGAAGGGGTATGTGCACCCCGATGTTTATAGCAGCAATGTCCACAATAGCCAAACTGGAAAGAGCCAAGATGTCCATCGACAGATGAATGGATAAAGAAGAGGTGGTATATATATACAATGGAATATTATGCAGCCATCAAAAGGAATGAAATCTTGCCATTTGCAATGATGTGGATGGAACTGGAGGGTGTTATGCTGAGCGAAATAAGTCAATCAGAGAAAGACATGTATCATATGACCTCACTGATATGAGGAATTCTTAATCTCAGGAAACAAACTGAGGGTTGCTGGAGTGGTGGGGGTGGGAGGGATGGGGTGGCTGGCTGATAGACATTGGGGAAGGTATGTGCTATGGTGGCGCTGTGAATTGTGCAGGACTGTTGAATCACAGATCTGTACCTCTGAAACAAATAATACATTATATGTTAAAAAAAAAAAAAGAAGAAGATAGGAGGAGGGGAAGAATGAAGGGTGGGAAATCGGAGTGGGTAACGAACCATGAGAGACTATGGACTCTGAGAAACAAACAGCGTTCTAGAGGGGAGCGGGGTGGGAGGATGGTTTAGCCTGGTGATGGGTATTAAAGAGGGTACGTTCTGCATGGAGCACTGGGTGTTATACACAAACAATGAATCATGGAACACTACATAAAAAAGTAATGATGTAATATATGGTGATTAACATAACATAATAATTAAAAAAAAAAACAATATCATTAGCTATATTCCCTATGCTGTTCCTCTTATTCCCATAACTTATTCATTCCAAAACTGGAAGCCTGTATCTTCTACTCCCCTTCAACCATATTGCCCATTTCCCACCTCCTGTCCCTCTGGTAACCATCAGTTTATTCTCTGTATTTTTAGGTCTAATTCTGCTTTTTGTTTGTTTGTTTATTCATTTGTTTTGTTTTTTAGATTCGCATATGAGTGAAATCATATGGTATTTGTCTGATTCACATATGAGTGAAATCATATGGTATTTGTCTTTCTCTAAATTGTTTCACTTAGCATAATACTCTCTAGGTCCATCCATGTTGTTGCAAATGGCAGAATTTCATTCTTTTTTATGGCTGCATAATATTGCTGCATGTGTGTGTGTCTATACATATATACATATATATACCACATATTCTTTATCCATATATATGTGTGAGTGTGTGTATCCATGTATACATATACACACACCACATTTTCTTTATACATTCATCTACTGATGGACACTTAGGTTGCTTCCATATCTTCCATACCTTGGTTATTGTAAATAATGGTGCAATAAACATAGGGATGCATGTATCTTTTTGAATTAGTGTTTCTGTTTTCTTTGGATAAATATCCAGTAGTGGAATTGTTGGATCATATGATATTTCTATTTTTAATTTTTTAAGAAAGCTCCCTACTGCCTTCCACAATGACTATACAAATTTACATTCCCACCAACAGTGCACAAAAGTTCTTTTCTCTCCACATCCTCACCAACACTTATTACTTCTTATCCTTTTGATTTTAGCCATTCTGACAGGTGTAAAGTGATATTTCATTGTGATTTTGATTTGCATTTCCCTGATGATTAATGACGTTGAGCATCTTTTCATGTGTCTCTTGGCCATCTGGATGTCTGCTTTAGAAAAATGTCTATCTAGGTCCTCTGCTTATTTTTTAATGATATTGTTTGTTTTTTTGGTGTTGAGTTGTTTGAGTTCTTTATATATTTTGGATATTAACCCCTTATCAGATATATTGTTTGCAAATATATTCTTCTATTCAGTAGGTGGCCTTTTTGTTTTGTTGATGCTTTCCTTTGTTGTGCAGAAGCTTTTTATTTTGATGAAGTCCCAATAGTTTACTTTTGCTATTGCTTCCCTTGCCTCAGGGGACATACCTAGAAAAATGTTGTTACAGTCGACGTCAGAGAAATTGCTGCCTGTGGTTTCTTCTAGGAATTTTATGGTTTCAGGTCTCACATTTAGATCTTTAACCCATCTTAAGTTTACATTTGTGTACACATACACGTACATTCTCTGAGTCAGTAATAAACAGGAGACACAATAGAAACATGCACATAACCAATGCATAGGCATTCTAGAATTTGTATTCACATATAAATATGAGACAAGATGTTCAACCTTACCAAGAAATCACAGAGATACAAATTAAACAATAAAATAAGACACCATTTCACACCCATAAACTTGGCAAAATTTTTAAAAATTCTGAAAATATAAAATTTTGCCAAAGGTGGGAGGAAGCAAAAACTTTTATATGTTGTTGATAGGATTGTAAATTGCAACCACCACCTTGGAAAACAGTTTGATAACGCCTAGAAAAACTGAGTATGTGCACACCCTAGAGAATATACTTTGCATTCCATTTCTAACTATATCCCTTAATGAATGTTTCACATATTTTTACAAAGAAAGTTACATAAAGGTAGTTGTTGAAGTAAAGTTATTAATGGCATCAATCTAGAAACAATATATTTGTCCATCAGTGGGTGAGTGGAGAAATGAATAAAAGTATTCATAGTAGTTAGAATAAATAAAATAGATCTACCTGTGTGGATAGATTTTAATAATGTTGAGTAAAATAAAGTTACAGAGGAATTAATATAATGTATTATTAAATAAATTAGAAAAACAAACTATATATATTTATGGATTGATCTTTTTTTTTTTTTTTTTTTTTTATTTATATCCCTTTATGGATTGATCTTGTAACAGAATTATGTCTATATAGACTGAAAGGTTCCACATGAAATTCATGATAGTGGGTGCTTTGGGGGAAGGAGGATAAAGAATTAGAGTAGGGAGGATGACATAAGGGGTTTTGACTTATTTGTAATTTTTATATCTATTTTTTTTAGAAAAGTAACTGAAACTGGAAGTAAGCATGATATCATTTGTTAGTTCTGGGTGCTTATTATAATAGTCATTGTATTTTTGTGTATTTCAACATTTTAACTTGCAAAAAGAAATCCTTGCCTCACCCCCATTTGCCATATGCCTCACCACTGGTATTATTTGGTCTTAACACTGAAATCATTTGCTTGCTTAGAGAAAACCATAAACTGGGTGTGTTCATGAAACATTAATAAACCATTGTAGTCATGTCTTAAACATTACTCTGTTGGTAAGTCATGTCCAAAGGTCTTGTCCTGACCAAAGAAGACAAGTGGAGGGAGTTAAGGGATGTTTTAACAAGTGAATGTGTGATATATCGGCAAGAGAAAATTCCAAATTAGCAAATAGCAGAATACGTTAGACCTGAAGAACAGTAAAGCCATAGCTGCAGTTTTCTTGATCTGCTAGGAAGAAAGGGCCCCTTTGGCATTGGAGTCAAAGTGAAGTTGACTAGAAGCTCTCCACTCTGCCTCCCCAAGTACCAGGCAGATGGGGGACATTAGGAGTATGGAAACCCTGCTGTAGCAGTCAGGGTTCAAGTATATCCAACAAAACACTTCAGTGATTTTGATTAGAAAAGGATTTGATGCAAGGAATTACTGCTTAAAGAATTTTTGCTAGTGCTGGAGGAGCTGGCTCTAGGCTGGGTCTCCAGAATGACTCCCAGAAAAATACTGCAGACGTGTCCTGGTAAGGGAATAATTACATCTGACTGGCTCTGTATGCTGGGTGTCTTAATTTGGCTTCCTGGAAAGCTGAATCTGAGATAAAACTGGTGGTTTACTTGGAAGGTTATTCCAGAAAGCTAGGATGGGGGACCAGGGAGAGCAAAACAGAGAAGAGGGGAAAGCCAATAGTGTGCATTTGTGGGTAGGTTACCACTGTGGGCACCTGGGGTATTCCTCTGGGGACCCTAAGAGGAAATAAGGAGAATGTACCTTGGTATCGTCCCTCCTAATGTGAGAAGCTGGGGCATTTACTCATGGCACGTGTTTCCTGTTAGTTGAGGGTGGGCCCCCAGGGTGTAAACACCTTAGAACTGGTGGGTTGCATCTCTATAGGCTGAGCAACCGTCCATGACTTTGGATGAAGGGCTGAGGCAGAGAAACAGAGACATGCCATGGTGGGAGCTTGGGGTGGGAATACAGGCAGCATGCACAGAACTGTGCACCAATGCCGTGCTAAACCCAGCTAGGCTGAGGGGATATAGCATGGCGCACACAAAATGGCTGCTACTACTACGTTGGGATATCAGTATCTCTTTCTCAACACTTGGTTCAAAACTCTCACTCTACGTAGATCTTGAGCTAGAGATGAGTAAAGCACTACTGACTCAGAGCTCTGTCATCCGCTCTAGATCAGCACCAGCAAAATGATGCCTCCCCACTGCCTTCTCTTTTCTCCATGAACTCAGTTCTGGACTTGTGTCCTGAATTGCCTCCAGAACCCTTGTGACAAGGGAGTCCGAGAAATGTGCTGTTCAGATTTCTAGCCGCTGTAGTACCAGAAGTGACCTTAGAAAGTTGAGACAGATGTTGAGCCAGCTGGGCTTATCGTATCTGCTTCACATAGCTGACCTGAGGAGGCTTCCCTTCCATTTCCCTTGCTTTGTGACTTTGGTTGGGCAGCATCTTCCCTTGAAGCTATCCCTGCCCACCAGGCTCTTCTCCGTGTTCAGCTCAATGAAAGAAGGAGAGAGCATCATCCTTCAGGAACTATATTGGCAATCTGTTCAACACTTTTAGAGTCCCTCAATTTGTTCTCTCAGCTCTTAGCACAATTGCAATTACACAATAATTTTTAAAAAATGTTGATTTACTATCTCTGTGCTAGACCAGAGGTCTATGCAGGTAGAAACCATGCTCCTGACTTGCTCACTCTCGTTCCTAGTGCCTAGCATGCACCTGGCGCTGATATGTATGCACTCAATACATATTATTTGTACACATGAACAGAAAAAAAATGAATACTAGGGGTGATGCTTCCCTTATCTGTATATGGACATTTCATCAACGTATAAGGAATAAAACCTACATTTAACATGCTTTTGAAAATGAGGACAGTAAAAGAAGGGTCTGGTCTAAAGTGGCTAAATCATTTCACTGAGGGAATGTGATATTTTTGGCTCCTGCTGTTAACTAAGGGCTGCTATTTCCAGCCCTGGGCTGGAACAGACATTAATGAGCCAGGCAGGTGGTCACAGACAGTATTTGAGAAGAAAAGGCAATGTGACAAATTCTCCCCTCCGACTGGCCTGGGGAACCTAAAAAATGTTTTGTGATACAAGAAAATATCAAGAAACAAGGAATGCTCCTGCCTTTGAGATTTTACTGAAAGAAAATATCAAAATAATTGGATTTAAGGGAAAAAATATGACCTTTGAAATTGGGAGGTTTATTTTACTAGATCCCCTCTAAGTTCTACTCCAGTGTCAATCTAGCTAACTCTCTGAATAGCTACAGACCTTCTTAAGTATTAGGGAGGGCTATTGTTATGTAATACTAGCTACCATTATTTGAGCTGTTTCCAGGAAATATTTTAGACATATTCTCTTTTCTAATCCTTGGAATAAGTCTATGTGGCTGGTGTCATTAATATCCTCATTTTATAGAGAAGAACACTGAGGCTTGGAGAGGTTAATGACCTGCCCAAGGTCACATAGCACCACCGCATATGGGGAGAAGAGCCCCAGGTGGCAGGTGCCAGCAGATCTGGGTTCAAATTTAGGGTTTTCCCTTTCTTTACTGGTTGTGTGGCTAAAAATGACTGAGCCTCAATTGCCCCAGCAGTAAAATGTAGACAACACCTTCTTTGCAGACAATGAATGTAGAACACCTAGTACACAGTAGGTGTTCAATCTGTAGCATTGCCTCTTTGGGAAGACCACTAGGCTAGACAGTGGAAGGATAGCCTGGGATCTGGGGTGGGAAATTGTGAAGAGGCACTAGGCAGAGAACACCCACCTGTCTGCTGATTCCCAACAGGTAGGCTGTGAGCTTCTTACCTTTTACGTACTCTTGCTTCCCCCAAATTTGCAAGGGGTGGTCATGCATTTGGAGAATGGGGCTAATTTCAAGGTGCCTCTTTAGCCATTCATCCATTGATGGACATTTAGGTCTTCCTATCTTGTTTACTGTGAATAATCCTGCAATAAACATGGGAGTCAGATGTCTTTTCCATATCTTGTTTTCATTTCCTTTGGATATAAACCCAGAAATGGAATTGCTGGATTATATGATAGTTCTATTTTTATTTTTTGAGGAAACGCCATATTGTTTTCCATAGTGGCCGCACCAACTTATATTCCCATCAACAGTGAGCAAGGGGTCCCTTTTCTCCAACTCCTCACCAAGACTTACCTCTTGTCTTCTTGATGACAGCCATTCTAATGGGTATGAGGTGATATCTCATGGTAGTTTCGATTTGCATTTTCCTGATGATTAGGAGCATCTTTTCATGTGAATTGTTTTGATTTATTTTATTTTATTATTTTTATTTTTTGTTTGTTTTGAGTTTTGAACCAAAGGGATTGTAAATTCTAAAGCTCTGTCTACTAATTATCATTACTACTAGGCAGTGAATACAAAAGATGTCACATAATCATAATAACTGAGTCTTGGTGGTTTTCAACTCCCTCCTTCATCATTGCCCTCTGAAGCCCATTTCATAGTACTGGGTACACAGTAGGTCCTCAGAAATATTTGATCAACTAATCTGAAAGGATGCAGCCAGACACCTTCATTTTACAGATGTGAGGGAGGGCCAGAAATTAACTTTTTCAGTCATCCTAGGGCATTGTTGTAATTTTTTTCTGAACTTCTGTCATGCCCAGAGGTCTTTGATTTTTAATTGCATGCAACTAGGCTGGGAGGTGAGGAGGGCGGAGAAATGGCAGAAGCTCTTATAGTTGGCTATCCAGAGTCAGAACAGCACATTTGTAGGCCTGAGACCTTGATTCTATCAGTCCATCCAAGTAGAACCAGTTGCAGGGCCTGCCCCACACCACCCAAATGACCAAGAGTCTGACAGGTGGACCAACATGCCAATTCTTAATGTCCTTGTAATGTCCTCAATGACCGGAGCATTGGCACAGCAAGTGTTTGTGGAAGACTTCCTCCTGGAGAAATGTCATCTCTGGAGACCAAACCACTGATCAGAAGGATGTTTAAGAGGTGCGAAATTGAACACACAGAGAGATTTATGAAGGCCATGTGCACCAGGCCATTGGAAAATATATTTCCCTTCTTGCTTTAGAGACATTTTTGTTCATCTGTCTGTTTATTTATTCTTCTCCTATCTTTTGATCCTGCTCTGCCGTAGGAACTGTGAATAATAGAATGAATATATTTCTGCCTCAAGGTTCCATTTACTGGGGAAGATGGACAAAGAAAGAAACAGCACATTTGGATTTCCTTGGTCCTAAGATACTATTGACTTGAACATGTACTATTTATCTAGTTACTCTAGTTTATGAGGACAAAAGAAACACTATATTAAATGTACAAGTGCTTTTAAGACACATCCCAATTTTAGAAACATTTCAATATGGAAGAATTTGTGCATCTTAGAATTGGGGATACAGCATTCTTACCAGAGCATGTGACATACACTAAGATGGAAGTATGAACCCCAAAAAGGAAGATGGGAGGGGATTCCACCCTAGGAGAGTGTCCCTCATGAACACTAGGAATGATCCCACAGGATGACCATTTACATACATGCTTGTGTGACCTCTGTATAAAGGCCTGGACTCTTATCCTGGGAGACAGTGTGCTGGGGAAACACAGACAAACACTTCCCCTCCATGACCTCTTTCTAACATCCAGAATCTAACTTCAGAAACAAGCCAGGGCATAATTTAAATGGTCACTTAAGCATGCTGTGAGGCAGGCCAGGCAGCTCTCCGTGTGTAAGCATTTCAATCTCTACCTTGACACCAGCTCTGGGAGTTCAAGCAAGTTCAAGGAGGAGAAAGACAACTATCCCAGAGGTCTGCTGTGAGGAACATGCAGCACACGGTCTGTTTTAAACCCCAGTAAATGTTTCTCCCATGACCCTCTGCCATATGCTTATCATTGTGCTGGTTCTCTTATTAGCTCCTTCAGGTAAGCCACGAGAAAATTCCCCTCACTCTGCTTGGAGTTGCTTACTGCGCTTTGGAAGAAGGATGTGGATCCCACTGAAATACCACCATGCTGAAAACACTCTGTTCAAGTCTGGCCTGTGACACTTCCCTCCATGTCCTGTCAGCCACATTGACTCATGAGAAAGAGAAGCGGAGCTTATTTTGACGCCTCAGTCCTGAGGTCGAGGCCCATGGAGCAATGACTTGAGAGAGATCCTTGTTCTCTGATATTCTTGGGAGCACAGCGGCTGTGCTCTCTAGGAAAGGTAGAGACCAAAGAATCTTAGAATCCTAGGGATGGAAGGGACCTTAATGACCCTCTGTTAGACCTCCATTTCATGAAGGAGGCCAGCCAGGGAGTTGCCATCTGCTTGGATCCTTCTAATGATCGAGAGTTCCCTGCTCATAAAGCTCAATTGGGTCATCTGATCAGAATCTCTCAAGGCTACATCAGTGTCAGCTGGATCACATTCCTTTCTGGAGCTTGGGGTTTATTTTAGTTCGTTCAGGCTGCTATAACAAAATACCACAGACTGAGTGGCTTATAAACAACAGAAATTTATTTCTCACAGTTCTGGAGGCTGGAAGTCTAAGATAAGGTGATGGCAGAATCAGTATCTGGTGAGAGCCACTTCCTGGTTCACCAATGGCTGTCTTCCACCTGTGTCCTCACATCGTGGAAGGGATGAAGGAGCTCTCTGAGGTCTCTTTTATGAGGACACTGATTCCATTCATGAGGGCTCCACCCTCATGACCTAATTATCTCCTAAACACTCCACCTCCTAATACCATGCCTTGGGGGACTAAGATTCCAACATACGAATTTTGAGGGGGGCACAAAAGTTCAGTCCATTGCAAGGTCTCCTTCCAAGATTACATGGTTATTGGCTGAATACAGTTCTTTGCAGTTGTAGGACTGAGGTCCCTGCTTCCCTGCTGGCTGTCAGCCTGGGGCTGATCTCAGGTCCTAGAAGACGCCATGGTTCCCTGCCATATGACCCTCTCACAACATGGCAGCTCACTTCTTCAAGGTTGGCAGGAGAACCTCTCACTCCAGTTTGCTAAGATGGAGTCTTACATAATGTAATGTAATCACTGGAGTGACTATGCCATCACTTTTGCCATATTCTGTTGACTATATGCACGTCATAGATTCCAGCTGCACTCCAGGAGAGGGAAATCTACAAGGACAGGACTAATTGAGGGTCACCTTAATGTGTGTGTGCTGCATGGATACATGATCAAGGTTTTACTTTTTTTTAATAGCAAAGACTCTGGTATATTATATTTCAAAACAGAGTCTGTTGAGTAGAGCGGCATTTCAAACATCAGAGTTAACCTATTTTAATTTCAGAGGGGCCACATAGCTATCAAGGTAGAGGTCATAGATATGAGTTCAGAACAAGTAAGAGCTGAGACTGATGGGCAAGGAGAAGAAGCTGATGACTTGGATAATTTTCTCAGATAGCTGCTTGAGTTCCTGACTGTATCAGATATCTATTGATGCATAACAAATTCCCCCAAACCACATGATTTAAAGTAGCCACAAATTACTCTTGCTCATGAGTCTATGTTTCAGCTGGATAGTTCTGGTTTAAGAGGCTTTTCCATCTGTCTGCCATCTGCTGAAGGTCATTAGGCAGCTCTGCTTCTGGAAGTTGGCTGGTGTTCCTTGACCCTCCTCTACATGGTTCCCATCCCCAGTGGGCTAGCCTATGCTTGTTCACATAGCAGTTACAAATTTCCCAAAGGATAGTGAAGGCGTGCATGGATTCTTGAAGCCTAACCTTGGAACTAGGAGCCCATTGCTTTCACCACATTCCATTGGCCTAAGCAAGTCACAAGGCCAGCCCAGACAAAAAGCTCTGAGAAATTGATCCCCTTCTTTTGAAGGGAGGATTTGCAAGGTGACGTCAACAGGTGGACAGATACAGGGAGGAGTGAAGAACTGTAGCGCTATCTGCTGTTGATGGTTGAGGTTGGCTGACTTTAAGGACCCTGGGACAGGAAAGAAAGCTTGATAATTGTAAAAAATAAGGTTATATAACATCTCATTAAATAATGTGTTATCATGCTTCTCTTACAGCCTTTGCTAAATCCCTAGGACCAATCTGGGAAGGGCAGTGAGACATAGAGGCAGGTTTCCCTTGGCCAACCTGCCATGATGGTTTTTACAGGAAGCCTGTGATGAGGGGATTAGCCTCCAGGACACAGATGCTCATCAATGTCTGGGAGCTGGTGCAGGCTGGTGGGGAGAGGAGAAAGTTTTTCAAGTTGTCAGCAAGTTGGGACAGCAGAGCAGGACATGATCCAGAGATTCAAACTCGGGGTTGGAAAATGGATGGTTAGGTAAGATGACATTTGAATAAGTTGAAATCTGGATTTTTGTAAATACCAAGCAACCACCATGTTGTTTTTCCTGTATGTGGCTTGTAGCATTTTGCTCTGCTGGAGACACCTGCTAAGGCTCCAGTGCGGTAAGTTGGCAATGAGTTGGTGAGACATTTCAGTACTTTTTAAAGGTGTATTAAATTCTTCACATAGTGCCTGGCCCATAGCAAACTCTCAACAAATGATAGCCATTATGTTGTTATTACTATTTTCCATTTAGGTACAATTCTGCATATTGGATGCTTTTGGTTTTCATTGCTCTCCTCACCAAGATGCTCCATCCCCATGAGAACTGCTGTCAGTCAGGTGAGTGGAAACCCAGCTTGAGAAAGCAGCTGGGAGGGGGTGGAATGGAGGTGGTAGAGTAAGACACAATCTCTATCCTTCCTAAAAATGGCTCTCATGGGAGAAAATTACTAATCACTGCCATTAGTCTGCATCTGGCATTAATTATTCCAGGTAAAGGACACTATAAATGGAATGTTAAGTCCTTAATTTAGAGAATTTGGGCCGGGGCGGGGGAGTTGTTCATTTTATTAGTCACTATTCAGGGCATTGAAAAGAGCAAACATTGGGGCACCTGGGTGGCTCAGATGGTTAAGCATCTGCCTTCAGCTAGGTCATGATCCCAGGGTCCTGGGATCGAGCCCCGCATCGGGCTCCCTGCTCAGCAGAGAGCCTGCTTCTCCCTTTCCCTCTGCCTGCTGCTCTGCCTACTTGTGCTCTCTCTCTGTCAAATAAATAAATAAATAAATAAATATCTTTAAAAAAAAAGAAAAGAGCAAACATTTTGATGCTAAAGGAAACAGCTAACTTTGAAGGGTTATAAGGTTTTTCTTTTGCATACTCTTGCCCTATGTTTAGAAATAGTTGCAACCTTGTGGGTTTTATGAATGGTATGCTCTAATATGAGAAGTGTAGGATAAGAGAAAGGAAGGTAAGTAACACGGATGAACATATTTACATGGACTATTGCACTAGCCCTTCACCCGTATGATGACACTTTACTCTGGTCCAACCTAATTTCCGTATGGCAGCCAGAGTGGTCCTCTTAAAATCAGATGTTGACACTTCTCATTAAAAGCAAATTTCCATTACATTGAGTAAAAACCCAGTCCTTACTTAAGACTTCAGAGCACGGTCTGCTGGCACTCCTATCTTCAAATGCTTCACTTGTCTGTCTCCTCTTGGTTTACTAAGCTCTAGACACATTGGTCTCCTTTTAGCTTTGTTTCTGCGCCTGTAATGCTCCCTCTCATACCTGCCTTCTTTATATTCTTTAGTTCTCAGTTTATATCATCTTCTTACAGGGATTTTCCCTGTGCACCATTTTAAAAGTAGAACCTCTTTGTTATTTTGAATCTTACCCACAGTGCGTTTCCCTCTCCCAAATAGAAAGTAATGCTATAAATGGGTAATTATTTTATTTGTTAAATTGTACAGTGTTTCTCTATCCCACTAGATTTTATGCTCCAAGTTGGAAGAAATGGCATTTGTTTTGTTATTGCCTAGCATCAGAAACCCCACAGCCGGACTGCCTGGGTTCAAATCCCACTACTGTCTGTTAACTAGCTGTGTACCTGATCTTGGAGCAAGATATACAACCTCCACATTGTTTTAATTTCCTCAGCTATAAAATGGAAACATAGAACCTGGCCTGGCCTGTGAGAGAATCTCAATTAGCATTTATTGAAAATAATAATAATAAAAAATAAAGAAGGAAAGAAACAAAAAAAGTATTTATTATTAAGTTGTTTAAATGTAGGTAAAGGATGAGTGGGTGTTCAGAAGGAAAGTCCTTTAGGTTACAAAATCCCTGGAAGAATCTATGGGGAATACAAAGGCCAGTATTGAGTCATTATCACTGGCTGACAGACATAAAATAACAGGTACATTACCTGTTTTTAAGCATATTCAAACCTCAGTCAGGTGGCTTATGTATTTATTTATCTAACAGAAAACATTTTTTGATGGCTTTTTATAAGCTGAATACTGTGCAACTGTTAAATAAATATACTTCTTGTCCTGGAGCTGTTGACTGTGGATCTGTAGAGAAAAAGAAACTGGTACATTTGGATGAGTGCTACAGTTGGGATCTGAACCCTGCCTTGGGACACCGAGGATGGAGGGATTAATCCTGTTCAGGACAAGAACTGCCCAGGAGATGAATTTCCACTATGGTGGAGGCTACTGCCTATCTTGGATTCCTCCAACTGCTGGGAGTGTTAGCTCCTGAGGACTGGTGTCAGTGTACTTCTCTGGGGACCATCTATGGTTCATCCTAGTTTCCCCCCTCATCCCAGGGCAGCCTGCATTGAGTGATATCGATATGATGAAAGCTGGGCTCCCTCTCCTCAGTTTGGGACAATCTTGAAGGATCATCCTAACTCCAGGCTGCAATACAAACAGCTCAGTGACTTGGGTCATATAATCTGGCAGCCCTTAAGGTATGAGAAGGATCTGCCATGAGAAGACTCTGTGAAGAGTTTATGGGAAGCCACAATAGGACACTCAAAATGTAAAGCTTTGGAGCTTATTTTTCAAAAAGCCTCATCTGACTCTTGATGACTTGGGACAGCAAGTGACCCTGTGGCCAGGATCTCTAAACACATAGAGCCCAGGGTTATAGGCATGGGAAGGAAAAATGCCCCAGTGGATCACTGAGAGTGATGCAATCATGACCTTCCCTACTTCTACCCCTGCACTCCTGGCCCCCTGGATCCTAACTACTGGGGCCACGCACTGTGTAATGATTGTTGATTTACGGTGTATCCTGGAGGCTGGTGCTCACTCCTTAGAAGACATTTCCCCAAATTAGTGCTTCCTTTGTACCTTCAACAGGCAATTTCATTTCTCTGTTAGGTTGTAAGATTCTGGGTGGTATGGTATGGGAAAAGAGCAGTGGGTCCCATGGTCTTGTGTCCGTTAAAACCTTCCCTTTGCTGTAGAGTTGGTACCTTGGTCCATGTTGATGTTATGCAGAATTTCATGTCAGTGGATCAATTCTTTTATAAGCTCTCAGACTGTGGTGCTGTCCTATATCTGATGGGTGAGAAAGACATGTAGCCAGAGAGGTGGGATTCCATCGTAAGCATCAGTATTATACTTGGCAAATAGTAAGCACTTGGTAAATGTTAGCTACACTGATGCTTTCTCCTTCATAGGTAACTGTCAAAATGATAATCTGCCCTGGGGCGCCTGGGTGGCTCAGTTGGTTAAGCAACTGCCTTCGGCTCAGGTCATGATCCCGGAGTCCTGGGATCGAGTCCCACATCGGGCTCCCCGCTGAGCGGGGAGCCCGCTTCTCCCTCTGACCCTCTCCCCTCTCATGCTGTTTCTCTGTCTCTCTCTCTTTCTCTCAAATAAATAAATAAAATCTTTATAAAAAAAAAAATGATAATCTGCCCTGAAGTAGGTAGAATTGATTCAATCTATCTATCCTCCCTGTGGGGTGGCTATTAATAAATGTCTTTGTTGAGATCTTCAAACAGACAAAAATGGATAATTTAATGGTGAAGTCAATGATTTAAAATTGCCCACTGTATTTCCAACACAAGAGACAGAGCGCTCCTGCATGAAGAACAGCCCCAGGTATGGATCTGTTTTCCTTTCTCTGGTCCAGAGTGCTAGTGAAGGGCTGGACTGATCAAAATGGGGGTGATATAAAGATAACATTTAATCAAGGGGGCTTATGGTCACTAAATTAATTTAAATGCTTCAGGATCCACAAGTTCTTATTCAGAGTCCAAGCTATTCGGAAAATATATGAATCCATCAATGAAAAACTTCCAGAGTATTTTTTTTTTTTTTTTTTACTTTGAACATGTTTGGGGAGCTCTTGTGAGGAACTTAACATGGAAAGAGTCAGTGACCTGAGGGGGTTGATCTCGAGTCTCTATCTGTTGTTGGACTGGGTTTTAGCTTTCATTGCTCCTGTGAAACAAACAAACAAAAGAATTGACCATATCTAAGAATATGGAAAGCTAGGGCAATGCTTTGTCAGTTATGATGGAAACATTCTGTACTTGAGAGCTGCAAGAAATAAAGAAATCACTTGTCTTCTGTCATTTTAACAGCATCTTGCCCACTGTTTTCTTCCCTTGCATGACATCAAGCTAATTTTGTTGTTTTTGTTGCGAGAATCAACACTCACGTTGGACTGGAGTTTTTTAAATCCATCCTATAAGATCAGGGGATATGAGGTTGGAAGAGAACCCATCTGGGCACTCTTAATTTTGCAGTGAAAGAAATTGAGTCCATAACAGGTTAGCCGGTGGCCCAAATCCTATGCGTGGGGACTGAGATCCAAAAATAGGATCCATCAATGCTACTGTTCCTCCTGTTCTAGAAGAATGGAAGGGGAGACTAGCAGAGACTGAAAGGAAGAGGTGACAGTGGAACCCACCCAGCGGGTCAGGTCCTTGTCCTGGTCATACTTGCACACGCCTTCCTGGTTGATGCATCAATGCTCCATTTTTTTTTTTAAAGATTTTATTTATTTATTTGACAGAGAGAGACAGCGAGAGAGGGATCACAAGCAGGGGGAGTGGAAGAGGGAGAAGCAGGCTTCCCGGCGAGCAGGGAGCCCGATGCGGGGCTCGATCCCAGGACCCTGGGATCATGACCTGAGCCGAAGGCAGACGCTTAACGACTGAGCCACCCAGGCGCCCCCAATGTTCCATTTTGAGGGTGCAGCTGTGAGGCCATCCCAGAGGGACGGTCTTTTGGCATGTCTTAATTAAGATCCCTTGACAAGAATCAAGATAATGTTATTAATAACTAGCTAATATTTTTGGAATACTGAATATGAGCCAGCTGTCTATAAATTGTACCCTTTAATCCTTCATGACAACTTTATGCAGCGAGCGCTGTGATGATCCCATGGATGGGTAAGAAACCGAGGCTCAGAAGTGAATAACTGTCCAAGGTCGCCCCGATGATAAATAACAGAGCTAGGATACGAGTTCTGCTCTGTTGTCACTGGGACTTTGCCGAGGTTCATATCACCAAGGGTGCCCCATCAGGAGCTGAAGGGAACTCGTAGGGACAGTGAGCTCACCTGGGAGCCCCAATTCCCTGTGTCACAAAGGCGGCCCCAGACACAACGATCAGCATAAACATCTGGCCCAGAAACACAGTGTGGTGTTAAGGAACACTCTACCTGCTCTGCCCTCTTTTGCTTTCTTTCTCTTTTTGATAATGAAAAAACATGCACTTTTAAAGACAACGAAACACATCGTGGGGTAATTAATTCACTGTTAGATTTTTTAGAAAAGCAAAAACAAAACAAAAAAAGAAACCAAAGTTTTAAGACATTACTAAGACAATTAGCGAGATTTAAATATGGATTGTGTATTAGATAACACTATTAGATCCGTGCTAAATTTCTTGAGCATGTTAACTGTGTGGTGGTTATGCCCCAGATCTCAGGAGTTAGAAGAACTTAGAACTAAAGAGCCACGAAAGCAAATATGATCAAGTGCTGTTAGTTGGTGAATCTAGCTGAAGGGCATACAGGCGTGGATCGTATTATTCTTTCAATTTTTTTTGTACAACAGAATATTTTTCAAAATGAAAAACGGAAAAAGCCCCCACTTTTTATGGTTGTCACAGAAGTAACAAAAGTTTATTGTAGAAAATTCGGAACACTTGTGAAGAAAAATGAAGCACAGAAACATATAATCCTGCCACCGAAAACAGGTTTCCAAAATTCTAAATTGCTCTTCGCAGATAGAAATAGATGTTACATGATGACACTGTGCTGTTCACGTTGTGTATTAGGGTATGTGTGACGCAAACAAAAGTGTGACAGAATTATACCCGTCCTCCCTGTATGCACTGCTGTTCCCATTTCCATTCAATTTCCTTAAAAAATGCTTGATTTACAAACCCGCTAGGTAGTTTAAAACACATGCTCTAGAATGAAGTGCTGTTAGCTGGGAAGAGTCCTGGACCCCAGGTTTCCCGTCCACAAACCTCTTCTCTCTTCTTTCATCTGAGGACTTCCTGGACTTCCTAGGCTAATTTAGGATAGAAACCAGTTTGTTTTTCTGAGTCTCCGGAGATTTTCCTGACTTCATGATGCCCGGAAGCAATGTGTCTCTGGTGGGCTTGGCTGCCCTCCAGTGAAACAACTTCATCAAATCTCACAGAAACTACGTCTCCCTCCAGATGGCAAGCTCTTCCCTCCCCTCCCCTTCCCGCCAGCATCACCAAAACAACCCAGGGCTCATTACAGGCCGATGAACCTTAGCAGGAGAAACCAGAGAAACGAGCCAGCATCATCCACTCTTCACTTTAGACATATTTGCTCCTACGGATCCAATTTGGTGATTTCCAACAACCTGGACAGTCAGAGCCTGAAAGATAGGCCAGCATATTTTTCATTTCTTGGAACCCTGGAACGGTTCAAGCCATAGAGTGTCCTTGAAATATCCAGCATCAAAAGATGGGGGTAGAACAGCAAGATTACATAAATGCTTCATGGCAAATATGGGGAGGATGACTAATCCCAGCTCTCTTTACATATCTAACAGTAGCCCAAGCACAGAGGAGGGCCCCTTCCTTCCTTCTTTCCTTCCTTCCTTCTTCCTACCTTCCTTCCTTCCTTCCTTCTTTCCCTCCTTCCTTCCTTCTCTCCTTCCCTCCCTCTCTCTTTTCTTCTTTCTTTCTTTCTTTTCTTTCTTTCTTTCTTTCTTTCTTCTTTCTTTCTTTCTTTCTTTCTTTCTTTCTTTCTTTCTCTCCTTCTCTCTCTCTTCTTTCTCTCTCTCTCTTTCTTTCTTTCTTCCTTTCCCTTTCTCTTTCTTTCTTTCTTTCTTTTCTTTCTTTCTTTCTTTCTTTTTCTTTCTTTCTTTCTTTCCTCTTTCTTTCAGAAAATAGTTTGACATCTTGCACTCTCTCACCATGGCAACCATCCCATTTGATTATCATTACTTGCCTTTTCTGCTAATGTGTAGGTTTGGGTCCATGTAAATGGCCCCCTGCCCTATATTCTGAAAACCTAGCACAGAGTCAAGTTATTTGTTAAATGAAGGAATGAATGAATCTTGGGTGTAGTGACACATCTCCAAGGATATATAAAGAAACACAGGCCACCAGGGAGATTTTGCAGCACCAGCCAGTAGAACAAAGGGGAGAGGAGTGTCAACTAAACATACCTGGCCTGGAGGTCCTCAAGAAAAGCGCTCAGGATGGTCCTTTCCCTCTCCACTTGTGGGACCCCCTGTGTTTGCTCAATAGGAACATTTTGATGGGCACCAAACTTTCAAAAGTGAACACTGGCCAGGGTCCTAACTTTCTCTGTCACAGCCCTGACTTTAGTCCCAAACTCTGGACTTTACACAGACATAGCAAGAATTGATTGACGGTGTGGAATAAACTGTATAGTGGTGGTTAATTGATGGTTTAGGCAAGAGAGAGCACACACACATACACACACACACTCTCAACAGAAAGACAAATAACTCATATATATATATATATATATATATATATATATATATATATATAAATTGAGAAGTTTATTTTTTAACAGCTTTATTGAGATGTCATTTACATACCATAAAGTTAACCTGTTTAAAGCCTTGGATGTAGTAATTGTTTTGGCACGTGGATGGAATTGTGCAAGAGAAATGTTGATTTTGAAAGCCTGTGCACTTGGCAAAGAGGGTGTGAGTCTGTGGCCTTCCTGCCTGGAGCTGCCTCTGGGTTCCTCCAGTTTGGGGCTGGCCTCGAACACCCATAGCTCTGCTGAAAGAGGGGCCATGTGAGTCGGGGCAGGAGCCGAACACCTGCACCGTGCCAAGGAACAGCTGCAGACGTGGTAAACGGACGAGGAAACAGCACCATTATTTTACGAGCCACAAAGAAAGAAAACAAAATGCCATTAATGAAACCTGACATTGATTGCGTGATGCGTCTGGATTTCAGAGATGTTAAAGTGTGGATTTTGGAATGGGTGGAAGGTGCAGAGGAGGCTGACTCTGAGTTACCTGCGGGACAGACCAGTGGAAATATCAGGCAAGTGGCCCAAAGCTCGAAGGGCAACCTCAAGTTTGGATACAGATTTGGTATGTCACCTAGAGGGGGTTTTGGAACCATAGGCGAGGCTAGGACGACCCAGGAGAATGTGGGGAGCAGGTCTAACACTAACCGCCCCCCCCCAGCATCCTGCAAATTGTGACAACCAAAAATGTCTGTAGATGCTGCCAAATGTCCCTCAGGGGTAAATTTGTCCCTACCCCATTCCTTTTGAGAGCTACTGGGGTAGAGGGAGGCAAGAAGAAGGAGGAGGGAGCCCCAGGGCTACTAAAGTATAAGATATGCCTACATAGTGAACACACAGAGACTGAGAAGGAACTTGGTATTGATTAAAGAATGGCATGCTGGGTTTTTGTTTATTTGTTTTCTGTGTTTTCATTTCACTTGATGTGGGTTTTCTGGACTTACAGACTGTGAGCAAGCAGTGCTGCATTTCAGTTCGTGGTCTGGAGCCAGACTTCCGGGTGCCACTTCCTAAGCTTGACCACCTATGGCTGCATGGCCCTGAACACTGTCCAGCTGCATGGCCTTGACCACTGTCCAGCTGCATGGTCATGACCACCGATGGCTGCATAACCTAGACCACTGTCCAGTTGCATGGTTGTGACCACCCATGGCCACATGGCCTTGACTACTTCCTAGCTGTATGATCTATGCCTCAAATTCTCCTTTCTTCTTCCTCCCTCTCTCTCCCTTTTCCTCCTAAACTCTTCTTTCGTAAGTATTTATTGGGCACCATGTCAATCTGGATGGGAAGACCATTAGGATGTGATCATACAAATGAATGTATTATTAGCAGTTGTAATAATGGCTACGGGGGAAGTCTACTTCTGATACCCTTGAGAATCCCTGTTAATCCCCCACTCCATGAAGAACCTATATTCAAGTGACTTCATGACCTCTCAGGGATGACTCATTGGCATGGTGCCTCTGTCAGTGAATTTCAGAGGATGCATGTCATGCGTAAGAGGGAAGCTTTGGAGATAGATTGCCCCACTTATGAGCCTTGTGACCTTGGCTGAGTTCTTCAGTCTTATCTGGGATAAGCCTAAACTGGAGTCTAATAGTATGCCATCCATCTAATAGGATTGTTGAGAGGCATAGATGAGATAATTCAAGAAATGTGCTCAGACCAGAGCCAAGAGTGTAGTCCATGCCCAGTAAACGCTGTGCAACTGGAAGGGTCTTAGAACACATTGCCAAGGCCTGGGGTTGGGGGTGGGGTGGCAGGCAGGGGACAACCCAGACAAGCATGCACATTGTACTTCCCAGCAGAGCCATTTGACCAGGCTCCTCATACAGACGGTGAACCAGGGCAGAGTGTTCAGAGACAAGGGAGCATGATGGGCTCGGAGCCAGGGAGGAGAAGCTGTCAAGACATTGCGGGCCAGGCTGGGTGGTGCTACATGCAGCAAGAGTGTCAACGGGACTGCACCTAGGAGGAGACAAGGAAGGTCAAGCCAGCTTGCAGAGAGCCAGCAGGGAGGCAATGAAACAATGAGGGTGGACAGCTCCAGCCAGAGGTATATGTGGGCAAGGAGTGACCCAGGTTCAGCGGCTTAAGGAGATGGTGCCAATAGGGATGAAGAAAGGAGGACACATTTCAGAAAGAGCTCGTAGGTAAGAGTGGGGCCTGAGGACTTTGGAGATAAGAGGTCTGGATAGGCATGGGACCAGCAATGGTGGTGTTCAATCAGGGTTAATGCCCGGGGCAAACAAGGATAAAGGTGGGAGCTGTTACTTTGGCTGATCATGGAAACCACGCAAAATGGAAGGACACGGGGATAGGAGGCAGCCAGACTGGGAGCACCTGGAGGGGCCAAAAGGGTCAGCAGCCTTGGAACAGTAGAGAGGGTGAGCTTTAGGGGGCTGGGTCTAGGACTGAGGCTGTTTCACCATGGGAAGGGGCCTGGAAGAAGCAAAGACTCAACTAGCTTTGTGGTTAACTACCAGCACAATCCCACCCATGCTCGGTGCTCAAAAAAAGCTGGCAGGGGAATGAAATCATAGACGGACTAGGTAACATAGGTCTTGCTTTTCCCATTTGACAGATGATCAGAGACACTTAGTGTTTTGCTCAAGGTCGCAGAGCCAGAAAGTGGTAGGGCCAAGACTCAAACTTGGGTCTCTAGGGTCCTGGCCTAGGGCTCTTTCCTTTGAGCACATTGTGGCTCTCTTAGGATTTTTTGTCTGGCCCCTCACTCAGAGACAACCTCCTGTCCTCCTGACAGACTATGGGAAGGCAAGATGGTGCTGGGTCAAGGGGGTTCTCAGCTCCAATCCTACTTTTCCATGTACAAGCTGTGTGGTCTGGGCAAAAAGTTTTCCTTGAAACCTCATCATTTCCTCTGTCAAATGAGAATGATTCCTCCTTTATGCAGCAGGATCTGACAGCCAGCTAGAATGCAAGCCCTGTGAGGGCAGGGACTTTGTTTTGCCCACTGCTCTGTGTCCAGCACCAGCGCCTAGAACAGCACCTGGTCATTGCTGGAGTCAACCCCAGTTGAACGCCCCACACTTCAGGCTTTTGTTCCCAAATTTGACCACAAGATGGCAGCAAAGGAAAGTGGGTCCCAATGACAAGGCCCTGGCAGTTCTAAGGGCCTCTCAGACTTCTAGGCTGCTGGTCTCCCTGAATTAGGAAAGGGAGGGTTCTCACTGCTCCCTGAGCTTCCCCGACCTGGGGTCCGTGCAGAGCCTAATCACTATCCTCTCTGAAGTGGCCTGGTGCTGCTCACATGTGAAGGGACAGCTTTCTGACCTTGGTCTTGTGGAGCCTTTGAGGGGAGCTTGTGTCTTAACGGGTCCCCACTGGGGCATCGGGGGCGGGGATGAGGTCAGACCGGGATTGCGGGCTAGATGCCAGCATGAGGAATATCATGGCGGTTTATACAGATTGATTACAAATCTTTGCACCATCATCTCGTTTGGAGACAGGTGTGATTATTACGACTGTGTCCTTCAAGTTTCAACTGAAGTATCTGTTCCTCCACGATGACTGCCCCCATTTAAAGTAGCCCCCACTTTCTACCTCACTTCTTCAAAGCGCTCACCTCTATCAGAAGCAATTTTGCTTTTACTTTCTAAGTTGCTTTTGTGTGTCTGTGATTCTCAACTCACGAGGACATTTAGGAAAGTGTTAGTCATGATTCTCACGGTATTTCCAGAGGTAGAGTGGATCCTGGCACACACGGAAGTGCCCAGACGAGAACCAGTGAGTGTGGCATGTGGTCCCCACTGTGTGGCCATCACTCTTGATTGTGACATCCTGAACTTTCCAGGCGGGGCATGGATCCCACCATTCTCTGGGGGTTCATTTGTCTCTTGTTCTGCTCCCCGAGGGTCTGCAAGCTCAGGGAGGGAAGGACCACCTCTATATAGTTCAGTTCCCTGACCCTGGTTTCTTGCAGAGTGCTTGGCACACGACATGGCCAAAACACATTTGGGGGCTGAATTTGGCAAGGACTTGTTAAGGCAGATGTGGTCCAGATTGGGTCTGGGATGACCCTACTGTTTTCTCTCTTTTTTTCTTTTTCTTTTTCTTTCTTTCTTTCTTTCTTTCTTTCTTTCTTTCTTTCTTTCTTTCTTTCTTTCTTTCTTTCTTTCTTTCTTTCTTTCTTTCTTTCTTTCTTTTTCTTTCTTTCTTTCTTTCTTTCTTTCTTTCTTCTTTCTTTTTCTTTTTTCTGTCTTTCTTTTCTTTCTTTCTTTTTCTTTTTTCTTTCTTTCTTTTCTTTTCTTTCTTTCTTTACATTTTAAAAAAATTTAGTATAGTTGACACACAACGTTACATTAGTTTCAGATGTACAACTTAGAGATTTGACAAGTTTATTCATTATGCTATGCTCACCACAAGTGTGGTTACCATCTGTCCCGTTACATCACTACTGTAATATCATTGACTATATTCCCTGTGATGTGCCTTTTATTCCCATGAATTATTCATTCCATAACTGGAAGCCTGTATCTCCCACTCCCCTTCACCCATTTTCCCCAAATTCCCCTCCCTTTCCCCCCAGCAACCATAAGTTTGTTCTCTCTATTTATAGGTCTGCTTCTGCTTTTTGTTTTATTCCTTTTTTTTAGATTCCACTTATGAGTGGAATCATATGGTATTTGTCTTTCTCAATCTGACTTTTTTCACTTAGCATAATACCCTCTAGGTCTATCCATGTTGTCTCAAATGGCAGGATCTCATCCTTTTTTATGGCTGTGTAATATTCCATTGTGTATACACACCAATTTTCCTTATCCATTTGTCTATTGATGAACACTTATTTTGCTTCCATATCTTGGCTATTGCAAATAATGCTGCAATGAACATAGAGCCTACCCTTCCTTTTCTGTCCAGGGCTGTTCCCCCACTCCTGGAGAGGTTCTGGGAACCGGAAGAGCATCCACCTGCCAAACTTCACAGGAAACTCATCTCTGGACAAGTCGGTTCTCGTCCTGGCTCAGGAGCTAAGCAGCTGGGCCTGGTTACTGGTGGCTTTCTACACAGGATCACGTTGAACAGACATAGGAATCTCATGAGAGAGGGACAGCTAGTCCCTTTCTACATAGGTGGGAAACCGAGGCTCAGAGAGATTAAGTAACTATCCCAAGCATTGCCACTCCGAAGAGGTGAAGGCAGCCTTTGAACCTGGGACTCCGTTGCCTCTGAATGCAGATGGGACGTGAGGTGAAAAAGATAAACAGAAGAATTCTGACTTCTGCTCAATCTCTCTCTTTTCTTGGCTCCTTTTACTGTGTCTCTTAACCTCACCTCAATCCTATTATCTGCAATTTTGGTCTCCAAAGAGGATTCAAATCTTCTTGTCTCTCAGGCATTTTCATCAAGATCCCGCACTCCCTGTAATTGGTAGTTATGTGCACACTTGAAATAGCCTTCCTCCTCCCCTGCCTGCTCTCTGTCTGTCTCCTTTCTCTGTGCTAGGCAGGAGTGCTCTGCCAGCTCCCAGCCTCCTCGGGGACTGGATTCAGGTGCCCCAGGCTTTCCTGTTCCCTGTTGATCCTTTGCCCCCTCCCTTCCGGGAGCTTAGCCCTGGGTGGCCCAGGCCAGCCTCCCTTCCTGGCCGTGGCTCTTCAGCCAGCGGCATTTCCTCTGCGGCTCTGGAGGTGTGCCAAGCAACCCCCATGCTGCTTTCTGCAATCTCTCTGCCCGGCCCTCAAACAAAGGGTGGAGAAAAAGAAATGAAATTGCGGCCAGCCGAGAGCGAATTTAATGAACAGGGGAAAACTGCAATCTGAGACTGAGGCTTGAGCTAAATGGGGCTGTGGGATCTTTAAGCAACAAAGAAAATCAACAGCCTGAGCCCAGTGAAGGGTAACAGAGCCCAGAGGCCCTGGGCTGTGGCCAGGGGCCATCTTGGACATGCAAGGTTGCGTCTGAAGGGGATGCTAGCCTGGGCTCTGACTGAGGACACTGACTGAGGGCTCTAAGTCTGGGATGGGGTGGACTCAGCTCCCCCACTCTCGTGCCCAGAATGCCCCCTTGGAAGACGTTTTGGATCCATATGTCTTCCATATGGTTGGAAGACTGTCATGGATGGTGTGGAACACTCTGCCTGTCCTCCCTGTCCTCTAGCTCTCCCTGTTCCCATGAGGACAGAGAGGTCACCATATGAGTGAGTTCAGGATGCTCACTGGGCAATGACTGGCTAGCTGCAGGGAGACATACCATAATACAGGAGCCTATTCTCTGCTCTTTTCTTAGACTTTCTGTCCCTCTCCATGTGGCAGAATTGTCAACTGAACCAGGATCCTACCCTAACCCCCTTCCAGCTTGAGATCTGGCCATCTCTTTCTTCCCATCATTCTGCCCTACTCTGCTGGTCCCCATGTTTCCACTGGTTGGAGAAGTAGGAGGCTGGGTGCTGAAGCTGCCAGCACAACTCAACTTTAACCAGAGGGCAGTTCTCTGGGGTCATTGCTGGCTGGGCCAGCGACTAAGAAAGTAGTACTGTGACTTGTCTGCTGCTATCATGTGTGCATGTGCGTGTGCATGTGCGGGTGTGTGTGTGTGCGCATGTGCATGTTGACAAAGACTCTCCTTGACAAAAATTTGTTAGGGCTCCTCTGAGCCCTCTTCTCAACTAGGACTCAGTCTTGACCTTTTGTGTCTGTCCTGTCCTTGCTGGGTCTGCAGAGAGCAGTTTTAGCAAGACTCCTGCTAAGTCATCACTCCCATCTTCGATATCTGATCAGGTTCCTCAGTCCCATCTTTGAGTCTTTGAACCCCCCACCCTTCATATCTCCTCACAGTGATTTTTCATCCACTGCCCCTCCCCCCACTCCTTGGTTGTAAATCCTCACCTGTCCTGTCATGTTTGGAGTGGAGTCCCATCTCTCTCCCCTATTGCAATAGTCTTGAATAAAGTCTTCCTTACCATTTTAACAAGTGTCAGAATAATTTTTCTTTAATAGTGTGTGTGCGTGTGTGTATGTAAGTCTATGTAGATAGAGCTTTCTCAGATTATCCTTGGGGAGGAAGGGGAGAAGGGAAAGACAGCATTAGGGCACCTCTGGGTCCTCTGCTCTAAGAGCATCATTTTGAAAATCTAATATATTCAAATAATCCTAACAGGTTAGGCTGATCTGTACAATGCAAGTTCCACGAAGGTGGGAGTTGTATGTTTTGTTCACCACTGTGTCCTCACTACCTAGAAGAGAATGCATACTTATTTGAAGAAAGAATAACTATATGCCCAGGGGCCAGCACTGAGGGTGGAGCACCAGCAGGGCAGGGGGAGTCCATGGTGTTTGAAGGGTGGGACAACATGAGGTACTGACAGGCACGGAGTGACCTGAGAATAAATTGGACATGGTCCCCCTTCCTGGCAGTTACAGTCTAGTGGGAGAAAGTGAACAATGAAACACAATAATGCAAAGTGTGGCAATGCTGTATAAGCAAAGGACGGCAAGCTTGGAAGCACACATGAGAACAGCTAACCCATGTAGCGAGGGGGATCAGGAGGGTACCCCAGAGGAAGTAATTCCTAGGGAGAGTCCTGAACTCATCATCATCAGCCCGGGAAAGGAGAGAAAGTACAGAGAAAGCAGGGAGCAATCCTAGCAGATTGGGGGGGATGAAGTGGTTTCTGTCTGCCTCGGGCATGGAAAGAGGGCATGAGTAGAGAGATGGCTGAAGAGGGGTCAGGGCCAGGTCTAGAAGGGCTTTCCAGAGAGTTTGGGCTATATCCTCTGAGCAGGCACACCTTGATCCTATTCATTTACATGTCCCCTCCTGTGTTCATTTAGTGGTTCATTCATTTATTCATTCATTCAACAAATGATTTTGAGGACCTACCATGGCTAGCCACTGCATTAGCCACAGTTTTTGAAGCAAGAAAGTGACATGGTCCCAGTCTCAAGGAATTCACATCTGATGGGGAAGCTTGAGGTGCCATCAATTAGTTATTTGGGCTCTGTACCTCCAACGTATCCATTCCTATATGAGGCCTGGATGCTATTGGCCTTGACGTTGGCCAAGGTACTATTTTCAGTGGTTGGATTCTCTATTAGAGATCGAGTCCTTTTATTTAAGCAAGGGGGACTCAGAGCATTGCATTTTAAGCTATTAATGTGAACTATGATCTCATCTGTAATTAGCAGATGGGGAAGTCACAGACAATTAGCAGTAAATTGTGAGAGCATATACACCTGGGCTGAGAGGCAGTGTTATGAGCTGCAGTGCACACTGGGGAGCTGGAGGGGGCAGCCCTGTTGTGCTGGTTGTCGGTGTTAACTTGGCACCACTGTCACCCTCTTCTAAGGTCTTCTCTGCGTCACAGAGAAGCCAGGGGCTGCATCCCAAAATTGCCTTCCCCATGCAGTTCTGGGCTATCATTTCTTAAGGTGCACAGTGTTTGAGGGATTTGGGGTCTGCTCAAGGAAAATGAGTGATTACAAAGTGATAAGAGCTTGCACAGGCTTTGTTTGGGCAACATGCTGATAGGTTTGCAATACAGTTCACCTGGTCCCAAACCACACACTTAACCACTAGATGACACAGTTTCACTGGATTCCAGGAAGGTAGGCTTAAAGTCAAACAGTCATTATGGGAGGGGAAACCAGCCTATTCACTGAAGGTTTTTAATCAGGAATAACTGTGTGTGTGTGTGTGTGTGTGTGTGTGTGTGTGTGTGCGTGTAGTTGTGTTGGTAAAGGAAGTAGAGGAGGATGGAGAAGGGGAAGGGGAAGGGTTGGAGAACCAGCTGGATGGGCCTCAGCTGAGCTGGGATTCAGGGAGTTGCTCTCGGGGCCACAGGGAAACAAGAAGTTAGAGGAATGGAAGATGGGCTCCTTCACAGAGGATTTGACTAGAAGCTCATGGGGCATCCAGGTGGTGGTGCCTGGAACCACTTGGATGTTTGATTTCCCAGTTCAAGAGAGTTCTGGGCTTACCATCTAGGTGCATGTGGGTGTGTATGGGTATGTGTGGAAGTGTGTGTGCCTGTAAGTATATGTGCATGTGGGTGTGTGGGTGTGGAAGTGTATATGCATGTGAGAGTGTGGGTATGTGTATGTGTATACCCATGTGTGTAAGTGTATGTGTACATAAGTGGGTGGTTGTGTGTAAGTATACATGCATGTGTGTGGAAGTATACGTGCATGTGAGTGTATATGAGTGTGTATGGAAGTGTTCTGTATATGTACATGTGTCTGCGCACGCATGTGTGCATGTGCATGTTTACACAAACCGAGGAGGGGCCGAGTTTCGGGTTGGGTCCCAGCAGCGTGGAGCAGAGATGGGCTGTGGCGCAGTGAGCACCAGAAGCAGGGTTATGACGAGGGTTGTGGGGGCTGGCAGGCACTGTGGGCTTCCAGGGGATGTCGAGCCAACCTCATTCAGGCTCCCAGGGCAGGGAGGACTTAAGGTGACAGGGCAGCCTTCTTTACAGTGAGCAAAGGAGAGGAGGTCAGAGAGCCCACGTGGAGTCAGAGGGCACGAGACTGGGACCTGGTTCTCTGCACTGGCTCTATGTCTACTGCTTGTTGAATCTTGGCCAAACGTGTCCCCCTACTTTGGGCTTTAGTTTTCATATGCACAAAATCAAGTCTTTGGACCACAGATGATCTTTAAGCTCTTTGCAGGTTTAACATTGTATTTTTATTTTTATTTTTTTAAAAATTTTATTATGTTATGTTAGTCACCATACATCATTAGTTTTTGATGTGGTGATCCACGATCCATTGTTTTCGTATAACACCCAGTGCTCCATGCAGTATGTGCCCTCCTTAATACCCATCACCGGCCTAACCCATCCCCCTCCCCCTTCCCCTCTAGAACCCTGTTTGTTTCTCAGAGTCCATAGTCTCTCATGGTTCATCTCTCCCTCCGATGTCCCCCCCTTCATTTTCCTCTTCCTTCTCCTAATGTCCTCCATGCTATTCCTTATGTTCCACAAATAAGTGAAACCATATGATAATTGCCTTTCTCTGCTTGACTTATTTCACTTAGCATAATCTCCTCCAGTCCCCTCCATGTGGATGTAAAAGTTGGGTATTCATCCTTTCTGATGGCTGAGTAATATTCCATTGTATATATGGACCACATCTTCTTTATCCATTCATCTGTTGAAGGGCATCTCGGCTCTTTCCACAGTTTGGCTATTGTGGACATTACTGCTATGAACATTGGGGTGCATATGGCCCTTCTTTTCACTGCATCTGTGCCTTTGGGATAAACACCCAGGAGTGCAATTGCTGGGTCATAGGGTAGCTCTATTTTTAACTTTTTGAGGCACCTCCACACTGTTTTCCAAAGTGGCCGTACCAACTTGCATTCCCACTAACAGTGTAAGAGGGTTCCCCTTTCTCCACAACATCTCCAACATTTGTTGTTTCTTGCCTTGTCAATTTTTCCATTCTAACTGGTGTAAGGTGGTATCTCAATGTGGTTTTGATTTGAATTTCCCTGATGGCTAATGATGATGAACATTTTTTCATGTGTCTGTTAGCCATTTGTATGTCTTCTTCAGAGAAGTGTCTGTTCATATCTTCTGCCCATTTTTTGACTTGATTATTTGTTTTTTGGGTGTTGAGTTTGAGAAGTTCTTTATAGATCTTGGATACCAGTCCTTTATCTATAGTGTCATTTGCAAATATGTGGGTTTGCATTTGCATTCTGTGGGTTGCCTCTTTGTTTTGTTGACTGTTTCCTTTGCTGTGCAGAAGCTTTTTATCTTGTTGAAGTCCCAAAAGTTCATTTTTGCTTTTGTCTCACTAGCTTTTGGAGATGTATCTTGAAAGAAGTTGCTGTGGCCTATCTCAAAGAGGTTACTGCCTATGATCTCCTCTAGGATTTTGATGGATTCCTGTCTCACATTGAGGTCTTTCACCCATTTTGAGTTTTTCTTTGTGTATGGTGTTAGAGAATGGTCGAGTTTCATTCTTCTGCATGTGGCTGTCCAATTTTCCCAGCACCATTTGTTGAAGAGACTGTCTTTTTTCCATTGGACATTCTTTCCTGCTTTGTCCAAGATTATTTGACATAGAGTTGAGGGTCCAAATTTGGACTCTCTATTCTGTTCCATTGGTCTGTATGTCTGTTTTTGTGCCAGTACCATGCTGTCTTGGTGATCACAGCTTTGTAATATAGCTTGAAATCGGGCAACGTGATGCCCCCAGCTTTGTTTTTCTTTTTCAACATTTCTTTGGTGATTCGGGGTCTTTTCTGATTCCATACAAATTTTAGGATTGTTTGTTCCAGCACTTTGAAAAATGTCATTGGAATTTTGATCGGGATGGCATTGAAGGTATAGATTGCTCTGGGTAGCACAGACATTTTAACAATGTTTATTCTTCCGATCCATGAGCACGGAATATTTTTCCATCTTTTTGTGTCTTCTTCAATTTCTTTCATGAGTGTTCTGTAGTTCCTAGAGTATAGATCCTTTACCTCTTTGGTTAGGTTTATTCCGAGGTATCTTATGGTTTTTGGTGCTATTGTAAATGGAATTGTTTCTCTAATTTCTCTTTCTACAGTTGCGTTGTTAGTGTATAAGAAAGCAACTGATTGCTGTGCATTGATTTTCTATCCTGCCACATTACTGAATTGCTATATGAGTTCTAATAATTTGGGGGTGGAGTCTTTTGGGTTTTCCACATAAAGTATCATGTCGTCTGTGAAAAGAGAGAGTTTGACTTCTTTGTCAATTTGAATACCTTTTATTTCTTTTTGTTGTCTGATTGCTATTGTTAGGACTTCTAGTACTATGCTGAACAATAGTGGCGAGAGTGGGCATCCTTGACGTGTTCCTGATCTTAAGGGAAAGGCTCTCAGCTTTTCCAGATTGAGGATGATATTCGCTGTGGGTTTTTCATAGATGCATTTTATGAACGTGAGGTGGGATTTATCCCCGGGATGCAAGGGTGGTTCAACATTCGCAAATCAATCAATGTGATAGAACACATTAATAAGAGGACGGAGAAGAACCATGGTCCTCTCAATTGATGCAGAAAAAGCATTTGACAAAATACAACATCCTTTCCTGATTGAAACTCTTCAGAGTATAGGGATAGAGGGAACATTCTTAACATTGTATTTTTAGATAGAGTTTTTTAAAATTTTATTTTTATTAATTTTTATGAGCCCTGGATTGCTGGAACATTGAGATAATAAAATCTCTCCCCGAGAGTTGTTATGAAGATCAACTGAAATCATTTTTGGAAATAGACTTTACAAACTGTAAAGCACTCTGAAAATGGTTCTCATTACCATTATTGTTATAATCATGTCAAGATAGGAGTCAGTGTATTATGAAAGAACTATATTTGAAATTATTTCCAAACAGAAGCTGATTGCACTCGAGTCGAGCTGTTTTTCTAAAAGGAAAAGACAGGTGCATGGAGTTGACTCAGATTGCTTATCAGAATGGCGATATTATCTTCCTGGGGCCGGAGGGGCAGGATGGTGGCGGGAGGTGTGTGGCTGATATGCAATTAATAATTCAAATCAGCACAGGGCGCTATTCTGCAGTGCACCCTGCCCCCCTGGTAACTTATCAATAAAATATTTGGTTCAGTTGTTTGGAGCCCACAGCTCATCTGAGGGCAACATTCTCACTTGGAAATGCTGGTTGGCACAGGAAGCAGAGCGTCAGAAAAGCCTGCGGGTCTGGAATAAAAATGTCAGGGGAGGAAATGAGTCTCCGACACCCCTTCTCTTACTGCATCCAAAAGGGGAGTCTTGAAATCTGGGTCAGCAGTGGTGACTGCATCGCTGGGAAAATTCTGCCTCAGGGGGTGGGGGGGAGCGCCATGCACCATGTTGAGCCGGCCCGTTCTGCGAGGTGTCCACCTCCATCCTGGGAGTGGTCCAGACCCTCTGGCTCAGGGTCCAATCTCCAAGGGTCCAGTGAAATCCTTTGCATGCCTTTAAGGCAATATACATGCTTTACTTTTGCTGAATTATCCATTTTTTCATGATTAAAGTAACATATACTCCTTAAAGCAAATTTTGTAAATGTGGACAAATAACCAAGATTTAAAGATAAAGGCAAAGGACAAATGCCCATTATTTCAGAAAAGCCGTCGTGTGTAATAATAGCAACAAGCTATGTTGGGTGGGGCAGAGGGCCAAGCTGCTGGGAGATGAGACGCATTGTTGCTTGTCATCCATACAGCAGCCTTGTGAGGCATTGTGGGTGCACAATCGTTTATCGACACTTCAAATTCCACGATGCTCTAAAAGCTGACGTTTGTTTTATAACGAATTTGGGGGCAAAACATGCCCTGAAATGAGTCCTATTTACAGACTCCAGTTATGCCACTTGGTGTGAATATTCATGTATTGTGAGAACATTTTTATTAACAGATTTAATTACTGAGCATTGCCTCATACCCTTTTGGGGATGTTCTCTAGTATGTGATATTTTAACCATACTTCTCAAACCTGAGAACTTCAAAATTCTACACAGCGGCTTCCATGACTATCCCCATGTGGCATATGAAGAATCTTTGGTGCACAGTTTATGCCTGACCCAACACTGAACCACTGACAAGTGGGGGATTCGAACCATGGTCTGCGCACCTCGAGGAACTGAGCTCGGAACTCTCAACCCAGAGTGTCGGGACCTTTTCCACATCACACCCCACAGAGAGAGTGAGAAGTTGTCTGACCTCCTGGGGGGGAGCTGGGGAGGCTGTTTAGGATCAGGGCCAGTGATGCCGGGCTGTTCTGCCCACTGCCATTCCAGAGTTCTGCCCTGGTTCACCCGTCTTTTTAGCCTGCAGGCTGTTGGCAGAGAGTCTGCTCACACTTTCAACTCTCATTTAATGAATATTATGTACCCACCAAAAGGCTGGGAAGTGGTGCTTCAGGGCAGGACTCTGGAATGAGAGCTCCTGGGTTTGAAAGCTACCGCCCCTATTTTCCAGTTCTAAGATCTTACCAGGAGAGTTGCTCAGATCTCTGAGCCTCAGCTTCTTCATCTGTGAAATGGTGATGATAACACAGTCCTAACTTCCAACTGAGGGCAGCTACGCTCACATGGTCCTTAAGAAGGAGGGGACACAGTGGAGCTGGTGTGGGGCGTTTCTGAGTTCTGGGTCATCTGCCTGACTTTATGGGAGTGCAGAATGGGAGGCAGCAGGTCCTCAGACCCAGGCCTTGGAGGAATGCCTTACCTCTTCTCTAAGAGGGACTGTACTCATCTCACAGGAAGCTGTGCGTCACTCACACAGGCTGAAAAACGCAGGTGGGGGTGACCGGAATCAGCACCCAGAAGATGTCAAGACTGTCAAGAATACAGAGCTATTGAGAAAGCCCCTCTATTGGGCCTGAACATATAGAGACTAAGCAGTCCCTATTCTGTGTTTCTCTTTGTATGTTCCCTCTGCCAGAGTTTACACTTGGCATTAATAAGATCAAACCTAAAATTTCACAAGCAGAATTCAGTGGGGAAAACATCAGGTTGGAGTCCCTGGCCGGAATATTATGCCAGGTTTGTTTCTGAGTTATACCAGGTTCCTAGAAATCACATGACATTTGAAGTTCTTCTAATAAATGAGATGAACAGACCAAGAAGTAGGCAAACAGAAAACATTATCTCTAATGTCAGGAAGACTGCCTTTCTTCACCGCCCCTTCCAGCCTTATACAAGGCCCAAGAAGAGGCGTGATTCCTAGTTCGTCAACCACAGGCCAGGTTCCTGGCTCTGTTTCTTGCACTTTACCCTTTATGGGAAGACTGGGTACCATGGAATGGGCTGACCCAGGGGCAGGGACTCAGTGCTTCGGGGCTGTATAGGAGCAGATGGCCAGATGCCCACCTGGCAGGGTTCTTGTTGATCCAGTGAAGATTCTCGGCACCATCTTGCCCCCTTGCTCCTCTGTTTGAGAGAGCCCAGAAGGAAGCCACACCTCCCAGACTCAGGATGGGGTCCCCATCACCTCCATCTGTTTCACTTCAGGCCTTGTCATCACTGAGCCGGGGGCAGGTTCTGGGTGAAGCTTGACAGCAGCAGCCCCACCATCACCCCCAAATTGGCAGCATCCACAAGCCTGGGGCTGGCCTGATGCTTACTACCTTGGTTTCTTCCCAGTTATCTTGCTTAGGACCATATTCTGCTTCTAGTCCAGGGACTCTGTCCTAAGTCTTAGCTCAGAGTTTAGGGATAACATCTATGCTTGGTAAACTCTCTCCCTGGGGCTGAATCCACCTCCCCACAGCCTGTCTGCTTCCCGGGGCCTCTGCTGAACATGCCATAGATTCCAGAAGGACCCTGCGCTGTGGATCAGACCAAAATTTGATGGCCCATATCAAGTTTCCTCTGTCTTTGGGATGCTGTGCTGTCAGAGTCTGATGGCCATCAGAGGCCGGACTCATTGCTGGGACGTTTGCCGAGTCCCCAGCCCACCTGAACTCAGCTTCCCCCCTCTTTCCTGTGGTTCCAAGTCTCAGCACGCGCTGAGCTTGACTTTGTTTGAATGTCCTCAGCAGCTTGCACTGAATAAACCTGGAGGCTTTCTCGGTCTGCAGAGGTAATAATGAAGCCTGGTGTTTGGAAGGCTTTACAGTTGACAAAGGTTTTCACCTGATACCCTCTTCTCACTCCATTGGGACCTCGTGTATTTCTTTGATACCTGTATAGTTTCTGAGAGCAAAGGTCATTCCAAACATGGCTCGGCGTTCAAGCCCCTTTCCCCACTCCCCTGCTTTGTGCTTCGCTGGATACCATAGTCTCTCTTCTGCCAGGGGGGTTCTCACCTGAGATATATCAGGTAGGTATTTCCTTGAGAGCGTGTCCACTGGACCTAAGTTTCTTCTAAATGGCCTGCTGTTAAGAGTCAAGAATTTAGAGAATGGTTGGGATTTCATACTTCTCCTTCCATTACTTCAACCTTGTACATTCCTCCAACACAGAACTTACCAGAGTAGCTCAGTGTTTGCAAAGATGGACTTAGACGAGTGTAGATTCTTAGGGAAGAGATAATGCATCTCACTACATTTCGTTTTCCTTTTAGTAGTGGACACAGGAAGAGCCCTTTCCCTAACGTCCCCTGTAGTGAGTGGGGCCAGTGACTGAGCTATGGCAAGAATGTGCCACCTCCAGGCTGGGTGCCTAAGACCTTCTGAGCGACGCCCCTTCCTTCCTGTCTTCTCTTCAGCTGGCTGGACATAGAGGATCAAGCAGAGCGCTCTATGTCCCCAGTGGCAGGAGGTTAAGTCCTGAAATCATGGCATGGAGCAGCCCCCGCACCGCCCCGACTTGTCCAACAGGATATGAATGAGAGAAATCTCTGTGTTTTAGCCACTAAAGTGGGAGTTACCTGTGACAGCGGTCAGTGTTGACTGACCGATAGAGTTCTGATCCTAGTTCGGCAACTAACTACACCATCTGGGAAAAATCCTTTAATTTTCTGAGCTCTCTCACCTGCACGAAACTTTCCTGGGAGTCTTTGAGGTCAAGGGACAAAGAGGGTGTAGGATGCAATCTTCCCAGGAGAGGGTGTAATCCACCTGCAACCACTTCCCAGACCATGACCTTGTCACTGTTCCTCCAACAGGTCGCATGGGCTTGATCCCACTTCTGGGCCTTTCCGATTCTTTCTGACTCCTTCACTTTTCTCCCGGGGTGCTTCTTTCTCATCGTTTAAAGCAAATCTTCAACACAAAGGCCTCAAAGAAGGCCTCTTTGTGGATTCCAGCTCAATAGCCTCCCTGACCCCCAATTCTTTATCCCCATTGGCCTACCCAATTTTCTTTATTGCTTCTACCCCTAACTGGAAGAAGACCATTTATTGGTTTATAGGAATATGATCTATTATCCCCACCCTGAATGCTAGCTCTACGAGGGCAAGATTTTGCCAGGATTTCTCTGGAGCTTAGGAAAGCAGAGGCACATTGTAGGTGCTCAATATATGCTGGTTGAAGGGACGTACAAGGTACTGTGGGGATTACATGAGGTCATTATGTAAAGAGTTGGGCATTGGGCCCTGCACACCGCAGGAGTTCAATAAATGGCAGGTGTGTCGAATGTCTGTTTACACGTCCCTCTTTCACACTCAACTGTGAGCCTCTCAAGGTCAGGGACCGGACCTTATTTATCTGTGCTTCCCAAAGAACCTTGTACATAAGAGGTGGTCAATAAAGGTCTGTGATGGAAGAGAAACTCAACTCCTATCTTCAATTAGTATAGCCAAAGACCAACGAAACCATCCTTGTTCTAAAAAAAATTAAACCTTTTTATTAGTATATTTATTTTATATATAAAAGAAATACAAAAAAAGAAACACAAAGAAAATGCTTTTATGGCAAATCGGACTTGTCGGTGCCTTCAGCTTGGACTCCAGGCTCTGGCCCGCTGGGTGTCAACAAAGTCCGCCGGTTGTAATGACCCTTGATAATCCCCGTGTTGTTGTTCTCGTTGAGGAGCTGCTTCTGCCTTTGCCTGTTGAGGGACTGGACAAGGCCCAGGACGACCGCGGCCAAGGAGTACTGCCCGGGCAGTCTTCTCGGGGGCAGGATGAATGGGTTGGGTTGGACTCTTCCCAGCAGAAAGTACGTCTTGATTTTTCCTTCCTGTTCACTGATGCCCTTCACGTAGATCTCCCCTCGGTAGTCAAAGGCAAAGCCCTGGTCCTTCAGGATGAGATAGGTCTCCTCGGGGACTTGGATCCTGCCGCTGACCCCTGTGCTGTCCATTCGACTTGCCAGGTTCACGGTTTTGCCCCAAATGTCATACTGTGGTTTCTTAGCGCCGATAACGCCAGCTACCACCGAGCCGTGGCTGATGCCTGCAGGTGACCAAAGGAACAAGAGGTGAGAGAAGAGGGACATCACTGAGGTGGCTGCACCCCAGCCTGGGACAGTGACCAGCGAGGGGGTGGTCTCTGTGCTTAAACTGCAGGGCCCAGATCCCACCTCAGTTACTCATTACGTGTGTGGCCTGCGTCCGTTCCTTAGCCTACGTGGACCTCACTTTTCCCATCTTCAAAGTAGAAGATGAATCAAGATGATGGAAGTAAGGCCTTGGCATGGTGCCTGACAACCAGGGGGGGCTCGAGAGGAAATTATTACTATTCTCACATGGACACTGACTTATCGTGGCTGCTGGGACAGATGGAGCACTGGACCAGGAGTCAGGACATCCGGTGTCCTCCAGCCTCTTCTGGTACAGTACTCTGAGAGCTCGGGTAGAACTTTTCCTTCTCTGTCTGTGTCCAGGTCCTGAGCATCATTCCCTGGTCCATGGCAAAAGCCTCCCACCCGGCCTCCCCGTCCCCTGCCTTGTCCTCTGCAGACCATCCTCCACACCACTGCCAGAGCGGGAGGGCTCTTGCTGGGGTGCATCTGATCGAGTTCCAACCCACTTCAACACCGCCATGGCTCCTTTGGCCTACAGGATGATGCCCATGCACCTTGGAACCTGAGCCAAGGGCCTCTCGAATCTGGCTCTTGCCTGCTTTGTCAGCCTCCTTCACCACCACCTCCTTCACCACTTCACCTTTCTTTGCATTGTACCCACCCCGAAGTGCTAGAGTTGCCCTCACCTGCCGGCCATCAAGTACCTCTGTGCCTTTGTCCCTGCCCATCTCCCTGCTTGGACTATCATGTCTGCCCAATCCCACTGTTTATTTGGCAAATGCCTTTGAAGACAGTTTCAATGACTCCTCTTTCATGGAATGTAGGCTTCTTTTAGGAATAATAACATTTCACTAATGTTGGTGGGCATATATGTCTCCTTCTAGTAGACTTAGAATTTCTCATGTATTCTACCTGACTAGACACCTGCCCGGGACCAACACTGTTCCAGGCATGGGGGAAATGGTGGAAAAGAAAAGAGACATAGCCCCAGCCCTCATGGAGCTTACCTTCTACTGGGGAGAGACAGAAACAAAAAAAAGCAATGTATCAATGAATCATAAAGGCTATAAAGAAAAACCAGTCGGTTTGGAGGGAGAGAGAGGTGGGAGGGGGCATTTTGGAGGAGGTGGTAAGGGAAGGCCTTTCTAAGCAGACATCTGAAGACAGTGACAGGACAAGCCATGCAGATATCTGGGTTAGATCATTCCAGGCAGGGGGAAGAGCAAACCCCTCCCAGCCCCACACAAAATCAGAGAGAAGTGACTGAGAAATCGGAGAAGTGGACCTTTCAGACCGTGTGGGAGTTACAGGGATGGAGATCTCTCCGTGATTTGCAGAGCACTTATAGACATCACCCCATCTGATTCCACGTTACTACCGCAAGGTGGGGGCAGGGGCGGGGGGGCGGGGAGCGGGGGTAAATAATATCATGCCCAGCTTGCACATGAGGAAACTGACATTCGGATGGTTCGAATGGCTTGCCCAACATCATAGAGCTGGTCGCAGCGGACCCCAAACACAAACTGAGATGCCCAACCAAGTCGGGAAAATGATCTTCTAACCTCTGAATGATGCCAGCACTCAGATTTCACACCAAGGGTCGGCCCTGACCCCAGCAACATCTCCTGCTTTGTTCAGGGTTGATGTTCTGCTTTTTTAGTCCTGGTTCAAGTGTGTGGTCAATGATTTCAGAAAGGACACATAGGGTTGATGGAACATGTGGGAACAAGCCCCGAACATCCCAGCCATAGATCCAAAACATAAAATAGGACTTCTTTTTTATTTTGGTGAACAAAGGTTCGTGGCATTTGTTAGATCTGACAAGTCAGATATTGGCATTTCTTGACCCTTGTTTCTTGAAAGCTACTCAGGGAGACCTAAGTCAGTCAGATGACATGCTGGCCGAACACCGCAGTGAAGGTTGTGCCAGCCTGCAGCCTGGCAGCCAGAACGTCACTGGTCTGTCCTGACGTCCTGGAGCCCCTGCCCGAGCGGCCATTTGGCTGTGTGATCATAAGTCATTACTCCCCTTCTCGGGGCCTGAGTTGACCCACTATGGAATGAGAATGCGGACTAGAGCAGGGGGCCTTCACACCTTGCTGGAGGGGGCCTTGGAGAATCAGCAGGGATGCCGAAGACATTGACAATTATACACATTATAAAAGGTCACTATTCACATTGCCATGGTTTCAGTTGCACTGTTGCGTTGCTCCAGGGTGTCTCTAAGCTCAAGGAAGGGTGAGCTGTGTGGCCAAGGAAGAGCCAAAAGGCTTTCTCTGTCCCTGAGCAACATAGCATCTGACATCCTTGGGACTCAAATCCTGCTTTTGTTTTAAGGCATTATCCAAAAGAACCAGGGAGCAGCATCCTGACCAACAGCATCAGATGACATGAAGTCGGAATGAAAGGACAGACGACTCAGCTCTCTCCCCCAACAGGGCCTTGTGTGGATGGGGTACCACACAAGTAACTTGGAAGAACAGTAGCTAGGGCGTAGTGTTTGCTGTGTCTTTCTGCACACGGGCCAGTGTCTCTCCCTGGCTTCCAGCACCCTGAGTGAGAAGAAGGCCAGACTGGCCTGAGCTGATGCTCCCTGTCCTTGGTAAGGTCACACTGAGCCTGCTGCTTTTCACAGGAGAAAGCTACCCATGGCCCAGGGCATCGGGAGGGTCTGATGGAGCCAGGCCAGCCAGCTCTGTGGGGCCCCCCACTCGCCACACCTCTGGCGGCTACTCACCAATCCGGAGTTCGAAATTGTTGAAGGAATGCTTGTTGATCTCCTGTATGCTCTCGGTCAGGGCGAGGGAGAAGTCGGCCAGGGCGCACAAATGTCCCCACTTGTCTTCACATTGCTGGAGCAGAGGGGAGAGAAGAATTCATTCACTGTGGCGAACGTGAACCTTTCTGCAGCAGGGGCCTGTCCTATGTCCCAGCCCCCCTGCGCGTCCCTGAGATGGAGATAACCAGGTATGTGAGCCCCTGTACACTCAAGTCAGCAGCGTCCCCGAAACGCGGGATGACGGGAGATGTGCTGAAGCGAGTGTAATATGCGTGGCTCATCATATTCCTTTCCCCACATCTACACTTGTCCTGTCGGGTTGATGCACCATGCATTCCTGGGTACCCTTACGGTATGTATGTGTGTGTGTGTGTGTATATGTTTAAGTGCTAGGAAATCTCTATATTTCCTTTGAAGCGCTCACACCGTCTGTTCAAGGGATGTTTCATATAGACATTTGCTCACAGAACTCCTGAGGGAAGAGCACAGTAAGCCTCTGGGCCTCTCTGAACCTCAATCTCCTCAATTATAAAATGGGGATTCACATATATGTCCTGCCTGCCTCCCAAAGATTGCATGAGATTGTGTATGTAAAAGCACTTTGTGCCCCTCCAGAGCACAGGTTGGTGAATCATGGTGGGCCAGATAGTAATATTTTAGGCTTTGTCATGGTTGCTCAACACCACCATTTTAGCTTGAAAGGAACTAAAGCTAAACTATGAATAAATGGGTATGGCTGTGTTCCAATAAAGTTTTATTGACAAAAACAGATGGTGGATCAGATTTGGCCGGCTGGTTGTACTTTGTGGACCCTGCTATAGAGCGCCATGCACGGGCTTCCAATGACTGGTTTGGGTGTCTTCCCAGGGAGTTGCTCGTGGAATGTTTCTAGGTTTTTAGTTGGAAAGCAAGTGAAGGAAGGATGAGAGGAAGAAATGAGGATTCCTTCTTCCCAGTAACTTAGACTCATATCCACGTAGGCTTTTGCGTGGGGAGCATGACACGGTCTCAGGTAACTCATCCACTAACGCTGGAAGGTAGGTGCTGGTATTCCTACCTGACAATAGTGCCTGGCCCACAGTCAGCCCTCAAAAGAGTGCGAGCTGTTATTCTTACGTACTGTAAGAATAAGAAAACAGGCTGGCAGCAGGGGTTTGATAACAGCTACAACTAAGTCATAGCCAGGGTATTTCTCGGCCCTGATTTTGTTCATCAAGTCAACAACGAGGTTCAGAATGGCGCCTAGAGGTTTCTCAATCATAACGAAGCATCGTTACACCCAGTAGACCTTACTTCCCACGGGAGCAAATGTACATCACACAACTGGAATATCCAGTTCATCAGATTCTCTCCCCACCAGTCCACATGCAGCCTGGTGATGGTAGCCTCACTGCCTTCAGCGACATGACAACAGTGAGGTGCCTGCCATGTAGTGTGGCCGTGTGCAAGGAGTTGCTTTACCTGTTTTTCGGGGGACAGGCCTGACACGGCCATGTAGGTGCTGCCAATGGTCTTAATCTTTTCAATGTCCTGGAACCGGTCTTCGCCAAGCAGCTGAAATAGATCCAGGCAATGATATTAGTCCTGGTGTTTATTCTTCCAGAAGACGGGGTTGCTTTCCTGAAGAGGCCCCCGGCTCACAATGAGGACTACCTCTGCCTGGTTTAGCATCCTCAAGACAGCTACTTTTCTCTCTGAGAATCATGCCTTTAGGCAGTCAACGTACGTTTACTGAGCACCTGATAAGTGCCAGGCGCCGCGATGGGTGCACCCAGATACTCTTTAAGGAGTAGATCTGTTTCAATGAATCTTTGAAATAAATGGTTATTTTATTGGTTCAAAAAAGAAATCACAAATGTTCCCCAATCCGAGAACAAATCTTTTTTGGCTACACCTTCAACATGTATTTGGAATCTTAACACTTGCTGACAGCATCCCGGTCTGAGCCACTGTTGGCTTACACCTGGTTGTCGTACCACCATGACCTACCTGCTCCCTCCCTCACCCCCACACTCCTAGCCCGGCAGCCAGAGAGATCCCATTCCACGGCAAGTCAGATCATGTCCCCACTCTGTGCAAAACCCTCCTGTGGCTTCCCATTCTACTCCCCCCAACAGATGTCCACGTCCTAATCCTTGGAACCCGTGGATATGTTACCTTCCATGGCAGAAAGGACTTTGTAGATGTGATGAAGTTAATAATCCTAAAACGGGGCGATTCCCTAGATTAGCTGGGTGCACTCCACGTAATCACAAGCATCCTTATAAGTGAAAGGAGGAGGCAGGAAAGGTGGAGAAGGCAATGTGAGGGCAGAAGCAGGAGTCAGAGGTGTGACTGCCGGCTCTAAAGATGGGGGAAGGAGCCACATGCCAAGGAATGCCGGTGGCCTTTAGAAGCTGCAATGACATGGATTCTCCCCTGGAGCCTCCAGAAGGAACACAGCCCCGCTGACACCTTGATTTAACCTGTGAGATCCATTTTGGACTTCTGACCTCCAAACTGTAACATAATAAATTTCTGTTGTTTGGAGTCACTAAATTGGTGGTGATTTCACTTGATCTTAGCCAAAAGGCCGAGAAGCGATTAAATTGGTGGTGATTTGTTACAGCAGCAGTAGTAACTAATACAGCAACTATCCATTGATCTTCTGCAATGTCTCATGAACAAGATGGGAGGTCCCAGCCATCAGAGGGTTGACAGCCCAGGCAGGGGCGGGACCACATGTTAAAGAAATAATCACACAAAACGTGCCCTAGTTCAATTCTAGTAAAGTGCATGATGGAAACATACAGGGTGTAGGAACGAGGAGAGTGGAGCATTTTGTTAACATCTGGAGGCTTCCCTGAGCAAGTGATTTCTAGCTTCACTTTTAAGAGCGAAGAAGGAAAGGTCTTTCAGCGGTGGGTGCTTGGCTTTGTGTGCTGGGAAGCTGGCGCCATGGAAAGGGTTAGGGGGAGCATCCGGACAGAGGGGACAACACGAATGAGGGCTGGAGGTTGGGGAGAATGCATGTTAGGTTCAAAGAAGTAAGAAGAGGGCTGTGGTTATTTTTCTCATCTTAAGAAAAGTCCTTGTGGACATCACATTTCTTTTGCTATAAAAATCCTCAAATTGTCTCTCCTCACTGCCTCTAAATTCTTCCCTGTGCTTTTCTAAATCCACTACAGACCGGCATCCCGAGTCCCCCCTTAACACTGACATTACTCTTGTTCAGACCTGTGACGACCGTTCCCATTGCCTGACCACTGGCCTCACCCTGCTTGGCCCATCAGCAGGATCTGACCAGTTGATTTTGACACCTTTCCCACGCACGTGGTTTCTGCCCACTCATGGCTTTACTTCCATGTCACTGGCAATTCCTCAGTCCCCTTTGCTAGTTCCTTCTTATCTTCCTTAACTCACGGTGTCGGTGGCCAAAAGGCTCAGGCCTCAGACCTCTTCTCTTTTCCATTTTAACTCACTCCCTGGGGCTCCTGGGTGGCTCAGTCAGTTGAACAGCTAACTCTTGATTTCGGCTCAGGTTGTGATCTCAGAGTCATGGATCGAGCCCTATGTCTTGCTCCATGCTCAGTGGGAAGTCTGCTTGAGATTCCCTCTCTCCCTCTCCCTCTGCTCCTCCCCCCACTACATAAATTTAAAAAAATCTTAAAAAAATAACTTACTCCCTTGCAATCTCATGATGGCTCATGGCTTTCAACACAACCTCTTTGCTGAAGATTCCTAAATGTATGTGTTTTCCCTTGACCACCAGACTCTTTCTGCACAAAATTGCTCAGTGACATCCCTGTTATGGGCCTCAGAGGCATCTCTAGCCTGCCATTCTCAAAACTACACCCTTGGTCCTCTACCCACCTGCTATCTTGATTAATGGTGTCTCCACTTTTCCAGTTGTTCTGGATAAAAACATCATAACCTACATCCAACCTTTCAGGAAATCCTTAGCTCACCTTCAAAGACATCCAGATTCTGACTGTGTCTCACTACCAGCCCCACACAGGCCACACATCCACGAAGCCAGCCCTGAATGGAGGATGTAGGTTCAAAACGCAAACCTCCCTGGCTCCCAGGGCTAAGTTATAGCCTTTTATTCCCCTATGTTGGCAGGTATTTAGCTAGAACTTCTGGTTTTCCAACTCTCTGTCTCCCTTTAAGACTACAATATGCTCAGGGCTCATGCAACAGGTGGGTCAGACCAAGAAGATGAGATGGGTTTTCTACACACATCTTGCTATGGGCATCCTCTCAAAATTAATCTGGAGCTAAGAAAACATGAAAAATTCTAGCTGGAGAGAAATTCTTCTGGGAAACAAGGAAAACTGGCAGATGCTTTTGTGATTTGCTTTGGGGTGTGTGTGTGTGTGTGTGTGTGTGTTTGTGTGTGTTTGTGTGTAGCCCAATTCACAGCTGAGGCGTCCTTTGTTTATTATTTTTGTTTCTTGAAGCCACTGTTCTGCTCTGGTGAAGGTTCCACCAACTGCACCCAGGAAAGGAAGAGGTTGGAGCATCCTGCACATCCTCAGCCTGGGATCATGTCTGACATTCGCCTTCACACACCACTAAGCAGGTTTGGTCTCTTAGCAGCCCTGTGGCTGTTAAAATATTAGCTCAGGGATCTTGGCATATCTTTGGTTGCCCATCTCCCTCTCTCTGCCTCCTTACAACTGCCTTTCCCCAGCTTCCTGCAGGGAGGGGGGGCCCTTCCTTCCTCTCTTCTCTCGGAACGACTTGGCCAAGGGCCAATTTCAGGCCCAGGAAAAGCTGCCTCCTCCTCAGAAGTCAATCAGAAGGCAGCAAGAGGCTTCATTATTTCATCGAATGTCCATGCAGCAAATGTATCGGCCATATAGCTAAAAGCATCTGGGGGCATAATGCAGGTCTTAATCAGCCCCTTTATTATTTCGCTTGTCCGCACGGAGTGCCGAGATGTGGGAGCATGCTTCGGCTTTCAACAAAGCAGGGGCTGTGGGGAGAGGAGCCCCGGCATTGGGTTATTGCAAACCCAGTCTTGGAGCATGTGCTCCATGCAATGTCCTGCTTTCCTCTGAGCCAAGAATGAATGTCACACGTTCTCAGGTTCCCGTGGTACTTTTATCAGCAAAAAGAGCAGCATTGTTACTAAAGTCAGCACCAGGGCATCTGGCTGGAGCTTAGCCAGGGCAGAACGTGGAGGGTCTCTCTTGACACAGAGGAACAAGGCACGTCTGGGTGTCCCAAGGACCCACGTGGGGAAAGCTGAGAGTGCTCAGGGTGGGCAAGCCATGGAATGTTCCTGCTGACTGCATGCTCTTCCCTCTTCCTCCTCTGACCCTTCTCTTCTACTTCTTCCCCTTTCCTCCCCTTCTTTCCTTTAAAAAAAATAATTTAAAATTTAATTTAGTTAACATATACTGTATTATTAGTTTCAGGGGTAGAGTTCAGGGATTCATCAGTTGCATATAACACCCAGTGCTCATTCCATCACGTGCCCTCCTTAATACTCATCACCCAGTTACCCTATCTCCAGCAACCCTCAGTTTGTTCCCTAGGGTTGAGTCTCTATGGTTTGTCTCCCTCTCTGATTTTGTCTTATTTTATTTTTCCTTTCCTTCCCCTATGTTCATCTGTGTTGTTTCTTAAATTCCACATATGAATGAAATCACATGGTATTTGTCTTTCTCGGACTTATTTCACTTAACATAATACCCTCTAGTTCCATTCACATCATTGCAAATGGTAATGGCTGAGTAATATCTCATTGTATATATATACCACATCTTCTTTATCCATTCATCTGTTTTTTTTTTTAATTTTATTTTATTATGTTATGTTAGTCACCATACAATACATCATTAGTTTTTGATGTAGTTGATGGACATGTGGGCTCTTTCCATAGTTTGGCCATTGTGAACACTGTTGCTATAAACATTGGGGTGCAGGTGCCCCTTGGAATCACTATGTTTGTATCCTTTAGATAAATACCCAGTAGTGCAATTTACCCCAAAGATACAAAAGTAGGGACCCGAAAGGGTACGTGCACCCCGATGTTTATAGCAGCAATGTCCACAATAGCCAAACTGTGGAAAGAGCCAAGATGTCCATCGACAGATGAATGGATAAAGAAGATGTGGTATATATATACAATGGAATATTACGCAGCCATCAAAAGGAATGAGATCTTGCCATTTGCAACGACGTGGATGGAACTGGAGGGTATTATGCTGAGCGAAATAAGTCAAACAGAGAAAGACATGTATCATATGACCTCACTGATATGAGGAATTCTTAATCTCAGGAAACAAACTGAGGGTTGCTGGAGTGGGGGGTGGGGTGGGAGAGATGGGGTGACTGGGTGATGGACACTGGGGAGGGTATGTGCTCTGGTAAGTGCTGTGAATTGTGCAAGACTGTTGAATCTCAGATCTGTACCTCTGAAACAAATAATGCAATATATGTTAAGAAAGAAAAAAAGAAGAAGAATGTAGCAGGAGGGGAAGAATGAAGGGGGGGAAATCGGAGGGGGAGAAGAACCATGAGAGACGATGGACTCTGAAAAACAAACTGAGGGTTCTAGAGGGGAGGGGGGTGGGAGGATGGGTTAGCCTGGTGATGGGTATTGAGGAGGGCACGTTCTGCATGGAGCACTGGGTGTTATGCACAAACAATGAATCATGGAACACTATATCTAAAACTAATGATGTAATGTATGGGGATTAACATAACAATAAAAAACAATACCCAGTAGTGCAATTGTTGTGTCATAGGGTAGCTCTATTTTTAACTTTTTGAGGAACCTCCATATTGTCTTCCAGAGTGGCTGCACCAGTTTGCATTCCCACTAGCAGTGTAAGAAGGCTCCCCTTTCTCCACATCCTCTCTGACATCTTCTTTTTGATTCTCCCTCTCATCTCTGCCCTCCTCTCTTCTCTCACTTGTCCTCCAGTTCCTCCTCCTCCTCTCCTCCTGGTCTAAAACCCAGCTCCTGGACCAATCAATCTCCCCCTCTCCTAGCAATCCAACTTCCCTCTGCAAAAACCCATCTCTACCACTAGGGGCGCTGTCTTGTTTTGGTAAGATACCAGGTGTCTACAAATTGGGGCACGGAGATGCAAATTTAGTTCATATTTATTTATTACAATTTAAATACATGCTCGTGAGTACTTTTGGGGGATGGGGGACTATAGAGTTTAAAATAAAACAGCCTGATGGCTCAACCTTCAGTCAGGTTTTTTTTTTAAATACAGTTATTTTAATTTTTTTTAATTTAAAGATATGTTTTGGATTACACTAGTTTATCTTCACCTTGCTATTTTCCAGCTTGTTTTTGTCCCCCATTAATTAATTGATTGATTGATTGATTATCCCTTTAGCAAATACTTAGTAAACATCTCCTATGTTCTAGGCATAGTGCTAGTCCCCGAGGACTTAACAAGATACATAAGCGTTGGGGCTCCTGGGTGGCTCAGTCGGTTAAGCGTCTGCCTTCAGCCCTAACCCTAACCCAGGGTCCTGGGATAGAGCCCTGCATCAGACTCCCTTCTCAGCGAGGAGTCTGCTTCTCCCTCTGCCCTTCCCCTGCTTGTGCTCTCTCTCTGAAGTAAATAATAAAATCTTAAAAGAAGACCAAGATACATAAGAGTATAATTTCTATCTTTATGAGAGTATGGCCTGCCACAAAGAGCTGGAATAAAGGTACTATTATCATGGAATCACCCTCCAGTCTCCACAATGCAAAGCCCTCCGTATGAGTACACTTACCCCTGACATCCCGTGTAAAGATGATTCAATCATCTTGTCCCTCACTAGACTGTGAAGCCATGGAAACAAGAAGTGACTGTGTCTTATTTATCTCGATCCCCACCCCCATCCCTAGAACAACTAAAACGGCCATTGTTGTCTTTTTGACTACAAAACTGGAACCATAAATGACAGTTCATGGCTAAAAACCAGAACAGTATGGTGGACCTGGGTTCATATGTTGACAGGTGGCAAAACCTGGGCTCTTTCGGTGTCCCAGAGCCTCAGTGTTGCTTATTTATAAAATGGAGGCTAATAATTCCTACTCTGTGCGTTTCGCTGAGGGATAAGTACCGACTGAATGTTATATATTGAAACTGTTTTGCATTTGTGGCAACACGTGGTAAACACCTATATCAATAAGATGGGTTTCTGCCCCAGAACTTCATGGTTAGTGGGGGAGGCAGATCTGTACACTGAAGGGTTTTAGGTTCTGTGATGAAAGGTTTCAGAGTATAAGTTTTTCATCAAAATAGGAGTGATGACATTTACCTAGATAGAAGGGGGATTAGAAGAGGTGTCAGAAGTAGAGGTGATGTTTGGTTTTTTTTTTCCGCATAGTTTCCTTTTTTTTTATTATTATTATTATGTTATGTTAGTCACCATACAGTACATGATTAGGTTTTTTTTTTTTTTTAAGATTTTACTTATTTATTTGACAGAGAGAGACACAGTGAGAGAGGGAACACAAGCAGGGGGAGTGGGAGAGGGAGAAGCAGGCTTCCCGCTGAGCAGGGAGCCCGATGCGGGGCTCGATCCCAGGACCCTGGGATCATGACCTGAGCCGAAGGCGGACGCTTAGTGACTGAGCCACCCAGGCACCCCAGTACATCATTAGTTTTTGATGTAGTGTTCCATGGAGATGATATTTGAATGGATTGTTTAGTATTAGGTTTTCTGTTGGCCATGGAGTTGAGGGAGACAGGAAAGGGTATAGTGAGGATGGTATAATTTGGGGGCAGAAAGAGCAGAATGTGGAATAGCCTGGTGGGCGTAAAGGCTTGTAAGCCGCTGGATGGTGGGTGGGGGGCCGGGTGGCACTCAGTGGGAGGTAAGACCAGAGAGGGTACAGGACAGCAAGTGCAAAGCCTCAGGTGACCTTACAAGGAGTTGGGAGCCACTGATGGCCTTTAGGTTTCAAGGGGTTGTGAAAAGATAGTTGTGCTTTTGGTGATGGCGGAGGTGAGGTACAGGAAGGGGCAGCTAGGGAAGGCCGCAGCCATCCAGGGAGAAGTCAGACGGCCGAATGCAAGAAGATGCTGAGGAAGGGCAGACCGAAGAGCCATCAAGAAGGAACCCACAGGACTCAGTAGCTAAATGGAACCTGGGGATCGAGGGAGAGGACATTGAGTGATGTCGCAAATGCTCTTGGTGCCCCACGTACATCTCCTTTGTGGGGCCATTCTCAAGAATGCCATGAGGTCTGGCTGCCGACAATGCACTGCTGTACCCTTTTTTGGAGAACTGCCTTGGGCCACGGGGAGCCCCCATGCTGGAAATGCCTGGAAGTGAGGCCACCACCCCCCCACCAAGGGGCAGCCCACAGCCAATGGTTGACCAACACAGGTGTACAAAAGCTTGGCCCCCTTGCCTCAGCGTGAAACAACTCTGTGGTACCACTTACGCTCCTGAGCTCCCCAGGGATCAGGCTAGGAGGCTAGACCTCAGCTGAACCCCCATCTTTACATGGCCTCTTCCCTAACGTTTTCTCGATGAATCGCTTCCCTTCTCAGGCCTGGGCAAATGGATAGACAATGGTGCCTTACTTGAAGCTAGAAGATTGGGGTGGGGGAGGTTCTTTCCTGCCAAATCTATTAATGTCAATACAGTGCCATATGAGTATATCCCCCCATGTCACGTGTTCTTTACACTTACGGAGCCTAAAAGGAGAAAACATTATCTGGAGCACATGTATACTTGTGTTTAGGTCTTTGACCAAATGCGAATTCATGGTTTGATCTCCGGCACTTTGAGCAGATGGAGAAATGTCCCCATCAGTGCCCAGTCTCTGAGATGCTGACGCCTGCAGAGCAGCGGCCTCCAATCAAGTCCTGGTTTTGCCATTTGATGGTTGTTTGCCATTGGGTTAGACTACCCAGCCTCACTGACGCTTCTGATCTCGATCTCCCAGATGGAAAAACAATGGTGTTTATCTCACGCGGTACTTAAATTAGCTAATACATGTTTGTGTTCATACTGCAGCCTGGGGTTCTGTGAGTACCAACCGTGGCTATTGCCACAGCGAATGTGATGCTAGGACAACAGTGATGCCCACCGGGGCCTGTAGGTTTCTGAGGCTTTGACTTACCTCATCGAAGTCAGCAATGATCTCATTCAGCAGGCGCAGGCATTCCACTCCTTGGTTATTCATTTCAGTCTGCGAGTAAAAGTCTGCAAACCCCGGGATGGAGGCGAACATCACTCCGACGGCATCATAGGATTGAGAGTACAGCTCCTGCAGGGGCAGACACAGGGAGCCACAGCTGGTCATCAGAGGTGAGGTTCTGCAGTGATGCTCCCCCGTGAGCACGTGCACCTGCACCCATGCACAGGTGCCCACGGAGAGCACAGAGAACGGGGCTCTGACACTGGCAGGTCAACACGGTAGCCACGCGCACTGGGGCTGTTGACAATTCATGGTCTCCAGCCTCGGCTGGGCCCCGAGTTCGGACTGCACACCCTTTGACCTTGGTTACCTTCCTTCTCTGTCGTCCTAGCAGCGAGTCCAAACCCTCACCACTGTCCCTAACTTCACCCCCCACTCGATTCCTCTCAAGAAATGATCTCGTCTCTTAAGTCTGTGGCAAAAACTGAGCCTCTTGGCAGTGACCCAGCACTGTTCCAATACTCATACTTGTGTCTACGTTCATATTTATTTTCATCCCCTTTGCTTCAACTGCAGACAATGCATTTTCCTTCTGCTGAAGGTCAACATTTCTACCAGATGTCTTGAGAACTCCTGCTTCTAACTTCTTCAGCAGCTGCCTCCTGCGGTGATCCTTTTCTTTATTCCTTCTCTCCTCCTCCTTTTCCTCCTCCTCTCCCTCCTCCTTCCCCCCTCCAAATGTGCCCTACATGGAATAGTATGACACCCCCTGGAACCTGAACACACTTGTGACCATCCACCCGTCTCTCTTCCTCTTTGCACAAACTTCCCAAATGAGTTCCCTCCATGGCCTGTCCCCACCCTGGCAGTGTTCATTCACATGTCAGGCCGAGATGAAGTGACTCTGGAGCAGGTCAGACTGCCGGCCAAAGTGGAAAGAAAAAATCACTGCGTGGCATGGGTATTGGTTCATGTCTTCCGGGACACCTATGCAGGTCGGTGGGGTCACCCTCCCAAGGCCACGAGTCTCTCTTGACTTTCCTTGTTTCAGTGATGCTGCATTTGCGTTCCTTATGCCTGGCTCCTTCAGAGATGCCTTTTTGGGGCTTACCTTCCATCTGAGATGTTGGTGATGGCTGTGGTTCTGTCCTTGACCCACGGCCAGGTGCAAAGTTCACACACTTACCCGGGCCATCTCGTTTACTCTCCACCTTTCACCAATATTCAGGTGGGACATCTTCTGAACTCCTGTCTTCGAGTCGGCTCCCGTTCTCAGGCTCTCAGCTGCTGGGTCCCAAGCTAGGTTGTCCTCATACTCTTTATAAATGCCACACCCCAAATGCATCTTCTGTCCACCTAAACCTGCCCCCCTCATGTTCTCAGTGGGTGGCACCAGTGTCACTGAGTCATCAAAGTTAGAGATGCTCAGAGATGCCTTGACGTCAGCCTTCTTCCCCATCATGTTTGGATTCAATAAATTGCCAAGTTCTGCTGGCTTTCTTTTTGTCTCAAGTATTTTTTTCTGCCCCCTCTGCCATTGCTATTTATCAGGGCTACCCATTTTCCTCCCCACACTGGGTTCCCTGACTTGTTTTGTCCCATCCCGAGGCATGTTCCCCATGGTGGCCGCAGTGATCTTTTAAAGACAGAATATTGACCATGCCTCTCCCATTCTTCAAACCTGCAGTGGCCCACAACTGCCCTCAGGATAAAGCTCAAACACAGCAGCATGCCATATATTCATATATGCATGCCCTTGCCTCCACCTTTCTCTTCAGCCTTATTGCCTGCGATTCCCTGCATCGGACCTCATGTTCCAGAAACATTGTACTCCTGTGTAAGGACGGTAGCAGATGCTGCAGGTGTCCTGCCTGACCGCCTCTCTCCCAGAAGTCCAGCTGTGGGTGCTTGCGTGGCTTTGCATGGAGCTTTTCTCTGACCGCTAGAGGGCACTCTGCCCCGTGAGCAGCGGGCTCACTGCTCCAGGAAATTAATGTCCCTAGGGTGCTGCTCTCAACCAGTGACTGATGGCAATGGCCTTATAGTCCTCAGCTCCTTCACCCCTTGGGCCAGGTTGCTGTGAGGTATGCTATCGACATGTCCCCGAATTCCCAGTGGGATAGGGCTCCAGTGCCCCACAGAGGTAACTAGTCTGATAATGCCTCATTTAGCCCTTCCCTCCCTTCCCACTCTCCAGCCTGCCTGGGCTTCCCAGAACCACCTCCAAGCGAATGACTTTCAACCAAATCCTTGTCTCAAGGTCTGCTTCTGGAAGAGCCAAACAAAGACACACACACACACTTCTCACACTTGCATGCTTTGATTCCTACTGTCTGTCCCTTGACGGGACATGTCCTTCCTTCTTGAAGTTAGCCTCCCTAACCAGGCTAACCTTGTTTTCTGCCTTCGCTAGCCACGTAGATACCATGTCTGCTGTGAACCTTCCCAGACCCGTAGCTGGGGTCAGGAGGCTGAGCGCAGCGCCGTGGCCGCACCCGGGTTGCCGGCATCATCACCTACTGTCTGTCTCTTCCTTTAGCGTGAATTCCACGAGGCAAAGACCCCATGCCATTCATCTCAGTGCATTCTAATCAGCCAGTTCATATTTTTTGGATGCCTGCACTATCATGCATGCTGTTTATAGCATCTAGTACAAGGTAAATGCTCTAACCTGTTGAAATTAATTACTCCCTGGTCTTTGCAGGAAACATCAAAGCTTACCAAGCGCTTTCATATGAATTCAGTGATTTAATCCTTGCAGTGATCCTGTGAAATAGGCACTGATTCTTATTGCCACTTTACAGATAAGGAAAATGAGAGAGAGAGAGAGGAGTTAAGCTGTTGTTCTGGATCACACCACTAGCAGTGGACGAGCCAGGGTTGGAGGACCTCCAGGGCCCTCCCCATGCAGCACACTTGGGCTTGTCTCCTCTGGCTTTCATGCCCTTGGTCTGAGAAAGATGGTGACCCTGATTCAAGATCAGTAAGTCTTGAGCTTCAAGTGTGGATGAATCTGAGTGAGTACTTTCACTAGTCCTCGTCCAAAAGAGCACAGGCTGGTGGTGACTGGCTGCCCTGGGTTGGGTTGGGCAGGGCGTGGGGAGCGCAGATCATGGCCAAAGAGCAGAGCCATGGCACGTGGCTCTCAAGGGGTGGCCATTCACCTTGGCCTTGAGCAATGGAGTGATACCCCGGAAGGAGCCTGACTCTGTTTTATCTGACTCCTCCAATTGGCTGTGATTTGGAGGAAAAAAAAAATCTGTTTATTACATATTATATTAGTTTGTTCAGGCTGCCATCACAAAGTGCCACAGACTGGGTGGCTTAAACATAGAAACTGATTCTCTCACTGTTCTGGATGCTACAAAGTCTAAGATCAAGGGTCAGCAGGGCTGTTTTTTTCCCTGAGGGCTCTCTCCTGGACTTGGAGATGCAGTCTTCTCCCCATGTCCTCACATGGTCTCCCCTCTGGGTGTGTGTACAGCTTAATCTCCCCTTGTAAGGACACAGTCAGAGTGGATTAGGGCCCTGCCCTAATGGCCTCTTTGGAACTTAATCACCTCTTTAAAAATTCTATCTCTAAATACAGTTGTATCCAGACGTACTGGGGGTTAGGACTTCAACATATGAATTGTGGGAGACACAATTCAGCCCACAACACCCATTATTTCTATTTTCTGTTTTAAAACAGAGAGAAAAGAGAAAACCCTATCAGAGCCCTCTGAAACTCAGTCCATAATGACCCAGTGGGCCAGCTTGCCTCCCACTTCTGCCTGGTGATATATAAATGCTGCTGTGATATAAAGGCGGGTTCCCAGGGGTTTCTCATCAATCATTTATCTGCCTGAGTGTTCTCACAAATCCTAGCTCCTCCCAGCCTCTTCTTAGTTTTACTTCTCAGCCTCTGCCAACAACCGGAATGTTCTGATTGCTTATACAACACAAATAATGCTAATAATGTCAGCTACATCCATGGAGCGCTTCCTGTGTGACAAGCATGACACAGAAGTCTTTACACACATCACCGTGTTGAATGCTCACAAACCAGGACCTAGATACAGTTAAGATCCTGGTGTACTTGTGGGGAAACTGAGGCACGTAGCCATTAAGTAATTCACCCAAGAGACAGAGCTGGACTTCATGCCCGCCCAGGCAGTCTGACTCCAGAGCCCATGCCACTGGGGCTGCTACTAATGCTAATAAGCAAACACCATGACTGCAACCACCACCCCAGTAACCACAATAATAATCAGGATAATGCCTAGGAATAAATGTCACTGGGACTGGAAACTGGATCCGTAAGTCCTTCTCAATGGATGGTTGATTGGACCTGTGGTGTTGGGGTTCCCAGTGCATAAACTTCAAGACCTATGACCTGAGTTCAGATCTTGACTCTGCTGCATCCTATCAGGGGTTGGAGGGGTGGGACTGGGGTGGGAGGAGGCTCAGTCCTCTCTGTCAGACACTATCTGGTGAAGAAAGTGGCCCTAAGGAATCAAACCCAGGGCAGTGGGCTTTCAGGTGCACCAGGTGGCCTATCTATACCGAACCCACCTTGCACTGGGCTGTGTTGGGCACTTCATGTGTTCTCACCCGATTTAATTCCCACATCGACTCAGCAAGGTCTGTATTATTTCCTATGAATCAGATGAGGAGATGTACTCAGAGAGGTTGGGTAAACTGCCCTAGGTCACACAGCTAGTTAATAACAGAGATGGAATTTGTGCTGCACACAAAGGAGATGAGGGGTTTGGGGGGGCATGGAAAAGTGCCAGCCACCTGCCTACACCTTTAAAGACAGCCCCATTGTTCAACTCTCCCCAGTCCACTGCTTTGAGTATGCCATCTGTTTCTTGCTATTTTGGGCTCAAAGAACATAAGAGCACTGTAAACTGGGGAGGGACTGATGAATATAGAAAAGCTATTACTGTTCTATCATCCTCTTGGTCTGGGCTTCGTAGAGGATTTTGAGCATATGCACATTCCCGGCTCCACCCAGATACCAGGATGAAGACTTAGCCAGCTCTTGGCCCAGGGCACCTAGCCTGCCTGATTCCAGGTCCTGTGTTTCTTATACTGAGTTAAGCCACCTCTCTGCAGGGGAGAAACAATGTCTGGGGCCGGTTGACTTTATTAGCATCCTCAGGTTTCTGTGCGAACACCACCGCCTTGGAGAGACCCTCCGATGTCAACCCCACCCCCTTCACCTACTCTGTTTTCTTACTCAGCTTCTGTCCGAGCAGGACTGATCACTACTGGGCACTATCCTGTGTATTTATTCACGTTCATATCTATCTGCTCATGAAAACGCATGCTCCATATCGGCAAGGACTTTTCTTCTTCTTTGTTCACTGTTTGACCCCCAGGATCTAGAATGACACCTGGTACATGGTTTCCCTCAACAAATTCTTGCTGAGTGAATGAGTGAATGAGTCAGTGGGTGGGGGGCTCGGATTGCAAAGGAACCAAAAATATAATGATGGCTCACCCTTATCAAAAACAATAGCAATAACCCAGTGTGTTCCTAAAATGGGCCAAGCACCATTTAGATGTTTTATGCATAATTATTCATGGAAACATTGTAGCAACTGGAGCAAGTTGCAAAGAACTGTTACTTTGCAGGTGAGGAAAGTGAGGTCCAGGGGGATTCATCCCTTGCTCAGTTCCAGAGGTAGTGAGAAGAGGAGCCAGGATTGAATCTAGTGCATCAAGCTTTTGAGAATACCACACAGCTTTTCTATACCGAACCCACCTGGCACCAAGCTGGGCACTTCATATGTTCTTACTCAGTTGAGTTCTCACACTAAAGTCAGCAAGATTGGAATTATCTCCTCATGAATCTGATGAAAAAAATGGGTTCAGAGAGGTTGGGTAAGCTGCCCTAGGTCACACAGCTGGCGAGGGGCAGAGACAGAATTTGTGTTGTATGCACTTTGCAGCACCGGGACACCTGCCCTCATTAGTGTCCTTTCTGCAGGTCTTAGAAAAGCTACAATGAGCAAGTGGGTTTCCCGGGACTCAGCAACAGCTTGACACTGATGACCCAGCTCAGGGGGCCTCATCTGTGCGAAAGTACCTGCCCCGGGGTGGTGAGCACTAATCTAAGTCAAAAGTCCAGCGGAATAGCAGAAGCTTCCAGAACATATGTGGGGTGACACAGCCGGAACCATCTGGACAGGATGTCCCAGGGGGCAAGACTCTGTCCACCGCCCTGTGTTTAGATGGTTTGAGTCATTGCTTATCACTGCTGTCCCTTCTCTCCCGCTCAGGCCCTAACGGCAACGTGGGACAAAACACAAGATTTAGCTTTGAAGTTGCACAGACCTGGGTGTGAATTCAAGCTCACTACTCACTAGCTTTGTGTTCTTACTTCTCTGAGCCTCACTTTCTTCTTCTACGAAATGGGGATAATCATTCTTATCCGTGAGCAGTGTTGTGGCCTCGTGGAGGCTGGGCCCCAAACTCACAATGTCCAGACCCCAACCTTTCAGACGTTTGTATCATAGTTCAGATTTGTAGCAAGAAGAGAAGCTAAGAATGCCTCTCACAATAACAAAACAGGTTATTGGGAGTTCCCACAGATTACAACATTCTTGCCTCTTCCTCTGTCACCCCTTCTCATGTTACTCTGTCTGACACACACACACACACACACACACACACACACACACACACACACACGCTAGTCTTGCCAAACCCCCAGAGGCACGGTCGGGGCAGTGCAGCACAGAGGGAAGAAATCTGTGGGGCTGGATTTTTTTCACAGCTTTGCTTCCATACAGGGAGGCATGTCATGGCCGTCTCTGAGCCCCCGAGTCCTCGTCAATAATGTGGGGTGATGAACTCTCCTCTTAAGACTGTAACTAGAACCAAAGATCGTTTACATCAATTGCTTATCTCAGTAGCTGAGATAGTGCCCAGTGCCCAGAACACGGCAAGTGTTCCGTAAATGGTTATTTATAGAGTGAACATTCTCTAGGCCATGTCAAAACTTTGTGGTTAAGCCTGGTCAACTGTGAACTATTTAAATATTTAAAACCTCAAAGAAGCATGACAAGACATTGGATTGAACATGTCTTCTATAATTAAGGCCAAATCTGTCATTTATTTTGCTCATTGGAGGTCTGGCCTGGACCACAGCTGATGACCTCAGCATCTCGGGGGGTTTCCTTCCTTTCAGGATAAAGCCAGTAAATTCTTGCTCTTCCCCCCTGGTCCCAGATACCTCATTGTTTTGGTGCTTTAATTGAAAAGCAGCTTTCTTTTCATTTCTCTTCTGGTTTTCCCTCTGAGGGCTCCAGTGTTTCACCTGCTCCTTCTGGTGGTCATGGTGGATGCACAACAAGTCTCTCTGTTTTCTTGGCTTTGTCAAGAAGCTCTTGCAACAAAGCCCCTGACCTTAGGGGGCCTTGAGAAAAGCAGGCCTGAAGCTGATTCCAGAGAACTCTGTCTGTCGAGGAGGGTGGGCGGTCCTTGGATGTGCATCCAGGAGACCTCCGGGGTCTTGATGCATCAAGATTATTCAAGCAGCAGCTTATTCATTGCCTTTACTTCTCTTCCACTGATCTTGCTGTGGTGGCTTGGGTGGGAAACGGACCTGGGCGGGGTCTCTCCTAGTTCTACCCTCAGGCAAGGGTCACAAACCCAAATGTCTTCAGCATATCAGCAAGTAACATCAATAGTAACATCTTACACACATAGGGAGAGACACTGGAGATCCCACTCCACGGATACACAGAAACATGTGCACAGACGTGTATAAAACTCAAATTTCAATCTAGTCTCGGGATGGAGCTCAGATGAAGTCCGTCTTACAGATGTGGTCCCTGGGGCTAGGGAGGCCCTGCGTAGACCTGGTGGAGCTAGGCAGTCTGGGTGGCCTGGCACTCTGGGGTAGCAGGTCTCTATTCTCGGGTGCTCACGCAAGGACAGTGGGATTCTCCCAGAGCTCGGGACCAGTGTGTCCAACTGCACCCTCACCCCCAACACCCCTCCTCACAACCAGACAAGCCTGGGCTCACCTCATTGTCTCGGTCTTTCTCCAGGAAGTGGCGGGCCACGTGGCTGGGTAGAATGTTCCGGAGCATGTTCTCATTGTGTTCCCTCAGCTCCTTCATCTCGTTGATCTCCTCTTTGGCTTGTACTCGCCAAAGGAAGTCAAGGCGGGCTGTGTACTCCAGCTGCCATGCGTGAGAGAGACAGAGAAGGAACGGGTGAGATCTCGGGGTACGGGCTCAGGTACGCAGGGTGGGAGGCTTCTCTGGAACCCTTCACAAACAAAAGAGAGCCTGAGCTGAGCATGCTGAGGGGCATTTTGCCTGATGCCGAGAGATGGGAGGGTGATTAGACTCCACGGGGCTGTGTACCTTCCCTTCCTACCATTAAGGCACCTATGATTTTGTGATTGTGTGATTATCTGGGGATGACTGTGTCGTCTACTAGATTGTAGGCACTGTGAGGTCAGGAGTCCCTTCACCTGCTCAATGATATCTTTACCCTGGAGCACCGTGCCCAGCGCAGGGGAGATGCTCCGTCAATATTTGTTGACTCTACAAATAAATTCCAGTGATAAAGCCAGCTAACACTTAGATGGTGCTTGCTACGTATCAGCTATTATTCTAACCAATATACATCCATTCACTCCCTTCATCACACAACAACCCTGATAGGGAGGTATCATTATCAACCCTTATTTTGTAGATGAGAAAGTCAAAGCAAACAGGGCTGAGTGACCTGACCACAGTCACACACTAGTGAGGGAGGAAGCCAGGGCTGGAGGTAACGCCAGAGTCCAACTTCAGAGTCTGAGCTCTTTATCACTAGGCAAGAAGAAGAAATGAATCGAAGGATTGCGGATTTTAAGTTATGACACAGATGTGCCTTAGAGTCCCAGTCCCACATTCAAACGCTATAACCTGGACTCGTGACTTCATCACAGATTCCTCATCTCTACCACTGGGATGAAGACTAATGAGCATGCAGGACTGGAAGAAGAATTACTTAGGAAGTTACAGAGAAGGCAGGTGGCTCACAGTAGGTACTCAATGCACATTATTAGTTCCCCTCTGTCTTAGTTTCCCTGCACTGGAGGGCAGACAGCTTCCTTTTTAAAGAATCTCCTATACCATATTTACCACAGCTTTGGGGACGCCATTATTTCCAAGTCTGTTCTTTTTTTAAGATTTTATTCATTTATTTGTCAGAGAGAGAGAGAGTGAGCACAAACAGGGGGAGTGGCAGGCAGAGGGAGAAGCAGGCTCCCCGCTGAGCAAGGAGCCTGATGCAGGACTCGATCCCAGGACCCAGGGATCATGACCTGAGCCTAAGGCAGACTCTTAACCGACTGAGCCACCCAGGCATCCCTATTTCCAAGTCTTTAACTGTCAAAATGGACAATACGCTGCATGGCCAAACACATGATTAAATGTCCTGAATTCAAGGGCTTAAAACATTCAACTAGTTCCTTTCCTTTGTCTTAGGTGAAAGTCTCAGTGGATGGTAAAAATATGGAAAGACAGAGGCACAAGATAACTCCCTCAGCAGAATTTGTAACAACAAAAACTGGAAACAACCCAGGTGCTCATTTTGTTGGTCCAATAAACTATAAAAAAAGGGGAAAACTGTTTTTCTATACTTTGATGGACTAGTCTCCAAGGTAGAGAAAAGTGTGTAGAGTATGCCACCTTTGATCTAAAAAGGGAGCATCTAAAAAAAGAGCATGGATGGAACTAGAGGGTATTATGATAAGCAAAATAAGTCAATCAGAGAAAGACAAATACCTTACGATTTCACTCATATGTGAAATTTAAGAAACAAAACAGATGATGGGAAGGGAAGGAAAAATAAAATAAGATGAAAATAGAGAGGGAGGCAAACTGTCAGAGATGCTAGACTCTAGGAAACAAACTGAGGGTTGCTGGAGGGGAGGGGTGGAGGGATGGGGTAACTGGTTGATGGGCATTAAGGAGGGCGTGTCATGTAATGAGCACTGGGTGTTGTACGCAACTGACGAATCACTAAATTCTACCCCTGAAACTAATAATGCACTATATGTTAACTAAATTGAATTTAAAATAAAGAATTAAAAAAATAAATAAAAAGGGGGCATCTACTTCTCTGTCTGTCCACATGTATGTATTTTTCTTTATTTATTGGGAAATTGAAGAATAAAAGGTCAAACATAAAAACTCATTACCACAGAGATGAGGAAGGGAGAAAATAGGGTGGAGAAATAGGGATAGAATTTAAAGTTTTAAAATTATATCTTGTTTTATAAACTTGGCTATTGAATCATGGAAACATTTAACTATAAATTATAAAACTAAATAGTTGTTTAAAAAACTCTGTTAAAACAAACAGACAGACAAGCAAATGAATCTATGCATATAACCACATCGAGAAGAGATATTCCAAATATATTTAACACAATAATTTGATGACACATTTGTAGAGGGAAATAGTCTAGGATAAAAAGAACTCAAAAAGAATCTTAAAACCATTTATAACAATCATATTGTAGGCGGCAGTGTCTGTCATTGCTCTTAGACTACTGCATGTGAATTACAGGATAAATCAAATGGGTAATTGTATTGTTGTCACTGAGAACTGATATTTCTGGGAAGAGAAAAAGGAGATGCAGATATAAAATTGATGGGTCTAAGCCAAAAGTCAATAAGTATTACTATGAACTCATGGTATGTACATATTTCCTACTTGGCCCACTGATATAAAAGCCTAGAAATAATGAAAATCTAGTAGCAGTGGGAACTCCCAGTGTCCAGACTGTGGTTTCAAAATATCAATTCCTACAAAAGTGACCTCACACTCTTTGCAGAAATGGCCGAAATTTAGGGCAGGAAACGTACAAGCCTGGATCATCTTTTCACACCAGAAAATAAGAAGACCCCCAGAGACGATGGGGGGTTATGTAAACAGGCTCCCACGTGTCAAAGATGTGACAAATGGAGCTTTAATAAGGATAGTGATTGCAATGGATTGAAACACAGGAATATGGTAGCATGCCTCAGTTCACAATGACACTTAAGACACACAACCTCATTGATCATCTCTGAATGGTGCTTGGGGACAGGCTGACTGGGAAACTTATGGGGAAATGCAGTTACAGGGAAAGAATTAATCATTTATCCTGCCTTTGCTTTATGAGCTGTACTTGGAGGAGTAGGCTCTCCTTCAAACTGTATTCTAGCTAATGACTCATGGACTATTGATAGAATGGAGATATCACCACCTATAAAGTAAATGAATAGAAGCTATTCTTGTCAAAAGTTGCTAATAGAAAAAAAGAAAAGCAGATATTACGTGCCTGTTAAAAGTAATTCACAAAACCAACCAATAACATATTTTTGTAGAAAAAAATTGAAACTGAATCTCACCAAGTTTCTAAACATAACTACCAATACAGGAAAAACAATGGACAGAGGAATGTGTTAAATGCCCTAAGAGGATGCAATCGACAAACTCTAAACTGGGAAGCATTATAGAAGTTGGACGACTCTCACAAAATGTTGCCAGAAAAAAAGATATAGAGAGTTATCTTATAAATTAACAGACTTAGGAGATAATCAATCAATGGCAATACACAGATTTTATTTGCGACCCAAATCAAATAAACGAACTTAAAAATATAATTATAAACCAATTAAGAAATTGAAACAGTGCCTAGAGGCTTGACAATGCTAGAGAAACACCATTTTCTTTTTTAAAGTGTCTAGTAGCATTGTGATTAGGTTAAAATTCTCTATCTTGATTAGATGCATATTGAAGCATTTACAGATGAAATGACAGGACATCTGGAATTTGCTTCAAAATAACTGGGAAGGAGTGATGAGCAAAATGAATAGAGAGATAGACGAGAAAAGACATAGGAGCTAATGACTGTTGAAGTTGTGGGACTATTATGCATTTCATAAACTTTTGTATATGTTTGAGATTTTCCATAAACACAAAAATGAGTGGAGGCAGCATGTTGCACAAAAGAACGCTGGTCTTAAGGAAGGCGTGTATTCCAATGAGCACTGGGTGTTATACACAAACAATGAATCATGGAACACCAAAAAGTAATGAAGTACTGTATGGTGACTAACATAACATAATAAAAAAAAAGGGAAAAAAATAAAATTCATATTAACTACCAAAAAAAAGAAAAAAAGAATGCTGGTCTTGACTGTTTTGTGGTATGACTTTGGGAAAGTCATTCAACCTCTGGTATTTTGGTTCCCCTTCTAAAAAAATAAGGATAATTGTCCCCATCATGTCTAGTTCAAGAGGCATGGATAATATGGATCTATTATATGGACCAAATCACATTCTGCATGCAAAAGAATTCTGAAATGTCTAAACTATAGATTTATAAGGTACTACTTCAACTTAAGGCAGCAGTGGATAAAGTCAGATCAAGGCTGTGCTTTAGCTTTTTTCCTTCCAGATTCAAGAGCATCAAATTTTAATTTGTCAAGTTGTAGGACAGTATTTTCTTACCCAAATGAAATGTTTAGTTATCTCCGTTAAAAGTGCATGCTTGGTTGAAGCAGATCACTTTTTATTTATTTTCTATTGAAAACCTTTCATCTGGTTGAATTCAGCTTGGAAACACAGGTAGGGAAACCTTGAGTCCTGGAGTTGATTTCAGCCAGGATTTTTCAGTTACAAGTTAAGAACACACTTTGCATTTCAGCCAGGCGACGGCTGGTCACTGCGCTGAAGACATGTCCATAAGGAGACTAATCCGAGGACAGCTCTGTCTCTTGACAAAGCAAGTCTCATGCAGGCAGGCATCGCTTATTTAATCTCTGGGGGAGGAAAGTAAGCCTTTCCAGTTTACTAAAGAGCTAGTGTATTGTGCACCTACTATGTGCACGGTGCTCGGCACACAAAGATGCGTGAAATTCAGTCTCTGCCTTTGATTTGCTCTCAGCTCAGTGGTGAAGGGAGAAAAATGAAAGACAGAGGAACATGTTAAGGAAAGAGAACATTTCAACACACTGGTTAGAGCAGGCGTGGACAGCAAGGCAAAGCACGCAGAAGGCACACAGAAGCTTTAAAAGTGAAAATTCTTCAGCATTTGCTCAAGAACTGTCAATGGATTTGGAAGTGCAATCTCTTTCTTGATTTTCACCAGACTATTAGGGAACTGGCTCTATGAAAAGAGCACCAAGGGAACCAACACTTATTGTTCAGAAGCTTTGTGCCAGGCTCTTAGCACAGAATGAGAGCTAACACTGGCCCGGCTCTTGCCTTGGACCAGGCACTGTTTTAAGCCCTTGCTGTATACCGAAGCTCATTTAGTCACACGACTCAACAAGGTGGATACTTTATTATTTCCATTTCACAGGTGAGGAAATGGAGTCACAGTAAGGCAAAGTCAATTGCCCAAGGGCTCACAAATAGAGACTGGCTTTGAACTCAGAACATTCTGATGCCAAGCTGTGACTTAACCCCTGCTCTATATGTATTTGACCTCATGGAGCCATTCTCCAACTCCTCGCAGGGAACTATTATCCTTCTTATTTTACAGGTAAAGGAATGTCAGCTCGAGGGGCTTGAGTTTCTCAATGTCACCCATCCTCCCAGTTGGTTCCAGGGGCGCCTGGGTGGCTCAGTCGGTTAAGCATCTGACTCGATTCCAGCTCAGGGCACGATCTCAAGTTCATGAGATGGAGCCCCACATGGGGCTCCGCACTGGGTGTGGAGCCTGATTGGGATTCTCTCTCTCCCTCTCCCTGCCCCATGTGCTCTCTCTCTCTTAGTCTCTCTCTCTCTAAAAAAAAAAAAAAAAGAATATCTGTTTCCAATGCTTGGGTCTTTCCTTCTAAGCCACACAGTCCTGGTGCCTGTCTTTATCTGACCTGGAAGTAAGTGACTGGAGACCTCCTTAATCTCAGTCCCTGTGTGCAGAGGCGGCTTCCTCTGCTATAAATGGAGCCCCTGAGCCAAGCCCACACCTCAGGGCTGCAAGTGAACCAGGCGAGGCGGCAGGCACCTGACTGCTCTCTGTCTCTCCACCGTTTAGAACGTTCACCTGCCTTGGAGGAGGAGGAAGGAATGGCATAGACCTTCAGCATATGGACAAGATGAAATTTCCCAAGTGTTCAGTTACATAAGTCCCTCTGTCCCTCTGGAGATGTCTCATTACACATGCTCCTACCAGGCTGCTGCTGTGTACCAGGCATCGATGGGCACTATTCAACCTTTAAAAAAATTAAGGGCCTCTGAGTCCCAAAAAGAGAAACTGGTGGAAACAGGTAGCAGACCCAGGGATAGGCAGACTTGGGTTCAGAGAAACAGGAGCCTGACAGGTGCGGTAGACAGAGGACGCAGAAGTGATGCAGGTGAGGCAGAAAGACTCCTCTCACAAAGAGAGACAGGGGCACTCAGTGGGGAGAGAATAGACCCGGACGTCTTGGATTGCTGTTTCTACTTGGTGTTCCTTGTTGGCTTTAAGACCTCGGTGACTTGGGACCAGACGCATAATAATACTTTCCCTGTTTGTCTCAGAGGCCTGTTTTCAAAGTAAAGCATCCATAGCTTAGGATTTTTGAAAACTTATTCTATGTGCAAACCACTGGGATTAGTATATTACAATTATATTCTTGTATAATCTTATAACAGCCCTATGAAGTAGAACCTGTTAGCACACCCATTTTATAGGCGAGAAAACTGGGACTCAGAAAGTTAAGTAAATTGCTGAAGGTCGCATAGCCACTAAGTGGCAGAGTTGGGGCTTGAATACTTCTTCCCCACTCCAAAGCCTATAGACCTGAACCTGCTACCATTATGGGATGTGATTATGTAATTTTAGAGCCTTTTGAAAGTTAAAAATAAGAAGGAGCCATATCAGATTTCACTTAAGCACTCGGATCCTCACTATGCACAAATATACTCTTACTTTACACATAATCTTAACATGGTTAGGCTGTCTGTTTCCCAGGACAAACGGGGCATAGAACAAATTGAATCAGAATGTTAGAAGGGTACTGAGGAAGGGCCACTGCCAGGGCACAAAATACTTCCGTAAGGTGACAGAGGAGAAAGGAGCATCCTTCCTATTGTGGAATGAGCCCCTCACTCTGAACTTGCTCTCTCTTAGTTATCTCAGGGGGGTTGCTCATTCCTCAGTTTCAAACATGGGGGGTGGAGGATGGGTATGTTTCTCTGTAGGATCGCCTTGTCTGATTCTGTCTTCATAGCCCTCAGATGGATTGCTGTTTGCGTGTCAGACTAAGGAGTTCTCCTCTGTAACCAGAAGCCATCGAGACACGGAAGATATGACCCCAGCTCTGGCAGATAGCCAGAAATACCTAAATACAGGAATTCTGGAAATGGCTAGATTTTGATATTTGGCTTATTATTTTGCCATGATTTCAGCTCAAATTTAAAACCAAATCAAAGTCACACTGCAAGATTGAGTGCCCGGGGCCATTTTGTTGGTATGTTAACTTCTTTTTTTCTCCACTCTAGAGAAGTGGAAAGGGTGGGCTTTGGAGAAAGATCTGGGTTTGAAACTGGTTCCCCCCACCCCCCGACTAGATGAGTAGCATGACTTTCTTCATCTGTGAAACAGGACTGCTAGTAACTACCATTCCGGGTTGTTGGGAGGATGATACAGATAATAGAGGCACAGAGTAGGAACTTGATACACACTAACCCTTCCTCCTTATTAAGTCTTTATACTTGTCTTTCTCCCACCTTGACTACATGTTACCATCCCCCTTATCACACACCACTTCGTATGTATTTCTAGGTTCTCGGGGTTTAGGGCTGTTTCAGGGTTTCTCAGGGTTGATTACCTCCACGTTTCCATGGTGATTTCTCAGCACTATGTTTCTATTTCTGCTCCAGCTGAGAGTCTTCCTGTTTTGTTTTTATCCTTTCCTGGTTACTTTTTTTGAAGTGCATGCAGACCAAAGAAAGATGGACAGGGATCCAGGGCAGGGCAGAGAATCTGGCAGGAAATGGCTCTACCAGGGAGAGAAAATCTCCCCTGTTGATGAACACCACAGCATTCATGGTCTGAGTCCACATGGAGATGTCCTACTGGCCACAGCAGGTAAATCCCCTGGGCAAAGCCTGGTATCACGCTCCCATGCAGAATAAATTCTTGCCCCTCCAACTCTTGAAGTCCTTGGATGGCCTGATCCGCACATAGCAGGTCCCTCATCGCATTATTTAGGGTCTGCTCTCCTCCAGGAGACTGGAACCCTTGGGACCAGGGATGGGGTTTTATACAGAACTAGCCACAGTACCCACCCCCGATCCCAGCAGAGTAGCGGCTCATAGGGAAGCGGCATCGATATACTTTAGGCACTTTAACTGCTTGAGACAAATAAGGAATGAGGCATTTCCTATACTTATGTGAGGCAGTGTGCAAAATGCTGCACATGATAATCTCAAATGGTTCTTCAAAACGGACCCATCCAGGTGTTATTATCCTATTTCACACCTGAGGAAGACCTCTAGGTTCAGGGAGATGAGCGACTTGCTTAAGGCCACAAACTGAGAGTCAGAGGCTGGATTAAGACCCTGGCTCAACTGATCCTCACACCTGCATGGTTCCCTAGACCAGCACACAACTTCTCCAGGAATGACTCTATGCAGGCAATAATGGAACTGGGAGAGATCCCGGTTTGCCTCAGGCAGAAATTGAAAGCATTTTTTTTTTTTTCATAACAATGATCTCTTTGAAAGAGATATACCTGAAAGACATAAAAACCACCTGGCTTGCCAAATCATCATCTCCAGCTCAGTTTTTTTAATTAGGTGGTCTTTATTAGGAATCGATTCATTAAGAATCACCACTTCCTGTAAGCAGCTGATAGGTCATTTGCTGCAAGGAAGAGCAGAAGCGTTGTACGTCAGTTTCACGGTAATGGGAAACGCCAGGTAGCAGAGGGGAGTTTGAGCAAAGTGTTAGATTACCTGCTGTCCATGGTAGAACACAGCAAGGAGGAACATGGCCATCAGCAGCAGTGATGCCTCCTTTGTCCCCAGGAAATCTCTGTTGGAAGAAGAAAGGCAAGTGGGGTGAATTTACAACCATGGAGGGACCCCAAAGAGACAGCAGACCAGGTTCAGAAAGGAGCAGGATAAACAGAAAGGACGGAATATTTCTTGAGCACCCACTAGGTGATAGGAGCTGCTGTCTGAGGGTTTCCATATAGGCTAATTCAGAAATCAGTTGATTCTCCAGGCTATGAGGTCACTTTGGTCACACCTGGTGGACGAATCTAGAGTCTAGCATCTCGACAATGCACTCACATTGATAAAAATGTTTTCCCTTTGCAGAACATTTCCGGACTTCAAAGAGCTTTGAAACTTTCTCATCACAAAAATCCATGCGAAGACCAGGATCTTTTCCTTTTTCTTTAGATGTTAGTCTATTTAAGGGACAGGTACATGGTACTGATGATATGGCTGTCTCTGTTCTAACTGCTTTCACTTAGATTCTTTTTTTTTAAATTTAATTTTTTTATTGTTATGTTAATCACCATACATTACATCAGTAGTTTTTGATGTAGTGTTCCATGATTCATTGTTTGTGCATAACACCCAGTGCTCCATGCAGAACGTGCCCTCTTTAATACCCATCACCAGGCTAACCCATCCTCCCACCCCCCCTCCCCTCTAGAACTCTCAGTTTGTTTTTCAGAGTCCATCGTCTCTCATGGTTTGTCTCCCCCTCCGATTTCCCCCCCTTCATTCTTCCCCTCCTGCTATCTTCTTTTTTTTTTTCTTAACATATATTGCATTATTTGTTTCAGAGGTACAGATCTGAGATTCAACAGTCTTGCACAATTCACAGCGCTTACCAGAGCACATACCCTCCCCAGTGTCCATCACCCAGTCACCCCATCTCTCCCACCCCACCCCCCACTCCAGCAACCCTCAGTTTGTTTCCTGAGATTAAGAATTCCTCATATCAGTGAGGTCATATGATACATGTCTTTCTCTGTTTGACTTATTTCGCTCACCATAATACCCTCCAGTTCCATCCACGTCGTTGCAAATGGCAAGATCTCATTCCTTTTGATGGCTGCATAATATTCCATTGTATATATATATACCACATCTTCTTTATCCATTCATTTGTTGATGGACATCTTGGCTCTTTCCACAGTTTGGCTATTGTGGACATTGCTGCTATAAACTTCAGGGTGCACGTACCCCTTCGGATCCCTACATTTGTATCTTTGGGGTAAATACCCAGTAGGGCAATTGCTGGATCGTATGGTAGCTCTATTTTTAACTTTTTGAGGAACCTCCATACTGTTTTCCAGAGTGGCTGCACCAGCTCGCATTCCCACCAACAGTGTAGGAGGGTTCCCCTTTCTCTGCATCCCCACCAACATCTGTCGTTTCCTGACTTGTTAATTTTAGCCATTCTGACTGGTGTGAGGTGGTATCTCATTGAAGTTTTGATTTGGATTTCCCTGATGCCAAGCGATGTTGAGCACTTTTTCACGTGTCTGTTGGCCATTTGGATGTCTTCTTTGGAAAAATGTCTGTTCATGTCTTCTGCCCCATTTCTTGATTGGATTCTTTGCTCTTTGGGTGTTGAGTTTGATAAGTTCTTTATAGATTTTGGATACTAGCCCTTTATCTGATATGTCATTTGTAAATATCTTCTCCCATTCTGTCCGTTGTCTTCTGGTTTTGTTGACTTGTTTCTTTTGCTGTGCAAAAGCTTTTTATCTTGATGAAGTCCCAATAGTTCATTTTTGCCCTTGCTTCCCTTGCCTTTGGCGATGTTTCTAGGAAGAAGTTGCTGCGGCTGAGGTCGAAGAGGTTGCTGCCTGTGTTCTCCTTTAGGATTTTGATGGACTCCTGTCTCACATTTAGGTCTTTCAACCATTTGGAGTCCATTTTTGTGTGTGGTGTAAGGAAACGGTCCAGTTTCATTCTTCTGCATGTGGCTGTCCAATTTTCCCAACACCATTTGTTGAAGAGACTGTCTTTTTTCCATTGGACATTCTTTCCTGCTTTGTCAAAGATTAGTTGACCATAGAGTTGAGGGTCCATTTCTGGGCTCTCTATTCTGTTCCATTGATCTATGTGTCTGTTTTTGTGCCAGTACCATACTGTCTTGATGATGACAGCTTTGTAGTAGAGCTGGAAGTCCGGAATTGTGATGCCGCCAGCTTTGCTTTTCTTTTTCAACATTCCTCTGGCTATTTGGGGTCTTTTCTGGTTCCATACAAATTTTAGGATTATTTGTTCCATTTCTTTGAAAAAAGTGAATGGTATTGATGGGGATTGCATTGAATGTGTAGATTGCTCTAGGTAGCATTGACATCTTCACAATATTTGTTCTTCCAATCCATGAGCATGGAACATTTTTCCATTTCTTTGTGTCTTCCTCAATTTCTTTCATGAGTATTTTAGAGTTTTCTGAGTACAGATCCTTTGCCTCTTTGGTTAGATTTATTCCTGGGTATCTTATGGTTTTGCGTGCAATTGTAAATGGGATCGACTCCTTAATTTCTCTTTCTTCTGTCTTGTTGTTGGTGTATAGGAATGCCACTGATTTCTGTGCATTGATTTTATATCCTGCCACTTTACTGAATTCCTGTATGAGTTTTAGCAGTTTTGGGGTGGAGTCTTTTGGGTTTTCCACATAAAGTATCATATCATCTGCAAAGAGTGAGAGTTTGACTACTTCCTGTCTGATTAAGATGCCTTTTATTTCTTTTTGTTGTCTGATTGCTGTGGCTAGGACTTCTAATACTATGTTGAATAGCAGTGGTGATAGTGGACATCCCTGCCGTGTTCCTGACCTTAGGGGGAAAGCTCTCAGTTTTTCCCCATTGAGAATGATATTTGCTATAGGTTTTTCATAGATGGCTTTTATGATATTGAGGTATGTACCCTCTATCCCTATACTCTGAAGAGTTTTGATCAAGAAAGGATGCTGTACTTTGTCAAATGCTTTTTCTGCATCTGTTGAGAGGATCATATGATTCTTGTTCTTTCTTTTGTTAATGTATTGTATCACGTTGATTGATTTGTGGATGTTGAACCAACCTTGCAGCCCCGGGATAAATCCCACTTGGTCGTGGTGAATAATCCTTTTAATGTACCGTTGGATCCTATTGGCTGGTATTTTGGTGAGAATTTTTGCATCCTTGTTCATCAAGGATATTGGTCTGTAATTCTCCTTTTTGATGGGGTCTTTGTCTGGTTTGGGGATCAAGGTAATGGTGGCTTCATAAAACGAGTTTGGAAGTTTTCCTTCCATTTCTATTTTTTGGAACAGTTTCAGAAGAATAGGTATTAATTCTTCTTTAAATGTTTGGTAGAATTCCCCCGGGGAGCCGTCTGGCCCTGGGCTTTTGTTTGTTGGGAGATTTTTGATGACTGCTTCAATTTCCTTAGTGGTTATAGGTCTGTTCAGGTTTTCTATTTCTTCCTGGTTCACTTTTGGTAGTTGATACATCTCTAGGAATGCATCCATTTCTTCCAGGTTATCTAATTTGCTGGCATAGAGTTGCTCATAATATGTTCTTATAATTGTTTGTATTTCTTTGGTGTTGGTTGTGATCTCTCCTCTTTCATTCATGATTTTGTTGATTTGGGTCATTTCTCTTTTCTTTTTGATAAGTCTGGCCAGGGGTTTATCAATCTTGTTAATTCTTTCAAAGAACCAGCTCCTAGTTTCATTGATCTGTTCTACTGTTCTTTTGGTTTCTATTTCATTGATTTCTGCTCTGATCTTTATTATTTCTCTTGTCCTGCTGGGTTTAGGCTTTATTTGCTGTTCTTTCTCCAGCTCCTTTAGGTGTAGGGTTAGGTTGTGTACTTGAGACCTTTCTTGTTTCTTGAGAAAGGCTTGTATTGCTATATACTTTCCTCTTAGGACTGCCTTTGCTGCATCCCAAAGATTTTGAACAGTTTTGTTTTCATTTTCATTGGTTTCCATGAATTTTTTTTAATTCTTCTTTAATTTCCTGGTTGACCCATTTATTCTTTAGTAGGATGCTCTTTAGCCTCCATGGATTTGAGTTCTTTCCGACTTTCCTCTTGTGATTGAGTTCTAGTTTCAAAACATTGTGGTCTGAAAACAGGCAGGGAATGATCTCAACCTTTTGGTACCAGTTGAGAGCTGATTTATGACCTAGGATATGATCGATTCTGGAGAATGTTCCATGGGCACTAGAGAAGAATGTGTATTCCGTTGCTTTGGGATGGAATGTTCTGAATATGTCTGTGAAGTCCATTTGGTCCAGTGTGTCATTTAAAGTCTTTATTTCCTTGTTGATCTTTGCTTAGATGATCTGTCCATTTCAGTGAGGGGGGTGTTAAAGTCCCCCACTATTATTGTATTGTTGTTGTTGTGTTTCTTTGCTTTTGTTATTAATTGCCTTATATAATTGGCTGCTCCCATGTTAGGGGCATAGATATTTATAATTGTTAGATCTTCTTGTTGGATAGACCCTTTAAGTAAGATATAGTGTCCTTCCTCATCTCTTATTACAGTCTTTGGTTTAAAATCTAACTTGTCTGATATAAAGATTGCCACCCCAGCTTTCTTTTGGTGTCCATTAGCATGGTAAATGGTTTTCCACCCCCTCACTTTCAATCTGGGGGTGTCTTTGGGTCTAAAATGAGTCTCTTGCAGACAGCATATCGATGGGTCTTGTTTTTTAATCCAATCTGATAGCCTGTGTCTTTTGATTGGGGCATTTAGCCCATTCACATTCACGGTAACTATTGAAAGATATGAATTTAGTGCCATTGTATTGCCTGTAAGGTGACTGTTACTGTATATTGTCTGTGTTCCTTTCTGGTCTATGTTGCTTTTAGGCTCTCTCTTTGCTTAGAGGACCCCTTTCAATATTTCTTGTAGGGCTGGTTTCGTGTTTGCAAATTCCATTAGTTTTTGTTTGTCCTGGAAGCTTTTTATCTCTCCTTCTCTTTTCAATGACAGCCTAGCTGGATATAGTATTCTTGGCTGCATATTTTTCTCATTTAGTGCTCTGAATATATCATGCCAGTCCTTTCTGGCCTGCCAGGTCTCTGTGGATAGGTCTGTTGCCAATCTAATATTTCTACCATTGTAGGTTACAGATCTCTTCTCCCGAGCTGCTTTCAGGATTTTCTCTTTGTCTTTGAGACCCGTAAGTTTTACTATTAGATGTCGGGGTGTTGACCTATTTTTATTGATTTTGAGAGGGGTTCTCTGTGCTTCCTGGATTTTGATGCCTGTTTCCTTCCCCAAATTAGGGATGTTCTCTGCTATAATTTGCTCCAATATACCTTCTGCCCCTCTCTCTCTTTCTTCTTCTCTGGGATCCCAATTATTCTAATGTTGTTTCGTCTTATGGTATCGCTTATCTCTCGAATTCTGCCCTCGTGATCCAGTAGTTGTTTATCTCTCTTTTTCTCAGCTTATTTTCCATCATTTGGTCTTCTATCTCACTGATTCTTTCTTCTGCTTCATTTATCCTAGCAGTTAGCGCCCCCATTTTTGATTGCACCTCATTAATAGCCTTTTTGATTTCGACTTGGTTAGATTTTAGTTCTTTTATTTCTCCAGAAAGGGTTTCTCTAATAACTGCCATGCTTTTTTCAAGCCCAGCTAGTATCTTTAAAGTGATGATTCTGAACTCTGGATCCGACATCATACTAATGTCCATATTGAGTAGGTCCCTGGCAGTCGGTACTACCTCTTGTTCTTTTTGTTGAGGTGATTTTTTCCGTCTTGTCATTTTGGCCAGAGGAGAATAGATGAATGAGAGAACAAAATGCTAACAGGGTAACAACGTCCCCAGAAAATATACTCTAAACAAATCAGAAAAGACCTGAAGCCGGGGGAAAAGAAAGGGAAAGAAAGAAAAAGGAAAAAGAAAAAAAAAAGAAAAAGAAAAAGATAAGAACAAAAACAGAACAAAACAAAAAAAATCAGAATATGATCAAATATGATCAGGCTTGTGCATAGATCAGTGCCACACACTAGATTTGGGGCATATTTTGGTCTGTTAGCAGAAAGTGCCTCCCAAAATTTTAAAGAAAGAAAAAGTTATATATGTACAAAAATAAGGGTTGATATGATGAAGGGATGGTATATGACTGTAAAGATGATAATTATAAAAAATTTTATAAAAGGAATTGATAAGAAGTTGTTTGAAAAAAGAAAGAAGAGGATTTAAAAAAAAAGAAAAAAAGGGAGTGAATGTGATCAGGCAGGAGAGTAGAATAAAACCATACACAAGATATTTAGGGTATATTTTGATCTGTTAGAAGAAAACTATCTCAAAATTTTAAAGAGAGAACAATTTATATATATATATATATATATATGCCAAAAATAAGGGTAACTACTCTGAAGGGATAGAATTTGACTCTAAAAATGAAAAATAAAAATTTTTTAAAAAAGGGATGGATAAGATGTTTGTTGAAAATGGAAAAGAAAAATTTAAAAAAAAGACAGTTAAAAAAAAATTAACTTTGAAAGACTAAAGAATCATGGTAAAAAAGCCATGAATTCTATGTGCAGTATTCCCCTAGCGCTGGAGTTCTGCCGTTCTCATTGATTGATAAACTTGGTCTTGGCTGGCTGTTCTCGCTGATCTTCTGGGGGAGGGGCCTGTTGCCGTGGTTCCCAAATGTCTTCGCCGGAGGCGGAATTGCCCCGCCCTTGCCCGGTCCGGGCTAAGTAATCTGCTTGGGTTTGCTCTCGGGAGCTTTGTTCCCTGCAAGCTTTCCCTACAGCTTTGGAGGAGGAGAGTGAAAACAGCAGCCTCCCAATCTCCGCCCCGGAGGAGCCGAGAACTCGGGGTCCCGCTCCTCAGTGAGCCCCCAGAGAAAAGCAGTCAGTCACTCCCGTATCCCCGGTCTCCGGCTGCACTCTGTGCTCACCCGGCCTGTGACCAAGCGTTTCTATCTCTGGCACCTGACCCCGTGTGGAGTCTCCAAACCCAGCAGATCCCTGCGGTGCGCTCCCGCACCGCTCCTCCCGGGGGAAGAAGGTGAGTCTCCCCGGATCTGCTGCTTGTTTGCTTGTTGGGTCCCTGCTGGAGGAGCAGTGGCCCGACTGTGCCGCGGATCGAGGTTTATGGCAACCCCGAGCTGAGAGCCCGGGCCTCGGCTCTGTCTCTGCAGCCGGCTTCCCCGCTCCGATACCTGGGAGCTCTGCTGCACTCAGGCACCCCCGTCTTTCTGTGACCCCGAGGGTCCTGAGACCACACTGTCCCGCGAGGGTTCCACCCCCCCTTAGCCACCGGAGTGACGTCCCTCAGCGGAGCCAACTTCTAAAAGTTCCGATTTTGTGCTCCGCGGCTCTATCACTTGCCAGAAGCGGCCGACGGAGGCCCCTCCCCTGCCGTCTATCCTCCCAAATATCGCCTCGGATTCACTTCTCCACACGTCCTACCTTCCAGAAAGTGGTCGCTTTTCTGTTCAGAGAGTTGTTCCTATTCTTTTCTTCGATCTCCTGTTGAGTTCGTAGGTATTCAGAATGGTTTGATCCCTATGCAGCTGAATTCCTGAGACCAGACAAAATCCAGGTCTCCTACTCCTCGGCTATCTTGCTTTGCCCTCTTGCTCCGCCCTCACTTAGATTCTTAAATCAATTCTATGAGTTGGACACTTTTAATTCTATCAATTTTTTTAAATTCTTACATCAATTCCATGAGTCAGGCACTGTTATAATCCCCATTTTAATTCTTATATCTTTTAATAAAGGCTCTGTTCCCTGTGCATCATCTCCTCCTGGACTGACACCCCCTCCCTCCCCAATGCTCCATTCACAGTCCTTGCTGGGGTACAAGCTGAGGTGTTGCTTGTCTGGCCTGTCCTGGGCTCTCCCAGAGACCAAGCTGGAAGGCAGCTGAAGATGGGTAAGTGTGTATTTAAACACTGATGTGACTTTCAGTTATCCAAGGAAATCAGAAGTTCCAGGGAGACCCTTGTTTGATTCTGAATGTTTTCTCTCCTTCATTTCAGCCCAGCACGAAGCCTTTCTCAGGACAAGCTAGGCCAGGAGGCAAAGAGTTTGGAGGAAGCAACACTGGACTTTGAATATGGACACAGGCGATTTGTGGAAATAAACAGTCCCCTTGACAGGTTTCCGGGGGCTAATGAAGAAAACTCAGAATAAAAATGTTTTAGACAAATTGTCTGTAGGGATGGTGGGGCTTGCTTTCCATTACCTCCTGTTCTTCCCCCACCTTTCTCCATCTCGGGCGATGCCCCCCTCATCCACTCACCCCAGTGCTTGAGCCAAATACAAAAGCAAACCTAGGAGTCAGTCCTCACCACCCCAATATCCAAATCCTGTCTGCTCTTCCACCCAAATACGTCCCTAGTCCCTCCACTCTCTCCATCTCTACCTGTGACACCTGAGTCCAGCCACCATGACTTTCAGTAGCCCCCTGCATTGCCCTCCACCATCTATTTCCAACATGGTCGCCGGAATGTTCTGTGTCACTAAAATCGGATCCCGTCACTCTCTGTTTTATTGTCTCCCAACCACAAGCACACATATACTCACTAGTGACCTAACTCTGATGAGGTTTCAGGACACAAGGGGCCATCAAAGAGGAGATGCGGTGTGTAGCGGGAGGGGGGAGAGTGAACATTGATATGGCTGCACCCAGGTGGTCTCCAGCCTTCTCTTTCCTCTCCTCACGGGAGATGAGCAGGAGTAGCACTGGGCTCAGGAAATGGGGGCATGAACCCTGCTGCCAAGACCAGCTTCTCATCTAGCTTTATGTCGAAGATGCTCCCAGCTGATCCAGGCGGGCCCAGTCCAGATCTGCAGCTAGAACAAGAACTCAGGAACAGAAATGTGCTTTCTCTTGGGGAGCTCTTGTGCATACAGGGACCCAGGGGACCAAGATGTCTGCAGGCTGGCACAAGATTCAGATTTGTGAATTCCTAGTTCCATCTGCTTTTCCTTGGAGATAAGATGCTAATAATAGATGGTACTCATTATTGTGTCTGTTGTCTATAGCCCCAGCAAAGCACATAATTACTGAGCACTACTGTGTGCCAGGCACATGCTGGGATACAGAAAATGAAGAAGGCACATTGTCTTTGCCCTCAAAACAGTCCAGGCAAGGAGAGAACCAAACGGATAGATAAGTTCATAACACAAGGCACTCCATTGTAAAAATACGTTGTTGTTGCCATGGGAATACATGGGAGGAGAAAGTAACCCAATGGATATTCGGGGAACACAGGAGCTGAGTCTTCAAGGGTGGTAAGACTTCAGGAGGAAAAGATAGGACAAGCTCTATAGATATGGGCCATGTATCTTGCTTAAGCTAGCTGGTTGAAAAGCTGCTGGTGCTTGTTCTTACTCCTGTTGGGGATGCTTGAAACAAATCCCTTCTTCACACAGCTTCATAGAATGGGACACATCCTGCATTTAACTCCTCCTGAGTGTGCCCTCACGGAACTCCTGCTCTCCCAGGCACTTCTGACATCCTTTTCTTTGTGACGTAGAAGACTTTTGGAAGGCCAGCAATGTATCACTTGCAACACACTTTCGAGGGAAAACACAAATACCTCTGGAAAGCAGTGGTTGCCCAAATATAAAGAGCTGGCTAGATCAGAAGAAAAGTAGGAGAAAATTGTTATAAATGGTTTCTTAGTCTTTAAGCTCTATTTCATCTGGAAATATTACGGCCGGAGTCAAGATTGCAAAATATGCATAGGAAGTCAGCCAGGCTAAGGAACATCCAAAAAGAACAGTCTTTCGAATTTAGAAGGAACTTTTTTTTTCTGGTAGCTTCTGTGATTTTTTGAAGAACATCCAAGAGAGCCAAATGACCAAAATGTGTATGAAATTATAACACTTTGCTTGATATTGGGTGGCACAGACTTAAATCCAGTGACATTTTGAATTAATTTATTTATAGTAATAAAATCACAGAATTAATACAACCATCTCCTTATGCTAATAGAAAGGCACATAATTAAGTAAAAACACATGTAGAATAATGCTAATTCTCGAGGGCTAGAACAGTCTTTAGAGAGCATCTTATCTGATGTCTCATAGAAATTAATGTTTAATTTGAGTGTTACTCATTACAGAAGTATTTATGCTAATTGTGGTAAATTTGGAAGCTAATACAAATTCACAAGTTAGAAAACAGAAATTGTCCTTATGCCTACCACCCAGAGAAAACAATGGTTAATATTTTGGAGTTAACTAGGGGTGCCTGGGTGGCTCAGTCGGTTGAGCGTCCGACTCTTGATTTTGGCTCAGGTCATGATCTCAGGGTCCTGCGATCCAGGCTTGCATCAGGCTCCACACTCAGGGGGAGTCTGCTTGAGGATTTCTCTCCCTCTCCTTGTGTCCCTCCTCCAGGTCATCCTCCCTCTCTCTTAAATAAAGAAATAAACCTTTAAAAAAATATTTTGGAGCCAACTAAATGTCATTTCTTTTTCTTCCATGCAAAAATATGTTTACAAATTTAGGACTGTATGGTTCATACTATTTTTGAAACCTACTTCTGTACTTTGTATATATTATGAAAATAATACCATGTAATTAAATACTTTACAATGCAAGTTGGGTGGATCCATTCTATTCCATACTATGTGTACAATAGATAATGTAATATCCCTTGCATAGCTTTGATTTTATAGATTTAAGATCGAGGACCAGGGAGAAGCTACTTGCCCAAGTTCACACAGCTGATTCCTATCGGAGCCAGGATGTGCATTCACATCTCAAGCACCAAGTTCAGAGCTTTGGCCATTTGTGCACCTGATGCCAAATTCTTAGTTTAGCTATTAGTTCCCATTTCCCCTTCTGAAACTCAAAATAAACCAGCCAGTTTGAATGATGCTTTATTTTGTTGTCATGCTAATGACTACATTTGCTAAGTGCTGATCTTATGCCATACCTGTAATAACACTTTACATACATGTTCCTCTTTAATTGTCATATCAATGATTAAAACACTATGAGCCCTATTCCAGGAAAGAAGGAATTGAGGCTCAGTTGTTCAACGACTCATTCTAGTTCACCGATCTAGTGAATGGTGTAGCCAGGCTGTCAATCTACATCTCAGTGATAACTTTCTCAGTAGCTACTGTGCCCTCCTATATGCACTTACTTGTAATTGCTTGCCCCTGAGATCCTTGATGATGAAAATAATGTCTTATTCATCTGTGAAGTTGCAGGGCCTAGCAAAGGTGGGACACATAAGTGCCGGGATGGGGAACACTTGGTTTCAGGGTGATCGTGAGCAATAATCATAGAGGTTGTGGAGAGATGACACTTAGCTTGCTGTGATTCAGTGGTATAAGATGATTCCCAAGGAGCTAATGCTTCTTTCAGTCAGTCATTTATTTAATATTTCACTCAACAAATTTTTAATTTGGCATCTGCTGCCAGATACTCTACTAAGTGCCAAAATTCAAGCATGAGTAGTGGTCCTTGCCCTCAAAAGCTCCTACTTCAATGGAAGAGAAAGACATGAAAATCAATGCTTGCAACACAGAAGGAGAAGTGCAATGATAAAAGATGATGTGCACAGATTAGAAAATGAAGGATGATCAGAGAGGGCTTTACTGTCTTTGAATTGGACCTTGAGAGGGATGGGTTGGAAATAGTCAGGGAGATGGGTGCATCCAGCAGGGGTGTGCGCAGACACTCACTCGGTAGGTAAACAGCATGGCTTCCCATGGCCAGAACACAGGATGTATATGTGGTGGTCTTTGGAGCTGTAGGAGGAAAGATTGGAGGAGTCATGGGGGCCAGACCAGGCAGACATGTGGAGTCCTTGAGAAACAGGTTGAATTTTTAGCTTCTTAGAGGTTTTTTTTTTTTTTTAAGATTTATTCATTTATTTTTAGAGAGAAAGAGAGAACGAGCGGGGGGTGGGAGGGAGAGGCAGAGGAAGAGACAGAACCCCAAGTAGACTCCCCGCCAAGTGCAGAGACCAACGCAGGGCTCGATCTCACAACCCTGAGATCATGACCTGAGCCAAAATCGAGAGTCGGATGCTTAACCAACTGAGCCACCCACGTGCCCTGGAGCCCCCTCAGGGTTTTAAGAAGAATAATGAGTTGACCAGATGGCTCTGATGGCTTTGAGAGGGATGCATTGAGAGTGGAGGCTGGGAGATCTATTAGGTGACAGCAGCCCAGAGATGAGAGTGTGGATCTTTCTAGAATAGCAGCATTTATGGCATGGAGGGAGCATGTGGGATAATAACTTTTAGTATCAATCAAGTGCTTGTTCTATGCCAGGCCTTGTGCTAAGTTTCCATGACCACATTTGATCTCTTGGATACTCCCACAATGTAGGATCGATTATTACCCTCACTTTACAGATGAGAAAAGCCTTGCTTAGAGAGATGGTCACTTTTCATAAATTCCCTGGGGATCGCACAGCTGGCTGATGGCAGAGCTGGGGTTGAACCTAAGTGCCTTAACTCTTTAACTTGTACTCACCCGTGTTGTGATAGAGTGCTTCCTTACAAGGCATGATGAGAATCTCCAGGGATTGATAAGATACTGGGGGTGCCTCTCCTGTTTTGGGCTCGCTAAGATGTGGAGTTGTTGTGGAGGGGCCTCTTGAGCAGACTGGGAGATGCTGGTCTGAAGTGTCTGGGACCACCTCACCAGAGATGAAGCCAGGCCGCAGGTGGAAGGTTCTTCGTACTCTGCATTACAGGGGTACCTGACCCCCCAGGTACAACCAGCGGAGTGCCGCTGAACCAAGGTGAGCTCCTAAAGTGCAGAGACCGACGCAGGGCTCGATCTCACAACCCTGAGATCATGAGCTGAGCCAAAATGTTGGCTAACTCCCCGACAGCTAACTCCCCGACAGCATGAGCAGGCTGTGGCTGCCAACTGGACCCACGGTGGCTACTGACCTGCTGATTTATAACGCAGCAGATGAGAAGGCTGAACTAGCTCTTCTGCTCCTTATTAGTTTAGTTCTGTTGATAGCAAAGTGTGAGTCAATATGAGACTCACCAATAATTGATCTTGAATTGGGAAGAAGCTGAGAAAAACACTCCAACGTCAGCAGCAGTGAGTTTGGAATTGCGTTCACGTTCACAACCCTGCTTAACAATTTCACTACAAGCTCTTCCTGAAGACTGCAGAACAGAATTCAGAACTAATAAACCTCTCTCCTAAGAAGGAGGGAGGGGCTAGGAATGCACTGTTATGGATCACCTGCTCCGTACCAGGCACATCAGAGCCTCACACGGCCCCGGGATAGAGGACAGTTATTCCATTTCACTGATGGGCACACTGAGGTCCAGAGATGGGAAGTGACTTCCTAAGGCAACAGACTCTAGATTTGAAGCCAAAGCCCTGGCTGGTTGTTTAATTTTATTCTTACTACAAATGTGGCTTATTTTGTTCTACATCTCTTCGCCCTCCGTTCGGCCATGGCAACACCCATTGCCACTAACCATTTAACCTAATTTGAAACTGTTTTGACTTTCTTTGAACCCTGGACATATCATGAGAGATTCTTCAGCTTGACTTAGAAGTGTGTGCAGCTTTGACAAAGGTGGACTTTGGAGCCAGGACAACCTGAGTTTGACTCCAGATCTGTTTGTTACTGTCTGTTTCCTGTTACCAGGAAAACTGTTTAACCTTTCTGAGCCTGTGTTCTTCGGATGGTTGATGTGAGGATCAAACAGGGTCTATGACACACATGCATAACAGACACAAATTAGCATCTAGAATTTATAAAGAACCCTCGCAAATCCAGTAAGAAAAAGGTGAACAACCTAACAGAAAACCAGCCAAAGGATATGACCTTGACAGTTCACCTAAAGGAAGTCCAAATGGTCAATCAACAAGCAAATATGCACAAACTTACTCATGATCAAGGAAGTACTAATGGAAACAATGAGACAAAATTCACACCCATAAATTTGACAAGAATTTTTAAAGTCTAACAAGAGTGGGGGTGGGAACAAGGAGCAACAGGACCATTGCTTGTGAGAGGGAAATTGTTTTAGGCACGTTGGAGAGCAATGTGGCAATACTGTACAAAGTGGACAATACAAATACCTTACAATCCAGCAAGTGTGCTTTTATATATAAGTTCCAGGAGACGTTTTTGATAATGGTCTCTGAGCATTTTTTAAGTAGGGAAAACTGCTAACAGGCTGAATGTCTATTAATAGGTCAAAGGATAAATATATTTTGGTACTTTCATATTATGTAATTGGAACATATTACAGCTGCAGACTGTGAAAGCAGTCTGCAAAATTACATCTGTGGCTATCAACCTCGATGCATCTAAGAAATGCAATACTGCATGATGCCAAAATAATTTTATAAGTAAATTATAATATAGACATAACTAAATATACGTAAAAAACATGGATGGGAAGGACACACATTAAGTGCATTAGAAGTTGGCTCTTAGGAGAAAGAGAGGAGACTAATGCCGGGGACAAGAGAACTTCAGCTAAATATCTGAGATACTTCATCCTTTTAAAAATGCGGAAGTAGGGACACCTGAGTGGTATAGTCGGTTAATCGTCCGACTCTTATTTCGGCTCAGGTCGTGATTCCAGGGTGGTGAGATCAAGCCCCGCATCAGGCTCCATGCTCAGCGAGGAGTCTGCTTGAGATTCTCTCTCTCCCTCTCCCTCTGCCCCTCCCACTCTTGCGCTCTCTCTCTCTCTAAAATAAAGAAATAAATCTTTAAAAAATGCAGAAGTAAATATGACTCATTATTAGTGTTGTTTATTTCCAGGGGTTGGTTCATAGATGTTCATATGATTAGTATCCAGCACATTTTCTGAGGCTTTTTGGACAATCTCTGCCTCATCTTTTTCTCATTCGGTGGGCCTCTTACTGTGGTCTCAGTTAGCCCTGTGCTTCCTAGACCTGAGGCCCATTGCCTCTGCCACTTCTAGCTCAGGTGAAGCTCCATGTTGCAGGTGTGGGGTCTGGCTTCCCCATGGGGCTATGTGAAGGACCACTGGCTGTCACCAGGACATTCATCCAGAGATGGAGCTGTGACTCACAAGAGACAGGAAAGGGATGGAGCCAGCGGAGAAATTCCTCTCCCTTTCTGCATCCTGAGCCACCTTTCCCCACTTCACTGCCCATCCCGAGACATTTCAACTGAGTGGTTCCTTTCTTTTTTCTTTTTTAAGATTTTGCGGGGCACCTGGGTGGCTCAGTTACTTAAGCGACTGCCTTCGGCTCAGCTCATGATCCTGGAGTCCCAGGATCGAGCCCTGCATCAGGCTCCCTGCTCAGCGGGGAACCTGCTTCTCCCTCTGACCCTCCCCCCTCTCGTGTTCTCTCTCTCATTCTCTCTCTCTCTCTCTCAAATAAATAAACAAAATCTTTAAAAAAGATTTTGTTTATTTATTTGAGAGTGCGAGAGAGCACAAGCGGGGGGAGCGGCAGGCAGAGGGAGAGGGAGAAGCAGGCTCCCCGCTGAGCAAGGAGCCCGATGCGGGGCTGATCTCAGGACCCTGGGATCATGACCTGAGCCAAAGGCAGACGCTTCACCGACTGAGCCACCCAGGCGCCCCTGAGTGGCTCCTTTCAATCTCTTCACGACCCACGTGGCCACAAAATACCATGTCAGCTTGTGTTTGCCTCCTGACCTCTCCTCCTCCCTTTCACTGCCCTGGAGTTGTGCTGGCCCTTCGCCTTGTCTCCGGCTCTGTTGCAAGAAATCTACGCTGAGACATTATTTTTTGTACTTTTCTGTATTCCACAAATAATCCAGTGCAAGGAGCATAGTAAGTGTTCAATGCACAGTGGCTCCTACTATTAATACCGTCACAGCCAAATTATAATCAGACCCTATGCATCTCACAGCTGTCAAATTGGAAGGAATCATAAATTATTAGGTTTGGAGGAAGGAGAACGGAGATACTCTTTAGTTACTACTCAGTCCAAACTTTAAAATTGAAAACAAGGGATTTTTGCCTAGACTTGTAAGCTAGCGAGCGCCTGAGCTGAGAAACAGAAAATATCCAACGGTCCCCAAATTTTAGTGACGCCATCTCAATCATCTTCCCAAGGGCTCCATTCCCCACTGGGGGTTGAGCACATTTTGAGCATGTGATTGCAGGCACTTACTCTCCACTGTGGTTCAGGTTGTCGTAGCGCAGAAAGAGGCCCGCATAGATGGTCTCGGTCAGCAGGGCGTAGATGGCGATCATAATCAGCAGCACCGCCAGCTTCAGGACAGAGTTCAGGCGGAGGAAAACTGCACAGGTCACCATGGCCAGCACCCCGGTGAAGACAAAGTACTGGAAACAGAGAGAGGGGAGGTGGTCAGACTCAACAGGAATACGGGAGGGCCGATCCCCTCAGCATGGGTGCCAGAGGGTCTCCTGACGCACATGGTGGCTGAGCACCTCCCTTTGGAGACCTCAGGCTTCCCTCAAGTTCAACAGGCCCCCAACAGAACTCATCACTTCCTTACCACCTCCTGAGCCTCTGTTCCCTGGCGTTTGGGGACCATTCACACCAGCCCTAAGCCAGAACCATTGGTCTCTTCTTTGCTGCCTTTCTCTTCCCCACACTCCACAGTCAGGCCACCCTAAGTCTGTAGCCTCCACTTCCTTCAGAGAGTTCACAACCAGGCAGCCCTCCCCTCCCGAGCATTGTCTGTTCTGGTTCCAGAACAGTTTCCGGCAACTCTGTCTGCTTGCAACCCCCAACCCCCACTGAACACACACTGTCTTTCTCTCTCTAGAATTTCTAAAACACAGACCTCAGCATGCCCTGCCTCAGCTTGAAGGCCTTTTACGGCTCACCATTCCTTCAAATGGTGTTCTCCTTTCTGAGTGGGAAGCTCACAAGGCCAGCATGGATCAGATTTCCCTTCATTTTCCAAACCCAACATACGCTTCAGCCTCACCATCTACCTGCGTCTCCCATGGCTGTTTCCTGACTCTCCTGGGCCTCTGTGCTCTGCATCCCATGTCCTCTGGCTCAGAGCTCATCCATGTAACTAAGCCTCGCTTCTCTGACAAGTGTCCTCTCCTCTGAGAAGCCTTAGTGTGCATTTCCAGGTGTCCTGGAAACTGCCTCGTTCCTCTATAGCACCACCCACACTCAGGATAAGATTTATCTCCTTGTATAAGAAGTAGTTGTTCAAAAGGCCAGTCTGGTGCCGCTCAAGCTGGAATCCTGATGCGGCCCCACAGCTCAGTCTGCCCAGCCAGATTTCAGCCTTCTGTAGGATCCTCCCCAGCCTCTTTCCCTTACAGAAGCATCCCACTGTAGCATTCTGAATGTCCGGTTTGGATTCTGACTCTCCAGTGGGAAAAAAAAATAAAAGTTGTGTTATCAAGGCCCACTTGGTTCTTTTGTAATTTTCAAAATAACTGGCCAAGATGGGAATCATAATTCCCACTTTACAGGTGAAGAGACTGAAGCTCACAGAGCTTAAGTGAATTGTTCGAATTCTCACAACTGGAAAATGGCACCTAGGACCCTTGGGAGCAATCTGTCCACATACATGTGACTCCAGTGGACACACTGAGCTTGATAATCCCTAAAATCCACTTCAGCCCTCTTATGCATGGCTCTTTGTAACAACTGGCTGTCTCCTCTCTCCTATTACAGGAAGAGACAGTTTCTGGATGGGCGGAGGAAACCATAAGATTTCTAGAAATCTCCAAGCGACTATGGAAGACACGTTTATTGAGTTCCTAAGTCAAACCGACTCATTAATGTATACTTTCAACAGTGATATCAACAAATGTGGATAGCACCCTGATGAGATCCCTCTGAGGGCCAGGTCCCATGCCTTTATTGTGCATGCGGTGGACTTGGGAATGAATAAGGCAGCGTGCCTATCCCTAAAGACCCCTGTGTCTGGGCACCCTTTACTTTTATCTTTCTTTCTTAGTAAATCCAATTACATCCATGTCTCAAATGGATGATGAGCTTTCTTCAACTCTCCTTTAAGATCTTCCCTTGGCAAGATTTTCAGGTAACTCATCTTGATGCCCTGAATCCATCATTTTAACAGATAGAGGAGAGGTGGGTAGACCTGAAGCATCTTGTTTCATTGTTACCTGCATCATAATGAAGGGTTGTGCACGGTTTTGTCAATGCAAATTATGAATCATGTATTAAATCAAAGCTGTCAAAATGATTATGCCTTTAAGAAAAACTTTATGAGGGCACAACAGTTAAGTTTAAAAAGTGTAATAAGGATTTACTGAGTGGCTGTTGCAATCAAGGCATGTTGTTAGGCATTGGGAATTCCAAGGTGAGAGATTGCCTGGACCATATCTTGTGGTCTAAGATGTAAAGCTGACGTGGAGAGACCAACACCAATGTGCTGTGGGACGTGCTCTGCCAGCAATGTGATCAAATATGACGGAGCACAGAGGCAGAAGGAGCACACGTTTGGAGAAGGATTTACGGGACAGGTGGATTTGAACTGGATCTGAAGAATGGATAGGATTCACATGACAGAAAAGGGAAAAGGGAGAACATTCTAGGAAGATAGAATGACATGAACTCAAAGGTACAAAGGAACAAATCTATAGAATGAATGCCTTGGGTATATCAAAACACCACATAATTAATCATAAAGAGAGCTAGTAACATTGGCAGGCAGGTAAGTTTCAAATGAGTTGCCCTCCTTCTTTCTCTGCTAAGACATCTGAAGTCATAGTAGTTAAATATAGTCCCATGCTTGCACAATGGATTGGTGGATCTTTCTCTTTTTGTTGCCTCCATCGACTGTGTTAGTGTACTCTTGGCAGCTCTGTTATCACCCTCCATTCCACTGAAAAGAACCACCTTGCTCACTGCCTTGCACAGTTTAGGAAACTTTCTGCTTTAAAGTTGAAACTTATGGTGATGCTGTAAACCATAGGACATCAAAGGTATGAGGACCCTGGGTAAATAACATCAGGAGCTTTTCCTCTGTCTCTTTTCTGGCTTGAATGAATAGTGGGAGTGAGACCAGGAAATGGAGAGGAACAGGAAGCTACGAAGTATTATGACTTTGTGAAAACCTCTCTTTCAGCTGCATCTGGGCCCATAAATTGCATGTTTCCTACAACTTGGAAGGTTGCTGGGCTCAACACAATGACTAAATTTCTGTCAAACAACCAACAGTCTCTGTGTTCTTTTAAGTCAGCCCAGGAACTCAGATGCTCCATAGCTTCTAGAGTGCCCCCTGAAAGGGTCCTGAGCATTAGGGGTTCACAGGTGTGGCAGGGCAGAGATAGGAGGCAAAGCCACATTGCAGAAAGTCTTGTATGTACTGCTGAGATGTCTGCACTTTATTCCGCAAGGAGACATGGAAAGGCATTACTACACAGTATTTTTAAAAATGTAGGATGATGCTTATCTTGGCAGTGCTTACTGGTTGATTCAATGCAGTCACCTGCAAGACTATGTCCTTGTCTTGGCTGTGCTTCTTTGATGACTGAACTCAAATTTTTGTAAATCATCATCAGGGTCCATTTTTGAAAAATATAAAAATGCAGCCTGTGTTTGATTCTTGAACAGTGATGTCCAGCCAGATCATGCATCTCAGTGACTTTCAGAAACTAAATGTGCTTCCAGAGGACAGCAATTTGAAATTGTGAAACATACATCTAGGAAGTATACGCTGTCAGCTAACAACGATCAGCAGAGAGGAAGATGGTGACATTGTTGGAATTAAGTGTGTGCCCTCCAAGGCCACTCCCTAAGCATGGGCAACAAGTGCAGGGTCTCGAAGGATCTGGCTCCCTGAGAACGATGCAATGCAGGGTGGTCACCATCTTGGAAACAATTGGTGAAGCCAGGAGAGCGAGATTATGAGAGGGAAACAGGCTATGAAAATATGGCGTGTTCAAGTTTTTAGTCATACATTGGACACATGATCATGTAGATAATCTCATGTTTGGAGCACAGAACATTGTGCATTTAAAGAATTTGTAATGGCCCTATCTTCCTTAAATTCAGATCTCCACTTGGGCAGGCACTATTTTCCCCTCATTACCAAGGCTTCAAGAAAGAGACAAGAAAGAAACTAAAATTTAATGAGTGTTTTATGGATGTCATCTCTTTTTGTCACCCCAACAATCTTATGAGATGGATATTATTAATAATCCCATTATAGTGGTGCCTCAGTCGGTTAAGCAACCTACTCTTGATCTCGACTCAGGTCTTGATCTCAGGGTGGTGAGTTCAAACCCCGTGATAGGCTCCACAGAACAAAACAAAACAACAACAAAAAATAATCCCATTATATAGATGAGAAAACTAAGGCTCAGAGAAGTTAAGTGACTTGTCCAAAGCTACAAAGCAAGTAAATGGCAGAAGAGTCCTCCTTCATTCGAGGTCACCGCACAGCCTCTGCCACCCATTCCTGTTCTGTTTCCCATGTTCTGTTAATGTCCTTAAAGACTTGAAATCTAAGCTTCAGCAAGGTGGGCTTGTTGGTTTTTGGATCATCCTGTGCCTTTATGGCTTTTGGGCTCTTTGTGGAGAAAGGCGATTCCAAAAACTGATTATCACTTGGGAAAAAACACATCAATCTTCTTTATATATTTAGCCATAACATCTGATCGGCTCTGTGCAGAAACAAAATGGGCTCATGTAACAGCCCTCTGTTCAACTAGAAAAAGTTCTGAAATTACTGCAAAGCCATTTGACACTCCTTTGTTTGAATATTTTGGTGGGCCTGCCGCTGCGGGAACGTGGGAAAACCTAATTTTATCCTGAATAGCAGCTGGGGATTTCTGACCACCCTGAATAAAGTTTCCTCCAAGACCACTCGGGGTTTGGACTCCCACCTGAGGAGTTAACCAGAGAAATGAAAGCACTAGTTTTTATCGTCACCTTTGGAATTTAAAAAAATCTGCCTATTTGCTTGATCATGGATTCTCTTTTCTTTTCATTGTTTCTCTTCCTCTTTCTGCCTCCTTTTTGATTTTTCTCCCTCGTCTTCCTCTTTCAATCCCCCCCCTTTCTTCTCTCATCTTCATCAAGACAACAAATATTTAATGAGCAAAGACACAGATAATGACACCCCTGTGGGAGATTCGCTCTCAGGGACACTTCAAAACGTTAGCAAGCTCTAACTGTTCCTGCAAATACAGTTGACTATTTATTCAAATGTGCCAGCGCATATAATAAAGGGGCTTGACTCTAAAATGAAGGTCTCCTATTGAGCCTGCTGAGAACCCCGTGCAGGTGTTGAGATAACCACACTCTGGGTTTTTGCGTGTGATCAGCATTCGTTTCGCAAACCTGTGTCTCTTCCCTCCCCCAGATGATTTCTCACATCATAGTTGGAATGCAGCTTTCTTCACTGTCATTTACTGTATCTTCATCCATTTTGAGTAATTGGCAAGCTCCAGTTCAAGATTAAATTATACTTGATGCCATATATTAGAACAGCCTCTTATGCTTACACCACATCATCCATGTTTATATGATACGTTTATATCACATGCTTTCAGACTGAGTCCTGTTTCTCATGGGGTGAGGTAGAGAGGTTAGGTACACAGATGAGGAAGCCAAAGCTCAGAGAGATCAAGGGATTTGGGGACACACGAGTGTGAGTGCTGGGAGGCATTGTGTGTGAATAAGTCTTTTACAAGGTCTGAAGGTCTAATTCCTTCTTGTTTGGTGGACAAATCCCTAGGTAGGGAGGCACAACCATGTATATCAAGATGGCAACTGGTCAGTCAAATCAGGCTGTTGGTGGTAGATGGTGATGGAAAGAGTCCAGATCCCCATCTTTTAGGCCAGTGGGATGCCTGCATCTGGGGGGATGCCAGGAGTTGGCAAACTCTGTAAAGGGTCAGATAGTAAATATTTTGGCTCACTGGGCCCCACACCATCTCTTGCAGCTACTCAACTCTGCCAATTGTACTATCAAAGTAGCCATAGACAGGGCACCTGGGGGGTTCAGTTGGTTGAGCGCCGACTCTTGATTTTGCTCAGGTCATGATCTTGGGGTCCTGGGATTGAGCCCCCATTATGCTCTACGCTCAGCATGGAGTCTACTTGAGGACTCTCTCTCCCTCTCTCTCTGCCCTTTCTCCCGCTCGTGCGTGCTCTCTCCCTCTCTCTCTAATTAAATAAATAAATCTTTACCCAAAAAAACTAGCCATAGACAATTGGTACTAAATGGGTGTGGCTAGGCCCCAATAAAACTTTACTTACAAAACAGGTGGCAGGTAGAATTTGGCTAGAGGCCACAGTTTGCTCACCCCTGAGCAAGATGATCCTTTGGTTGTGGGAGGAAAGTATTGAAACTCTTATTTAATTTATCTCATTTTTAACATTTCTACATTTTGAATCTGTTCCATAAGGTACATGATACAGTAGCACAGTGATACGGGAATGTGACTTAGAGATAAACCTGTATCAGTGGTGCAGGCTCAAAACCTTCTTACAGGAAATCATAAACACATCATGGCTGATGTTTAATGAGCAGACACTTTGTGCTAGATGCTACTCTGGACACTTTACATGGATTAATGCACTTAATCCTCACAACTGCCCTTGAGGAAGGTACTAGTTTCCTCCTCGTTTTATAGATAAGGAAACCAAAGCACAGAGATGATATGTAATCCAAAAGCCACTTTCTTAGGACTGGCAAACCCATGAGTGCTGTGGTCCTGAGTTTGGGAGTTTAGGTCTGGGGTCAAGGGTATGCACTGTTTTAGAGCGATGTGGAAGCCCAGATGAATAGCTCACGAACACCAACTTCATGTCAGATGACACATTGGAGCTCCACATCTGCTAACTCATCTAGGTAGGCACCATGACAACATGATATTCCCTAACTCCACAAGAGCCGTGTGAAGAAGATATTATTTTTCCCACTTTCCAGACAAGGAAGCTCAGGTTCAGAGAGAAGAAGAGCTGACTCATGATTCCACTGCTAGCAGGTGAAGGGGCTCAGCCGGGAGTGAAATCCAGCTTTGCCTAACTCTCCACAGCTGATGGGTGGCCAACTCACTGCCTCTTGGAACACTGCTCATGCCCCCCAAACTGAGACGTTCTCAGGGAGCTGGTGGCCCACAGAGTCCATGAAGTCTCTGCTCTCTCGGTACTTGGTGGGAAGAGGTCCCCCAAGAGCTAGTCCCATCCTGCCCTGGACTTCCTTAAGAAAAGCCTATTTCCCCCCTAGGGATGGAGGACTGAGCCTGGATGCAGAAGCACGAAGTCAAGAACAATCCAGATAGGGTTTGAACTGCAGTTCCAAGTCTTGAGAACTGAATTAAGAAGAGAAGGACAGAAAGAAAGAAGGAAGGAAAGATGTGAGGGAGGATGGAAGGCAGGCAGGAGTGGTGCTGGGTGGCACTGAACAAGTTACTCTCTGGGCCTCTGTTACATTATCTAGAAAATGGAGATAACAACCACCTGTGCCCCCTACAGCTGGAGGATTGAATGATGCCACGCTCATCAAATAGATGCTCTGTACTTGTACGGGGCAGGAGGCTTTCTCTCCTTTTCAGAACATTTCTCACAACGATTCTGGGGCCTCAGTGAGACAACACAGAGCTTTCCCCCACCCAGATGGTGGAGAGGTCTTAGAGAACAAGGGTCTACCTGGGTCCTTGGGGTGTGAGGTTGGCTGGGGTCTGCTGGGACATCCCAGCTGTCCTCTCTCCTGACCCAGAACTTCTGCCCCTGAATGTAAAGTTCTGGGCTATGGCTAACACAGCCTAAGACTGTCCTTTGTCCAGTGCCATAGGCTGACCCCAAGGCCCAGGGCCAGACCTTTGGCTCTGTGGCCAAGGGAGGGTGAGACTTACATAATGATGGTGGGTATCTGCTGGGACACCTCCTGACCCTGTAGTGTTGCTCTTTGCTTTAAGTTTAGTTGTGGTTTTCTGTGTTTGTGACTCATTAGCTTTCTTCCTTCTATCTCTCCCTCCCCCTTCCTCCTTCCCTCCCTTCTCTCCTTCCTTCCCTCTCTTCCTCCCTCCCTCCCTCCCCTCTTTATCCATCCTTCCTTCCTTCCTTTCCTTCCCTTCCTTCCCTTCTTCCCTTTCCTTCTTTCTCTCCTCCCTTCCTTCCTTCCTTCCTTCCTCCCTCCCTCTCTTCCCTCCCTTCTCTTCTTCCCTCTTTCTTTCTTTCTCTCCTCCCTTTCTTCCCTTCCTTCCTTGTTCCTTCCTTCCTTCCTTCCTTTTTTCTCTCCTCCCTTTCCCCTTCCTTCCTTCCTTCCTCCCTCCCTTCCCCCTACCTCTCTTCCTTCCTTCCCTCCTTCTTGAAGGCAGCAAATACCATTTGAGCCATAACTCTGCCCTACATTGGGAGCAACAGCACATTCTGCTCTAGGATTTTGGGATGAGAAGGGGAAATGAGTAGGGGAGGGGGGGAAGGGGAAGAGGAAAATGGATAGAGGTACAGGTGAAGAAGGAAGAAAGGAGGAGGAAGAAGAAGGGAGAATCAGGAAAGGCTAGAAGTAGGGTGGGAAAGAGGCAGGGGAGAGAAGGAAAGGCAGAGAAGGGGGAGGAGGAAGAGGAGAGCAGGAGGAGGAGGGGCAGAAGAAGGAAGCAGGCCTTGTGTGGAGCTGGTGGAGGTACCTAGGCCCAAGTCTTGCCCAGGGGAGCTTGAGAATAAATACCTCTGGGTAGGAGCAGATATCTGTAAACACAGCTGAGGAATTGAAAGTCAGGTTCTTCAAGGGTATTGACTTGTCAAAATCACACCACAGCTGCGGATTAAAAAAAAAGAAGAAGAACAACAACAACGACAAAAAACAAAACAAAACAAAACAAAACAACACAGGAACAACAAAGTCAGTGTGAGCGCTGGGAACAAAGCAGTGTGCCGAGCTTCGAGCTTCGGCAGGAGCCTGGGCACACCAGGCCCTACAGGGGGCTTCATTCCAGAATGGAGGTGCCAGCTGGGATCTCCTCCTTCATTTTAAAGAAGGTACTGGCTCAGAAAAAGCATTTGCAAGCCAGCCCCAAAGCCAGGTTAAGACAGCTCTGCTGGCCCCGTCATGTAGGGTCAGTGGAGAGTGCCTGTGGGGCTCTGAAGAGAGCCAGATGGCAGGAGAAAAGGTCTGGGGGATGCCTGCAGCCTGTCTCCTCATCAACAGCTGGGAGGATTCTAGGGATCTGAGGGGGGCACGTTTTCCAGAAAGACTCTTAGCATGAGGCGGGGCCGGTAAGGGGGGTGGTGGGCATTCCCTAGGCCAGAAACTGCGGCAGATTTTGCGGTGCTCGGGAAAAGAGTAGCTGCCATTGGCTGAACGCCTCCTCTGTGCCAGACACTTTGGACAAAAAAGCCTCACAACCACCTTGTGATGTAGCTACTGTTTTTATCCCCATTTTACAATAGAAAAGTATGAAACTCCGAGAAGTAAAGTAACTTGTCTGGGATCACCGAGCTGGTAAGCGGTACAGCTGAGATTTGATGGCAGGTCTATCTGACTCCAAAGCCTCTGAACTTCCTGCTGCACCACTCTGGCCTGGGTGGCCCAGAGGTAACACTGACCTGAATCACTGAATTTATTTCCAGATCCTGCACCCCAGAAATACCTGATTCCTCAAGCCTTGAGATCCTGGCTACACCTCCGCGGACCATGATCAATGCTCCTAAGCACTTCCATTTTCAATGCAATTATCTATAAAATATTCGTTAGATGATGACTTTAATTAGATTAGGATTTTCCTTTTTCTTTATCCCATAGAATCCTTTCCTACAAGGCCAACCACAGAGCTTGGGCAACATAGACTGTAAGTAATTACTGGGCCATTCTGGACAATGAATTTCAGGCAGTATAAGCCTCCAACTCACAGGCTGACAACTGTGGGAGTCCCCAGTTTGGGTCCCTGAACACGTGGAGACCCTCCCTCAGGCCCAAAGGGCACAATGATGGGCTCAGCCACAAGATGGATGCCTCCACTAGCCTCTCTCAATGTGCCAAGTTCAAAACCTGGAATCAGACAGATCACTCCTAAAATCTAGACTAACTAAGCCTTGGACAACACAGACTGTTTGTATATACACAAAAAATGCTGTCGCTATCATGTTACCATTCTAGAGAGAAAATGAAATCATTAAAACATGGATCACCAAATTAAAAACAGTGATAAATATGGCAGCTAGAGAGTCATCCAAGTTCCATGTGTCACATCCAATATGAACCCTTAGAAAGTCATAGGCAAGATCTCAAGCTTCCTGAAGTGCAGTTTCCTTACCCATTGCATGGGAACGTTAATACCTACCTGTAGCACATAGTAGGTGCTCAAGAAATGACAGCTCTTTTATTTCCACTCCCCACCCCGCCCCCACTCCCAGAGATACAATTAGCATTTGAGAATGAGCATGAGTTGTGGAGTCAGACAGACCTTATTAGCAAGTTATTTCATGTCTCTGAGCCTCAGTTTCCTTAGCCATAAAGTGGGGATAAGGAGACTTACCTCACGGGGTTTATGTGAGGATTTATTAAGAAAAACACGTACAGCTCCTCCTTCAGTGCATGGCACATAGCAGGTAGGTACTTAATTAAAGGGAACTTTGATTCACGATTATAATTGGTTGGCCACTGACAATATAGAAACTTCAGGGCGTTTACGCTCCTTTGGAGCAGATAACCACCCCCACTGGGAAACAGACAATTTGCCACCAGTAAGATGCACAGCTCTGATAGTAGCCGCATCTCCGTTCTCTATCCCTAAGCTTGGGGCTGCACCAGGCACTTGAAGGTAAGTGGTACCAAGGCAACGAAAGAAGCTGCAGGCTCCATAGACCGTACATTCCTGCCTGCACGCGAGAAGCCAGAGGGTTGGTGGGTTTGGAATGCTTACGATATTCAAGATGGCGCCCAGGAAGTTAATCAAGATGGATGCAAAGATGATGACGTTCCGGGCCAAATAGGTCTCGTTAATCCAACAGCAAGTTTTCCGAAGGACGAGGGGCAAACACTTATAATCCTCTGCTGTGGTGATGAGGACCAGAGCCGAGTGCAGCATAATCAGGATGGAAAACTGGATGGCCATTGGCATCACCCTGCAGGGAAACCCAGAACGTTGGGTCACATGGCATCAATTGTCTGATCTTCACTCACTGGGCAACACTGGTAATCACATTCATAACTACCCTTCCCCACCCCTGGCACCCAATAATTCTCTAAAGTTCTGTTTGTTCAAGAAAAATTAGCAGGAGACATTTTTATTACATCCATCCCTAGAATATTCTATCGAGAAACTTTGAAACGACCATGAAATATTTGGCATGATTTATTGTTCCTGCCTTTTTTTTTTTTTTTTTGCTTCTTCTATCATCATCTTTCTCACTAGGCAACTGTTGCCAAAGCAACATACCACTGGAATTTTATCTCAATACCCAGGCTGTGGGAGGGACCCACATGCCCTTTCCCCTTTGAGGTGTGTTTTATGAAACACTTTCCCTCTTGGTCTACTCTGATGCCAAGAACTGAACTTGGCACCTGTTCCAAGTTGCTCAGTTTGATTAGTGATTATCAAGGTTTGCAGGGAATATACTATGTGCCACTTGAGACATGGGTAAGGGTACAATTTGAGTTGTAGGTAGGAGAACTCATCCTTGCCCAAGGCTTCAACATCACTCCCAAGTATACATCTTGAGCTTCAAGATCTCACCAAAGCTCTGTCCCATGGTAGCCCTGTCCGTTGGACACCTCTGCTGGGTGTCAGGCTGTTTCCAGCAACTTGGTGATCTCAAACTCCATCTCTGGAGGCATTTTTGACTGCTTCCTCTCCTTACCAACCAAACTCTCAGCAGGCATATTGCTTCTCCTTGGGAATTCATCCCTCGTTCTCTATTCTCTGTCCAGGCATTCGTGTCTCATTTCTCTACTTCTCTTTCAACCAGCCAACTGTTGCACATTGAAGGGTACCTTCATGGAAATGGCCCTTCCCTCTCTACAGTAAAGTCCATCCATTTGGCTTTAGCATCTTCCACTGGTTGGTGCTCAATCAACATGCATTTAGTGAATGAAGTTAGACCTACCTTCTAACAATGCCTTACTATCATTCTGCTTGGATTATCATATATTTATTATTAATAACACTAGTGTCAGTAATGCACGGAGCTCTGACTGTGTGCTAGACAAAATGCTAAGCTCTTTACATAATAGCTGATTTCCATTCCCTGGTACAGACTTATGAAGTCTCTTGATCTCTCTTTTTTCAGGTGAAATTTAAGGCTCAGAGAAAAGCAATTTCCCAGAGGTAATTGAGTTGGTTAGTGTTAGAGCTAAGATTTAAAGTCCACTGTGCCATTCTTATCATTTTGGTGAGTGACAGACCTCCCACGTGTGCTGTCATCTTTTTTTTGGATTCTGTGGTGTCATTTACCTATTCATTCAACAATCTTCTTCCCAGATACAGTGGTAGGCACTAGGACAAATCTTCCCCATCCTCTAGGAGATCATAATCTAGAGGAGAATATGGACATATACACGATGAACTATTGGATAATATGCTATGATCTATAAAGGGGTTTGAGCAACCAGCATTTAGAAAACAGGAAAAGGAACCAAGGGAGGCTTCACAAAAGAAGTGACATTTGGGTCAGGCCTTGGAAGTTGAAGAGAAGGTTTTAGGGAGGGAAAAGTAAGGAGCAGGAGAGTAAGAGTGACCAGTGTTTAGAAGTTCCACTAATCCGGGGGGTGAGGTTGTGGAGCTGGAGAGTGAGAGGGTCTCATACATGCTGTGTAGAAAGTTCTGCATGGAGGCGATGCACAGATATTCCAGATGTTTAATCAGGAAGGACCGGGTTGGATCTGTGTATCTGAAGGGCAACCGTGGTGGGAGATGAAGGATGGAGTGAAGAGAAGAGAAAGGGTTTAGAAGAGGTTTTGATAGTTGGGGCCTGAGTTACCAAGGGAGGGACATAAGGTAGCAGCATGGATAACTGGGAGGTTCGGGGAAAGATATGTCAATAATCCTAGTAAGTGTTTTTTGTATGTGTGCGGAGGTGTGTGGCACAGTGGTGTCATTAAGGATCACACTCATGCTTTTACCATCTAAACTGGTAAATTCAGGAAGAGAAGCTGATCCATAGAGGATAAGGATGATGAATTTGATGTGGGGCCCGTTGAATTTCTGATGCTTGTGGGTCATCCAGCTAGAGACATGCAGATGGCTAGGCAGTTGGAGGGACAGTTGTGGAACTCTGGGTCTGGAGTGAACAGGTGGCGGTTGAAGATCTGAGAAGGGAGGAGTTTGCCCAAGGAGGGTAAGAGGTAAGAGCACTACAGATGAAGCTACAGAAGAAGCTGATGGGCTGGAAGGAGAGAAGGCAGCAAAAGGAATTTAGGAAATGTAGTCAAATGAGCAGGAGAGAAAGAGTGCATGGCATCAGGACAGCCAGGAGGAAGACATTTGCAAGGGGGGTGGGTGGGTAACCAAGACTGGCAAATCCCTCTGCATGCTCAAGCATCACAAAGGCTGACAAGTCACTCTCCCCACAGCCCCAGCTTTTATTGTTGAAGGTTTTATATTTTCCTTTAAAAAAAAATACTTGCACAGTTTTGGTTTTATAGATCACCTTGACAGGAAGTCTCTGCAGGAATTCTAGATAAGAACAGAAGGTCTGTGTAGCAGTGGGTTCCCAGAGGGCTCTGGGCAGATGGGAAACTTCCCCCCAGACAGGCTGGAAACACACTCCTGAACAGCACACCATTATTCTGGGGCACCCAGGGGAGGCAAATGGAGGAGCATCGCTTTTGTCAGACAGTCCCCAGAGAAAAGGGGCCAATTTCGAGGCTGATGCATCTCAATACCGCGAGGCAGCCACCAAGAATATGAATGCCTTGTTTCAAAGTGTGAGGCAGAAGCAAAGCCGGCAAAGAGGACGTTGAGAGTCGCTCAGCAGGAGCCTCAGACTCTTCTGCGGCCCCTGCTGCCATTCGGATAGTCTTCGGATCTCCATGGCGATGTGCAGGGCTGTGGGGGCTGCTCTGGGCTCCCACTCTAGCCTCTCCACCCTCCATGGGCAACACTCAGGCATGTGACCTAAGGACTGTGCTTCTTCTCCTGTGCCCTCTCCTGGGGGAATGTCTCATTTATCCTTCAAGGCTCAGTTTTTCTCTGGATTCTTCCATGACACCTGCTATAGAGCTGAGCACACAGACAACACTCAATAAACACTCACTGACTTACACTTTTTTGGGGAAAGAAGATGCTGTTCCTCCCCTCACCAGCCTTCATAGGGAAAGGGATTCCCAGCCACCCTCCTGCCCCTCTACCTGCCCCCAAACCTCTGGGAGGAGTCTGCCATTGGCCTGATCAGAGCCTATCCCGGATGTTCGGGGGAACTGGCTCTTCCTGGAAGGCAGGGCCAGTGTTAAAGTTCAAGGTTTATGTGAAGTTCTGCTGCTGGCCCTCCCCTCCTTGTAGATCCATGAAGATGGTTGGGAAGCCAGAACCAGGACCTTCTCTGTAAGAAGAAGACTGGCCATCTCCTCCTGAGCAACGAGGCTCAGGTGTCCCCAGGAAGTACCAATAGGCAACTGCCCAGATCTTCTTTGTTCCTTTGGCCCTGGGAGGGTGCGCCTCACACTGGTCTTCTTCGGCATCACAGCAGTGAGATCCCACACTGGCATGGGAAGGTGGAGCAGGGGACACAAGTAGAGAGCCAGGAGATTCAGAATGGACACCATGTGGTCTCTTGACTTCAACCACATTCTGTATTCCAGCCTTTACCATAAGTTTTGCACAGGCAAAGCAAGCATTTGCTTGGCAATTTACAAAACTGACACTTTATTGCCCATTTAGCTATTGTGCTTCTGGGTCGACTTTGGTGGGGTGTTTTGGTATGCTGGTGGGCTGTGTGTGGGATTGGCACACAGAACCCACCTCTGTCCCAACACCATTTTAAGTGATCAGCACTTCCTTCTGGGTTTACTGAAACAAAGGAAAGGGAGGAGCTGTGGACTGAGGGCTTGTGTTTCCCCAAATGTGGATCTTGAATCGTAATGCCCAATGTGATGGTATTTGGAGGTGGGGCACTGGAGGTGATGAGGTCATGAGGGTGGAGCCCTCATGAATGGGGTCAATGCCCTCATAAAAGAGGCCCCCCGAGAGCTCCTTGGCCCCGTCCTCCATGTGAGGACACATGTACAAACTAGGCAGAGAGGGCTCTCACCAGACACTGAATGTGCCAGTGTCCTGATCTTGGACTTCCAGCCTCCAGAACTGTGAGAACTGTGTGAGCTGTTTATAAGCCTACAGTCCGTAGTATTTTGTGACAGCTCCTAAAGGAGCTAAGACAGGAGGTAAAAGGCGGGCATATGGGTTAGTGAGTGGCAAGAGCGAACAAAACCCTGGGTGTCTGAACCCATAGCTCCAAAACCTAACCAGTGGCACAGCCTTGGGCAAGGTAACTAACTCTTCTGAGTATCATATTTTTAGTCTGCAAAACCAGAATTATTAAGCCCACTTTTTAAGGAGGCTCTGAGGTTAAAGTAATAAAGCAGTATGCTTAGCATGTAAGACGAACTCAAAGAAACATTAGTTCTCCTCTATTCACAGTGAAATCCAGAAAACCAATGGGAAGGGTATTAATTATAAGATGTGAGATGCTGGTGCTGCCTATAAAATTCCTCTAAGAATCTCTGCAGCAGCTCTTCAGCTATTATCTCCTGCACACATAAACATTGTAGCAACCAGTTGTAGTTTTTTAATCTAATTATAGAACTACTTAGGCGTCCAGGGGTTCTGAATTTGCTTTGCATTGTTGGTGTCCATAAGAGGAAAGGAAACCTCTCATTTCTGAAATCAGTCTGAAAGAAATGATAAGGGATTTGCAAACAGCTCTCTCCAAATCGTTTCTAGACATTAAGTTCTAATTGCTCCCCATAGTCTGTCTTTAAAACAGAGTCTGGGTTGGTATCACAACTGGGTGTTTGCTGGGGAGATGGGGATCAATGGGGATGAGTGAACAGCCTCTAGCAGCTTGGAGTGCAGTAGGAAACAGAAAGTTGGATCATACCCAAAGATGATATTTATACCACCTTTCAGAATCTGCAAAGAGCCTATGAGTACAATAGTACATCTGAGCCTCATAGCAACCCTGAGAGGTAGGTATTCTTAGCCACTTCAACAGATGAAAATACTATGGCTCAGGAAAGGGAAGGGAACCAGAATTTATCAAAATGGATATGGTTCTTTTAATTCTCACAGCAACCTTGGGAAATGGGGATTGTTATTCCCATTTTACAGATGAGAAAATCGAGGCTCCGGAGAGGTCAAATATGTACATACAGCTAGTGAGATGCACAGAAAGTAGTAAGACCCAGGGCCTCTTTCTTTCTTTTTTCCTAGCCTCCCTCTTTTCTTGCGTATTTTCTCTTTCGCCTTCTTTCCTTCCCACTTCCCCACCTTCCTCGCTGTCTGTCCTCCACCCCCTCATCACCATGCTTGCAGACTGAGCTACACTGTTCTATAATCACAAAAGATATTATCTGTTCTTTCCTCAGTTTACCCCTCTGGGAGAGGAACATCTGCGTGCATGAGGAAATCAGAGCAAAGAGTCAAGCGAGCACCATGCAGGCCAGGGTCCATTACACTTTGCTTTGGGGGCTGAGAGTCCGCTGTGGTCATATGAGGAGAGCCTGCCTCCCCTGCTAAAAATTCCATGACGGAAGAAATGTCAGTGAAAGGCACCTGCCATCTGTTTAGTCACAAAAAATCAATCAGACACAAAATGAGTTGGAGAGGAAACAAGCACACATTGATGAAAGCTTGTGCTGTGTCTGGGGCAAAGGGGCCCCTCAGTCCCCACAACATGTGGCCTGTCTGGTCAGAGACCGGCTTGGGATGTTTTCTTCATTGTCAGTTTTTTCTCTTCAGCTGTGCAGGTGAGCTCAGGCTGTTGGCTGGTGTTTCAGCTTGCACCCCGAGTCAGAGACTACTGCCCAAGGAACCAGGTCTCTTCCCCTGAAGCCAGGAATCGGGCATCAGGGCTGGCTCACCTCCCTGGTCAAGGCCGTTGGGAAGGGAGCCTGCCCGGGCCACGAGAAGTGCCATACTCCCTTCCTCTTTGGCACAGTGACCCTTTCTGTCCCAGTGCTAGTCCAGACCCTCAGGTCCGCCCTGGGCTCCTCTCGGTCTCCCATTCCCCACAACCCAGTCCATCTCTGCCTTAACTATCTGGCAAATTTTTCCTCTCTGGTTCCCCCCACCTCCATGGCCACCACCACTACCTTGTCCCTACCATTTCTCACCCCAGAGTTTTGCACCTGCCTTCTACTGGTCTCCCCAACCAGAGGCCCTTCCACCTTTCCATTTTCCATGTTAGTGTGATCCTTCTAGACACAAATTTGACCTCATCACTGCTTCAGTGAAAAGCTTCGATAATATCTTCTCTGCCAACCTGTCACAGTTCCTCAGCAAGGCTTACAAACCCCTCACCTCCAGACACTCACTTTCCAGTCTCCCCGCGCCCTCCATCTCAGTCCTCTCCCGGACCTGGCAAGTCCTTCAGGAGGGGGTTGAGATGTCATTGTCACCTCCTCTGGGACGACTGCCTTGATCTGTTTTCCTCACCTCACTCCTACACATCCTCTTCCACCTTATACTTGCCCTATCGTAAGAGTCTTTGTACTGTATTCTAGCTGTTCAGCTAATTGCCTTTCCCCCCGTTAGACCGTGAGCTTTATGATGGTAGGGACCAGGAGACTGTGTACCTGCAGTGTCCAGCATGGTGTCCAGCACAAACAGGCACATAAAGGATGTTTGCTGGGAATCCAGGAGTCAGGAGGGAGCATCCACCAGATAGGGCCCTTCTTGGCCCCCAACTCTCCACTGGCAGGAGTCAAGAGGGGAATCCGGGAAGTTTGGGTGAATCTGACAAGACCCTGCCATCACTCACAGCTCACCACCCTGAGACCATCCCTGAGACTCGAGGCCGCACATAGTTCTTGGGGAGGCGGGATGCCCATCCTCTTATGGCACTCCCTGGTACCTTTCCTGATTCATTCATTCACTGCAATAGCAAATACAGGTCTGCATACATAATATATATGTTATCTATATGCAGGGCATAAACATATCTACATATGTACCTCTATGTAGCATATAAGTAGCTACATAGATGGCATTTACATCTAGACATATGCATATATTTTGATTATTTCTTTGACTCCTACCACTAGATTATAAGATCCAGGAGAGCACTCTTTTTGTCTTTTTTGTTCACTGATAGATTCCCAGCATCTAACGCACATCTGGCTCATAATAGGCATTCAATTTAGCAGAGGTGCAGTCTTTCGTTCTCTCCCTCTCTCTCTCACTAAAGACTTTAAATTGTAAAATGAAGCATAAACACAGAAAACCACACCAGAGTATAGCTTAATTAGCTATTATAATGCCTTTGTAATGACCACTGAGTTCACAAAACAGAACTTTGTTGGGCACTCTGAAAGCCCATCCCAGGCTCTGTTATAACCCTCTCTCCTACCCTCAATCAATCACTTTCCTTTCCTTTATAGTTTTATCATCTATATTTATTTATTTATTTATTTATTTATTTATTTATTTATTTATTTATTTTTAAGGTTTTACTTATTTGCGAGAGAGAGAATGAGAGACAGAGAGCATGAGAGGGAGGAGGGTCAGAGGGAGAAGCAGACTCCCTGCCGAGCAGGGAGCCCGATGCGGGACTCGATCCCGGGACTTCAGGATCATGACCTGAGCTGAAGGCAGTCGCTTAACCAACTGAGCCACCCAGGCGCCCTATATTTAGACAGTACAGTTTAGTTGTGCTCATTTTTAAATTAAATTGTTTTATCAAATCTTCCAAAAAATCTGCAGGTTCTCTCTTTATCCCTTTATTTTCTTCATAATGTCTTTATTGAAGAATATGTGCCCTTGACCTGTAGCATTTCCCACTGCCTGGATTTTACTTTTGCAGACTCATTCAACGTCCTTTATCCTCCATGATTCCCGCAAATTGGAAGCTGGATTCAAAGGCCTGATCAGACGTAGGTTTAATCCTTTCAGTAAGACTATAAACATGTTATTTTCTTCTCCCATCAGGAGACAAGGCTGTCTCTCCTTTTGTGTTAATAACGTCCTCTGATGCTCAATTCTTAGATCCATTAATTCATTGGGATGTTGGAAAATGGCAGTATTTTAATTCTAAAATTTCTTTAAAAACTATTAGCATGAATAATTTTATGATGTTTCACTCACCTACTATTTGGTGAGTTCGTGGTACACTTCATGCCTGAAAGACAGAAAACATCTTTCTTTCTTTCTCTCTCTTTCTCTCTTTCTTTTCCTTTCTTTCTTTCTTTCTTTCCTTCCTTCCTTTCTTTTTCTTCCTTTCTTTCTTTTTCTTTTGTTCTTTCCAAGATAACCAATCAGTTCTCTATCATCCATCCAACTTCTAAAAATGTCATTATAAACTCATAAAGTTAAAAATATTTGCTGGGTTTTCATTGAATGTTTTAACAATTATCCATACTGAAGCTCAAGTTTTTCCATCTTGGAACAATGAGAACTTCTTCAGTGTGGCTTCCGAGTCCTTTAGACATGGTGAATAAACTTGATGGCTTCCTTATTTTCTAATAGGACAAGATGTTCCAGGCTTGTCTTGTATATTTCCAGCCCTGGAATCATACATATCTCCAAAATTTTTTTTAAAATAAAAACTGGAATACTATTTCAACAGCACAGTCTGGCCCCTTGTTAGGCTCATAGATACTGGGTTGGACATTCTTGATAGGATTTTCCACATTCATATCTCCAATCCAGGATACCACCTTCAACTTTATTTGTTATATCTCCTTAGGCTCTACTCACTGTGACAGTTTCTTAGACTTCTCTTGCTTTAAAGACCTTGACAGTTGTGAGGAGTACTGACCAGGTATATTGTGGAATGTTTTTCAATTGGAATTTGTCCTTTTTTTCCCCCTATGATTAGGTTATGGGTTTTTGAGAGGAAGACCACAGTGGTTATGTGCCATTCTCATTCAACAGGACTTATCACTGTTGATATTAATCTTCATCAGCTGACTGAGAGCATTTGTCATGTTTCTCCAGGCTTTCTCTCCATCCATACTGTACTCTTCAGAAGGAAGTTATGTTCAGCATAGCCACATGCCCCCCACGGGAACAGGGAGTTAAATTCTACCGTTGAGGACAGAGTATCTACATAAATTATTTGAGATTTTTCTGAATGGGAGATTTATCTATTCTTAGTTAATTTATTCATTCAATCATTTATTTCTATCAGTACCAACCCACAGATATTTATTTTATATTTTAGGTTTTAGCCCAATTCTATTTTATTTATTTTCTTATTCAAGTTTTTCCATCTTTGGCTCCTGAGAGCTCTTTCAGTTGACTCCTGTGTCCCTTGACATTCTCCCATCATTGTGTGTGTGTGTGTGTGTGGTTTGTGTATTTTAACACTTCCTTATTTTCTGGCCCTCATCATTGTTAATAGGTATGTGGCGGTATAGTGTCATTATTTTAATTTGCATTTCTCTAATGGAAAATGATATTGAGCATCTTCTCATGGTTTTTTTTTTCAAGATTTTATTTATTTGACAGAAAGAGACACAGCGAGAGAGGGAACACAAGCAGGGGTAGTGGGAGAGAGAGAGCAGGCTTCCCGCTGAGCAGGGAGCCCGATGCGGGGCTTGATCCCAGGACTCTGGGATCATGACCTGAGCCGAAGGCAGACGCTTAACGACTGAGCCACCCAGGCGCCCCTCATACGCTCTTTTGATATTTGTGTATCTTCTTTGGTGAAGTGTCTGTTCAGATCTTTTGCCTATTTTAAAAATTGGGTTGTTTGTTTTGTTATTGTTGAGTTTTGAGAGTTCTCTGTGTATCTTGGATGCAAGTCCTTTATCAGATATGTGAGTTACAAATGTTGTCTTCTAATTTGTGGCTTGAGTTTTCATTCTCTGAACAATGTTTTTCACACAGCAGAAAATTTAATTTTAATAAAGTCCAACTTGTCAATTTTTTCTTTCATGGATCATGATTTTGGCATTAGATCTAAAAACTCACAACCAAATGCAAGATCACAAATTTCTCCTATGTTCTTTTCTAGAAATTTTATAATTTTGCACTTAGGTATATGAACTATTTCCAGTTATTTTTGTGAAAGGTGTAAGGTTTGTGTATAGGTTCTTTTTTGTTTTCATATGGACATCCAATTTTTCTAGTACCATTTGTTGAAAAAATATCCTTTCTCCATTGAATTGACTTTGCACCTTGTCACAGACCAGTTGATTATTATATATGTATATTAGTGTGAGTCTATTTCTGGGCTCACTCTTCTTTTGAACTATGTGTCTATTCTTTCTTCAATATCACACTCTCTTGATTACTATAGCTTTATATTGTCTTAAAATCAAGTAGTGTGAATACTCTAGTTTTGGTGGATTTTTTTTTTTTTTTGGTATTTTATTGGTTATGCTACAGCCTTTGTGTTCTCATATAAACTTCAGCATCAGTTTGTTGAAATCTACAAACTAGCTTGCTGGGATTTTGAGTGATATTGAATTGAATCTATAGATCAAGTTGGGAAGAACTGACATCTTAGTAATATCAGGTCCTTCAATCCATGAACATAGAATTTATTTACATATTTTTTTGACTTATTTCATTGGTGTTTTTTAGTTTTGTGTATACAGATCTTATACATATGTTGTTAGATCTATACCTAAGTATTTAATTTTTGGTGATTTAAAAAGTTTTTTTAACTTTAAATGCTAATTTTTAATTGGTGTTATATGGGAAAGCAATTGACTTTTATATATTGACTTTGTATGCTGTGAGCTTGCTACACTTGCTCATTAGTTTTAGGAGGGTTTTTTTGGTGGCTTTTTTTTTTTTTTTTTTGGATTTTCTACATAGACAGTCATGTCATTTGCAGATACACCTAGTTTTATTTCTTCCTTTCCCATATGTATACCTTTTATTCCTTTTTGATGTCCTATTTTACTAGCAAGAATGTGTAATATGATGTTAAGTAATTATAGTGAGATAGTACATTCTTGTCTTGTTTCTGATATTAAGGGGAAAGGTTCCTGTCTATCACCACTAAGGATGATGCTAGCTATAGGTTCTTTGTAGACTGTGTTTATCAAGTTAAGGAAGTTCCCTTCTATTCCTAGTTTTCTGAGAGTTTTTACTTTAAATAGGCATTGGATTTTGTCAAATGCTTTTTTCTGTGTCAATTGATGTGATCGCATGATTTTTCTTCTTTAGCTTGTTGATAGGGTGGATTACACTGATTTTCAAATGCTGAATAAGTCTTGCCTATCTGGAATATAGGCTATTTGGTTATGGTGTATAATTATTTTCATACATTGTTGGATTTGATTTGGTAACATTTTGTTGAGAATTTTTGTGTCTCTGTTGATGAAAGATATTGGTCTGTAGTTCTCCTTTATTTCAAAGTCTTTACTGGATTTTGGTATTAGGATAATGCTGACCTCATAAAATGAGTTAGGAACTGTTCCTTCCACCTCTGATTTTTGGAAGAGATTGTGTAGAACTGGTATTTTTTCTTTAAATCTTTGGTAGAATTCACCAGTGAAACCATTTAGGTCTGGTGTTTTATTTTTTTAGTCAGTTTTAAAATCACTGACTCCGTTTCTTTAATCGATATAGGGCTATTCAGGTTAGCCTTTTCTTCTTGTGTGGATCTGGGTAGTTTGTGTCTCATTCAACAAATTGGTCTATGTCATCTCAGTCATCAAATTTATGGGCATATATTCTTTTATTATCATTTTAATGCCCCTGGGATCAGTAGTGAATACCTTTCTTTCACTTATGATACTGGTAATTTGTGTGCGTGACACTTTCTTTGCCTCTCTCTTCTGTTTACTTGGCCAGGGGGTTATTGATTTTATTGATATTTTCAAAGAACCAGATTTCAGTTTTGTTGATTTTTCTATTATTTTCCTGTTTCCAAATTCACTGATTTCTGACCTAATTTATATGATTTCTTATTTTCTACTTGTTTTAGGTTTAAATTCCTTTTCTTTCTCTGGTTTCCCAAGGTAGAACTTAGATTATTGATTTTAGATCTTTCTCTTGTCATATATGCATTGATTACTGTAAATTTCCCTCTAAGCACTGCTTTCATTGCATCTTACGAATTTTGACAAATTGTATTTTCATTTTCACTTAGGTGAAAATATTTTGAAATTTCTCTTGAGATTTCTTTTTTGTCCCATGTGTTATTTAATCTTCATGTATTCTGACACTCTCTTCATAGGTAGATACAAGACATAACATACATATTGTTAGTATTCTTTGAGAAGTGATTTTTTTTATCATGATATAATGTCCTCTTCACTGCTGATAATTTTCCTTGTTCTGAGTCTACTCTGACTAAAATTAGTATAGTTACTACAGCTTTGATTAGTGTTAGCATAGTATATCTTTCTCCATCCCTTTACTTTTAACATATTTGATTTTCTATGTTTAAAGTGGGTTCTTAAATACTTTGACCTGTTTTTTTTTTTTTTTTCACTTATTTTTTCCTTTGTATTTAGTTTGAGAGTTCGTTGACCTATATTCAAGCTCCCTGATTCTTTCCTTGGCCTTGTTGGGTCTACTGATGAGCCCATTCATTATTTCTGTTGCAGTGTTTTTATTTTTAGCACTTCCGTTTGATTCTTTTTTTTTTTTTAAAGATTTTATTTATTTGACAGAGAGAGAGACAGCTAGAGAGGGAACACAAGTAGGGGGAATGAGAGAGGGAGAAGCAGGCTCCTTGCCGAGCAAGGAACCTGATGCGGGGCTCGATCCCAGGACCCTGGGATCATGACCTGAGCCGAAGGCAGACGCTTAACGACTGAGCCACCCAGGCGCCCCTCGTTTGATTCTTTCTTAGAGTTTTCTACTTATACTGCCCATCTGTTCTTGCATGGTGTCTAATTTTTCCATTAGAACTTAATATATTGTACTTGCTTCAGCAGCACATATACTAAAACTGGAACAATACAGAGAAGATTAGCATGGCCTCTGTGCAAGCATGACGTGCAAATTTGTGAAGAACACTTAATACCTTAAAAATAGTTATTTAAAATTCTCTTTCTGATAATTTCAGCATCTTTGTCATCCCTGAGTCTGATTCTAATGATTGCTTTGTCTCTTCTTTCCTTTTGGCATACCTTGTAATTTTTTTGTTGAAAATTGGTCACATTGTATCAGGTTTGAGAAACTGAGGCGAATTGATATTTACTGTGAGGATTTAAGTAAATCTCCCTTGGAGATTTCAGTTTTGTTGATTTTTCTATTGGAGTTGGGCTACATTTAGTGTTTTCAGTAGCTATATATGTACTAGTGGCTTCAAATTCCTCTTGTGTCCTTGTTTTTGTCTCCCCTCTTAAACTGGGCTCCCCTGAGAACTCCTTCTCAGAAAGAGTCTGTGTCTTGCAGTTCTTTCAGCTATAGTCCACCATTAATTTTCTGGATTCTTGTCAGTGTGGTGGGAAAGTGTGGGGGAGGGCACTCCGCCTTTTACTCTTCTTTTTTATTAAAAAAATTCTTCCTTTTTACCTTCTGTTCCTTTTAAGGCACTATTTGCGTCTTTATGTGCTCTGTGTTCCCTCTTCTTAGGTCCTCATTTCCGAAATGTATCTTTCTTTTCATTTTTATTTCCTTCCTGAGCTATCTTATTGAATTTCTAAGTTTTTCTACTTCTGGTTTAGGTTGTTAATTCGTGTCTTGAACCACATGAAATGCTTCAATTCTTTTGAGGTAGTAGGTTGTAGATTTGATATATGTTGTGGGGCTGTATTTTTGGAATGTTTTCATCGACTGTAAGGATATCGATCTACTTTTTTCCCCTCTTTTTTCTGATAATAGCTTGGTATGGGATTGCCACCAATATGATTTGTTGCTCATTTTTGTGTCCAATTAACTTTGCTGAACTTCCAGAAATAAGTGTGGTTTAGGAGAGTTTATTTTTTAACTCTACAGAGCTCTCTCTTTAGTTGCTTTCATGTGGTGTTCAAAAGCGTGACGGCTACATTCTCTTTCCACTTTTACAATGACCCTGGCTTTTCTTCTTCTCTATAGTCTTTATTGTGAGTTCTCTTGATTCCCCTCACACAGATCCTTCCAAGGCGCTCTCCTGGAGGGGAGACGGGTGGTTGGTCTGGCGGGTTCCCACTGTGTGACAGTTCCGGCTCTTCAGAACTTACTGTGGGCCTTTGCACTCACTGATGCCGGACTGGGCAAACCCCTCCTGCTTCCAGCTGCTTTCTCAGTTTGCCCTGTGGTACTTCCCAGTGAATATCTATTGGCTGCACTGGGGCTCTTTTGTTCCCAGACGTGACAGATGCCTACTTGCTTGTTTCTGATTCCTCCTACATGGATGCTGATGTCATACCAATCCTGGGGCTATTGGGAGACTATCACCACCCACTTCCATTTGGGAACTTATGGGGCTATCATCTCACCTGTTTTTGTTGTAAATACAGTCCACGAAGTGTTTGGTTTTGCTATCTAGCTGTTCTGAAATACACCACCTTCTGCCACCATCTCCCTGGAGTCCCCTTTCTCTTTCTCCTAGTATCCCTGCTAATCCAGAGAAGGTCAAGCATGGCCATTCTCGGAATGTTACTTAGCTTGAACACTTTTTATCATTGTAGACACTGAACCTGCACTAGCTCACTCCCTCTTCGGCTATTGCGCCCACCACATCCTCACACAAACCCTTTACTCTAGACTCTCCCATGTGTCCACTACGCTACAAACACAAGGTTTTGCACACCCCTGTGCTTTTGCCAGTGCTGTTTTTTTAAACTGGGAATGCCCTTCTACTTATTCTTTCTATCTCATCCTGCTCAGCTCAAAATACTATCTTTTCTGCAAACTCTTCCTTCAGCCATCTGGTCAGAATGAATTACTGATTTTGGTACAGAGTAGGTAGGTAGTCAAAAGCACAGACTCTGTCTCTGGGTTCAATTCCCAGCTCAGCCATTACAAAACGGGAATCAGAGTGCTCTCTCACTTACTGGTTGCCTTTGAGGCTTTGGTGAGACAATGCATGCCAAGGATTTAGTGCTTTTTATGTAGTAAGTGCTCATTAACTGGAAGTCATCACTGATGTCTCTCTCTCCCAATAAATTACATCTTAGAGGATGGAGACCTCCTCTTACAACATTATACCATCCTCAAGGTCTGGCATATTGCTACCCTGTATGAGACATTTCACAGATATGTGTCGATCCCATTAAAGGGGAAAATTCACAGTAAGTTTAAGGAGAAGGGACTTTACCTGAGAAAGGATGTGGGGGCTTCCTTAAAGTACAGGAAGAGCACAAAGCATGGCCCCTCAACTAACCCAGAACTAAGTTCAAATGCTGGCTCTGGCACCGACGACCTGTACAATAGACATCCGTGTCTGATAGAATGTCAAGAGTCCAGACTCTGGAGGGAGACTTTCTGGGTTTGAATGCAGGCTGTAACTTTTTCAGTGGTGAAACCTGGTACAAATTATTCCATGACTCTGAGCCTCAGTACTCTCCTCTTTAAAATGGGGACAATAGTAGTACCTACCTCATAGGGTTGCCATGAGGATTTCATGGGTTGTTGCATGGAAAGTATTTGGAACAGTGACTGGCCACATATAGGTGTTTGTGGTATAATAAAAGGGCCAGTTTTGCTGGCCCAGGAAGCTTTGGTGCTGTATCTATGAACAACAAAGAGGTGATTAACAGAGGCACAAGACGGTGGTGGTAGAGGCTCTAATACTTACTTGCTGCATTCACGGGTGCAGTGTCAAATAAGACTGGGGCTTATTTTGATTTTGGTTGTTTTTATTAAGATCGTGAAAAAGACTCATTGCAGAGCAATGAGATGATGCAGAGTAAGACAACCAGGATAGACACTGATATCGTCAAACATTTTGGTGTGGATCCTGGATCCCGTTATTTTAAATTCCGATCCCTGGGAAAGGTCAGCTGGCTGGCTCCAGGGGAGGGACCATCAACTCACAAAGACATTTCACCTGAAAACTTAGTCCTTTCGTATTTACCTTGAAGAAGGAAGCAAACTTTGTATCGCCGTGATAAATAGAAGAACGATAAATGCACAGACCAAGTTTGACTTGAATACTTCATCCCTCATTTGAGAATACTGTAATTAAAAAAAAAAAGGAGAATAAATTACTTCACAGCAAAACTGGACTTCCGGAAGAGTTAAGTTTTTCCGGTGTTTGGAGTTAAGGGCAAACAGCAAGAAAAAAAAATATCAAAACATTTTTTTTAAAGGAAGGATCCATATCTTAATTAACTCTTCACAGAGCATTATCTCCATCCGTCCCTCCAACCTTCCAGTGAGAGCCCAGGAGTGAATCCAATTCTGTTCCCAGCAAAAAGGAATGGGCGGGGATTCTGCACAAGATTCTCCAGCTCTCCTCCCTCTGAACTAGCATCACTTGAACAAAACAGAAGAGCACTCAGCCATATATGTCACGAATCAAATTCATATGGACTTTCTTCATGAGTAAACTTAAGTCATTAAAGCGTCTTTCTCTATTTCTTGTTAGGTGAGGGACACAGGGAAAGGTTTCGTCCGAGTCTTCCTGCCTCCTTTTTCACGAAAACTATTAAAAAATAAGATCACAGAATCTTAGAAGAGAGAGCAGCCTAAGAGAACTCCAGCGAGTGCAAAGCCCTTTAATTTCACACAGAGAAACCCAACTGATCGCCCAGTGTATTCCATGCCCTTCTCTTGTCTGCTCCAGGCATCCCTGCATAATGGTGCTAACTTAATTTTGATTATCCAGAAGGCTCAGTGATTTCACTGTCCAGCCTTAAAAGCTTCTGGAAGGTCAACAAGGAATATGCACTTGCCTTAGTCCTGTCTAGTTTCCTGAAACCATCTTGGAGTCACTAAATGAAGAAGAATCCAATTCCTTCAGAATGAAGAAAATATTTCTAAAACTGAAGAAGACCTTAAAATTAGCCTCAGTCAAGCCCCTCGTTTTCCCTCAATGCCAGGGAGGTCAAGCAACTTGCCATAGATCACACAGCATACGGATCATTTTTAGGGCAGGGGAACAGAAAGCTAAGCCTGGCTTTGGGACCTTGTAATCCCTGGCTTGAAATTCAGAGTTACTTTATAAAGGAAACAAGTAAATGGAACTCTGGCAACACCGTAGGCTCATCCCCAGTACCGAGAGAAGGTTTTGGTCAGGTCAATGAAATATAAAAATCAGTCCAACTTGTTGGTGTGGTAGTCATGATCAACAGTTACATAATTTTTATTTTCTTGCCTACTTCTTGGTGTGGTCTGGGTTTTAGACTGAACAGACTGCTCAGTGTCCTGGCTAAGATGTGGGGAATGGCAATGTCCTGCGGCCAGCGAGCTCCACGGGGGAAGCACAAAGTTGCTCAGAGAGTGCACCTTCATTGCTTCTTCGGGGCAATGCTTTTTCTATTCCCCAGTACTGAGTCCTCTGTCTGCTTGCCAATAACCTGCTTGGTATCTGGAGGGGAAACTGGAATACTCCCCCAAAGCATCACGATAAGCCACCCTCCCTCCCTATAAAACTACAGAAAATCTGTATTACCAAGAGCGCTACCTAAGGACAGGGCACAGTCAGAGAGAGGCATGTGCATACCAGCTTGGAAATCAGCAAGTTAGCCACACAGCAGTTCAGTTAAGGAAAGATACATGTCTGAATTTCTTCTAACAACGAATCGTACAAGCTCCAATTATTCTTTGTCGGCTGACTGATGAATTTCAAACCAGCTTGGTTAGAGACTTGGTCATGAGATTTTTAAAACAACAACAATAATTTTTAGTGTGTCTAATCCCTGTCTTCCTCATTTTCTGCATCTTCATCATCCCCACCATCATAACACCTTGGAGTTGTAATGGATCGTGGCCATCAGGAATCCTTTCCATGACATTCCTGAGGTCTACTCAAATGCCTGCTCATTATCATCAGATGACCCTCTCTGCTTTGTTGGGGCAAGTGGGTTTCTTCCCGCTGGGTTGGGGCAGACCATTCTAGGAGGTTCTAAACACCCTCGCCTTGGGACACTCCCAGTGCCTGAGAACTCATTCCTTTGCAAAGGTTCCTTTCCATGTAGGGTCCATTTTTACTGTGAAGAGGTCTTTCCAGTAGACCCCAAGCCTGAGTCTCCGCCTCCTTTCCTTTCCTGAATGCTTCTCAGTGATGACCTTAAAAATGTCACCTCGTCATCACTGGTCCAGCTTAAAGTTGCACATGGCTTTAGGTTTTTCACTTGCCTCGGCTGGCAGGCTGGAAAGACTTCCTCTGGCTCCAGATCATCCACTCTGTCAGTGGCTCACTGTGAGTGAAGCTGGTTTCTTTGAACTTCCTTTTTCTGATCTGTCAGATGGGGGCATGAATACAATTCATAGGTTCCCCAATGCTATTATCTTATTTGTGCTAGAATTGAATAATAAATTCTATTATTTTCATGTCTGAACTCCAATGTCAGCACCGTCACAAGAAAGAGCCTTATAATATTTGGGAAGCCGATGTCAATCGAAAATAAAATACTGGGTTTCAAATGGAGTGCATTGTTACTTTGGAAGCACAAAGGAGAACAGAACTATGGAAAGAACATTCCTAATTGGCTCAGGATGATAGGGTACTGACATTGGGTGGTGATTCATTTCACTTCCTCTTGACTTGTGAAGGTCTGAACACTCGGGCTTGCAGCTATATTAAGTTACTCGCTTCTGCCATCGTTAGAGCTCTCTCCTGCTCACCTCACGTCTGTTCTGTCCCCACTTGGCTCCGCTTATCCTTTTAAGCCTTAGTGGTGAGCAAAATGAACTAACCTAGAGCTAGGCTACTTGGATTTAAACCTTAGCTCCAACACCTATTATCTATGGAACCCTGTACAAGTTGACTAAGCTTTGCATGCCATGGTTTGCTCATCAAGATAATAATAGGAACTATCTCATTAAGGTTGCTGGGAGAATGGAAGAGTTAATATATGCAAAGTGCCTAGAACAGGTGCTTAGGGGGCAGGGCAACCTCATATAAGAGTTCCCTGTAATCAATTAATTATATTTACTGTATTGCTATGCTTGTTACCTTTTCAAAGCCTACTTTTCAACCTCAGTGTTGCCTTCTAGAATGCTGTCTTCTATTCCTCAGTGCAAAATGGTACCTTGTACTCAGTAGGGTCCCCTAGAGTGTGGCTGACTGATTGGTCCATCATGTTAGAAAGGATTCTTTTAAAAGGAATTGTAATCTCGTATGTGGTTTTTTGTCTTAGGAAAAGACCCTGCCCTTATTCCTTCCCCTGCTTCCTAAAAGATCCTCCACCAGTGGGTAGAATTCTCCACTTCTCCAGGGACCTTTAGGAAAGGTGTCTTTGGAAATGACTACTGAGCCTTTATAATTCACCGAATCCTTGGTCTGCAAGAGAATATATATATAATATATATATATATAAGAATATATATATAATATATATATATATATAATATATATATTATATATATATATTCAGATGAAGAACTTGAGAATCAGATATGGAGAAAGCGTTTGTCAAGGTCAATTAGGGGACTGGTGGCCAAGTTCAGACAATAAGCCACACCTCTTGGCTCTTAGAGGGGCGTTCACTCTATTAGACCACTGTCTGAGAGCAGAAAAAGCCAGTACATGAGCCAAGTATATTGGGATTAATACCAATGCAAGAGCATGCCCCTTGGAACAAGTTACAAGTGCTTTCTTTGAGATCTTAGATTAGAGTTTGGATTACCTTTTTTTTTTTTTTAATCTGTAGGGCTCTGGTTGACTCAGGAAATGGTCAAAATTTTGTAACATACTGGAATAATAATAACCAATGTCTGGTACAAGGTAGGCACCATGCCATACGCTTTACGTGGACCATCTCTTTTAGTTATCCCAACAATGCTTTGAGGAAGATACTGTTTATCATATCCCCATTTTGCAGATAATGAAACTGAGGACTAGAATAATCGAGTAACTCAAACAGGACTTCACGGATTACAAGTAGGGAATCCTGAGTTTAGCCCCTGGAGTGCCAGGTCTCATTGGCTGTACTACTGCTGTTACTTTGATGTTCTTAAGGCATGGTTATCTTCTTCACAGGATGCAGTATAGTGTGTCTTGCTGTATTTCAGTGATGTGGTTTATGATACAAAGAAAGGGAATGTGTTAAAAATTTGAGTCTACGTAAATCATGGTTAGAATGAGAGTAAATCATGATCTGGGCCAAGCATGGCCCTTAAAAACATCCTATGAATGAGTTTAATAAACTGGCACTGCTGAATTTTCATGATTGATGGATGGATTCTCAGCACAAAGCAATACAAAGGAAGAGCCCTTTTCTTAAAGCCTGCAGGAGTGAACCACTAGGAGGGAAGAAAAGAAAAGGCACAGTGGGCTTTATTTAAGAGTTACAGAAGAAGAAGAACCACAATCTTCAAGTGATTAAAACGTTGTTTTAAAAATAAAACTCTCCTACTCGTTTGACCAGGTTGAGACATGGGGTCCCTTCCAAGGAAATGGGGGCAGGAAGAACAAGTGTTCCATTTTGTTCGTGTCTGGGGACGTTGGTCTTGCATTCTCTTGAAAGGCATCTTCAGAAATGACATCAGAGCCATGAGGATCTACGGGTTCCTAGATCTGTCACAGGAAGCTTGGAACCCGAGTTTGGTCACACAAGGAAAAGCCTATTCTAGATTCTACATTCACAAAGGTGTGACCAGGGAAGATAGCTTTCAGAGATGAATGAACAGAGCTTTCACAATTTTTTGTTTCTGTGCCTGAGTCAGGCCTGGAAAATCTTCCTATATGTGTGGGAGGAAAATTACTCTTTTCTCCTAGATTGGCCACTTCAACTACGAGCTAAAGAGTACTGACTAAATTCTTGCATCTCTATAAATTGTAAAGAATAGTTCTAAACAAAGCAAGGACCTAGTTAATTGTCTAAACTACAGCTATACTGTTTTTACCCAACTGTGTATGTGAGATTACACAATTTTACAGGAGGAGTGTATTGTATTTGTCACCTTCGTCCAATGCTTACTCATGCCAATTTCACTCAGTAAAATCTCTCATTAAATCCTGACTGAAGATTTCCAGTGATGGGAGAAATCAGCCCCTCACTTGAGAGCCCATTCCATCTTTGGATAAATCTAATTGGAAAAAAGATCATTTTCTAGCACACCTCTCATTAGTATAAATTAATAGGTTTGTTAAATTAAAGAAGGATCTCAACCAGGACAATTTGCTCATTTTGCATGAGTGAATGAAGGAATTTAACTTCTGTTGTTAAACTCATGCATTATGTAACATGACAATGGCTAGAGTACCCTTAATTGATCATCTGAGTAAAAGACATAATTGCAATAAAAGAGGGAGGGACTAATTTTCAATAATTTCATATTTTGAAATAGATAATCTTCCTTATCTTGCTGTCTAGTGTCTAACCAAATCATTATCAGCAATAATTCTACGAATGACAGGTGTGTCTGAGCAATGTCTCACTGTCTTACTTCTTCCCAAGTAACCTGACCTCTGAAAAAGGTAGATTTCTTCATCTTTAATAAACTCACGAGGAATCATGTGAACACATATCTAAGATGGACAGCTTCAGAAGAATGAGGCTGAGAAGAATGAGGCTGGGCATTATAGAAGATCCTTAATGACAATACAATATCATTAATGTGTTATGATACCATGTTATCATCTTCCTTGATAGGGAGGTTGACTGACATATGAGATTTCCAAGCAGGACTTTTCAAAGCTTCCCACCTGAATCTTCCATCTCACCCTTTCTCAAATCTCTCATCCTTGGGAGGACAGACTCTTCCTTTCTTTACTGGCCCAGTTCCCCAAGCCACGATAAGCCCAAGGGAGTGATAACTACTCCTGTGTTCCTTGCCTAGAAGCCACTGGTTGTAGGTGTTGATGAGGTCTACACATGAGGCATTAGGATTACTCTGAGGACTGAGCCAGTGTCTTTTGGGTTGAAATCATCATAATTCTACCATTTTACACTGCACTTATGGATGAAATTGGTACTTTTGACTCTGAAAATACTGGCTCTGGGGGACTGGAGCTAGCTAATTGGTCTGATAAAAAGAGACACGTGAAATGACCCTTGATATCATTTGATTGCCTAGAGGGTGTTAGAAATAGCAGTAATTTTGCAGGGTAATATCATGAATATAAAGGAGTATCACAAAGCTACTATTTGAATAAGGGATGGATTTTCTTCCTAAGCTTCTTTGAAATCTGTTCTTCCCACCGGAAGGAGGTGGCCTAAACAATCTTGGTATTTTGGGCCTTACTAAGAGTAAAACTCAAGAGGAACCTGAGACCACAACAGAATAATTCTTTTAAAACACTACAACAAAAACTTACAATGTACTATATGCTGGCTAACTGAAAATAATAATAAAAAAGTAAAAAAAATATAAAAAATAAGGTTATGAAGAGGATCAGGAAGTGTCTGATCCAGAAAAATAAGAAAGAAAACCTGAGACCATTTGGTTCAGGCTCCAGATTCCTACCTTTCTGCACCTAAATAAGAAACGGAATGGTTCAACAAATTCTGAACATCTAATTCCAGAGTCCAAAATCCTAATCCACTAGAAAATTCATTCATCTGCCTAGCTTTCTTGGCTTTGCCACAAGTCCTCCTTAATGATGTCATTCCACTTGTCATAACTCCAACAAGAGCAGGTGGAAAAACAAGAAAGAGAAATGTCAAAGTTTATGATGCATTTTTCCAGAACTCTTTCAAGCCCCTACTTAACTTGGATTTCTTTATAAAGGCTGGAGGAAACTGAGAGAAATTCTGAATGCAGATAAGAACCACCTGTACTCAGAAAGGATTACCTAAAGGCTCCCTTGTGTGACAAGTCCTTGTTGTCCTTGTTTTTATGTGGCTGCTGACAGAAAGAAGAGTAACGTCAAATGAATGTTTTGAAAGGACTCAGCACAAAACTTGGTTCATTGCAAGTACTGTCTATGACAAGTATTATTATTATTATTACCTAAAAAGTGGGCAAGAGCTGATGGCTGACTTGGGTGTGAAGAGGAAGCTCACCCTCAGTTTTGTTCAGACAGGCCTCTGGCCTGTGAGGTGGCTCTTGTCCAGTTTGCCTGCTCTCTCAAACCATTGGCTCACACAGCTCGTTCCTCGATGGCTCACACCACCCAGCCTTCTGTCTGGATACACAGCTCAGCGGCAACTTGAGGGCTCAGCATGCGCACCCCCACGGCCCTAAGACAGAGCTATCTCACGTGTCTGCTTAGTCACTTACTGGGTTTTCACAGGTGCATGGACAGTGAGAGTGATGGGGTTGTCCTTGTTGTATCTGGGTGCTGCCAGGAAATGTGGTAGATTGTGGGTGCATGTACATGTATGTGTGTGTACATGTGTCTGTGTGTACATGTATGCATGTGTACCTGTCTTGCGTGTGTACATGTGTGCACGTGTATGTGTATATGCATGCACATGGGTGTGCGCACATGTATGCATGTGTACCTGTCTATGCGTGTGCATGTGTACATGTGTGCACGTGTGCGTGTATATGCATGCACATGGGTGTGCGCACATGTATGCATGTGTACCTGTCTATGTGTGTGCATGTGTACATGTGTGCACGTGTATGTGTATATGCATGCACATGGGTGTGTGCACATGTATGCATGTATACCTGTCTATGCGTGTGCATGTGTACATGCATGCGTGTGTGTCTGTATACCCGCACATGTGTACATGCATGTGCATGTGTCTGTGCATATGCACGTGTGTGCATGCATGCATGTACACGTCTGTGCATGTGTCTGTGTATGCATGTGTACATGTATGTGCATTGCATGGGTGTGTATATGTATACATGTGTGTCCATGTGTCCATGCCTGTGCATGGGTGTGTGTACATGTCTGCATGCATACATGTCTGTGCATTGCATGGGTGTATACATGTATGCATTGCATGTGTCTATGCACGTGCATGCTTCTACATGCATGCATGTATATATGCCTGTGCATGTGCATGGGTGTGTGTGTCCACGTGTGCATGTCTGTGGGTACATGTGTGCACGTGTGTCTGTGCACATGTGTCTACATGCACGCACGTGTACATGTCTGTGCATGTGCATGGGTGTGTGTGGGGGGAGTAAACAAAGGAAGAGAGAAATTTTCATGGTTTAATTTTGTTTTTTCTGCCTCCAAGGTATTTGCCACATGCATAGCGATATAATCTCTCCAGCACACCCCATCAGCGTCATCCTCAACACAATTCCAAACTATGTGAGAAGTAGACACCCTGAAAACAATAGATCTTGTAAAGTATGGTGGAATCTGAGTTTTGGAAAAAGAGTTAGATTTGAATCCCTGCTCTGCTATCTTCTACATGTTTGAGCCTTGAGAAAGTTACTCCAACTCTCTGAGCCTCCCTCATTTATCAGACAATAAAACTAATACCTACATGAAAGGACTGTTGTAAAAATTAAATGAGGTAACAAATATAAAATGCTTACAGTAGGCCCTGATATAGTAGCAAGTGATCAACGAATGTCAGTGTCCTTGCAACACTGCTGCCTCGAGGCACTCCATACGAGTTATCTGCCTTTCATCTGCACAGCAACCTTGTGGGGATGGGAAGTTCAGTGACTTGCCTGAGATCACAAGCTGGAGTGTAAGTTTGAAGAGAGTGGAAGCCATGTCTCTCTGTCTTCTGACAGCACCTGCCCTGGTCTATGTCCGAAGCAGTCAGTAGGTACCAAATGCTCTGCACTGGGCCTGAGGGACTTCTCAGGGATCACGAGCATGGACAGAAGGAGAGTCCTCGCAGGAGCATAAAGAGAGCTCTCTGTGAAATCTAAAATCCTTAGCTGGCTTGGTCTCCCAGGAAGAAGGGCATGGCCTTTGGGAATGATCAAACACCAACTGCCCTTAGAGAGAGCTGATCTTTCTCATCTTATTTGGAAGATGGTGATAACAGAGAATTTGGAATAATAAAATCATTTAGAGAAAAGACAACTGAATGACTCTTACATATTTAAATACATCCCAGGGGGTCAAGATGGCCACTGCTTGTGCTCTAATAACCTGAAGGCAGGGCTGGGAAGGCCTCCCACAATGGGCTGTCCGTGTGTACTTGGTTAGTTGGCACCTTTATGTACTTATGTGATTATGTGTATGTGAAGGTTGTGACTCTGGTATATAAGCCACAGGAACACTGTTTCCTCCCACCATTTTTAATGAAGTGGTTTCTTTATGGAAGCTCTACAAGTGTGAGATTTATGTTAAGTGGGGGTTTAGCCTCACCCAGATGTGGATTGACATAGGATCAATCACAAAGAAAGGGAAAAGAATAACTATTGCATTTATTCAAACATCTATTCCATGAGTATGATGTCAACTAAATTTCACAACAACCCAGTGAGGGGCAGGTATTATGATCATCATCCTCTCAGTGAGACAATCTTGTCCTGTGTCACCCAGTCAGTAACTGGTAGGAACTGGATTCAAGCATGTCTATCCAGCAATCAAGTGTATGTTCCTCCTCTGTTGTTTAACAAAGACCAGACACTTGTGAGATAAAGGAGATGTATGAATGTCTACCTGCGTGATGGAAAGCTCTCAATGTGTCAGCATCCACTCACGACCCGTAAATCCATCAACCATTCTTTGCACCCGTTTCTATTTCCAAAGTGGGATTTGAATCAAAGTCTGCTTGACTCTAGAGTCTGAGCTCCTAGGAACACTGTGAGCCTTATGGAGACATTCCCTGAGGCCATATTGGCATCCAGTGTGGATCTAGGACCTTCTGATATGACCTGATTTCTGAGGGTGTTTGGCGAGTGACAACCCCAAATCCTAATGTGCATCCAAAGACAGAGAAGGTTGGCCACCAATTTGGGACAAAGGAATCCTGGAATCCTAAATGTGGGTCCCCCTGGAAAATCAGAATCTTGGGGACAGAGTGATGGGTGGGTACCTGTATTTTTAACAAGATCCCCAAATACTCTTTTACTTGGAAAAATATCAGCCTAGGACAAAGAGGCTTTTTATCCTTAAAATTTTCACAGTCACATAAGGAGGTCATTTCTCAATGGAAAGCGTTTTGGAATTTAGCAAAAAAGATGCCAGCATTTAAAAAGAAGAAGGAAATCTAATCATCGATATGGTTTGATTTTAATACTTAGCCTCCTAAAATGCTCACATCAAAAGCACAAATTCCCATAAACCAATTCTGAAGTATGTATTAAACATAGCCTAATCTTTACTCGTGATGAGGAAGTTGACGTGTTCAGAGATGGCGATACTGTTTTCGAAAACTAAGCTTAACAAAGTCCCTCCAAGTATGTATCCCTGTGTTACTGAGCTCTCTTCAGGCACTACAGATATTGGGCTGGTTTATTTGGCCTAGAAACATCCATAAGTAATTATAATTAATTGCCTTCCCCATCCTAAGCTTCACAAATAATAAAAAAAGAGCCTTGTCCTAGAAGAGAAATGAGGACCAGAGGCTGATCCCCTTCCTGTAAGTGTTGTGGGGTTAAGTCTTTCACTATATATATAAAGAATACTCACAAATCAATAACGCTGAGGTGAGCACTGCAATGAAAGATGACAATTAAGAGGAATGTGCAAATCACAAAAGGAGAAACAGGAAGACCAAAACATAAAAACATATACAGATAGACTTTCAACCTTAAGAATAATTAAAAAAAAATAAAAGTGACAGAGATATGCTGTTTCTTGTCAAAGTGGCAATTTAAAAGCATAGTCACAGTTTTGAGAGCAATTTTGTAATGCACATCAATATTTTTAAATGTACGTTCTCTTGTAGCCATTTTTAGGATCTTTTTCCCAAGGAAAGAATTAAGCATGGGTGTATGATTTAATTAAGACAATGGTTACTGCAATGCAGTTTATAATTTATAAGAGTGAAAAACTAAGGAAAAAAAGCCAAAAATGGTTAAAATATGCAATGAAGTAGTATGTAGTTACAATTTTTTTTGTAACTGCATATTTAATAATATGGGAAAAGGGTCAAGCAAAGAGTGCTTAACACTGTATCACAAATCATTATGTATGAAATGGTCCCATTTTAATAAAAAAATCGTGTAAATAAGCATACAGAATTGCAATCATGAAGGCGTAGCAAGACAGATGCCAAAATATTTGCAGTGGTTATCCTGGGTTGTAAGGTCACAGGAGATATTATTTTCTTCTTTTTGTCTTATATCCTTGGCATAAACTTTTGTTAGTGAAAATGCATTCATTTTTTTTATAAGAAAAAAGTCATATGTAAGGAAAGAAAAAAATCCAATATGATCAACAGTGTTTGACAAACATGCCATGTTTCTACATCCCTTTCCCATAATTCTGATTTTTGTTTGCCCCTGAGATCTGTAAGCTGTCTCAGGAAGTATTTAGCTCGAGGCTAAAGAAGGGCAGAGGATTTTTCTGTGAAATTTGGGAGGACTGGAGGGGACTTTTGCTGCCTGGATTATGCCCCCCATCCCACCCAGAGGTCTGCTCAGAAGGTCCTCATGGGGATGCTGGGAACTAGAGATGCTAAGAACCATGGATTCTAACCTGGCTGAGGTCCAAGCCCTGGCTCATGTTTCTTGTTATCCACACTGGTGAGTTTTGAAAATGAAGGGAGGTGCTACTAATAATCACATTGTACTAAGAATCAATGTCTTGGGGCGCCTGGGTGGCTCAGTCAGTTAAGCGTCTGCCTTCGGCTCGGGTCGTGATCCCAGGGTCCTGGGATGGAGCCCCATGTCTGCCTCCCTGCTCAGCAGGGAGTCTGCTTCTCCCTCTGCCTCTGCCCCTCCTCCCCTGCTTGGGCTCTCTCTCTCAAATAAATAAATAAAATCTTAAAAAAAAAAAAAGAAAATAAACATCTTGGGCAAACCAGGACATATGGTCACCATGGTCATAGGGAATTCTGGGGCTCATGGCATCGACTGCTGAAGGATACCAGGGGCTGTCCGATTCTCTTCACAGATGAGGAAACAGAGGACCACGGAGAGAAGCAAACACATGCTGCCCAACCTTGGTGACGATGAGTCATGAGCATGCTGCTCTGAAGCTTAACTCAAAAAGATTCCTCTGTGTGGGTATGTGTGTGAGAAAGTGTAAATGTGTAAGTGTATAAGAGTGTGAGTGTATGTGTGAGTGTGTAAGTGTGTGAGTGTGTGTGTACCACCATGAAATGACATGGTAGGACATGAGCAGAACTTCACAGTCTTCTCTCCTGAAGCTCCACTGCTGAGAGTCAGATCAACACTGACTCATGTCTTTTGGCTCTCAAGAGTTCTAAAAAATATCCCAAGACCAGCTTACAGGAGTCAAGACAGTCTCCTCTAACCTGCTCCTTAACCCAAGTCTTCATTCATTCAACAGGTATTTTTGTGCAACACCACGAGGTATATAAAGGTCCTATTTCACAGAACACTGTTGGTAGAGGTGCCCATTTTTATAAGCGAATGTGATCAGGAAATGTCTGAGTGACATTTCGAAGGAGCTTTTATGTTCTCTAACTCACTACATGGGTGGAGAGGGGAAGGCGTTCCCTTGTTCACACATCTTATTGTTCAAACAGAATGAAGCCTTTCCTTCCCCACAAAAGTTCCAACGGTAAAAATCAGTGTTTCCATTTCCTGTTTTCCTTTTGGAAAAGATGCTTTTAGGGGTGCAAACTCGCTCCTAAGAAACAGGGTAGGGCAGTGGGGAGAAAGAGGTCTTTGGAGTCACAAATGCTATATATATTACAACAATCCTAAGATGCACAAATTTCCCCTCACTTTTAAACCTCTCTGAAACCAGGATGCATCTTACTCTCCATGGAGTGGTAAAGCCTTGAGTTCTTTCAGAGAGGTTTGTGATTGCTTCTGCTGGTCAGCAGGGGGCAATATCAACCCGGGACCACTTCACATCCAATTCCCTGACTGAGGTTTTTTAAAGACCACATTCAGCGTGTGAAATCAGGCGGCAAGGCTATTTGGATTCCATTTTGGAGTTTAACCTCTTGGAGAGCTCCTTTTTTTCCAGACCAGTCCCAGGGAATGGGCATGTGGGTGGGATTATCTGCTGGGTGGGATTTTTTTCTGTCCATCCTTAACTCGAGGGGTAAACCCAGCTTATCGGGAGGAGTTCCTTCCAGACTCCCCATACTGGGTTTTTCTTACTTAGTGCTGCATAGAAAATGGGGCATCTCACGGATGATGGTACCTTAGAGTCAACAGAATATGGCAGCCAGATTTTGAGATCTATGACCTCTACTTAACCTCTAGCCAGCTCAGTTTTCTTTTTTGTAAGCAGGATAGTAATGTTTCTCTGAGGATGCAATAAACTGATACACATAAACACCAGGCACACAGTAGATGCATTGATACTATTCTCCAGTTCTGGAATCTTATGGACTTGAAGGTGCTGTGTTAAATCAGCTAAGGCTCCAGGACTCTTTCCTACTTATTCTCTCTCCAGAACCTCCTGCCTCCTGCCTCCCACCCCATCCAAAGTTCAAAGAGGAGAGAATGCAGATAGCACAGGACTGTTGTCTTTATATGAGGGCCTGGGAGAGAACAAGCTCCGGGACTCTTGGGAGAGGCAGTGTGGTGAACAGACCAGGCAGCGGCTGGGGGCTCACAGAGGGCTCAGACTGAAGCCCCTCTACTGACAGGTGGTTTGGGGTGGGCCACCTAATCATTTCTCTGTGTCCCCATTTCATCAAGTATAAGATGAGGCTCATAAGAGCACTTACTTCACACTGCCATTGTTAGTGAATTTGTGCTAACAGCTTAGAATAGTGCCTGGTATTTGGTAAATACCCAATGGCTATTACTTATGATACATCCTCAGCTCGACAGTAATGCAGCCCCTAGAGAGAGTCTCAGAGCAAAAGTCAATGTGAAGGTCTCTGTGACAGGAAGGGGGGGAGTGAACAAACGTTCTGATGTGCCCCACTGTCCTCACCACGGGCACCCATGCAAGGCAGAGCCCACGCTGGACAGTGCAAGGCTGGACAGTCTGTGGGCAAATCCCCACATGCCAGTTCAGGATGCTACCCTTTGCTTCTCCTAGAAGAACCTTTCCTGGACCCAGAAATCAACCTCAGACACACTCTAACCCCTCCCCGCCCCCCCGCCCCCCCCACCGCCCCCCAGGCCCACTCCTGCTCCAACACCAGGTCCTGCAGATGAGATGCAGACGCTACTGAATAAAACACATGAAAAATTATCTACAGTCTGCAGGGGTCAGGTCATTAGCGAAGCAAGTACATCTTTAGCAAGAATGAACAAAAGGGTTTTGTATAGCTCTGGATGTAGGTATTTATCCAGGCTAATTGAGAAGATTCTTTGCTAGACCACCCTGTTCTTCCTAACTCCTTCAATGTGGCAACCACAAAAGAAAACGCATTTAATTTGGACCTTAAGCCCCTTAAATATATTACAAGTAAGAAAAGCCTACTTGCTCTTTGGAGGAGGGGAGGGTGCTGAGTGAGACAAAATGTTTCTTCTCTTTTTGTTAGCACACAGACACAATCCATTTCAAATTGTGAACTAGAGGTGAAGATACTAATTTTGGAGTCTGCAACCTTTAGTTAGTTAATCACAGAAACTCACTGGGAATGGTGTATGTGCACAGAAGTGTGAATTCTCCAAATCGAGGAAAGCAGAATGTCCCAGGCAGCTGAACAAAGTAACAAAAAATTGCTCACTGGAGCTTTGCAGAGTATTGGATCAAACTCCTGAAATTTGCTTGCAAATTCCCTGCTGTTTTTGCCTGAGGCTCCTGCAGAGACCAAGCACCCTCCTGTGCTCAGTCCAGGAAGGTCTGTCCGCTTCCCTCAATGCAGAGGAGCAGCCCAGCTAGGCAGGCACAGCGCCTACCTCCCCACAACCCTGTACAGTTTAGAGCTAGGGCGGGAGAGAGGCATGGGAAAACGTCATTGTCAGTATGGGGATGGCTCCCATTTTTGAACACTTAACCTAATCAAGGCATTTCCTGGAGCTTCTCATAATAGCCTAAGTGGGAGGCACATCCATGATCCTCATGGTGCATTGAGGAACTCATGCTCAGAGAGGCTACCTCACTTACTGAAGGTCACATGGCAAGGAAGTGGCAAAGGTGGAATTCCAACCGAATGCTGAACCCACCACCCATCTCCTTTCCGCTATGCCTACATCAGGGGGCCTCTGAGCCATCAGACAACTGGGAAAATGGGAGAAGAGGTGTCTGTAATCTAAGAAAGGCAGTCTTTATCACTAATGCTTGTGTCCAGTTATTGGGCATTCTCATACATTATGTGACAAGGGTTAGAACGGACATGAGTTCTCCTAAAAGCAAAAGCAAGTGGCTGCTAATGTCCCTTAGGGTTAAAAACCTCAAAGTCGAGGGAACTCCTTTGTTCTTTTAGCTATCTTCTCCTTGAAGAGCAAAGCTGAGGCCCTCTTGCCCTAACCAGCATCTCCATTCATGGCCTTCAGTCTACTCGTGAGAAAAAGAAAAGACAGTACCAAACCAAATCGAACAAACAAACGACAAACACACCAACCAACACCGCAGCCCCTGGGCTCTCTCTCTGGTCCCATGAACATTTACGACAAGTAACTTCAGAAAAAGAGCCACTGTGGAGACCCAGCTCTACCTTGTGCTCCAGGCTGGAGTCTTTAAACATCAGTGAGAATGGCTTGATATGCTCTCTTCTCAATTTATCGCCACTCCGCAAGTCGATGGTATGTTCTATTCTCTTGTTAATTTCCTCAGGCCCAGACTGGACATGCAAAGCTTGTGCAAGATGGTTTGGAAGTAGATTTATTGAATTTCTTGTTAGGGCAGCCAGAGTCTAGGGGGAAAGCACATGCAAACACAATAAACCTGCTAGTCCCCTTTGGATTAAAAAGAAATGCAATGTTTTTAGATCAGGTTGCATTGCAAACAGTAATAGCACTCCATGCATGCAGTCGTATTCAGTGAAACCTACAGAAGTCGATCAGTTAGCCATTTGCTTCAGAGAAACACAAAATATCACATCAGGAGGGTCCCTTGCCTTTCCTCTGGGTAGGTGCACTGAATTCCTTTGGTTCAGGTATTTAAAGAGTTGGCTTGGAGATGTTAATCAAGACCCTTTCTCTAACCAGGCACATGGCTGGTATGAGAGAAAGAGAACCACCAGAAATAACAGAAAGTAAAATAGCTGAAAAGTCCACAGAAATGATCATCTCTCACCAAGCAGAGTCCACACTCTCCTGTGGTCTTTCCTTTAATGGCGGTGGAGAGACTGGGAGACCCAGGGCTTGCATTTTTTTGTTTTTGGCATTCCTTGTGGACAGAGAGCCAAACGTGCCAGGATCTCTTCCTTAAACTCGAAGATTGTTAGATTTTTGCACTTCACAAATATGTTTTTTCCTCCATAGATCTAAATCTTGATATAGATATATAATGATATATAATGCTTCATTCCTTTTAGGCAAAAAATGCAAGCAGCTGCAGCCTCTCAACATTTCCCAGGGGTTAAACAGCATGAGGTGGGGAAAGGCGCGACCACCCTGGTTGGTCACATGGACGCAGCAACAGCACTGGCTTGTGAAGATCCACCAGGTGTGACACGGAGGCCTTTGTCTCCCGCTGTTTCAGCTGCAGGTGACAACACCAACTGGCTGGATCAAGCCAAATGCAATGCTTGCTCACAGCTCCAATTAAAGACAAATGCTTTGACAAAATAGTGGGAGTCAGAGCCGAAGGGATATGGGGACAGGGATGTCCATCTCCTCCTCCAGGAGATTTCCTTGGGGAGAGGTCCAGGATGAGGTGCATTTGTAGAGTCAGGAAGTGAAAACTCCCTGCCTCTCTGTACACGCTCACCGCATCTGCTTTTCTCTGCCAGCCTCCCAGCCTGGCCACACTTAGCCCACAGACTAGACTGGGATCAGGTGATGGAGCCATCAGATGGCAGCCTGTGGGACCTGACAGAGCACCTGGGATGCTGTCTTGCCCGAACCCTTCATGTATCCCTGAGCCTCAGAGGCATGTGCTCAAGAGCCATCAGCTCATCTACAGTCGGGTCAGATCCTCTGACTCCAGAGCCAGAGTCAGAGGCTTTGAGCTCATGGAAAACTTCTAGCCCATTCCACAAGGATTCTTCCTCTGGTACTGTTAGACTCTTCATTTTAACTTTCATGGAGATATTTAATGTAACCTAAATTCAAGGTCTCTAAGGAATTCCATAGTAGGGCTTCATCACCAGTAGAATTTACTGAAACCCTTTCTCCAGCGCCAGGATAAAGGATGGAGTTGCATGTGCCAACATAAGACAGTAAAGTACATGCTCCTAGAACCCTGAAGCAGTTAATTTCAGCTCTGAATACCAAGGAGGCTACTGCAGAGAAAAAGATAGATGTTAGGGGGAGGAATGGCAGGATGAGAGGGGAGGAGGAGGGCTGGAGCAGGGAGAAGGAAGCAGGGACCAATGTTCCAGAAAATTGAACAGCAGGAACCATGCAGGGCCAGAGGGCTTGAGCCCCTGGAACTAAATGCTGTTACAACAGCATCTCAGAAGCCAAAGGCATTTGCACTGTCGGCCACACTGTGCATCCCGCACTGGTTTCTTGGGCAGAAATTCTTCCCACACAGTTTGGAAAATGACAAGATTTAGTTCTCGATCTTGGAGGGGAGGGGGAAATGTTCATGGTGTTGTTGTCTGGGCATGCACTTTTACCCTCTGGCTTAGAGATGCCAAGATGCTCCCCCAGCAAGTGCTTGGAGCTGGGGTCGAACAGCTGGATGTGGAATCGGCTAAATATTGGCTCACTACATTCATCGTTAGGTATTTCTTTCTCTCCCTGTCATTTTAATTTTTCTCACGGTTTTCCTTCCTGGAACGAAACTGATCCTACCTACTCTACCAGTCCCTCATGCCTTCACTGGCTCTTGAACCTCTGGATTTCACAGAGAAGGGGAATTTCAAAAAATATCTTTGGGACAGATATATATAAATTACAAAAGCAGCCACCAGCGCCATGACAGCTCTCTGATGTGACCACCACTTCATAAAATAAAGGGTAATTTTTTTTCAACGAGAATGCTATACTCTTGAAACAAAGGATAGTCCTTTACATTGGATGCATTTAAATTAATGGATAACTCTGCTCATTTTTTCTTACGTCGATTGGGACTGGTGAAAATGTCATGAGAGATTGACTCTGGTCTATAAGCACTCCTTCCGAAAACAAGCAATACACGTTGCTTCCTGGTTGCCTGTACCATTGGCCACTTCTGAAGGCAGAGACCAGTTGAGGCACCTGTCAGAGCTTTCCTACCCCCCACAAAATTCTACCAGCTTTGTGGCTACTTCAAATAAAAGTCTGGAAGCACCTCTCTCTTTTTCATCATTGCTACCAGGTTATAGTTAAGAGCTGGGAAGGAGCCCTTGTATCAACATGTCAATGATGCTGTGCAAGAGAATTCTTTTCTTCTCCAGGCAATTATTTTTATTCTTTGCAGTTATATCCCTAGGATTTTATTACAGTTGTCAGTGTTCAGTGGACCCCTTCCTGATCATTCACTTTGTCAATGACATAGGACCATCATATCTGCTGTTGGACCAGCAATGTCTCTGGTACCCACCTCACAGCTTCAGGATGTATATGCTCAAGGGAAGGCCAGCATCAACTCAAGAAGTCAAGCGAACTGGAATTAGGGAGGGAAATCATCTGCTTTCACTCACCCCCCATGCACCACTGCAAAGCACGGCTGGCTTTGGGGGTGACTGTGGTTTGAGATCATCTGGTATACCTCTCCTCTTCCATTCGTGATGACCACTAAGATTTGACCAAGTTGGATATGGTTGTCAACACCAAAAATCCATACGCTGATACTTCACAGGGATTCTTTTGTAAGTAGTATTGGGGAAATGGGTAATGGGTCTCATTTGCAGATTTAAAGTCATTATAGAACCAGTTGTTCTTAATAGAATATGCCTTTTTCTCTTTTTGAGATGGACAGCTGCAGTGGGAGCAAGATTAAGATCATATTAAAAAACAGCATAAGCTTTCAAATAGGATTCCAACTGCAACTGACCTCTTAAAAGTCGAGATTATTTTATGTAAACGACTTAAGCAGTTGGCTAGCAATATGAAAACAAATGGATGAAATGGAAGGAAATGGGAAATGCCTGAGAATAATAGAAATATACATATTTATACACACACGCACACACACACATATACACACATACACATACATACAGATAAAATTGAATACATGTATCTGAATGTATGTTTCAATGTATAGCTCAAATACATATTATGCTTATATACAATCATAAGTGTGTATACTCATTTATTTACCTTAGCTGCTATTTCCAGATATTTGGGAGGTCAGATTGGAGCAGCAATGTTGGGAAATATCAAAGGTTGCTGCTGAGCTGGCCTCTCATATCTGAGTCTCTTCACATAAAAGCACAGCAGCCCTGAGATTTATCCTAACCAAGATCCACACCCTCCTGACGCATTTCAATGACCTCCTTACTCATAGCCACTCAGGACGGATCAAAGCCCAGATGAGAACCAAAGCCCCTTCTCCCAAGTTTCTGAACATAGGGTCTGCCTGATAATCTGGGGGTTCGGGTGAAAATCAGCATCACAGGTCCCAGTTATGCTTTTGTAAACCGCATCTGAATGGGGTGGGGCAAGCCATAAATCCTCTTAAACTCACCATCTGGTTTCGGCCCGTGACTTTTCTTTGGGAATTGTCTTATAGGACATACAGAGTGAAAATCTATTTTTCCTACTGTCCTCTCACTTCATGGATGGCCATGAACTTTGGTAGTCCTTCATCAGGTTGTGGCAGCAAATACATCCTTCCCAGTAAGATTTCCAGCTGAAGGTGTACTCTCCAGAAACATCCAGTTTTGTTGAGTCAGAAACACTGTAGTTCTTATGGATCGCATATTCCAATTGCAAAACACCCTCCAAAGCATCCCTGGAGATACTGCAAATCCGCTGACATAGTTGCAGTGTTGGCATCTGGGGAAGTCATCACTAATTCTCCTAGTTAAGTCCTTTCCAAAAAACTTGTTCAAAGAACACAGGGAATCAAGGGATGCTTCTTTACAAAATGGTTCTGTGGGGGCACCTGGGTGGCTCAGTCGTTAAGCGTCTGCCTTCGGCTCAGGTCATGATCCCAGGGTCCTGGGATCAAGCCCCACATCGGGCTCCCTGCTCAGCAGGAGGCCTGTTTCTCCCTCTCCCACTCCCCCTGCTTGTATTCCCTCTCTCACTGTCTCTCTCTCTCTCTCTGTCAAATGAATAAATAAAATCTTTAAAAAAAAAAAATGCTCAGCACAAAATGGTTCTGTGGACCAATCAGTTTAGGAAATATGGATCCATTACGGTTCATTGCATCATAGCCACTCAGCACGTGTTTGTTGAGAGATTTACAGTACGTGTCACTGAAATTAAGGTACGGATAAATTCTGCAGAAATGAGATTTTAAAACTCTGTATTTTCCAAACTTAGAACCACAAAATGCTTTTTGGCTCAAATCACCTCTACATGTTCTATGAAATATCATTTGGGAAACGTTGGTCTGAAGTTCTTCCCTGTTTTTGTTCACAACTTCTACCTGGGGTCCTATCTCTAATCCCTGAGTAAGATCCTATTAACTTCCCTCCATGTGCCCCCCTTCTACTGTATAGAATCAGACCCAATGCAAATGACATCTGACCTTGTGCTGGAGCCTAGACACCTGCCATAATATGACCTACTAAACAATTACTCAGCCCATTCTATTTTATGCATTCAAACATGGAGCATCTAAGCTGCATGCCTTTCTACTACTTTAAAAACCAATTATCTTGATGAAGTCCCAAAAGTTCATTTTTGCTTTTGTTTCACTAGCCTTTGGAGATGTATCTTGAAAGAAGTTGCTGTGGCCTATGTCAAAGAGGTTACTGCCTATGTTCTCCTCTAGGATTTTGATGGATTCCTGTCTCACATTGAGGTTTTTCATCCATTTTGAGTTTATCTTTGTGTATGGTGTTAGAGAATGGTTGAGTTTCATTCTTCTGCATGTGGCTGTCCAATTTTCCCAGCACCATTTATTGAAGAGACCGTCTTTTTTCCATTGCATATTTTTTCCTGCTTTGTCAAAGATTATTTGACCATAGGGTTGAGGGTCCAAATCTGGGCTCTCTATTCTGTTCCATTTGTCTATATGTCTGTTTTTGTGCCAGTACCATGCTGTCTTGGTGATCACTGCTTTGTAATATAGCTTGAAATCCCGCAACGTGATGCCCCCAGCTCTGTTTTTCTTTTTCAACATTTCCTTGGCGATTCAGGGTCTTTTCTGATTCCATACAAATTTTAGGATTGTTTGTTCCAGCACTTTGAAAAACGTCATTGGAATTTTGATCGGGATGGCATTGAAGGTATAGTTTGCTCTGGGTAGCATAGACATTTTGACAATGTTTATTTTTCAGATCCATGAGCATGGAATGTTTTTCCATCTTTTTGTGTCTTCTTCAACTTTTTTCATGAGTGTTCTGTAGTTCCTAGAGCATAGATCCTTTACCTCTTTGGTTAGGTTTATTCCGAGGTATCTTATGGTTTTTGGTGCTATTGTAAATGGAATCGTTTCTCTAATTTCTCTTTCTACAATTGCATTGTTAGTGTATAAGAAAGCAACTGATTTCTGTGCATTGATTTTGTATCCTGCCACATTACTGAATTGCTGTATGAGTTCTAGTAATTTGGGGGTGGAGTCTGCACAGCAAAGGAAACAGTCAACAAAACAAAGAGGCAACCCACAGAATGGGAGAAGGTATTTGCAAATGACACTACTGATAAAGGGCTGGTATCCAAGATCTATAAAGAACTTCTCAAACTCAACACCCACAAAACAAATAATCAAGTCAAAAAATGGGCAGAAGACATGAACAGACACTTCTCTGAAGAAGACATACAAATGGCTAACAGACACATGAAAAAAAAATCATCATCATTAGCCATCAGGGAAATTCAAATCAAAACCACACTGAGATACCACCTTACACCAGTTAGAATGGCAGAAATTGACAAAGCAAGAAACAACAGATGTTAGAGAGGTTGTGGAGAAAGGGGAACCTTCTTAGACTGTTGGTGGGAATGCAAGTTGATACAGCCACTTTGGGAAACGATGTGGAGGTGCCTCAAAAAATTAAAGATAGAGCTACCCTATGACCCAGCAATTGCACTCCTGGGTATTTACCCCAAAGACACAAATGTAGTGAAAAGAAGGGCCGTATGCACCCCAATGTTCATAGCAACAATGTCCATGGTAGCCAAACTGCAGAAAGAGCCGAGATGCCCTTCAACAGATGAATGGATAAAGAAGATGTGGTCTATATATACAATGGAATATTACTCAGCCATCAGAAAGGATGAATACCCAACTTTTACATCAACATGGAGGGGACTGGAGGAGATTATGCTAAGTGAAATAAGTCAAGCAGAAAAAGTCAATTATCGTATGATTTCACTTATTTGTGGAACATAAGGAATAGCATGGAGGACATTAGGAGAAGGAAGGGAAAAATGAAGGGGGGGAATCGGAGGGAGAGATGAACCATGAGAGACTATGGACTCTGAGAAACAAACTGAGGGTTTTAGAGGGGAGGGGGCTGGGGGGATGGGTTAGCCCGGTGATGGGTATTAAGGAGGGCACGTACTGCATGGAGTACTGGGTGTGATATGAAAATAATGAATCATGGAACACTACATCAAAAACTAATGATGTATTGTATGGTGACTAACATAACATAAAAAAAAAAAATTAGACATCACCTTCTCCAGGAAGCCTGCTTGAGCCTGCACTTATTCTCAGAAGAGCAGTTACCGTGATGTATGGGGGTTGCCTTACTGTGTGTTTGTCTGTTCCTCTAGGCTATGATCCCCTTGAGGATCAGGCACTGTGTTTTATCCCTAACTGACTCTCGAGCATCTGGAATATTTGTTAGGTTCTTAATAAGTATGTGTGGAGTGAATGTATGCATGCATGAGTGGCTATAAGACTATAGAGCACTAATAAGGGCATTGTTTCCAAACTCTTGCTATCAAAAGTCCTGTTTTTTTTTTCCTATTCTCTCCCAAGTGGACTCCGATTGGGCAAGATTCTGTTTAGCAAACTGTATTTATTAAATAAAACCTAGTTTCTTTTTCTACCATTCAATCAAATGCCTAATATTTGATCAGCAGGAAGTAAAAGGCTTTAGCACACAACTGAATATAATTCCAGCCAAGAGCCAGAGCCTTGAAAGGCAGCCTTATGATGCTTGTCAACATGAGGTTTTATCCAGGTTTTTGGAATCCAGAGAATGCACCACCCCCTTACTACCTCCCAGTGCTGGCCACTGAGGCACCAGAGATCACAGATGACAAAGACCAAAGCCTGGATTCAGGTCAGCTTGAGTGTTTGCCACAAGACAGCCTGAAGTGGAGGTTGAAGTCATCATTGAGTGCCTCTGGGAGATGGACATGGCAGTCTTGAGATTTAGCTGTAGGCGGTTGTGATCGGGACCCCACAGTATGGGCCAGCTTGTTGCTGATCTGGGAAAGACCCAGAGAAAATGCCAAGTCCAGCAGGCTCAGTGCCTTCTTCTCTTGTGCTGAGATGCTTTATCTTTTCCCAAGACCCTCCTTGCTTCCAGGCTCAGGCTGGAGCCTGCACTCAGAAGCAGGTAAGGCTGAGGCTTCCTCAGCCAACGCCTGCTTCACCCCTGCATTGCCTCCCTGGCAGCATCTCCCTGTGCCTGCCCTGGAGGTCTCTGCAGCTCTACATCAAACTTGCCACCTGCACGGTTTGAGTTGTGCAAAAGGCGGAGGTTTCTGCCTCACTCAGTTCCAAACCCACTTCCCAGGTCCTACAAATGTAAGAAGAAATGGCCAAGAACAAACACTAAGCCTGAATAAGAGCACCCAGCGGCACACATTAGAGCTATTTTTTTCTCTATTTATTAAAACTCCAATCCCACCCCCAGAATAGAAAGCTCCTACCTTTTTAAAAAAGAAAGGTATTTTTTTTTTCCCTAAGCTCACTTCTTAGGAAAGCTTTGAGGTGATCTAATCCAGGATGATTTGCATTCAGTGCTTCAGGGGTAACGTTTGCTGTGTTTGAAAGAGATACAAGTTTTTTCCCCTCCAATCTAGGGATAGGGGAGCAGGGATTTCCTTGGAATGTGGTACATACTGTTTTCCTGGTAAGGAGGCTCTAAGTGGCATTTGGGTAAGTACTGAGTTGGGGGACTCTTGGGAAATTATCCCTATGGGGCTTCCTGGAAGCCACTGCTAACATTTCTTCCTTCTTATAGGAATGTTAGTGTTAGCAAACTGGACCATCCTCCATAAACGAGGTTATGGAGTGTTAGTCAAGACTGTTACAACTTTCCTCATCTATACTAAAAGAAAATGAAGAATCACATTCGGATTACATGCCCAACAGTACTTTGGTTAGGGATACCACTTACTTCTCTTTTATGTTCTGGGTATTTATGTCACCATAATCTGTCTTCCAAACAAAGCCAAATAATGGCCAATGAGATCTTCTTGCAGGAGAGGTCTATGTGGTTTCGCTATGGGAAGAGGTTTCAGTAATTTTCATAAGCTCCTAGCTTCTGCTCCAAGAAATGAAATAACAAGGGGGCAGAACTCTGTTTGCTGAAATAACAGTCCAGAAGTTTCCAGCCAGCCTGTGCTGGATTCCAGCAACCGTGTGTAACTTGGTTCCCAAACTTCAATCATGAGCACTCAGACACGAGTCTGGGGCCCAGACTATCTGGACAATCATTGTTTTCCAGCTTTCAGCTGAACTGAAAGTTTGCAAATATTGGCTGGATGGTACATTTGATGAGGAATCAAAGTTGTATGAAATTCTTTCATTGGCCTTTGTCACTCTGTGTCCTGAAATTTATGATTAAGAGAATAAAACAGTGATGTGGGAGGTACCCTGCTTCTGGTAGATCCCACAAGAATTTTCTAGAATTTGCTATTTATATGAAGCCCACAGCCTCGCTCTTGAACTTTCAACTAATATTGATAAGCCAGATCATTAAGACAGTTTCTTCATTTGGGGGTTTAGGTCTCAGACATGCTAAGCTCTCTTCCCAGTGTGCTTTGTCTGACATTTAATGCTTTGCTCCTTGCCTCAGTTCATCCTATCGGAGGCTCATGGTCTTGGAAACTCACTGGTTTTGGTTCTCTTTGGATGAGGTGTGGGCAAATGGTCAGCTGTGGCCAAACTTCCAGGCCAATCACAGAGCTCTCAGGATAAGGGGGCTCAGAGCCCACAGAGGGAATCACCAACATCCCAGATTTTGTCCCCAAGCTCTGGCTCAAGACCGCAGAACCAGGTTAACCCAGGACAAGTGGTGCCTGACATGGATTCTGTCCTGCCTGAGATTGTTTGGTTCTGTTCAGCCGACCCTCTATTAAGCTAATTCAGGATTTCTTACTCTGATAATATCCTTTGAGTTTCTCAGAAAGATGCTCATCTTGGGATGGGAATGTGATTGTGCTTGAGTCACTAAACACTTGGGCCATTTTTAATCAAAAAGAGTCGCTAAACTGTAGAACTGGCTGAAACAGAACTTGGCACAACCATTCAGATGTAGCCACTTTGAAGCCACATGATTTGAGGCAAGCTGCCAATCGAAGTTTTAGCTTTTAAAATATCACATCCGTTGTGATGTGTGGATTACATATGTAAACCCCAGCACTGACCTCATCTCAGGGTCAAGCTGGAATCAGTAAAAGGGATGGGGCAAGCCCAGGGAGGGAGGCAGGATTCCTGCTCAGGACATGACTCATGAGTTGGAGAGACTCTGACACATGAATGGTTTGTGTATAGGGCCACAGGGCAGGTGTGGATCAAAGGACTTGTAGTGCTCTAATAACTGGACCAAAATGTCAACTAGGTTGTGGCTGGAGAGGTAACCACTACACACTGACCAAATAACCTTTGGGGTTAACAAAATGGATACTTTCAGCTCAGGAAATGAATCAAAAAACATATGAGGACCTAAGTTATTTGGTTTCGTGTGTGTGTGTGTGTGTGTGTGTGTGTGTGTGTGAACATATGTATATTTTCAGAAATGTCAATGCCACAGGGAAAGTGTGTGTGGGGCAGGGCACGTTTGTGGGTGGAGTGTGTATGTGTGTGTTCTTAGAAATTTGAAGAGAATTGAAATATAAGCATTACCAAAACGTTTATCTTTTGTAAGGTTCTGAAGTAACTCTTTTTATGTAGGAATAAGAAATAAGTGGAGCACTGGGTGTTATACGCAAACAATGAATCATGGAACACTACATCAAAAACTAATGACGTAATGTATGGTGATTAACATAACATAATAATAAAAAAATGGTTCAGAAAAACCTATAATTATATGCATATGTGTAAAACAAGAAGGATAAAGCAAATCAGCAAAATGTGAGCAACTGGAGAATCTGGGTGAAGGGCATAAAAGAGTTCTTTGTATTATCCTTGAAGCTTTTTGTAAGCTTGAAATTATTTAAAATAAAAGTTACCAATAAAAATAGAAAAAAGAAAGAAAGAAGTATTATAAATGTGAGTTGTTGATAAATGACTCCTGTTCAGTGTTTTAAAAAGTCTCTCTGTCTGAGGTTTTTTTTCCAGGCTCCTTTCTGCAATTTGTTAATTAAATCTGGTTATTGATGTTTTCCTTAATTTGGTTCCAGTGGAGCTACAATAACTGACCTTCAAGAGCCCAACCTCTCTTACTTCTCATCAGGTATGGTAGGACAGAACCCGGAAAAGAAGCTACTCAGGTCATGTTTTGTCTTTGGGACACTGTGTCTTCTACTTCCTCTTACATGTTGGGGCCTTGAGATGTGAGTAAACCTTTCACAAAGTTCCATCAATACCCAAGAAAGTATAAGGCAGGGCAATACCTTTTTGACCCAAGTGAAGTAAAAATAAGTACATGCATGAATAACCAAGATGAAGCTGTTGAGGCCACCGGAAATGTCAAGTGTTTGCTCTGGGCTGGAATGAAATCACGCGAGAGTGGTAGCCCTCACCTCCCTGTGCAGAGCCACACGCTACCGCACCACTTTAAAAAGTGGGCGTGCACACTCATTCAGGCCAAATGCAATTTTGTGTGGAAATAAAAACCTTCATACATATGCCTTGCACTGGGTCAAAATAATAAAAAGTATCCTTGGTGGCGAAAAGAGGAAAAAATCTGATGTAGCTCAATGAAGAAATTTTACACTGAAGAATCTTATCCCAGTCATTGGTCAAATTAGCGCCAAGGTTAATAAAACTGAGATCCCAGTTCAAAGATATAAAGGAATCAGGGGAAAAAATCCAGATTTTTGTTCTTTCTTTCGCTACCTATCTTCAAATATTTAAAATATCATACATCACAGTTGAAAGCACTGCATGTTAAGAGAGGGCGCAGAGCCTTCCTCCTGAGGGAAAGTGTTTTTGTATATAATATATTTTTTCACTTTGGGGGGCTTCTTTTTGTATAACTTCAATAATGATTGTAAGCAAAAATAAAATAAAATAAAATAAAATAAAAAAATAAAATATCATACATTTTCTCTTATTTAAGATACCATGCATTCATTGGTTCTAGTTCCTCAGGCCACAGTTTTGTGACTCCCCGAACAATGAGTCAATCCCTAGTGAAAGTCAAGTCCGGCGGGTTGGTTTAGAAAAGTTTTAGCCAGGTATTGACCATCGGGGAAGCATAGGCCGTGTGTTGTACACTTGCTAACTAATGCACGTTTGCAGGCCTGCGATCCCGCATGGGCCACAAGCTCACCTCTACCTTTCTCTCTCCCACCTTTGGCTAGCTCTGGAACTTCACAGAAAAGAAGGATGATTAGTCAAATCAATGGATCAAATTGCCTACTTAATCCACTCAACACTCCCCGAAGGCTTCAAATCCACTTGCTTGTCTGAAGAGAGTGAAAAACCAGACCCCTCTAATGACTCTCCCTGGCTCAACCCAGAGGCTATCTTCCGAGTCAGGGCTAAGGAGAGCCTGGGGAGATTTGTTGTCAGAAAAAACCATGTTACAGGAAGAGTGCAGACGCACTGCAGGGAAATGGACAAAGCCCTCCATTTTCTCTGCCCAAAAAGCCTGCAGATGTCCCATCCAGGGAACATCAAGACTTAATCTGATGTTAAATAGTTAAAAATAAATTGCGGATGGAGAAAAATCTGCTTGTGATTTCCTGCATACAAGATTGAATGTGGACAATTAGATATTCGGCAGCTTATCACAGAAGCAGCAAGGTCTGAGAACACACTTCTTTTCCTTTAAAACTAATACCCAGTATTTCAGGCATCTTTAGGAGTGGGAATTTCAGGTCAGAGTTCTTGGGGGGTTGGGGGGAGAAGCAGGTGTTTCTTCTTGAGCAGCAGATGGTGGCCTTGTCATCCCTCTCCTCCTGGGATCTTGCTCTCTCACCCTTGGCCTACCTCCTACTTGTCTGTGGATCTCAGCTTCACAGTCACTTCTTTGGGAAGATCTTCCCCAATTACCCTGGTTCAATTTTCTGTCCTTTACTAACGCTTTCCTGCTATAAGGATAGCAAGTTCACACTGAGCTGCTGACCTGGTGGTGATCCCAGGGACAATGAGGTCTTTGACAACTTGGACCTCCTTTCTCATCTCTCTCCCCAGCCCCCCAGGCACAGTGCCTGGCACCTGGCCTTTACTCAATGAGCAGCCAAGTAATGAATGACTGAATGAGCGAACAAATGAACACCTTGATGGGGAGTGACTTGCTATCATCAGGTGGATGACAGAGCTAACATGAGCTTGAATTTAGAGAGTTTTTCTTGAGGGCATTGGTTTACACAAAAAAGCCACCCACCACTTTGCCCCCTGCCCTTTAGGGGCAGAAACCCAAGTGAAGACACCAAACCCAGGGATCAATACTACTCAACAGAACACAATGATCATGTTGAAAGCAGGATGCTGAAAGAAGGCAAAGTGTGATGATGTTTGTGATGTCTGGGTGTTTAGCTCATATAATCAAAACTCAACTATCTGGAGTGCTGAGAGAGGGGGCAGATTGCATTGTCTAGTTAGGTAAGATTTTACCTCAAATACCTTTTTAGTGTTTTGCTTTAACTTATTGCTGAGCTTGATATTGATGTTTTAAGACAGTTCACTGGATGATAATTATGCTAAACTGCCATCCTATACTAGGACAACTGTAAACAATAGGTGGCCCCATTGCTTCCTGGTGAATTATGTGTTTCCTGGGCTTTGGAAGGTGGGATTCTGAAGTGTGGGTAATTCCCTGGTACAGCCACGGACTCCCAGCATGCGTCTGTGGCTGAGAAATGGAATGGGCCAATGTCAGTGCTGAAAGGAAGTGACTGCCCAAGGCCTTAAGGTCGTAAGTGGAGCAATCAGGGCTCCAACTTGGTTCTCTGGAGTTTCCATTCAGGCCTTTCACACTCTCATTTGGACAAATTTTAGGTCCTGCAGAGATCTGTCCCAGGATCATGAGACTCACAACCTAGAGGACTAACCAGTTTAGTATGAGGAACCTGTGACCCTCAGCATCAGGACAACATGAGGGTTTTGATCAGCAGGGCAATCAAATGAGAATTCTTTCTTTTCTCCCTATGGACAAAGAGAGCAAGATCTAAGAAAAGTCTGGGATTGATGAAGACATATAACCCACTAAGGTTTTTGTCCTGCTTCCAGCCGAGCCAGCTTCACTCTCTCCACATCTCCTTGTCTCCTGGGCTCAACATTCTCCAATGAAAGTGGTACTACATCAAATGGTGTGTTGTCATTTTATCACGAGGTAGACATGGCAGGCTGCCCAGCTTAGCCTTTGCCATGCAAACAGCGATCACATCAGGACACTCAAGGGATGAGATGCTACCTAGTACATCAGGACAAGCTGTGGGAAAATCTGGTCATTTCCTGGAGCTTTCACAGAAAATTCCTAAATATCAGTGGCTACCCATCTTTAGTGGGTGAACACACACACACACACACACACACACACACACACACACACACTTTTGAGACTGACTGACTGACCTGGAAACAAAGTAGAAGGTAGACACCCAGCATCTACCTTCAGGTCACAAAAGGGAGGCAGTGTGGCCTGAAATCAGACATAACTGGGTTCTAATTGCAGCCCTGCTATTTACTGGTTACATGTCCTTTAGGGCTATTAATTAATCTCTATGAATCACAATTTCCTCATTTGTAAAACAGGCACATCACACTTACCCTGTAAGGCTGGTACAGAAATTAAATGGAAAAGATAGGAACAATATTCCCAACATGGCACCTGACCCCAGACTCTAGATCTCTCCTAGCATTAGTGATGCTGTGGTTATTTAGCTATACCCTCAGCAATGAAGTGCATTCACGTTCTGTTTTGTTGTGTGGAATACACAAGTTCTACCTATGTTTTCAATCTTCACAGGGCTGGCATTATTTTCATGGTAACAATGATGACCAAAGTCAGTCTACAGTGTAGAAATGACTAATATATAGAATGAAGTGGCAAATGTGTATTTTTCTCAAGGTGATTCTTCTAAGAAGCCTGGAGGAGTAATAGCAAAATGTCTGGATTGGGATGCCATGTTGAATGTGAAAGGGATGGATGGGACAGGGCTGAGGATTTCGAAGTATTTGAGGACAGAACCCAGGCACTGAGAGGGTCTTGCTTCTGAAAGAGCAGCTGCACTTCCCCTGGCCTATTGTTTGTCATAAAAATCAAGTTAAAATTATTAATGACCTCACACAATACTTTTTACTGCAACATGAAAGCTTCACCCTTTGGTATCCTCTTGTAAATGGTAAGTCTAAGATGCAGTCTGTCTGAGGATAAGTCCATTGTTGCCCCCAGAATCTATTCTCCACAAGGCAGCCGAAGTGATCTCTTAAAAATCTAAATCTGATCATGTCACTGCCCTGCTTAAAAACTTTCTATCATTTCCCTTAGAATAAAATCTAAAATCAGCAGGCTTGTAACACTGAGCTCCTGTCTCCTTTAACTTCATCTCATACTCCTTTCTTCTCTGCTTATGATGTTCTAGCTTCCTTTTTGTTTTTTCTTTTTTTTAAAAGATTTTTATTTATTTATTGAGAGAGATAATGATAGAGAGAGAGCATGAGAAGGGAGAGTCAGAGGAAGAAGCAGACTCCCTGCTGAGCAGAGAGCCCGATGTGGGACTCGATCCCAGGACTCCAGGATCATGACCTGAGCCAAAGGCAGTCGCTTAAACAACTGAGCCACCCAGGCGCCCTGTTCTTTTTCTAACACACCAAAATTTTCCTACCTCAGCGTCTTTGCACTACTGTTTTCTCTGTCTGCAAAGCTCTTCTCCTGGTTATTTGCATCTACAGTCCTCTCAGCACTCAAACAGAATCTTCAGAGGCCTGTATAATTCTTCTGCAGTAATTCTATCCACCTCCTATTCATATATCTCTACTTCCTTTGTAGCACTTATATGTTTTAGTTCATTGTCTGCATTCCCCATTCCCTTAAAAGGCAAACTTCCAGAAGACAGGGTCCAAGTCTCTCTGCTCACTACTGGATCCCCAGGATCTAGAATACAGAGTGCCTATTAAATAACTAAATGAATAAGAGTTCAAGGTCACAAACAGATTTTTAGATACAGCATGCAACCAGCAGGGAAATGTGATCTTTAACACAAAGATCATTTTCTTAAGTTTTCACTTCACATCTCAAGTTTTGTCTTTATTCTGAGAGATCCAATGATCATGTTGATGACTCACCCAATAATCTCACCTTGAAGTTTCTGGACATCCTCCCCTAAATGTCAACATTTTAATTTTTCGTCTACTTTAATGACCTACTTCTGCTATTACAATCTCAACCTTCAATAGTCCATCATGGATTTAAGCTTCTTGCCTTCCAGTTTTCTTACTTTCATTCCACCCATAGGCTCAGAGCATAGGAAGCCTCACTGGTAACTGAGTCTTGGGTTCAGGAAGGCAAGACACCAAATCAATGAGCAGAACACCTGCCCATGTCAAGAGTTAGGGATGCAAAGCAGAAATGCTCAGTGTGTCCAAACACAACCTGGATACCAGAACCCAGAGAGCTGAAGCAGCAAGTTGAACCCAAATGGATACAGATATATGGGCAGGGAAGGTGCAGGACATCAAAATCAAGAGATTATCTTCAGGCATAGACAGGGACTGGAAGATTCAGATAAGGGGCCGGAGAGAATGCTTAGTGACTTCTCTTGCTCTTCCAAACCACTGATAGACTCCTAAAATGGGTGTTGGGACGGGGAGAGGGATTCCATTGGGGTTCTTCTTCGAAACCCAGAACTCTCTCTTATCGACTGACAATCTGGCTTCCGACTTCATCACCTCATCAAATCTGCTTCCTGCCAGTGATATTTTTCAATCTAATTCCAATTGGTAGTTTTTAGTCTTCATCTTACTGGGCCTCCTGGTTATAGTTGACATGGTTGATTTCCCCTTCCTTCTCAGAATGCTCTGTTCTCTAGGCTTCCATGACACCACATTCCCTAATTCTCTCCTGATCACTCTGACTGCTTCCTGTCTATTTCCATCATGGGATCCTTACTCTCGCATCTGGTGCCTTCCAGTATCTGCCCTGTGTCTTCTTATTGTTTTATGTTACATATTCCCTACTGTGATCTGTGCCATTCTCATGCCTTCAACAAGCATGCAAATCCTGATGACTGCCAGATTCCTCTCTTGCATTGTTCTTTCATACCAGAGCTTCAGAAGTGTGTGTCCAATATGGAGATCTTTCCCTGATCCATCCCAGGCACCTCAAGCTCCTCATGTCCCAAACTGACTTCCTAATGTTTCCCTCCCAGTCTCCTTTCATTCCAGTAGTGCTTATTTTAGAGGGCAGTTCTACCATTGACCCAGTCACTCAAACAAGAAATCTGGACATCAAACTTGACTGGTTCCTCTCCCTTGCCATCTGTCGCTATCATTTCATTCATTCATTCATTCACTCACTCATTCATTCATTCATTCAACAAACTGTAATCAAGCCCTTCTATTTACCAGGTAGTGTTCTAATTGCAGGCTAAACAGTGGGTAAGTGAAATACATTAATTCCTGTCTTCATGATGCATATAAACCACTGTCTGACTTTACCTCTAAAGTGTCTCTTTCCTCTGTCTCCCCTTATCTTTTATTCCTAGCAGTACTTGGCATATAATAGATTTATCTTTATCAAATGAATGAATGAATACATGAGAATGTAACTATCTGAACATCTGCTGTCTACATAACACAGGTTAGGGCTCAGCATACTGATGTCATTAACACGATTTCTAAGCACACGTTATGAATTAATAGACTCTAAAACATCTGGCCAATTTAGTTGGAAACCACCCCACCCCCCAGTGAAGCATTAGTATGTTTTATTTGTGTTATGCAAACACTCAGATGGTCTGGACTGTCTGTGGAACTGACTGGGTGTCTGGCAGAGCGTGGGCTTAGCCAGATCACTCCTGATTTCTTCCAGGTGCACGTCCTATCTCTGAATCACACACATGACTCACTGACTTCTAGAGCTAAGCCTAAGTACAAACTCTGAGAGCTTGTGGGCATTTCCATCGATTCAGTCATTTCCACTCGGTTATTTATGAATATCAATACACATTCACTGGCTTGTAGGTCTGATGGCATTAAAATGAATTGAGATTATGCATGCTGAACATGGCGCAGATGGGTGGTATCCAGGTAAAACTCAGGCATCACAAGAAATGGTTAAACACCGAGATTAATAGTCTTTGATAATGATATGTCATCCCAACTATTTCATGACACCAGAAAATATCTTTAGGAAATCAGCAAAGAAAATATTTCCACTCGCCCTATACAATTTTGCCAGATGGCTCAATCATGAAATAAAACCAAGCATCTCCACCTCTCTCTTCTTGGTTCTCAACTATTAGTGGCAAGGTTGGGTACAACTGAGGTGAGAACAATTAGGAATTTTCCCAATTTCTACAATGAGCTTAAATAGGACATTTTTCAAATGGAAAGACCAAAAAGGAAAAACAGAACCACTAAAACAAAGAGAGAATTTTATGCAGTTACTGAGGTACCCAGGGTGAGGCACGCATCTCCTCTCAATAACCGGCATTCAGGCTCAAGCTAACAACAGGCAGAGGGAGCCGGGACGACACTGTCAGTTGGCCATGCATCCACTGCAGCAAATGTACAAGACCGTTATTTTATGTAACATCAAACTGTACCATGCATACCAGTCCAAGGATGGAAAAAAGTAGACACTGAAATCAGTGATGACTTGTGTGGACATATAATCTGGGGGCAAATTAAACACTCACAAAAGACAAGTGAAGACCTAAAGGTAAAACTCTTACAAGGCATGTGGGCTTAGCTGGACCTACATCCTTCCCCAGTGGAATTTGATTCATGGATTGTTCCATAGCTTCTTCACCCAGAACTGGAAAGAAACAGGTTAACCTGGTTTGGGGCACCCCACATCCATCTTTCAAGTGCAGAAGAAAGAGAAAAGGCTTTCACCATTTTAACCTGCTCCATTTTAAATGACTTTAAGCAGATAGATTTGTCTTATCTGCAAGTTAATGAGAAAAGTTCAGGTCCACGGATGAGGACAATTACCCATTTATGTCCTCATAAAGCTACAACACTCTTCACACTGCTTTTAGCTTTTGCTTGGCTCAGGAGCCTGTCGGAAACTGATTCTAAGTCTTATATACTGACTTCTGTTTGTTTCTTTAAAAAGGTATGTTGGAGTTACACCATGAATTTACATGAATTCGACTATCTTGGCCTAAAGGATTAAAAGTAAACTCCTAGGAGAGCAGGTGATTTTGCCCGTGCTCTGGACAAGCACGCTGGGGACAAGAGCATCTCTGAATCCCTCTGGTTCTCTCCCTGATCAGCCTCACTTCTCCAGTATATCTCGGAGTCAGAGCATCTCATTGGATTCAGAGTGATTCTGGGATTTGGAAAAAATAATTTTTTAAAATAATTTGATTATTGGTGATTTATATCTATGTACTGACTCTGTAGCCCTATCCCTCATTTAAGATGCAAATCCACACTAAATAGGAATAGAACTATGTGGGTGGCTTTGAAATTGCAGGCTCCTCCTAAAGCGCTCATACTCACCCTTGGCCTCACTCGGTGCTGCTTTTATATTCCCAGATCAACAGTGCCCTCCTGATTTTAAATTTCAGAGGGCAACTCAGAACTCCTGGCCTGCCAGCCCCCTAAGAAATGGCATTCTCATGGACTTCTATCTTCTACTTTTGTTGCTAGTTTAGTCATGTCAGGTTCTCCAACATGAGTAATTTTGCGGGCGGGGGGAGGGAGGGGATTATAATCCACCTTCACATGATGTTTATTTTCAGCTAGATCAAAAAAAAGAGAGAGAGAGAGAGAGGGTGTTGGGAACCCTCTGATATTTCTGGTATTTCCTGAAATTGCATACATAGGTTAAATCTGTCCTGAGGAGAGATGTTTAATCATTTGCAATTATGGTGCTCTGCAGAGAAAAGGTTAAAGATGAATCGGTTTTCTCTGAGGAGTCTGGGCTGGGGGTGCACTCGAGCATGCATTCTTGGCTAACCAGAAGAAGGAAGCCAGGACTTACGTTCTGTTTCCCCACTATGTTATCAAAGGGCAGTTCGGGGCTCCAGGATCCTTCTGTGAATGTCGCCCCACTGTTTCTCCTGTCTGAGGAGCTCACTGATTCCTTGACAATGTCTTCAGGCAACGACAGCAGACTCTCCTCAGGCTGCTTAATCAAATAGGTCTCTATATTATGCTTCCTCAAGAATTCGTTTCTCTCTTTACCATGACCCTCTTCTACATTATAGTCACCGTTGAGGCAGTCCAGCGTGGCTTTGGAAATGTGAATCCTCCTGTGTGCACAAAGCATAGGTCATTATACACTCCCGAGGTGGCCTGCAAAAACCATTGCTGTTTGCCGTCCTGTGCAAAGCCAACATCAGGGCTACACACGGGTACCGTGAAGACGTATTTTCAAGGACAATAGGCGCTCCCCTGAAAAAGCAGAAAAAATAAAAGGAAACAGAAGTACAGATATAAATCAGTGAGCAGCGTATTGCTGACTTCACCCCAAGGGACACTGCAGCCTCATAAAATCCAGCCTTGCTGAGCCATATCTAAGCACCTCTTTTGACTTTTCCTATGATTGTCAGCCTGATCCCAGCAACCTTCAAGAATCAGTGATTTTTTGGTATTGTTGACTGTATTGGAAAAACAAGTTCCATAAATGTTTCTGAACCCAAAAGTAATTATTGTCCAAATCACCATGCAACCACAGCAGTTCCCTTAGTGTCTTGGGACTTTTCTCCTCATTTTAATTTTCATGTATTTGTGCCTGGATTCTTCAACTTGTCTATAATCTTCTTAAAAATAAAGGCAGGTCTTAGGAGTTCACAGGGCTGCATGGAGGGTCCTTTAGGAAAACTACTCTAAGATGCAATTTCTTCTAGAAGGTGTATATGGCAAGGAGCAGGGAACAGAGAAGTGAACACAGGTAGGCAGGTGGCTGGCTAGGCTCACTCACAAGGTAAGTGCTCATTCCTGCATCACCACTGCATCACAGCTCATGATCCAAATTGTTGTTTTTATATTTGTTTTAGCAAACAACAGATGACATCAAGAGCCTTAAGGATCAGACCTGAATTGTGGAAACTTCACATGGTAAATCCTTTGGGGAAGAGTTTTTCTGTTCTCTTAACTGTCTAATTCAATCAGACTACTTATTGTGTTGTATTGTGGTCTGGGTAGATTAATATGGTGATGATGAGCATGGACTGTTTGGCCAGATTGCATGGATTGAAATCCTAGCGTTACCACTTGCTAGCTGAGAGATCTTGGGCAAGCTACTTAAACTTTCAGTAAGTCTGTTTTCTTACGTTAAATATGGGAAAATAAAAGTACCCATCTCTTAAGGTCATTGTATTCCAAAGCTGATTTGTGTAAAGACAGTGTGCATGGTACACTGAACATACTATAAAAGCACATGCTTAAATTATTAGGAATATTCTCAAAAATGCCACTGTGATATTACTGTTGTCTATTCCATGCCTCCACAAGGCTTACAGGATACAACCTAAGCTCTGAAGAAGGCTTCTGAGCCCCTTTCCTGGGCTCTACCACTTTAAAACTCATTCTCTGGGGGCGCCTGGGTGGCTCAGTTGTTAAGCGTCTGCCTTCGGCTCAGGTCATGATCCCAGAGTCCTGGGATCGAGCCCTGCATCGGGCTCCCTGCTCGGCAGGAAGCCTGCTTCTCCCTCTCCCACTCCCCCTGCTTGTGTTCCCTCTCTCGCTATGTCTCTCTCTGTCAAATAAATAAATAAAATCTTAAAAAAAAAGAAAATATAAAACTTAAAAAAAAAAGTAGAACTCATTCTCTGACACTGCTCCCCTCCTGCGCCCTATGCTTTCTCCAGCTAATCAAGTAATTGGCATTTCTTTAAAGCCAAGGTACCATTTCATGCCTATTAAACTCAGAACCAGCCATGCTCTTTGCCTGGAATGCTCACCCCATGTTTTCTACAGGACAATTTCTTACTCCCCAATTCAGCTCAAAAGTCATTTTTCTTGGGCTGACTTTACCGCTCTTCTGAATGAATGAATGGATGAATAAGGGAGATGCTTAGTATTTTGCTTGGCTTTTGCAATTGTAGAAAAAATATATCCAAAGAAGGAAACAATGAAATTTTTTAAAAAGGAGCATTTCCAAATGAATTGTACTTTTAGTACTATCTCTACTTCCCCGTTACCCTTTTTACCCATCCTGCTAAGCTCCTGCTTACAGAGAATAACTCACTGCAAAGGACACAGAAAGAAAGAGAAACTACAAAAAAATGCATTTCTGATCATTTAAGATACATTCTCCATGTTTTCCAAACAAGTATCATCATACATAGTCATCGATTTCAAAAGCAAGACAAGATACTAAAAATAAAAGCATGTGAAGCATGTTTTGAGCTTTCTTGAGAAATGTAAGAAATGTGTCTAAGTGCAAATTATTCTCATGATGAATTTTGTTAATACCTGGGAACTCAATCATGTTAACCTAGGGAAACAGAAAAGTCATTGACCTTCTATGAAATGGATGCGCCAGTCTTCTTTCTTAGATCAAGTCCAGAGCTAGGGGCTAGAAAACTGTCTTTTTCTCCCAGGCAAAACAAAACTCTTGGAAGGGTTTTGTTAAGTCCGATGGTTGATTTTAAATAAGTTAAGTATCAACCTCATCTGATATTTTATATGGATTCTACATTTTATTATTCTGCTGTCAGTGCTCAGGGAGACTAATATTTCCATATACTAAATCAATACTATGTTTTCCACGGTGGAAGACATCCTCACTTTTATTTATTGCTGATTGTTCTGCTGAAGTTCTAATCAATATACACTTAAATGTTTTGATAGAAACTGGGCTTCAGATATTCATTTTCATCCTTGCTAGTGCCTTGAGCTTCGGAGTGAGGCATTTGCAGATGACAGTGTGGTAATTACATTTCCCCCTAAAGAAATGAATCCAGCCTCAGACAATATTCTCATATATGGAATTTTGGGTCAACATTTTCTGGTAATTTCAAATGCCAGCATATAATAATAACAGTTATGATAGTAAATAAGATGTAACAGTTGGGTGACACTTATTTTGCATAAATGTTATTTTGTAGCCAAAGGTATTACTAGATGCTTGGCTCTGTGGATCATCTCATATAATTTCCATTCTTCCCAGCCACTCTCGGGGACAGGCATTTCTTCACCTCCTTTTGCAGATGGTGAGATTGGCCCGGAGATAATGAGTAAGTAACTGGCCTGAGGTTCTATCAGTGGAAGATGACGGTGCAGGATTGAGACAAGGACTTGCATTTTCAGAGTCTTTTCAAGACCCTACACTGTATCATATGGCTGCCATGACAGCCGTGACCACAGTGAATATGTCCTGAGCACAGGACAAGGGACTTTATATGCATTATATCATTTAACAGAAGCTCAGGAACAGTGGTCCACAAAGTGTGGTACCAAGGCCAGCAGCATCAATATCACCTGGGACCTTGTTAGGAAGGCCTATTCTTAGATCCTCTCCAGACATATGGATCAGAAACCCCAAGGGTGGGGCCCAGCTACCTATGGGTTAACAAGCCCTCAGGTGATTCAGATGCATGCCAAAATTTGAGAATCCCTGCTTGTTTGGGACCACATGGCCGGTGTCCATGGCAGAGAAAGGATTTTCATCCAATTCTGCATGACCTCAGGGTCAGGGTACTAACCACTATGCCATGGAGTTGTACACCTCTCTCTCTCTTCTTCTGTTCTATGCATTGTGCTAGCCTCTGGGGACACAGTGAGGGCCCGGACAGTCACACTAAGAAGACAGTCATGAGCAAGTTAGATACATTAGAGAGTATAGTGATTTAACAGTGATGCATAGTGAGGCACTTACAAGCTGTTTTTATGTGACATCTTTAATATCCTTGAGCCTCAGTTTCCTTATGAACACAAGAAAGCTAAGACTGGTACACCTGCTTTCAGTACTCTTTGCTTTACTGCGCTTTGCAGATATTTCATCTTTTGCCAGTTGAAGGTCTGGGGCAACCTTGCATTGAGCAAATTTATCAGCGTCATTTCTCCAACAGCGTCTCCTCACATCGGTTCTGTGTGTCACATTTTGGTAATTCTCACGATATTTCAACCAGTTTCATTATTATTGGATTTGTGATGCTGATCTGTGATCAGTGATTAGGACTTGCTGAAAGCTCAGATGATGGTTCACATTTTTTAGTGCACATTGTTTTTTAAAACACTTAAGAGACTTAAGAGACTACAGTAGAGTGTAAACATAGCTGTGATAGGCTCTAGAAAACCAAAATATTCATTTGACTCGTTTTATTGCAATTTGCACTTTATTGTGGAGGGTCTGGAACTGAACCTACAATATCTCTAAGGTATGTCTGTATTGACTATGTGGAGTGTCATAAGATCAAACGATGTAACATATTGATGGTAGTTAGCTGACTTGTGAGTCCGTGGTAGGTACTCAATACATGTTTGGAATTGGGGGCTAATTCTCACTGAAAGGAAAAGTAAGCTGAGTTTATTCCTATATGTCTTGATGGACAGGAAAAGGAAGTAGACATTTGAAAAGCAAATAAAACCCAACAATTTCAAACCATGGAGGATTTGGAGACACGTCTTGGTTTTACTACATTTCTGCACATGGGCACATCCTACGCCTCAGCACACCTGGATAATGTACAGAAGACTAGGTACTATCTTATCGGAAGCCAAGTTCTTGAGGTCGAAAGCATTCTCAGCCCAACTTTACGGTGAAGAAACCAGGCAGGAAGATTCAGCAACTTGCCCCAGCCTCTATAACTGGTAAGTAGTAAATCCACCATTCAAATACATCATCAGATTTAAACTCAGTCACTCCTGTGTTTCTTGGTGTGATTGAGAACATTAGTTAAACTGGCCTCCAGAAGACCAAAAATTATGTCACACACCCACAAAGCTGTGTTCTGTGGTTTGCAAAGGGAATTTACCAAGCATACGGCAACTCTTCATGCAGCTACGCTTTGAAGACATATACATAGATGGATTAGCTGTCTGGTTTGTTTGAATCCAGCAGGTAGTTACTGTAGGAAAATCCCAGAGAATGTAAGGATTTAAGAAACCCAGTGGTGACATGTTAGGCTTATCTTAGTTCCAAGCCTGCATGGCAAGGAGTGGTGACCATTAAAGACAGTGAGGGCTCCCTTAAAAGGATGGACATCACTGCATGGTTTACAAAGCGCTTCACACCCACTGCCCGACACAGCCTCAGACAAAATCTGTGAGGTGGACTGTGCCCATTTGGCAGATGAGAAAACAAACCCTCATGGAGAAGGGACATAAAATCACAAGGTACCATATCAGTATTATCATCTCTCTTTTTATAGTGAGACTCAGAGAAGTTAAGTATTGGCCTGAGATCATGCAGACATAGCAACAAAAGCCAAGTCTGTGCTAAAATCACATGCCAGGTGCTATGTGTGTTTTACATGGCTTGCTAAGGTAACAGAGCTTAGTACGGGGCAGAGTGGAAATCCTAGTTTCTCTGATATCACCTCCTACAGTTTATTTCCCATGATACTGTATTACCTGATATTAAATATAATTAACAAGGAATGATGGCAGACACCAGAGAACTCTGACTCCAAAGGTAGGGTTGGGGATGAGGCGTAGGGAAAGGAATATGTGTACACGTTCTGTCTATCTAAGCTTTCTGTCTGCCTCTTGGTCTATCTATCTATCTATCTATCATCTATCATCATCTAATATTTATCATCTGTTAGAGAGAAGTATGTGCAAGAACTCAGTACAACTTATTGGTTCACATATATCCAAAATCTTATTAGGCCCAATCTGTGTAAGCAGAATCTCACTACTACTTTTCAAGGTTCAGTGAACCCTTCCAGGCCACTAGTACCACTGGGGATTCTATACCCACTGGTCTTGCCAGCCAAATTCAGAGAGCTGAGTTTTCAAGGTAGGTAAGGTCATATAGAAGGTCAGGAGGTCTTACCCCTGACTGCCCATGAGAATTGCTTTAAGAAGTTATAGACTCTGCACAGATTCTGCTTTATGTGTACTGACATGGGTCTGGACACCAGTGGTTTTACAATGTTCCTCTGTTGATTCGAATGGGAGTCAAGTCTGGAAACCAATGTTTTGCAGGGCTGGGTCCTGAACACCTGCCTGCCGTCCCACCATCTTCACTGCCTGTGATGAATTTCACTAGACTTTTGAGGCCAATATTTGTATGACGTTTTAATGTCCTGTCTCCTCCTAAACAACTGCTTCTTATAGATCGATACCTCTGAATTCTGCACAAAGGAAACCAACTGTCACAAAGTGAGCAAAACGATGAGGGTTAAACAAGAAGATGGCTTTGCTTTGACTTACCCAGGGATTCCTCCAGATTCGAGTTTGTTTGCAATGTCCACATCCCAGGACCAGACATCAAACTGCCACTTCCGCAGGCCCAACACCCCACACAGCACTGAGCCCGAGTGGATTCCAATCCGCATGTCCACATCATGCTTCGTCCTTGACCTCACATACCTGTTGACATAGGTGAAATGGAGACACATGCATAAGGCCAGAGTGGACACTCTTGGCTTTGGTGGCAGCCCAGTTCTTCCCAACTCCATAAGTTCAACTCCTGCCCGTTCATATGCCACCTCTTTCATGAAGACTTCTTAGATTTTTCTGGTAACAGGAAGGAATTTCTTGCTCCCCTGAGCTCCCCTACCCTTCTACCTGAAATTTTAAGTGTCCTTACCACCCTTCTCCCCAAACCTGCTCATGCTATACAACCTGTCTCAGAGAATGGCATCAACATCTTTCTCTGTCCGCTAGTGCATAAACCTGGGATTGACTATAGATTCTGCCCTCCATGGCATACTCCATTTCCAAGACAAGTATTTTCATTTTCATTCTGTTTCCTTCTCTCTCCATCAACACTCTAGTTCAGCAGGCTTCAGTCTGGGGTCCCTGCCCCAGGCTGAACTTCTTCCAGCCCATGTTCTGCCAGGCTATCACAAACACAAATGTGACCTCGTCACTCCATCACTCCCTCATTGAAGACTCTTTGCTGACCTCCTACCCCGAGAGCAGTGGACTCCAGAGCAGAGTGCTCGCATCCCAGGGCTGAGCGGGTTCATCCATGGCATGTAGGAAGAAAATGTTAAAACCTCCATTTATAGCTCTTTAAAAATCTTTACCCAAATTTGATATATGGGTTGCCCTCATTGACTTCACAGGGTCCATGCCAGATTGTAAGCATGGAGGAAGCTTCTTGAAGAAAGAAAGGACTTCTACTGTTGGAAGGTTTCTGCAGGCACCCACATCCCTTCTTCACTTTCAGAGCAGTTCAAACTATTTTAGTTTGAGTTAAATGATGTTGTTTTCGTAGAAAGAAATTCAAATGGCAGAACATAACACAGTCAACCCTTGAAATCATGCGTGGAGATTCAAGCCTTGTCAATAGTTGGGCTTAAAAACATGACCCCTCTCCCCCAGGCTTTATTTGAAAGAATAAATGAATGAATGATTCCATGTACAAAACCCAAATCTCTGTCTTCACTGTTCCTCACAAGTGGTAAGATAATACAAAGTTATTTAAATAAGAAAGCAAAATTGCAGTGGGTTGAAAATAAAGAAATATTGAAATAAATCAGATACTAGGAAGGCAGTCATGGGAGAATGTCTGTGGCTAAAGAAAGAATTCTTGTCCCTGGTGAAGATTCTAGTTTCTGGGCCAATGTTTTAACTTTAACTTTTATGTTAAAATTATATAGTACCCTTCTTCCACTAACGAAGCAAACAGTAGAAGCCATGTGGAAATTTTTTTTTTTTTTTAATCACCATTCCTCTTCTATTCAATGTGGAAAATTTTAACAAGGCAAGAGGAGAAATAGCATCCAACAGCTGAGAGGAGCATTTCAGCTCTGACACAGTCACCCAGTGAATGTGTGTGGGGCAGGTCGCTGGGAGAGGTCATCTGTGTTGTCGGCTGGCTGGGTCAAGTACTACAATACCAAGCACGTGGCAAGATTGCACTCTCCTGTATATTTCATGTTGTCTTGGCCAATAAAATGTGAACAAAGTGACATGTATGATTTGCTTCTGGGCAGAAGCTTTAAGAGCCTGAAAAATCACACACTCTCTCTCTCTTTTTCCCCCTTCCTTCTGTGTCAATTGTCACTCAAGGACACTTGGGAGAGAGTTTGAAATTGGGGTTCTTGAATGAGGACGATGTCTAGTGGTACCTTGCCACTCCCCGCAAACCTATCATAGGGTTGGGACAGGAAATATGAGTGAAAAATAACTCTTTTCTGTTTTTTTTATTATTATTATTCATGAGAGTCAGAGAGAGAGAGAGAGAGAGGCAGAGGCAGAGGGAGAAGCAGGCTCCCCGCCTAGCAGGGAGCCTGATGCGGGACTCGATCCCAGGACCCTGGGATCATGACCTGAGCCGAAGGCAGACGCTTAACCATCTGAGCCACCCAGGCGCCCCACTCTTTTCTGTTTTAAGCCACTGAGATTTGGGAGGATGTTTGTTACTTCAGCATAACCAGGACCATGCTGACTGGTACAATCATCAGTCCCAATCTACCTTCTTCCCATTACCCCTACAGTGTAGGGCTTAATATGGACTCTAGTGCCAGACTACCCGAGTGTACATCTTGCTCTGCCACTTCCTAGCTCTATGACCTTCAGCAAATTACTTAACTTCCATCTATAAAATGCAAATAATAATAGCACTGTCAGGATTAAGTGAACAGATGAACGGAGAGTTGAGAAAGTGTCTGGCACAGGCGAAGGATGACTTGGTTGCTCATCACATCTGAAGGAACTGCAGCCGAGAAGTAAAAGGAAGTAAAAGCTTGTGGTCACATAGCTGGTAAGCAGGATTCTAGGACCAAACTGTGATTGTGTGTCTTTACCCCTCACCCTCTTTGTCACATAGGTACTGTCTATGGCATGTGATCTTGGGCAAATAGCTTGGTCTGACCCTGAGTTTCAAGAGCTATAAAATAAAGCTCTAGCAGATTGCCTCACTCATGGAGGCTTTGTGAGTCCCAAAGGAGGTAATGGATGTTAAAATGCTTTGCCAACTAATTGTGAGAGACTATTGAACAGCACACTGTGCTCATGCCATGAGGTAATTAACACGATACAGGGAATGCATTGGAACCTCTTAATGAAAAGGCATTTAGATTTTTTATTTTCTTCTGCAAAACAAAAATCATAATAAGACAAAATTTCCTTACTGCACTGTTTTTTTTTCTTTCTTTTTGTTATGTCTGGGATTCGACTTAAATGAAAGATAGGAATAAACAGTGTAAAAGTAATGAATAATTTACAGGTATTGATCCTCCTTGGAAAGGCGACCCGATGCTTGTACAGAACCGCAAACACACACCATGTGTTTCAAGATCAGCTCTGGAGGGGAGGACCTGTGAGCATCCTTGAAGCTAAAATGAAGGAATTCTGCTCTGCGTTACAAGTCTTGTTCACTTCTTCCAAGGCAGAGCCCTAGGGATGCTTTGCTGTGCCTCATCAGCCACAAATAAAGAGAATATGACTAGAGATCACTTGCATTCTACATATGTGTACTCTCTCTTTCCTCCCCACAAACTCTGAGCCTCTGGAGGGCAGGGGTACTTACTATCTTTTATTTCCACATGCCCAGACCGTAGCACAACGCTGAGCACGTAGGTATAGTCAGTGCTTAAAAGTATTTACTGAATTAATGGACAAAGCTCAAAGGCTTTCTTGCTCTATGGCTCCATGTTGTCCCAGGATGCTTCTAAGAGTCCCAGGAAACCACAGAGGTGTCTTTGAACCTGCCGCATCTTCCCCCTTCAAATAAGGCAGCTTTGCTCTCATCTGTTTCTCATGGCAGGCTTCCATCTAAGATTTCTTTTAAGTAAAGAAAGCACTAATTATTATTAGTTTTTGCAGTTGTATGTCAAGCTGGGGTCCAATAACACAACAATCAACTTGCAAAAAAACTGAAGATGTCATTTCTTTCATTTGAACCATTAAAGAGGAGAGTGCTTGATAAATGGTAAAACATGAAAACCCTAAGAATTTTTCTCTTGATTTCAATGCTTCAAAATTTTTTTTTAGCCAATTGATCAATCTGTAGAAGGTGCTGGAGGAATGATAGGAAGCATAATCTAGTAGCCATCACTGATCTGTAAATCAGACTCTCTCTACTGTTAAATGAATGGATGAATAAAAAGACCAACTTCACTGGTGCCTTGGTGGCTCAGCCAGTTAAGTGTCCGACTCTTGATTTCGGCTCAGATCATGATCTCAGGGTCGTGAGCTCAAGCCCTGTGTGGGGCTCCCCCCTGAGTGTGGAACCTGCTTAAAATTCTCTCTCATCCTCTCCCTCTGTCCAACTCCCCTCACGCCCCTCCCACCTCCCGTGCTGTCTCTCTCTCTCTCTCTTAAAAAAAAAAAAAGAGACCAACTTCAGCACTGGAACAGTTGGTACTGTGGGAGGAAGGATACCCAACTCCTCAGCTTTGGGGGCAGAAACCGGAGTTCCAGTGTTGGCTCTATCCCTTGCTGGCTGTGGGAGCTAGAACAAACACATATATTCATTCCCTCATCTCCTCTGTCAGTGGGAATGATATCAGCTCCTCAATGCAAATCACTCTCAACACCACCGAGGGGCAGAGTGTGCATTGAAGCAAACCAGGATGTGAAGTTAGGTTCCCCCACTTCCTAGCCCGTGGGCTGTGTGCATTAGGTTCCAAGTCCTGCTCTTTAAGGTACAATGGGAAAGAGAATGGGTCCTTTGCAGAACTGTTAGGATGCTTTATAAACTCATGTATATAAAGCACTTAACCTGGTGTATGTGAACATGCAAAAATAATAACAAATACTAATTTTTGTTAGTAATAACAACTTACAACTACACATGTTGAATTGGATAAAAAAATTATAAATTGATCACACAAACTTTTCCTGCTTAAACTGTGCCTGCAATCACTCTGCACCCAAACCCATTTCATACACCTGGTAGGCAGTTCCTAGGCATAAATTGGCTCCAAAAGGAAGAACTAATTTATAATTTAATAAAAACTTGGGTCGTCCTCAGCTACCTGGAAGAAGCAGTGCCCTTGAACATTCTGGAAAAAAGGAAAGGTGAGAGAGTTAGTTATGGAGGTCATCTACGATCACTGTGTCACACCTTATCTTTATAATGACCCTGTGTATTATTATCATCCACACCATTTTCCAAATGAGGAAACTGAGTCTCAAGCAGTTCCTTTCTTTAGGTCACACAGCTGCAGGTGAAACAGCTGGAATTTCACCCCAGATGTATGAGCCTAAACCCAAGAAGCCATGCTCAAGGGTATATGGACCACTGGGGTCTGATCTGGCTCTGCCCAATAGGCCGATGACAGTCTCTACCAATTAATTCCAAAGGCATCAGACTTCTTAAAATGTTCGAAAGCCACCATGTCTTATCCTAGCATAGAAGCTGCAATTTCACAAAGTGCTTCCTTTTGATGCCTACAGTGATTCTGAGAGGTAGAGAACTATAAGGGTTATAAGCTTCCATTTTACAGATGCGGGAATTGAGGCTCCAAGACAATTGGGGTGAGTCTATTACCTTTTTTCTTTTTTTTAAGATTTTATTTATTTATTTGAGAGAAGAGTGAGAGAGAAAGAGAGAGAGAGAGCACGAGCGTGGGTAGGGTCAGAGGGAGAAGCAGACTCCCCGCTGAGCAGGGAGCCCGACGCGAGGCTCAATCCCAGGACTCCGGCCGGGATCATGACCTGAGCTGAAGGCAGATGCTTAACTGACTGAGCCACCCAGGCACCCACTCTATTACCTTTTCTGTGTCAGGCCTTTTATGTTCATGATCTCATTGCATCCTCACAACCATCCAATGCCACTAGAGTTCATTCACTCGCTCATTCATTCAACAAGAGCTTCTTGAAGACCTCTGCAAATATAAGCAGTAAACCAAATGGACAAGTCAGGAAGTCAGCGTCCGTATTCATAGAGCTCCATGAGGAGGGTTTACTCCAGTGCACAGCTAAGAAAGCCTGAGCAAGAGAGAGGCTAAGTCATTCAGTCAAGGTCAGTAAGTAATGGCCCCATCAGTCCTCGCTGCGCCAGGCTCCAAGTTGAGTGCTCTGCTTGACTTAACTGCTGCCTGCACTCCCTTCAGCATTAGACTCTTGTTTCTTGGGTGGAAAGTAATGGAAAGATCTAATGTTGCATTCCTGTTCCAAAACAGTGCAGACCTAATGAGAGAAACAATCTGGCCATCCATTTTCCGTCACAGAGCTTTATGTCCTTCTCTTTTTTTGCTAAAATAGATTTTTTAAAAACTGAGGTTACCCAGATATGTGTTTCTGTGTGTACTCCATAAAGCATACTTCTTTAAACTCACAACCATCTTCTTGTGCCACTGAATATTAACGTAAACCATGATGCTTCATAGTTCCCCATTTTCCTATTTTGTAGTATGCCAAAATTTATTTAAGTAATTCTTTGCCTTTGGACATTTACAGAGTCCAGTGAACCAGCTTAAGTTCTTTCTCTGCCACTTTCAAGCTGTATGTCACTGGTCAGAAGTTATTTCTCCTGTCAAAGCTTCAGGTTCCTTCTCTGAAGAGTAGGGGAAGTAATAGTAGTATCCTCACAAGGTTTAGGTGAGGTGAGCCAGGAACTCTAGTCTAGTGGCCGGCACATGGTGAGCCTTCACTTAAAAATAGCTTTATCAACTATCATTACTAGATAGATTCAATCTTCACCATTATAAATAATTTTGCAAAAAAAAAAAAAATCCTGTTCATGGACTGAAGTCCACTTTGACTGTTGTATCTTTAAGAGGAGGGGGGACTTTATGGATCCTATAGTGAATGGCATTTCAGAACAATGAATAAGAAAGGGGGGGCTTTTAGGGGGACAGGATGAGAGACAAACAGTGATTGGTGGGGGAGGGAAAAAGGAGGAAGGAAGGAAGAAAGAAAGGAAAAGAGGGGGAAGAGTGGGGGAGTGGGGAAACAGAGCAAAAAAGAAGTACAAGAAAGAGAGCGAGAGAGAAAGAGTAGGAGACACCAAGAGGGGGCTTGGGCATTCTTGCCTCAAATGAGGGCAGCAGAATCTCCTGTGTTTCATCCCTTGTCCTGCTATGTTGCTTGGCAGGGGAACCCGGCCACAAGGATTAAGATCTTTGCTCCAATTAACTGTTGGGGAACAGCCAGTTCCTGCTTGGCATTCTGGTGTCATTCTATGACTTTTTAGCAACCGCACTGAAAAGACCAGGCTCTGCAATTTTCATTAAGATTCATCAAGGACGCCTTTTGAAATCATTAATAAAGATCCTGCATGTAACAGCCCACCTTAACTCCACTGTCTTCTCAGCTATCAAGCCTCCCCAAAATAGACCCAGGGCATGTGAAGAGGAGCCACCTGGAGCCACTTCTCAATCTATTTAATGGAACTATTATCTAAGCCGATTTTAATTAATTAAATTTTATGAACAGACATGCGTGAGATGGTATTAAATGCTTCATTAGAAATAAAGTTACACTCAATCACTTTTTTCTTTTTTTTGCCATTCATCCAGCTAATGTCATGTTTCTAAAATCAAGTATTTTTGATGGGATGGATTTACTATGAGGCTTAATTACAACTTATTATCTTGTTCTTCTCAGATGTTTATTGACTTTCCCTCCCCCTCATATTGGTTCTGCTAATTTTTTAGGGATGTATGGAGGATCTCTTGAGCTGTGTGTTAAGCCTTCGGCTATTAATGGCAGGCTTCAGGCGTCAGAAGTTAATCGTAGAAACCTAATGCTGAGAGGCAGGGTACCATGATGGTTAAGGCCAATGGCTTTGGATTCAGACGGCTCCAGATGGGTGCTCCTTGTTCTGCCACTGACTAGTTGTGTGATCTTGTGCAATTACACAAACTCTGTAAGTTCCAGTTTCCTCATTGGTAAAGGAAAGGCCAACTTCCAGAGCTTCAGTTAGTCAGGATGAACCCGAAAATTTGTACTTGTTCCTAATGGCTGACATCCGCTCTCATCAACTGCCCTGGACTATTCTGATGAGTCTGTACTGTGGCCACACTGGTTGTTCAGTATTTTGCCGACCACCCCTGCCTACCTCTTAGAATTGTCGTTAAGACGTAATGAGATAATATATGTAAAACACTTGTCTCAGTGCTTGGCAAGTAGCATAGCAGGTGTTCAATAAACCTTAGCTATTATCATTATTTTACTGGAATAAAATAGAAACCATGAGAAAGGAATAGGTTTCTATAACTTAACTGAGTCAAATTTCCCAGTGTCCAAACTCAGCCCTAACTACAAGATTCTATTAAATATTTGTATGGTCACCATGTGCCTGCTATCTATTTGAATTTTCAAAAGAACACTCTGAAGTTGGGATCTTATGATCCCCATTTAAAGAAGAGGCCACACAGGCTCTGAGAAGTGATGTCACACTTGTCCCCAGCCACGTATCTAATAATAGGAAGAAGCAGAAACCAGATGAGGTCTGCTGATGGCAGGCCAGGGGCTCCCTCCATACGTACCCTCAGAACATTCCCCAGAAGTCACCATTCAGGGAACATGGCCATGTCAGCAAGATCTAGCAATGAACTCTATCTTCAATAAAATGGAATCCTGTCCAAAATTATTGGAGCATTGTCAACTGATACATAAGCTCACCGTCCTGACAAGTGTTTTGTTTAATTTAAATGTCCATATCATGTATTGTTTCTTACAGAGGCTCTCACAATCTCCGGTTGGATGGAATATTATCACCGTCCCCTTTCTCCTCCACAGCTCATGTTCTATTCAGGGCCTGACATCTCTTCCCTGAATTGCTACAAAAATATCTTCCAACCAGTTTCCTTCCTTCAGCATCTGCCTCCTCTTCTCTAGAGTTAACTGAAGAGAGAGTTACTTATGTCCACAAGTACCTTCTTCACGCCCCAGCTGGGAAATGATGCCTCCCTACTTTAAGTGTTGGTGAGAACCCACTGCCCGAGGGACAAAGTCACAGTTGTCTCACAAGGTCATCAACTAACTGTGTGCGCTAACTCTGAACTCTAAATTCACTGTCTGAATTTAGAATTGTGATTACAAAGGCCTGCTTCAAATGCTCAATACACACACGCCTGCACAAATACGCACACGTGTACACACACATGCCTACACTTGTGTATAGACATGCACACACTCATGCACTCACACCCACATACGACACGTCTGTGCACACACAGGCCACATACACTCAGATAGAAATAAACACATTTATATACATACACACATGCACATGCATTTACACACACACACACACACACACACACACACACATGGCTTCTGCCATTCTTAACAGCTAGGATGGCATATTCTTCATGTCTCTGTTTCCAGGAAAACACCTCTATTTCTCAGTCAAAACGACTACTGTGGAGATACATCTCAAGACAAAATGCAGGGGAAACTACTTCTGTCATGCTTGTTCTTCTGCCTCGACTCTTGCTCACTTGTGTCCTGCCGGTGCTCTAAGCAGCAGCAGCTGACCTCGGGGTCAGCTTGGCACCTGTCCTCACCTGGCTACGATTGTAGGAGGATCTCCAGCCCATATTTAGACTCATTTGTGACTAAGGTACAGGGTCCTTTTGAGTGCTGGCTTGCCATTTGTGCCAAAATTGTAAATCTCACTGAACAAAGAAACTACTGGAGCTCCTGAGATCTAGAGACCCAAGATCCAGATGCCATCTCACCAACAAAACACCAGCCCCTCACTGCCAGTCTGCACTCTGTGGACTAGCATGGGACCCTAACTCTTTGAGGAAATGCCAAAAAGAAAAAAAAAAAAAAGAACAAGGAGAGACCCTGACCAAGTGGGGACAATACCTCAAACAGGGATCTATCTCTGATGACAAATACACAGGGCAGCCATCAAGTCTGGGCATACCAGTAAATAAATGGCTTATTTTCATTATGTGACAACACACAGAGTGTCATGTTATATATGGTTCCAGACTTTATGGCTTCTCTTAAGTTTCCCGGTTGGAACAAGTGCCTTTGGGTCTGAAGAAGAAAATCACATCTTGTGTAAGTGATGTTAAGATTGTGATAAAGTTATGTAAATGGGAGTCTCTTCTATATGCATTCAGGTAGAGATATTGTCTGCCAATCCTTCCTCAGACTGCAACACTTGACTGTAAGGGTGGGAGCTCTAGAAGTCTGAGCCCATTGCAACTGAAGCTGCCTCATTCCAGAGTTCTCATGTATTCCTCTGCCTCATGTTTTCTTGCTAACTGGAAGAATTAATGCTGGACCTCCTGTCACCTACATTATAATCAAGGAGTGTTTGGGTATTAATAGACTCTGATTCATGCAGTTAAAAAAATATCCTACTGAACTGTCTTATTCTAAGAGAATGAAAGCAGCCCTTAAGCAACGGGTGAGAGAAAGTCCTTGAGTCATTTCAACTTACCCACTTCTCACCTCTCACTGACCTACTCCAGAACTCGAGAGAGGAGCCCTTAAGTTGGATAAAATGGTCAGGAGGAATAAGGTCCCCTCCAGAGAGATAAATGATAACGTCCTAAGTATCTTAAGCATTTTGATAATCACTGTTCATTTTTTCTGCAATATCATCTCTGCAGCATTTCTTCTAAGCTCAAGATACAAACTCCTATGGCAAGTTTGTACATGAATGGTTAAAGAAGATGTGGTATCTATAGACACACACACACACACATATATATATATATATATATACTGGAATATTAATCAGCTCTTATAAAGAAGGAAATCCCTGTATATACACACATATAAGGATGGAATATTAATTAGCTTTAAAAAAGAAGGAAATCCTACCGTTTGCCTCAACAAGGATGAACCTGGAGGGCATTATGCTAAACGACATAAGGCAGACAAAGAAAGAAAATACTGTATATGTGAAATCTAAAAAAACCCCAAACCCAAACCAAAAAAGTCACATTCATAGAAACGAAGTAGAAGGGTGGTTGCCAGCGTTAAGGGAGGGTGGGGGAATGGGGTGATACTGGTCAAAGGGTACAAACTTTTCATTATGAATAAGTTCTGAGGATCTGATGTACAGCATGGCGATTACAGCTAATAATGCTGTACTTGAAATTTGCCAGAAGAGTAGAACTTAAACGTTCTCACAAAAAAAGAAAGAAAGAAAGAAAAAGATCGCTATGTGAGGCAATGGATGTGTTAATTAACGACTATATAATTATTCCACAGTGTATCCATATATCGAATCATCATGCTCTGCACTTTAAATACATACCATTTTTTTTGGTCAATTACATCACCATAAAAAATAAAAATAAATTAAAAAGAAAGCCTGTGGCAAGTTTTGCTACTTAAACTTGATTTTGATGTGGTTAACCAAAAATCACAGATTTTCAGAACTGGCAAAGACTTCAGAGCTGGTCTGGCCCAATTTCCTCATTTCACAAACAGAAAATCCAAGTCATCTCCCTAATGGACACCCATGGGCAAGAGAATGACGCCCTGTGACCTGTTCATCACTGGACTTCTGGCGACTAGCATGGCGGCATCTGACACTTGGTAGAGCTCCACAGGTTTTGTTTGGGTTTTTTTTTTTTTTTTTTTTGGTTGATCTACCTACTAATTGGCTGGTAGAATAAAGTTCACACACGTAATTAGTTGTAGAATGCATACAAGACAGCAAGTCTTCTGCGTGTCAGCCCCACTGCCTCCCTTGAAGCTAGTTAAAATATTACAATTCACCCCAGTTTTCAGAACAAGACTCACAAGTGTCCAAATTAACAACTAAGAAGCATCTGCAAGCTTTTCCATTTAACAAAAGGGAACTCTGGTTTGGAATTTGTGGGCTCCTCTCTCCACAGTTCCTAAAGGTGAGAACTTCTGCATTTCTGTCAAAGAGGGGGCATGTCCTATCTCTTTCTCCACCAGTCTACTTGCTCTTAGGGATGGTGATGGTTGGGTTTTCATCATACACCCCATAGCAAAGCACAGTGCCACCTTGATTGGGCCCTGGTGATGGGTTAGTTCCAGAGATGGGACCCTGAGGATCTGCCAGGGTAGCATATCTGCCCACCAGGAATGTGCTATTTGGCTAAGTCTTGAAAAGACCAGTGTCACATCGATGAAGCAAAATCATATTTAGGGAAAGAGCTTCCATCCTTTTCTGAATTAGGGGACTACACAAGCCTTTCCTGAAGTCAACAGACCTCTGCCCCAAACTTGAATGAAGTCAGGGATCTGTCAGCACGTAGAAGGAGTCAGGCACACTGTGTTGGCCATGGTTCCAACTGCTTACATCCCTCCTGCCCACTCCACGATTGGTCTTGGAAGCCAGCAGGTGATCTGAGCCTTCAGTGGAGGATGTGTGGGGGGTACATGAGTTGCTCTCCTACTGCTCTTTAAACCAGACTGATACAGCCAAGGATCATGAACATTAACTACTAGACCACACAACCAAGGCATGAGTTCATTGGAAGATTTTTCTGGCCTGTTAATGGCAGGATTATTCTTCCCTTATAAGATGAAGGCATAAGCCACAGAGAAGATTTCTACCCATGTACCCTCTTTTCTGTCTTTGTTGTGGCCGGCGAAGGTTGGAATGCCTGGAGGCTCGATTTGGAGCCTCCTACCTGGAACCTCAAGGGGAGCTCTGACACCACTGAGCTTCTGTCCCAAAGCCACAAGCAGTCTAATTCCAAAATCCTTGACCTCAATAACTGTTGCCCTCTTGATTAAGCTTCTATTTGCCAGATACACTGACCAAAGCCAAAAGCACTTGTCACACACTCAGGAAGCCAACCCTGGTGGTGGCCCTATAATGATTTCCTGTTGGCCTCAGGCTAAAGTACAATCCTTACCAAGGTTGAGAAGGCCCTGTGAGCCCTGCCTGCTTCCAGCCTGCAATCCATCTGTCACCACCCTTTCCTCCCCAGGCTTCATCAGCTGTCACTGTAGCATATCCTGACCCTCCACGTGTCAAATCACACTCCCCACTCCCCCAGGATCTAAGGTTTGCTCACTTTTTAGAAAACAGCTGTATCCCCACAAGGACACTGGTAATACAAATATGCTGGACAATTATTGGAAGAAAGGTATACCAGGAACATAATGAAGCTGGCAGGTTCATGGGTTCATATGAGAGAGTTAATGGGCATGAAGTTTTTGTGCCATAAGTCAAAGCGTGTCACCTTTCAACACACACATCATCTACCACAAAGGACAGATGGGGTGGTTTGTGTTCATGCACATCGAAGGCCTGGGTATTATGGAAGAGGTGCCAGATTACCTGATAGTTTTGATCATGCTGAGGCCCATTTCAACGCAGCAGTGGGCGTGGTCCTGGCGGGGCTCAGGAAGCCCTGAAACACAGTAGTAACAGTCCCCCAGGATTTTAATGCGAAGGCAATGATGCTCCTGGAAGGAACAGGGTGGAGAGAAGAGGACTGAGTCAGCACACAGGTAAGTGCTTCTGAAAGGCTTGGAAAGGCTGGCAGTGGGCAGTGGTCTTCATCCTGGGGCTGGGGGAGCACCTACTTTTGAAATGCGCTTCTATCATCTTCCTAAGAGATTGGGGGAGGGGTATCCTAAATAAGAGTTTGAAGGCCTCAGAGGTGGAATGGAGTCACGGAAAAACACTGGACTTTGAGCTCAACAGATACAGGGCTGTATCCTGGCTCTGCCACGTACTAGCCTTCAGATGAACACCCATCATGTGGGCAGGCCTGGCAAAGTGTGGGCATTGGACACCCATATTCAGTGTTCCCCTGTGAATCCTGCTCATCAATGTCTTTTTTCACAGGACAGGTTTCTGAATTAACACTTTTTAGCAGTCTTAGCCCAATAAAAGCACTGAAAAATATAAATCACGCAGGGATACCTACTATTTCAACTCTATTTTAGACCCTTTCCCAACTAGGGTACTGGCACCTTAAGAAGAGGGGCTGACTATATCTTACATATCATTTTATTCATGTGTGAGTTCATATGCTTGTTCATTGAAAAAAAAATGCCAATAGGGCACTCTGATTAAGTCAAGCATTGTCCCTGACACAAAGATAATTAATAACCACCCCTATGATGCACCTATATTAAACAAAGTTAACCCTCACAACAACCTTATGAAGTAGGTACAATTTTTAACCTTGTTAAGGTAAGGGTAGTACCTTCAATACATCATAGGTAAGGAGGATGGCACAGTTGTTCGGCAGATTCACAGTCTTGAGGACATGACTGTTACCAAGTCTCAGAGAAAAAAGCACCAGGGAAATGCTGCATTTTCGCACTGAATGGGAAGAGGCTGGATGATGCAGGTTTTCAAGGAAAGAGACCTTGAGGCAGCATAACGTAGGAGCTAAGAGCACCAGCTAAAGAGTCCCACTGCACAGTATTAAATCCTACACTCCCTACAGCTACTTAACTTCTGAGCCTCAGCTGCCTCATCTGTAAAATGGTAAATGAAGGGGACCTCATTGTTTGACTGCGAGGACCATAAGATGATGTCTGTGGAGGCTTATTATGGGGTCCAGCACATAGGGTACTACATCAGTGTGACCTGCCTCTGTGATGAGGAGTGGGACTCCTGTCCCAGTTTTCTCACATCTGTCTGTGATCGTGGGCAGATGACTTTCCCTTTTGGCTTCCTCAGCTACATGGGTGGAACCGTATGACCTCTGAGATGTATCTCAGATCTGAAGTCCTAAAAGCTTACGGGCTTTGTGAGTGCGAGGCTCTCCTTGGGAAAGCAGGGTCCAAGGGCAGAGGAGAGGAGGCACACACAGAAAAGGACCCCCTGAGACACCAGCAGTACAATGGGCACCTTTGTCCTGCCAACTTATACAGCACCATGCTGGTTTCCTCATCAGATCGGGGGATTCAGCCATTGTGTTTGGGTAATGAATGAATGAAATCACTCTCCCAATACAAAACACAAATATCAGACAGGGAAAAGAGAAGAACTGGCACGAGAGACTCCCAACCTCGATCAGATTGCCAGGACTTTGCCAACCTTCCCAAATGGGCTCAGATGCAATCTTCAGAACTCTGATGGCATGCACAGCTGTCCCAGGGTTATTTTTAGTAATTTGTGGTTCCTGTCTTCTGGCTGCTTTGTTGCAGCTAATTTTGCAAGAGACCTTCTGGTGGGGGTCTGATCAACAAGGGAAGCTCCAGACCTTCAGCTGTGTCTTCTAAGACCCCTAGTGTATGGCTGGAACAGAGCCAGAGAGTATTTGGCCTACGGGTCCTGGCAGTTTCCAGATTTGTGGCATCCATGGGACAGTTATGTTAAAAAAAAACAAAAAACAGAGGGCTCAAAGGACTGCTATAAAATTCAATTTTGTATTTTGCCAAAGAAGTATGAAAAAATCCATCAACAAACAAAAATAACCCAAGTACCATCCACTATCCCCATGACTTTATGAAAGAAAGGACATTTTTAACACTAAAAAAGTAAAAAGACATTCCTAAAAGAAAGTTTTTTGAACTAAATAAAATTATTATGAAAACTCACTACATTGCAGATAAGTATGTGTATATTTTATCTCATGGCCACAAATTGAACTTACTGATATTTGATTGTGAAAGAGCATTTAAGAACCACTGATCAAATAAATCACTGATTGAGATTTTGCTGAGAACACTGAGGCTGAGAGGCTCAGTAGGTGAATTCAGTCAACCATACTCTTTGGGGGCAGAACCTGCTCTGAGTGACTCAGACTAATGATAGTCTGGAGCACTGTGTGTTGGCGGTGGGGAAGGGTAGAGCAGGAAATGCTCTAGTCTAAGAATCTGACATCTGCATTCTGGTCACATTTACCAGCTGTTTGACCTTGGCTAAATCACTGAAGCCACTGGTATGTGAGTTTCAATTACCCATCTAGAAAACATGTCAAAGTAACCCATCTTGTTCTTAATACATAATAAAGTAAGCATGGCCATCAGTTAGCAAAGGTAGCAATGAGAACAAACACCTTGGAAACAGCCATCCCAGTGTTCAGTGATCTTTCTTCGAGTCTTGTCATAATAGCCCTGAACACAGGAGGACAGGTAGGATTTACACCTGTTTTTATATATGAACGTTTCAGTATGAGAGATAGGAAATATGTGAAAAATTTCCTGTGCCACAGATCAGCTGGCTGAAAGTAATGAATGGCAAGATTTCATTCTTTTTTGTGGTTGAGTAATATTCCACTGTATATATGGACCACATCTTCTTTAACCATTCATCAGTTGATGGATATTTAGGCTGTTTCCATAATTTGGCTATTGTAAATAATGCTGCTATAAACATTGGGATGCATGTATCCCTTTGAATTAGTATTTTTATAGTCTTTGAGTAAATACCTAACAGTGCATTTGCTGGATTATAGAGGTAATTCTATTTTTAACTTTTTGAGGAAACTCCATACTGTTTTCCGGAGTGGCTGTACCAGTCTGCATTCCCACCAACCGTGCATGAGGGTTCCCTTTTCTCCACATGCTCCCCACCATCTGTTGTTTCTTGTGTTGTTGATTTTAGCCATTCTGACAAGTATGAGATGATATCTCATTGTAGTTTTGATTTCCATTTTCCTGATGAGTGATGTTGAGCATCTTTTCATGTGTCTGTTGGCCATCTGGATGTCTCCTTTGGAATAATGTCTATTCATGTCTTCTGCCCATTTTTTAATTGGATTATTTGTTTTTTTGAGTGTTGAGTTTTATAAGTTCTTCATATATTTTGGATACTAACCCTTTATCAGGTATGTCATTTACAAATATCTTCTTCCATTCTGTAGGTTGTCTTTTAGTTTTGTTGATTGTTTCCTCTGCTGTGCAGAAGCCTTTCTTTTGATAACTGATGAATGGATAAAGAGGTGGCATATATATACAATGCAATATTACTCAGCCATAAAAAAGAATGAAATTTTGCCACTTGCACAACATGCATGGAACTAGAGAGTGTAATTCTAAGCAAAATAAGTCAGTCAGAGAAAGACAAATACCCTATGACTTTATTCATATGTGGAATTTAAGAAACAAAACAAATAAGCAAAGGGGGAAAAAAGAGAGAAAGGAGAAACCAAGAAACAGACTCTTAAATGCAGAGAACAAACTGATGGTTACCAGAGGGGAAGAGGGTGGGGGAGTGGTGAAATAAGTGATGTGGATTAAGGAACGCACTTGTTGGAATGAGCACTGGGTGATGTATGAAACTGCTGAATCACTGTATTGTATACCTGAAATTAATATCACACTGTATATTAACTAACCGGAATTTAAATAAAAACTTAAAAAAAATTTAAAAAAAAGGTTATGGACTACATGCGATATTCATCAACTCTTAATCAGTGACTTTTCCATGAAAACAGAGGTAAAAGCATTCTGGAAAAACTTAAGTAGGGAAAGGAAGTAATATTTATTGAGCATCTACTATGTGCCAGGCGATGAGTTAATTGCATTCCATTTATCCTGGTGAGTTTTCATGAGCACATTTTGAGTCATGGGCCATTTCACAGATGGCTTAAGTAAGCGAAGGTCACAAAACAAATAAGAGGCAGAACTGGAATTCACACCTGTGTCTATCTGACTCTTGCTGAACTCCATGCTCTTTCTCCAGGAAACAGAAGACATGATGACAGAGTCCAGAATGGTAGCTCTCCTGACAAAAATATGTTTTCGAAGCAAATGGTGTAAAATGGTTTATCATCCTTCTGGAGCAGACACACATAATAGGGTGAATATGTTTGTGCCCAGGGTCCATTTTTCTTATAAACAAAAGGTGAGGTTTGGCAGCCTCTTTGAAAAACTTTGAGCTCAACATAAATGGTGTGTGTGTGTGTGCACGCACGCGTGCGTGTGTGTGTGTGTGAAATATAAAAATATACACAAATGAAAGACCTGTCTGGTCTGTCAAGTTCTGTCAATTTGCAGGCACATTTTTCTGATCAATTCCTCTGAGCTGTCAGGTGACTTGACAGTAATATCCAAGCAACTTCTTTTTACCAGAAACTGCTTCAGAAAGTTTATATTAAGGAAGCAGGTTGCTTTGAAAAAAAGATACTGAAAAGGAAAAATAGGGTGAGGGTTTTCTTGCAAATTTTATTCAGTGAGTTTTAATATAATCCTTTTCTTCCCATTCCGATGGCTATGATATAGTATAAAAATTTTGGAAGTTTATGAAATCATGTTGATCATAGATGATAATGAGATGATAAAAGCACCAAATTACCAAAGATAGTTATATTATTGGGGAGGGATAGGATTACAGGGATATATACTTGCTGTATTCTCTATACTTTGATGTTTGAATTTTACATAATGAGTAAGTATGGCTTTAGTAATCAGAAAAAAGTCAATAAAAAGTGAAAGACTGGGACACCTGGGTGGCTCAGTCCGTTTAGCATCTGCCTTCGGCTCAGGTCATGAATCCAGGGTCCTGGGATCGAGTCCCAGATTTGGCTCCTTACTGGGCGGGGAGCCTGCTTCTTCCTCTGCCTCTCCCCTGCCTTTGCGCTCTCTCTCGGACATATAAATAAAATAAAATCTTAAAAAAAAATGAAAGACTCTCAGAACAAAAACATTATGTATTTTTGAAAAAGTTGTATTAGAAATCATGACAATTTTATAAGATTCTATCTAATTGTCATTACACAAGTGACATGAATATATTGTCCTCGTAGATAAATCCTCCTGGGAAGTCCCTCCGCCTCAGACACAGAGCCGCCTGGAAGCCTGGCTCTGTTCCCCTCCTCAGAGGCTACTATGCGTCTACAAGTACATTACATGTTTATATATATGTACTATTTTTCATCCTCTGCAGCCGTATCACATCCTTAGCCATATTATACCATGTTTATGGATCTGAGACATGCTTTTTTTCAGGCAAAACAGGTCTTGAATTTCTGTGTCAGTACAGAAATGGCTAGCTCATTCTTTTTAATCTGTTCATTCCCTTTCCATAGTGTTGGATTTATTCCTTCCAGCAATAATTTAGGTTGCTTCCAGTTTGTCAGCAGTTTAAAATAAAGTTTAAGATACAATCATGTCAACTGCGTAACAGTAAATATGTTCTTTGTTTTACAATTTTAAAGCCTTCATAATAGTATGCAAATTCTTCGTTCTTAATTTGGATGGGGGAGGAGTAGGCAGAGAGTATTTTTAAAAAAGATCAAAGACAGAAAGTTACAAAATTTGCCAAGGGCATTGTCAAGGATCAAAAAACAAAATCAGGGGCGCCTGGGTGGCTCAGTCGGTTAAGCATCTGCCTTCGGCTCAGGTCATGGTCCCAGGGTCCTGGGATCGAGCCCCGCATCGGGCTCCTTGCTCATCAGGGAGTCTGCTTCTCTCTCTCTCTCTACCTCTCCCCTCAGCTCATGCTCTCTCTCTAGCTCTCTCTCAAATAAATAAATAAAATCTTAAAAAAAGAAAAAGAAAAACAAACAAAAAAGCTCTATTCTGAGCAGCCTGAACCACAAGGGCACTCAGGAGTTCAATCAAACTAAGAGGAATTTTAAGAGGAAGCTTTGAAATTTCCTGCATTTCAGTAATGTTGTAGAGAAAGAGGTACAGTGTATGAAATTCACATGCAAGGTGAATTCTCTCTGATATGCAACATAAACAAAATCTACAGTGGAAAAATCATGGTGAGACAGATAATCTTTATAAAGCCACAGAATCTCGATGCTAAAAAATGCAAAAATGGTCAACTCTAAAATCTTTTTATACAGAAGCAGAGTTTGACCCAGTTGGTTAAGTGACTGGCCCACTGCTGGGGGCAAAAGGCACTGAAAGTAGGTTTCCTCATTCCAAGATGAGTAGAATTGTTTTTATTGGCAGTGTTTCTCAAACTTTTCCAGGGAGGCCCCTGAGAGTAATAGATACTGATGCACCCGGGGTGGGGGTCAGAGCTACGGAGCGCTAATGGGTGCTGAGTATTTATGTGGAGACAGTCTCTAGGTTAAGAGACATTTCATGTGTTTTGTTTTGTCTTTTTTTTTTTTTTTTCATTTATCCTCCATTGCAATTCTGACAGAAAATGGAGACACAGAGAGGAACTGCACAGGTACATTCAAGTCCAGCCCACACCTGAAGTCCCACGGATCTAACCCTTCAAGCTCCTGCATGGGCAGCAACGCATCTGCCAATGTCTTGTGTTCTGTCTCCTAAAATGCCTGTGGCATTGCTTGGTGGTCAAGATGGAGCACTTGTGGGACCCCTGGGTGGCTCACTGGGTTAAGCGTCTGCCTTCTGCATAGGTCATGATTCCAGCGTCCTGCTCCCTGCTTGGCAGGGAACCTGCTTTTCCCTCTTACTCTTCTCCTGTGCTCTCGCTCTCTCTCTCTCAAATAAATAAATAAATAAAATCTTAAAAAAAAAAAAAAAAAAAGCGAGCAGCTGGGCCAGTCGGCCTGAATCACAGATATACCCACCTACCAGGTTCTAGGAAGATTACTTCTTTGAGCCTCAGTCACTCATTCTGTAAAATGGGAACAATAAATAACCTATCTTCTAGGTCTGTTGTGAGAACTGAATTAGGGAATCCAGGGCAAACACCCAGAGCGGTAAGTAACATACACCAGGCAGTTGATGAGCGTTTAATAGTCTTATCAAATTAATAATAATTTTACTCCACCATGGATCTGTGCTTAATTTTTTTTTCTCCAAAAAGTTTTTCTTAAAATTTCAGTAAGCCTCACCCCCAAAGATGGATGATAGCTTCTTGCACCCATTGCGGACCAACGGGTTGTGTACCCTGTCCCCCCCCTCCCCCTGCACTGTGTGTAAGGTAACCAGGGGAAAGGCCCAGTTACAGGACAAAGTTCACATCCCCTAAAAAGTTGCACCATGCCCTCCAAACGTACTTCTGCTTGCTCTCTAAGCTCCTTTCTCACTACAGTGTCCCTGCCCTTGATGTTCTAGTAATCTTTAGCTTCTTTTTTTTTATTTAAGATTTTTATTTATTTATTTGAGAGAGAGAGAGTGTGCGCGCGTGCAAAGGTGGGGAGAGAGGGAGAAGCAGACTCTCCACTGACTATTTTGAAAAAGGGTACAGTCCTGCTCACATATGGAGAGCCACATCACTCCCCAAATCACTGCACCCCATGCTTCTGTGCAATCAATCGCGCTCTGTCCACCTCCAACTCCTGGCCACCACTTATCTCTTTTCTGTCCTTATAATTTTGCCTTTTCTAGAATGTATTATAAACAGAATCACAACGTTATCTAGGCTTTTCCATCTGGCTTCCTTCACTTGGCATATTGCTTTGGAGATTCACTGATATTGCTGCGTGTCTCAGTGGTTTACTCCTTTTTGTTGCTGAATAGTATTCAATTGTATTTCTTTTCCCATTTTTAAGACTCAGTCTAAGAGTAACTTTCTCCGGAAAGTCTTCTCTGATGCAAGGGTTATGTGCGGAGTCTGCCTTCCCACAGCATCCCAGACTCACCCTCATCATACACACAACACACTGTGCATTGATCATTTATTGATGTGTTCCTGGCTAGAATTAATTCTAGGAAGGACAAAGTGTGTTTTTGTTATTCCCATGCTCCCGACACATAGCACAGTGCACAACACCTAGCAGGTCCTCAGATACAAGTATGAATGGCTCTCGTTGGACGGAGACAGCCTTAAATTCGGACATTTGGACGCTCTGAAAAATGAACTCCCACTTGATATGATTGCATGGGATTCTCTCAAGAGCCCTGTGAAGTTGGCACTGATAGAAACACACTTTACAAAGAAGGAAATTAAGGCATGCCTGTTTGAACCTAAAGCCCACTCTAAAATACAGTGTGACAATGATATTCTTCTGCAACTTGTATGCTTTAGGACTAGGAATCTGTGTTTTGAGAGCAAATGTCCATCTCCTTTAGCCTGTTCTCTCGAGCCAGCTGAAAAATAAAGATAGTGTCCTGTTGGCTAAAAACAAAGCTGTTAGGCTAGGTCAAACAAAATGGCGGTCCAGTGGATTACTGGCTCTAAAGAACAGGCTAATTTGTTTCAGATGGCTGGAGTTGGCTGGAAAGCTGCAGGCAGCCATCACTGCCTGAACTAAACTGAGGCTGCAGCTGGATGGCACCTGGCCACACGAAGAGGGAAGTAATGGGGGGAAGGGGCAGAAAACAGAAAAAAAGGGCTTTGGCTTAACTGTCACTCAACCGGCTATCTCTCAATTGGGAAAATTAATCTGATAAACCTCCCATCCGAGATCTGGAAATAACTACTATTGGTTCCCAGAAGGTGCGGGGCTTGAGGGTCCACACCAGGGAAGAGGAAGCAGGACAGGAGATAATTGGTGATGAAGCCTGAGTCCTCCTCTCCCTAATTCCACATGCAGTCCCTCACTCCCACAAAAGACTAGAAGGGAATTAAATTCAACTCACATGGGCCAGTCGATCAAATCTGGCAAAGAGCTCGTTGAGCATCCGGACCAGCTCCTGGGCGGACAAGGTTGTGGAGAGGTTGGTAAATCCTTTAACATCTGCAAAAAGAATACTAGACAACAGGGGAGAGACAGGGTGGGGAGAAAGCATATTAATATTTTACTCCATCCTGGAAGACATCAACACCATCCAAATAACTCAACCGTGGTCTGAGATTCTAGTTCTCCCTGCCATGAGAGTCAGGAGGAACGTGTCAGTATTTAACAAATATCTCAGCAGACAGAGTCCCCCCAGGGGTTCAGGAAGGGCAAGGGGGCAATGGAAAGCCCTTCTTCCTGTGCAGGGCCATGGAGTGTGGGCAATGCAAACATCCCCAAAGGGAATTTGTCACTATGAACAGATCAATTTGTTGTGGAAAGCAAAATGAAGCTTTATGAATTACCTCTCTGTTTTCACAGTGAACTACAATGCAGATGCTGTGAACATAGTGTGAAATGGACACAGGGGAACAAAGAATAAAAAAAAAAATCTCATTATCTCCAGCAAATGACATACCTAAAATTGCAGGCAAATAGAGAGTGGCATTTTTCAAAAATTATGGGAATAGGTAGCAGAGCTGGGAGACCTCAGGCGGAATAGTTCATTGCCTAAAACTCTCACGCTGACTAAGGATTTAAGTGAGGTCAGGTCTTAGCTCTGCATATGTTTGGCATAAGGGATGAGGAAAGTAAGGGAAGGGGGTAGTCCTTGAAAGCCATCTGAAAGCAAGGCACTGTATGAGCACTGCCTTAGTTCGTCCACCCAGTGAGCATGTGGGGATGCCACTCCACTGTGAAGATGAGCAAACTGGGACTCAGAGAGGCAAGGAGACTTGCCTAACAGTCCCCTCGTAATACGTGGCAGAGTTGGGGTTGTCCACTTAAACTGTAGGGCACTGCGCCCCCACCCACCTCTCTGCACCAGCTCAGGGACCCAGGCAAGAGCAGAGGTCCCTCTGTGTGGAGCAAAAGGAAGCCTCGTGCCCTGTTGGTAGGAATGCAAACTGGTGCAGCCACTGTGGAAAACAGGATGGAGTCCTCAAAAAATTAAATGATCCAGTAATTCCACTACTGGGTATTTATCCAAAGAATATGACAACATTAATTTGAAAAAATTATTATTTTTGCAGTATTATTTACAATAGCCAAATTATGGAAGCAGCCCAAGTGTCCATCAATCGATGACTGGATAAAGATGTGGTATATATATGCAATAGAACATTATTCAGCCTTTAAAAAGAGTAAAATCTTGCCATTTACAATGACATAGATGGAGCTAGAAAGTATAATTCTAAGTGAAATATGTCAGTCAGAGAAAGACCAATACCATATGATCTCACTCATATGTTGAATTTAAGAAACAAACAAACAAAAAATGAGCAAAAGGGGAAAAAGAGAGAGAGACAAACCAAGAAACAGACTCTTAACCATAGAGAAAAAACTGGTGGTCACCAGAGGGGAGGTGCATGGGCGATGGGGGAAATAGGTGATGGGGATTAAGAGTACATTTACTGTGATGAGCCCTGAATCATGTATAGAATTGTTGAATCACTATATTGTATACCTGAAACTAATATAACACTGTGTGTTAACTATATTGGAATTAAAATTAAAAAAAGAAGAAGAACATAAAAAAGAGCAGAGGCACTTTTCATGTTGTATCATCTTTGAAGCTCGGATACCATCTTAGCAGTGTTTCAAACTTTCCGTTTTTATTTTTCTTACTGTTGCATAAAATAATGGCGAGTCTTACAATCAGTGTAACTTAGTTTTAATGTGATAGGTTAATTAGCCAGAAGACATTGTGCAATGTGTGTTGACTTACATTGGTTACTAACCTCAGTATTCAGTGGTTCTTAAATTTGTCTCCGTTATAAACCCTTTTAAAAATCTGATAGAGGCTATGAATTCTCTCTCCTAAAAATGCACAAGTATTCACAATTTTGCACTTCATTTCAAGGAATTTGCACCTTCCCTGAAGCCCATTTATGGACTGATTAGGAATCAGGCCCCTGTTTAAAAAAAAACAACAACTATTGCTTGAATTAATTATGTAATGCCTTCATTATTTTAGCAAATATCTGTGCATCTACCATGTGTCTAGCTACACATTGTACTAGGAAGTTGGATTAAATGATAAAAAAGATGCAGTGTGTGTCTCAAGATGCTCACAGTATAGGGACTGAGGTAGGCCAGTCAAGGAGAAAGACAGAAACAACACAGGAGATGAATACAGCAGCCCCCTCCTTATCCAAGGACGGTGGGTGGGGGAGGAGGACCTATTCTAAGACCCCCAGGGGATTCCTGAACCTGCAGAGAGTACTGAATTCTACAGAGACTATTTTTCCCCCTATACATGCATACCTATGATAGAGCTTAATTTCTTAAAAAAAAAAGTTTAATTTCTAAATTAAGCACAGCAAGAGATTAACAACAATAGTAATAAAATAGAACAATGATAGCAATATACTGTAAAGTTATGTGAATGTGGTCTTTCTCTGAAAACATCTGTACCCACTGTTCTTTTGATGAGAGATGATAAAATGCCTACGTAATGAGATGAAGCGAGGGGTGAGTGACGGAATGAGCCAGGCACTGCACTCCAGTGTGAAGCTACTGTTTACCTTCTGACATTAAGTCAGAGGAGGGTCATCTGCTTCTGGACTGCAGTTAACCGTGGGAAACTGAAACCACGGATAACAGGGGGACCACTGTACTCTGACAGAAGGACACACTGAGGGATGACCAGTCACGGGGGATCAAGAGTTTCCCGATGCAACAAAGTCTCAGCTGAGTTTTGAAGGACCCATGTGACTAGACAGATGGTAAAGTGAGTAGGATGGGTAGTCTGAGCAGGGCAATCGGCACCTCTTAGGGTCTGTTGGAAGAGGGGCAAATGTACTGAAGCTCTGCAAGAATTCAGGGGCAGCTGGTCAGAGGGTAGCACTGAGCAATGGGGTGGGGAAAAGAAGAGGGGAGAGAGAGAGTGTGTGTTAGTTAGAGATGTGGAGCAGGGCAATGTTGGAAATGGGCTGGTAAGCCAGGTTCAAGAATACAGACTTTGTCCTGAAAGTGATGGAAAACCAGTGAAGGGGTTTAAGCATGCGCCTGATGCCTTCAGATTTCTAGTGTATACGGTTTCCTCTGGGCAAGTCACTACACGGTCACTGTCCTGTACAGCGTTCCGATGGCACAGCATCTGCCAAGTGCATAGGACCAAGTGCATAGGATTTGAGTCTAGACAGATCAGAGTTCAGAGCCCAGCTCACCACTTACGAATACCAGGACGTTGGGTAACTTCCTGAACTTCTCTAAGCCTTTGATTTGCGAGCAGGAGATAATTCTAGTATCTGTCTCGTTGGTGGGTAGCAAGTGCTTAGCACCGTGCCTGGCATAGTAAGTGCTCCGTAAGTGTGTTAGCTCTTTTCATTATTTTACAAAAATGTACTAGAATTGAATGATTGCATTTGAGAGGTAATGAGAGAAGAGAGGTATCAGAGGAGAAAGTAATTAGATCATTCGTTACCTGCCGCTGAAAGAATTCCTAACTGTTGACACAAACGGGAATAAGAAGAGTTACAGCAACATTTACAGAGTATCTCCTGTGGACTGTCCTAAGTTCCACATGTATTAACTCGTTCGTTCCTCATAACAATCCATGAGGTGGGACCTACTGTGACCATCTCCATTTTACAGATAAGGAGATGGAGACCTGAGTAACTTGCCCATGGACATGAAAAGCCAGGATTTGAACCAGGCAGCCTGGCTCTGGAATCTGTATTCTTTATCACTCTGGTGTGCTATCCCTCAAGTGGTGAACTCCAGGTCAGGTCTCTTGATTCTAGGTATTAACTTGGAACCTTCCATGATAATCTTCTTGGAATGTACTCATTTTAGAATGTACTGAAGAGGCCATGTTAATTTTCAAATCCAATTTGCTTATGTAAGTTGTTTATTTGGCTAAAAATAAGTGTTGTTACCTAATAGTTGTTCTGCAAATGGAGAGACTTGAAGAAAGCTTTAGCACAGTTCTAAAGAATCGTTAAGAACATGGGCCCTGGGTAGACTCTTCTTCCTAACTGTGTGTCCTTGGAAAGTTTATTTAACCTCTCTGAGCTTCCATTTTCTTGATAATAAAGAAGAGATCACTGAAGCAACTCTGTACCATTACCTACAAGTGGGTAACTTTTAAATCACAACATAGTTCTTGATAAGTGGAGGATATGTAACTCCTTGGGGAAATTTTTGGGAGTCAGAAGTGTTTAATAGATTGCCATGCAGATAGGTCTCAAAAGCCAACAGGTTCTCTGGGCCCATTCAGTTGCATTTTGCTTGTACATGAAACTCTGGTCTACATGGCCAATGTGGTGGCTACCCCCGTGGACAGGGCTGACTGGAGAGAACAGCCAGCCCAGAAAGCAGGTAGACTGAGTAAGCCTCTAAAACTAAGGATTTTCTGATCCCTGATGAAGGTTCATTAAACTGTCTAACACCGGGAGAGGTAAAGACAAATCTGCCTCCTGAGTAGATCCAAACAACGTGCACCAGCAAATGTGCCAATGTACAATGGCGTGGGGCTGGGCGAGAGGAAGGGGAAGGGAGCTTTGGGAGAGAAGCGAACCATCCTCCAAATCCATGTTCCCCTGTCACTAGGAAAGGCCGCTGAGCTGGGGATTCTGTTTTCTTCTCGTGTCTGGGTAGGGCCATGGGATCATGGGTCTCATCAATGCAATCTGAACAGAAGTGATACATGTTATCTCTGGGCCAAGGAGGTGTGCCTTTTCTACCCATTTCTCCTCCAAGAGCTGAATGCCAAAACTCTGAGTCTAGGGGAGGACCCAGATATAAAACTTGGGGGCCTTTGTCCCTGAGTCACCCGCTGACCAGGAACATCAGCAGTGGGCAGTTGTGTGAAAAAATGTTATTGAATTTAAATCAATGATATTGAGAAGTGATTTATTGGAGCAGACAGTATTACTCTGAATAATGTAAGCGTCTTAAATATATGGGAAAAAATAGGGGAAATAAATAGAATTGGGCAGGGGGGACTAGAAGCCCAAAAGGCTTCCAGTAAAACACCAAGTGGCCAAGTAGGTCTCCAGAGAGAATCCAGGAAAGTCTCAGATGCACAGAGCTGAAATCAACATGAGAATCCAAACTGTCCATTGCAAACAGTGCAGCTTTTAGATTAGGACAATGAGGCCCCAAAAGATGAAATGATGCAGCCGAAGTCTAGCAGGAGATGTGGCTCAGAGAATGTGTTCTGGAACGAGAAGCCTAATCCACTGGTTCCCAGTCCCCTGGGCACAGGAAGGGCCGCGTGCATGCCTTACTATACACACCGTACCGACATGTGGATGCCTACATACACAACAGGAGGCCAAGAATTGTAGGAAATATAATCAAGAGTCAGACATTTACAGCAGACTGTTTTTAGGGAAGGGTCACAAAACAACAGACAATAATATAAGCAACAGAGAAGAAAGAATGAACTAGGTGGGTTGCCCTGAAGAGACAGACACAGGATTGGAAATAATTTAAAAACTGTTCCCTCCACTGCAGTGGGTGTGCTCTAGGGGCTGGGGAACAGGGCAGAGCAGCCGGTCTGGCTTTGTTCTCAGACATGGGCTAAGGACCACCCTCCTCTGCTTTTCTCATCTCTGGTCTTATTTTAGCAACTAGCAACCTTGCAGTGGCTGGAGGGACCCCATTACCCCTCCCAGAATTCTTCTTCCCGATACCAGAGGGAGCGGTGGGCATCCCGCCCCCCTCCCGCCGCCCCCAACTGCCTCTGTGATGGCCAGAGAGGCCCAATGTGGCAGCAGGGTCTCCAGACTCTTCTGCTAGAACGGCTTCTTTGCTGTGGGCTGAGGCCGTTGAGAAATGCAGGGCAGCAAACCCAATTCTAATTTAGTGCAGTGTGCACTTCTGCAAGAGGGTCTGTCTCAAGCTTAAGAACTCAGTTTAATGGTTTAAAATAAATGGGTGAGGTGGGGAAGGCAGAAGTCACTTTAGTTGTTCTTGACTAAGGGAAGCACTGAAAACTGATGGTGCAGAAAGAAAGTCAAACATGTCATTTATTGAACTTAAGGCTCCCAAGTATGTTGGTGTGGGTGTGCAAGCTTGTTTAGTTTTCCCCTTTTTTTTTTTTCTTTATTAAGGGTAATTACTCCTCCCCCACCATCACTTTTTCCATGGTGACAGGCACTTTCATAATATTCTTTTCATATCTACATATCTACATATCTCATATAATAATGATAATCATCAATATCAGAGAATATCATCATATATACATAATATATATGTTATATATTATATAGAGATACAGATATAGACAGATAGATCTCACTGTTCAGCCTTCACTTGTACTAATCCCTCGGTTTAAGATTCCTTTTCTTTGATATTTTTCACTAAGCTGACTCAATTTCCAATAAGGCAAATAAGAATCATCTCTTTTAGGAAGCTTTCTTTTATCACCCCACCCCCCTCACTCTAGGTATTCCTCTTTTTATGATCCACTTGCACCCTTTGCTTACTGTAAAAATAGAATCCCACAATGTGTTATAATTATAGATGCTTCCCTAAGCCTGTCATCTACAACTGGTATTGATGAGTTCGCATTACAGATGGGACCAATTCGTGGATCTGGGGAGTATCTTTTATGGGAGCGGCTATTTGACAAAAGGCTGCTTTGCAACCCAGGCATCTAAACTAGCGTAGCTCTATTCTTGGACAAAACTCTGATAATGACCTCTATGAATACGTCTGCTGGGTTAGAACCATGCTTTCTGCTGGACTTCCTTTCAAGTGAGTGTCCCAGCATGCCAGGTGAATGCCCAGAGAGGCTGGTAAGAAGGAAAGTTGTTCCTCCCTCCGACCAAAGTCAAGAAGAAGGGAACCAAGAGGGTACACTGGTCAGTTTTAGAGCTATTTAAGATATAAACTTTTCTCCTACGTTTGGGAATTTTCACTCTATGATATTTAGTGGGAGGGAGATATAATTCTACTGTACAAGCTGAAAATGTCAGATATCTGCTTTCCAGGCACTTTTTTTTTTTTTTAACATTCTTAGTTTATTAATCGTCTCATGAAAAATCTGCTCTTCTGGTGAGTGACTGGGCTAAGCCAATCAGACACATCTGCCCGAGTTAACTCGCAGCGCAAAGAGGCGGGGGAACAGGGAGTGGGGGCAAGGCAGAGTCAGCCACTCCAGATCCTGGGGGACTGCAGGAGGAATCCAAGAGGTAGCAGCTGTGTTGGGGAAGGCGACAGAGTTGGTAGCATAAGCAGTGGATTCTTCAGAAACAGTGGAGGCAGCGTACTCACTGGCCTAGTGTTCAGCTGTGATTCTGGCCCATTTGCTGAGCCTGCCTCTCCATCCTTCCCCAATCATTCTGTGAGCCACTACTCAGCCTTTCTACAGACTTCTTTTAAATCAACCAGGGTTAGGTTGTTTCTGCTTATAATTAGGAAACATGTCTGAAACCATCTACAATATGTCCAATGCTCTACTATATGCTTACCCCTATTCTATGCTTTATATGTATCTTCACTCACATCATCTGCATCAACCCCTGCAAGGTGGTTATTAAAATGCCCGTTTTACAGAGAAGGTCCCTAAGATTCAGCTATGTAAATTGCCCAAGGTCACACACAAGGAAGAAGTAGAATTGGAATTTTAAAACTGCCCTGCCTCATCAAGGAGCCCCCACCTCTAATTTTTCAGTACATACCATATTGTCCAGGGTAGTGCTCGGCAGAGAGGGCACTGATGGATGGATGGGTGAAGGATGGATGAGTGGATGGGTGGAAGGGTGGGTGGGTAGTTGGGCAGATGGGTGGATGACTGGGTGGGTAGACAGTTGGGTGGATGGATGGGTGAGTGAGTGGTGGGTAGTTGGGTGGATGGGTGGATGGATGGATGAATGGTTGGCCAAAAGTATGTTTACAAAAGCAAAATCAGCCGTAATCCTTTTTTATATTGTTTTGAAGAAAGTTATAAGGGATATAAGGAGCAGAGCTACGTGATCACACCTGAGGAGTCTAGATCACATCTTGGAATTATTTTTTTCAATCATAATGTAAAAGGCTTTTGCTTTTCCACTCGAAATATAAAGGCAGGCAAGCCAATATAATTGCATTTCTCTGACATTCTTCTTGAGCCTCAATTTGGAAAGGAACTCTATGATGAATAATCACAGGTTAATGAATTAATCAACCAAATAAAGAAAGGCTTTGACATTCAGGCAGACAGAAGTCATGACAATCAGATGAGAGCAGTGAGGTGCACAGCCAGATCACGCAAGGAGCTGGGGTGGTGGTGGGGGGGCGGCGGGGGAGGGTGCCGTGGTTCTCACCTGACGTTCTCATAGCGGTGGATGTAGATCCGATGGAACTGGTGCTGCAAGTGCTCGTCTTCAACGTTGGTCATGTCGTTGATCATTTCCAGGACGACAAAGCGGGGGAGCACAGATAGCACAAGCCGCTCCTGGAACAAAGCAATGGAGAGGGACAGGCTTGTTAGGCTGACCAGCAAGTCTGAGACCCTGTCTCCATCACTGATAGTCACATAGTATTAGGTGAGCTTGGTCATGTCTGTGCCTTAGTTTCCTAATTTGGCAAATAACAATAAAATCATCTACTTCCCAGACTTGTTGTGAGCATTCCATGAAATAAAACGTGCGATAGGCCTGGCATGAATTCCCTCCCTCCTCTCTGCTCTCCTTAACTCTGCTCCCATGCAAAGGGCTTTATCAGTGAAGTGCCCACAGAGCTTCATACGATGAGGCTTCTCCTCTCTTGAAAGCTGTCTCATCATGAGACTGAGAAGCGTGGTTCTTGAAAATGACCGTGCATCATGTCCATTTTGTCTTCATTAGCACTATTTGCCAGCTTCCTGGGTATCTGTGGCCCTGCTCATGCATCCGTGCTGGATGGGAGTAGGTGCTAATCATGGCTTTGAGGGGCATTCAGTTCCTGAAAATAGCAGAAGTTCAATAAATGCTTCCTAAACAAATGGTGAACACACAGATGGCAGAGACTTAAGCTTATGGTTCCTCCCCGCCACTGGAACTTGGATCATGATTCATCCATTTATTCATTCAGTTACCATGTCAAAGAGAAGGTGCCATGTGACAGGTGCAGTGCTGGGCGTGGAGAATCAGCAGAAAACCAAAACAGGCATGGCACTCGCCTCTGGAGAGCCAGTGTTCTAGAGCTAACAAACGGATCCTGGAAGAGATGAAGAGGAGCTGGTGGCTACTTTAGCTGAACGGTCAGCTAAAGGACAGAATAGTGACTGAAGCCGGGAGCTAAAGGACAGAAGGAGCAGTCCTATAGAAAGCTAGAGAAGGTGCTGCAGGCACAGGGGGACAACTAGTACTGAGGCTATGGGATACAGTCTCTTTTGAAATTCACTCATTCATTCACTCCACACGTTTACTGAGATTCTCCTGTAGACAAGTACGTTAGCTGCTATGAATATAGGAGTGAACAAACAGATGTGATCCTGAATTCCCTGGGGGGCTTACAGGCTCCGTCTCAGAGATGACAGGCTCAAGAAGTGACAGTCATGGTAGCAGAGAGGTCAGGCGAATGTGGCTGGCAGGAGCTTGACGAGCACTATGACGGTAAGTCGGGGTAAGCTCTTGCTAGCACCATGAGCAGAGAACCCAGTGACTCGGGGCAGACTGCTCTGTAAGCCACCGATGAGGTCCTAGGAGCCTTGCGAGAGCTGTAAAGGTAAAGGAGGAGAGGCTGGGCTTCTACTCAGTTTGGCATCAAGACTCAGAGCCAGGCACAGAGCAAGTGATGAGAACTCGGATCTGCAGAGCCTAAACATTTGTGGCAAGTCTCAGGAAGAAGGCATATGCTCAATCCTGGTCCAGGGGCTCGCCACCCAAGTGTTCTAAACCAGACAGTTATTCAGATGAGCCACGCCTTCCTCTGATCGTCCTGGACCTGCCCCGGGCATGCCTTCTCTAACGGCTCTGCTGAAGTGAAACCCTCCGTGAAGCACCCCCCCGAATCCTATGCCATGTTGACCTGCCTGTTTCTGCCCTGATGGCAACCTCCACCAACTTCTGAACCAGTTCCTGTACTACTTGAATGCAGTAACAGTTCTCCTGGCTGACCTCCACTTACCAACGCTCTGGATTACCTGACTCAGTGGGTCCACGTTTTCCAGTCCCTCCCTCACACCTGTCAGCTGGGCACTTACAGGGCTGAAGGTCCCCAGCTCATAAGGAGCTCTTTAAATGCCCACAGCTTCTATTTCATATTAGTCCCATGCAGCCAGGAGCCTCTGGGCTTGTTCCCAAATGCAATTATGTCGGTTTATCTGTGAGTGTGTTCACTCTATTTAATTAGGTATTAAATTAAAATTTTTAAACAAGTAGGAATGAGTGTTGCTGTTTGTATGAAAATGGAATTGAATGCTTCGGGAAGACTTGGTAATGCTGAGTAACCAAAACATCGCCACCAAATTAAGACATGGGCCAGGTGGCCATGAATGTTTGTGGGAAAAGTGATAAAAATTTAAAAGTCACTCTGATAATATTGCAAGAACTTTTAAATTCTTGCTCCATTTTAAGAAACTAGAAGTCTTGGCTGATGCACAATTAGCTATGGTCTCAATAAGAAACAATAGATCAAAGCCAGAAATAAATGCCTTGGCCTTATTTTAAAAGACCAGGTAATGAATGTATTATTTTATGTTTAAGTCATAAATAAAATGTTCAAGTATAATTTTTCAATAGTTCCCCATTTTAATCTACTGTTCCAATGAATCAAGCAACTGCACGCCCTGATTACTTCCACTAAAGTGGTTTTACAATTCCTGTTTGGATGTCTGTCACCCCCCAAGACCACAAAGCCTTTGAGAGCCAAGGCGGGTGTCCTGTCTACCTCCAGAACCTAACAGAGGCTTTAGAAGGAAGGGGTAGCCATATTTATCTGGATTCCTCTGGTGACAGATCGATACCCAACTCAACAGAGTTTCAGAAAACTCAGGCTTTATCCTAAGGATACTGCGATGTCTCATGGAAGCTAAGGGCAAAACTGAGAGGCTGGGTCTTGGGAACAAAAGGACCCAGTGAACCTTAATGACTATTGCCCTTGAACTTGGATTTCTACTTATCCTACAAATTAGCAAGAGGCTCTCTCACTTCTCCCTTACTGAGAGTTCTTACGCCTTCTATCTTTGTATGCCTTGTACCTTATGCCTTCTCTCTTTGGCCATTTTGAGAAGATTCTTGCTCAGTTCAAGACTCACCGTGTGTGCATAAGGAGTCTGCTTGGGTCAAACATTCAGTCCTGCCTAAGGCTCATGGTCAGGTGCAGGGGCACAATAAAGAGCGTGGTCATCACTGAAGTGACCATTAAGAGAGGGGCAGGTTGGATACAGAGGGGAGAGATTAAGTCCCAACCAAGCGGGGACATGGCAGAAAACAAAGATGCACAAAACAGTAGCCAGTGCACACTTGCAGAAGGAATAGGTGAGTAAAAGATAAATAGCTGTCCCTGAAAAGGGTTCCGCTTTGACCACAGGGGTGGAGAGCAGGGAACCTGGAGGGAAGGTCAGTAAGCGGAAGCAGCAGTGTAGGCTGGTGGTCACGTGCACCGCCCCGGAGGTAGGCTCTGGCTTCGAAACCTAACTCAGCCCGTCCCTAACTCTGTGACTAGGGCCACATCCTTTAGCTTCTCTGTACCACAGTTTCTCCGTCTGTAACCCAGAGCTGATAATAACAGCACCTCTTTTTTTTTTTAATTTTTAAAGATTTTTATTTATTTTTTGACACAGAGAGAAAGACAGCGAGAGAGGGAACACAAGCAGGGGGAGTGGGAGAGGGAGAAGCAGGCCTCCCTGCTGAGCAAGGAGCCCGATGCGGGGCTCGATCCCAGGACCCAGGGATCATGACCCAAGCTGAAGGCAGACGCTAAATGACTGAGCCACCCAGGCGCCCCATAACAGCACCTCTTTGACAGGGCTGGAGGATGAAGTGTTAGTATTGGTAAAAGAATTAGATCTAGTGTCTAGCTTGCTGTAACCACAGCCCAAATGTTGATGAAATTCACTGGCAAGCATGCTCTATTTTAAGCATTGTTTTAGAACTCGAATTGTACTTGGGTGCAAATGCTTTAAGCTCTTGAAGTAGGAACGTTACACAGGATGTATGGGGGGGATGAATAGACAGAATATAAAAAGGCTATCGTACTACACAGTGAAAAGCTTCAGTCACACTTGTAAAAATGAAAATTCTTCCATTTTTATTACCAAAATCTTGATTCTGGCAGTTGAGTTTGTATCTGAAAGGGAATTTATGGAACTGTCACCCAGAACTGTTACTGTTTCTGAAAGCTAAGCGTGAGCCCAGCCATGCAAAAGGTGTTGTTGAGCTGGCTCTGAAAGCCATAGTCTCTATATGCTCTTTAGGCTGATTCAGTGAGGGGGCTGACAGTCCGGGTACCATCCGTGTCAACTTGGTGGGGGTCTAAGACCACCAGGAAATTTAGTTCTGCCCAGAAATGCAAAGACCAAAAGTTTTGGAGTCAGGCAATCTTGAGTTAAGTCCTGGCTGAGCTCAACAACTGGCTCGCCTTGTGACCATGATAACTTATATGACCCCTTTGTGGCTCAGTTTCTTCATCTATAGGATGGGAACAAATACTGCCTGCCTCCCAGGATTGTGGTTTACACTCAAACCCTTTTTATAGATCCTGGCATACAGTAGGTGTCTATTAAATAGCAGTAGTCATCAAGGGTGTTTTAATTCATTCCAGTGGCCAGTTCACAGATCATAGCCAGCATTACTCTATAGTCTATAGTCCACGATATGGAACAGAACTTAAAGGATGAGTAACAAAATTCAGGTTTCAGGGACCTTTTTCTTATTTTTCTCTTTTTAAGGAGTTAAGATTTTCCCAGATCCCTTCATTTAGTAGTTGCCAAACAAAGCTCTTTCTTCATTCTTTGATTTGCTTAAGCATTGCTGAATGCCTGTTGTATACCTGGAGGCCCCAGCACACAAGGCCAGTCAGGCCCGGCCTTCACAGATCACGGCTCAGATCCTGTAACTTTGCTGTGTGTCCCCAGGCAAGTGACTTAACATCTCCAAGCCTATCATCCTCATGTGCAAAATGATAACAGTAGCTCCCTTCTGCGGTTATCCTCAGAACCCCGTGAGATACATTTGATCAACATGCCCTGGGAGTCGGGGGGATGAAGTGGGGAGTGGTCCATCCCAGGTGCAGACAATAAGCGGGTCCCTGGTCTGTAGAGAACTTAAAACAATAGTAAGAGGACTAAAAGTTGCTTTGCTTTTTATCATTATCACCATTCACGGACTATTTGAAACAATGTCAGCGACAAAATACTCCCCTCCACTCCCAGGATAATGTTAATCGAATAAAAAGGACGGCAGTTTTTTGCTCTGGTAATAAAACGATAAACCAAAGGCAATATGACACTAAAATCATGATGCTGAGTTCTCCTGCAAGGAATTTAGTCAAATGTGCAAAAGAGCACATTTGCTGTATGCAGCAGACATTAGGCGCCCAATCTGCTGCCAAGCATCGCCTCTTGAAAAGTATTTCTTTTAAGCACTTCGTATGGCTTGAGGATTTCAGTCCTTTTAGAGAGCGCTGAAAGGTTCTTTCACGTAAGGTTTGCCACTTTTCTCCGACACAGGAAAGTATTGCGCCATTTTCAACAAAGAGACATTGACATACAGGTCAGAAATCACAATCAGAAGACCTGAATTTGAGTCTCTTTCTGGCATGGGCGTACTCACTGTCTGATCTTGGACCAGCTCCTTCCTCTCTCCGAATCTGAGTTTTCTAAGGTGTAAAGGCAGTCATTGAACTTTGCTCTGCCTACTTCACAGAGGGGCTTTATTGAGGGTGAGACATTCCAGCTGGATATTATGGTGTCTTAAAAAATAGGGGTTTGCCAGTTAGGAGTGAGGGAAGACCATTCAGGCAACAAGCAAAGACACAGGGGATGGACAGCAGATGGCAAGTTTGTGGGTGAGTTCACCATGGTTGAAGGTTCTCTGTGAAAGACTGGTCAGAATTGAGACTTGAGAGTTCCCTGGAAACAGTTTGGAATGGCCCTTGTTTGTTTGTTTTTTTAAGATTTTATTTATTTATTTGAGAGAGAGAGAGTAAGAGAGAGCATGAGAGGTGAGAGGGTCAGAGGGAGAAGCAGACTCCCTGGCGAGCAGGGAGCCCGATGTGGGACTCGATCCCGGGATCATGACCTGAGCCAAAGGCAGTCGCTTAACCACTGAGCAACCCAGGTGCCCTTGGAATGGCCCTTGTAACCTATGGCAAGGAATTCGATCTTCAGCTAATAGGGCAATAGGGAGCGAGTGATTTTTTAAGTGGGGGTGGAGAAGGGAGGTGACATCATTATTTGCGTGACTCTAGAGAATGGATTGCAAGGCTAGGGGACAGACAGAAAATATGCGACATAGTTGTTGCCATGTCTCCAGCAAGGAGAGGAGATCTGAATGTGGGCCAGGGCAGCGGGCAAAGAGAAGGGTTAGAATGGAGAGACAAAGGGACGGTACTGTCATTGTATATGGGCTGGAAAATTTTCCAAAAAGTTTTTGAAATTCCACAAGGGATGAAACCATACAAAACAGAGGGAAAATGGTATATATATATATATATATATATATATATATATATATATATATACACATATATAAATAACAAAGATATAAATATAAATTATATATTAAATTATAAATATGTAATATGTAAATATATATGTAGACAGATACAGATATAGATTGATCAATCAATAGGTAGTCAGAAAGATAGATACCCTGCTCATGCAGTAGCCTAGGAACCCAAAGTGTTCTGTCTTCTCTATCTCACTACGGTCATTTCAGTGATGCCCAGCAATGCTCATGGACCTACTGAACAACACGGAGCACCCGGAGTTATCCAGTCTCTGTACACTGCAGTGTAAACAACATTCAGTGCTAGCAGGGACCGCTTACCTGCTGCCCGGGCTCAAGGAGGAATGCAGACAAGCTCCCTAGCGCAAAAGCACTCAAAATCTCAACCACCGAGAGCAGCACCATGGCTGTCTCTTACACAGCACACAGCAAAAGGAAATTGCTTGACAAATTGCTGCTTCTGGTTTTCAAAACTCCTCACATGGGGCTTGGCAAGGGAGAGCGTGGTAAGGAAAGAGCAATGTGTCTTTCTCTAACCTGAGAAAGATGAGTCTTGGAGCTCTCTGCCTCTTCCTTCAGCATCCCCTGATCCCCCCGCGCCCCCCAAAAAAACCACTCAGCAAACTGACTAGCTCCCACTGCTCTGCTTAAGAACTGGCATCTAGGGGATGGGAGAACCTGGATTTTAGAGGTGGAAGGACCTCTGTACTGCTTGTCCTTCTTCTACTAGTTGTGTGATTACACAGCCACATCTCTTGATATTGGGCTGATAATCCCCACCTTGGGGGGTGTTGAAGGAATTGAGATAATCTATGTAATACCTAATGCATAGAGGGGCTCCATGAAAGCCACCTCAATTTTTCCTTCCAGAGTTGCTGAACATGTAAGTCTGAATTCCACCTGGATAGTATATACTATGGTATACAGTAGGAACCCAATAAATGCTTACTAAATATCTCTTGCTTGTTGCTGTGCTAACAGGTGGCCATTTTCATGTTAATTATTCCATGTTAGTAATAAACTACTGGTCACAGAGTTAGCTATGTCCTTTGCATTCAATACTCCCGTTTAGGTTGTTTAGAAGTAAAAGTGTTGCTCTCAGAGAGCACCTCTTACAACAGGGTTAAGTGGATAAAATCGAGACTGGCCATGACATTAAGGCACATTCTCAGAGAAACCCGAGTAACCTGTACTAAAGAATTTCCAGCTCTGTCTTTTTCCATTTCCACCTCTCTATGGTCATACATCTGAAAAGGGGTTCCTTTTAATGTTATTCATCCATTTATTTAAGTAATCATTATTTTTCAAGCTCTTTCTTACTCAAAATGACACAATTTAATGAAAAAAAAAGGTTGCTACTCTCACCAAACTTCAGACAAGTACATAAAGATATTAGGGTGGTATCACACCAGTCAGAATGGCTAAAATTAACAAGTCAGGAAACGACAGATGTTGGCGGGGATGCAGAGAAAGGGGAACCCTCCTACACTGTTGGTGGGAATGCAAGCTGGTGCAGCCGCTCTGGAAAACAGTATGGAGGTTCCTCAAAAAATAGAGCTACCATACAATCCAACAATTGCACTACTGGGTATTTACCCCAAAGATACAAATGTAGGGATCCGAAGGGGTACATGTACCCCGATGTTTATAGCAGCAAATGTCCACAACAGCCAAACTGTGGAAAGAGCCAAGATGTCCACTGACAGATGAATGCATAAAGGAGATGTGGTATATATATACAATGGAATATTATGCAGCCATCAAAAGGAATGAGATCTTGCCATTTGCAACGACGTGGATAGAACTGGAGGGTGTTATGCTGAACAAAATAAGTCAATCAGAGAAAGACGTGTATCATATGACCTCACTGATATGAGGAATTCTTAATCTCAGGAAACAAACTGAGGGTTGCTGGAGTGGGGGGTGGGGTGGGAGGAATGGGGTGGCTGGGTAATAGACACTGGGGAGGGTATGTGCTATGGTGAGTGCTGTGAATTGTGCAAGACTGTTGAAGCACAGATCTGTACCTCTGAAACAAATAATGCAACATATGTTAAGAAAAAAAAAAAAGAAGAAGAAGATAGCAGGAGGGGAAGAATGAAGGGGGGAAATCGGAGGGGGAGATGAACCATGAGAGACGATGGACTCTGAAAAACAAACTGAGGGTTCTAGAGGGGAGGGGGGTGGGAGGATGGGTTAGCCTGGTGATGGGTATTAAAGAGGGCACGTTCTGCATGGAGCACTGGGTGTTATGCACAAACAATGAATCATGGAACACGACATCAAAAACTAATGATGTAATGTATGGTGATTAACATAACAATAAAAAATAAAAAAAAAGATATTAGGGTGGTAAATGCAGTGATGGATGGAAGTACAAGGACAGTGTGAATCCCATTAAGGACATCTAAGGGAAGTCTTCCCGGAAGAGATGGTACTTGAGCTGAGTTTTGGTTTTGAGTAGAGGAAATTGTATGAGTGAAGCCATGATGAGGTAACAGAGATGGTATATTCATAGCACTTCAAAGAGTTGATGTGCAGAAGATAAGGGCTGGGTCTTAAAGGTACTTGTGTGCTAAGCTAAGAAACAGTAACTTCAGCTTGAAAGCTAAGGGGAGCCACTGAAGGATCTTTTTCTTATTTGTATTGAAGTGTAATTCACATAGAGGAACATGTTCATATCCTAGATGGACAGCTGTATGAATTTTCACAAATTGAACACACTCTCATGAACAGAGCCCAGACCTGGAAGCAGAACATGACATTACCCCAAAAGCCCTTTGTGTCCCCAACAAGCCACAATTTCAAGAAGTAGGGAACACACTATTTAACAGAGTTAATGCCTAAGGAAGAGTAGCAATCATATTGCCAAAGTATAATTCTGTCCACCACCACCGTTACCACCAACACTAACTCCTGTTGATCACTACTATGTGTCAGGCTCTCTACATGAAGCATCTCCTTTTGTCCTCACGACAGCTCATAAAGAAGATACTTCTATTATCCTTGCTTTAGAGATGTAGAAACCGAGGCACACAGAGACTAAAGAAACGTGCCAAAGGCAAAGAACGAATACATGGCAGCACCTGGATGCAAACCCGGGTGTCTCGATCCATTAGTAAGTGAGTTCTATCCACCAGGCTGTGTGTTATGGAGCCTGACTTAGGGTTCATTCTTTTCTCAGGTGCAGTGGACCACCTGGGGCTGTCTCTCCTGTCACCAGCTTTTCCACGTCTTTGTATAATCTATTGTGGAATATCATCCACTACTCACTCATGAATCCGATGAACTGCTATGTAGCAAGCAGGTACTAAGGAAGGAGTGAGTGGTGGGCTTTTCGCTTTGCACTTCATTGGGCAAAACAGGGGATGCTCTTCTCTCCTGCCTTCACCATGCTTGTGGTCTACTTGGCTAGGAGACTGAAAATGGCTCCAATAAAATATTAACAGCATTACATAAACATCAGCACAGGGTACCACCTGGCTCTTGCATGTTCCAAAGAGATGCCAGGATAACAGATGTGAAAGATGAAATGCTTTGAACTATTGGAGTCAGAACTCCCAGTGCCATAGATGAGTTTTTCCTGTTTTTGAGCTTCGTATAATGGAATCACATGGTATGTTCTCCTTTGCGTCTGGCTTCTATCACTCTGCATCTAGGAAGAATGGGTCACTTGTGGGTCTCATGTTTCTTGACCTTCTGGCAGCCACTGAAGGGAGTCGTCCACTACTCCTCCTTGAGATACTTTTTGGTTCCGGTCTGTGCACGTGCTCTTCTGATTTGTTGTTGTTATTGTTGTTGTTGGCATGGTTTTCATTTTATTATTATTATTTTTTTTTTTTACCTTTTTAACATCTTTGCTGATTGTTTCACATCTATTTACCCCTTTAAATGTTGGGGAACTCCAGAGTTCAGTACTGCAGCTTCTTCCTTTCTTTGTTTACACTACCTTCCTGGATTAACTCTTCTAAAACATGACTTTCTACGCCATATGTATGTTGCCCCACTCCATAGTCTGTATTTCAACCTCAACCTTTCTGCTAGACTCTAAGCTCTATACCTAGGTGCCTACTTGACAACTCCACTGGGATGAACAATAGTAATCTAAATTCACATGACCCAGATACATGCTTTGGCCCAGTTTTCCATCTCTCATCCCAATAAACATCATCCTCTAGCCACATGAACCTTTCTGCTCCTTGGCAAGCTTATTCCCACCTTATGGCCTCTGCATTAGGTATTCCTTCTGCCTGGAATGTTCTTCCCCCAGTTCCTTGCTTGGTTTGCCTTTTCCAACAGGTTTCATTTCATCCGACCCCTAGTCTGGAGTAGTGTTCCAGGTTCTTCTTGTCACCTCATCAGTTCCCATAATCATAACATTCATCACGATGAATAATCTCATGGTTATTCATTTGTTCATTGGCTCATTGCTTATCTCCTCCTATCTCTCCATAAGTCCACGACAGCAAGGATCTTAGTGGTATCCCGAGAACCTGGAGCAGTGTCTGGGACATGGTGGGCACTTGATAAATGCCAGCTGACTTACTTTATGAATGACTCACACTGCATCTTTCAGAGATACTCAGGCTGAGGAATGGCGATGGATCGGAGGAGGACAAGAGGGAAACAGATAGGTGAGTTTAGAACGAATGAGAAGACAGTCCTTAGTGAGAGACCATCAAACGTTGGTGCTCTCATGGCAGTCCTCTCAAGAGTGTCTGGGATCCCTGGGAACAAACATTTGAGAGCAGTTGATCCACATGGAATTGTGTATTAACCAGCATATTCAATCACCTAGAACATTCCTTTCTTCAACATTTTGGGAGAACAGAAATTTCAGTGTATGTAGGTCAATGTAGGTCTCTTATGGTTTTTCATCATGTGCTTTGCTAAACTTTATGTTCCTTTTGTCAACATGGCTGGGATCAATTTGCCACACACACACACACACACACACACACACTGAAAGATCAAAACTTAAGACTTCGATTCATTTGGCTTTGTCAGGACAAAACAACTTGCAAGGTTATAATAATGAAAGCAGAAATAAGACAACATTAAAAATAAAACTTAAAAAGTCCAAAGCATCTATTTTGGAATGGCTTCCCAAGCCTGAAAAATGACATTTCTTAAATACATCAATGGAACCAAAACACTTTGATATTCTCTCAGGAATCCATTTGTATTTGTAAACCTGTTTTGTAGTCAGAGGTGAGCATGCTATGTTCATTTAAAATGAAAAATGTTTTCTCTGGGGGGCATTTAGGAAACCACAGGAATGAGGCCCCATATTTACCAGCCTGGGTCTTCATACTGCCTCGGAGAGGAAGAGATTTTGCTCTGATGTAAGGCAGATGAGGTTTGAGTTCATTTTCTAGTTGAGTGATCTTGCTTGAGTGTCAGTTTCTTTATCTGGGAAATAGGAATGATAAGCAGCCCTCAATGGTTCGGTGAGGGTCTCATGTGGAAGAGACACTAGAGCTGCTGATGGATGGTGGGGGTTCAACCAAGGCTGATGGGATGCTCTGTCTCCTTTCCTTCCCCCACATTCCTTCCCTTCTATACTTTAACTTCCCAAAATGTACCAGAAAAGAAAGTTTATATTAGATAATATAAACATCTAATACTAGATATTATATCTAATATGAATTATATAATATTAGGCCATCCACGTTCAACATGTGCCTTTTTGGATAAGACACAATGGTCTACAACAAACATTTTCTCACTTCCTGTAAGCCCTATAGGTGGGGAGAAAAATGAGGGATGTGGTTTTTGTCCAGTATTCTGCAGAGCTTCTGGGAAGGGGAACCATGGACAGTCCAAACTTACTAGTCGTGGTAAATTGTGTGTAAATATGTGCATAATAATTACCCTCGGGTAGCACTCTCCCACATTGATTCTTGGCGGGCTTATATTACTTGTTTTGACCAATGGGACAATAGCAAATATGACAGAAGCAGAGGTGTGCAATGTGCTTGTTCACTGGGGCATATATTACTCTTGCAATGCTTGGAACTCTGAGACCACCATGTGAGTGCACCTGCACTCCCTGTTGGAGGATGAGAAGCCATGTGATAGAGAATTGGATGCCCTGGTCTCTAGTCTGCCACACTGCTGGATGTGTAAGAGGGTTTGCCCTAGATCACCTGAGAGCCATCAGTCCCACAAGGTGACTGGATACACTCACTAGAGCCTAGAAGGGCTCCCCAGCCAACCCGCAGAATTGGGAGCTAAATAATGGTGATTATTTTAAGCCACTACACGTTGGGGTCATTACAAAGCAAAAGATAACTAATACTCCAAGTTAACAGAGATGGAAGGAAAAGGAGGTTGATTAGGATAAATGACTAAGAAAGGGACTGACATCTGAGAACCTGTGTGTGACAGTTCTCACCCAATTTATTTCATTTGATCTTTACAACTAGCCCATGGAGCAAAGCCTATTTTACAGCCAAGAAAAACAAGAGAGATATTATATATTGTCCAAGGACATACCACAAAGTGGGAATTATTATCCTGTTTTATAGATGAGTATACTGGCTCAGAAGTGAAAACATTTACCCAAGAAATCTAACTGTAAGTGGCAGAACTGGACTAAAAAATTTGGTAAGTTTGGCACAAGACCCAGTGTTCTTTTGAATACTCTTGATGATTTAGGTACACCAGAAGCTTCCAAAGCTGCCCTTCTGTCTATAAATGAAGCTAGTACCCTGTCCACCAAAGCACCATTCATGTTTCTGCTTCCTTATCCTTCAATGGGCTGTCCACCTCCCCTACTTTCTGTGCTTTAGAGTCCAGAGTGGTAGCCACCATCTTGGAGGAGGTATGGATGCCCTGCTCCCAGGATGCTTCCCCATGGGGTCCTGGATCCAGAGGTATCAGAATTACTTACAAGCCATAGGCTCCAGCCAGAGGGACTACTGAGTCTGCTGGAATGGACATAACAAAGCGTGTTGTGGGCATGGTGGGCGTGGTGACCTAGCCCTCCGTGCTCTTCCCCACCATGTGCAAATAGTGCAGCATTTTAAAAACTGGACTTTGCGCACATTTGTGAGCCTGAAATCAAATGTAATGGATCCTACACAGCATTAAAAAACGAAATAAGTAAAAACAGAAAACATCAGAATGGTTTCCTGGGTATTTTCTCTGCGTTAAATATGGCTTCATGGGCATTTTCTCTGTTTAAGTATATGCTACTAGATCATCAAGTAAAATGAACGTCTTACTGGGAAGTGTGGTCCAAAGAGTGAGAAAGCCGCGAGTATCCCCTTTCTGAATTAAAAGGCCTGGAAAGTTAATTCCTGCATTTTCTCCAAATCCTGCAGCTCTGGAGAGGATCTGAATTTTGCAAATTAGATGCAAGATCTAGAATGCAGAGGTGAGACAGAGGCTGTTTTTTTTAGCTATTTCTTCTTTTTGTCACCAGCAATCATGGTCATGGAGATACTGGAATTTTCAGTAGCGTCATTCTGGGTTCCAGTGGCAAGATCTGTGGTGGTCCAGAAGGTGGCCACTGTCCATGTTTTGCCAGGGCAGACCCAGAAGGCAGGGTGGCTCTGGAGCTCACAGCTGTGGCAGGGGTGGTTTCCCGACCTCTAGAAGAGGAACATCCATGTCCCTAGAGAGGATTTAACCCTCCAGGGCCAATCGAGATGAAAAGTCTTCATGTGTAAACTTGGCAGGGAATTAGAGCAGGAAGGCATCTTAGAATTTCATCAATACTCAGCAATCTTTTCTAAAATTCACAGGCCAGGAGAAATTACGTACACCCTGGAAATCCTCCTGACTACGTTTGCAAACGTCACACCACACATCTCTCTACTGTTCCATTACGTACCCCCAAAAAACATGCGTATTTGGCTCTGTTTAACTATTCAATTCGATTTCCTTCAATAAACGGTAATCATGTCTGATGGGTGCCAGGCTCAGAGTGTGTTCCCAGGAGCTGAGTCAGACCCTGGCCCCAAAGAACACACATCTTGGGGCATCCAAGATGTGGGAACATCCTGATGGCTCGATTCAACAAGCTCAATCATGGAAACAAGAAGGCCACGCTTTGGAACTCGAGTTGTGACGTGGGGGGAGGGGAAGCAGGGATCTGTGGTGTCTGTTCCTGGGTCGCACCACAAACATTCATTTCAAGTAAGTCTCACCATAGTCAGTGAGGTACATCGGATTATTCCAGTTTAACAGATAAGGAAACTGAGGCACATCAAGGTACATTTTTTGCCCGTTTACACAGCTACTGAGGAGCAAAGCTGGGATTCAAACCCAGGTGTGCCTGACTCCACCGTCCACACAATAATGAAGTTGCCCATAAACACCGTAGGGATTTTCTCAGAAATAAATTTCCCGTTGAAATTCTAGCAAAGGAAAAATCAGAAGTCACAGGTAGACTTGCCTTTGGAGCACTGTCCGCTATATTCCCCTCGGTTCTGATAAATTGCTGTCGAACCATGGTAACTTCACGATCTATCACAGCGTGCTATCACTGGTGATGAGGAACAATGTTACAAAAGCTACCAAGTGTTGCTTCAAGATGCTACACAGGCACACCTCTTTGGACAACTGCAAATCTTGATGTGGAAAAGACCTCCACGCTGTTAAGTTTTTTGCCCCCGTGAATATTTGAGCAGACTCGGCAGAACACACACATTTTCAAATTGGCATCCATGTCTGAGGCCGGTAAACCACTTGGGTGTTTACAAGGGGAAGGCTTAGGTCCTGAAAGTATAGTGGGGGGAGAGGATATTCCATCCACTCCAAGGGGGGAGGGACAGTGGCTTGATCCAGGTTTGTGGGTTGTCACACTTAAGTACTTTAGAGGGATCCTCTTTAAGAAAAACATCGCAAGGGGCACCTGGGTGGCTCAGTCAGTTAAGCATCTGCCTTTGGCTCAGGTCATGATCCCAGGGTCCTGGGATCGAATCCACATCGGGCTCCCTGCCCTGCTTCTCCCTCTCCCTCTGCTGCTCTCCCTGCTTGTGCTCTCTCGCTCTCAAATAATAAAATCTTAAAAAAACAAAACAAAAAAACCCCACATCACAAGTAGTCAGTACACACTTGCTGGGGCCCTTTGGAGGGCCTTGGAAGGGCTTTTTATTTATTTTTTTTTAATTTTTTTATTGTTATGTTAATCCCCATACATTACATCATTAGAGAAGGGCTTTTTAAATGAGCGGTCTTGAAGCTTCAACTTCATTAAGCATACTTCACCATAGCAGGCAAACAATCTTTTGTGCTGAGCAGGCAAACTTTTATTACTATAAATGTTGGAAGATGCCGACACGTGGGAGCACCACCTAGCCCGTGGCTGCATTTGGACAGATACAACCAATTATTATTGCCCACTGCAAGTATTACTATGCAGCTGTGACATTTGCCTATTAACTATGCCACCGTGCATGCTTCCCAGGCTATGTGAACACTGTTTCCAACACAGTGGTTCTTTTTTCTTTTTTTCCCAGAAAACATTCATTCATTCAATAAACATCTTTTGAAGTTTGGGAGATATAATGAAACACAAAACTAATAAGACCCCTATTTTTACCGAATTACTCTTAATCGGGAGACCTACAATAACCGAGTAAGCGTATATATTCACAATGTAATTGTGCAACCTACTTAAGGGTATATTTGTGCTGAAGCCCAAATGATGAGAATCCAACACAGGGAGTTCTTAGTTTCTAATTCAATTGTCATGATTCTGGGATCTATGTAATTATTAATTTACAAGAGCTTTAGACACTCATCCACGGACATTTTTTTTAAACATTGTCTTTATGTTTTATCTTGATATTGAGCAGGGCTTTTCACATTTATTCAAGAACATTGTATGTGTGATGGTAATTGAAGTAGCTCTAATTGAGAGGTTAAAAGATTAGTTAAAACTTAAAAAAGGAGCCCCTTGCATGCAGCATTATCAGGAGGTTATATATCCTCCTCAAATACAACAGTTAAAAAAATGAAGAAATTGTCACTTTCACTGAAATGTGGTTACAGTTCAAAACTTACTTTCATATGTATCAGCTCAGGTAATGGTTACAAGAATCTTATGAAGTAGGAATTATTTTTTTAAAGATTTATTTATTTATTTTAGAGAGACCACATGCACAGAGGTGAGGGGCAGAGAGAGAGGGAGAGTCCCAAGCAGACTTCCTGCTGAGTGCAGAGCCAGATGGGGGCTCAATTCCAGGACCCCAAGGTCATGATCTTTTTTTTAAAAAAAGATTTTATTTATTTATTTGACAGAGAGAGAGACATCAAGAGAGGGAACACAAGCAGGGGGAGTGGGAGAGGGAGAAGCAGACTCCTTGCTGAGCAGGGAGCTGGATACGGGGCTTGATCCCAGGACTCTGGGATCATGACCTGAGCTGAAAGCAGACGCTTAATAACTGAGCCACCCAGGTGCCCCCCGAGATCATGATCTGAGCCAAAATCAAGAGTTGGTCGCTTAACCAACTGAGCCACCCAGGAACTGCAGGTACGAATTATTAAAACGATTTTACAGGTGAAGAAACTAAGGCTCAGAAAAGTAATCGGCTTGAGGCCAATCTATGTATTAATGCGGAATCCAAGCTGCATTTCCCACTTCTGCAGCATCTCAGAAAAGCATGGCTATCAATGCCTGAGCTCCAAAAAAAGAAACGGAGTCAGAGGCCAGAGGGCACGGCAGGGGCAATGTGGCTGGTGGTCCCTCAGCTGCTACCTCCACAAAATGCCCGGGGGAAATTGTTCAGATCAGGTGTGGGCATGTGGTCTCTGTGACCCCTTCCTCCCAGGCTATAAAACCAACTGGCTGCTGAGCTGAATTGTTACTTTCACCCCAGTGTTTAATTATGAGCTTATGCCCATTCTCTGCTCATGAAAAGAACAATTAAACCCTCCTCATTTATATTTGAAAAAATAAAAAATATCATAATCAGTAAGGTTACCTGGAAAATACATGCAATGCTCACTCATTAGCCCCCTTGAACTCAGGGCAAACACAAGCTACTCCTTACAACATAAGGTATAATTCGATCGCCTGCCTTTGATTTCCCCATCTTTCCACACTGCCACCACATCAGTGTGTCTCTCCCTCTACTTAAAATCAATTCAGCCTGGGGTGGTCCAAAGATCCCGTTTTCTGTACAATGTATTACTTTATAATTAAAACAAATGCTTCAAAAGACTAACAAGTACAATGAATACCCCACAGCCAACAACGGGTCTTACTTGGCACTTAGACTATGGGTCAAGCTCTGTCCATGATTTATCTCATTCCATCCTCACAGCAGCTCACGAGGCATCCACACAGTAAGATACATTTCTTACTGCTATTTCACAGAGGTGGAAACTGAGGCTTAGAGAAGTCAGATAGTTGTCCCAAGGGCATGGAGCGAGTAAGTGGCAGCCCCCAGATACAAATCCACGCATCGAGATTTATTAATGAGTTCTATCCACCAGGCTCTGTGTGGGTGCAATGGATCACATGGGGCTGACTCTCCTGTCACAAGATTTTCCACCTGTTTATATAATCTATTGTGGAATATCATCCGCTACTTACTCACGCAGGCACTGCGCAAAGCAAGGGATGACCTTCACTTCTGCCTTCACTGTGCTTGCAGTCCACTTGACTCGGAGACTAAAAATGATTGCAATAAAATATTAATGGCATTAGGATAAAAGTCAGTACAGGGAACTACCTGCCTCTTGTGTGTTTCAAAGAGGTAACAAGTTAATAGATGTGAAAAATGAAATGCTTTGAGCCGTTGGAGAGTCAAGAGGTGTAAGATGAAGTATTTACATTCCAGTGATTAATAGAATAGGTGGTTTCCACTGAGTTTAACTGTAGACTCTTGGACAATGGGAAAGGAGGAAGAGGAGCTGATGGAGAAGAAAGTTGAGCAGGAACACCCTCTGTTGTAAATGAAATCTGCTGCAGAATTTATCATCAAACTGATTAAGGAGGAAAGGGAAATTATTCTTCAATATTTGTCAAAAATACTCATATTTGGGGAAGGGGCTTCATGGGAAATGCTCCTTAATTCAGTCATTACTTTATTTATTTGGTACAATACTACTAAGTGTTTAATACCAAGTTAGATATTAGGGGGGAAAGCATGAGTCTTCCATTGATCAAGAAACTTGGGATTCTAGTGAAGAGATATAAGACATGCCACATATAACTCTAAGTTGGAAAGTGCCAAGCTTACCAAACTCCAGCTAATTATGAGAAATTCGATCTAAAAAATCTCATCTTATTTTACTCCTGACCTCTAACTCAGGGTTTTGTCTACATTCCCTAATGCACTAACCTGAATAGTGATAATAACACTTACTACTATTAGGAAAGCTCTGAAGAAGGCTCTGATTAAAAGTCAATTAATGTGGAATTTTGATTGGATTTTGATGACTTAACTGAGTCTAAATAAGGAAGAAGTCAACCAAGTGTACTAGATAGCCCCTGGCTCAATTTGTGCCTGAAGCCTGTTAAGAATGGAACTCAGGCAGGACAAAGCTATTCTGGGAGGAGGACCACACACCTTGGAAGATGACCTTCTGAGGTCATTATCAGTTTGTTGCCATGGTGGGCAGGTAGGCACAAAGCTGGGGCCTTTAGAATAGTTGGGAGGACCCAGGATGTTCTAGCTGTGACAAAAGCAAAGAGAATTTGTTGAAAACCCAATACTATCCTTGGCCTGGCCAGGCTCTCCCATTGTTAGCAACAGCCTTCCCATGAAGGGAAAGCTTCCCTTTAAGTTTTCATTGGAAGCTAGCAGCTCCACAGGCTGCTGGTTCTCCTCTGAGTAGTAAGTGGGTGCACTGGGTTATTCAAGAAGGGTCACCTATATATGTAAAGAGCATCATAATACAGCACCTAGCACACAGTAAATGCTTTATAAGGACGAGTTGTTGTTAATTCTATCCAGGTAATGTTTAAGGTGAAGACAGGGGGTAAGAAATGGACTGGATTCTAAAGGCAATGGAGGGGCTCCTGGGTGGCTCAGTCGTTGGGCATCTGCCTTCGGCTCAGGTCCGGATCCCGGGGTCCTGGGATCGAGCCCAAGGTCGGGCTTCCTGCTGGGCGGGAATCCTGCTTCTCCCTCTCCCACTCCCCCTGCTTGTGTTCCCTCTCTTGCTGTGTATCTCTCTGTCAAATAAATAAATAAAAAATCTTAAAAAAAATAAAGGCAATGGAAATTGGCACTGGATTCCCAATCACCACAAAATTAGGTGGCTTAACACAGCAGCAATTTATTCTCTCACAGTTCTGGAGGTCAGAAGTCTGGAATCAAGGTGTAGGCAGGTTGACTCCATCCAGGAGCTCTCAGAGAGAGACCGCCCCATGCCACTTTACTAGCTTCTGTTGGGTACCAGTGGTCCTTGGCTTTCCTTGGCTTGTGCATCTCTTCAATCTCAAGTCCAAATGGAGTCCTAGATCTGTCAGTTTCAGTCTCCGCCTCCTTCTGCTCTTGGCCCTTGCTCCAGGGGTCCCTCCTCTCTGTCTCTGTGTCTCTTCTTGCCTTGACACCAGAGTTCTCAGGCTGTCTTAACTTTGTAGACTCTGCCCGCTAATCAAGAGTAGTTTCAGTATTTTTAAAAGATCAGTTTGGATTCCTTTGATTTTTTATAAATAATTTTTAAAATGTCATTGCATTACAGTAGACCTCCACTTAACTGATTGATGGAGGCTTCCAACATGCTAAATACGCATAGCTATCAAGCCCCTGGCCATCCACCACCCATGTCTGCTCCCTCAGTTCTGTCCTATCTCTATGAACAGGCAGTAATGTTTGTTCCCAAATCTGTTTATATGAGTTGTACTTGCCATTGCTATCACCAAATTAAATTGAGTATAATGTAAACAACAAAATATAAGCATGAAAAGAAAGCAAGTGTTTGTTTCTATGAAAAATAAATTGAACACTTTGTAAATACTTAGTTTCCTTCTAAAATATTGCTCTCAAATTAGGTGTGGGCAAGACATTTACAAAAGATTAGAAACAAACACAATTCTAGGATGATTCTGTACTCAGATTGCTCTAAAAGTATTCTTAAATTATTTGTCCTCTTTTATGGCCAATCCATTTTGGCTGCCATTTATGCCAAATAGAGGATACAGAATTCCCATTAGTGGACCTGTACTCAAATCCAGCTGAAATAAGCTATTGTAGGCATGAATCGTTTTTTTTAAAGATTTTATTTATTTATCTGACAGAGAGAGACACAGCAAGAGAGGGAACACAAGCAGGGGGAGTGGGAGAGGGAGAAGCAGGCTTCCCGCGGAACAGGGAGCCCGATGCGGGGCTCGATCCCAGGACCCCAGGACCATGACCTGAGCCGAAGGCAGACACTTAACAACTGAACCACCCAGGCACCCCGCATGAATCGCTTTTTAAAAACACTTATTTTATTTTCCCGTTCTATTTTCCTACCACTTTGAGATGTGCCTTCAACTATATCCAGGCAACAGAGCATGCCCTCCCTTCAGCATTTTATAGCTGGACTGTATTGGGTTTCCAATTCCAATTTCTTTAGTCAAAATTCCCTGGACAGGTTTCTGAGATAAAAGAGGCCCAGCTGGCTCTCTGGCTACTCCTCAGCTTCTCCAGGCTGGATCAAAGGTATTAAGGGCAGGGATGGTGATTGATTCTTCCCATCAGAACTGCCTTTGGAAATGTTAATTGTATGCAAATGAGCACAGGGTGATGGCCTCTCTTTGAAGAGGGGGAGTATTTAGAATTAGTACTGCCCAGGGATGGCAATATAAGTAAGAACACAAACTGCAAGAAGAAAAACTATAGTTACTAGAATCAGAGTGTGTTCTGCTATGAAGTTCAGCATATGAACCAGGTGGTCCAATAGTTCAAGGACCAACTGTGACATCCAACTTTCACCCATATGCTTGATTTCCTCACAGCAACCTTGAGATAGAGGGATTATCATTTTTGATGGATGAAAAATCCAAAATTCAGAGAGTTTAACTGATGCACCCAGGGTCACCCAGATATGGAGATGGAACTAGCAATCGAATCCAAGTTTGTTCCACAGAGCTCACACTCTTTCCACTGTGCCAGAAAATGCAAATAATGTACTGGGAAGATCACAAAGAACAAGGCAGCCAGATGGAATTCGAGAGTTGGTGTTCCACCCACAGGGGGTAAACACAGACCCTTGAGTGAAGTCAGCTCTTCCAGGAGAGTCAAAGCTATTAACATGAGGTCTCTGTTCACCACTCAGCATCTTATCAGCGCTTGGAGGGAATCATGGTGCTAATCGAGACACCAGGCAAAGTGTAAAAAAAAAAACCGTGCTAACTAAAAATCTCTGAATGCCAGTCATAGCTCATGACTGGGAAGAGCAGAGGGAGCTTCCTAGAGAGGACATCTGAGCATCAGCTTCCTAGAGGGGGTGTTGGTGAGATTTTCATAGATAGAGCCCTACCATTTGTAGAATTCTTTACAGTTGAAATAACACTTTTTCAGGCATTATGTTATTGTCTCTCAGAACACCACCATGGGATAGGGCAGGACTTATCATTTCTAATTGAGAGAGGAAAAAGCTCACACACAAAGTGGTTCAACAACTAACTCGGTCACATCATGGAAATGGGGGGAGCATCGAGAACAGCCCCGTCCAGTGGAAATATCATGTGAGCCACATTTCAAAATCCCTAGTGTACACATTTTAAAAAGTAGAAAGAAACAGTTGAAACTCATATCAATAGTATATTCTATTTAATCAAATATAGCCCAAATATTATTTTGGTGTATAATCAATATGTAACCAATAGTTAAAAAGTTATTAAGGAGACAGATTACATTCCTTTTGTTTTTGGTATCGTTTTCAAACTCTGGTGTGTATTTTATTCTCACAGCACGTCTCAGTTTAGATGAAGGGTATTTTAGGTGCTCAATAGCCGCATGTGGCTGGTTACCATGTTGGGCAGGGCAGTTTTTCTGACTCCTTGTCCTTCCAGCTCTCCTAAACTACCTCATATGTACAGGGAGTGAGGGAGGGCAGCAGGGCATCTCACACAAAGGAAGCAACAGCAACTTGTAATTCAGGGTCCCAGCAGGACAAAACTGGTACTTCAAAAAGGGTAACAGAAGAGACATTAATGAAGAGTTAAGGAACCCAACAATGAATGGTAAAACCTCCGAAGGCTTTAGAAAGAGTGAATCTACAAATACTCTTGGAACCTGGCAAATCCTGCAGCCAGAGGACAGGGGAGCCTGAGAGAAGCTGTGGCCCTTGGTAGAGAAATGTAGCCATTCTCATTTCACAGCGTGGCCAGGCTGATGAGGAGAAAAGGCCATTGACCTCCTTGCCCTCCCATCTTCATTCTGTACTTCCCATTGGCCAAACCCAACCAGAAGCTAGATGGTATTGAGCTTGTTGGTGCATCCCAAAAGGTTAGCCTCCAGGGGCACTGGGAAGGCATAGAAGGGTAGAGGCTGGATCTGGAGGGTGGGCAGGGGACATCCAGCAAAAAGTCAAAGGCACAGAAGTGTGGGCATGTTTGCTGGTCTGGGTGGAGTACGAGAATGGAGTTAGTAAGTAAAACGATTGAAAAGTCAGGCTGGGCCAAGTAGTGGATGGACTATAATGTTGGGTAAATGAAATTGGATTGTATTCTGTGGGTAGTAGCAATCCATAGGGAGTGTTACTCTAAAGTCTTCTATAATCAAATGGGAAAAAAGGGAATGCCTGGGTGGCTCAGTCAGTAAAGCATCTGCCTTTGGCTCAGGTCATGATCCCGGGGTCCTGGGATCGAGCCCCGAGTTGGGCTCCTTGGTCAGTGGGGAGACTGCTTCTCCTTCTACCCCTCCCTCCTACTTGTGGATTCTCTCTCCTCTCTCAAATAAATAAAATCTTTCAAAAAAATGGGGGGGGGCAAGATGGTGGAGGAGTAGGAGACCTAAATTTGGTCTGGTCTCAGGAATTCAGCTGGATAGGGATCAAACCATTCTGAGCACGTACAAACTCAACAGGAGATCAAAGAAAAGAATAGCAACAACTCTCTGAACAGAAAAGCGACCACTTTCTGGAAGGTAGGACGTGCGGAGAAGTGAATCCGAGGCCATATTCGGGAAGATAGACGGCAGGGGAGGAGGTCTCTGTTGGCCGCTTCTGGCAAGTGATAGAGCGGTGGAGCACAAAATCAGAACTTTTAGAAGTCTGCTCCGCTGAGGGACGTCACTCTGGTGGCGAAGTGGGGGGTGGAACCCTCGCGGGACAGTGTGGTCTCAGGACCCTCGGGGTCACAGAAAGACCGGGGGTGCCTGAGTGCGGCAGAGCTCCCAGGTATCGGAGCAGGGAAGCCGGCTGCAGAGACGGAGCCGAGGCGCGGGATCTAGCTCGGGGTTGCCATAAACCATGATCCATGGCACAGTTGGGCCACTGCTCCTCCAGCAGGGACCCAACAAGCGGCAGATCAGGGGAGACTCCCCATCCTCGCCCGGGAGGAGCGGCGTGGGAGTGCACCGCAGGGATCTGCTGGGTTTGGAGACTCCACACCGAGTCAGGTGCTGGAGATAGAAATGCTCAGTCACAGGCCGGGTGAGCACAGAGTGCGGCCAGAGACCGGGAAGACGGGAATGACCACCTGCTCTTCTCTGGGGGCACACTGAGGAGTGGGGCCCTGAGTTCTCGGCTCCTCTGGGGCGGAGATTGGGAGGCCACCGTTTTCACTCTCGTCCTCCAAAGCTATTCGGAAAGCTTGCAGGGAACAAAAGCTTCCGAGAGCAAACCCAGCAGATTACTTAGCCCAGACCCGCAACAGCGAGGCAATTCTGCCTACGGCAAAGACATTTGGGAACCAGGGCAACAGGCCCCTCCCCCAGAAGATCAGCAGGAACAGCAAGCCAAGACCAAGTTTACCGATCAATGAGAACGGCAGAACTCCAGCGCTACGGGAATACTGCACATAGAATTCATGGCTTTTTTACCATGATTCTTTAGTCTTTCAAAGTTAGTTTTTTTTTTAATTTCTTTTTCTTTTTTTTTTAATTTTTCTTTTTCCCTTTTTCAACCAACATCTTATCAATCCCTTTTTTAAAAAATCTTTATTTTTCATTTTTAGAGTCATATTCTACTCCTTCATAGTAGTTAACCAGGTCTTTTTCAGGTCTTTTCTGATTTGTTTAGTGCATATTTTTCTGGGATCATTCTTACTGTGTTAGCATTTTGTTCTCTCATTCATCTATTCTCCTCTGGACAAAATGACAAAATGGAAAAAATCACCTCAAAAAAAAAGAACAAGAGGCAGTACCGACTGCCAGGGACCTAATCAATATGGACATTAGTAAGATGTTGGAACTAGAGTTCAGAATGACAATTTTAAAGATACTAGCTGGGCTTGAAAAAATCATGGAAGATATTAGAGAAACCCTTTCTGGAGAAATAAAAGAACTAAAATCTAACCAAGTTGAAATCAAAAAGGCTATTAATGAGGTGCAATCCAAAATGGAGGCTCTAACTGCTAGAATAAATGAGGCAGAAGAAAGAATTAGTGATATAGAAGACCAAATGATGGAAAATAAAGAAGCTGAGAAAAAGAGAGATAAACAACTACTGGATCACAAGGGCAGAATTCGAGAGTAAGTAATACCATAAGATGAAACAATATTAGAATAATTGGGATCCCAGAAGAAGAAGAAAGAGAGAGAGGGGCAGAAGGTATATAGGAGCAAATTATAGCAGAAAACTTCCCTAATTTGGGGAAGGAAATAGGCATCAAAATCCAGGAGGCACAGAGAACCCCCCTCAAAATCAATAAAAATAGGTCAACACCCCGGCATCTAATAGTAAAACTTACGAGTCTCAGAGACGAAGAGAAAATCCTGAAAGCAGCTCAGGACAAGAGATCTGTACCCTACAATGGGAGAAACATTAGATTGACAACAGACTTATCCACAGAGACCTGGCAGGCATGATATATTCAGAGCACTAAATTGAGAAAAATATGCAGCCAAGAATACTATATCCTGCTAGGCTGTCATTAAAAATAGAAGGAGAGATAAAAGCTTCCAGGACAAACAAAAAAGAAAGGAATTTGCAAACACGAAACCAGCCCTACAAGAAATATTGAAAGGGGTCCTCTAAGCAAAGAGAGAGCCTAAAAGCAACACAGACCAGAAAGGAACACAGACAATATACAGTAACAGTCACCTTACAGGCAATACAATGGCACTAAATTCATATCTTTCAATAGTTACCGTGAATGTGAATGGGCTAAATGCCCCAATCAAAAGACACAGGCTATCAGATTGGATTAAAAAACAAGACCCATTGAAATGCTGTCTGGAAGAGACTCATTTTAGACCCAAAGACACCCCCAGATTGAAAGTGAGGGGGTGGAAAACCAATTACCATGATAATGGACACCAAAAGAAAGCTGGGGTGGCAATCCTTATATCAGATTAATTAGATTTTAAACCAAAGACTGTAATAAGAGATGAGGAAGAACACTATATCCTATTTAAAGGGTCTATCCAACAAGAAGATCTAACAGTTGTAAATATCTATGCCCCTAACATGAGAGCAACCAATGATATAAGCCAAAGGAACACATTGACAACAATACAATAATAGTGGGGGACTTTAACAGCCCCCTCACTGAAATGGACAGATCACCTAAGCAAAAGATCAACAAGGAAATAAAGACTTTAAATGACACACTGGACCAAATGGACTTCACAGACAGATTCAGAACATTCCATCCCAAAGAAACAGAATACACATTCTTCTCTAGTGCCCATGGAACATTCTCCAGAATAGATCACATCCTAGGTCACAAATCAGGTCTCAACCAGTACCAAAAGATTGGGATCATTCCCCGCATATTTTCAGACCACAGTGCTTTGAAACCAGAACTCAATCACAAGAGGAAAGTCGGAAAGAACTCAAATACATGGAGACTAAAGAGCATCCTACTAAAGAATGAATGGGTCAACCAGGAAATTAAAGAAGAATTTAAAAAATTCATGGAACCCAATGAAAATGAAAACACAATTGTTCAAAATCTTTGGGATGCAGCAAAGGCAGTCTAAGAGGAAAGTATATAGCAATACAAGCCTTTCTCGAGAAACAAGAAAGGTCTCAAATACACAACCTAACCCTATACCTAAAGGAGCTGGAGAAAGAACAGCAAATAAAGCCTAAACCCAGCAGAAGAAGAGAAATCATAAAGATCAGAGCAGAAATCAATGAAATAGAAACCAAAAGAACAGTAGAACAAAACTAGGAGCTGGTTCTTTGAAAGAATTAATAAGATTGATAAATCCCTGGCCAGACTTTTCGAATAGAAAAGAGAAATGACCCAAATAAATAAAATCATGAATGAAAGAGGAGAGATCACAACCAACACCAAAGAAATACAAACAATTATAAGAACACATTATGAGCAACTCTATGCCAGCAAATTAGATAATCTGGACGAAATGGATTCATTCGTAGAGATGTATCAACTACCAAAACTGAACCAGGAAGAAATAGAAAACCTGAACAGACCTATAACCACTAAGGAAATTGAAGCAGTCATCAAAAATCTCCCAACAAACAAAAGCCCAAGGCCAGATGGTTTCCCATGGGAATTCTACCAAACATTTAAAGAAAATTAATACATATTCTTCTGAAACTGTTCCAAAAAATAGAAATGGAAGGAAAACTTCCAAACTTGTTTTATGAGGCCACCATTACCTTGATCCCCAAACCAGACAAAGGCCCCATCAAAAAGGAGAATTACAGACCAATGTCCATGATAAACATGGATGCAAAAATTCTCACCAGAATACTAGCCAATAGGATCCAACAGTACATTAAAAGGATTATTCACCACGACCAAGTGGGATTTATCCCGGGGGTGCAAGGTTGGCTCAACATCTGCAAAACAATCAATGTGATACAATACATTAATAAAAGAAAGAACAAGAACCATATGATCCTCTCAATAGATGCAGAAAAAGCATTTGACAAAGTACAGCATCCTTTCTTGATCAAAACTCTTCAGAGTATAGGGGTAGAGGGTACATACCTCAATATCATAAAAGCCATCTATGAAAAACCCACCGTGAATATCATTCTCAATGGGGAAAAACTGAGAGCTTTCCCTGTAAGGCCAGGAAAATGACAGGGATATCCACTATCACCACTGCTATTCAACATAGTATTAGAAGTCCTAGCCACAGCAATCAGACAACAAAAAGGAATAAAAGGCATCCAAATCGACAAAGAAGTCAACCTCTCACTCTTTGCAGATGATATGATACTTTATGTGGAAAACCCAAAAGATTCCACCCCAAAACTGCTAGGACTCATACAGGAATTCAGTAAAGTGGAAGGATATAAAATCAATGCACAGAAATCAGTGACATTCCTATACATCAACAAGACAGAAGAAAGAGAAATTAAGCAGTCGATCCCATTTACAATTGTACCCAAAACCATAAGATACCCAGGAATAAATCTAACCAAAGAGGCAAAGAATCTGTACTCAGAAAACTATAAAATACTCATGAAAGAAATTGAGGAAGACACAAAGAAATGGAAAAACGTTCCATGCTCATGGATTGGAAGAACAAATTTTGTGAGGATGTCAATGCTACCTAGAGCAATCTACACATTCAATGCAATCCCTATCAAAATACCATCCACTTTTTTCAAAGAAATGGAACAAATAATCCTAAAATTTGTATGGAACCAGAAAAGACCCCGAATAGCCAGAGGAATGTTGAAAAAGAAAAGCAAAGCTGGCGGCATCACAATTCCGGACTTCCAGCTCTATTACAAAGCTGTCATCATCAAGACAGTATGGTACTGGCACAAAAACAGACACATAGATCAATGGAACAGAATAGAGAGCCCAGAAATGGACCGTCAACTCTATGGTCAACTAATCTTTGACAAAGCAGGAAAGAATGCCCAATGGAAAAAAGACAGTCTCTTCAACAAATGGTGTTGGGAAAATTGGACAGCCACATGCAGAAGAATGAAACTGGACCGTTTCCTTACACCACACACAAAAATGGACTCCAAATGGTTGAAAGACCTCAATGTGAGACAGGAGTCCATCAAAATCCTAAAGGAGAACACAGGCAGCAACCTCTTCGACCTCAGCCGCAGCAACTTCTTCCTAGAAACATTGCCAAAGGCAAGGGAAACAAGGGCAAAAATGAACTATTGGGACTTCATCAAGATAAAAAGCTTTTGCACAGCAAAGGAAACAGTAAACAAAACCTGTAGGTTTTGTCAGGGGTAGGGCTCTGAGACATGAATTAGGACAACCGACAGAATGGGAGAAGATATTTGCAAATGACATATCAGATAAAGGGCTAGTATCCAAAATCTATAAAGACCTTATCAAACTCAACACCCAAAGAACAAATGATCCAATCAAGAAATGGGCAGAAGACACGAACAGACATTTTTCCAAAGAAGACATCCAAATGGCCAACAGACATATGAAAAAGTGCTCAACATCGCTCGGCATCAGGGAAATCCAAATCAAAACCTAAATGAGATACCACCTCACACTAGTCAGAATGGCTAAATTTAACACGTCAGGAAACGACAGATGTTGGCGGGGATGCGGAGAAAGGGAAACCCTCCTACACTGTTGGTGGGAATGCAAGCTGGTGCAGCCACTCTGGAGAACAGTATGGAGGTTCCTCAAAAAGTTGAAAATAGAGCTACTGTACAACCCAGCAATTGCCCTACTGGGTATTTACCCCAAAGATACAAATGTAGGGACCTGAAGGGCTACATGCAACCCGATGTTTATAGCAACAATGTCCACGATAGCCAACTATGGGAAGAGCTAAGATGTCCATCGACAGATGAATGGATAAAGAAGATGTGGTGTAGATATATACAATGGAATATTATGCAGCCATCAAAAGGAATGAAATCTTGCCATTTGCAACGACATGGTTGGAACTGGAGGGTATTTTGCTGAGCGAAATAAGTCAATTAGAGAAAGACATGTATCATATGACCTCACTGATAGGAGGAATTCTTAATCTCAGGAAACAAACTGAGGGTTGCTGGAGTGGTGGGGGGTGGGAGGGATGGGGTGGCTGGGTCAAAGACCTTGGGGCGGGTATGTGCTATGGTGAGTGCTGTGAATTGTGTAAGACTGTTGAATCACAGACCTGTACCTCTGAAACAAATAATACAGTATATGTTAAAAAAAAAAAAAAGAAGATCGCAGGAAGGGAAAAATGAAGGGGGGGGAAACTGGAGGGGGAGATGAACTATGAGAGACTATGGACTCTGAGAAACAAACTGAGGGTTCTAGAGGGGAGTGGGGTGGGGGGATGGGTTAGCCTGATGATGGGTATTAAAGAGGGCACGTACTGCATGGAGCACTGGGTGTTATACGAAAACAATGAATCATGGAACACTACATCAAAAACTAGTGATGTAATGTATGGCGATTAACATAACATAATAAAAAAAAGGTAAAAAAAAAATCTTTGTCTTTCTCGAAAAAAAAATAAAAAACATAAAAATAAAAAATGGGGACACTAAGGTGATGATCCTGACAGATGTTACACTGGGGTAGGGCTCTGAGACGTGAATTAAGCACATGCCTCACCTCTCAGAAGAACCAGCTGAGAAACAGACACCGGAAGTATACAGGAATCATAATAGACACTGGTCTTGCTGGCAAAGGGATGGGGACTGTGGCTGCAAAGTGAGTGAACATGGGGTTCTATGCCTTCTTTCTGTACTGGCTACAGATCTCCAGCCAAAGAGAGGGCAGCTGGGCCACTGTGGGGCTCACTGCCTCAGTGGGCTATCTGTGGGGAGGAAAGTAGCCTGCAGGAGTGGGCTTCCTGCTGGAGGAGAGGATCCTCATTGTCACCCCACAAAGAGACCTGGAAAAGAAACACATTACACAGGAATACTCCTCTCTGTAAGATGGACAGGGACAAGAATAGATGGAGAGAAAACTGTGGGTCATGCTTCATTCATTTCCATGAGGTGTCAAATGGTTGCAGCGTCTCTGATTTCATAGATCGTAAAGAAAATGCAAAGACAACTTCCTTCGCAAGAGGAACCTCAGGGTGGAGTGACTACAGGTGGCTAGACCAGTTCATACTAGTTAGAAACTGGTTAGCACCCATTCGAAAGCTAACCAGTGTGGGAGGGCTTAAACAAGATTAGAAAAAGAAATTCAGGGACAGGTAGTCCATATATGGTGGAGGCAGCATGAACAGGAATTGGTGCCACAATTGATTCGGACGGATCAGGTCAAAAACATGTGTCATATCAGAACAAAGGACATTTTGGGGGTGGTGAGAGGATCCTGAACAGGTGGAGCCAGTGATACCACGGGGACATGCAGATGAAGCTGCCCAGCAGGATACTGATGATGGGCATGGGGAGCTCAGAAAAGAACATGGTGTTAGAGATATTGACGTGGAACAATCCAGAAGTGATGGTTGAAGTCACGATAAATCACCACAAGAGAGACAAGAGACAAAAACGGTGATTCAATGGCTATTTAAATTTATTAAAATTTAAGAATCAATTGCTCAGTCACACTAACCACATTGCACATGCTACGCTCTGGTCCTATGTGGCTGGTGGTTTCTGGATGATACAGTTCTAAAATTTTCCCATCATCACAGGAACTGGACAACAGAGTTGCAGAGCATTATATATTGGGGTAAGATGGTGACTGGAATAACATTTCACTTTTTATCCCCAAAAATACCTGAGGGAAATGAAAGTGAAACCATGAGAAGAAATGAAATGACGCTATGACAAAAATAGGATGGAGATGGAGAAACTTGCAAGAGTCAGATAATCAAGAAGATGCCTTGAAGTGAGATTTACTTTTTTAAATTTGAGGCACAGCTCTGCCAAGGCTGAAGTCATTTATGTGAGGGAATAACAGAAGGAGAAGCTGGACCGGAAGATCAGGAAGATAGGGTTGTTAACTGCCAAAGAGAGGTTGGACTCCTGGTTTTGGAGGACAAAGACCCTGGACACCATAGCACAAGAGGAGAGGATTTCCCAGATCTATTTATTCACAAGTAGTTTTGCATGAAAGACTACTGGGAAAACACAAGGACAGCACTCATGATTATGGTCATTGTCTCTGCTTTTCTTCCCAGCTTGGGCTTCTTCCCTTCTGGATCCAGAGCGATTGTGAGGCACACAAATTAAACATATATCCAATCTCCAATGAGTTTACAGTGTAGAAGGAAAAATAAAGCAAGAGCACAGCAGAATGGAGAAGGAGATTAACGCCATAAAGAAATACACACACACACACACAAAACACTCATGGAGGTCACAGTTGGGGAGAAAAGAGAGGCTCTTTGTGGAAGAGGTGACATTTGAGCCGAGTGTTTAGTGATGAAAGGAGTGTTGGACCAGGAAGGGAGAAGAGCAGAAGCAAAGGCATGAGTGTAAAAAGATAGTAAGAATGTTTAGGAGAACAAGAATATTCCAGTATACACTAGAGAACAGTTAATATGAAATCATTAATAAAAGATAAGGATGAGCATGGCGGATAGTACATGGGTAATCTTATATGCAATAGATGGAAAACAGTAGAAAAATGGCTTGATGATAAGAGACTCAAGAGGTTTTTTGGAATATAATGGGAAGACAGCAAGTTGGAGCAGAAAATCCAAATATTTTGAGATTCTGGCATTTTCAGGTCAACCTTAAATGAATGAATGAATGAATGAATGAATGACAAGGCGTTGCCTTACTTAGTTATCTGTAACTTTAAAAACAATTCTGTAGGGCACAAATATGAGCAAAACTAACTCAGAACTCAGTAGGAAACCTAACTTTCTCACCCAAACTATTGTCCTAACCCCTAGTTTACACCAATGTTGTCTAACGAAGATGTTTAAGTTAAACAGAATTGCTTTAAAACAGCTAAAACATCTGCTGCATTTAATAATAATCTTCCTGCTGCTGCAACATATGGCATCATCAGAAACTTCATTCCAGTGCCCCCGGAGCTTCTGAGACACCTCGAAATGCCATGATTACCATAAGCAGGTTTCGGTAATTCTCAAACTAAAAGAAAAACAATTAATTCATTTTAATATTTAAAATAAACATGGGCCATTGGATCATTTGGGAGGAGAAGTGGGATTACAGTAACTACAATAATTAGAATTCAGCTCCCCAAAGATAGATGTTCTAAGATTCATCTTCTAGATGGAAAATTCCCCTAACAGGTCTGTGTAAGACATGTGTTCAGGCTGTCCCAGTCGATCCTGAACTGGATAAGCGTCCTCCCCCCACCATTATTCATGGGGGTCACAAGGAGCACAAGTCCCTTTCCTTTTACATAGGAGAATTATTACAACACAGGTAGGTAGAAGTAAGGCCAGGAGCCAAAGTCTGAATTCAATATAACTGAGTTAAATAGACATTAATCAGAAGATCTTATATTCCAGCCATTGTGCTGGGTAAATGCCAGGAGAATCAGATGAATTGAAAAGAGCAGGTGCCCCTAAGTAGTCTGTACTGGCCGTGGAGGATAGAGAGACACTCAGGCTAGCAAACGTCATAAAGTGTGACAGGCTCTATAACAGAGTTAACTTTAAGGCATGCTGGAAGCAGGAGCAAAGCATTTCCATACAACTTGGAAAGATGAAAATCAAGCCTCATGGAGGAAGGGATGATGGTGGAGAATTTTCAGGGTGAAGACATTAGGAGGGAGGTGGGCTTTCCAGGCCGAGAGAACCACAGAGCACAGGGCCATCGAACAGTTCAGGGAGCTGATGGTCCTATGGTATTGCAAGAATGGAGAGGGAGTGGGGAAGAATCTGGGGAGAGACAATGGGGGCTAGAAGGTGGACGGGTGTTGGGCCCCATGTGGGGGTTTGGATTTTATCTGGGAGGGAACGTGGCCACTGAAGGGTTTTCTTGCAGGCAAGAGTGACATCAATGTCATTATCATCACAGCATCCTCTTTCATATAGCTTGAGTATATCCTCTGCCTCCATTAAGTTCATCCTTAACCCTCACCACAACCCTTGGAGGAAGGCAGAATCATCATGCTCATCTTAAACCAACAAAGTCAAGGTCTCCCGAGGGAATAGTTTACCTACATTTCCACAGCCAGGAAGCAAAGAAAATAGGATTGGAATCCATATCTTCCAGACGTTGAAGGTTTAGCTCTTAAACCCTATCCTATACTGGCTCTGAACCAGACCAGGGTTTTGGAAAGAAGAATAGATTGGAAGAAGAGAAGCTGGAGACCGGGAGACCAGCTAGATGTTTAGTATGTGCTGTGCTGGTTACAACTGGGGATAAAATTATTTTAAAAAAAGGCAATGCCCTTGCCTCCCCCAAAGAAAGAGCCAATATGTGCTCAACCTCCTGATGCCAATCTAAATGAAACATGTCAAAATTTGGATCCATTCAGTAGTTTCTCCCTGGCATTGTGCCAGTGGCCATGGGAAGGAAAGATGTTGAGAGCCACCTTCAAGAAGCTAAAAATCTAGTTTGAAAGCACCTGATTTCTGTGCATTGATTTTGTATCAGTTGCTTTCTTATACACTAACAATGCAACTGTAGAAAGAGAAATTAGAAAAAGGATTCCATTTACAATAGCACAAAAAACCATAAGATACTTCGGAATAAACCTAACCAAAGAGGAAAAGGATCTATACTCTAGGAACTACAGAACACTCACGAAAGAAATTGAAGAAGACACAAAAAGATGGAAAAATATTCCATGCTCATGGATCGGAAGAATAAACATTGTTAAAATGTCTATGCTACCCAGAGCAATCTATACCTTCAGTGCCATCCCGATCAAAATTCCAATGACGTTTTTCAAAGTGCTGGAACAAACAATCCTAAAATTTGTATGGAATCAGAAAAGACCCCGAATCAAATCCAAATCAAAACCTCAATGAGATACCACCTCACACCAGTCAGAATGGCTAAAATTAACAAGTCAGGAAATGACAGATGTTGGCGGGGATGCGGAGAAAGGGGAACCCTCCTACACTGTTGGTGGGAATGCAAGCTGGTGCAGCCACTCTGGAAAACAGTATGGAGGTTCCTCAAAAAGTTGAAAATAGAGCTACCCTATGATCCAACAATTGCACTACTGGGTATTTACCCCAAAGATACAAAAGTAGGGATCCAAAAGGGTACGTGCACCCCGATGTTTATAGCAGCAATGTCCACAATAGCCAAACTGTGGAAAGAGCCAAGATGTCCATCAACAGATGAATGGATAAAGAAGATGTGGTATATATATACAATGGAATATTATGCAGCCATCAAAAGGAATGAGATCTTGCCATTTGCAACGACATGGGTGGAACTGGAGGGTATTATGCTGAGTGAAATAAGTCAATCAGAGAAAGACATGTATCATATGCTCTCACTGATGTGAGGAATTCTTAATCTCAGGAAACAAACTGAGGGTTGCTGGAGTGGGGGGTGGGGTGGGAGGGATGGGGTGACTGGGTGATGGACACTGGGGAGGGTATGTGCTCTGGTAAGTGCTGTGAATTGTGCAAGACTGTTGAATCTTAGATCTGTACCTCTGAAACAAATAATGCAATATATGTTAAGAAAGAAAAAAAAAAAGAAGAAGAATGTAGCAGGAGGGGAAGAATGAAGGGGGGAAATCGGAGGGGTAGACAAACCATGAGAGACTATGACTCTGAAAAACAAACTGAGGGTTTTAGAGGGGAGGGGGGTGGGAGGATGGGTTAGCCTGGTGATGGGTATTGAGGAGGGCACGTTCTGCATGGAGCACTGGGTGTTATGCACAAACAATGAATCATGGAACACTGTATCTAAAACTAATGATGTAATGTATGGGGATTAACATAACAATAAAAAAATTAAAAAAAAAAAAAAAGAAAAGAAAAGACCCCGAATCACCAAGAAAATGTTGAAAAAGAAAAACAAAGGTGGGGGTAACACGTTGCCCGATTTCAAGCTATATTACAAAGCTGTGATCACCAAGACTGCATGGTAGTGGCACAAAAACAGACATATAGACCAATGGAACAGAATAGAGAACCCAGATATGGACCCTCAACTCTATGGTCAAATAATCTTGGACAAAGCAGGAAAAAATATGCAATGGAAAAAAGACAGTCTCTTCAATAAATGGTGCTGGGAAAATTGGACAGCCACATGCAGAAGAATGAAACTCAACCATTCTCTAACACCATACACAAAGATAAATTCAAAATGGATGAAAAACCTCAATGTGAGACAGGAATCCATCAAAATCCTAGAGGAGAACATAGGCAGTAACCTCTTTGACATCGGCCACAGCAACTTCTTTCAAGATACATCTCCAAAGGCTAGTGAAACAAAAGCCAAAATGAACTTTGGGACTTCATCAAGATAAAAAGCTTCTGCACAGCAATGGAAACAGTTAACAAAACAAAGAGGCAACCCACAGAATAGAAGATATTTGCAAATGACACTACAGATAAAGGGCTGGTATTCAAGATCTATAAAGATCTTCTCAAACTCAACACCCACAAAACAAATAATCAAGTCAAAAAATGGGCATAAGACATGAACAGACACTTCTCTGAAGAAGACATACAAATGGCTAACAGACACATGAAAAAATGTTCATCATCATTAGCCATCAGGGAAATTCAAATCAAAACCACACTGAGATACCACCTTACACCAGTTAGAATGGCCAAAATGGACAGGGAAAGAAACAACAAATGTTGGAGAGGTTGTGGAGAAAGGGGAACCCTCTTACACTGTTTGTGGGAATGCAAGTTGGTACAGCCACTTTGGAAAACAGTATGGAGATGCCTCAAAAAATTAAAAGTAGAGCTACCCTATGACCCAGCAATTGCACTACTGGATAGTTGCCCCAAAGACACAGATGTAGTGAAAAGAAGGGCCACATGCACCCCAATGTTCATAGCAACAATGTCCACAATAGCCAAACTGTAGAAAGAGCCGAGATGCCCTTCAACAGATGAATGGATAAAGAAGATGTGGCCCATATATACAATGGAATATTACTCAGCCATCAGAAAGGATGAATACCCAACTTTTACATCAACATGGATGGGACTGGAGATTATGCTAAGTGAAATAAGTCAAGCAGAGAAAGTCAATTACCATATGGTTTCACTTATTTGTGGAACATAAGGAATAGCATGGAGGACATTAGGAGAAGGAAGGGAAAAATGAAGGGTGGGAAATCGGAGGGAGAGATGAACCATGAGAGACTATGGACTCTGAGAAACAAACTGAGGGTTTTAGAGGGGAGGGGGCTGGGGGGATGGGTGACCCAGTGATGGGTATTAAGGAGGGCACTTACTGCATGGAGCACTGGGTGTTATACGAAAGCAATGAATCATGGATCACTACATCAAAAACTAACCATATATTGTATGGTGACTAACATAACATAATAAAATAAAATTTTAAAAAAATAATAAAATGCAAAAAAACCAAAACCTTGTTTGAAGAGACCTACCTGCTTGCTCTCAACGATAGACCCACACACGCAACCTCAGGTTATCCCAGGAAAAAGCCTCTTTCCCCGGACCTCAAGCATATCATCATACTATGGGACCTGCCAAACAAGAGGGCTCATGTGCCACTTAGCCTCTAGCTACTGCTTGGCAATTTTCTTTGGAAAAATGATTGGTAACCACTATTAAATATTGACAATCTCAGTCATTTTATAATCATCTATTCCATGCTGGTTTTCAGGAACTGCTGGTGGGCTATATAGAGGAATGAGCCATGGGTCACTCTTAAGGGGTCAGTTACCTTAACAGGGTAACAGGCATGCAGTGATCGAGGTCCAGTGTTCCATGGTGGAACGGAGGTGGGCAATAGCTTTTCTTCATTTTGGTATGCCCATCAGGGAGCTATGTCATTGCATAGTTAACACTCAATAAATATACACTGAATGGAAAGTGAGCACAGTGGTATGCCACTGAAGAAAGTACATAACTTTGCTAGGGTGTCAAGAACACCTACTTTCCATGTTGCTGTCCTTCATCACATCATATATATCATATCATCAGTATCTTTGCTAATTCTTTCTTCCCTCTCTTCCAATAATAAAGTTCTATTCATCCTCCAGGCCCACTCCAGAGTGCAGACTGAGATTGACTTGTCTCTGTAACCCCACCATGAGTGGATGGATGAGTAAATAGAGAATGATGGGAGAAGTCATCATGGGAGTGCTCATAACTGTCCCAACATCCTTCTTTCAGGATGTTTGTATGGTTAGACCCTTATGTGGCAATCTTCACTGCTGCTCCCGCTGAGCTAAATCCTACTCACACATCAACTCAGGCATCATTTCTTTTCGGTAGGCTTCCATCAGCCTGCTTCTCGGTTTGATCCATACATTATTGCCAGAGGCCTCTGTGTAGCCATCCTTTCCCATACCTGGTAAACTCTGGAAGACCAGGAACCAACTGCCAGTCACCGTTATGTTCCCAATGTCCAGCAAAGTTCATGGCACATAATAGGTCCTCAAATAAATTAATTCATGATTGAGCAAAGTAAGTCATTTAAATATGTCCTTTGTATCCTACCATGAGATAAAGCCAGGTCTTGAAAAATCCCACAAAACTTGAATGTTTATGTGGAATAAGGCCTCCTAATTCTATACTTTTATAAGTACCAAAAAATGCAGTTTAGTCTCCTCTGGGATAATTTCCCAAGGAAAAAGGATCTGCTGTCACTTAGGCCCTTATAGTGTCTCCTTTGCATGGTACAGAATTTCTAACAGTTATGGTATTATAATTAGCTCTGATAAGAGGTAAATGGGGTTGGATTTGTTAATGACACATGATATTTTAACAGATATGGAGCCTAATGCTAAGCTCTGGCCGCTGGAAACCAAAGTCAAACCGCCATCCTGATTTCCCTCCAAACGAGTTAACTTTCACTTGGGGTTTCAAGTGAGACAAGCCAATCCATAATGTGTTCTCATAAGAGTCCTCCTGGGATTGAGCTCTGTTGGCTGACTCATAGAAATCATTCTGCACAATCATGCTAATAGAAACTCTTCACTGAGCTGCAAGAGCACTACATACCGTACTTCTCATCAAGATGCCTCTTCAGGACGGGTATTATTATTCCCATGCTACAGATGGAAAAACTAAAGCTCATAGCTTGCTTGAGCTCACTAAGACAGTAACTAATTCACCAAAGATGTCAAATCCTGAGCAGTCTCATTGGAAAGCCTTCTCTGCCCATCTACCACTGAGGAAGTTCTCAGGGACAACAGAGACCTGAAGCAGAGACCACATGTCAAAGGAAAGGAACCTTAGCATTGAATGATACAAAGCCAGCTATCTTAGCTACTGCCTCTGGGGGTAGGGCGTAGTCAATATACCAGAAACACGGTATTATAATGGTGAGCACAGGGCTATAACAACCTATAGCATATTTTGCTGTATATTTAGAACAAAGAATATTCCACCAAAAGACAGTGTTTTCTTTTAATGAGGCTGACTTAAAATTTTTTTAAGATTTTATTATTGAGAGAGAGAGAGAGAGAGAGGAAGGGAGGGGTAGAGGGAGAGGGAGAGAGAAACCCAAGGGGACTCTGCACTAAGCATGGAGCCTGATGCAGGGCTTGATCTCACTACCCTGAGATCATGACCTGAGCTGATACCCAAGAGTTGGTTGCTCAACTAACTGCGCCACCGAGGTGCCCCCTGACTTATAATTTTGTATTGATTTATACACATTATCTCACTTGAGGGAAGCACAAAGCTGGAAAGAAAGATCCTGCCCCATGTATGGATGAGGAACCAGAACAGGGAGCTCACTGGCTTCGGTGACCCCACCAGGAGGTAAGACAGCTGCAGATGAACTCAAGTAACTGTTCCTACATTCCAGCTGTCACTTATTCTCCTCCCTGTATAGTATTCTTTCCTTCCTTGGTCCATCAGCTTAAAAAAAATAAAGCTTATAAAGGACGGAGGAAGGTCCTTCTACCATGTGGGATGACTACATCACAGTGACTCCAAGACACTCAACTTGAAGGACGGGAAAAGAAGAAAAGTCTTATGGGTATGATAAAGCAATCATTTGTAGGACCTCCAATATTTCATAAACATGAAATAAAAGCCTGAGCTTCCAAGACATCTCACCCACAATTGCCGTTCTCGTTGCAATAGGGCATCGAGAACAGTCAAATAAATTATTAATGCAGCAGTATTCTCTGAATTGGCAGGCATCCCATGGAAAGAGTGACGTCCCAGTCTGGCAACTGCTCTGTTTTTCAGAGGAACACAACATTTTATCCTGGCAGATACTCGTGTTGATTGCACAAGGTGATTTCAAGTTATTTTTCTCAATTATTTTATAGGGCTATTCAGGACAATTATAATAAATCTATTATGAGGTTGCATAAGTATTCTAGACATTAATTTCAAAATTTCCTAGCTCTGATTCCTGTGAAGTCCACATAGGGTCTGGAAATTCAGTAGTTTCCTCTGTGCCCCTGGCAATGACATATGGCAGTGGGACTTGAGTTTTGGCCCATCCATGATCACACAGACCTGGCTTCACTCACTTCAAAGATCCATGTTTTACTGACAATTTGATCAAATTAAGATGAAGACAATGTGGCACTTTTTGGTAATTTCTCAAACTATTATTGTATAAAGCTTAATATAACAAGTGGGTATCTATAGATGTAACATTTTTAAGAGAGCCTTGGATGATAAAACTAATATATCTGTTGAGCATAGAATTCCCAAGAGCATATATATTTAGGAGATAATATGTTGATTCCATAACCAATTTTTCCATATATTCCTGTTACTCCTCTTTGAAAACTGCGTTCAGAGGCAAAGATAGGCATGAATTTTGAATATCACATGAATAATTTTCATGGGGCAAATCTTTATTTTTTGAAAGCTGATTTCATTTTGGGGAAACATATAATTTAAGGCCAAAGCTATTTTTTAAATCCTTTTAACAGCTACCCAATCAGGATGTCCAAGAATCTTCATTTCAATCTCTTCAAACTGAAGACACATGGTCTCTGACCCAACCCAACCTGTTTTCCCTACTGCATCCCTTTCCTAGGATTGGTATCACGTTCCACAAAATTTGTTGTGTTCTGTAATCTCTTCTGAAAATCAGGATGAGGTATTAGGAACTACACATGTACAAGATTCTTCCATAAGCTTACTATAATTTGGTATGTAATGAAAATATTTATTTCAAATAAGAGTTCACAGTTTCAAAAAAAGAGGGTAAAAAATGAGAATGTTAATGGTTTTTAGGAACCATGGCCTTGTTCACAAACACAGATGTCAAAGTGTCAGAAAAGCACTTGGTGACAAATTTTATTTCTTGTAGACAACATTTAATTGAATGTGGGAAACAAGACCAACCTGCTTTGAGCTATAAGTTTAACATAACTATTTTAGACTCTGGAATCCATGACACAAACCTGAAGAAAACACTTGAAGTCAGGATGTGTTTGGGGAGGAAAAAAGCTCCATGTAACTCAGACACTAGGCCTTTCCAATTGGTACCTGTCTTTGGTTTTCCGTCTCCAGGCGTAGCCTGGCCTCCACACACCTCCGCGTCTCCAGGAAGGCTTGGCGCTGGGCCCGGTCTGACAGGTAGCTGATGAAGATTCCAGCTGTGTTCATACACATGAATAACACTGCCTGGGCCACAACCTAAAACACATTTGCAAACATAGGCTGGTCAGATGATTAAAACAAGAGCTGTTTGGAGACAAAGAGGAAAACATAAAGAAAGATTTCCAAGGTAAATCTTAAGGTAGTAATCCAAACATTTAGCATCAGCCTAATAGAACCATTCGGGTCATGGGTGAAATGTCAACCCCCCATTGACCTTTCCATCCAATTTAAAGCTTCTCATACTGCAAGTGTGATTTGAACGTGAATTGGAAACTTGAGGTTAGATAGGAGCACTTCTCTCTTTCTCACTCTGCCTTACCTCTCCGCCTTCACTAGCTGAAGTTTTTAGCCTTCTAGATGGTTGGAGGAGCAGGTCAGAAGAAGGGAAAGGGACTAATAAGAAATAGCTAATAGTACTACTATTATATCTGGTAGCTCTTACAACTTTTTTTGATGATATAAAGGTAAATATACTAGCAATGAATGCAAAAAAAATCTTAGCAGAGAAATAGAAACCATGCACACAAAATGAAAATTCTACAAGTGGAAAACACAACACTGAAAATTAAAACAGTCACTGGAGGATAGTAATAGCATAATGTAGGTGACAGAAGAAAAAAACCAATAAAGTTAAAGATAAATCAGTAAGCCAAGAATAACCTTGAAAGCAGTCAGAGAAAATGTTACAGACAGGGGACATGCTCTCTAGTTATGATAATGATTTTCAGGGTAAATAAAAAAGAAAGACATTACTAAAATACACTGAAATGAGGGGCACCTGGGTGGCTCGGTTGGTCGAGCATCTGACTCTTGGCTTCGGCTCAGATCATGATCTCAGGGTTGTGAAATGGAGTACTGCATAGGCTCACACTCAGTGTGGAGTCTGCTTGAGGTTCTCTCTTTCCCTCTCCCTCTGCCCCTCCCTCTGCTCATACTCTCTAAATAAATAATAAAATCTTTAAAAAAATAATAAAATACACTGAAAAGTTTGAAAGTCAAAACAAAATAAAGCTGGTTTTGCTGTGTAAATACTATATGAAAGAGAACTGACAGAAAAAAACATTACTAGTGATAAATAAGGTCACTATATAATGTTAAGAGCTTTAATTCACCAGAAAGATCTAAAAATTACGAACTTGAGCACATTTAGCAACATAGCTCAGAATACACAATGCCAAGTGTGACATAAGTCTATGGCATTATTTACGAATCTGTCATCACAGTGATCTATTTTTTACACAATGTTCAGCAGTTAACAGATCAAACAGATTAAAAAAATCAGCAAAGACAGAGACAATTTAAATATCTCATACAACTAACAAACTTGAAATGGAATACAGTATGCAACAACTAGATGGTACAAATTCTTTTTAGGCACTTATTGAATATTTATAAATAGGATTTTATGATAAAACCTGAAGGTAGCCTCAGCAAATTTCAAAGAACTAGTAGCATATAACTATAGTCAATTACTACAATAAAATCAATTTACAAAGACAACATCATGTGTTTGGAAATTAAAAATATTTCTAAATAACTCATGGATCTAAGAATATATTATAATGGAAAATATGTATAGTTAAAGAATAATATGAAAATACTACTGAACAAAATTTAGTAGTCCTCACAGAGGAATGTGTAGTAATAAATGCTTTTTTTTTTTTTTAAAAAAAGCTGAAAATCAATGTGCTAGCCATTCAACTTAAGGATTTAGCAAAAAACAAAAAGCAGAATAAATCCAAAGTATGTAGAAGGAAAAAAAAATAATAAAACAGGAGCAAAAATAAATAAACAAAGATACAATAAAGACAAATATATAAATAAAGTCAAAAGTTCGTTTTCTGAAAAGACAAAGAAGGGATAACAATTCTTATAAGCTTAATTTAAAAGAAAGATACAGAAAAGGTCCAAATAAGCAATATTAAGAATAGGAAATGGGACAAAGATATTGCAGAAATTAATAGGTAATAAGAATATGTTATGAAGTTTAATGCTACAAAAAATCTGAGATGGAATTGGTGTATTTCTCAAAATACATCTTTACCAGAACTGACTCAAGGAAATGGAGAAAAAGTCAATAAAAGGAACCATAATTAAAAATCTTTTCACAAGGAATATGTACAGAAACAAAACCAAAAATACCTAAAGCAAACATCCTGCTCAATGGAAAAAGGTTCAAGAGCATTTGTTTAAAGACCAGGGTAGCAGTTACCATCAAATGTATTCAACACCATTCTCGAATTCTAGCCATCTCAATAGGACAAACACAGAAACAAAATAAAAGTGATAAAGTTTGAAAAGGAAGAAATATACTTTCATTATTTTCAGATGATTATCCATGTGGAATATCCAAAAATATCTACAGAAAAATGACTAAAATTAATAATAATTTAGCAAAGATGCTGGATATAAAATCAAAATAAAATGTCAATTGCATTTCTATGCATCCATAACAAACAGAAAGAAATGAATTTAGTGGAGAAAATAATGGGATTTAATTTAAAATAATCAAATAAGACCTACGTAGATGGAGGGTTATATACCATGTTATGGATAGGAAAAAATTGCTACAGTAAAGTTCTCAAATCTCAGTAGGTATTTTTACCTCCAGTGGAATTCAAGATGATTCTAAAATTTATATGGAAGGGCAAAGGGTCAAAAATACAAAAGATATTCTTAAAGAAGAACAAAATAGAAAGAGTTGTGATACCAGATATTGAGACTTATTATAATGTTTTAGCAATTAAAACATCATGGTATTGATATAGGTATCCAAAAATTGACCAGTGGATGTCAACAGAGAACCCAGAAACACAAAGGCACAAAGTTTGGGCACCACAGGTCTAAGGAGAAAAGAGGGATTTTCAACAAAGGGTATCAGGACAGTTTGTTATCCATTTAGAAAATAGAGTAAAAGTAAACCCTTGACTAATACCACCCATGGAAACACACTGCAGGTGGATTAAAGTCTTCACTATGAAAGGCAAAAATATTAAATTTTAGAAGACAATCTAGGAGAATATTTTTATCACCTTGATAGATTTTTACAATAAACCACAGGAGCACCTGGCTGGTTCAGTCATTTAAGCATCTGCCTTTGGCTCAGGTCATGATCTCGGGGTCCTGGGATAGAACTCCCTGCTCAGTGGGAAGTCTGCTTCTCCCTCTCACTCTGCCCCTCCTCCCCCACTCATGCACTCTCTCTCTCGCTCTCTCCTTCTCTCTCAAATAACTAAAAATCTTTAAAAAATAAAAAAAAAAATAAAGCACACAGAATACAAACTAGAAAGAACAGAGGAGTATATTTGATTAAAGAATTTCTATACATTCAAAGACACCACAAATAAAATTGAAAGAAAAAAACTACACACAAACTAAGAAAAGATATTTGTGATACTTATAACCAGCCAAGAAGTAATTTTAGCTTACAAGAACTTGTACAAATGTATAAGAAAACATAAACAATCCAATAGAAAACAAGGGCAAAAGATAAACAGATATTTCAAAGACAAGAAAAGACAAATATGAAACTGAGTGCAACAATCTAGGAACTGTAAGTTAAAGTCCACACCCATTCCACACTTACTGGCCTGGCTCTAAAAAGAAAATACATAGTGGAGCATCATCAAATTGTCAAGGATGCCAGTGGGAATCTGAAATGATGCAACTACTTTGACTTTACACATTACTATTTAATTTGCGCCACCCCAGAATTTCACCTTTTCACTCCACAGCCACCTTTGCATGTGTGGCCAGGAGACATATCCAGGAATGTCTGGAATAGCATTCTTCATAAGGGCTTGAAACTGGAAATACTCTGAATGTCCACCAATAGTGGAATAGATACATATTCTGTGATGAATTAAAACAATAAAATACTACTGAGCATTGAAAATATATGAACTATCACTGCATGCATCCAAATGGATAAGTACAGAAAATAATAATATTTTAAAAGGTATAATCCAGTGACACAGAGATAAAAGCAATAAAACTAGACAATATATTGTTTATGGACACGTGAGATAGCATCTGATGGCCTTTTTTTCCTTACCATCAAATTGTCAATGATCAAAAATTTGATGACATACTCCTCTGGATAGGTTGTGGGATAAAGTCATTTCATACCTAGTTGAAGATATGAATTTTGCAATGCCTCTCAAAGTTGACAATATTCATGCTTATCAGCCCAGTGATTCCACTTCAGTGGGCTTATAAATATGACCACCAGGTGCTAGCATCAAAGGATAACACAGCATCGTTTACGTGTAATTAGAAAGAACCTAAATGCTCATGAACAGAGGACTGGTTAAATTATAAGGCCATACAACTGGATCATATGCTGAAAAAATCAAGTTGATTTTCTGTATATGAGTACTGAACATTCCAGTACATACTGCTAGGTGGGGGGAAAGAGCAAAGGTCTAACATTTGTTCTCATTTTTATATGCACAGACTCCTTCAGTAAGGCAGTGGATAATTCTGGGGACAGAAACTGAAGTCTGGTTTATAATATCTACCTTTTATATTTTGAATATATGCATGTAGTTCCTATCCCAACGCATAGATTTTTAAAAAGATTGATAAATTTATTGCTAAAAATGAGAAAAATGCGAGCTCCTCATCGTGACAATAAAGCCTGCTTGATCATCTTCAAGGTCATTTCATACCATTTCTCCCCTTACTCATTTTGTTCCAACCAACAACCTGGTTTAGTTTCTGTTCTTCCAGTAGGCTTGTCCCACCTCTGGGCTATTGTTAATGTTGTTTCCCGTGCCTGAGACACACTTCCCCATATTTCTTGCCTTGCTGATTCCTCTTATCCTTTGTTCTCGATTTTATTATTGTTTTTTTCAAAGAGATGCTCCCTGATCACTACATCAAAGTAGGAATTCCCTGTTATTCTTTGTTCCTGCACACTGTGCACTTATCACAGATTGTAATTGTGTATTTATTTGCTTGATTGGTTGTTTGATGCCTGTCACGCTGGATTATTAGTTCTAATAATGCAAGGATGGTGCTCGTTTTAGACATTGATTGACACCTAGTACCTAGCATAGTGGATGTGCTTAGCAGAGTACCTGTTTAAGGGCTCAGCAACCACTAAGTACTAAATATTTGCTGAATGGATAAACAGCTTTCCTATGTACCACTAATCATCATTTACGATATGATGAAACAGTGATCTTATTCACAGTAGCAATGATAATGTAAAACACCAAAGAATATCCTTGACAATAATAATAGCAAATGTGTGAGAGCTCGGGGTGGGGGGGAGTAACTAAAGTATGCAACGTTACAAAGGATAAAGGAGGGAGGTATTTCTAATAAGGGGTGCTATTATTAACTATGTAAATAGTGCCCGAATCACTTTATAGCTTCAATATTATACTCCCAAGTGGAAGCCAGTGCAGCCGGTTAAGCGCCCGACTCTTGGGTTTGGCTCAGGTCATGATCTCAGGGTCATGAGATCAAGCCCCAAATCGGGCTTGCGCTCAGAGGGGAGTCTGCTTGAGATTTTCTCTTTCCCTCTGCCCCACGCCCCCATGCCCTCTCTCTCTCTGAAATGAATAAATAAATCTTTTTAAAAAAAGAATGCATGAGTTAGAATACCAAAGACATTTTTACAAAAGGGATTTGGAAGTAGGGAATGTGGGGGGCTTGCCTAGCCAAAAGGTAATACAAATCATCATGCTCCAGTAAGTAAAATTCTGTGGCAGTAGAGAAAATCTCAACTGAAAAATTAATAGACTAAAATGGAGTACACCACCCAGAAATAGCCAAAAGAGAAGACAACGAGTTTTTATTATGATACATATAGCTCAACAATTCGGTGGGAAAAATAACTGTCAGTAAAGGGATTTGTTGACTATTGGTCAACTACGGGAAAAAAGATTGAAGGTCACCTCATGCTATATATGCATATAGATGCCAGTGGACTAAAGAGTTACATGTGGAAAATGAGCCAGTAAGCACAAAAGCATGACCCAAATCTCAAATTAAATATAACTAAAATTTTTTAAATTAAAACAATTTGATCATCTTTGAAGTAGAAAGCAAATTGGCAACATGTTGCAAAGTTTTACTCATTTCTTTTGACCCTCTGGCCCAACTTTTGCTTATCTATTTGAAGGAAATAATCAGGTATAGGACCAGAAACTTCTGTTAAGGGATTTTCACTGCAGCTTTCTTATGGAGAGAAAAAGAAAATTGCATATTTTTACCAGTAGGGACATGGCTGAATGTATTGGAGGTGTGCATACACAAAAGAACATAAAATCACAGGAAAATATTTAATGGCATGAGCCAATTTGTATGATACATTAAGTAAAATGTAATTTTACTTTAATTCAAAACTTTTAAGATTAAATCTAAATTAACTTCAATCTTAAAAGCTTTAATTTAAAACTTTTCAATTTAAAGCTGTGTTAAAACACAAACCTATAAATCCAATGTAATCCTCATGCTTAAAATAAAAGGAAATATATATGTGTACACACGTATAAAAGGAAATGCATATATATATGTATGTATATATATATGTATTTGCATGTGTATGTGCTTGCCTATGTGTAAATGTGTGTATATATGTGCGTGTATTGAAATAGGACAAACTCACTTGTGAAGATCTAACAAGATGGCACCAGGGAAACAAAAGCTGAGGAGATGGAGAACAGAGCCCAGAAGCACACACTCCTATATGGACTTGATTCTTAGTAACTGACTTCCCAAATATCTTTACTGTTGCATTTTAGCATTAACTAAGTACCCCCCTCAAACCCTACATTGTTCAATAAGTTATTGTTCCTTTTTATAACTAAATTTTATGAAAGAAATACTTTTCCACTGTGGCAGCTGCAGATGTGTGGTTCCATGGAGGAGCGGCATATATTGTGACAACTCTTTTGGATTGGTCATATTCTGTAATCCTCCAAACTACCTAATTCTACCTAGGTCCCTGTGAGACCCCTCTGTAAGCCACCTCTGTCCTGCAGCTGACATGTTAAGTGTGAGATGCTTAAGAAGCACTTGTTGATCAATGCTCTATTTTTCTACCTTTATAGATCTGTAAACTGCCATGGATAAGCCGTCCTAGCCCCTCGCTCCTATTAATAAATGTAACCATTCAAAATTATTTATGGAGCAAGTTCTACATCAGATATAGTTTCATAAACCGGCAGTGTGCAAAGCAGATAAATGCCTGCTCTCAACTCTAGTAGTGGGAGACAGGCAATCAACAAATAAACCAGGAATATTTAATAAGTGGTGGCTGTGTGTGATAAATGCTATGACGAAAAACACAGCAGCATAAGCAGCATAGAAAGTGACAATGAGGGGTAGGAATGCTCATTCATAGGGAGTTCAAAGATGTCCTCTCTGATACGAAGACATCTGAGTAAAAACCTGAAAGAAGTGAGGCCATGAGTCATGAGGATATTTGGGAAGAACATTCCAGGCAGAGGGAATAGAAAGTGCAGAGGCTCTGCAGCAGGAGAAGGAAGAAGCCCACTCCAGCCCAGCATGAAGCCCACTGTGCCTGCAGCAGAGAGGGGTGCGTGAGGGTGAGGACACGTTTAGGAGCTGAGCTCTGAAGGGAACGAAGGGCCAGGCCTGGTAGAGTCTTGCACCATGATAGGGATACAGGTATGCCCCTCTTTTTGAAAGTTCATGTTATGCCACTTTGCTTTTACAAAAGACCTACATTAGCACCCGTTTTTGTTACCTGAAAGAAATCTGAAGAGGATTTTTGCTTTAGCCATATGTAAAAATAGTGTCCAATATTGGTATGTTACAGAAGCCACATGCACCCCGAGCAGGGAGAGTGGCAACGCCCAGCTCCTTCCCAGGGACCACATGGCATCTCAGCAGCAACCGCCAGAGCTCTGTGTCTGGGAGCATCTGTCCTTTATCTCAACTTCTTGTGTGCATCCATTAGCCACACATGTACTAAGTAGATCAGAAAAACCTAAGAGGTGATTTTTGGGGTCTGGGAATGCTCAAAAGATTTTCCATATAAGTCAATGCTAATTGCTTCTTGGCTGTGCACCATTTTCGGCCTATGAGAAGTTTCATAGGAGCATTCTACTTTTGGAAAGCAAGGGAAACCTGCATTGATTTTTCTCTCCATGAGATGGGAAGGGAGTTCCGAGTTCTGGGGACTGGGACAGATAACCCATCTTCCATGTTGTAAGGGTCATGCTGGCTGCCAGGAACAGAACAGACTGCAGGAAGGGCAAGGCCAGAGGAAAGGAGACAAGCTGGAGGCCTCTTACAAAAGTCCCATTGGAAAGAGAGTTTGGCTCAGACCAGGGCAGCAATCATGCAGGCATTGTGATATGGCTGGACCCTGAATATGTCAAAGGAAGAGACAGCCCGATTTGCAGATGGGTTTTGTGTAGAGTATCAGAAAAAGTCAGAGACCAAATGGCCTCCAGAAACACCATTACTGTGACTGCACAGGAGAAGCACCTGGGGGCTTACAAAGATGCCAGTCCTGTGGGCCCTACTCAGACCTCCTGGGTAAAAATACCTAACGATATGGCCGGAGAATCTTTCATTTTAGAAAGCTCACAAAATGATCTATAGCAGTGGGTCCACAGGCTGGCATAAGAGAATCTCTGCTTCAAAAAAATGGCCTGAAGCTCACACATAGCAATACTTTTTGACCTCCTTTTTGTAGGTCCACCAGCCTTACTAAATTCTGAACTCCCAGAGGGCAGACACCATGTCTGTTGTATCTCCATCTCTTATGCAGGGCCTAGGATCCTAGTGCTCAGCAAACACCTGTCCAGTCTGATCTGACACAGTCACAGGAGCAAATTCCAATCACTCACTGCTTTGGTCCAGTTTTGTAGTCACTGGGAATAGGGAGGTTGTCACTGAGGCAGGAAGCCCTCCACAGTCTCATCCAAAACAGGACAAGTCCCTCCCTACCTCCCCCCACACCCTCCCCCAGCCCCTGGCATTGGAAGGGTCCTCTATGGGCCCAGGGTGGTGACCACGTGTGGACACTGCTGTTTGAGGCCAGGAGGCTCAGCGTTGGAAGGGCTCAGAAAGTCGGCTTCTCCATTTGATACAAGATTTGCATTTTGTCACTGCAGAAAAGATCCACTGCTATTCATCGCCAAGTAGCCAGATCAGAGGTGGGGAAAGAGGACCAGGTCCCTGGGGGCCTCACAACCAAAGTGTGCACTTTCTGGTGCCACGGAGGATGCACTGCATTTTGTCTGTGGCTCACTTTGTACAGGAAACCTCACCATGGTCTACAGCCCAAGCTGCTGATGGCTGGAGCCTGCTTTATTAAGAACAGGGGAAAGAGGGGCGCCTGGGTGGCTCAGTTGGTTCAGTATCTGCCTTGGGCTCAGGTCATGATCCCAGGGTCCTGGGATGAAGCCCTGCATCGGGCTCCCTGCTCAGCGGGGAGCTTCTCTCTCTCCCTCTGCCTGCAGCTTCCCCTGCTTGTGCTCCCCCCACCCCCATCAAATAACTAAATAAAATCTTTTAAAAAAAAAGAACAGGAGGAAAACCGTCCTTCCACTTGTTTCTGGGTCTCCAGAAGCATCCACTCAAGTGCCGTTGTGTGTGTTTTCCAGTTCTGGAAAAGTGATTCTGTCCCTGGAGATAGTTTTATTTTTAAAACTTAGAAAGAAAATGAAGAAGAGATGTGTTGTAATCCCATAAGGATTGATTTGTATTTGGATAATTTCCAATATTTTAATAGAAACCAGAAATTTAAAAGGTGTTACCCTGCAGCTTAATTTATATGAAATGCTGAAAACTAATTTTTAAAGGATTTCCACCTTGATTTGTCCTTTGCATTAACGGTACCTCATAAATTTTGGAGGATATGCAGGCTGAAATTGGGAGACTACCTAATCGCACGTATAACTTACTTTTTTGAGTTCATATTAAGCACAGGGTATCTTATGAAGTAATTTTCATATATGTTCTTAGATAATCTCAATGCGGAAGGAAGTATTGTTATGTCCATATAAGGAGGCTGAAGTTCAGAGAGGTTAAGGACCCTGTCTAAGATTAAACAGCTCTCCCGGTGGTAGGGCAGGGAACTGAACGCAGGAAGTCTGACTTTACGGGATCCAAGCAAGGGTTGGCCAGGACCTGAAGGAAACCTTGGATATTCAGAAGAAATGGAGCCCTTTCAGGACGACCAGGGTCGAATTTAGCAACTAAATACTGCACCACGCATGAGGCAGGTTGGATGTTTTGCCACATAATGGGCGTAGGTGAATGATGCAGGTAGAGGCCTGGTATCTGCAGGTGAATGAGCCTGGCTGACGAGGGTCTGGCGTCCTTCTCTAATTGAAACCTAGCATTTATTGAGCACTCAGTATATGCCAGGAATCGTCCTAAGTGCCTGGCAGGTTTTCATTCACGTAGACCTCACAAGAGCCCGATGCGGGAGGCACTGTTCATTCATTGGCTCGAGATAACAGACGAAGCCCGCGGCAGAGCATCACTGGCATCAGAACTTCTTGCACTTTGAACTACTGTGCCCTCCACCCTCCTCCCTGAGCCCGCTGCTGTGCGAACACAATGAAAGGTCACTCGAGCCACAAATGCGGACTCGGCACATGCACGGCAGACACTAGGGTTTGGCCATTTTTTGTGGCTCGGTTGCAAAGCCTGGAAAGGGGAAGGAACCGTGCAAGAGGTGTGTGTGCCGTCCAGCAGGCTTGTTCTAACACAGTCCAGAAGGCATGTAAGTGGTTCTAGGACATAAAAGAGAGTCACCCAAGGCAGGGAAAAGGCTTTCGAACACATCTTAAAAACAGTTACTTACATCGATTCAGAGATTCACGGAGCACTTGACAGTGAACCAGACCCTGTGTTAGCCAGAAGTCTGCATTCTTAACTCTTCTCCCAACAAAGATGTTCTAGGCCACCAGTTACCTCCATCCGTAAATGTGAAAACCAAGAACCTGAGAGTAACTTGCCCAAAGGTTAGAAGATTCAAGAGCCGTGAGGAGCACCAGGCTCTTTAACCCCAACGCCCGTGTTCTTGGCAAGCTGTGGCATGTTTTTACAAGTCCTTCTTACAATTGGAGAAATGTCCCTGTGTTTGGGCCTCTCTGCGTTTGGACTGAGGCTTGTCCTCATGGACACTGATGGCTGCATCCTGGGCAGAGGGAGAGGCTGCAGAAGTGGGAAACATGAACACGGGGCCGAATGATAAAAATAATACTCTCCACAATCCCCAGGGATATTTCAGGTTTGGTGGAAGGGGGTCCTGACAAAGTGAGTGGGGCAGCTACCCACAAGAAGCTTTTGCACCTGCCTGGTGCTAGAGCTTCTGTAGCCAGAGGCCTGGATTTGCATACCTCATCTTCACCACTTACTAGGCTTATGACCTTAGGGAAGTCACCTTTTGCCTTTTTGAGCCTCAGGTTTCTCATCTGAACAATGGGACTAAAACTTCACCTCATAGAAGTAATGTATACATATGCATATCTGCATCTACATATATATATATATGAAAGCACCTAACAGCAGACATGCAATAAATGTTCTATATATATTTAAATAAAAGGCCATCTTTTTTTCTCAATTCTCTTCTATGGTGTCACACAAACTTTTTTTCTGAATAAAGGATGCCTTACAATTTTTCTTCCTGCAGGTTAAGAAACACCCCAGAGGAGCACAAAGTATTAAAATCTTTTGTATTTATGTTACTTTACAAAGAATGTTTATTTCCCATTATTTACTCTCAGAGAAGATAGTGGAGGTGGGGATTAGGGAGCCAACTCTGGAATCAGAGTGGGCCTTAAATCACCATGTTCCCCCAGGGTGACCAAGGCAAACCATTCCCCTCACTAAGGGCCGGACACTAAACAGCTCAGTTTGTTGTTCGGTGAAGAGCTCAGCAGCCTAGCCCAGTGGTTAAGGATCTGGTCTCCCAATAATGCCACTTCCTTGTTGCGTGACCTTGGCCTAGTTAGTTGATTTCTCTGGTCCTCCAATTTCCTCACCTGTAAAATAAGAATACTTTCCTAGAAATATCATTGGTCAATTGATGAAAAGCAATTAGCAAAGGGCCTGTAGCACAGTAATTACTCAATGAGTATTGACTGTGGTTGTGGTGATGGTCATTACTACTTTGTTGTCTTTTACATCACAGAGGTGACGCAGTGAGGGTCTGAGCGAGTAGGCAAACAGTCATGTCTATGTTTTGGAAAGATCACTCATGACGTGGCATGCGGAATGCGTACACCCAGGTTACACTCCTGTCTGTAAGGCTTTGGTGAAGAATGGCACGGAGGAAGGATTAGCTGGATCCCCAGCAGTGGCTGAGTGAATGGGTGGGACAGACAGCACAAGCAACATCCTCTGCCAGGGTCGTGGGCTCTCCCACAGCTGCCGGCCCGTGACCACGCTTCCTGCCTGCCCTTTATAAATAGTACACACGGAACTGGAAAAATAAATCATGAAGGGAACGGAATGAAGTTTAAAAAAATATAACAGAGCCATCAAGTAGTAAACTTAAGTGAACATCTAGGAAAAAGATTAAAAAAAAAATGAGTCCTGCTGAACTCAGTTAGCAAACAGTAAGAAGTCGCACAGACTGATGAAAAACCTCCACGAAAAAACCTGACTTCCTCAACTGGCGTACTGAGAAATGACCACGTAATGAGGGGACAACGCAGTCTTTTCGGAAGACCACCGAAGAGAGAATTTTGAAAAAAAAATAGAATTAAAAGAATAACAGAACGGAGTTAGAAGACTTTTCTCACGGACTTAAAAAACTGTGATGTGAGGAAGAAGTAAAAATTGAAAAGGCTAACCACAGGAAGGACTGGAAGTGAGGAAAAATAAGTGGTTAAACCCCTTAAAACTGGACAAGGTACCAACTGACGAGTTGATTGTTTCTTAAATAGGAGCAACATAACAGCTGACTGCCCAAATTTTAAAGATAAACCATGCTCATGCACAGCAGGTAATATATTAACATGGTTACAATGTCTACTCCATTGTCCTCAAAGAGATGAACAAAACAAATAGCCCTAATTGTTCCAAGAGGGTTTTGCAGCCTGAGGTGACTCCACCACTTAAAATCTCCTGTCCACCTCCTCATAAGGGGAGTTTAGGAGAACTTCTGTTTCCACGCCCCGACTGTGTACCAGACACTGTCCTTTGGCCTTCAGATGTGCCATTTTATAGACAATTCAGTAGCAATCCTGCTTGATCTTATTAGCCCCCTTTCACAGAAAGGTGAAGCTCAGAGACGTTAAGTAATTACCTGCGGTCGCAGAGATCAGAAGGGGTACCAGGGTCGCCAACTGTCCTGGCTTGCCTGGGACACAGAACTTAGTTTTAAAATCTGGACAGTCCTGGGAAAATCAGGAGGAGTTTTCATCCATGCTCCTCCTCACAATCCACAAACTACGGGCCAGACAAATCAGTCCAGCCTCTGTTTTTGTAGTGCTCGTTAGCTAAAAGTGGTTTTCACGTTTTTTAAGGAATAGTGGAAGAAGGAGGAGGGGAATGACGAGGAGGTGGAGGGAGAAGAAGATTTCATTATGTGGTTCATAAAACCTAAAATATTTAACTATTTATTGTCTGGTCCTTTTTTTTTTAAGACTCTATTTATTTATTTGAATATTTATTATTTATTAGAGAGAGAGAGAGCGCACACAAGCAGGGGGAGGGGCAGAGGGAGAGGGAGCGAATCTAAAGTAGATGTCCTACTGAGTGCAGAGCTGACTCAGGGCTTGATCCCAGGACCCCAAGATCATGACCGGACCCGAAATCAAGAGTCAGACACTCAACCGACTGAGCTACCCAGGTGCCCCTATTGTTTGGTCCTTTGCAGAAAAATCTTGCTGACCCTGCCTCCCCCATCATTCTGGGGTAATTTTAGGGAAAGAAGGTGGGTCCTTTTGCTCTCAAGGTGGTCTCGGGGTACAGCATATGTGTATCAGTGTGTGTATATGTGCGAGTGTGGGAGGTAGAAGGGGAAGGTGGGACAGGTCATGGGTGACATTGGCTCACCAACCTGTCAGGGGTCGAAAACTTATAAAAAATTGGGGAATTTACCAGAATACATGTTTTCTGGTTTCTAGTCCAGAGTTCTTCCCCATGAAGTAGGAGGAAACCTACAGAGGGTGTTTCCACCTTGTCACAATTCCTGGTGGCTTAGTGAACAAATCACTTTCTGGGCCATTGCAAATGGTGGCCAATGTTGCAAAAAAGGAAAGGTGCTTCAGAAGATACAAATAACCATAACCGGTTCTCTCACAACCCTGTTTAGATCTCCATGAGAAATGTCAGAACTGATGTTTTCTGAATAATTGCCCAGAAAGGCATGGGTGGGTGCCGAGGCCAGATGACAACCCTTCCACGGAGGCATTTTGTTCAAAGAGAAGATTTTCATTTTTGATGAGGCTGATCTTTCAAAACCATTCATGACTCTTGTTTGCAGCAAGCATGTAAGACTTCCTGATTATCAGACCAAAGGAGGGAAGAGAAAGGTATCCTATCCAACACCGACAACGGCCAAGATGGAGAGAAGCCACATCTGGGAAACAGTAGGTGCACGATAATAAGTGAATGTACAAACAGTAGAAAACATATACGAATTGATGGTCTGATAAACTCTTTCCCCCAAAAAAGAATGAGTATCACTGAATTAACTTGTTATAGATATTAATGACTAGGGAGAAAATCAGAGGCCCGTGTCTATGCTACGTCAAGATCACATTCGTACAAAACCGACAAGTACCAGACCTCCCAGCTTCCCCACACTATTACGAAGGTGAAAAAGGCAGGTCCTACCCTTAGAACAGTGGGTCTCAAACAGGGGAGATTTTGTGCAGTCAGAGGTTTCCAGCAATGTCTGGAGGTATTTCGGAATGTCTAATCTGGAGGGGGCAATACTGGTATTTGGTGATGGCGGCCAGCGGTGCTGCTAACCATCTTAAGAGCACAGCCTCCCTGCCCAACAAAGAATCACACTGCTCAACAATCAACAGTGCCGAGGGGGAGAAACCCTCCCCAGGATTCACCCTCCCTGGGAGTCCTGCAGTCACCAGCACACAGTAGATGCTCAGTAAATTTACTGCTGGGTAAGTGGGAAGTGCACAGCTTCATTTTCAAAACTCGCTTTGCTTACAGAACACAACAATTCTCTTTCAAGTAGCTCCACATTTCTCACCTTGTTATGTAGATTTCTTTTCTTTGTGTAACTAACCTTGAGCTATCTACTGAGCGGCACACTGGGGGGTACAAAAATAAGACAGGTGATGTCCTTGCCCTCAAGGGGCTTGGGTCTGGTGGGGAAGAGAGACGATTAAGTGTGCGATTCTCACATGGGGTGGCGGGTGTCAGGACAGAGATACCCCAAAGGCAACTGATGGCGGTCATGTCAACAGCTGACATCATTAACTAATGAACAGTATTGAGCACCTGCTGTGTCATAGGCACAGCTTTTTTATTTTATTTTATTTTATTACGTTATGTTAGTCACCATACAATACATCGTTAGTTTTTGATGTGGTGATCCACGATTCATTGTTTTCATATAACACCCAGTGATCCATGCAGTACGTGCCCTCCTTAATACCCATCACTGGGCTAACCAATCCCCCCTACCTCCTCTCCTCTAAAACCCTCAGTTTGTTTCTTAGAGTCCATAGTCTCTCATGGTTCATCTCCCATCTCCGATTTCCCCCCCTTCATTTTTCCCTTCCTTCTCCTAATGTCCTCCATGCTATTCCTTATGTTCCACAAATAAGTGAAATCATACGATAATTGATTTTCTCTGCTTGACTTATTTCACTTAGCATAATCTCCTCCAGTCCCATCCATGTGGATGTAAAAGTTGGGTATTCATCCTTTCTGATGGCTGAGTAATATTCCATTGTATATATGGACCACATCTTCTTTATCCATTCATCTGTTGAAGGGCATCTCGGCTCTTTCCACAGTTTGGCTATTGCAGACATTGCTGCTATGAACATTGGGGTGCATATGGCCCTTCTTTTCACTACATCTGTGTCTTTGGTAGTAAATACCCAGAGTGCAATTACTGGGTCATAGGGTAGCTCTATTTTTAATTTTTTGAGGCACCTCCACACTGTTTTCCAAAGTGGCTGTACTAACTCGCATTCCCACCAACAGTGTAAGAGGGTTCCCCTTTCTCCACAACCTCTCCAACATTTGTTGTTTCTTGCCTTGTCAACTTTTGATAGGCACTGCTTTAAACATTGTACCTATACCAACTCATTTAATTCACACGCTAATCCAATGAAGTGGGTCACCTAATAATGATTACTATTATTAGGTGACCCCATAATTAATTATTCAAATAAAACTATTTTGACAGCGAAGGGGGTCATTCAATGATTCTGGGATCAGAGGCATGAACGTCACCCCCCACCCCCAGGGGAAAACAAGGTTGCACGGCTGCCCAATCCCTACTTACAGATGAAGAAACTGAGACAAAGGGAAATTAAGGAGCTCGCTTCTAGTCACCCTTCCATAAGTGGAAGGGCCAGGCTTGGAATCCAGCCAGTCAGACTTCAGAGCCTGCTCATTTAAGCACTAACAACAGTATGCTGTAAAGACAGTGCCTAACAGTGGAGTCTAATAGAGGGTAGGGGATCCAGGAAGGCTCTCTGGAGGAGGCGACATTTAAGTTGAAGCTTGAATAATGCAGAGGAGTTGGACAAGTCAAGAATGGGAAAAGGGGTATTGAAGCAGCAATATGTGGAAGGGCCTGGTGGCAAGAATAAGCAGGGACCATTTGGGAAGCTGAAAAGTGTCGAGCATTGCCGGAGGGTAGGACTGTAAGCTTGGAGTGGCCAGCTATGGGGGGTGGGAGCAGGGGAAGCATCTACTACATGTGAAAGGGTCAATTAGTTCATTAAATCTTCATCTTAGAGGTGCCTGGGTGGCGCAGGTGGTTAAGTGTCTGACTCTTGGTTTCGGCTCAGGTCATGATCTCAGGGTCATGAGATCGAGCCCCATGTCGGGCTCCGCGCTCAGTGTGAGTCTGATTGAGGTTCTCTCTCCCTCTCACTCCACCTCTCCTACTGCTCATGCTCTCTCACTCTCAAATAAATAAATAAATCTTCATGTCAATCCTGCAAAGTAGAACTTTTACCATTTTATACAAATAAGGAAACAGAGTCTTAGACACCCCTCCTACTCCCAAAGCCTACATTTGACAGGGGAGCTGGGAGTATGTCTGATGCCAAAATCCATTCCATCTCACTACATCCAATCCTCAACTGCAGAACACTTGGCCCTCTTTATTTTAGGAGTCTGCAATACTTCCTTGAGCATCCCAGCTAGAGATGGCGTCAAGGAATTGTTATGAGCATCACTGCTAATGGCTTCCGTGATGGGAAGAGATGCTTCTTCTAGGGGCGTAGGCACAATATCCACTTAGCTGGCATTTTATAAGGAAAACCAAGAGCCAGGTCTGGAAGAGTTTTGTCCAATGTGCATGGAGCACTGGGGGAAGGTTCTCTATTTGACCCTGAGTTCCACAAGGTGACAAATTAGAACAGTGGAATTTTCACATATGTGTATTTAGTTTTTATGTATTTGTTACAAGTTGGGGGTGAGGAAGAGGGAGGGAGGGAGAGAGAAGGAGAGGAGGAAAAGGGGACAGAAATCAAAGGATAAAGCACTCTAAATGGCTTGAGAATGCTGTCCGCTCGTGAGCACTCATGACCTGGCATGAGGTGATGAGTCTCTACAGTCTGTTTCACGCCTTTGGCCTCCAGCAACGTGCCCACCTGACTGGACTGGGTGTGTACGAGGCTTAAAGTTCCATCTTTTTCACACAGCGTGGTCCCTGAACACAAACCAACTGCTTCGCTTGGAGCTCACTCATACCAGGGGAGAACCTGGTTGTTTGGGGTTCCAGAGAGGATACATCCATTTACTGACTCTTCTGGCATTTCAGGGATTTTTTTTTTTTTTTACAGCAGGATTTCTGACTAAGTTGTTAGCCTTCAAACCTCACCCCAGTGTAAGCTGTGATTCCAGTATGGTGTAGGGTCCACACAAGCAGCGATGGGGCCCATTACAACACATTACAGAGAAACGGAGGCGTTAACCAAAGAAGCAGCTGCAGGAAAAGCCAACATCTTGATTCACACAACCCCTGGCAGAGTAGTTAGTGACGGCGGGGGCATCATAAATGTTTTTAGAATGAAAAAATGAATTCATGACCCACACGCTGTTGGCGGTCAGAAGAGAACCAGGAGTACTTTCTGGAACGGCTCCTCATGCAAGGGCATATGCAACACTGTGTAGAAAATGAAGTCTATAAATATTCACTGGCAGGCAAATCAGCTATGGTTTGAAGACCCAAGTGGGCACCGATTCAATTCTCTTCCCTCCTCACCTGGGGCCTGTCAAGCAGCACATCAAAAGTGCTTTATGGATGCGGCTGGAAGGAGGCAAAGGGCCTGCCTGGCAGAGACTCAGGTGAATTGCTCCCGTGCTGGTTGAGCCCCTCCCTGGTCAGGTTGCCAGCAGGTCACTGAGGAAACTGCCACCTTTATCACATTCTCCCTTTGCTCCTGACACCCAGGGCAGGGAAGAGCTGGGAATTCTGCTTTAGCTGCTCTCAAGTATTTATTCTTCCCGGGTTAGGTTTAAACTAGAAATGGAGGAGAAAGTGTGAGCCTGGGGTGGTTCCACTAGAGCTTTGGGGACAGATGTGTGTGGGAGAGTCCTGCTCCAGGGGTCTCGTGTCAAACCAAGGGACCTCCCTTATGGCAGAAGGGGTATGGGACAGGACGGGGCACTAGGCTGCAGGGCCCAGTGGCTACATCATTTACCCACTCCCAGAAGCTGATCCCATGAGAGAACAAGGGAGCTCCCTGGTGCCATCTTGTAGTCAACACCCTCCAAGGATGGGATGCCACCCTCTAGGATGCAATGGCCACTTTCCATCAAAGGCCCTATATGGTGCTGTGCCCGATAGGAAGGATGCATGAGTCTGGGAAACAAGGGGTGCTTCCAGAAGCAGGAGTGGCCTTAGTTGCCATCACTCCTGGTAACCCAACTGGGAAACCTGTGATTACAGAGCCTGAACCTTGGGTTCTATAGCTTTAGAGTTCCAGCTTTCCCCAGGCTGAGCACGTCCACCAGGTGATGCAGCAAGAGTCCCAATGAATTATAACATATGGCATGTTGGGATCCTCATGCCAAGTGGCCATTAGACAGGAGAGTCACCATCCAGGTAGGAGTTACGACCTGGCCTGAGAAAGGCATGGTTAGAATCTGCATGATGCCATCAGGTAAATGACCAAGACCAGCAGAGGTACTAGCTGAGGGAGAGGAGAATCTAGAACAAAGCAGAAAGGAGGGAGACAACATACATCAGTAGGGGTCCCGAGACAAGCTGCAGCAGTAGGGACTACAATTTATCCCATTAGCTGTCCTCCTCTAGGTTTCCCCAAGAAGAAAGGCCCCCCAGGATCATGGAACGGCTCTCAGAACTTCAGTGGTGAAGTAAGTGCTAGAGGCACAAGGGGTAGACTGTGGTAGGACCAGATCCCCCTCGGGAATGGAGGATGCATCTTCCCATGGTTACTGTGGACAGACAGCCCTCAGCTGTCCACCTCCTTGGGAGATCACCTAGTTGAAGGGGACCTTCTCACCAAGGTCATGCTCAGGACTGATCATCCGGGAGGACACCTGGAATACACTCATAATTCCAACTCTGAGATCTCAGAAAGACCATCCCAGCCTCAGAACTCCCCACCGCAGCAACAGGTCTCTGTGGAAACCCCATCACAGCTCAACTTGTCCCTTTGCCTACTTCTGCCTCCACATCTTCCTGTCCATGGGTGCTGATCCCAATAGCATCCCCTAATAAACTTCTTACCCACTAACCTCCCTCCCAGAGTCTGCTTCTCGGAGGATCGAACCTGTAACAGCCAGAAAGCGTTCATTGCCCTTCCTAATGTTGTCAGCCTCTAGCATTTGTGGAATGGGTGATCTAACCAATGAATACCATCCAGACCATCAGATAAATGATGATAATGACTGTCTCGTAGGTAGTTTCCCCTTTCTGCATTCCTTTTATAGGTATTTCCTGAGTCCCAAGTAGGATCTAGGCACTGCTTTAGATTCCAGTGGCAAATGAGATAACTAATGTCCCTTCCCTAGGAGGCATCCTGCGGAGACCTTAATTTAGATCAAGTGGTGCAGGGAAAACCTCTATGGGGATGAAATATTTCCATGAAACTTGAGGAATGAGGAAGAGTCAGCCAAGGAAAGAACCAGGGAACACCTATTGCAGACACAGTGATGGGGGGGAGGGGGACCCTTATTTAAGGTCTAATCTTATTTCCTCTGATGCTCTTGGGTTGAGCCACTCCTAGATCATGGTGAAAACCACCAGACTTCCACAGAAAAGGATCTTTCTACCAGTATGTCTCTGCCCCAAGACTCCCTTTCCCTGCAATGATTTGCACAAATCAGAATTACCTTGCCCTCCTTAGACCGTTCCCCCATCTCTCCTTCTCACTACATAGCAGATGGTGTCAAGAAGGTGGTGGCAGCAGTTCCTAAAGAAGTTTGTGGTGTGAGCATGAGGATGTGTTGTGTAATGTGATGGTTACTATGGCAATTTTTATTGGGTAATTGGGTTTGAAGAAACATTTTGATTCATCATTAGTTACTGAGCTAAAAACAGCACCTTACCAAGAGCTTGTTTTCTCTTAAAATGCATCTGTTTTTCGGGGTTAATAAAGTACAGTTACACGCACCAAAAATTGGAGCATTTTCCCCAAGTCATCCACGTCTTGATCTGGACTTCTCAAAAGAAGGCCAAATCACCTTCTGCTTTACCAAAAAAAGAAAAAAAAAGTGTTTATTGTTACAAAGGACATCACACTGACCTGAGAGAGAAGAAAGAAAATAGTTTATTATGTCCAAATTGAGTAGCCTAATTCATAAGGAAGGTGACTTTACAAATTTCACAAAGTCTCTCAACTGTCCTATTTTACAGAGTTGGGGGACAAAGAAGTCTCGCAGAATTCCTTTTCTCTGAGGAGTACAGACCATAGAGTGGTTTAAAAAGGACAATTTAGGGTGCCTGGGTGCTCAGATGGTTAAGCGTCTGCCTTCAGCTCAGGTCATGATCCCAGGGTCCTGGGATCGAGTCCCGCATTGGGCTCCCTGCTCCTTGGGAGCCTGCTTTTCCCTCTGCCTCTCTCTCTCTCATGAATAAATAAATAAAATCTTTAAAAAATATAAAAAAAATAAAAAGGACAATTTATCTAAGGGCAAACATAGCTCGACATCTGCAGGCGGGAATAAACATGAACGAATACATGTATTAACAAGGCTTTCATTTACCCTTGTTTTGTCAAGTAAACTCATTTAATGTCTGAATCAAGTAAGATGTTCTTCCAAAATTTAAGACGCAGGGGTTATGAGTAAGTGCAATGTGATTTGGTTTATACTGCTGAGGTATACACCTCGTGACACAGTAGGAAGTGACAAGTATCATGGAAGCCAGGAACGTACAATGTCTTCAGCTCATGACGACGACTAGCTCCCACCAGGCTGTTTGCCATTTTCTCATAAACATGCTTATTCTAACTTAGAAGCCTAATTCTGCCATTGAACACAGCGAAGCCGATGTTACAGATTTAAAGAAGTGGGACCACTAACCTTCCAGGATTGCCACAGACTACAAGGATGTCACATTCGGAAACGCCCCACCTTGGCACCTGCTACGCTTACTTGGCAGAGCACAGGTCTGCCGCTGGGATTTGAATCGCAACCCTGCCTCTTACTAGTTGTGGGAAGAGGAGACATTTATTTAACCTCCCAGTGTCAGGCTACTCATATTAAAAGGTGGTAAGTCACAGGTTGTTGTGACTGAGAGAGGTAATTACACAGAGTCCTAGACATAGAAGGAACGTTCAGTTCCCATTAGCTGCTATCAATAGTGATTTCTTTCCCCTTCTCATCAAGTCCGTAAGTTCCTCTAATGAGGGATTATGTGTCGTGCTTAATTCTTTTGGACTTGATCGCTATCATGACAGCGTCATTTATTTGGCGAACTGGGATGCTCTGGAGAGTGAGAGGAGACAGACATCTATTTGGAGTGTCCTGGGCACACTGTGATGTTTGGTCATCCTACCCATGGCACACACCACTGGGTGAGGGGGAGGCCAAGTATATAAATCTTCAGACTATATTCCTGGGCAGCTGCTGAATGAAGAGCAGTCACTTCAATTCATAGTATATGTATGAGTAACCTCTGGGTGTATGTCAATAAACGAAATAGACTAGATCTCTCCCTCACCATATGGGGACATAGACAATAAAAAAAAAAAACATACAAAATTATAGCACTCCCTGTGCATTGGTAAAAAATGCTATGGAGAGAACTAAAGGTGATGAAGGGAAGAAAGGAATGAACCCTTATTTTATATGGGGTCAAGAAGATACCTCTGATAGGTTGTATTTGAAGAGACTCAAAAAGGTGAGCAAACCACGCAGCTATCCAAAGGAATAATGTCAGTATATATTCCATTATCAAGAACATTCACAGTAATGCCTTGATAGACATAAAAGGTAAAAATAAAGGATGATAGGCAAGATATAAGTTACCCAGTGCTATAGAGATTTTAAAAACTCATTTCAGATATGCCTATTGTCTTCTCTATAATTTTGGTTATTGGATATTTAATGATTCATCATCTATAGCTCTATCCAGCTATTACCATTACAAAACAACAGTTAAATTCATTAAGCCTCTCCTGGTTGCTTGGTGCTTTATAAACAAAATCCTTCCTTACAATAACATGTCAGTATGGAGAAGACACCCACTTTTCAGGTGAGAAATCTGAGGCTCACAGACGTGGCAACCTTTCTGTGCACTCAGGGGGCTGGGGCTGCTCTGAAACGCAGATCTGAGTCTACTGGTCTCCAGTGTCTGGCCTCCTTTCTCAGGACTCTGCTTCTAGTACCAACACCTAGATGAGAAGCCTGTGGCCATGAGAGAGTGACAGCAGACGTCAAGACACAGTTTTTGAGGAAAATCCGTTCCTTCATTCATTTTTCCCAAGGGCTTCCTACGTGCCAGGAACTGTTCTAGACTCCAGGGATTCCTTTTTGGAAAACGGACACAATTTTCTATCTGTGTGCCTGCCTTGCTGGCAGAGGTAAACAATAAAACTAAGTAATACTTGGGGTAGTAGAAGGTAAAAGTGATTTTTTTTAAAAACTAGGGCAAGGTAACAGGGAGAGGGGTGTGGGGGTGCGGATGTGGTATGAGAGGTTACTAATGAGAACACCAGGGTGGATGCTGAGACCAAGGTGGCTTTCCTTCCAAAACTTGGAGGAGGAAGTGAATGGATCACGGATCTCTCTGGGTGAAGGACCCTCCAGGCAGGAGGAACACCAGTGGTAAGGCCAGGAGGGTATGTTCAGAGAAATTCTAAGGGAGAGGTGAGGTTGGAGCAGAGTGAGCAATGGAGAGAGTAGCAGGAGACAGGGCAGAAGACAGAGACACACAGGTGTGACCCAGCATGAAATGGGGAGTCACACTAGGTTTGGAGCAGAGGAGGGGCTGCCTTGATGGCATACTCGGTTCAGGGGTTATCCTCCAAAAAGCTCTTGGCCCCATGCTGGAACTGGCAGAGTACAAAATGGCGTGTTGGCTATCTCCTGAACTCTTCCTAAAATTTCTTTAGCTCCAGGAGTCGCTGTCCTGCCCCCATCCAGAATACTGGATAAAAGACACTTGCTTTGATCCAAAGGGGCCTTCGGTGGCCTTGAACACCCCCTCTGACTTGGAATGACAATGATTCTAAAGGGAAAGCAGGTAGAAATCCGAGCTGGATGAGCGGACGCATTCAGATTAGAATTCCTTGCTCCCACCCGGAATCCTTCAGTGGATAATTGTCTTGGCTTTTGAATTTAAGTACAGAAAATATGTTTGCATAACCGCTCTTTAGGATCTAGAAGTGAAATGCCAGGAAGCCAGGGAGCAGCCGGTGCTGGTTGTAAGGAAGAGCCTCCCCCATCCTGGTGTCTGTGGGGGGCGGCCACCAGGGGTCTCTGCTCTCATCTGTGCCCACCAAGGGGGTCTGACCCCACTGCCCAGGATGTGACGCTGGAGCCCATAGCAGTCCCAGACCGTGACCAGTTAAGTCCCTTTGCCCATCAGAGTTTTAGAAATGGCGCCAGAGAAGTAGGGCATGTAAGAGAAAAAAAGAAAAAACCCAGTAGGAAATGAACTAAAAGATGAACAGCCCAGGATTGTAGCCTGCCCAGTGTTTGGATATTAAGGAATCTTTCAGGCCTGAGCTTCCTGGTCCCATAGGCAACGGGGCTAGAAATGGGCCCTCTATGACTGAGTTATTATACCATCTGGTACATTAAATATGAGGAAACTTTCAAATATAAATTGTATTACAAAAGCCAAGTATATATTTTTTTGGTATGAGTGCTCTGAGTGGATCATTTGGAGTAAATGTTGGTTCAAGGGAAAGAAGTGGGCTTTGAAATACATGTTCTCCTTCAATATAAAATAATGACTCAACGTTAGTTCTGATGCTGCCTTCTTTAGCTATTATTATGTTTTAAAGGTCAAAGAGAACACTCAAAGATAGAGAGGTGGTTCTTTGTCTTCCTTTTTCTTTTGGTAAAATATACCATCTTGGAGAAGTGATGTTTGCATTACACGTATTCTTCCAGCTTTCAAAGGATTTGGAAATATCCATTAGAAATATCAAAGGCAGGGGCACATGGGTGGCTCAGTCGGTTGAGCTTCCGACTCTTGACTTCAGCTCAGGTCATGATCTCTTGAATTTCAAGTTCATCTGCCACCTCCATGATGAAGTCTTCCTCAGCCAGAATTAATGCCATTTGCTTTCTAGCTTAAAATACTCCGCAAATGTTGGGGACTCTTGTGGGGATGATGAAAGAGGAGGAGAAAGGGGATGGTGGCAGTGATGAAACCAATAGTAATGCTGATAGTCATAAAAATGATAATGTGTGCCATCTTAAGCAGTGGTGACCTTTTGCAACACACAGTTATGGCAGCTGCCTAGATCATGTCCACAGCAAACATTATTTTCCATAAGTAGGGTTGTTACATAAAGCAAAGAGCTCCTAGGGATGAGAGTGAGTTCCCATCATTGGGATATTCAAGCAGAACTGGGATAAAAATTTGGTAGGGAATTTATAGATTAAATAGGTTAATTTATATCCCACTTCCTTATGTTGTTTCTTTACTCCTCCCAGACCCTTTTCCAAAATTGAAAAGATAAATGAACAGCAGCATGACTCAAAAATCCTCCTCAGTAGTCTATCTATCTATCTGACCCAATATTAGTGTCAATTTCCTCTTCATAAAGTCCTTTATATTTATTTAAGTCAGCCATAATGAGATCCATCATAAGAAATAAGCAACAAGATAAGAGTAATTACATTTCATAAAATTGTTGTTTGCCTCTTTAATGATACCATCTATTTAAAGACTGTGGAAGCCACAAGTATTTTTACCCAGAACATAGACTATTAAAAGAAAAGCATCACCCTGGCATAACAATTTTGTGGAGTTACAATTTGGCAGATTCATTAGGTCATCTTCTCCTGGTAGGATTCCTGTTCAGTCTCTGGTACTGAAAATATTTTATCTACAAGCTTTAGCACTAACCAGGATTTAAGCCATAGAGAAATGGGCCAGAGGCCCAGCAGAAGCACTAACCCAAACCCCAGTCCAAACCAGCATCATCTCACCTTCTTGGATGGTTGAAATCTGTTATTACACATCTTCGAGAGAAACCAGAAGCGCCAGCTGGGGCCTGAACACCAGCCCCAGCCATTCTTTTTTTTTTTTTTTTTTTTTAATTTTTTATTGTTATGTTAATCCCCATACATTACATCATTAGTTTTCGATATAGCGTTCCATGATTCATTGTTTGTGCATAACACCCAGTGCTCCATGCAGAACGTGCCCTCCTCAATACCCATCACCAGGCTAACCCATCCTCCCAACCCCCTCCCCTCTAGAACCCTCAGTTTGTTTTTCAGAGTCCATTGTCTCTCATGGTTCAGCCCCAGCCATTCTTATTCATTCATTCATTCATTCTTTTTTTTTTCCCATAGTTTTTCTTTTTTTTTCTTTTCTTTTTTTTAGCTTTTTACTTTTATTGTTGATAAATGGGATTGGTGAATTTCTCTTTTTTTTAATTCTTAAATACATACTTATTAAACATGGGATGCTGAGAATATTCTGGTGAACAAGCAAACCTGACTCATTCTCATTTTCATCGGTTACTATCTGGTAGGAAAGACAGTCACGGAACAAATACTCTCTTTTTCTCACTTGCTCTCTCTCTCTCTCACACACACACACAGTGGTATGTGTTTTCTAAGAAAAGTAAGAAAATCACATTTGAAAATGTGATTAAGTGGTGACCTAAGAGAAGGCAGAGGAAGCTTCTCTGAGAAAGGTTCTCTGAGCTGAGAAAGAGGGAAGAGCACCTCAGGCAAGGGAGGAATAGAAACTCAGACAGCTCAGAGGCACCAAAAGACATGGGTCTTTCGAGGAATTGAATGAAGGTCATGTGACTTGAAGAAGGACAAGGGAAAGAATGGCAGATCTAAAGGTGGGTCCCAGGAGGGAGTTCTGCCTTTGTTTTAAGAGCAATGGAAGCTACTGCCATCTACTGAAGGCTTCTAAGCCATCATCATACGGACTGGAAAAGGGTGAAAGCAGATGCGGGAAGGCTGTTGTGATTCAGATGAGGAACAGTGTCTCCTGCACCAAAGAGGAAGGAGCAGAGACAAAAGTGGGTGGCCTTGAGGCTATTCTGGAGGGAAACTTGTCAGGGACGCAACAGACTGGCCATGGGGACTGGCAGAGGGAGAAGTGCTGGGGGTGCCTTTGGGCTTTCTGGCTTGGGCAGCTGCAAGGATGGACGACAGACCCCTAGCCTCACTGAGGTGGGGATCCACAAAGAGGACAAGGTCAGGGGAGTGGCTGGATGTAAATATCCAGCACTCCTTTCTGAGATTCAGGTTTCTGGGACTTCTCTCCTTTTTAGAGTCCACTTATTCTACATCTAACCAATTATTTATAACATCGAGCCACAAAGTCATAAGCTTCAAATTAGAAGGGATCTCAAAAATCATTTAGCTCAACCCCTTCCCCTTTGCCCCATACCCCTGACGATGGGCAGCTGGCCTCTGCAGGGCACCTTCAGCAATGACTTTTTAATCTCACAAGGCCTAGTGCAATTTCAAAGAGCTATAAATAGGGAAACATCGGTTTCTTCCTTTGGGAAATAGTCCCTCACATCTTCTCCAGCCATAATTATTGCCTGCCATTTATTCTAGTGCTATAAATTATATATCAGATGACACAACATCTGATCTGGGTCTTTCTGTTCCCTAAATCTCAACTACAGAGCAAAAAAAAAAATCACAAAATGAAAATGGGTCTGTTCTCTTAGACAATCAGATCATCAAGTGTAAGAGTTGCAATGTTATCTCGAAGAATAGACAACTTTAATTTATTGGCTGATGCACCATGAATATATTTTGCAGCCAGTATTGATTTGGATGCTGTAATGGAGAACTAAAATAACAGTGGATGAAACACATTTGGAGTCTATTTTATGTCACATAAAAAAATACCTAGGGATGAGCTGTCTACAGCTGGTATAGTGATCTCAGAGCATTGGCAGTGTCCTAGGATTCTGATTTCTTTGTGGTCCACCATCCTACCGCGTGGCTTCCATCCTCAACGGCTCCTCATGGTCAAAGATGGCTGGTGGAGGTGCCATCATATCTGTTCACCAGGCAGTAAGATGGCTAAAGGAGGCGGGGTGGGTAAAAAAAGGCAGTCCTCCCAGATGAATCAGGCATCTTTTCAAAACTTTCCAAAATCCTCCAGTAATGAGTACTTCTATTTTATTGGCTACCCGTAGCTACAGAGGCGGTATGTCCATATACACACACTCCCCGCCAACTCCCCCCCGCACTCCCTCTCTATGTAAGTGCACATTATACACATTACCTCCCAAGATAAAAATTTGGCTCTACATATAAGGAAGAAAGGACAATGCATATTGCAACCACCCAGCAGTCTCTAAAACACAGCACTATACAGAAACCTGCCCCAGGTAGAAAGATAATATCCTCAAATGGCTTATCATTTTAAAGCATGTGAAACAATATAGGATAACTCAGAATCACATGGGCAACTAGGTCTAGATTACTCTCAAGAAGCTATTTATTTTGCTAGAAGGGACTTGGGTAAAAAGGGCTTTGTCTGCATATTTTAATAAATTATGTAATGATCCTCTGCTTTTCCTTATGGTGTAGCCACTAATCCGGTCTTGAAGACAGATGGTGCACTGTGAAGTCATCAAAACTTTAAGTTCTTCTGTCTCAGTTTCTTCCCTAAATGTTAGTTCTACTTTGGGCACATGAAGTGTGCACAGAAGGCCAGGTAAGGAAGTGTACCATTTCTCATATCTCCATAGTTTCAGGGTATGAGACCCATCGCAGCTATCTGTAGAGACCATACAGGAGGCAGCCAGGTATCAGTGGATAAACTTTTCTTTCTTGCCTTCTCGCCCTGAAAATATAAAATGACTTGAGGACAGGAAACGGATCTTATTTGAAATTGCAGTCCTCAAGTTCAGCACACGGTAGACAGGTGAATGAAAGGAACACGCTCTATTAAATGTGAGCATACATTTACTTCAATGGCAGCCTGGTATGTGCAGGGGAGTGGTGGTGGGAGCCAGCCGGAACCCATGCATGGTTGGATCCAAACAAACCTGAAGCTGAATCCTCACTTGGCCACACACATCCTGAATGACTTCAGCGAAATTAACTTCTGAACCTCAATTTCTTCATTTCGAAGTGGAGGTTACAATTCTACTATAGTAGAGGAATACCCTTAGGAGTGGATAGGTTGTGAGTGAAACCATATAATGGCTCTGCCTTTTGAAACATCTAAGTTGAGTTCTCAAAAGTCAGAGGCCTGGAAGAGGTTTTCTAAGGGCGTGGTCCTCAAATGGTGTTGATGGGGGGGAAGCTTGGTGGTGCCTTGGCTGGTGGCGCAGAGCAACGCAGGAGGGAGACAGAAAGAATGGACCTCCCTCCCCTCAGAGTGCCGTGCCTCTTTATTTTCACGTTTTATTACTTCGTCTAGTTTGAAAAAGGGATTCCTGCTATTCTAAAATCTTTTGTTTATCCTAATTGTTCGAGGGAACTTGATGTTTACTCTGAGTTTTCCTACTAATTTTATTGACAATGGATTTGTTTTGCTGTCATTTAACGGTTGTTTAATATTGGAATAGGTTCACAGTTTGAATCCTGTCTGTGTGCATGAAAAAAGTAGTTTATTAACTAGGTTTTAAAATGATCTTCTCAGGCTTTTTTACAGTCAAATTACCTTGAACCAAGGTCTTTTTTTTGCAGGATGTCAAATGAGTATTTGTTTCTCCCTTCCATAAAATTAGGAACGACTTTCCATAGGAGAGGGCTTGAGTGTGGTTATCTGTAGGGAGACATAGCAACAACAAAGGCAAGATGGTTTCTCTTCCTTATAAGAATGTTCTAAATCCATGGCAAAAGGGTGATTCCTAATGACTGGTGGTTTTGTTCACAAAAAGGAACAGAGGGGTAGCAGTGGGTAGCCTGAAAGTTAGTGGACATCCCCTCATCCTGGGGGCAGTTTTGCTCCCAATCGTTGCTCCTAGCTCTTGCGATGATCATTATCGCTGGAAGTGGCAGGGCCTTCCCATTTCACCCACCATTCAGGCAACCAACCTATGCTGGGCAGAGCTCCACACCAACCCCAGAGCAAGACAGCCTGCTGCCTGTGACCACAGCAAGCAGACCCATCTGTGTTACAGAAGTTGTATTACTACTACCCAGTGCTTAGCAAGTGTTGTTTCTCTGTTCACGACCTTTCATAGTCTTCAGCTCCCCCCATATTGAAAAACAGTGAAATTCTTGACAAGAGGAATCTCATTCTCATGTTGTTACCAATGAAGTGACTAATGGACAGCAAGATTAAGTGAATTCCTCCAGGCTTCAGCCTCTATTTCCTGGGGTCTACAGACAAAGAAGAGGGAACCACAAAAGCCAGACCCCCCAGTTTGTGGATATTCAGGCTGCTAAGTGTCCAGTTCAATTGCTTCTGGGTAATACCGACATAAAATGGCTTGTTGATCACAGCGGACATTCCCATTTTGCAAAAGCCAGATAGGCAATTCTGACAAGCACCACAAAGTTACTAATTAAATATTCAAAAGAAACAATTGTCTGTCAATTAAATCTCTCCATCACTATTCCCTTTGAAACAAATTGAATCACTAAAATGATCTGCAATTTTACAACTCATGGTGTCAACGTAATTAAACCATGAGGAGAAATTAAATATTAAATACCACCCAGTAAGTAATTCTCTCTATGTGCTAAATCATTATTCATCATAGTTCTCTTCCTTCTCAGAGGTCAGAGACCTCGGCAAGCTATGTTTTCTATAAGAAATGTCATTATCTGATCTTGGGAGCCGAACAAACCAGAAAAGCATACAAATCCCCACATTCGCATTCCCTGTAATTCACGGGAATAAAAATTTTATAGCTGGAGGAACCTCAGAAATCATTTCATGGTGACAGACTTTTAGAGCTGTAAGGAATTCATTCTGAGGCCGAGACAGGTGGAGTAGTCTGTACGAAGTTTTACCACATTGGATGCAAAATCTGGGGTCAGTCTTTTGACGACGGTTGAGGTGCTATTTCAGTACAATGTGTGGTCCCCTGGCTCCATGGAGCAAGACCATTGTTATAAGCATTGCTACCATTTGGAATACAAATCTCGTTTTTCCTCTTCTTTATTACTTTTAACTCATTGCCTCTGAAACTAGCAGAGTTAATTGAGATAAAGTGGCTTTAAAAGACCATCAAATCCAGAGGTAGCTTTGAAATGAGACAGATGTGGCTGAGAATCCCTTATTAGCGCTACGACCAAAAGGGAAATGACGTAATACTCTGAGCTCAGCATCCTTTGCTACGAGAAGGGAAGCAGCCATACCATGCTAAGGTGATGGTTCAGGCATTTATTCGGTAAGCCTCTGCTGCAAGCTTCCCTTGGGACGTGCCAATGTCTAGTCCAGAGACATACACAAGGAGAGATCGACCTCGGAGAGCACATGTTTTAGTAGTAGAAACAAATAAAGATGCCATAGTTCCAATTTTACCCGCCAACCCCTTTTCCCCTTTCAGGTCTTAATCAGGAAGAATTTCCTTATCTCAGCCCAAGTCAGGTTTCTCCTTTGAAAGAGAAACCAGGGCCAAGATAGGGTGAGGCAAGCTAGATGCGTAGGATTCGCGACATCGCGGGGTTGGCTCCTGACAGCAAGTGCCTCTTTAAACTCTGTACCCTGGACGCCTTCCTAGCCTCAACCTAGTCATAGCTTGGCACCAAACCATGTCACCTGGCTTAAAAGTACTTAACTCAGTTTGAAATGAGTCACATGCTTAGGTCATTATTTGATTGATGGCTGGCTCTCACTCTAGATTAGAATCCATTTAATAGCAGGATCGTGCGTTCTTGACCTCACCACACAATGGTACTCCATACTTATCTGTCAGATAAAAGGCTAAACAGACGTATGAACCAATAAATGATGGGGGGATGTAAAGAGAATGAGGACCACCCGGAGTCAGGGACCTAAGCCCATCAGGGAAACCACTGCAGAGAAGGTGAGGTCTTTTTCCCCAAACTAGATCCACAGGCTGGCAGCATGCAGCACCTGGGCACTCGCTGGAAATGCAGACTCTTGGGACCCCCTTCCTAAATCCAAAGGCTGTACCAAGACCTCCAGGTGATTTCTATGCATATTAAAGTTTGCAAGCATTGGTCTGCCGTACACAGGTGTTTAGAAAGGTAAAGCCTGGGAAAGGACTCCTCACGGCAGAGGACTCCATAGAAAAGGTGGTTAGTTTTAAAAATTAAGTTACAACAAAAAATAAAATGTACTGTGCAATTCTATGAACCAGCCCAGATCTAAATATTCCATGTCTATTTCATCTCTTCAACAAGTTTCTGGGCTAATGTTATTATTCCCATTTATAGCTGAAGAAAGTGAGGTGCAGAAAGATTAAGACCCTTATTGGTGTCCTAACATTACCAATGGCAATCAATCCCAGGCGGTGTGAATCCTCATCCCGCACTGGGCTCACACTCAAGTGCTCTCCGGTGATATGGGTGGGTCTGGTTCATGGCAGCCCTCCATACATGTACTGACCCATTGAAAGAGTCTTGCTCGAAAGACTGTTTATCTTTCTGTCAAATTCCATAGTGTCTGCCTACCCCTCCTCCCTTAAACACCTCATCTGAGCTCAGATTCTCAAAATCCAACAAGCACATATGATTCTCCGATGAAACAAATGCCATTTGTTCTTAAGATGGCACGTGTCTTGGAGAAGGGGCACAGGGGAGGTTTCCTGGAGCTGGTGACCCCTGTGTGAGTACTAGCAGACAGGGGAGGGACAGGACGACAGAAGAACTGCCCAGAAAGCAGACGCAGAAGTAAGCCAGCACAAGGTGTCAGGAAACTGGGGATGTGTACAACTGTGGAACTTACCCTCAGGCACAAGGGGTGAGATGACTCGAATTTGGGAGAAGCCTACTCCCTGGTGGGTGAGGGGTGGCTTGGAGGAGCACAGGGATTGACAGAATTGAGTGATCATGCTGCACTGGAACAGCAAGGAGGAGAAGGATGGAGAGCTATGGACAGATCCCAGTGATGGAAGACAACACCATCAGGCATTCACACAGATGTTGGGTGGGAGGCTGATGATTTTTGATTTGTTGAGATTGAGCTCCCTGTGAGACCCTTAACTGGAGGTGCCCAGCAGGTCATTAAATGGCCTAGTATTTAGCCAAGAAAACTGGGCTAGAGATACAGATTTAGGAGTAAGCAGCACCTAGGTCCACGGTCAGTAATGGAGGAAGGGAGTGATTGCCCAGGGGGATGTATGGAGTGAGGTAACAAGGAGGTATGTGCAATGGAAATTTAAGGAGCCCCAACACTGAAGAGGAGAACTGAAGCATCTAAGAAGGAAGAGAATGTAAGCAGCACTAGACTTTATCATAGAGACACAACCATGGCTCCAGTACAACCCCTGCTTTGTGAAGCTCATGGCCCAGCTGGCGAGAGAAACATGGAGACCAATGACAGCAGCATGTGGCAGGACACATGGGCAGAGAAAGGGTGATGCGGCCAGCAAATCAGGAATACCTAACTTGGTCTGGGGTCCTGGGAACCCTTTGTGATCCTGTATTTCTCTCCACTACTCACAAAACTCTTTTAGGCATAAAGAAACTCGTGGCCAAAGAAGCCAAAGCCATTTGGTCAAAGTCGCTAGGAAAAAAAAAAAAAAAAAAATCATGGCAAAAATAGGATGAGAATTTGTTTTAAGGACATGTACGTATATGATTTCAAAAATATCTCTAACTGTCCATTGACAGAGCTGAGTTGGTCTCCGGCTGAAATGGCATGGGCAGGGCCCCAAGGACTGCTTATGATGCGATTATTCACTTGGTAAAAGGGAAGAACTATATCTGTCTCTTAAATAGAGAAGGAGGGGGACTCTGTTCATCGGAAACTGACTGTTGGGCTCATGAACCCATCTTCATACGCACTGCCCACCACCAACAGGCGAGGAAAGCTCACCCAAGTAATGAGGGGAGTTTGACTTTGAACTTAAAAGAAAACAAGCTTGCTGTTCTTGTTTCTTGAACTAATTGACAGTAGAAAGAGGAATTAAGTGGGATAATTCCAAAAAGGGAAGACTTAATTCATCCTTTTAAGGGACTTCATGATGACTGTTTTAGTTAATTGCATTGGACTCCAACATCTAAAATCAGGCTTGATTTTGCCGTGAGGCAATATACAGATAAACTGATCCAGTTAGGGTACAAACTGGCCTTTCTGTGCTAAGTTTTAAGCTGAGGGGAATGAACAGTAGTCTAAACAATGATCTGTACACCATGCTCAGCAAAGTCAACCAGTTCTGTGCAATGTTCTCCCCTTAGGAGTGAGGCAGACTAGCCCTGCTGGTGTGGAGTGAGAGAAATGAGGTCTGAAGGTGAGAGCGCCTCCTGCCCACAGCTGCCCCTGTATGAAGCTAGAAGGTGAACATTGACTGGTGACAAGAAGTCAGGCCAAAGGGGCCATTTGGGATGTGTTCAAAGAATACCTGAGCAAGGTGTTGGTGTTGGGATTCAGAGCCAAGGTACTGAAGAACCAAGAAGGAAGTGAATGAGGTGAGCCCCTTGTTAGGACTCTATTTTGTGGGGATGGGCCTGACCCATTTAAAACTTTCACGAATGGACAAACACTTAATGGATATTCTAGGTGCCTGTACTTCCCCACCTCTTTCTCCTTTTTCTTTCTTTTTTGACTTAAATGATCCAGATGATCACTTGGGATTTTTCTTCATGTTGTCTACTATGACTTTTTAAACACATGTCTAACAAAAACTCAGCTTGGGGCTTCCAGCCCAAAGCACTTCAGAAGGGGGTAACTTTTGATGTGTTTTCTGGTTTCTCACTGACCTCCTCTTCTGATTTCTCTCTTCTTTCTTAGAGAAACTAATTTCTCTTCTCTCACTGGTTACTCATTCCCTGTTGATAACTGTGTGATTCGGGGTGGGAGGCCAGAGGAAAGGAGGGGGTCATGTAACATTCATTCATTCCATTTGTTTAAAAGTACCATGCTCAGAACTGTTCCATAGGCCAAGTGCTATGCTATATGCTAGGAACATAGAGGTGAGTAAAACACTGCCCTTGAGCTCAAGGGGCTCCCAGGGAATATTATGACATTGCTCTGATAGGGGACAAATGCAGGGTGTACAATGTACCAAGGAGGGGGATTTGAGCTTTACCTGAGTACCTGGTCTGCCTACCTGTGGGTGGGAACGGGTCTCCTGCAGCTCCCAAATTTTTAGCTGAGGTTACTGTGAAGACAGACTAACTGGGTGTGCCCAGAGCTGCAGACCAGCCTGACCCTCCCCAGCGTGAGGCAGACACTCCCTCCTGCCACATCTTCTAGTCCAGGCTTGGGATGCATTCAGTTTGTGGAAAGGAACTACTTAAATAACCAATCCTCTAGCCCTTTCTTGGGTCCCCGTACACTCTCTTCACTAAGAAGGAAGATCCATACCCATCCACAGTGTCTTCTACAATCTGACCTTTCCTTTCACACAACTCCTAAAAGCATCCCACCACAGCTTTGATTTTTCATGCTTTAAACGTCTATAGAAAAAAAAGCCAAAGACTTGCATCTGTACTGAATGCTGTGTTCCAAACGTGTCTTTTTAAAAAAAATTATTTATTTGAGAGAAAGAGAGCAGGGGAGAGGCAGAGGACAATCTTTCAAGCAGACTCCCCCCATTGAATAATGAGCCTGATGCAGCACTCGATCTCATGACCCATGAGATCACGACCTGAGCCGAAACCAAGAGCTGGATGATTAACCGGCTGAGCCACCCAGACGCCCCTCCAGATGTATTCTAAGAACCAGGTACAAACCTCCCTACCTCTGCACCAAGAGTCACAAACTCCCTCCCAAGTTCCAGTCAAATATTAACCAAATTCCAGTCAAAGCAACAGCTTTGACTGTCCAGTACACAGCTGGGCTCCAGAACCTAGAACCCAACAGGCAGTCAACAAATATTTGTTGAACAACTTACCTACTCAATCCTCATTCTCTCCTTCTTCCTATGCAATCCTGACTTTTTGAGATGCAGTAAAATCTCATCTATTTTTGCCACCCTGTCTTACCCATGGAGTGGCTATGTGTCAGTATTCTGGTCCCCAAAATGTACAGATGTCATTGGGCAGGGATCCAGAAGAGCTCCTAGAAGGGCAACCCATTCAGTTGGCAAATGCCCATTGGCCATCTTAACCTTTTGCCTTTTGCCCTTTGCCTTCTCCTTTTTCCTGTCTACAGAGAGGCCTTGATGGCTTGGAGATGAACGCCAGTGGCTTTCGACTGACCTTAAGGAAAAGTCTGCCTGGTATGGAATCTACTTTAGGCCATCCCTGATGGATGGCTGTACAACTTTTCCTTGAAGAATCCCCATGACAGGGAGCTCATCACTTTAAAAAGCAGTCCCCCAGGCAGGTCTGTTTGTTTTAAAATCTCGACTTTAGATGAACCCAAATCTCTCACACTATAGGGGCCATCAATTGATCTGTATTCTGTCCCCGAGGAGACACGTAAAATAACGAGTCTCTCTTCACCATGACAGCATCCCAGACATTTGGGAACACCCACCATATCTCTTCTACATCCCTGTATCCCTAGGTTTCCAAGGGTTCTTCCTTTTTTCTTGGTCTTGTTCTGTTAAATTGTTTATGCGGCATTTCATCTTCCCATGTTCTAAGTTAAAGAAATATATATATTTTGATTATGCACTCCCTAATCCTTGGTCATCTCTGTTTTACAAACAATCGTGTGTATTCAACATGTAATCCCAAAAAGAAAAAAAAAAAAAAGATTTGAAATGGTTTCCTCCAGTCAACTGGAAAGCTAGCTGACACAGGAAAAGATGTGTTGTTTACACAAGCAAGTGGCAACAGTTCTATTTATTTTCTATATGAAAATTTTATACCGGTATGCACTCTACATAGAGAGGGCAGTTTTTAAAATTTCCTCCTAAAAAAACCCCATTAATGTGATTTAATTTCACATCTAGCTCATGTCCCTCATCATGTAGAATTTTATCATTTCCTGATTTCGGAGAATTTTGTGCCTCAAAGACATCTTGGCATAGAAGGCAAGACATGGGATGAAAGGGAGAGAAACCCCCAGGAGCTAAGCAATGTGTAAGATATTGCACATATGAAAATACATGATCTAGCGAATTCAAATTCAAATATCAAATCACAGATATCCAAGAAACAAGGACTGGCAGGTTTATCTGACAACACACTGAGTTATAACCCCAGTTTGTTGGTCAGGGAGGTGGTCACACGGTTGTATTTACAGATAGCATGGCTTTTATTCCTACGAGGCTATGGCCTGGCCTCCCTCAGAATGTCTGGCACCTCAGTGGTTAATTAATCTGCCTTGTTCTTTCTCTACCCTGCAGGGCTGACAGTGAAATCTTGCAGTGAGAAGAGCTGGCTTCCAAGCGCTGCTTAACTGACCTGACTCCTTAAAATAGTCCTTCATAAACAAAACGCGCATGATATAATTTGAGTGTGTAAATCCAATTACATTTCCTGGGAAAGCACAGGGCAGATGGTCTGGGCGTCCGCTGCTCTGCCGTGGCTGGCTGGGTGAGGTAGCGTTCCTGCACTCAGGCCCCGAGAAAAGCCAAGGAAGACATTATTTCCAGGATCCATCCTCTTGCTAACTAAGGTTCAAATCTATGCACCATAGAAATCTGCCAACCTTCAGTTTCTGTTACCTTGATTTCCAGCCCAGAGAAAGCAAAGAACGCGCTTCAAAAGCCATAGTCAAGTGAACTGATATGCTGTCCAGCTGAAGATTCTAGACCTGCTGGTTTCTTGAAGGATTAATATTGTGCCCATTTGTGGGTAAGAGGAAAGGTTTGAGAGGAATGTTGCAAGTGTCTCCTATGTTCTGAAAATAAACCCATGTAGGATCAACTAAAAGAGATATACTTGTGAAATGAATAAATTAGCATCTCAAGAAATATTTAGACAACAGTGAAATGTCACGGCAGCACGATTGTAGTAGAAGCCTCTGATTACACGTTACCAGCAACAGTGATTGTGGGACAAGCTTTGTTTTTTTAATCTTTCCTTTTTGTACTTGGTTTCACTTATTTTTGATGAGCTCTTACAGTGCCATCAATCATCAAGGTGTAAATATGACTAATGCGTTTGTCCTACTTAGCATGACATTGCAGCAGCTGCGCCAGAAGGAGAAGTCCTCCCAGCCTTCCCGGTTTTGATCTAATTATGCTCTGACCCGCTGATACCGGTCAGGTGACATTACCGGATATGAAGGAAAACAAATTCATAATTCAATCTTGCAAAGCGCACAACTTACAATCATTTTACAACTATCTCTAAATACACAGGCACCAAGCTTATTTGCAAATCTAGGGCCAAGGGGGGTACAGGACAGGGCTGAAGGACTTGAACTGGTCACTCCAGCAGTCATTAAAAATATCCTTTGCAGAGCCTAACATCTCCATCACACACAAAAAAAGGGGGGGGGAGGGATTGAAGGAGGGAGGGAAGCTGGAGGGAGGGAGGGAGGAAGGGAGGGAGGGAGGGAGGGAGGGAGGAAGGAAGGAAGGATTAGAACCAAAAAGTCTCTGGGCATTTTTCACAAGAATGAAAAAGTAATATTTCCATTTCCTGGCATTCAGAGGAACCTCTTGGGAATGGTGACAGTCAAATCTGGTTTTGAAAGACATTTTCTGAGACATGCTGGGACACTGCAATTATTTTTTTAAGCCTATATGAATTTGCTAAAGGAAAATGTACAGAAATGGACGTATCTGGAGTTTTAAAAAATGCACACCACAGCTAGCAAGGTGAATTAAATAGAAACCCAGTTACACTCATTTAACGGATATTTTGTGTTTTGGAATTGAGCACTTACCTTGATACTAACCACCAAATTGGGATGATTTAAATTACGTGCCATTTGCTGTACATTAAGTAGTCATACAATTCCTTTGATTTGATTTGAGTTAGCAGATTTAGACAAAGAACACAGAATATACACTTATGTTTAAATTTTACAAATGGGGGGAGAGATATTGGTGATTCTATTATACTGACTGTGTTTACTGTGAAGCCAATCCTTCATTTAAATAATCAGAAATGCATTCTCTATATTTTTAAATATTTATTTATTTTGAGAGAGAGAGAGTGCGCTCGTGCGTGAACATGCAGGGGGAGGGGCAGAGAGAGAAGGAGAGGGAGAGAAATAATCTCAAGCAGACTCTCCGCTGAATGCGGAGCCCCTGCGGGGCTAGATCTCACAACCTTGAGACCATGACCTGAGTGGAAATCAACAGACACTCAATCGAGCTACCCAGGGGCCCCTAAATCAGCAGGAATGCATTCTAAAGCATGCACAAAAGCTGCTTCTCACCTGACCCAAACCAGCTCATACCATTAACCACTATCTTATCCGTACAAACAATGCATTTTCTCCCAAAGGATTTTTTAAAGGCCAAATGTAAGCTAAAAGTCCCTCATTATTAGTCAAGTTTAATGATCATGATTTAATCAGTATTTTTTTCTGGCTCTAGCCTCTATTGTTTGATGGGATTTGTGTAAGACAGTAAAGAAAATGCTGCATGGAAATTCAGACCTGACAGCATGACCTTGAGCACTAACTAACCTGGATTTGCATACCTGGCTGATTTTGCTCCTAGAGTTATCTTGGAGAAATCACCTTCACTCTGACAATTCTGCTTATCTGCCTCGCCAAGAGGAACAGAAGACTAATTAGCCACAAGCTTTAACATTTCAGAATCCCCAAGAGGAAGCATAACGCAGGGATCTTTCTGGTTAAATATTGCCGCCTCTCAGTTTTCCAATAACCAAATGATCTTCACCATTTTATCACTAATGAGCTGAAGAATGAGAACAAGATGAGTTTCAAATGTGAAGTAGCTCACATTACCGTCACCAGCAATTAAGATTGAGTAAAATGCGAATTACAGCAACAGTCCTTAGGATTTACCTGAGCCATGAAAGAACCTAGCAAATAAGACCCTTATTATTAATATTTTATTCATACATATTACCTGATTTTGTAATCAAGGTTTAGATGGACAAAGTGACCTGGCAGGATAAACGATTTAAGATGTGGAGAAAAAAATCTGTCATCTCTGGACAAAGGCACTCCTATTGGTGACCTGACATGAAGCAGATTCAACTTGAGGTGGATGAGGCATCCTGAGGAAGGAATGGCTGCAGCCCTCGTGTTGCCTATAGTTGAGCTTTGTCAGGGTGAATAGAAAAGCAACCCTTTGAACTGAGCTCCGAACCTTCTGTAGGTTCCTCTGTATCTCCAATCCCCACCTGGGACCTAGAACATACATGGGTGATCCTATTTATCTGTCACGGACAATACCTCTTAGTCTGGGTGGGAAATCCATGATTTAGGTCTAACGGTTCACCGAGGGGAGAAAACATAAGCTATCTCCGTGCTGATGGCAAGGACCGCCTGGGTGGCCCTTTTCCAGTTGCATCTTGTGTCCACAGTGGAAAGCACATGACGATCTAAATGAACACAAGGCCCTGTCTCTTCATATAGGGCATCTGCCGAGATTCGCAGCTTGGGTGTTACCCTGTCAAGCCACGGATGTAATTTCCGCCGGGAGGAAAAGAAAAGAAACAGATTCTCGTAGCTTGGGTAAAGGGAAGGCAATCATTGACTCATTTGTTACTTTTGAAAATGGCATTTTCAGTAAGTGGAACAGTTGCTGAGGTGTGTTGACTTTACACTCTCATGTAGCTTCTTGCTTCTCGAAAATGTTAAGTTAAATGTGAGCCATCCGCTAATGGGAATCAAGATAAATGTGGAGAAAGATGATATTCCAGTGTCAATGGCCTTCACTTGACAAGTTTGTATCCAACTGAGCAAGATGATGAGCTAGCCACAAAGAGTTCATGCCTAGAAATTCAGACATTTTTCTCTCATGATTTCCCTTTGGCTTTTTTCACTAAACGTTCATTCGTGTGGTATACTGGGTATTGTCCTCCTGAGTAGTGAAACAGGTACTCCTCAGGCTGAGTCCATTCAAATGTAGGTTTGGAAAGAAACTCTCAGAAGGTTTCTTAAGAATGAATGACTTTGGAGTTAGGATCTGAATCGTGTTCTCACCACTTGGGCTCACCGTCTTTGGGATGTCTCTTTAAAGTTCCCAGGAATTTGTTCTTTCTTCTATGAAATGAAAATGAAGGATACCATCTGTTTGTCATCATTAGATGTGATAATGTATGTAAAGGCCCTTAGTTACATGTAAAGCATTGTGCGTATGTGAAGGATTATCATTGTGCCTTGGTTTTGCCAAGGGCGTTTACGTATAAAAGACTGCCTTACACACATACAACTTACATGTGATTGTGTACATAGAAAACTTTCACTAGCACAGTGGAGGGGGCTTGGATATTTTATATTACCTTTGCACTGAACAGTCTTGTTCATTCAGTGTCTGTATGCTGGGTGCCTGGCATTTTTCTAGGTGATGAGCATAAATTGGTAAACACATAGACGTCTACGCCCTTAGGTGATGTTTATGTTCCTGTGGGGGTGGGGGTGGGGGAAGAAACAGAACAAATATAAACAAATAAAATAGTTTCAGACAGTGTACGTGCTCAGGAGAAAACAGAACAAGCCAAGCACTAGGGAGTGGCATGTGAACTGCGTCCAGGATAATGGGAAGACCTGGGAAAAATCATTCTAGGCAGCAAGCACAAAGGCTAAGAAGTGGGGAAAGAGCTCAAGATCTCTGAAAGCAGGAAAAGGTACTGTGTATTTGGAGCCTGAGGAGGAGAACAGAAGGAAACATAATTATAGAGAGAAGGAGCAACCAGTTTGTAAGGGGACCAGGTGACCATGGGAAGGAGTTAGGATGTTATTCTAATTGCTATAAGAGGTCATTAGCAGGGCATGCCTTGTATGTTCCCAAACAGGGAAAACTAAACAGTACCTATTCAAAAATCAAAAATGATTTTATTTTATTTTATTTTTTTTAATTTTTTTATTGTTATGTTAATCCCCATACATTACATCATTAGTTTTAGATATAGTGTTCCATGATTCATTGCTTGTGCATAACACCCAGTGCTCCATGCAGAACGTGCCCTCTTCAATACCCATCACCAGGCTAACCCATCCTCCCAACCCCCTCCCCTCTAGAACCCTCAGTTTGTTTTTCAGAGTCCATCGTCTCTCATGGTTCTTCTCCCCCTCCGATTTCCCCCCCTTCATTCTTCCCCTCCTGCTACATTCTTCTTAAAAGCTACTAATTCTCTACTTCACCCACCTCCAAGATCTAAGAAAGAAGCTTGGACCTCTAGAGGGCGCCAAAGGAAAACATTTGGTAACCAAAGCCACAAGGGTCTTTTCAGCACCTGAAGTGAGAGGAGAGCGCCCAGGAGTCTGGTAAAAGCTGATTCCACTGGGAAACTGCAGTTCATCTACAATTCCTACCCAAACAGAAAGTCAAGTGAGCTTGGTTTGCATGTACCTGGACCTTGGTTTTCCAGCGAAGGACTGTTTATCACGGGATGGAAGTGGGAAGACATTTTAGGGTTATTTTTAATCTTCTCCCATCTGGTAGTATTTGAGTAGAGCATAAAACAAATATGAAGCCAAAATTTACTTTCTGGATTCATTTGGCAAGCAAAGCGTCTCTATACTTAGAACTTTGAAAATATTCATCATTTGCCACTTGGGATGTTGTTATTCTAAATACTATTCAAACTTACTTGATGAAGTCTCTCAACAATGTGTACTAAGGAAGGCTACTGCATGGCAAGCAGTGGGTTATGATCAGTGGGATTTTCTGCAAATGAGCAGATACCTGTGATATATCGTGAAAACGACTCATAGTGAAAAAAGATAAGGAAAAAGAAAGAGAAGAAGGAAAAAGAGGAGAAAGAGAAGGGGAAAAGGAGCAAGATGGGGAAGGAGAGTCTGATGATGTGGAGATACATAATAAAGAAAATGCAAAAAAGGAGGAGGGCTTGGAAGAAATTGAGACTTTCAGAGGCTAGTGGGGTTCAGATCCAAGTGTGAAGACTGAGAAACACAGTTCTGAAGACTATTTTACACAATCCCAAATTGAGACTTTATCAGATGTGGGTATTAAAGGTTCACAGTGATTTCGAGAAAACATTCATTACTGTCTTATAAGGACAAGTTCAGCTGGTCAGCCCTTATTCAAAGAGGCTCTCATCTCTCCATTTCATGTCTGATGATCACAGCCATGTACTTTATAATACTCTGCTCTACCCAGGGAGACTTCAAAAAGCACTGTAAAAGCAGCCAACCAGATAAGTAACCTGAGCAAATGGATACAGAGCCATCAGAGAAGAGAGAGAATCCCAAATCCACTCGAAACCCAGAGGGTCAATGATGGGTAAAGCCTTCTATAGGTGTCTGTGTTCCAGAAACCACAAGCCATTTTTGGAGGTGTTGTACCTGGTTATTCAACGATATATTCAAACCCGAACACAAGGAAGAGGAGTTTTTAAGCTTCCGATAGAGCCAAAGGCACAGAGGCTGAGCCTAGAGCAGGAACGTAAAAAGCAGGTCCCTGTCCAAGCACCTGTGTCAGCCTCCTATGTGGAAACACTTCAGCTGACATGTTTCCCTCATTTTTATGGAGAAGCCCCCAAATTCAGTCTCCTGCTACTTATCAAGCATTTGGCAAACAAAGTTCCAGACCATTAATTATCTATTGATTTTAATGAATTTCAACAATAAAATCACCATCTACCTTCTCCTTCACAGACAATGGGAACACTGTTCCCAGAAACACATCCACATTTAGCAGGAAAGACAGGAAGAAAGGAAGAAAAGCGACGGAGGGTCAGGTTCCACCTAAATATTTCAGACCATCTGCATCAAAATATCCTTTATCAATCAAGCAAAACTTGCATTCTTTGCCAAAGACACTTCCCTGCCTACCCTACGGGTCCCAGATGAGGCTGATCTATGCAAAGCACTGGGTTCGGATCCTATAAGAGAAGATATCCTCTTAGAACCCCAAAGCAGTAAAGAATTCCCAAGTAAAATACGTATCATGGGACTGAGGGACTGGACGATATAACATATGTAGGGTCCTCACCAACAACTGCTATGTGTTCAAAAAATGCTATTAACTTCTAGAACGGAGGATTTGTGGCACAGAGATACACAGAAACCCAACTCTGAATCCCAGAGTCCCTTACAACACCAAAAGCTGTTAAGGAGTGGGTCATCTTCTAAATCGGGGTGCTTCTCCTCCCCTTCTGTTTCCTGCTCCAGAGACTACAGGGCCTGGGGGACATGTGCAGAGCAGAAAGAAAGCTGTTTCTTAGCTGATGTCAGAGAAGAATTACTCACAGAAGCCGAAGAGAAGGGCAGGGCTGGAAGAAACTTTAGAGATCATTTAGTTCCAACTCCTCTAAGATGAGCGAAATACCATCCCACCAACACCCAGGACCTCCCAAGTGCGAGGCACTGTGCCAGGCTGGGGGAGGGGCCTCAAAATGAGCAAGGCAAACCGGCCTCTCTGAAAGCTATTTCTAAATAACCCAGGAGAGTGCGGGGGTGGGGGGTGACGAGCAAGGCAGGCAGGAGTTACCTGGTTGATGGAAATGACCGCTAGCCGGGGGATGACCACCTGCAGGACCACCTGCAGCAGCGAGGTGCCCAGGCCGGCCAGGATGGCCCAGGTGAGCGGCAGCGGCAGCATGCTGTAGGTGGCAAACAGCGTGAAGAGAACGTAGCCGATGCCATCACCCAGAAGCCCGTAGCCGAGGCCTGCTGCCAAGATCTGGGTGGTCATGGCCACCCAAGTGACCACGCCGCTGTACTGCAGGTACGTGTGCGAGGTGGTGTCCTTCCTGACCACCACCAGGGCGCAGATCACCACCTCGATGCCAGTGAAGAAGCCCAGGAGGATGCCCTTGAGCGGGTCCATGGGGGCCGAGGCCAGGCTCAAGTGGAGGACCAAGAGGGTGAGTTTGGTCAGCACGTCCAGCACGTTCATCACCACCTCGGATTTGCGCCTCTGGCCCAGGAAATAGCGCTGGTAGAGGCGCTCCAGATCCCGGGACTTGAAGGAGTTGCGCAAAGTGGGGAAAATGACCCCTCGGTAGCTATAGCCCCCATTGAGGAAGAAATCCGAGTTGCTTGGGGCGCAGTCGAGGTGCAGGAAGCCCAGATCGCCCCCGCCCCCGCTGCCGCTGCCGCTCCCGCTGCGTTCCGGGAAGACTTTGGTGCCACCAGTGCTGTGCGCTCTCTCCCCGGGGCCCAGCGAGTAGAGGGGCGGCGCCGAGTCGCCGGACAGCTGCGCCGCGTGATGGTTGGGGCCGCCGCCTGTAGGGTCCGAGGCTTTGCCGGAGCCTCTGCTCCCGCTGCCGCCGCCGCTGCCCCGGTGCCCATGAATGAAGCGCTGCTCGGTGATGTGCCTCACCGCGGTCTGCCACAACAGCCGCTGCGGCCGCGAGCCGCTCCCGCCGTCGCCGGCCGGGGGCGTCGGGTGGATAGTGTAGAGTTCCTCGCTGCCGCTCAGGCAGCGCACATCCGAGAGCTCCATGGCGCCGGGCCGCAGGCGGGGAGGCGCAGAGCCAGGAGGAGGCAGCTGGGGAAGGGGTCCCAAAGACCCCACGGCGGCCTGGCGGGAGCTGGGCGGCGAGCCCTGGTATCCCCGGCCGCCGGGTCGCGCGAGCCCTGCACAGGAGGCCCCGCGCGTCAGGTCATAGTGCTCCTCGGGGCAAAGGGCGTCGGGAAGATTGCCGCAGACCCCTGCGTCCTTGCGCGCCGCCCTCCCGCCAAACCGCGCAGTTGGGGTGCGCGGCGGCGGTGGCTCGGTGTCCGCAGAAGCCGCGGCGCTCTGAGCCACGCAGCCCCCTTCGCGGGCTCAGGCTTCTCGGCCGCTCCTCGGCTCAGCGTCTTGGCGCAGCCTTTGCTCTCCAAGAGGCGCCTGGGCGCCGTGCTTCTTTCTGCTGCGCGCCGGGCGGGTCCTGGCTGCGGCACTGGGCTCGGGACACCCACGACTCGGCGCCTGCAGGAGGACTGGCCGAGGGTGACCGGCGGCGGCGGCGGGTGCGAAGTTAGCCGCTGTAGCTGGAGCAGAGCCCTTCGGAGAACTCCATTGCGCCGGGATGGGGAGCCGGGGCGGAGCTGGGGGCGGGGACAAAGAAGGGGGAGGTGTGGGGGACGGGGAGGTGGTGGGGTGCCCCGCGGAAGGGCTGGAGAGGTGGTAGCCTCGGGGCTAACAAGTCACCAAACAGTTAATTTGGAGCAGCGGGGTGCTGAGGCTCCCTCCTCGGCTCATCTCTGGCTCTCTCCTTTTCCTGCGCGAGGACTGACCGCGCGGCGCTGGCTCTGGCCCGTCGCATCCCTCGGGGAAGGGGGAGGGCGGCAGGGTCCCAGTCGCGGCTAGACGAGGTCAGCCCTTCCAGCTGTGCTTCCGAGGGGTCGGAGCCCACAGTTCCCATTCCCTTCACTTCGCTCTTCGGAGTCCATTTGGCCCGGAGCTGGGAGGCGGGAGCAGGAAAAAGTGGGGAGGGCTCCGAAGCCAACAGCTCTGAGATCGCCGAGAAGCTACTGGTGCGGATCCCTAAGCCTAAGAACAGAAGATTGGCGGGTGCGGCGGGTGTAAGGTCTGGACGAGAAGGGAGGCCCGAAGCCGCGGGGAAGTCGACTGAGACGCCACCGGATCCAGGGACGCGCCGCGTGCCACCCTGGCGCTCTGAAGCGCGCTGCGGGCACCCGGCGGCGGGGAGGAATTTGGAGACCTGTCAGATCGGTCAGACACCCGCGGCGACTTAAACCCGCCCCCACGCCAAGCCACGCCCCCGGAACCGGGTGGGGGTGGTGGCGGGGAGCTGGCACCTTGATCTGGCCAGGACGCCCCAGGTCTTGGAGGCAGCAACACGCGCAGGCCGACGTGGGTGAGGACGACCGCGGGCGCCCCTGTCTCCCCCCGCGCGAGTATCCAGCGCTCCAGCTGGCCGCGCGGGCCGGTTCCTCCGCTATTCTTTTTTAGGCACTGGCTCCGGTCCTCGGCAGGTGCAGAGCCAGGACTCGTAGGCCGCTCTGCCCACGGACTCCGAGAGCACAGCGCGATGAAATAGAGGGTCTCCTTTCCGTCCTCCCCACCCGGGCATATTTTGGCGAAACCAAGTATCGGGCTAAAAGCAAGAAGCCGCAGTTGTAGAGACGGCTTCCAGCAAGAGCCTTTACTACACCAATCCGGAGAAGTGGAGGGCTCGTCCCCGAGTGCAGCGCGCACCAAGTTTCTCCCTGCTTACAATAGGAGGAGAGGGGGAGGACGAGGGGAAAACATTTCCAGCTGCCCGCTCAAGCCCCGGTTTCCCGCCCTCCCGGCTCCGCGCCCACGCCCGGCCGAGCGGGAGCGCCGGGTCCCGGGGCCGCAGGGCAAGTGTGGTCGCCGCAGTCCCGAGCCCGGCTGCAGGTGGCGGAGCCGCGGTGGCCGCCACCTCCGCCACGGCGACTGCGGCTGCAGCCGTGGAGCCCGAGCCCTGAGCACAGTCAGCTGATGGCCAATGACGTCAAGCCCTGGGCGCTTTCTCGGCTCCCCGTGGCGTCCCGTGAAAGCCCAGAAGACCGCCTCGCTGCCCCCTCAGCCCTCAAGAATGAGCGATTTCCCTTGGTCTCCCGAGGAGAAACTCCCCTCTCTCTGCCTGCCCTGAGTGGGGAATAGCTTTGGATGGCCCTCTTCCCCAACCACATACTCCATCTCCAGGGTTATTTGTGTCCACTGTGTCCCAGAAACACGGGATTTAATTATTTCCTTTTTATTCTTTCTTATCCACATACATGGGTTTCGGTTTAAATCCAGAACTGGTCCACTGCCTTGTAAGGAGAATCCCAAGAGAGAAAACGACTAACATTTTCCCCTATCCCTTAACAGTAGATTTCTGGGATGTAATATACACCCTGAAAAACTCCTTTAATCCCAGATCTTTAGAGTTGTAGTCCACCATCTCTCAAGAGAACAAAACTAAATGCTCAATTTTAAATAGAAGGTCGGTTCTATTTTTAAGACGGTTTGTGGATGAATTAATTTAACTATAAAGATCTCCTGGGGTAGCTGTCCCACTCCCAAGGGCCTGGGGGTTAAGGGCAAAGAGCACCCCAAAACTCAGTTTTGCGGTGATCTAGACATTAATGAAATCATCCCAGAAAAGAAACACTTCTTGCTTCTCCCTTTCTAAATTGCTTAGACTCATCGGCCTCACCAGCTCTCTTGAAACTCCGGCGGGTAATAACTGTCTTGACTTGAGGAGGGAGCCCAAAGAGGGCGGAAGGCTGGTGGGGGAGGGAGGTGGGTTCCTGCAGACCCTGTGCCAGGATGTGTGCCCAACTGTGTCCTCTCTCTGCAGGCATTGTCCCAAGTCATCTGTGCTAATGACCATATTAGTAAACTTGGCAGTGGAAGATACCTCTTTATTTTCTCAATCTTTCTCCTTGGGAGCCTCAGAACTCAGCCTGAATAAATGAGGGGTTGGATGCAGATGGAACTTTCCTATGAAAATCTTCCTCCTGGACATATCCCAGGATGATTTATTCAGCAGCAAAGCAGGCATGCCAAGGAGGGGGAGATTGGACCCAATCAGATAAAATGACTCAGGCTGATGAATGAGCATACATGCTACAGAAAAAAAAACAAAGAATTTAATGAACTCAGGTTGAAACTAACATATCAGGGAAAAAGTTGCATCTGGTCAACTGACTCCTCTGAAAGTTCCTTTGCTGTTAGGGGGTGTTAGAACAGGTTATTTTAAAATAAGAGCACAGATGACAATTAGATTCAATTATTATTCTTCTTGTTGGGGTGACACAGTGCCATTCAGCCCCCAAAACATTCTGTTTTCAAATGACAGACTTGGCTTTACACAAATATTGAGAGGCTTTTTGAAACAGGAAACCACCAAGTGACTATCATTTAAAACAAGTTAACACACTGCTTCGATGCTACAATGTGCCTCTCATTGTGCTTTCACTTGTCCCCTGCCTGTTTATTATGAGTGGTCTCTGCTAGGTTCAGGGACAGTACTTTGCAAACTCGCTATCTTTTTGTACATAGATGCCTTCTCTTAGCATGGCCCTGTATCTTCGTCCCTCCCCCTGCCATTTCCTTCCCTCAAAATGCTACTCACCTCATCCTTCAAAGCCTGAGCGATGTCTCTGGGCAAATCCTTTCCTGATATTCCCAGTGAAAATTAAAAACTTCCTTCTGTGAAAGAAGCTTCCAAAATGAAGAAGCATTGCTAAAAGAGTCACTCAAAATAGAGTCAGAAGGATCTCAAGGAACTAGGACCTAAGCACATCCCTGCTGTAATTCTTAGAACTTTTGACTTCTGTCAATTACAGATCTACCACCTCCTGGAACGCATCCTCCTACTTTGGACTGAAACAGAGATAATGTAACACCTGTTAGCCAAATATCCAGCCATGTACGGAAGGTCACTTCAAACTCTGCCAGCGCCAATCATAATTCTTTAAAAACAACTTATGTAGCCTTGTAGGTTTTGCCTTTACAAACCTGCACACCACTTTCACATTTCAGGGCAAATGTTTGAATTCTGTAGATCCTATGTCTTCTGTATCTCTTGGACTGCAATTCTTAAGACCCCAAATAAACATGTTTGGTTGCTTTACAGCCTTGTTGTCTTCTTGGTGGACACTTCTTTGTTGTCTGCCAGTCTATTCTGGTACTGCTAGTGTGGCACTTACTATGGGGATCGGCTCTGTCCCATTTGCTCACCCATTTGTCTCTCACCTCTCCCCATGAAGCGGTGAACTCATCGAAGGGGAGAATTGATTTTCCTTGGGCCCATAACCTCCAGTTTCTAGCAACTATAGTATTAACCTTAAACATAAAGCTGTCAGTTATTTTACCAGAAGAAAATGGATTTATTCGGGAATAGCAATTTGGGACATGCAAACTATGGACAAACCAAAGGCCAATCCAACAAACAAAGGAGAGGAACATTATTTTATGGAGGAGAAGGAGGAAGATGGGAAGGGTCGTTTTGAAAGCAAGTCCATTGGAGAAAGGCAAGAGTTCAGGGTGATGCCAGTTTCTTATAGGTAAGTTGCAAGGGTAGTGGATTTCTTGAAGATTCAGTGTAGGTCTTTCCCTGTTGGGGGCCTGGAACTGATCATTCTTTCTTGTTGATGAGTCTTCTGTTGGAGCCTATGTTACAATTCTTCCTGTAATTGTAATTCTTGTATAGCTCCCCCTTCCAGCCTCCCTACTCACTTTAATGAGGTTTCCCCAAGTGTACATGAAGATAAAAAGATTAGCAACAATTTATTGAGGACTTAAGATCTTTACCATCATCTCATTTAAGCATCTCAACAAGTCTCTGAGTTAAAGAGAATAAAATGTTATTTCCATTTTACTAAGACACTGAGCCTCCATGTGGCTAAATAACTTGCTTGGGACCTCATGGTTAATAGACAACAAAATTCCAGCAATTAAATTTAGATTGTATAATTCTAGCTTTCACATGCTTAATAAAAATGCTGTCACAAGAAATCAACAAGTTTTGACCTAATTTAAATAGGACTGATAGAAATGAAAACATCGAATATATTCGGACTTTCCAAATGCAGATTAAGTAAGAGACTTCTGAGACATTTAGGCTTTGAGAAGTCTGGTAGCATGACCCCGAGTGGCAAATACAGGTAGCAGAACTAATTCTTGTTTGGGTAGAGGGTCTGTTAGTTTTTTGTGTAGGTCAAGCCACAGACACTATTTCTGCAGTTTGTGAAAAAGCAGATTTTCACATACTGGATTTAACCAAAATAATTGCTTTGGTCTACTTTACTTCCTTTTGGGTGGTCCTGGGGGAAACATCCTCTTGCCCCGTTAGAAAATAACATTGTTTGCTTTGTGATGCTGATGCATAGCACTGGCCACATTTACAGCAGATATGTTTAAGAAAAGGAAATTTGTTTCCCTCCAATGCATCTTTGACCTCACAGGTTAAGTACATTAACATATAAATTTAAATTTTATAAGCACTGGGCCCTTTGCAAAATACCCATAGAAACCCTGACACTCACTGAAGACATAAAATATTCACACGTAAAAGAAAAGATGGACTCAGTTCAGGAAGGGGACCTGAAACCAGAGAGATCCTGTTTCCGAGGGGAAGGAGGGTGTTTGTGACAGGGCAGCTTCCAAAGCTGGAAATCCTTAAAGGAAAAGTACATGAAATTTGCTAAGAGGTCCATCTTAAATGTACACTACACACCACACACAAAGAAAAAACAAAGCAAATGGTAACAACATGAGGTGATGGATGTATTAACTACTGATTGTGGTGATTAACTCACATTTTATATCAAGTTTTACACGTTTTAAATATGCACATTTTTTGTTTTCAATTATACCCCAATAAAGCTGGAGGTCAGGGGGAGGGCATGCCTGTCTTGCCTGGAACCACTGCTCTTAGGAAATATCAAAGGCATTATTAACTGCTTTGATGGAACTCAAGGAAAAGTCAACGGTTAAAGAAAGTAGGGCTTACTTTTTATCATGGCAATTATTTCAAAGTGTATATAAATGTCAAATCGTTATGGTGTACCTTAGAACTACTATAATATTGTATGTCAACTATACTTCAATTAAAAAAATAAAGTAAGTAGGGCTCATCCATGAAAACAGTGTATTAATTACAAACCTTGGACTCACATTTCATCTGGAATGCAGCACAATGTGTGATAGAAAAAAACAAAGTATCTATTTTGTTCCTATCTTGTATTTTCTTTGCCTTGAAAAAAATGCAAGAGCGGAAAAAAACCCTTTGTATACATTTTGGATCTTCACAGGAACTAGTTTAAATTGGATTCTGGTGCCTGGAAGGAGAAGAGAGTCTCATCAGTGGGAAAACAATTCTGAAACAATGTATCTATATGCAGAATTCATGAGTCAAGTGAGAGGAAGAAATCTTAAAAGATAATTTTTTTTCTTCTTTTTTTTTCTTCTTAAAAGATGATTCACTGGGCACCTGGGTGGCTCAGTGGGTTGAGTGTTGGACTCTTAGTTTCGGCTCAGGTCGTGATCTCAGGGTAGCGGGGTTGAGCCCCTCATCTGGTTCCAAGGTGTGGGGAGTCTGCTTGAGATTCTCTTCCTCTGCCCCTCCCCCACGCACACTCTAAATAAATAAATAAATAAATAAATAAATAATCTTTTTTAAAAAGATGATCCCCGGGGCGGCTGGGTGGCTCAGTTGGTTAAGCGGCTGCCTTCGGCTCAGGTCATGATCCCAGGGTCCAGCCTGCTTCTCCATCTCCCTCTGCCCGCTGCTCTGCCTACTGGTGCTCTCTCTCTGTGTGTCAAATAAATAAATAAAATCTTTAAAAAAAAAAAAGGAAAAAAAAGAAACCTTTAAAAAAAAAAAAAAGACGATCCCCTTGTCTCTGGTTTAACTACAGCATGAGCTTACTATGACATTACTTACTAAGGCTTCACTTATTGAAATCATAAAATTAATAGCACACACATACGCAGACCATTGGAGGAACCATTAAGAAGTTAGCTAAAAGAAGTAGTAATGAAAGAAAAAATATGAGAGTTTCCAGCTAGTTCACCCATATCACCAAAACCTCTTTTAGCCATGGTTTAAGACCTGCTTTTTAATTTGACACACATGAAGTTTTGGGACAAAATGACCAGACTCAGTGAGAAATAAAGCAGATCATTTTCTTCATTCTCTTTTGGGAAAAAAAAAAAAAACAACTACCCTACCTCAGTGCTATTTCAATAACACGAAACATCTTATTTTGTAAGTATTTCACCCCCACTACTGACCCCTGCCCCCAGGAGACCTTTGGGGTTTATGGAGACTATTCAAGCTAAAAATTTATAGATGACATTATAATATAGATATTTATACACATTCATGTAATTGTATGTATGGATCTCTGTCCATTAAATAAGTATCAAAGAAATACATTTCTTCACCTTCCAAAAAACGATGTATTTCTGTTTTTACCCAGTTGGTGAGACATTTAACTCACATCCTTCTTGAGGCTTTCATTTGTACCCTTCTTATCCTGGAGAGATGCCCTGGTTCTTGGCTCTTACTCAGTGCCCAGGTGTGTCAGGAGGAAGGTGTGCACCCGTGAATGTGTATGCCTTCTGGTCTTTGCCTCTCCCTTTATAAAGGTCACCCCTGAGGCAGTGGATCTTTTGTCCGACTCTCATGGTCCCTGTGGGAGAGTCTTCATAGGTCTGCCTATGGTCCCATGTGCTCGATGTAACACATTGCCCTTCCTCTCTGGGGCGATGAACCCTCTCCAGGGCACTACTGAAAAGTCATTATTTGAGACTTGCTGGCTTTCTCTGTTTCTGTCTGTCTGTCTTCCGGTCTGTCTGTCTTCCTCTTCCAGCTTGGGAGTATCTCCTTTAGACCGATACAATCCTTTACGTTTCCTTGAAGCCCATCTGATTTTCCCCTGTGCACATGCTTTCCTCTAAAACTTGTACTCCTTGTACCTCTTAAACCTTTAAGTTCTCCTCGGGGGTTATATTTTTGTAAAAACAAAAGATGAAAAGATTACTTTTGCTTTCTGCTCCTTCTTTATGGAAGTGACTTAAAGAAAGCTTGAATGAAGGCAAAGAAAAAGAGGAGCACACAAAAGCAAACCCCTTGAATTAATATCTCAAAATATGATTCATATATACAAATGTATGAGATTCATTCTTTCTCCCAATTAGAGCTTCCCCCCCACTCACTGTGGGTTCCAACCAAATCAAAGATTGCAAAATTACTTGGTTGGTCATAATTAGCATTTAAAGAATAAATTAATGAAAGGTAGTAAAATAGAATAATAAGGACAATTATGTCTTGCTACTCCATACAGAGACATTCTTTAGCATCCAAATTCTTCCTCTCTGAAGTAAAGAACAGAAGAAAATTTGATAAAATTTCAGAAAAATACCTTATCAAGTTCTTGGTGTTACGGTATCTGAAATTCACAAAACATAAAATTCAGTTTGACATGGTATTTCTCATTCTCCAAAATGATATTTGAACTCTTGTTATACAAATAGGAATCAAATAGATTTGGATATTGGGAGCTACATGCACACGCTCACACACACACACACACACACACACACACACACACACTACATGGACTGGGCACAATGTAAAGTGGATTTCTTAATATAGATAGAAGTAAACAAAATGTTTGGAAGTGATTGGCCTAGTCCTCAGATGCTTACTAGAATCATTAAATATTATGTTTACCTAAAGTCATGGTTTAGTGAAATGAGTTGATTTTTTAGTCAGGAAGACTCATTCTTGAGTTCTAACTTTACAAGGTGCTATCTCTGTGACTTTGACCAATTCCTTAACACTTCGGAATTTTCATAACAAGGGAGAATTACCTTTGCTAAATTTTGTGAAGACTACAAAAACTTCGCTAGGTTAGGTGAAGACTACAGGCAATTCATCATAAAGTACCTGATATGGTACAACACACATAGCAAATGCTCAATATTTAAGAGCTCGCCCTACCTCATCCACTAAATTAATAAGGTCTGTTAACTACTGATAGAGTAGATGAAAACTTTCTTATAGTTCTGCCACCTCCACTGATGTTTTCTTATTTCTGGCCACCATCCTCTCTCACCTAGTGATGGTAGTAGACTGAACATGTTTCTCTAGTTATAGCCTGCCTCCTTTCTCCAGCTGCTGTGATCATGCTAAATTAAAAATATGAATGTGTCACTCTTTTTTATTGTGGAAAAAACACATAACATAAAATTCCCCTTCCCAGCAATTTCCAAGTTTCCAGTACAATATTGTCAACTTCACATACACTGTTGTACAGCATGAACCCAGAACTCCCTCACCACCCTCCATGACTGAAACTTTATATCTACAAAAGAACAACTCCCCACCTCCTTTGCCCATGCCAACATGTCACTCCCTTGCTTAAAACATTGCAGTGACTCTTCTTTGCCTTCCTATGCCTTAAAATCAAAGACAAATATCTCTAGGATGGCCCTCTCCAGTCCCCTCTCCCATTGCTGCCCATCTTGCCCTCAGGCCTTTAGCCACACTCAACTACATTCAGCTCTCCAAACATATCTTGCTCTCCCTTCTCTCCAAATCTAGGGATTTGCTGCCCCCCTTCCTCAGAGCCTCTTCTTACCTATCCTCCTGCTCTTAGCACGGATATCACTTTCTCCAGGAAAGCTCTCCCTGGCCTCCTATGTCTGGGTTAGATGCCTTTATAAGTTAGAATGACAACAAATAATGGAAAAACCCAAATAAGAGTGACTTAAACCAATAAGAGTTTATTTTTATTACACAACAAGAAGTGGGGAATGTAGAAATTTGCTGGTTTGGTTCAGGAAATCAGTTATATCTGGGGCTTTGTACTGGCGACTCTAGAATACCTTTGACCTTTACCTCATGGTTCCAAGATGGTTACAGCCTCTTTTAGCATTCATTCTCTTGCACCACATGGAAAGATCAAAGCAGAGGTAGGAGCACTGCTCAGAGTTTCTCCTGAGTACCTCCTCCTTATCAGAGGTCAAAAAGTCTTTCCAGAATCACCTAGAAGACTTCCATATATATGTCCTTGGCCAGAACTGTATCTCATGCTTACACCTAAAGCCAGGACTTGGCCACCTTTCCAGTGATCAAGGGATCTGATACAAAGAAGCATGTGGGAGATGGGTCTTGAATAGGCAGCAGAGATTATCTTATTAGCCCCTATTAATTCTTTGCTTAGCAAGCTGTACATCTCCATCTCAGCTCTATCCAGTCACCTCCCCTTCTCTTTGTTCATCTCTGGTAGTCAGACTTTGAGATGACCCCCAAGAATCCCCCACATCCTGATGTTCATGCCCTTGCATAGTCCTCTCCAACATCGTGTGAGAATTAGTTTGTTTGATCAATAGAATTCAGCAGAAATGGTGGCATGTCATTTCTAAGACTAGACCATTCTGCTTGCCCTCCCTTGCATTGTCTACTCTTGGGGAAGTCAGCCACCATGCTGTGAGGACACTCAGGCATCCTATGTATTGAGGAGCCAAGGCCTCCTACCAATAGTCAAGGAGGAACTGATGTCCCCTTCCAGAAGCTATTTGGAAGTGAAGTTTCCTGCCCCAGTCAAGCCTTCAGGTGATGCATCTGCGAGTCTATGAACCAGAATCATCCAGTTAAGTTGCTTTTGAATTTGTGATCCACATCACCTGTGAGACAATGGGTGTTTATTGTTTGAAGCCCCCCAAAATTTTGTGGTTATTTGTTATGCAGCTATAGATAACTGATACATTATTTGACTGCCTCTGGTAAAGTACGTTTATTTTTTTTTTAAGATTTTATTTATTTATTTATTTATTTATTTATTTGAGAGAGAGTTCATGAACAGGGGGAGGGGCCAGAGTAGGGAGAGGGACAGAATCTCAAGCAGACTCCATGCTGAGCGTGGAGCCTGATGCGGGGCTCGATCTCACGACCCTGAGATCAAGACCTGAGCCAAAATCAAGAGTTGGACGCTTAACTGACTGAACCACCCAAGTGCCCCAAAGTATGTTTCTTTAGACAAAAACCAAACCAAAGCCATAACAACAATGAACCAGTTGCAAACTAATCAGAATGGCAGAAAAGCATTTCTTTCTTTTTCATTCATAAAAATACAGGAAAAACTCATAAGATATGGGAAGGAGAAGTCTTGTAATAGTTTCAGTAAAAATTTTTATTTTTATAAAGTCATCAGTGATTTAAGCTGGGATTATCACATAAATAAGATAATATCACTTCTTAGTTTAAAATTGTTCACTAGCTTCCTATTGTACTAGGAATATTTCATACTTCTTGCAGTTCATTCATTCATTCATGGACTAATGGATATATACTGTAGAGATACCAGGATAAGACATTTGTACCAGGCCCTGTGACAAATAGGTGCGGATGCTCAATTATTAGCTAAGAAGAAAAGGTAAAGAGGACAAACTGCTCTCGCTCATGCTTGACGTTCCCTCTGTCTGGAGTCCCTTTCCAGATCATTCCTTGCTTGGCTCATTCTAGTCTCACTCAGAAGTCACCTCCTCAGAGGAGTGATCCTTGACCATCCCACTTAAGTTACCTGCTTCCAGAATTTTCCAACCCAAAATATCTGTTTATTTCCTATATAGGACATCTTATAATCTGCAATGATCCCATTTACTTGTTCATTTACTTGTTTTCTGCCTTCTCTAACTAGAACATTTTCTCCTCGGGGGTGAGGACCATTGTGCTTTTTTCACCACTCTCTCCTCAGGGTTTGGCATATAATAGAAGCTTAGTAAACAGCTTTTGAATGAATTAGTGAAAATGACCTAGTTTGGGTAACTAACTAGTTGGCTAGTGACTGATATAGGCAAACCATGCAAGCAGAGTTAGCCGGGCCAGGAGAAAACCTACACTTTTTGTGAGCTGGAGCAAAAAAAAAAAAACTTCAAAATTAGAAAAGGAAAGCCTATAGCCCCAAGAATGTTAAATTGAATTCTAAGTGGGGCACTTCCTCATTGGGCAATCCCTCTCAGAGTATATGAGATCAGTTGTTAAGAGCACCTACTAAATAGCAGGGTTAGTGCTACTCTGTAAGGGGGTCAGGAAGGTGCTTTCAATGCATCTGCCTGCATCCAGAATAACTCCCCCACTCAGATATGGATTGTGGAAGAGTTGGGACTCTAATTTCTTTCCAAAGACCAAGAGGTTATTGATTAGTATTACTTTCAGCTGCAAGTTACAGCATACCTGTATTAGTCTATGAGGGCTGCCATGACAAAATACCACAGGCTGGGGGGCTTCAACAACAGACATTTATTGCTCACAATTCTGGAGGCTGGGAAGTCCAAGATCAAGGTGCCTGTTAATCCAGTTCCTGGTGAGAGCCCACTTCCTGGCTTGCAGATGGCTGTCTTCCTGCTATGTGTGATCTTTCTCTCTTCTTCTCCTTATAAAGCCATTAATTCCATCATGAAGGTCCCATCCTCCTGATTTCATCTATCCCTAATTACCTTCCAAAGACCTCACCTCCAAACACTAGCACACTGGGGGGTAGGGCTTCAACATATGAATTTGGTGGGAGGAACACGATTCAGTCCATAGCAATACATAAGTAACTAGCTTAGTGCTTTCTTTTTCTTCAGATAGGGTAGTGGCAAGCATTGAGCCAGAATCTCAAGATGTTTAGATGGAGATTCTCCGGGCCTCCTCAATCTCCTGTTTCATTGCATATTCCTCGCCAGCCAAGAAGGTGAGAGAAAGACAGTCTTAGAGCAACAACAAGCAACCAATACCTCTCTCTGCTTTGCCACTTCCAGTGCTATTCCTGTGCTTTAGTCTTTTACAAATTTGCCAGCCTTGCCAGACATCCAGTGAAGTCTCAAGTTGACTGTGCCTGTGATGACTTCTGACTGCAAAGGGAGAGAGGGTGAGCAAAGGAGAAAACCTGGAAAAGGAGAGAAAAGGCAGGAGGGAGGAAATAAAGAAGGAAATGAAAAGAGGAGGAAAGAAGAGAGGAAGGGGAAGAAGGGAAGAAAGGCAGTAAAGATTTTAAAAAGAGCAACGTCATAAAGGGGAAGAAGAAGGAAGAATAGAGGAGTGAGAAAGGCAGGAGGGAGAGAAGGAGGGTGAGCCCCACACTTCCACAGACTTTATTGTATGGAACCCATGCAAGAAACCTGCTAGGCAGACATCATCACCCTCATCACAGATGGGAAAACTGAGGCCTCATCCAGCTCACACAGCAATTCATCTGCATGATTCAGGAATGGGACTCAGTATCAGCAGAGGCTTTGAAAGTCATGTGCATGTCACAGGAGAAAAGGCAGGAGTATGACAGGAAATGAGTGTGGATTGGGAGGAGCTGGGCAAGGAAGGGAAAGAACAGGGAGGAGGAGACAAAGTAGCCCAAGTTACGATCAAAGGGGACATCTGGCGCCCTTTTGTCTTCATTAAAGCTGTGGTTACTCTTTAACGACTGTGCACACTGTTAGGTTGATTAATTAGACTCAAGTGTACTCCTTACACACCCCAGGGGGTTGCCAATAAATAGTGTCTAGACACTGGCTGTGGAACCAGGAAGGAGGTCATCACAAATAAAGCTGCGTCCTTTGGCTTCAGTTCCTCATGAGGCTGATTGGCTGGAAGGCAGGATTTGGTTACACATTCTCTATGTGCCCAGAGCTAAGACCCCACCCAACTTAATCTGAGAGCCTCCATGATGATGAGATGGCTTGGGGTTGTGATGTGGCCCTGAGTGGGGCTCCCAACATCCAAGGCCCATTTGTCCCAAGCCTTAAACTGACTGAGGACCACAGATCTACCCTTTGGCATTAATCCTCCTTTTTCTGCTCCTCCTTCCCCTCCTCTTCACCCTCCCCTCCTCCTCCTCTCTCTTCCCCTCCTCCTCTTCTTCTCCTTATCCTCCTTCTCCTTCCTCCTCCTTTTCCTTCCTTCTCCTCCTCCTTCTTCTTCTTCCTCTTCTTCTTCTCCTTCTCCTTCCTCCTCCTCCCCCTCCCCCTCCTTCTTCTCCTCTTCCTCGTCCTTCTTATTCTTCTTCTCCTCCTCCTCGTCCTTCTTATTCTTCTTCTCCTCCTCCTCCTCCTCCTTCTTTGTCCTCCTCCTCCTCCTTTCTTTCTCTTTCCCTCTTTCCCCTCATCCTTTCCTTCCTCTTTCCTCTCTCTCTCTCTCTGTTTCTATATTACAGTTATTGAACTAACTCAGCTCCAAGGCCCTTCAGTCTCTGGAAACTTCCAGGTTTCTCATTCCCAGAGGGTAGAAATTCTTCACTGACAGTCTGGTCAGGTACTTTTACCTAGAGTACCATACTTGGTCAAGTAGGCATGGTCCCATAATACCCCTTGTGGATCACCTGAATTAGTGTTTAGTGCATACATCAAGCATTTATGGAGTATCTGTTGTATGCCAGGGAACACGCAAATGAATGCAACATGGTTCTTGTCTTCAGTGGTTTATAGTAATCTTGAAGAATTAACCTTCACATTTTACCAGCTTTCCATAAACCTGTTCCCATTTAATGTATTCACAGATTTGGATTCTTGACACTATTGTCCTCTTTTACTGATGCGTAGGAATAGAATTAACAGCTCTAGTTCTGGAGTTGGACCTGAGTTCAACTTGGCTTAATTGTGGCCCAAGACACGTTACTTCTCCTTTTCTGTGCTTTGGTTTCCTAATCTGCAGTAGGATAATAGCACCAGTCAATAGTGTGTGTGTGTGTGTGTGTGTAAGAATGAGAATGAATTAAGGTAATGCATGCACATAGATGCCCAATGGTTGTAAGCTGTTACTGCTTTATTATTATGACCCCAGTGCTATTGATTACTAGAGTTGCAAAATTGAGTTTCAGAAAAATTAAATGACTTGCTCAATATCACTCACTATCCACTGGTGGAACTAGGTTTTATTTTAGGTGGAGGGGAAAAAACTCCTACATATGTATGGCTCTGAAACCTAACCCTAAGGCAATATGACTGCCCAGGTAGCGGAACACCAGGTAAATCACCTCTGTCCCGAACATGCGGCAGTTGGCACTGGCGATTACAGGACTTTAAGCTCTTGTGATATTTCAATACTAGTGGTTGAAAGTTGTGTGCATAGCTCCATATATACATGTGCAGTGTGTGTGTGTATGTGTGTGTGTGTGTACCTTTTCTCCCCATCCTACTTAGCTCTTGAAATATATTTGAAGGAGTTGTTCTCATAGAAATTTTAGTCAAATTGGAAACTGAGAATTTGATGAGAAATTAGAAAATGGCCTTTGAGAATCTTCTAGACAAACCCTTTCAGACATTCAAGAGTTCCCTTCTTTCTGTGGTGGTAACTGAGGAATCAGGTGTCAAGAAGGAGCCTCTGACTTCTCGAGTCCTAGGAACTATGATGAGCTGATCCCCTAGCCGAGCTGGGTTGAACATGTCCCATGAATGAGAGCTAATTCTGTTTGTCTTAAGCCACTGAGCTTTGGGGATCTTTGTTATTATGGAACAATCCAGCTTCTCTTGACTAACACTAGAAATGTGAACTTCACAGTGGGAGCCAGTTATGTCCAGATTTTCAGCACCAAGGAGATCCCAGCTGACATGGGGATTACCCAATGAACATTCATTGAGCACCCACTTGTTCCAGGTTATGTAGGAATCTGATGTGCAGATATGGAGTTGTTTCCCTTCTCAGGGAGGGTGCAGTAGAGAGGGTGAGACAAAGCAGTGAATTAGTGGCTCCAGATCAAGGGGGCTCAGCTTGTCACTGGACTGTGAGAGAGTGGCAAGAAGTATTGGTTGAATCAGGTCTTGATAAGCAAGTAAAAGTGAGTTAAGACAAGAAGGACGTGGAGAATATTTCAAGTAGAGGGAACAACGGTGTGAGGCAGGGACAAATGGAAAATGCTGGCACATTTAGGGATCTGTGCAGACACATTGTATTTGGGTCAAAGGTGAGGGAGGGGAAATAGGCTGAAATGCAGCTAGAAAAGTAGGTCCAGACCACCTAGGGTGCTATGCCAGGGGATTTGTTCAGTTGGCAGACCATGGGATGGTACTGAAAGACTTTTTTTGGCTCCATGTAATCCTTCTGGCAATCCTGTGAGGCAATATTATAATCCCTAATACTTAGGGATAAACCGGGGTTCAAAGAGGTCAAATGAGACTTTTGATCTTTCATTCTCAGCTTTATTTATGTATCTATTTATTTATGAATGAATGACATCAGTGACATATATCACTGTGTAAGCTTAAGGTGTACAGTGTGTTGACTTGATACTTTTCTCTATTGCAATAGGATTAGCACCGTAGGGGCAGCTAACACCTCTATCACATCTATAATTATCATCTCTCTTTTTGTGGTAAAAACATTTAAGGTCTAGTCTCTTAGCAACTTTGAAGTATACAATACAGTATTGTTGACTGTAATCACCATGCTGTGCGTGACAAACTCGTAGTTAGAAGATGAGTAAGTTCCGGAGATCAAATGAGATGTTTTGATTCCACACAACTAGTGAGCCACCATGGGAGACCTCAATAGTGTTGTCTGAATTCCCCAACTTCTCATTGGTGCTTGCCCTTGTCTCTGGTAGCCCTCTGGGTCCTCAGATCTTCCATTGGCTGCCTTTATTTTGCCATATGATGTCCCCTAAAATATCTCTTCAGAGCCACCCTACCTGAAATGCCTCCTCACCCCAATTTCCCCATCCCTCCTACTCCTAATTAATTCTTTTTTCCCCCCCATAAAATTGAGTACGGTCTGAAAGTTTTCTTCTGTCACATACTCTACTTATATGTTGTTTTCCTTGTGTTTCTCCTTGAGAATATAAGCTCCATGAAAACTGGATTGTTGTTCATTTTATTTACCACCATATCCCTTGCATGGAGCATAGGTACCTGACTCAGGGTAAATGCCTAAGGAATATTCATGGAAGGGATGAATGGTCCATTGAATGACTGCCTTGAGGGTATATACTCTGAGAAGACAGCCCTGTGCGCTATGCTGAAGGTTTAGAGTAAAACTGCAGAACCAAGAAAAAGATTTTCTCTGGATTTTACCCATTATGAGACCTCCTTAATTCCTCTACATCATCCAGCATTAGTACTGAGAAGTTGAAGCAAAGAAGTTCTTTATCAAAAACAAAAGCAAAACAAACAAACATACAGGAAAAAAATATCTTCCAAAACAATTGAGGAAGGCTAAGTGTTTTGCAAGGATCTTTTGAATTTATCAAATATATGCTGAGCACTGAGTCTATTTCAAACATTCCCAAGGATGCAGTGATACACACCACCACATCCCTGCTCATGTTACCTAAATTGGCATCTTTTTCACTATTATTTTATGGCGTTGACTTTCAGTGATCATCTCAACGACATTTTATATCTGAAAAACACATAGTTCCTGAGTAAAAGGGTCCTAATTTATAGAACACTGTGAGGAAATAGATCAAAGAGAAAATTCTAGAATTTTATAGTTCTGTGGCCTCATATATCATTTCAGTTCATGTCTTTGTTTTATAGCTGGAAAACTGAATTGCAGATTTTAAGTGATATGTCTGAGGGGACACGTAAGATAATTGAGAGATTTAGATCCTCTGATTCCTCTTTTAAAGTTTTTCCTGTGCAGAAAATTAAAATCTAAAAGGAATAGAGGGGGTTTCTTCCCTTCAAAGAAATATTTAACCACTCGAACGGGGAATATCTGTTGGGATTTGTAATAAACCATGATTTCTGCTTGATGATTGCTTAACCAAACAGAAGCTACCAGTTGAATGATGCTGAACTCTTTATTTCCTGAAAAGAGCTGTGTGATGTGAACTGGCTTTATTTTTTCTATCTGTTTCTTAGGTGTTGTTTGGATATGATTGCACCTTTAGTCATTATTTTCAACCTACATATATAATGCTCTGTTGACTCATGTTTACTTTTAGATTTAAAAGCTCGGTGTTGTCCTTGTTAATTAAAATGAGCCCACCGATTAGACAGGCACAGAAGACAGAGTTGTATTCCACTGCTTAACAGATGAGATCTTTTGTGGAAGCACCAGGCCCTGTTTATTTGAATCGGATTACCGTCCCCTCAGGAATGCCCACACACCTAAGGTACTAATACCGGGGTTTATAAATTTCTCCTGTACACATGCTCTTACCGAGGGTGGAAGAGGTTCCTTTAACTCGAAATTTCTCGAACATGGTTGGAATGGAGTGGGTTACTGGGGCACTTTGGTCATACTGATCTCTGTGGGTGCAGGATCCCACGACCATGGGCTTCATCAACTCATGGGAGCTTTTGGACAAAGAGTGAGGCCTGGTGACTGAGATCGAGTGGCAGTGAGCAGAAGAAGTAACATCTGGGGGCGTCTGGGTGGCTCAGTCAGTTAAGCGTCTGCCTTCAGCTCAGGTCATGATCCCAGGGTCCTGGGATGGAGCCCCATGTTGGGCTTTCTGCTCAGAGGGGAGCCTGCTTCTCCCTCTCTCTCTCCCTCTGCCCTTCCCCCCACCTCCGCTCATTCTCTCTCTCTCTGTCAAATAAAAAAAATAAGAAAATCTTAAAAAAAAAAAAGGAGAAGAAGTAACATCTGGTTCTTCTTGTTCGACTGTGAAATGTGAAATATGGCCAAGGCAGTCTTAGCCACAGAGCACTTTTTCCGCCCTTTGTGGACCAGAGGTCTGCAGGGTTGAGGGAGAAGGTCACGTTCCAGGTGCTCTGGAGCGTGCAGCCCAAGTGGGAAGAGTGAGAGCGAGGCTGAGAGGCAGCTTCTAAAATGTCCAGGGCCACAGCTGCCGCGGTCAGCCCAGAGTCTCCGCTTTCACAAATACTAGGTACTTCTATTTGATTTGCTGATGATGTGGTAGTTTGCGATTTGCTTTTCATGGTGATTCTTTTACCCTCTTTTCTTCCAAACTAGCTGTAGAGGATAATCACCTTAACCATTCACATATATTCTCAAGTGAGAACTTCTGCCTTGTTTGAAATACTGTTATGAAAACATTTGATTGCTTTTGAAATCTGCTTACATTGTTGCAAGACATTTCCTCAATATTTCTGTCAGTTTAGTCGAGAAAGATCTTTTGGATTCTGTACATTTAATTTCAGCTGTTGCAAATTTTGAATGGTTGTAAAATGGTTTTACATTTTATTATCACCTACTTGTACAAAGATAGTTTCTAGTGGTGGTGACTATTAAAACTTTGAAAAGAACCTCATTAAAAAGTATCAATCAGAAATTGTGTGTGGCCAGTTCAAGCCTAAAATCCACTCTAAAATAAAAGTTATCACCAGAGAAGCAAGTTCAATCTGCCTATTTGAATTTTCATGGGATTTTTTTTCTTGGGTGTTTCACACAAGTTTAATATTTAATACCTTCCTCAGTGATTTTTTATTTTATCTTTTCTTATCATAATTATATTTTAAAGAAAATTTAATGATTTTTTTCTCTACAACCAGCATTACTACACTAAAAAATGATATCATATTTCCTGTTGCAGTAAAAAGAATTCTACATTACACCCTGCTGAACTCAACAGTCCTTTCACAATTTCCTATTGTGGTAATAATAATGATCCTTGTTATAAGTGATTTACAGTTTATTTGAAAAGAAAACTCTCACTGGCTTATACAACAACTCAGTGAACGAGGCAGATTGTTTTCTGTTTTTGTGAAGATGAGGACAGAAAACAGTGAGGTTATCAGTCTTTCCTACACTCATGAAAACTGAATGGCCCACCTCTTTAGCCTCCTGTCCTGTGCGTCAAGATCCAGGCAAAGTTCCTCAAGAAAAGAGATGACTCTTTCCAACTAAACTAGAAGACTGAGATGATGCTGGTTATTATTAGTACAATCACTGTTTAAAAAATTTGTTTAAATGCATAATCCCAGTGCCTGGCTGGCTCAGTTGGTGGAGCATGTGATCTCCTTGATCTCGGGGTTGTGAGTTCAAGCCCCATGTTGGATGTAGAGATTACTTAAAAAAATTAAAATCTTTATAAATAAATAAATAAATAAAATAAATGCGTAATCCTAGGAATCCATGTAAACATTCATTTTAATATGTTACTAAACATTGCAGGAGAGGGAACGAAGAAATCATCCTTCCATTTGTAGATGATGCTTTGCTCTTGAAGAATAGACTATCTGGTTCATAGGAAAAAGTGCTTTGCTAGGTCACAAAAGAGGGTATGAAAAGGTACATGATCTGGAAACATGTGAAGTGCAATACTCAGAAGAAAAACCATGGAAGCCAGGCATTACCCACAGTTTTCAGGTCACATGAGTCTAGGTGTAAAACCGGGGTTATGACAACAGTCCCCTACAACTCTTCTCCAGCTCTGTCTCATCTGCTGTCCTAAGACGTCTTGTCTTCTGCAACCATCTCTCACATCTTTCTCCTTTCCTTCCAGCTCCATTGTCACTTTCCACAGCAGCTTCTTCATTGGTCTCCCTGCATCCTTCCCTTTTTCTATTGTTTATTCTCTTCTACACCGTCATCATGATCTTTTGGGGGCAGTACTGATCTGGTTGACAAATCTGCTAAGCCCCTCTGGGTGCTTCTACTGCTAATCCCTAGGATGGAGCTCGGGGCTTCTCCTGACCCAGCCTCCACCCACCTCTCCACCCTCACCTGTCCAAGAGGTCACCTCCTCTCCCACTCTCTAAACCTCCGCTCCTCACTACCCACGGACGTCCGTCCACCAACACCCCTCTGTGTCTTTCCTCCCTCTGGTCACCTCAATGACTCCTTTCATCAGTAATAGCTCTCCTTCACTGTTGTATCCTCAGAGAATCTTTCCCCATCCCCCTGGCCCCCAGCAGCTCCTATCATAGGCTCTGAAAAGACAGCATAATGTTTGCTCGCTTGTACCTCTCATCTTGGCAAGTTTTCATTTATTTGGCAGTTATTTGATTAATGTCTGTTTTTCCCACCAAACCATTTATAGCCTATGAAGAAGGACCGTGTCTTTTTGCCCCCTCACCATTGTGGCCCCAGGGGGCAATACTGAGTCTGATCCAATGCAAATGCTTACCGCATCTCAGCTGCTCTTTGTTATTCTTACTTTTAGTCACTCCAGTCTATGTACTCCTCATGAACTGCTTGGCATTTGCAGTCATTGCACTTTTCCTGACTTTGGCTCCTACAATTCCTACAGTAGCAAAGTCTGACTGCTGCCTCCATCACCATGTCCCAACATTGCCTCTTCTAGGACAGAGGCAGCCTTCAGCATGGCCTTCAAGGAGTCCTCAGAAGAGAGGATGGTGGCAACACCAGATCTGGGCCTGACCCCACCAGGCCCAAGAGGCTACCACTTCCTGAGAGCCTGGCAGGAAGAGCCAGCGCACATAGCCAAAGACCACAGTGGAGTTGATGCCCCATGGAATAAGCTTGGACCAGTGGGAGACAGAACATGGGAAGGACCTGGCCCATTAACTGCTCACCCTTCTTCTTTCTAGGAAACTCAGGCTTACGTAATTTACTTGATTGTTTAAAACATCTTCTTTTCGAGGAACATCAACTTAGGCAATTTGAAAATATTCATTCATTCGTGCATACATTAGCTAAATATTTATTGAAGTCATCCTAGCAGATAGGCTTCGTTTTGGGCCTTTTAGGTACAAAAATGCAGAAAAAGTTATTCCTCAGTTTTAGACACCACTTTTAAGGAGGGAGAAGGAGAAGCACATATGTAAACAAGGTATCAGGAGATTGTAGTAAGTGTTCAATAAGAAAATAACCATTAATTTTGTCTGGAGCTTTTAGGAGGCTTTTCTCAGGGGAGGCTAACATATGAGGTGAATCTTAAAAGGATGAGGAGGGACTCCCCCAACAGATGAGATGGGTCAGAGAGTTCTGGAGAAAGGTGGGGGGAAAGCTCTCCAGGCAGAGGTGAGGAAAATCATGGTACAGAATCAGCTGGGGGAACAGCAAGAGTTTATTTGGATGAAACGAAGCTGCAGAGGACTTCAGGCTCAAAGCTACAAAGGAACACAAACTGTGTGGTGGTCTGGTGAATCACATTTTTTTTTTAAGATTTTATTTATTTATTTGATAGAGAGAGACACAGCGAGAGAGGGAACACAAGCAGGGGGAGTGGGAGAGGGAGAAGCAGGCTTCCCGCTGAGCAGGGAGCCTGATGTGGGGTTCAATCCCAGGACCCTGAGATCATGACCCGAGCTGAAGGCAGATGCTTAACGACTGAGCCACCCAGGCACCCCGTGAATCACATTTCTGAGAAACACAGTGGAGAAGGTCCAGAAAAGCATCCAGGTAAAATGTGAGACCACTGGGACCTGGTTGGTTTCAACCAACTTCATTTATTCCCTGCTTCATTTTGTAGAAGTATCTTGGACACTCAGAGCTGCCTGTTTCAGAAAGGTGAAGAGTGAGAGTTGATAAAACCATAAAACACGGCGTTTTGAGGGTGACATAAGACATTCAAGAAGCTGCTTATCCTTATCAAACCTGAGTTTGGTATTGCCTTCTTTTTTAGGGCATAATAACATGAAATGGTATGACTATATTTCATGTATGAACTAAAATTTGTACTTGCCGAATAAAAAGATTACATCTTGTGTTACACACCGTTTCAGTGTTCAAAATTTTAAACAGAAATAAATATGCTGAGTGATCACATAGAACGGCAGAACTGAAGCAACTCTCCTCTTCTTCCTCTTTACATCATGGTGCTGTTCCTGTTTATCTCTCACCTGTTGGTGAAATAGAAGAATGTGTACAGCCCCAGACGCTGGAGACGTGAACCAGCCCTGCACCTGGGTGGAGCGCAAACGATCCCAAATAGTTACATACTTACTCTCAAAATCAACGTGCGTCTCTGGATCTGCCTGTGTCGGGGGAGTTCTTTGAATCATCCTCTGTTTTATTAACGAACAATAAATGTTTAACGAACAATAAATGTGCCGGTTTGAAGTTTATATACACATTAGTGAAACTCAACAGTACTAACAGCAATTGTTTCAACTTGCAACTATTTCCAAGGAATTTGTATTTTCTCACCAGCCTTGTTTAGAATTGCCAGTGAATGGTGATGATAACAGCAGGTGGACGTTCAGCTAGGTGTGTATACTATTCTTTTAAAAGTCTTTAGGATCATGCACTTTCTGATTGTCTCTACCCAGTCCTGCCCTAGATCTTCTGTGCATGGATTCTGGAGCTAAGTGAACTGGTTCAACCCTAGCATCCTTCGTTCTTAGCTTGTGCGATTTTTGGAAAGTTGATTAACCTCTTAATGCCCCAGTTCTCACCTGAAAAATGCAGATAGAGCAGGAACTCCCTGATAGAATTATTATGAAGGTTGCACAAGTTGATATGTAGAGTGTTTGGATGACTACCTGGACTGTAGTAAACACTTACTGCACATTAGCTTTTAGCTCATCTAGTTCACAAGAGGGTAAAATGAGGCCTTGGGGGAGAACTAGCTGGTAGCACAGACAGGACTGACACTCAAGTCCGCTAGATCTGAGCTCAGTTCTCTGATCTCTAAATAATGATTAATAAGATTAATATGATTAAAATGAATGGTTGATCAATAAGACCTGAAAACTCAGAACTCTAACATATGAGAGGGGTTGTTTTGGGGAAATTGGGTTATGCATTGTCACACGCTAGTTTTCCAAAGTTGGGCAAGGTATAACCTCTCTGACTCACTTTGACATGAGGTGTTATTGTAAGGAATATGGGATGATAGATCTGTAACAGCCGCACGCTGTGTGCACCTGCTCGCTGCTCAGAAATCGATGCTTTTATCACTATAATTATGATACATGAGTGCTGCCCAACAGAAATATAATTCATGCCATAAGTGCTTGCCATATACATGACTTTAAATTTCCAGTAACCACATTTCAAAAGTAAAAAGAAAGATGTTGAAATTATTTTAATAATTAAAAATAAAATCATAATTGTTAAAATGATAAATTATTTAAATAAAATAATTTAAAAATATATTTACTTTAATCCAATATAACCAAATATTATCAATTTCAACATCAATATAAAAACTAGTAATGAGGTAGTTTATATTTTTTTCCCTACTTAGTCTTTGAAATCCAGTGTGTAGGGGCACCTGGGTGGTTCAGTCAGTTAAGCGTCTGCCTTCAGCTCAGGTCATGATCCCAGGGTCCTGGGATTGAGCCCCACGTCGTCAGGCTCCCTGCTCAGCAGGAATTCTGCTTCTCCCTTTGCCTGCTGCTCCCCCTGTTTGTGCTCTCTTGCTCTCTCACTCTCTCTCATATAAACAAATAAAATCTTAAAAAAAAAAAAAAAGAAATCCAGTATGTATTGTGCATTGGAGCATATCTCAATTTGAGCTAGTTACATTGTAAATGTTTAATAGGCACAAGTGACTAGTGGCTATTCTATTAGACAGCACAGGTATAGATCATTACTCTAAAAGGTGGCATAGATTTTTTTTTTTTTTTTTTTAAAGATTTTATTTATTTGACAGAGAGAGACACAGCGAGAGCAGGAACACAAGCCGGGGGAGTGGGAGAGGGAGAAGCAGGCTTCTCGCTGAGCAGGGAGCCCGATGTGGGACTCGATCCCGGGACTCCGGGATCATGACCTGAGCCGAAGGCAGACGCTTAACGACTGAGCCACCCAGGCGCCCCAAAAAGGTGGCATAGATTAAGGCTACAAATATTTTGGGTAGTCAAGTACAATCATCGATGTCTGAGGGTCATCTTGAACTTTGAAGTATTTCATATAAAATACAGATGTGTGTGTGTGTGTGTGTGTGTGTGTGTGTGTGTGTATGTGTGATATTCTAATGATGTAACAAATCAAGATCTTTGTAAGGGTCCACTTAGAGTTTAGTGCAAGGGAACAAAATCAGAAATGTTGTTTTTCCTAATGGACAATTATGCTTCCATTGGTCACCTTTTGAGATCCATGTCTACTGAGGTTGATTGCATTGCCTGCCAGGAAGCTTATAGCTAAATTGAGCATTCTATCATAAGAGTTATCTTCAGCCAGGGCGCCTGGGTGGCTCAGTAGGTTAAGTGTCCGACTCTTGATTTTAGCTCAGGTCATGATCTCAGGGTTGTGAGATTGAGCCCCAAGTTGGGCTCAACATTCAGCAGGGAGCCTGCTTAAGATTCTCTCTCTCCCTCTCCCTCTGCCCCCGCCAGCTCCTACACACTCATGCTCTCTCTTTTTCTCTCTCTCTTAAAAAAAATTATCTTCAGCTGAAGCGTTTTCTATCTGTCCTACTCTTGGCTCCTTTTTTTTTTTTTTTTTGTTCTAACAATTTTGCCTATTTTTTCCCAAAGTTATTTACTTATTATTATTTACTGAAAATTATTTGAAGAGAAGAAATAATCTATAAAGGAACAAGTGAATAAAGCCTCCTAAGAAACATTTCTTGGTACCTGCTGCGGACAGATTATTGGTCTGAATAGGTGAGATGTGACTTGGAGTTTAGGATTCTTATAAGAGTAATTTAACCTCAAACTCTAGATTCAGAGATTTTCAGAGTCTGGAAAGGCTGAGAGATTATTTAGTCTGACTTTGTGAGGCCCGTGGAAGTTAAGCAACCTTCTTAAAGGCTTCAAGATGGTTAATGGCAGAGTCGGCCTTTAGACTGAACTTCTCCCAGCCTATGAGCTGCCTCTACATCCATTTCACTAAGATCCAAATAAACTAATCTTCAGAGAATCAGCTTTTCTTGGTGAGTGGACAGAAGCATTTTGGCTGGGGCAATTTAAATCTTGACATTTGCGGGTGTATTGGACACAGGGTAATACTGATTTATGTATTATTTACTGAGGGAAAACTGTGCTGGACCTAATTGGGCGATCCTGTGAAGGAGTCTAGGCTCTCTACCCCTGATAATAGAACCATTATTCACATGAGATGACACTCCACTGGGAGTTTGGACTATAGATATTGGTTTTTATCAACTATTCTCAGTAAAACCACACAACATGCTAATTGCTGAAATTATTTAATAACACGCTTGGCATTAGTTGGGGAGAAAAAGCAGATATTCTCATATACTTATCTCAAGCCTTGTGGAGAGCACTTTGTAAATGTGTAGCAAAAGCCTTAACAATAGACATATCCACTGAACCAAAAGTGGAGCTTCTAGGTATTTATCGTAAGGCAGCATTAACCTTATACAAAGTACATTCTTGTCACATTTCTGATCCTTATCATGACCTGGGAAATAGGGCAAAAACAATTATGCCCATTTTACAGATGAAGAAAGCAGGGGTTGAGCTAGTTCAGACCATTAGCTTGTGGTCCCACAGCTAATACAGCAGAGCTTATGCCCAAACCGGTCTCCAAATCCAGTACTCTGAATACTATAGTGAGTGTTCTATGGTGTTTGTCCACTTCAAATATATTCTGTGGTAGGATTTCCAGATAAAATATAGGACATCTATTTAAATTCAAATGTAATATCAATAATGAATAATTTTTGGTTTAAGTACATTCCTAACATTACACGGATGTCTGTGCAATATTTGATGCATACTCATACTCAAGTTTCATTTGTTGTTTATTTGAAATTCAGATTGAACTGAGTGTCTTATATTTCTATTTCCTTAGTCTGGCAACTCTGTTCTGTGGGTGCCGGGGTTCCAGGCCTGAGGATAATCAGAAGAATGACAAGAAGAGTGGAAAGTACAAAGCCATTCAGCCACAGTCTCGATGCATCAGAAATCAACATGAGTTGTTTAAGGTTGGAGAGATAGGAAGTAGAAAACCACTCAACAAGACAGGGTCTTCATCTGGGCAGAATAACTATGGATATCTTACATTGTGTAATCATGCAAAATAAATCCCAGTCTTTCCAGGAGGGAATATTTTAATTGTTCAAAAGTTAGGCAGTGGGGCGAAATAAGTAGACAAGAAAATCTATTGGATCTTATACAAAATGTTATGGAGGAAAAACAGAGTTAAATACTTGATGGAGAAAAAGCATGTTTATGGTGGTGTACAGGCATGAATGAACCTAATAGATCACAGTGAATTTATTTATTGGACATATAATCAAAAGGGAGAGGAGGAGGATAAAGGACAAGTAGAATGTGAGTCAATGCCATTACTGTAGTTTTTTTTAAAGAAATAAACAGAGTATAGATAGGGTCCAGTCAAGTTTCTTGGAAACACATCGAATATATATATTCAGGAGGTTTATTAGGAACACACGATGAGGGAGTAAGGAAAGGCTGGGGTGGGCAGAGGGAGATGTTCAATCACAATGCACTTATCGTAGAGAACTCAGCCAAAAGTTTGGGAGGCTCTGGGGCCAGATGACCCTTCATGGTTGTCCCAATTTGGAGCAGGTGTTCTAAGTTTTGTACCTCTGCATAGATGAGTCATTGCATGAGGACTGTCCCTGGGGTTAGGAGGCAGATCCCTCTGGTTGAAGATAATTCCTAGAGAGGGGCAAAATGGCACCTTCATCAGGGGGCACTATTGGCAGCTGGGAAGACGAATGCTTCGGTCCTGAAGGAGATTGGGATGACACATCACAATGTCTGCTACATTCTGTGCCTTGCTTTGCTCAGATCTGCTTGCTTCATGTGCTAAGTTTAACCCATTTGAGACCAGCTTCTCTTGGATCCTAGATGGAGTCTTTTCTTGGGAAAACTTATAAGAAAAGGTTAGCAGGATGATCTACAACTCCACTTTTGCAGCTGGTCTGAATCATATCCTCTTTCTTGTTCATCTAGTTTCCCTTCACCTCTAGCTGACACCTATGCTGGTTCAGTTGTCTTATCTGATAGGTAACACAGATCTTCATCTCTTGGGGATCCAAGGCATTGGTCGACACGCTCTTTTCAGGGGATGGCTTCAGTACTTGGTCACTTTCAGTACTTGGTCACAGTCAAGGTTGGGCAAGGAAGCATCAGGTGATGCTCTGTGGAACTCTTGAGTGTCAAACTCATTCTTCTGCAGGCCCATTGCATGGCAACAGGGGGTCTGTTACAGATAATCACAGTTGATTATCCCTGCCAGGATAGTTCTTCCTTGCTTACTGTGTCTTAGCAAAAGTCTGAAGTGACCAGATGGCAGCCATGGCCTAAAGTTCAGTGGGATGTTGACTAAGTCTCCCAGTGGGGGATTTGGTTGTAAGGCATGACTTGAGCAAAGTGGGTGACTAATCTGTAGCATGGGTTCCCATGGCAATGGCCAGCTCTCAACTGTAATGATCCAGGAAGAAGGTACACCTAACAACATCCACACTGGCATGGAGATGTTTGGAGGCAAGCACTTAACTTCTTTGCATTCCTTACTCATTTATTTTGGATCCGAACATACAGAACAACCAGAGTATAAAAGGTTTCAAACCTTTGACAATGGTTGACAAGAATAGATATAGGGCTGGACTTCAGCCAAAAATCCAAGATTCAGGGTAGTTTCCAACTCTAGGACAGGAATGGAAATGTAGTCGGGAAACCATGATACAAACTGGGTGACAGTCGTGGGCAATTTGGAGAAAGGCATAGCATGAGAAGCTGCCTGATCTCGCAGCCTGATGGACTGAACGTGTCTCTGAAACTCATATACTGAAATTCTAACCCCCGATGTGAAGGTATCAAAGGATGGGGCCTTTGGCAGGTAATTGGGTTGAGAGGGTGGAACCCTCGCAAATGGGATTAGTGCCCTTATAAACGAGACCCCAGACAGCTCCTCACACTTCCTACCATGTGAAGATGCAGAAGGTGGAAGTCTACAGCCCAAAAAGGAGTCTCACCAGAAACTGACTGTGTTGGCACCCTGATCTCAGACCTCCAACCTCCACAACTGTGAGAAAGAAATTCCTGTTGTTTCCATACCATAGCACCAGCCTACGGTACTTTGTTACAGCTTCTTGAACTAACACATGCAGAAAAGGCAAAGGCTGTGAAATAAAACAGGTTCTGAGTATGAACCTCAGCTCTGCCATCACCCAGCTCTCCTGGCTTTCTCAGAGACTTGATGTCATCTGGATAAAGGGGCTATAAATATAGTAGACGCGGCATCATGCTTGTTTCCTGAACAAGGAAGTTTAGAGAGAAAGTATGTATGCTACGTATCCTAGCATCTGGCCCATTCCTGCGTCACAAATACCCGTACACTGTCCACCTCATTTGAATTTTGCAGACAGCCTTCAAGACAAGCATTTCAGAACAAACAGACAAAGCCTCTCTAGGAAATGAGGGGAGACAGGAAAAAGAGCAAAGGAAGAGCAAGGCGTCCCTAAGTGATCAGTTTTCTTTGATCCTTAAATGTGTTTGACATAAAAATGGCAGATTAAAAGATGCTAGAGCTCAAACCCAAAGTTAGTAAACCTGCAGACTGCAGTGAAATCATGAGTGATTTGTAACAGAGCTGCTGCTGTTGCAGTGACAAAGAGCAAACATGAGCTTGGTTAGTGAAAGCATCACAGTGAAGTAAAGAAGGGCATGAGGTGTACATTGGACTTGTTTGAAATTCAAGTTCAATGCAATACGGTATTTTGCTTTTTATGACTGTTCATTTAAAACTAGGAAAGATTAAAACCAGCTACCAACTTATATTCTTTGGACTGAAACAATCAATTTTTAGAAGGAAGAACCAAAGAACCAACTCACCATCTTAGCTCATTTAATTTTTGTAACAACCTTATGAAAAAGGAGTGGTTCCCTTCATTTTAGAGGGGGAAAAAAACCCTAAGACTTAGAGAGGAGAAATAGGATTTCCCACATCACACAGCTAGGGTAGGGCAGAATCAGGACTTGAACTTCCAAAGGCTATGTAAATTCCACTGTTCTGTGCTCTTTCATTCCATGCTTATGCATTTGCTTTGTGATAACTCATGTTTATAAAGTATTTAAGAAATGAATATTTTCACTGTGATTTTTGGACTATTTGTAATGTTGATGTGGATAAAGCAGTTAATGTGCACACAGTAACATGAACTAAAAAACCAACCAGCAGGTGACATGACTCAGACGACAATCTATCAGTCAACAACCATGGACTGAGTGTCCACCACGCTGAACTTGCTTTCCATATGAGACCTTCTTCCCATGTCATGTTCTAAGAGCTGTCATTCTTAACTATGAAAAAGCTGACAGGTTCTATTTCCCACGTAAGCTCTTCTTAAACTATTTATCAAAAATATCCTCACAATTCTTCTTGTGAATAGTTCCTAATTTAAATTAGGTGCTTATTTTCATGAACAATTCCACTGCATAGTCACTGTTTTTTTGTTTGTTTGTTTTGTTTTTTGTTTTTTGTTTTAATTTTTATTGTTATGTTAATCACCATACATTACATCATTAGTTTTTGATGTAGTGTTCCATGATTCATTGTTTGTGCTGGGTTTTTTTACCATATTATTTTCATTCTTATTCCAGCCTTCTTATTTTTCTCTCCTGTTATTTGCTCTTCTGATGATTTTTAATGACAGTACCAAATACATTCAAATAGAAAAATTCCATAAGCACAATTGTTTGGAGAGACCTCTGATTATAGATGCTTGCCTTCTTTACCTCTGTGCCATAACTATGCTTATTGATTGAACTTTATAGTTTTCTAATGCTTTCTATGTGTCAGGAGCTAGTAAAGATGAACCAGATGTTTCTGCCTTCTAGGGGCACATCGTATAGATACTGGAGTGGTAAACACATGCACCAACTATCTACAATATAATGTAACAAGTGCTAAAGTCAAAGTGAGCTCCGAATATTGATGGATCACTCAGTGCTCAAATGGTTCTACCAGGGAGGTTTAGGAAATACATTCCTGAAAAAGAGATATTTGAGGAGAATGAAGATGAGGTAGGACTTTTCATGATAAAGAAGTTGAGGGAGAAGAACACTTCAGGCTGTACTGTGTCCTTGGGGATTGGCTTGGTCTGAGTATGTTAAATGCATCATGTGTAGGTAGTGCATACTGAAAAATTTCAGAATTGGGAGAAAGATGCTTGTGCAAGAGCCACTGGGGATGTGTTTTTGGTGGGAGTGGCCCTTGTCCGGAGTCTTAAAAGCTACAGGATGAGGCTGGACTCCAAGAAGCACTGAAGTGAGGGCAGTGGACATGCCCAGGGGAAAGGAAACTTAGGTATTTATTTCCTCCATAACTCCTGCGATAACATATCTGATTTTACACTAGGGGCGGGAGACCCAACATGCATGAGGCCACAGTCTGTCTTTGAGAAAGAGGCTGTCTGTTGGAGTTGGCAGGGTGTGGGCTCAAGAGTCATTAGAACTGGATTTGAATTCTGGTGCCAACATGGGTAGTTTTGGGAGTGTCACTGAACCTCCCCGGGCCTCAGCTTCCCTGCCAGTACAACTGAGTTCATAGTATGCAAGTTGCAGAGCTGTTGTAAAGATCGGAGTTAGTATATTAATGTGCTTTGAATACAAAGCACAGAGCAGGTGCTAAATCAATGGTAGTTATTACTGTTGTTATTATTTGGGATTTCCCAATCTAGTAAAAGAGTGTGGAGAGGAATGACAAAATGTGAAACCAGAAATCTCCAGAAGTCGGGTGGCAGAAAAACAAATCTTGATTATATGGGGAGTCTGCTGACAGATCTCGAAGCACATAGTGGTGATGTCAGCAGGGATCCTGGCGGTCAACTCATGTGACCCACTATCCACTTCACAGGTGAGGATACAAGGCACAGAAAGGGGAATGACTTGTTCACATTGGTCAATGTTCTATTCCTTTTAGCGATTGACAGAGAGAATATTGCTATCTAGTAAAAATAAATAAATAAATGAATGAAAATATATATTAAAAAAATAAATAAAATAATAGATCTAGGTGATGGGAAGTCAAATGCCAGGTAACCATTGAATGAGGACAGAAGAAAGAGCAATTTGGGACACATCTACCATATTTTTTGGAGATTTGAAAGTACTGATTTACTGCCAGGCAGACAACCTAAAAGGAGAGAAATACTAGCCCTTAACCTGTTCCATGAGTCCAGGGGAGGGGATAAGGGGATCACATGGGATGCTTGGGCAGCCTGATTGGGACTCTCGGTTCAGTCCTGGCTCTGCCTTTTCCCCGAAGCTGTCCCTATGCTGATTTGGCCCCCTCTAGGAAGGCAAACTGAGCTGGTGCTCTACATCTGACCAGAGGCTTTGATACCGTAGAAGAAATGGATCCCTGCCCCAGAAATCATACACAGAACACCATGGGCAGAATAACAGGTGTAAAAAAGTGGTTTATTCATATTGTTCTTTTTAAAAAAGGCTGGCTCTTATAACCCGGGGAGTCTCTGACTCTAATTTTGAGGGAAAAGGGAGTTCCTGAGAAGGCCACAAATATCCATTTCACCCTGCCATGTAAGACCCTGCTCCTCAAATACAGAACAGGCCTTGTCACCTCTTTATTCACATCCCCTGGTTTTACTCTGGGCCTGCAGAGGCCCCAGTAGGAACCTCCCCGGGCACACGAACGGCTAGACGTACGACATCAAAATGACTTTATCTGCATTTGCACAATGGACCCTGTGTAATCTTGAGACATGAACCCCTGCGTGCTGTTTGCCAAGGGGCTGGAGGCAGAGTGTCTGCTTCATGAGGCTGGGGATAATGTAGACTTAGCAAGCCCAGGACAGCCTGGGCCCTCCGCTGCCACACGGCCGTAGATCAAACCTGGTTCCCGGAGTCTGCGTGTCCACGTGTGACGGATCCTATTGATCTGACACCGGTGGTCAAACACACTCGTCCTTTCCAGCGTGGAAATTGCTTTATTGCTAGAGTGAGAAATGAACTTAGGAGTTTTTGCTTTGTTCTGTTTTTTGTTTTTTTGGTTTTTTTCCCTTATGACGCCACAACCCAGGCAATGCCCTGTAATGCAGCAAGCTGGGTCCTGCACCTCAGAGGCAATATTCCACGACTCCCGATGCTAGAATCCAGTGACAGCAGACACCCTTCGGCCCTTGCTGGTTCTTTCTAAGATGTGGCGTTCTCTGTTTATTTATTTTTATTTTTTTATTTTTTATTTATTTATTTTCTTTTTAATAAAGATTTTATTTGTTTATTTGAGAGAGAGAGAGAATGAGAGAAGCATGAGAGGGAAGAGGGTCAGAGGGAGAAGCAGACCCCCCGCTGAGCAGGGAGCCCGATGTGGGACTCGATCCTGGGACTCCAGGACCATGACCTGAGCCGAAGGCAGTCGCTTAACCAACTGAGCCACCCAGGCGCCCTATTTTTATTTTTTTAAGCAGGCTCCATGCGCAGACATGGAGCCCAGCATGGGGCTTGAACTCATAACCCTGAGATCAAGACCTGAGCTGAGATCAAAAGTCTGACCCTTGATCAGCTAAGCCACCCAGATGCCCTGGCTTCCTCTGTTTAGATGTCTTACTCCTGAATGGAGATTATTTTTAATCTGCAAAAACACAGTTTACATTAAGTGAAGTCATTATGGTGCTTTGCTTTTTTCCAATATATGGTTTTGTTTGTTTGTTTTTAGTACGCTTTAGCACAGTTTATGACCATCCGTGGCTCTCTTTCCCTCCCGGAGGTTGACACAAGAACCTTAGAATTCCTTAACTCTTCCAATAATTCATCTTCATACTTGTTTCTTTTTAGAATATTCATTTCTGCTTGTTTTTATACTCCTAAATTGATCAAAATCTTTATTTTCTAATTAATGTTTGCCTACAAGTTATTCCCTTTTTTAAAAAAAATTTCTGATTTTATTTATTTTGGCCCCACACTCTTTTTCTTGATCAGTCTATCTGAAGGTTTATCAATTTTTTTTTTTATCTTTTCAGTGAGCCACCTCTTAGTTTCATTGATCTTTTCTAGTCTCCATTTCATTTATTTCTACTCCGATCTTTATTATTTCCCTTCTTTGCTAACTTTGGACTTCCTCTATTTTTCTTTTTCTAGTTCCTTTGGATGTAAGTTTTGATTATTTATTAGCAATTTTTCTTGTTTCCTGAGATATGCCTGTATCGCTCACTGTGAACTTCCCTCTTAGAAAAGCTTTTTCTGTGACCCATAGATGGTGGCGTGTTGTTTTCATTTTAATTTGTTTTAAAGTATTTGGGGATTTCCTGTGTGACGTCTTTGTTACCTGTGGGTTGGTTAGTAGCATGTTGTTTAGCCTCTCTGTGTTTGTGGTTTTCTCCAATTCGTTAATGTAATTGATTTCTGGTGTCATAATTTTGTGTTGGAAAAGATGCTTGACAGGAGCTCATTCTCCTCAAACTTACTGAGACTTGTTTGGTCGTTTAACTTGTGATCTACCTGGAGATTGCTCCATGGGAAGTTGTTGCTTTTTAAATTCACTATTTGCAGCATAATGTCCTTCTGGATTTAGTTTTCTTCTCCATGAAGTACACCCTGTAGTATTTTTAATTTTTTTTCAGTCTCTTAGTGGGCACTGCTCTGATATTTTTTCTTATAATTTCTTTATTTTTTTTTTAAGATTTTATTTATTTATTTGACAGAGAGATAGAGAGAGAGAGAACAAGTAGGCAGAGAGGCAAGCAGAGGCAGAGGGAGAAGCAGGCTCCCCGCCGAGCAGGGAGCCCGATGCGGGGCTTGATCCCAGGACCCTGGGATCATGACCCGAGCCGAAGGCAGCTGCTTAACCGACTGAGCCACCCAGGCGCCCCCTTATAATTTCTTTATTACACACGCATTCCTGGATGCAAATTTCAGCGGGTCTAGCATGCGATGCTAGGCTGACAGTTAAGTCCCCTGAAAACACTGACGATATAATTTTATTGTTTCTTGGTTTCTGTTGTTGCTGTGAGAGAAGCTACTGCTGGTCTGAGATCTATTCCTTCTTAGCTACTCTGTTTAGTTCTCCCTGCTTGGTCCAACACTTCTTCCTTCTCTTCAGTTTCCTGCTTTTTTCACTAAGATGTCTAGATTTGGATTTACTTTTCTTTATCCTCTACATAACCCGCTGTTATTCTCAATATGAATGATCATGTTTTTCTACAATGCTGGAACGTTCTCAGACATTAGCCTATCTTGCCTCTCCCTATTTTCTCTCCTTGTGGAGTTACTGATAGACACGTGTTGGGACATCACTGATAGACGTTGGGATGTCTATCCAGTTCTCATCTCTTCTGTTCTCTCTGCTGCATTGTATGTATTTTCCTCAAATCTATTTTTCATCACCTGGCTCCCTCTGAAGAGTTGGTTGTGCTTAATTTGCTGTTTAACTTGTCCATTGAGTTTTCAAATTTCAGTGACCGTTTTGTTCATTTATGGAAGTTCGATGTGTCTTTTCTTTCATAGTGTTCTGTCCTTATGTTTCCAATTTCTTCTTTTATGTCAGCAATCACTCAACACATGTTTATAGTCTCGTTTTATGTTGCTATTATTTGAAATGCTTGGCATTCTAAAATAACTTGTTTTGTCTTCTCACATTGCTCATGGCTTGTTTGCCTGTTCCATGGAGAAGTTTGGTAAAGGGTTAAGAATGCGGTCTGACATCAGAACACATGGATTTGAATCTTGAGTTTGAAATTTGTTAGCTGAGTGATCTTGAAGTAGTTACAGACAAACTCTTCAGGGCTGACTTTGCTCAAATGTAATATGAACATATTAACAGAACCTATCCTATTGAGATAGTATGGGTTAATCTTATATTTAAAATGATTAGAAAGAGTCTGATACATAAGAATTGCTCAGAAATGTTAGTTCTATCATCATCATCATCATCATCATCATCTATTTGATTTGCGAACTTGTCTTCAGTGGGGCTTTGTCTTTCTGAATCCCATGAATCCTGGCATAGTAGGGCATTCCTACATGGTGGTTCTCTACCTATTTCTCTCAGGCATCTCAGGAAGATCTCCTGCGTGGACTCATGTTCTATTTTAATTTATAAGGTTTTGTGTTACAGACCATGAAGCAATGTAAATTGAATCCCCAAACCTGAGGGTCAGCAGGCTCATAATAGGGTTTGAGGAAGCACAATGAAGAGTCACAATAAATAGGAAAAGTAAGTATAATAATAATAAACAGATTTCCCATCTAGTGATAAAGACAGCAGGACTTGCCTCTCTAGAACTTACAGCATGAACAAGCTGAGAGAAATGCATGGTTTCTGTGGCTGGGCAGATCACAAAAGGTAGAGAAGAAAAGGAAAATATTTAAGTAAAACGTGTCCAATTCATATGCCAGCCTCCTAGTTGGATAAGATGCTCTTCCTCCTCTGGAAAGGTGAGGGATCATGAGAGGGCATTAGGGTTACACTAAAGGAAGCCCCTCCACATGGAAACATAAAGCCAAATGCAAAAAGGTTCCCCCACTATCAGGTACCTAGCCTGCCAACCGCCTATCAACAATTCAGATGGATTCCAGGACAATTGTGGTGTGCGTGTGCATGGGTGTTATATCGTGCGGTGTGTGCTACCTGGGCTACTAGGTGGTTTCTCAAGTCTACACTTTGATGTAGGGTGTAGTCTTTCCGGCACCTGATGGCAGGGAGTCTCAGTTTCACCTCTTCCTTTTGCAGCCCAATGCCCTGGGATCTAAGAATGGATGTGAGACCCCATTTGGACATTTACTCGTTGAGCAATCCCACTTTCCTTCCTTGAAAGCTCAGCTGCACATTTAAAGGAATATTTGTGTTACTTCCTCTGGCATCTTTAGGCATTTTGAAACAGTAATTTAATCTATGCTGCTATGTTATTAGAAGCTAAGGGCCCCTTTGTTATGCTCTGCACAGGAATGCCTGCTTGCTGCAAGCCTGGTTCTTACTCATGGCCTTGCTCCTTTTTCTCTTTCCTTTGGTCTGTTGGTCTTTCTACCTATCTTTCTATCTTTCTGTAGTTCACTGCCTTGCTGTTACTCCCGTCTCTCCTCACTCTCTCCTGCTTCTATTTTTTTTCTATTGGCTTAATTTCCTCACATTTTTTTGGTCTTATTGCAAATATTTGTTATTTCATACCCAGAGTTTATCTCAGTCCTTGAAACAGAGTAAGAACTCATTGAACATCTTTTGAACAAAAGAATGCATTTCCCCCTTTATGGAAAAGACAAATTGCTGCTCTGGGTCTACGCTAAACATGTGACACTTACTGGAAAACACACAATACCGCTCCTGGTGCTATTGCTTCTACCGTCACCAGTCGTGTCATACCCCTAATATCATAACGTGTAGTTAATGCGTATCCTCATCTAGGGACTTGTCTACAAACTTCGAACATGTACATCCATAAAATTCTCACAATCTTCTTAAAGCGAAGATACCATCATGACTGCCCTCTTAATAATAATGAAATTAAATAATTTGTTTTAGTGAGAAGTTAAATAACTTTTTTAGGTCAGTAATTCTCAACGGGGGAGAATTTCATTCCCTCTCCAGGGGCATTTAGCAATGTCAGGAGACATTTTGGGTTTTCATGATAGGAGTAGGGGATCCTGCTGACATCACCTGGGGAGAGCCCAGGCGTGCTGCCAAGTACGTTATAATGCACAGGACAGAGGTTAAAGAATTTGTCTCAAATGCCAACAGTGCAAATGTTGGGGAACTTTTGTGCTAAATAAAGTATGCATAGTCTTGTGTTTAAAAAAAGTAGCATACATCTGTAATGTTTAAAACTAACCTGTCATTCTCTGTCTTTAATGGGTGAGTTTTTTTATTGCAGTTATTGATATAATTGGGCCTGTATCTACCAACTTAACTTACTGCAGTCCACAATTAATCCTACGTTACCACTCTATTTAATCCTATATTACCTTCAAAAACTTGATAGCAGTATCAGAGGTAATTAATTCTCCTTCACATCTTTGTGGTTAGTGGAAGGAATTGAATGTTGAAAAGGTATTAATTGGAAATCAAATGTTTGGGGGTGCGGGAGACCCTTTCCTTTTGGCCCTACCTATAAAATAAGGTGAGGGACCCCTGGGTGGCTCAATCAGTTAAGCGTCTGCCTTTGGCTCAGGTCATGATCTCTGGGTCCCAGGATCGAGACCCACATCGGGCTCCCTGCTCAACGGGGAGTCTGCTTCTCCCTCTCCCTCTGCTGCTCCCCTGCTTGTGCTCTCTCTCTCTCACTCTCTCGCGTGCTCTCTCTCTCAAATAAATAAATAAAATCTTAACACAAAGATTATCTTTCTGTCTCTCCCTCTGCTCTTCCCTCCCTAAAAAATAATAATCAAATAAAATAGTATCCCCTCCAAATTCATGGAACCTCATCGGAAACAATCAAAATGTCCAAAATGGGTAAAGAAAATGTGGTACATACAGCAATGTACATTTCAGCCTTAAAGAAGAAGACAATTCTGCAATAGGACACAACATGGGTGGACTTGAGGACATTCTACTAAGTGAAAAAAGTCAGCCACAGAAAGACAGATACTGTGTGATTTCTTTTATAAGAAGTACCCAAAATAGTCAAATTCATAGAATTAAAGAATGGAATGGTGGTTTCCAGGGACGGGGAGACAAGACAATGGGTAGTTACTAATCAATGGGTATAAGATTCAGCAAGATGAACAAGCTCTAGAGATCTACTGTACAACTTTGTACCAACAGGCAACAATAACGTATTGAACACTTACAAATTTATTAAGCCAGTAGATCTAGGTTGTATTCTTACCCCCACAAAATAAATTTTTAAAAAATCATGGAAACTCAGAATGTGACCTTATTTGGAAATAGGTTCTTTGCAGATGTCATTAAGTTAAGATGAAGCCATGCTGGGTTCAGGGGGCTCTCGATCCAATATGACTGGTGTGTCCTTATAAAAAGAAGAACAGAAACACAGAGGTGTACATGGGGAGAAGGTCGTCTAGAGATTGAGGCAGGTATTGGAGTGGTGTATCCACAAGCCAAAGGATGCCAAGGATGGTTGCAACCCCCAGAACCAGGAGGGATTCTTCCCTAGGACCTTCAGAGGGAGTGCAGCCCTACGAACAGCTCGGTTTTGTACTTGGCTTCTAGAACTGTGAGAAATTAAGTGCCTGTCATCCTGAGCTACCCTGTTTGTGGTTACACTTGCCCTGCAAAACTAGGGCAGCCACAATGCGCCCTGCCTGTCGGCCGCTGTGGGACAGCCCTGCCCCCTGGATGGAGCTTCTGTTTGGGGGGAAAAGGGTGTGGGATTCTCCCTGGAGCTTTTCCTGCACCTGACTGGCAAGATTATTTTTAACTTTAGCTTGTGATGCTTATAATGAGGGATTTTCTCACTTTTCAATAGGAGTCAGACTTTACACCCCAACATGCAGGCTTTTAAAATAGCAGAATTGTAGAAAGGGCTTGTGAAGATGCCTAGTGGGTGAAGCTCTGTCTTCAGTGGTTATGGACTCCTTGCAAAATCCATTTTCATCATCATCATTATCATCATCATCATCAAAATAAGTCCAAGCGTTATTGTGCCATGCACTCTGAGAAGCACGCTAAGGGCATGATCACATTTAATCCCCATTATGCATGCAGAGGTAGCTACTATTATCCCCACTTTACAGATAAGAACACTGCAGCTCAGAGTGTAAGCAGAGCATCCCGCTAAGATGAGGTGCAGCTGGCCCATGATACTCAACTCACACCCTTCAATGTCAGCCCTGATGGATGGGGGCTTCAAGGGAAGGTTCTGTAAAAGAGAAATGGCTGCAAACAGTCGAACCTCATTTGCATCTAACAGTCTGCGTTCCATCAGATGAGGATGAAAATCACTCCATCCACCTTGAGTCCTGCACACTTTGAATGGCTGAATGAAGTAACATCGAACTGCTGCTTTCAACTTGAGAAGCTACAAAAGAAAAGTAAAGAAAAAACAAACAAAAAAGGATCAGAGGTTACTTTGGAATCAAAGGCTACTAGTACACTTTGTATATTCCACTAAGGAAATAATTTGTTGAAGTGAGGTCAGAGGGCATTTGAGTGGCTCAATGTAGGCAAAAGTTTTCATAGATGGAGAATTAACAAACCACAGAACTTTACATCTGGGGGAAAATGACAATGTAGCGAGTATCTTCCAAGTGCCTGACCTTCTGTGTATTTTCACACCGATTCTTTTGCAGCCTGCCGGGAGGCATCAAATATCCCTATTTTATAAAGGAGAAAAGTGGAGCTTGGAGATGCTGTGTGACCTACCTGAGATCACAAAATGCTCATCTGTCTCGCTCTGAATGATACTTATAATTAATGTTCCAGAATACTCCAGGAACTATTTTAAGGATTTGACATAGTCTCATTTCATCTTCACAGAAACCATAAGACATAGGTTCCATCATCCCCATTTTAGAATGGACACATTCGGATTGTTTGAATCACCGTCCCGGGATCACCAGGCGGCAGAAGCAGGGTTTGAACCCAGATGGTGGTTTTTGCATTCTGTGACCTCATCTCTCAAGCCTGCACCATGTGGTAGAACCAGTAACAGCGGCTCCTATTAGCAGTAATAGTAATAAAAGATAGTGTGTAACTAGGTTAAGAGCTGCAGATGTTCCGCGAAGGACTTGCAAGGATGGGGAGGGAGGGAGTAGGGCTGAGGCTGGAGGCAAGAGACTTAGAATTCTCTGGTTGGGGGAGGGTGGGATAAAGAGCAGAGATGGGAAGGAGAGGGTCTGGGAGAAGGCAGGGGTGTGTATACTCTCTCATAGCTCAGCAACGGTGGGTAGAAATTGAATAGGGGCAGACACAGCACTGGAGGAAGCTGGAGCCCAAGGTTTGGACTCACCCAGGACTTAGGAGAATATCTCTGAGAGAGGCCCAGAGTTAGGGAGGCCTCAGCATTGGAGCTGGGGACCTAAAGACAATGTCCTCAGGTTCTCAAGGTGCAGGGAAGCTCATTGGCTCACTTTCCGAGTTGCCAGTGTTATTCTGATCCAAGTCAACCGATACATCTTACACTTTTAAAATATTTTCTCATTAACCGTGTTTTCTCTTTGGTAATATTCCCTTGACCATGTTCTGCTTTCTTTTCGCCAAGGACTTGGGGATAGGGAAGCAGTGAAGAAAATGAGCAGGCTTTCAATGACTGCCATGTGTCACCACTATATGTGCTTTATGCAGTTCAGTCCCAGAACAGTCAACACTACAGAATAAGGATCATTATCCCAATTTGGCAGATGAAGGATAAGCCTGGAAGAGGTTCCAACTTAGTGTCATAACATGTATTTATTAGCTCACAGTTTCTATATATTATGGTCTGGGCACGGCTTAGCTGTGTTCTCTACTTTAAGGTCTCACGAGGTGTTAGCCAGGACTAGATTCTCATCTGAGGTTTGACTGGGGTGGGGGGTCTGCTTCCGAGCTGAGAGAGCTGTGGGCTCCTTGCTAGTGGTTGGCCAGAGGCTCTCCTTAATTCCCAGAGGCCACCTTCAGTCCTTCTCTGAATATTCCTGTTTGCCCCTAGAGAGCCAATTTATACCCACACTGTGCCCCAGGAAGCTAACTCCTACCAAGCGCATCAGCTGAGCTCTCTGCCTTCCGATGTCTGCTGGGGTTTGACTAGTGGGAGCGCCAGCAGGAGCTTCAGAGAAGGAGGAGACTGAGTGCAATATATTCCTCTGGGTCCCTCCTGCCAGGCCTTGGGTTGGTTCTTTTTTCTAAGCAAAATCACAACGCTTTTCTTTCCAAATGCCTTCAACTTCCGCTACTGTCTCTGGGAACTGGGAATTACTTCCTCCTTCTGCCACTCAGAGGGTGGTTGTTAGCTCACAAGGGCTTCACCATCCCTATCGCATTTCCTTATCCGCTCATGCTTTTGAAACTATTCCCTCTAGAAACTCTATTTTCACCCCACTTGAATGGGCCGTCTGTTTGTTCAGGACTCTGATATCACCCCCTTGGAAAGTATCTTGATCTTGACCTGCTGCTCAGTAGCGTTCCCACTTTGCATATGCACACAAAGTGGTTTTTCTGCACATTTCTTTTTTTTTTTTTTAATGTTCCCCAAATTGCTCACCATTTTGAAAATTGTGTCCCTCTGGCAGGACTGATATTTAGCCGGTGTTCACTGGCTCGGCCGCCCTGGTTTTCATGCTGGCCCCGTCCTGACTGTCGTCGTATCTGTGCCAGCTGTAATTACTGGAACAGTTGCTCCTCGCAAAGTTCATGGCCGCTGCTGTATTTGAGGGAACCTGCATTTGTAGCTGTTACGTGCACTGGGATTCTGTGCATGTGTATAAAGGAAAATGCGTTTGTGTTAGTTTCCTGAGACAACACAGACTTGGTATCTAATAGTTCTGGAGGTCAGAAGTCTGAAAAGGAGACACACGGGGCTCAAGTAAAGGTGTGGGCAGGGTTGCATTCCTTCTGGAGGCGCTAGGAGAGGACCCATTGCCTTGCCTTTCTCAGCTTCTAGAAGCTGCTTGAATTCCTTGGCTCATGATCTTTTCCATCCGCAAAGCCAGCAATGGCTGACTGAGTCCTGCTCTTGCTGCATCCCTTTGATACACACTCACCCTCCTCTCTCACTTATAAGGATCCTTGTGATGCCGTTGGGTCCACCCGGATAATCTAGGATAATCGCCCATCTCAAATTCAGCTGATAAGCAGCCATAATTACATCCGTAACCTTAATCCTCCTTGCCATATTGCATAAAATATTCGCAGGTTCCAGCGTTGGACATGGACATCATCTACCACAACACAGATATTCACAGAGTCCTTGTTTTAAAATGTCAAACACAGAGAAAGGGTGTACATAACAATCAGTTAAAAGTTGTCTTGCTTTTTTTAAATCCTCCCTTTGTCATTACAAAGTAGGGGTAAGCAGCTAACAACTTCTCCTAGTATAGTTGTCCTTTTTACTACACTTAAGAGAATTATATTGATCTTATATTGATTTTTGAAATTATATTTCTGAGTATTATATATATAGCATACCATTTCATATCATATCATATCATATCAATAAAGTTTATTTCCAAGTAGTAAAGGAGTCATTGGATTTGTTTGTAACAAGATGGGTGTGGAGAATCTAATAGGGCTGAGAACCACTCTATTAGATATATTTTCTGTCCCCCACGTTCCCATGACTGTGACTGATGTGCAGCAGAGCTCAGTAAGTGCTGGGGGAGTGGATGAACAGATGGATCAATTACTTGCCTCCAGCGTTAGTGTAAGGAGCTTGGTGGGCACTGCCGTGTGTTGTTTGAAGGATACTTTGCTAAGTAGAGGTGACAACTCTAATCCATTGGCTTCTGAGGTTCAGGATAATTTATACAACATTCTGGTCCCTGAGAATAAGGGAAATTCTACACCAAGAGGATTCCTCTTGCAGGTGGCCTTTTTGGGGAAATGAAACAGTTTCTCATTTGCTCAGTGTATGTTTCCTAAGAAAAGGATTGCAGCTTGAGATTAATGAGCTCAGGAATGGAGTACTGGAAAAAAAAAAAAAAAAGAAAGAAAGAAAAGAAAAAGAATGAAGCAGAGCTCCAGGTGTTCTTTGGGAATATATTGTTCCCAGGGTCCATTGATTTGCCTAATTCTTGCAATTCTGATTTGCCTAATTCTTGCAATTCTTGCCTGTGTGTTTCTTCTGTCGCTTCCTCTATTCGGCTCTGAAAGGGATTTCTCTTCCTACATATAAGTCAGTCCCCCCCAATCAGCCCATGTTACTCTTTTGCTGCAAAAAGGTCTTCCTATCCTGTCTGTCCCTGAGTTTGTGTGTCTCCCAGAGATTTGCACTAGCAGCAGTGAAAACGTTTGTAGCTAAATCTTTCACCTGGAAATAATCTTAGAGCCCCAAGCTCTTCATTTTACTAAAGAGGAAATAGAGTCACAGAGGTCTGACGACCTCTGTCAGGTTAGCAGCAGTGCTAGGCTAGGAAGCTTCACTGGGGCTTCTCAGTTAATATATACAATTTTGTGCTTGAGCTGGAAGTGGAAATGAAATAAAATATATTTTATACTAAATTATAAAGATGTGGCTCCTTCAGAATAGAATAATAGAAGTTCAAAGCATATACATACACACATACATAATGCATATATTAATTATATAATTTCATTTGAAATCATATATGCCATTGAAAGGCACTACCAGAACACGGAGGGAATTTGCATAAAATGTACATTTTTAAGTATGAAAAGGAAACAGTGAAAATGAGAAAAATGGAAAGAAGAAAAGGAGAACTGGATGTGCTGAGTAATTTACATACTGACAGCAAGTTTCTTTGAATGGAATATACAAATGTATGTAAATTGGCCTGACTATTTAAGAAAAAGCTATGCAAATACATGTCCACAGAAATATGCTACCCGTCATGTTGAAGTAGAATAACAAGATGCTTGATTTTCACTCAGATTATTTTTCTTCTTTCCAGAATGTTCCCTCAGGAAACTCTAGGACCGAATTCCTGCCCATGTAGCATCTCAGTCATCCATGTGTCCACGTTACATGCACTCCAAGCCAAGTGTCAGGATGCTGGAGTCACAAAGGTGAATAAAACAGAGAAGGCACTAGTCTTCAAGGAGCTCAGAGTCTAACAGGGGACACGCATGTACAGGGACTCTCATGACGCACCATTAGGATACATGCGCTCAATGTACAAATGCATTCATTGAGATCATGCACTCCCTGGGATACATATGTCATTAAATTCACCTGTAATAAGACGGGAGCGGTGGGTGTCACAGGGTGAGAGCTATTCTGTTGATGCATCTGGCGTCCCTCATGTTCTTATGCCTGTCAGTACCTTGTTTTTTCAACTCCCCCACTTTTTCCTTGAGTTCTCATCTCTTATTGCCTCCAGCTCATCTTTTCTAAGTCCTCATTTTGGGTTCAACACCGTCAAGGGTCTCCTGATGGTCATCAGTCCTGCCCAGGTTGTTCGGAGGGAGGCAGGATCCATGTAGCTCGTTCTAGGTCTATCCCTCTATGATTCTAAAATTGAACTTAATATAAACTAAGTCACAGGGATAAAACCAAAAGAAACAAAGGGGCCAGAAAGAGGGAACTGATTTCTCTTGAGGGAGAAGCTTTCAAAAAACAAGGGCTTTGGGAAGGCAGACATGAAATCAAAAACCCATACTCCCTCCTTAATTGTGTGATCTTGGCTAAATCACAACCACTTTGGAACAAAGCAGAGGGAATACTACCTACCTTGAAGTGTTGTGAGGAGGAATGAATGAAAGCAATAAGCAAAGAAAATTTATGTTTCCATCCCAGAAACTTCCCTCAAACTCCAGGGTCATAGAAACAACAGACTACTTGAGATCTCTGCTTGAACATTGAAGATTAATCTCAAAACATGTCTATAACTGATCTACTGATCTTATGATCTCCCCCAAGCTGTTCCACACACATCCTTACCTACATCAGTTATTGATTACTCTATCCTTCTAGTTGTTCAGGCCAAACCCTTGGAGTCACCTTTGATTCCTTTCTTTCCCACGTCACATTTTACACATGAGAAAACCTTGGGTCTACCTTCGATATACAACCAGAGTCCCACCATTCTTTCCAACCCTACTGTTACCACCATGGCCAAGCCCCCACACTCTGACCTCAGGGATTGCTGTAACCTCTGTGCAAGTCTTCCCACTCCTGCCTATGTGTCCCCTGGAGCGGAGAAGACAATGTGGTCCTTCAGATTCTTCAGTCAGATCATGTCACTTCTCAAAATTCTGTAATGGCGCCCCATTTTCACTCAGAGGAAAAGCCAAGGCCTTTGCATTAGTCATTGTCAGTGACAAGGCCCTGCATGAAAAGAGCTCTCATTTCCCCTCTGAGCCTCCTCCCCTCCACCTCCCTGGTGCACCTGCTCTCCCTGATCTAGACTCGCTGGCCTCCTCACTGTTACTTGAAGATCCCAGACATGTGGCCACCGTGGGGCCTTTGCACTAGCTGTTCCCTCTGCCTGGCACCCTCTGTTCCACACAGTGTCTTGGCTCATTTTCCCACTTTTTAAGTCTTCGCTCAGATGTCCCTTTCTCAATGAAACCTAATGCAACCACCAAATTTGACACTCCTCCCCAGTACTCTCTCTCCACCTCCTCACCTGCTTTATTTGTTCTTTTTAGGTAAGTATCACCTGCCTCTTGCTAACAAGCTGGAAGATGTATTGGTCTGTTGTGTTTATTGTTAACTCTATATTTCTCCTCTCCATAATTGAATCTCCTTTTAAGGCAGAGGTCTTTATCTGTTTTGCACATTGACATGCCTAAATCTATGTCTAAAAACATACTAGGAACTCCACACGTATTTATCAAACGAGAGCAACACCTGCCCTAAAGCAAGCGCTCAATTATAATATGTTTTCTCCTTCTTGTATTGACATCGGCTGAAAAGCTGCACCCCGTTAGAATGTAAGTAAGGACTAGGGATGTGAGTACAACACGAGGACAATGGTCCACACCACTGGGTGGAATACAGGGAAGTTGTTAAGAGAGTAGATGCTAAGAGTTCATCACAAGAAGAATTTTTTTTTCTTTTTGTTGTATCCATATGAGGCGATGGATGTCGACTAAACTCACTGTGGGCATAATTTCACAACATAGGTGAGTCAAACACCATCATGCTGCCCACCTTAAACTTACACAGTGATGTGTGTCAATTATTTCTTGATAACGTTGGGAAAAAATGAAAAGCTACCGAGTGTGTGTGAGGGTCAAAACCAGAAATGGTCACCAGCCATCTTTCCTCCCTGCCCTTGCTGTGATAGGATTCTGTTCAGTCTTGGTTATCGATGCTCCTGAGGAGACGCTTTCCACCAGGGGAGGCAGTGCTTACTCGTGGGGCGGGTTCATCTTTCTCTGGGACAAGTGCCATGTTTCCTCCTCCTCCTCATGCAGGTGCCACCCCACTGCACCTCATGAACAGAGGGACTGTGTTCCTCACCAGAAAGCATGGAGCCTCAGCTCTGTTTCCTCTTCTCAGACGCTGTCAGCCTCAGAGTTTCACGGTTTTTCTTTGTTGAAGGGATTTGTCTTTGCTTACGTGAGAGAAAGCTTCTTCCTTCCTGGTCACGCCTTTGTTGTGGCTTAGCCTATTCTGGGCTGTCTCTTCTATGACTTAGTGCCCCAACCCCAGGGCCTGGGAAGTACAGGACAGAGGACGGATTATTAATAAGAACACATTGCCCAAGCAACGCATGTCATCTCAGTTTCCAGAGTACCTTCCTATTCATTGACTTCTTCATTCTCACAAAGGGTTGGTCCTGCTTACGATGGTTCCAAGGCAGTGACATTTAGAATAAGACAGCTCTGCATTCACTCAGAGCTTGTCCACTCGTCAGCTGGGTGATCTTGGAAGTCCCGCATGGCTTCTCTCAGCCTTATTTGGATCAGGGATAAGGACCGAGGGATCCTAAAGTCTACCATCCAAACCTAGATACTTTTGACCTTAAAACTGAGTACTTTTCCAATCTCGACTATTGTCAATAATGCTGGAATAAACATCAGGTGCATATATGTGGAATCTAAAAAAAAAACAAAAACAAATGAATAAACAAACCAAAAGCAGAATCAGACCTATAAATACACAAACTGATGGTTGCCAGAGGCTAGGGGGTGGGGGGATGGGCCAAAAAGGTGAAGGGGAGTGGGAGATGCAGGCTTCTAGTTATGGAATGAATAAGGCAAGGGAATAAAAGGCACAGCACAAGGAATATAGTCAATGATATCGTAATAGTGTTTATATGGTGGCGGATGGTAGTTACACTTGTGGTGTGCATAGCATAAACTTGTCTAATCCCTACGTTGTGCACCTGAAACTAATGTCACGCTGTGTGTCAACTGTATCCAAATAAAAAACGTTTCAAGTACTTGTTTAAAAAAAGATTTTATTTATTTATTTATTTAGAGTGAGCTGGGATGGGGGCAGAGGGAGAGGGAGAGAGAGAGAGAATCTCCAGCCGACTCGACACTGAGTTTGGAGCCCACGCGGGGCTTGATCTCATGACCCGGAGATCATGACCTGAGCCAAAATCAAGAGTCGGACTCTCAACCGACTGAGCCACCCAGGTGCCCCTGGAGTACTTTTAATAGTTGTATGATGATACAAGCTTTGCTGGCTCTGTTCCAGGGCTATCAGATATATGATCGCCCTTGCTAATGATGATACTTCTCATGTATAATACTGATGTTAATGTTAACACAAAACAACCAGTGATAATAATAATACTAATAAGTATTTATATCTAATATTAGTAAGTTTTGATATCTAATAATACTAACGATAGTACTTATAAGTGTGAAGATTAAAAGTATATGTTAAAAGCACTTACATACTGTTAAATATTATGTAAGTGTCCATTGTTTAATTAAAAACTGGGAAGAGACCAGGTGAATCATTCCTGAACAGGTAGCAACTAAGGAATAGAGGGGCTAATGGGCTTCTTCACAGCTACCCAGATAGTAATTGGTAAGCAGGTTTCTAACTTTCAGTGTAAAACGAATGGCTAACAGACACATGAAAAAATGCTCAACATCACTTGGCATCAGGGAAGTACAAATCAAAACCACAATGAGATACCACCTCACACCAGTCAGAATGGCCAAAATTAACGTCAGGAAACAACAGATGTTGGTGAGGATGAGGAAAACGGGAACATTCTCACACTGTTGGTGGGAATGCAAACCGGTGCAGTCACCCTGGAAAACTGTATGGAGGTTCCTCAAAAACTTAACAATATTTATCCAAAGGATACAAATGTAGTGATCCGAAGGGGTACATGCACCCCAATGTTTATAGCAGCAATGTCCACAATAGCCAAACTATGGAAAGAGCTGAGATGCCCATCAACAGATGAATGGATAAAGAAGATGTGGTATATATATACAATGGAATATTATGCAGCCATCAGAAAGGATGAAATCTTGCCATTTGTAACGACATGGATGGAACTAGAGGGTATTTCGTCAAGCGAAATAAGTCAGTCAGAGAAAGATAAATACCATGTGATTTCATTCACATGTGGAATTAAGAAACCAAACAGATGAACATAGGGGAAGGGAAGGGAAATAAAATCAGATAAAAACAGAGAGGGAGGTAGACCATAAAAGACTCTTAACTATAGGAAAAAAACTAAGGGTTGCTGGAGGGGAGGTGTAACAAGGTGATGGGCATTAAGAAGTGCATTTGATGTAATGAGCACTGGGTGTTGTATGCAACTGATGAATCACTAAATTCTACCTCTGAAACTAATAATATGGTATATGTTAACTAAATTGAATTTAAATTAAAAATTTAAAAAATAAATAAATAAAATGAATGCCTATTTCTTCCCCCCCACATTCAGAAGCATTCTGAATGTTCTGTTGATGTTCTGTTATTCACCTGAAGATTAGGTATGCCTCTTTGTTCACTGATGAAGTCCTTGAAGGCCGGGCCTGGGTTTTGTTAATCCTGTGTTCTTAGTACCAGTTAGAGAACCCGGCACTATGCACAGGCTTGATGGGTGGAAGGATGACTGGATGAATACATTGTTAGAGTAAGGTTCTGAAGGAATGGTGTTCACAACAGGTACTTTCTTTTCCCTAGAGGCAGGTAGAAGAAAACACTCAGGATGTAGACTAGAATTAGTGAGAGATTCTGTGTAAGCTGAAAGTGTCAGAAGCCCAGATTGATGGCCTTCACTTCTAGAGCCTGGTGATATTTACATGCACTTAGCAGGTTCTTAACAAGTGCCATTGAATGAATCAACATCCACAGGTGCGGTCTATTTGACATGAAGAGGAACATGGGATTTTTTTTTAGAAAGCAATCAAGTAGTTAAAAACTTTTGGCCAAGAGAACCAAACACCTAGAAAAGGCATGGGCTGATGGTAGCCCACAACACTGGCTTAGACTTGTTTCCCCCACATGCTGTAGGATTGGAGTTTGAAGGATGGTCTCATGCACCACCAGTCCTCCCCAGCAAGAGATACTCGTTGCTTATCCTTTTGCTCAGTGTTGACCGAGCCTTCTCAAAGGTATAACACAGCTCTCCCTGAACCACACATCTAATGGCTGTGATTGCTAGGATTCTAATCCATGTGCATTCCACCAAGCGATCTTGTCTTCTGCTATTCATCTCTTCTTTCTGTGAAATTTCAGTTAGGGTAATCTCTAGAAAAATTTTTACACAGACACATATAACTGTTTGCAGAGCAAAGTAACTTATTTCTGTAGAGTAAGACTAGACAAGCACTTCCCAAATTAGTACACCACAGAACGCTAATGCAGCAAGATGGTCCATGACAAAGGGTCCCATGGATAAGATCAGATGTGATATCCTATTTTTCCCCATGTAGACTCCCAATACATCTTAGAGACCCTACAAGACCTTCCATAAGAAACCTAACTTTGTGAGACATAACATTCTCTCCATTAAAAAAAAAATTTCCTAACCTCCCTTTCCCACCTACTAGCATCTCGTAGTTCCAGCGTTTAGTAAAACACACATTGGGAGATGCTGGGCTGGGAGAATCTCCAATGTTCTTTTCAACTCTGAAATTCTATTGATCTTTTTCAAGAGAGCAGCTAGCGGCCTATCTGGAGGAGCCTGAGTAAATGTTCTTGGTTTCCCAACCCATATTTGGGGGATTTTTGTTACCTTTTACATCTGTGCTTGGGGTGCTGGCAGAGATTATTTAGAAAAAGTGAACCATTCTCATCAAGCTAAGCGCCTCTAAGAAGGTATCTGAGATATGTGTCTGTTCATCCTGAGGAAAATGTTTATAAAGAGGAATTCCATCTCATGGGGGCCCTGAGATGCATGAACGTTCCTATTTACAACATTTCAGTGGCTGGTTTGAGGCTGGAGAACAGCTTGAGTATGTGGTCTTGCCTTTGAGCCTCTGAGATCCTCAGACAGTAAGAATTGGTACCTTTTAGGAAAAAGAGACTTTCAATAAGTCAGAGCAGGCAGTCTGTGTCCCAGGAGATGTGTCTTCTCTATTTTTCACTTTGTTAGGTCATCCTGATCAGCCTGATTATTATTTTTTAATGAAGAGGTGGCGTTTGAACTAAACATTGAATGACAAGGAGGGGCTCCCATGGAGAAATCCAGGGGCAGCACTGTTCACTCCGAGAGAGCAGAAACACCTGCCGTAACTTGGAGACAAGTGCGTCGGGTTCGAGAACACAAAGATGTCCAGTGCGGCTGGAATTTATGGAATGGGTGAGTGGTAGGACGTTTTCCCCCTCTACATACAGTCTGAATCCACTGAGAATTTTAAACAACGTTATCACGCAATGTTATTTATGCTTTACAAGGCTGGTTCTGACTGTGTGGAGATAGGTATCAGGGGAAAGGCAGAGGAGAAGAGCAGATGCAGTGAGACAAGGTTGATAAAGTGGCCCAGACTGTGGCAGTGTAGGTGTTATAATCCCAAATAGTGATGTAGTGTTTGCCACACAAGTCATCAATAAATGCTAGCAAGCTATTATTACAATTATTATCGGATGTCTCATAGCTCTTGTCCCACAGAGTTCCAAGTTGGTTTCCCAGGCCTCGGGTTAAAAGGAGTAAGGTGTGGCCCCATTTTTGGAAGGTGGCTAATTCCTAGGTCCATGGGGCTGGTGGTGTCCAGCCAAAGTGTCAGGGGTGCTGTGAGGGAGGGAAGGGTGGGTCAGAGAAGGCCTGGAAACCCCAGCGTCCACCTGGTCACTCATGCACACAGGCCTAACCTAGGAGAAGAGGCTCTAAAGAACACACAGGAACTAACAGACATGTTCTCTTGCCGGCTATTATTGTTCCTGCACGGATGTGTATAATTGTCTATAAATAAACACCTTCCAGGGCTGCTGCCATACGATAAATCACTTTAATCCCCACTAAATATTGCATCCTTTAGCATTTTAAATGAAAGCCTGTATTTTTAAAACACTTCTTTTATGTAGCTCAAAATCACATGGGCAAAATTACCTTTAGCTGGGTTTTCCCTTGATTTTTCTGCAATTGACTGAGTCCAAGGCTCCCCTTAGTAATAGATGTCCTTCTCCCACCAATTCCTTCACTGTGCATCCGTGATGACCATGGACCTCTAACTTTCCCCTTTTTCCCCTTGCCGTTTTTCATCTCCCTCTCACATTTTATCTTCCTATAGAGCAAGATGAGGAAAAAAATAGATTCTTCTAACCAACGGGACATCGGTCATTGCTCATTTTCTCCAAGAACATTTTAGCCCTAATGTCACTATGTCTCTTTGACATAAGGATTATTTTTAGGCTGATTACTTTTAGGAAGCAGCAGAACAGGAAAAACTCTGAATATGGAGTAGAAGTTACCTCTTTAGTAAGACACGTTTACATTTGTAAAAGAAATCTCTTTCCTCAGGGTGTCTCCCTCTCTGTAGACAGAAAGAAAAGGATGACTAAATCTTTAGAAACTCTTATCAGTGGGGATGGCATTGACCTAAATCTGAATAACAAACTTTCCCCTTTTACTGTGCTTTCCTTGATAGCCTCCCATAACTGGCTCTCCACCACCCCCAACATCTTCGTTTTTCTTTAGCTGAAGAGGTATTTATGGTGGTGGCTTGGGCCATTTAGGGGAGTTACTCAATTTTCCTGGGTCTGTCCCATGCATACAGAAAGTATCCATGTCTTTGTCGGGGAGCAAGAATTCCTGTCCCCTCAAAGGTCCTTCTAGTTGGACTAAGAATCAAATTAACACAACACAGATTAACAGGAGAAAATCAAATTTAATAGACATACATATGGGGACTCTACACAGATATGGAAGTTCCAAAGACAGTCTGGCAACATGAGGTATATATGTCATTCTGAACTATGGAGAAGGGGGCAGGGGTCTGGGACTTCAGAGGAAACTGTGGTACCTAAATGTGGTGTCTCTCCTGATTGGATTGGGGTCCCTCAAATGTAGGGCAATGATGGGGTGGGGGCCAGTGGGTGAAAGGATTCACCAGAGGCAGAACAAAGGAGATAGAGGTTTATTGAATAGACTGCAAGGGAGCAGGGAGTAGGACATGAGAGGAGGGGCTGTCTGCAACCAGGCAGTGGGTGGGGACTGTTTTTAAAGGGGGAAGATGAGGAGGGATGGCGACTTATGGAATTTTCCCTTTTTTGGTAACTGTGCCTAGGTGTAAGTAGACCACTGGTTAGTTAGGGCCTATGGATATTTTGAGGTGGGTCGCCCATGGGCCTGTCTATATTCAGACAACCCTTTGATTTGCTGAAGGGTGTATCTGGTGACCTGGCCATTGCCAGCCTGTTCCTCATGTTTGCCACCACCTATAACCTCTCCACAACTATCTAGCTCGCCTAGACTGCTTTTGCAGATGAAAGGGTGGCTGAGGGGCTTGGTACTGGTCCAGTCTCATCCATCTGGGACCATGGTCTGCACCCGTATCTGCTCAAACCTAAGTCTCTGTTCTGTCCACTGAGCCGCGCAGCTTCTGGAGTCGGTGTTTCTGGCCAGAGGTGCCTCCCTTTACAACCCTTCTATCCCTTTCCCCTGGAAATGATTTGCCTTCTTTATCAGTGTCCTAAGGATCTTCTGGAAGCTCTTGATGAGCACTGTTTGTGTCTTTATTAAGAGTATAAAGATCTACAGGATTATATTGTATCAGAATGTAGAGAGGACCCATGGATCGAGAATCAGGAGTGAGCATGTGTGGATCAATGATTCTGAAGGACAGTGTGGTGTCTGATTCCAGAACGTTCTGTTGTGCTTTGCTGAACTGGAGTTGAAGAAGCAGAGGGAAGCTTAATATAAGTACCATGTCTATGCAGTTGGGGAAAGCTTATGGGTCAGCTTCCATATGGCTAAAAAATTTCACTGACTCTAGGAAGAAGCCTAGAATTCATGGAAATCACCCACTTTTATTTTTTATGGAGAAGGAAGTGGAGCCCAGGCCTGTGTCGAGCTATGCTGTAGTCTGAATTGACATCCATGGAAAGTGCAAACTGTATTCCAGATTTCAAATACTTAGTAAGAAAACGAATATAAGATTTCTCATTAATAATTATTCATTGATTGTTAAATAATTGTACTGCGGAGGTATTGGGTTAAATGATATATATTTCAAATTTATTTCACCTGTTTCTTTTTACTTTTTAAATGTGGCCACTGGAGAATTTTAAATTACATATCTGGCTTGCATTCTATTTCAGACTGGACTGGCTCAGAAGAAGAAAGCAACTTGTTTGGAGCCACAGAACCAGTGCAAGAAACCAGGGATCCTGACCTGGGCTCTCTCCCCAGTCTCTCTTCTCCTCCTTCTCTTGGTCCTCTTCACACACTTGATTCATGACAAATTCTTACCGTTGGTTCATGCAGGGGCTCTCCTGATTCTCCCTCCACTCATGTGTTCTTCCCCCTTACCCCGCCCCGCCACACCACTGCCCTGCCATCCCTGCCCTCAACATTGTTCATCACAGCCCCTTTTACAAGATGGGGTGAGTCTATCTCTGGAAGAAATAGTGAAATCTGCTCCTTATGGTTCAGAGCATGTTTGGGATACACAGCAATTGAATTATTTGGTGTTCCTTCAAAACTACATTTTACAAATATGTGTTCAATATTTATTTAGAGATATTAAAGATCAACCACAATTTTATTATTAAAATTATTGACTGCTTGCTTTTTTGTTCTGAAAAAGGGCTTTATGACACACAAATGAACATGAAAGAAAATTGTATTATTTGAAATGATATTTTATTCCACAGTTTTTTTTTTTTAAGATCATAATTAAACTTTTAACTGATTTAGCATTACAAGGAAGAAAAAGTATAGAAAACAAATGTTCTGAAATTGACCTGGGAAGAAAGTTTGCATTATAAAGCCCTTTCAGAAACAGTGAGAAATCTATGGGAAACAAACTGAGGGTTGCAAGAGGGGAGGTGGGTGGGGAGAGGGAGTAACTGGGTGATGGGCGTGAAGGATGGCACTTGATGTGAGGAGCACTGGGTGTTACATGCAACTGATGAATTGTTTACATCTGAAACTAATGATGTACTATATGTTGGCTAATTGAATTTAAATAAAAAAAACAGTGAGAAGTCTAAAACATGGTACTTTAAAAGGTATTACAATAATTTTATTACTTCCTAATGTCTAGAATCAAAGCTTTGAGATATAATTCACTTACACAATTCACTCATTTTATTTTATTTATTTTATTTTATTTTTAAGATTTTATTCATTTATTTGTCAGAGAGAGACACAGCGAGAGAGGGAACACAAGCAGGGGAGCGGGAGAGGGAGAAGCAGGCTTCCCGCCGAGCAGGGAGCCCGAAGCAGGGCTGGGATCAAGCCCCGCAGGGAGACGTTTAACTGACTGAGCCACCCAGGCTCCCCCACAGTCAATTTTATAACATTTTCATCAGTTCAGAAAGAGACTTCATACCTTTTAGCTGTCACCTCCTTACTCCCTATGCCCCCCGCCCCCCAGCCCTAAGTAGCTTTCTGACTCTACAGATTTCTTTTTTGGGACTTTCATATGGATAGACTCATATAACATGCATTACTACTCAGTTTTCATCTCACTCAAGACTAGCTTTGGTCACTCACCTCTCTAGTGACAGAAGTTGCCCACACACACGGGATCCATCAGCACAGCAATGCCCCACATGGCAGTTGCTTTCAGCCTAGGGGCCAAAACAGCTCCGAGTCACTGTCGTCCGGCTAGTGAGGCGCTGGGGTTCCCCCTCCAGCACTACCAAGCAATTTTCAGGGCCATGCTGCAAAACTTCCAAACAGAGACAAAACAGAAAATAGCAGTAAGAGGTGTTTTTCGTTTCTGCTCTAGGACACTATTTTATTGGTGAGAGTGGAACAAATGTAATTTTCTCCAATTCTATAGGTTCTGGGTGAAACTGTGAGCTAACTGGCATCTGTTCTGATTTATTTCAGTCCTGTTTTCGTGCCCTTGGAGATTAATGCTCCAATGACAGCCTCCTTATTCCAGCTCAGTTTGTGCTTAGCTTTCTCTATCAGCTTGACGATCCTCCTGTTGAACTTCATATTCTTGCAGTACCCAATTTCTTATTATTTCCCAACATACTTTGTTCTTTTATGCTGCAGGGCAGTGGGAGTCATTAAGAAGCTTTAATCAATAAGGTGACATGGTCAGATTTACACTTTTGAAAGATGGCTCTAGCCACCTATGGAGGGTCATTTGGAAGGGCATAAAACCAGCTCGACACAGGGACATCAGTGTTCAGTGGACCAGGGTGTTACTCCATGAGACAGGAGGTTGGTAGCCTGAGCAAAGAAAGTAGCAGTAGAGTGGAGAGTGGACGTTTTTAAGAGTAGAAATTGATACCTCCTGCCAGAGGGGAGGTGGGGGGGTGGTGGTGGGGGGGGAGGTGGGAGAAGTACATAAAGGGGATTAAGAGGTACAAACTTCCAGTTATAAAATAAGTCATGGAGATGGAAAGTACAGCATAAGGAATATAGCTGATGCTATTGTAATAACGTTGTATGGTGGCTACACTCGTGGTGAGCCTTGAGTAATGTATAAAGTTGTCAAATCGATATGTTGTTTACCTGAAACTAACGTAACATCGCATGTTAATCGTGCTTCGATAATAAAAAGGTGTTTTTTTAGTTGATAGTTTTTGGTGACTGAATACCTGTAAGAGACTAAAAGATCAAGCTGGTATCCAGGTCCTGGTAGGTGGCATCTTCCTTCACTAAGAGAGGATACACGTGGGCTCACTCAGTTAGCCTGTTTAAAGGGCCGAAGCAACATCTGAGAGGAGCTGAGTCGGCAGCTGTGATACATGGCGTCGCTCGGGAGAACGGTTTCGGTCAGATACAGGGTTGTCAGTATCCAGTATACTTAAGGTCATAACCACCCAGCATGTTTATGGTCACAATCAGCATATTCATGGTGGCAATCATCAAGCGCATTTATGATTCACACACGTGGGAGACCTATCTGGGACTGAGGTTTGAGAGAAGAGCAGAATAACAGGAAATCATAAAAAAGGCTGACAAAGGGTAGCCAGAAAGCTTGGAGAAACCACCAGAAGGATGTGGTGTCAGGGAAACCCAATGGAAAAAGTCGTTTCAAGAAGAGGACCATGTTCATGTAAATTAAGGCAAGGAATGAAAGTGCTCATTGGCTTTCTGGCAAGGAGGTCATTGGTGACCTTGGTTCGGGCCGTGTAGGTGAAGGGTGGGCTAGATGTTAGGTTTCAGTGCACTGAGGGATTTCAGGGGGGCGAGAAATTGGTAAGAGTAAATATAAGTCAGCGGCTTGAGGATAATATGGAATAAGATGAAAGTATTTGTGAGTTGGGAGAAAATGCCCATAGCATCCTGTCCTGGCCTCTGTCACTGAACTTACCATGTTGTATTTGTATCCATCTCTGCAGCATTTATCCTTGAACTTCTTAAGAACGGCACACTGTTTTATCCATCTTAGACTCCCCAGTCCCCTGACATACCACTGACAATATTTTGTAACAAGAAGATTGTTAACAATTTAACAATCGTTAACAACTTTTAAATGAATAAGAGGGAATGAATGGATAAGAGGGAATTATCTAGGGTATTCTTATGCCAGGATCTGCCATTTAGTTTAAAAGGAATAGCTATCAAAAAGCAAAGGAGAGGGGTGCCTGGGTGGCTCAGTCGGTAAGCGACTGCCTTCGGCTCAAGTCATGAGCCTAGGGTCCTGGGATCGAGCCCCGCATCAGGCTCACTGCTCAGCGGGAAGCCTGCTTCTCCCTCTCCCACTCCCTCTGCTTGTGTTCCCTCTCTCCCTAATTTTCTCTTACTCTCAAATAAATAAAATCTTAAAAAAAAAAAGCAAAGGAGATTGCCCAAGATTTTCTTAGCTGGAATCTGATGTCTTTATAGCAAGAGCATGTGTGTTTTTTTTCTTTTTTTTTATTATGTTATGTTAATCCCCATACATTACATCATTAGTTTTTGATGTAGTGTTCCATGATTCATTGTTTGTGTATAACACCCAGTGCTCCATGCAGAACGTGCCCTCTTTAATACCCATCACCAGGCTAACCCATCCTCCCACCCCCCTCCCCTCTAGAACCCTCAGTTTGTTTTTCAGAGTCCATAGTCTCTTATGGTTCATCTCCCCTTCTGATTTCCCCCCCTTCATTCTTCCCCTCCTGCTATCTTCTTCTTCTTCTTCTTTTTTTTTAACATATAATGTATTATTTGTTTCAGGGGTACAGGTCTGTGATTCAACAGTCTTGCACACTTCACAGCACTCACCATAGCACATACCCTCCCCAATGTCTATCACCCAGCCACCCCATCCCTCCCACCCCCCACCACTCCAGCAACCCTCAGTTTGTTTCCTGAGATTAAGAATTCCTCATATCAGTGAGGTCATATGATACATGTCTTTCTCTGATTGACTTATTTCAGAGCATGTGTTTTTATGTCTACATGTTCAGTGCTTAGCACAATGTCCAGTGAATACTAGGTGCTCTCTAAAGGCTTCTTTTTTAAAAAATTTATTTTTATTTTATTTAAATTCAATTAATTAACATATAATGTATTATTAGTTTCAGAGGTAGAGTTTAGTGATTCATCAGTTTCATATAACCCAGTGCTCATTCCATCAAGTGGCCTCCTTAATGCCCATCACCCAGTTACCCCATCCCCCCACCCACTTTCTCTCCGGCAACCTTCAGTTTGTTCCTTAGAGTTCAGCGTGTCTTATGGTCCTTGAAGGCTTTTCACAGTAAATAACAGTGAAGTGACCTACTGGACAATGGATGGAGAGTATCTGTGGAGCCTGAATCAGACCTGGGGAAGAGAAGATTCTGGAGCTCACAGTCACGGTCTTCGAACATCGGAGGGCCATATGTTTCTGAAATGTTGTCTTATAAAATATTCCATGTTGCTTTTTAAAATTAAAATGGAAAATATAATTAAAATTTATTAGTATCAAAAATTTTCAGCAAAATTATTCAAATACAGTTATTTTTTAAGTGTGATTAAATTTTAATAAATATATGTATGAGAACAGAATATTCACATTTCTTGCATCCGGTACCCGTCAAGCTGCCAAAAAAAATATTAGGATAATGCTCTGTGTATGTTATATCTAAGCTTAAGAATATGCAATTTTAGGCAGGAGGTGCATTGTTTAATATTGCAAAATGTTTCTCCAATGACGTGTGCAATTACTCTGAATACTCAGTTAATTCTGAGTATCTCTGAAACCATACATTGGAGTACAAAGAGATTCCCCAAAATGGATGTTTGGCATTCCTGGGAAACTGATGCTTGATTATGACCAAGGACTATTGCATTCATGAGGGGAAAAATTGATGAACTCAATTTATCTTTTGCCTTCCTTTGGCATTTTCACCCCTCGGGTCCTTCATGCAAAGTTGCGTCCACCTCCGTTCACAAATCTTCATGGCATTTGGACTTGGCATCTCTCATTTCAAGAATATATGGTAAGAGAAACATTCCCGTGAGGCCTGAGCAGTGTTAGACGCGAGGGCTAATGTTTGGGTTTATGGGTTGTGCTGTGTGGTTGCTGAGTATCAGATCCCAAGAGACAACGGTGCACACATTGCACTTTAATGTATTTCGTTTTTATGTGTATTTGTGATATGCAGGATCCTCTAAAAATAGGGTTCAGGGCAAGGTCACCTCATGCCAGGGCCTGTGGGAGGTATTGGTGGATGTGGCAGGTCAGCCCTCAGCCTCCCTCCAACCTTCCCCAGTATACTTTTATTTATTTATATATTTTTTTTGTAAAATTGGTCATCTATAAATTACTTTTTCCCAACTCCCTTTTAAGTAGGGTTCAGCTAAATTTAGCTTCTGCCAGGGCAGTTGTGCTCCCGTGAGATTTGGAAGGCAGAAGTGAATTAGAAGCTGTTTTTCTGCTGCAGCTGGTAAGCCCGGTCAAGGAGACGTGTCCTGTAGCAGCTTCAGGTTGCTCAGAGCCCAGCCTCGGATCGTCCCAGTGCAGAGCTGGTATGCGTGGAGTGACCAGGTGAAGTGTCCGCCTCTTGGTCCCTGGAGCACAGACAAGGTGGTGTCTTCCTGGAGCCTGTAGGCACCATGGCAGCCTCCCCGCCTCTCCCTTTTGCCTCTGGAAGAGGTAGCGGCCCCCCAGAGTGCTATTTGGTGCTGCCGCCTTATGTCCTGTAAAGGCAGCAAAGAGCAGAGGCTTGAGCAGATACAGCTCACTTGAGAATGCATGGCGTCAATACCACTATTATGGCCGAACTCTTTGTGGGCGCTCACTTTCTGGGTCCTCCACCACACACTTGCATTTCCAGCCATACCTCATTGAATGTCACCTCAACCCATTTTTTAGATCGGTGAGCAAAGTAAAACAGTTCACATGGATTGCAGTCCAATGATGAGCAGGTCCTGTCCAGTTGCTTCCAAATTTACCTTTTCAGTGAGTCCTCACAGCAAAGCTTGGAACTATCGATCTTCATTTTACAAATAAGGAAACTGAAGCTTAGCGAGATTAGGATCACATGGTCAACAAGTGGCGGAGGTGATCTGGGCTTCTGGTTACTAGCTCCAACTTCAGAACCCTGTCTCCTTCTATCACAGGAGGGACCGAGATGTAGTTAAAGCATGCGGATGGCTCAGTTGGCTCTTGCAGGCTACTGGGGTAATGCATGTCCATCATCTCCTGCAAATCCCGTGTCTCCAGTTTATCCACAAAATGTAGTTGTTGATCAGCCTTTATAAAAATTGATTACTGATTTTTTTGTTTGCTTATTGTGGAGTGGTACTTGTGAAATTTATTTGAAATAATTTAGACTGCACATGCAAGCATGAGAAAAGACATAACTGTCTGAATCCCACTTCCCCCTAATGACCACTGTATTCTTTTAGCTGTGCATCCATCCTTCTAGGCTTCTATTTTTTCTGTGTAAATGAATGTACACCATCACGGTTGTGCAGATCACACTCCTTAATAACCTACTCATTTCACTGAACAAGTGCTCATAATGATTTCTTGCATCATTAGTTTTTCCTAGATCATCCAATAACTACCTGCTGTTCCTTCTTATTGATGTGCTTTCATTTATTTCACTTTGTCTTGCATTTCTGAACATTTTCTTTCCCATTGTCACATGCTTTGGCTGTCACATACAAGGCTTTTTTGATTGTACACCCTGATATTTCTTCACATGCATTATTATTTATTTAGAAATAAGAATTAGGGGTCAAAATACATTTAGGAAGGTTTATATATAGGACCTTGTTACCTTCCCAAAAGATATACATTTTCATCAATATTCTGTAAGAATGGCCATGCTGCACCTTTCCATAGCTGTGATTATTGGTTTTAATAATAAAAATACTTAGCATTTTAAAGAGGAAGTTACTGCTAATTAAGTTGAAGCCATGTTAATATTGATAGCGTGCGGCTCAGGGGAAACACTGATTTTTCTCATTACTTCACCCAATCCCCGTGGAACTTGGAAAAGAGATTACCTCTCTCATTTTTATTCCTTGTCAAAACTTCATGTCAAGACTCATCCCCTGCTCACACCTCCAGCGAGGTTTATCTCCACCATCAGGATGTGATGGCGTGCTGTCTGGCACGCCTCAGGAAGGGCTTCCTGGCACCCAGACCTCTTTGGACGGGGCAGTAAATGTTTGATCAGCCTAAAAGAAGAGGTAGAATAATCCCTAAATATATGAAATAGACCAGCGGATTCTCAGAACTGGCTTTAGTGTGCCTACTTCTAAAAATCAGGTTTTGTACCTAACACTTTGATGTTCTTTTCCAAACTCCTTTTGCTATGATCAAAATCAGTGTTGATCAAGGTACTTGGCTGAGCTCCAGGATGCTTCTAGGAGGACTTTGCCTGATCATATACATAGGGAACGGGGAAAGAAAAGTGTACTTAGGATCTGAGGCTTGGAAGGGAAACAGAATGCCACCGGGCCCAAACTCTCTTCTGACAAAGCTTTCAGCAGTGAAAGTGGTATTTATGCCATGCATTCTCAAACACCGCCTATGCTGTACCTCATGTGTTCTTGCATAATGACCTGACAAAGTGGGCCTATGATTATTTCCATTTTACAAATGAGGATCAGGAGACACAGAGAGACTAATTACCTTGCCTGCATCACATAGCTCTTAGGGGCAGAGCCAGGTGCAAACTCAAGGACCCCACACCCCCAACCACTTTGCTCTTTACCCCAGTGGTGGAAAGTTAGCTGTGTTTTGAGGCAGTCAGGCAGACTCAAGTTTGATCCCAGCTCATGATCTAGCTCCTTGATCTGCCCTCCAAGCTGTGTTGTGTTCTAGAATGTACGGATTGGTAGTGTGGTGCAAAGAAAGAGGGAGAACTTAGAAAAGTGTCTAAGAAACAGATGGCTAGTGAGTTTTCTTCTTCTTCTTTTTTTTTGTCATAAGAGACAGTACCTCAAATATCCCTCAACTCGGCCTCGTTTTGCCTTTGCTAAACACTCTTAGCTCCGTTAGCTTTTAATAAAAAAATAATAAATATTTACATCAGCTTTACATAAATCATCCTGGTCCATGATCACATACAGTTCTCACGGAAGTTCTATGACAATGACAGCAATGCTAATGTCATCTCCAATTTATGGAGAAGAGGAGGAGGCTCAGGAAGATCAGGAGACCTGTCCAGTGTTGTAGCAACTCCACATGACTGAATCTGTGTCTTGAAAACAGGTCATCTGACACCAGGGGAAGAATGTTTCCACCACAGCTTCCTTCCTTCCACTTCTCACATGACATATTTTCCACTCTTTCCCTTACTCCTCTGACTTCTTTCTTCTGGGTCACAGCTGTTGTCAATAACTCCATGGTGGTGGCTTGCACTGAGTGCATTACTTCTGATAGGACTTCCTGGTACCACACATTTCAGTCTGGTCCTGTCATGATGCTTGCAAGAATGGGTCTGAGTCTAAGTTCTATCCCTGACGTGCTGAGTGACATCAAATTGTTTTATTTCTCTAGTCCTGTGCTTCCTCAGTTGAGAAAGAGAGGATTGTACAATGCCTTCTATATTGTTGGCTTTCAGTAAGTCTTGCTTAAGTGAATGAATGAATGAATGAATGAATAGCTAGATGGTTTCTTAATTCCTCATACCTCTGAATTTTAAAAGCAGATGTTCAATAATAATACAGATCTATCTATATGATTATTTAATTTCTTTTGAAACACTCTAAACTGCTATGATTCTTTCTAGAGGCAAATCTTCTTCCTCCTTGGCTTTGTTTTCATGTAGAAAGTACTTCATATAGAGTGACTTCCTGACATCTTTCTCCATCTCCATCCTCAGGGAAAAAATAATAATTTAATTGATTGGTGAATTGCTTAATCATAGTCCATCCTGGCTCTTTTTGAGGACATATTCCTGCTTATAAAGAGGAAGCCTCTGGCCCACGCTCTCCATTATGCACCAGTTTGAGTGGGGCGGTCTTCATATGTCAAAGAGGGAAATAGTGTCTTGTGGGTAAGTTCAGTTCAGAGGGTGTTAGCAAGCCCATTGGCCATATGTGGAAGCCATGTCAATAAATACACCCTTTACCAATAATGAAGCTGACATCTTTTTTTTTTTTTTTAAGATTTTATTTATTTATTTGACACAGAGAGAGAGTTAGCAAGAGAGGGAACACAAGCAGGGAGTAGTGGGAGAGGGAGAAGCAGGCTTTCCTCTGAGCAGGGAGCCCAATATGCGGCTCGATCCCAGGACCCTGGGATCATGACCTCAACTGAAGGCAGGCGCTGAATGACTGAGCCACCCAGGTGCCCTGAAGCTGACAGCTTGGCCTCTATCTCTCCAATCCTGAGCTCACACGACACTGGGCTCCATGATTAAAAAAGAATGAGGTGTTACTTATTGACTAAAAAAATCCCGTCTTTTGGTAAAAGCAGATGATCTTGAACTACAGATAAGAAATGACATTTGGAGGCAAAATAAAAGGTGTTGAGACGGAAGGTTTGTTGGCCAGGGACATGGTGCTGGGCCCAGAGCTCTGGATCATGGTGCCAATGGAGATTCTGACTAGTTTGCATTGACTCGTGCTGTACTATAGGGATGGTTTTGGTTTTACATTTGTGCAGTTGACCTTCTGGAGGCTTTTTCTATCAATGAGTAGCTGTTATTTTATAATCAAGGACAGACTTCAGAATATGCTGGCCATTTAGATCTTTATTTTGGGCGGCTATAACTGGACCTTCAACCACACAGATAGGACTTGCATTAGGATCTCAGACCAAGCTGAGGCAGACACTAGAACTTTTTGGTCTTGATAAGTGGCACATAATTTCTGCTTTTCCTGAAGTCCTCAGCCAAGTGTCAGGTCTGTAAATGGTCACTTTAAACTGCAAAGGCAGTTACATTCTACATAGATTATAGACCCTAATGTGTAAAATTTTCACTTTAAAATGTTATTGCAGGCCTAGGTAGCACCATTAAACTTGCTGCCCCAAATTCTCTGCTGCACTGAGGCTAAAAGGAGGAACCCAGAGTCCTAATCCCTTGTAAACACGAGCTTGTCGACAGGTTCTAGGGAGTTACCCTCCACTATGTGGTCTTAAATTTGTTCATTTTGAGGTTCTGACCAGAGCTTCAGTTTCTCAAGATCAAAACTGTGGCTTTATGCATGGAACAGTGATAGGCTTTATTAGTAAATTGGTAAAATGAAAGGAGAGCTTTATTATAAAGAAAAAAAAAGCTCTTCTCTTGGAGGGAATTAGTAAAAATCCAGAGCTTAGGAAGGCAATTAAAAAGACTGCCTGCGCCTGGAATATTTGGCATCTAGAAATAATTTTATTTAGGAAACCAAAGAGGAAGTTGAATATTTTAACTAGCCTGCTTTATTCTCACCGTCTCGACGAGAGCAGTGGAAGAACAAAAATCAAGCACAGGAAACTGCGTTAAAGCAGAGACAGCTCCTTAGGAACAATGTTAACATCTTGGAGGAACATTCAGGCAGATATGAAAGGGAAATGAGATATTAAGGGCTATGACAAGCAGATATAAAAGGTAAAAGTAGCTGCATCTAAGTGTAATTGCTCTAAAAGAGGGCATTAGAAAAGAAGCCATTTTAGTTGTTATTAGATCAGAAAATGTGACAGGTGTACAAAGAAATATAACAGAGGGAAAGAGGCAAAATCTTGGAAGGCAGCCTGGAATGAATGTGCCAGCATGCTGGGGATCACTGAAGGCAACCATGTAAAGAATCGACACCAGGAAACATCCCCTGAAGACTAGGAGAGACACATAAGTGATTCAAAAAACTTAGATAAGAGAAATCAATAGGATATACTCAAAAGAACTTCTGGATCAATTCCATGGTGACATGGATGTTATAGGTGGGCCAGCAGCTGTTGTCTAAACCATTAGAAAACATGTTTGGTGTATTTCTCGATTTAGGATTCTAAGGCTACCCTCCGTAGCTAACTCTCTGCATTTAAGTGATTAGATTAATCACATGATAGTACAGATAATCTTTATTTTGATTAACTCAATGTCAACTGATGAGTAACATTAATTATATCTTCAGAAAGCCTTTGCCGTGTAATGCAACATTAATCACCAGTGTGATATCATATTCATAGTCCCAGGGATTAGGGTGGGATATCTGGGGGCTGTTTTTTTTTTTTTTCTTTGAAGGTTTGTTTGTTTGTTTGTTTATTTATTTATTTATTTATTTATTTATTTATTTAACCAATCTCTATACCAAACGTGGGGCTAGAACTCACAACCCCGAGGTCAAGAATCACACACTCCACCGCCTGAGTCAGCCAGGCACCCCATTTGGGGACTGTTTTTGAATTCTACATACCACAGCACATACTAAAAGGAATCTAAGCAGAATAATGATAGATTAAATCCAGCCTGGGCGAGATACAGACTGATGGGATACTATCTCCTGGGTGGGATGATTTAACTCAGGAAATGATAACGGACAAGATTTGTTGTGTTAGAGGCCTTCCACAGACCCAGAAATTATTAATTTCATATCTCTCATTGTGGGAAACTATATGAGATAATGTTTAAAGGGTGGTGTTGGATGAATACCTATCTTGGCCAGAAAGCCGAGAAAAAATTCAAAGGGAAGAAGAAAGGAATTCAATTCCAGTAAGTAGCAGGATGCCACCATTGGAGAAGGAAAGTGACCAAGCTATGAAGCAGATTAAAGTAGTTAGAAACCCAGTTGAGCATTTGTGTGAGACTCGGCAGAAACAGAGAAAAGAAGCATCAGAAACACCAGACGCATGGTTTACTGCTGCAAGAGGATGCAACAGAAAGAAATGCTATTCAAGACCAGGATTATTCAGGCTGAGCTAAGCCTACCTTGAGGGTCCCATGGCAGAGGTAGTGGTCCTCACTAGGTCCCCGGAATAAACATTTCCGAAGCATCAGCAGCAACCGTGGTTCTGAACTATGTTGAAGGTGATTATTGAACTGAAACAAATGGTTGGATGAAGAGAAACCGAGGATACAGATTTCTTAAGATCTAAGGAATTCCATAGCAAGGAGCAAGAACCACCACCTCAGAAATGAAAATGCTTGCTCATAAAGACGGTGTAGAGGCTGTGATATCAGTTCCATCTGGGGTGCCAAACATTGAGTTCAATGTGGTCAAGGGAATCAAGAGCATCTGAAGAGGTTCTGAATTAAGAGGAGCTTCTAACTGTGGGTATTACTATTAAGAGGACCTTCTAACAGTGAGTATTACTATACTTTGGTAGAAGGCAGGAGTTTCATAAATGCAGTCCTTTAAGAAGGTGGGTTGTACAGATTGGTGGGATTTTTACCCCCCCCCCCCACCGCTTGTAATGGAAAATATGCCATTATCACTTGATGGAAGATTTCTCCTAAATGAGTTTGAGTTCAAGATCATAGACTCTGGGCAGCTTAAATTGATTGACCCGCCTCACTGTGAACCCACCGCTCATGTTTCTCAGATTCTCTGGTATCCCCTGGGGCAATTAAATAACCAGAAGAAAATTAAGTGACTTATAGACTAGAGATTTATGCTTTCTAAATTTTATGGGTGTGTTACTCGTGCTAAAATAATATTTTCATCCTTATTAAGTCTTTGGATTCCTTATAAAGGGATGCTTATGAGAGATTTGGGATTGGACTTACACAAGTTTTGAGACCCTGACAGAAATACACTAATTACAATAAAAGAGCCCACATTGTAGATGCTAAAGGAATCCCTCCCTTCTCCAGGCATCAAGAGTCCTAAGAGAGATTGTGAGAATAAGAAATGAGGAAGTATTTCAGTTTACTTGGATTTTACTTAAAACATTTTGGACTTTGAACTTTATTTTGAAATGATGAATAGTTTGTTTTAGGAATTAATTCCTTTGGACTTTAACCTGCAAGGATACTTGATCTTTGAACACTGGTTTCTTGTTGTAGAGGTGGAGGGTTGTTTAGGTTGCTATCTGATCTTATTGCAGAACCTCTGAGGTGCTCTGGTAGATAAGGAGACTGGACCTCATTGGGTAGAATAGCAGATGAATTTTTCAGTTTTAGGTACAACATGGCCTTGGAGTTAATTTAAGTACTATCTGTCTGACACATTCTAGGGCTGTCTGATCCATACTGGAAGCAAAATGTTTACAGCTTACTCATAGGATACCCTTAGGTATAATGGTTCGTATTAGTGGTTAGTATTGAAGGAGTAGCTTCATGAAGATAGGAAGCAAGAATTGATTGATAGATTGCTGGTCTTCTCTCATAAGGGGTTGACTATAGCTTGAGGATCCTGGGTTAATGTTTAAGCTCTATGAGTTAAGATTAAAAAAAATCATTTTGAAATGTTAGAGGGGGGTCTCCTTTATTCTGGCCTTTTGGATCTCCATTAGAATAAGTTCTTGGCCTCTTGTCCCACCTGTCATTGCTCCCCGTCTCCACCGCAATCAGAAGAGGGCTGACCTATCTGATGAATTTGGGAGGAGTTTGGCATGAATGGCTTATCTTACTCTGGCTTTCCTTTGGGGATCTGCATGCTTTTCCCTTAGGGAAGCCTTCTGACCTCCTCTTTCTACCAAGTAGTTACCTTAATGGAGCAGATTCTACCCCCCTGCAGTTTTAGGAGCTAAATTCATTTCAGAGGAATGTTTAAATCCATTTGACTACTCATCTTCAAATGTAGCTTTAATCCATGATGCAGCTAACATTGTTCTCTTTAGGTATTGCCTGCTCTGAAGTTGCTTTCAATGCACTGACTGAAACCCAATGAGTATAAAAGCACTAAACAAGGAGCAGAGGTCTGGGTGCTAAATCTAGCCCTGCCACTGGCATGCTGTGGAGTGCTGGGGAGATCACGTCAATTTCCTGGGCTTGAAATATCTTAGATGTACAATGAAGTGGTAGGACAAGATGGTTTCTGAGGCTTCTTCCAGCTTTGATATACTGTGGTGATAATGGGAGAATGCAAACGAGGGTGTGGGGTGGGAGGAGTTCACATCTGCCATCTGTGTTGCCTGATCAATTGCCCTTGAACGTCATAGTTGTTATCCAGGTATTATTGATGGATTTGGGGAATTGGGTTCCCAAATAGTGGTGCCATCTATGGGGCCAACTAATCACTGCTATTAGGGTCATCCTAGCTGGAGTTAGTGGAATGCAAAATAGGACAGAGTCTTTTTTGGTCTCTCTGTCGTCTCATGTTTAGATACTTCTGATAATTAAGATTTTGATAATGGAGACTTTTTATTTTTTTTCAGAGCAAGAATAAAAATACTGCCAAAACCTCCAAGTGGGTTTTGTTTGAATTTGGCTGGATTTATGAAGGATGTCTACAAGTTTAAATTATCTCTTTCCCTTAAGAATTATTTTAGGGCTGATACTCCCGCCTCCAGTCCTCATGATTTTGTGTTTTTCTCCCTGGCTCTCTCTTTCAGCCATACTCTCTCACTGGAGTCGCTGTCTGTCTGTCACTTAACCCCTTTATATTTCCAATCACCATAGCACTTGGTACCCTGACAATCTGCTTTTTATTTTAGCATGATGCAGAGTGAGGGGAGCAGATGAAAATTCAATACTAAGTACATCGTGAGCCTCTGTATGTAGTTTTGAAATATTTGGGGAAGTTGGAGGTAAAATAGCCAGGATATTGAGGATTTTTTTTTCTTTTTGCATGTGATTTTTCTATGGAATGGAATCCATCATGACCACATAGACATAGAACCTCAGGTTCTTTGCATATTCTGTTCCCTCTTTTCGGAACTCCCTCCTCTACTTTCCCTTTTCCTTCCTCCCATGTCTCCACTCTTCCTGTTTTCTTCACCTCCCTAAAACCCTTTGTTCATCAAGTCCCAGCCAAAATGTGACTTCTGCAGGAGGTTTTCCTGGGCCTCTCAGTCTGGCTGCTTCCACAGCTCCCTAGTGATGGCGACATTTGCCATTGGGACTTACTACTCTACACTATAAGGCTCCTGGACACTGGAATTGTGCCCGCTCTGTTCACCACTGTATCTCAAGTTCTGCATGGTACTTGGGACAAAGTAGGTGATGAATTTTTACTTACTTTGTAATTTAGCGAACGAACTAATGAAGGAAGGTGTTTGTTGAAGACAACCTCACTGTTCCTGATGTTTCCTCCCATCTGAAGAGAATTTTCATGACAGTGACCCTTAAGCCATGTCTTTACTCTTCTGTCTCTTCTCCTCATAGGAAAAAACAATCTTTAGATTATTGAATGTGGGAGAAGAAACAACATGGATCCACAGCTTAGCCTCCCTCCTGGGAGCCCCATGTCCACAATACACACAAATTATTGCTCTGCTCCTCCCCTGCTCTGCATTTCAAAAGGATATTAGCCCATGTTTAGAATTAGGAAGCATCTACCTTAACCACTTCCTAATTCAGTTTTTATCAGCAATAAAGCTGCTTTAAATCCCTACTTGTTTTACCACTTGTCTAATGCTTTAACTGGTTCAGAACATGAGTGGAGAAGAGAAAGAATTATTTAACAGACCCCTCCAATCCCAACAGAAGGCATGAGATCTTTAGTCCTTAAAGGGAACATGGATTTTTAAAAAGTTAGAAGCAGTGCTATAGTTAATGTGAGACCGTTGAAAAATATTTTGCCAGGAGCTAACACGATTGGTTTCAGCAACCTAGCAAACATTTGTTGGGGATCTGCTCAGTGCAAAGGGCTGCACTTGACACTGTGGGGGATATGGAGATGAATAAGAGCTATTCCAGGCCTGTTAAGAGCTCACAGTCTATCAGTGAAGACAGACACATACATAAATAACGTTAATTCAAACACAGATTGTGATAAGTGCTGTCAGAGGGGAATATACAACATACTATGGAGTTTGGGGGAGGGAGAAACTAACTTAAAATAAGGGTATTGGGACTGTTTGTGGGAGAGAGAGGAATTTGACCTGACCCTTGAAGAAATGTGTTGGAATGTATTTAACCTAGGGCCTAGATTGGGAGTGAGGGGAATCAGAGGGCCCCTTGATCCCAGTCCCCAGCACAGAGCAGGGAAGGCTTTAGATTATGATCAGTTGAGGGGTCATACCCAGACCAAAGGTGAGGAAGTGAGAAGAACTCCCTAAAGAAGCTCGATCTGTTGAAAGGTAAGTAAGTTGCAAGGGGTGAATTGGTGGGCTCACTTTAACAACCTGGATTGAAGAGTCTTTTGCCTTTTAAAGTTCTCCGAGGCTGTTTCTTCATAACCATGTCTCACTCTCCTATCCTTCCATCTAGACTAAGATAGGGTGTCTTACTGGTAGCCCCAGACAGCTGACCAGTGCGTACATTTTCCTCTGAATAATTGATCTAAGTAGGATATAGTTCCACTCAGAAGCAAATTTGTGTGTGTGTGTGTGTGTGTGTGTGTGTGTGTGTGTGTGTGTTCCATATATGGAGATGGGGAAGGTGTATTTCTTTGGTTCACCATCACACATGACCCTTCTCACATGTACCAACATATAAGAGAGAGACCAAGCATGGGATCTACAAGTGATCAGAACCAGCCCCCAATCCCCAAGACTCAGGCCTCCAACATGCACTGTGTCCTGAATTCTCTAGATTCTCTTATCATGGTGGACATTGGTTGTTTTTACTACCCAGCATCTAGTATTTTCCCCTTTTTACAGTGCTCTGATTTTTCTGGTGGTATATTTCTTTCCCTGGCCACAGTGATTAATTCAGGGACAGGGATAGGGTCTCAGGCATTTCATTGAGAAACAATTCTGAAACTTGATGCAACTGCTATGAAAGAGGCACTCTTCTCTGAAGTTGCTGAACTGGTAGGATGGGAGCTTAGAGCCTGCTCACACAAGGAGAAAACCTGCCTGGGAAAACACAGTTAAGAGCAGAACCTAACTACGGAGAGAGAAAGACGCTGAAGGACATTATCGTACACTTATATTCAACCAAATATGGAGCCAAATATATCCCTGAATTTTTAAGTGACATGAGCTAATTCTTTGTTTTTATGGCTCAAGCTAGTTGGAGTTAGATTTCTATCGATCATAACTGAAAGAGTACCCATTAATTCACTCAGATGGAGCAATGCGTCTGAGATCTCTCCTTCACATCTTTTCATCTTACGACGTGCTACCCTTTCTTCATTTTATGATCCCACTTTCATCTTCAGATGCCAGCCCTTGCTTGGCTACTTTCTGAACTTCCTATCCAGACAAACAGTGACCCTGGGCAGCGCACCTTGCTCTGGGTCCTGGGAATCAAATGAGGGCTGGAGATGGACTTGGCTTGGCCTGTGAGCTTCTGAGTATAGAGTCAAGGTAAACACTGGCAACCAGCATCTGGGCTCTAAGTGGAATCAGACCCAAGGCTTTAAGTAGCCCAGGCACTGGGACAAGAACCAGAACCATAAAGGCTATTTAATCCGGGATGATGAATCTGAGGGTGGGGTCTGTTTCAGGAACAGGAAATGGTGACTCAGTAGAATGTTCTTGGGGGATTTTTTAGGAAATAGCCTAGAGTGGTAACTAAGAGTCAATTTTGCAGAGATTTGAAGGCCAGACTGAGTAGTTTGGAATTATACTAAGAGAAGTGGAGCTTCATGACTATAACTCTGGAGGCGATGTGCAAGGGACTAGTGACAAGGAAATCCATGAGAAGGCTCCACTCTGACACGAGATGCCTCTGGCTTTGAGCCTGGGTGACTGGAGAGAGCTGGCATCATACTTGAGAATAAGGGGTTCCACACGGGAAGCTGGTTTGACAGGGTAAAGGAAGGAGATGTTGTTAGATTTTAGATGTGTGGAACTTAATGTGCCAGTGGGTGAAGATAGTGTGGAATACACTGACGTGAAGATCCAGACAGAGTTAGGGGTTGTTCCCTGGAAAAGACAAAGCGAGTCCATGCATGTGACTGAAAGTGCCGAGAAAATCTGCCTCTTGATTCACTTGCTTTATGGAAGGGGAGTGGTTATCCATCTAATAGACAGCACATAAACTTCAAGAAATATATGGTGATTTAGAAGGAAACAGGAAAGCTTAGGATAGGATCTAATTGGCTGCCGCGAATGATTCCCTTTGGGGAGGGTATTCAGAGCTTTGTTCCCGTTCGTGACAGGAAAGCTGGTCTCCTCCAGAAGACCACCCACAAACTTGGGCTTTAGAATCAATTGGGGAAGATTATAAAAAAAGACAACTACCATACAGAAGATATCGTTCACATTTTTATCTTTTATTTGCAACTCCATGGCAGAAAGCCTTCTTACAGGAAATCATGGCTGACAGATTATATCGGGTTTGTAAGGAATGTGTGGATCACTTACTGATGTCAAGGAAAGAAATGTTGTGTTGCAAAGAAGAAGCAATCACTCTCGGGAATTATTTATCATTGACCCTTCCCTCTCCCTTGTCCCTGTATTCCATCCATTACTAATCTCTGACAGGACTTTTTCTCTAAGGTCTCTCAGAGAAGTTGTCAACCCAAATGTATCGTGAACCTACTATGTGCCAAATTATAACAGACATTTGAGAGAGGGAGAGAAAGAAAGAGAAAAAGAAATGGTTTCTAACTCTAGGTTACTCAGAGACAAAGAAGAAAACTGATAAAACACAACTCACTTGCTGGCGCCTCCAATAAACCAACGCTGTGCTGGAAGTAGTGATGGAGAGAGATACTTTCCATCTCGGTTGACAGAAAAGATTTCTCCCAGGAAGTGATATTTCACATGTGGTTTGTGATATGACAAAAAATATGAATAGGAATTTTCTAGTTAAAGAAACACAGAAGGGCATTCCAGGTAGGGGAATAACATTGACTATTATTACTTTATTAACCAATCAGCCTACCAAAACTTATTAACATCCTAGACCTGGGACCAGACGCTGGGGAGAGAGAAATAAAGGAAATGTACACAAAGCAGCTATTGTTATTTTTAGAATCTTTTTTCTGTGCCCCAAGATATTAGTCTTAACACATTTCTCTTTGTTTCTCTTAGATCCGAGTTTCTACTGACACTTAAAAAAAAAAAGGAGAGATCATTCTAGTATCTGCGAAGTCTGACCCAAGCCCCTTTATAACAGGAGCAGACTATATCACAACGAGGGCATTGTTTTGTAGGGTGTTTTATTCATTTTTTGAAACCTCAGTGTTTTCTGTTTGGGCACTAATGATCTCTCTTTCATGGGCAGCTGGGACAAGCTGAGATGGTTGTTGTAACTTTGGATACCCAGAACAATTAGAAGTCCTCCTGCTCTGTTGCCTGCAGAGATGTTCTGATTTCAGCAGTGTCACATATAATCCTGTCTTGGTCAAGATGAAGCCGTGTTTGAAATGACAACATAAGCCCTATGCCCCATGCGGGGATGTAAAAATAGACCCATTGCTGCAGGGAGGGCAACGGATGTCACCTTTTGGTTTCTTAGATTTTGTGCTTTTCTTTTTCTAACTCCCTTCCCCCCAACCCTGCGAGCCTTTGATATACATAAATAAAGTCGAGATCCTGAGAAACAGACATGCTCTGTGCTGCCCTGGGGGTCACCGTTGTTGTGACTCAGTTTATCATTTTCCAACAGCCACGCTGGGTAAGTCTGGGCAAGGAGAAACCGTGAGGAAGTGCAGAGCTCATCCTGTCAGCCTCTTGCTTCTACAGGGGGGTGACACTGAGGGTTTGACTGCATTTTAGAGCAGACTGACCGGATGTTGTGACATTATGTGGACGCCATCCCATGTGACTCCATGGCCACCCAGGGGAGATGGAAGCACCTCCTGTCCTTCGGTTGTCAACCTCACAGCATCTTCCTAGTGTAGTGACTGGTACAGACGTGTCTCCCGACCTTGATCTTCCTTGTTTGTTGGTTCCATCTTTCTCTTAGCTGGATAGGCTTCATTCCTCTAAACTCAACCTCTAATCAGTTTTCAGGGTCTATTGATTCTTTCTTCATCCCCTCTCTCCTACCCAACCCTGTTTCCAGTCCCACTCTCTCTACCAAACTCAGTCATTTGTTGCCTTAGATCGAGATCATGTTGCCCATCTGCCTCTATATAATACCCCGCACTTCCCACAGCCTCTACAGGGTTTGTATCTTTCTTATTAAAAATGGCCCATGGCTCCCATAAATGCCAAATCTTCAGAATGATTCAGAACCTGTTGCTCTGCCTTCCTCCATCCTCCCCATGCCTCTGATTCTACATGCTGGACCTGTTTCTTCTCTACCAGGGAAGGACTGCCCTCTCTGTCCAAGGCCTGGTTACCTCTGTCATGTCTTTATGGTGCCCTTGAAACCAGCCCTGAGGGACTGCCAGACAAAGTGCTCTCAGGGTTAAGGAGAGGCTTCCCCCTCATCAATCTGGCAGAGGCTGCCTGACTTAATGTGTCATATATCACTGTCCTAAGCTTCCTAAGATGACATTGATGCCACTGGCATTTCCTGGATCCAGATGCAGTTTCCTAAAACTTAGAGGAACAAAGTAGCTTGGGTTTGGGGAGGGCGACAGAAATCTCAGTGACAACTATGTCAAGAGGCAAGAGAAAGTTAACTTCATTTTATTTAGTATCAGGACTCTCTATGCCAGGAGCAAATCACACCTACCCCCCATGACTCTGATTCAAATGGTTATTTGGGGGAAATCTGACTGTAATAAAAAGCAAGAGCAATCTTTTTTTTTTTTTAAGATTTTATTTATTTGACAGAGAAAGACACAGCGAGAGAGGGAACACAAGCAGGGGGAGTGGGAAAGGGAGAAGCAGGCTTCCCGCGGAGCACGAGCTTGACGTGGGGCTCGAACCCAGGACCCTGGGACCATGACCTGAGCCGAAGGCAGACGCTTAACGACTGAGCCACCCAGGCGCCCCACAAGAGTAATCTTTAACATGAAAATAAATGTGGAAAGCTCTTAGGAAAAGATCTAAAATAAATGTGGAAAGATCTTAGGAAAAGATCTAAAAGATCTCTGCCTGATTTCAACAGTAATTATTCGCAAGATGCCTAATACATATTATCTTATTAAATCTTCATGCTGACCCTACTGAGTACATAATGTTGTATCCTTGTTCTAGACAAGGAAACTAAGGCTCAGCGCTTAACCAAATGCATCCAGATTATGAATAAAGACTTTGGGATTAAAACAAGATTGATATAATTTCCATATTAGTATAATTTCCAAAGCCACCTTTGTGACCATCAGTGACAGCCCCATCCCATCATTCATTGAACAAATATAACACATAGCTATTGAGCACCTCTGATGTCACCAGGTCATGTGTTAAGGATCAGCCATTTAATAGTGAATAAGACATATTTTTAGGAATTGAGAATATTAAGGTTCTCAAAATGTAATAGTAGGTAAAAAAGGGTTAGACAGGCAATTAGAATACAGAATGACCAATTATTATAACAAGGGAAACACAGAGCATGTCACCTACAAGGGATGCTTTTTGGAAGAAATGGGGTCACAGTGGATACTTGAAGGATGAGTAAAAGTGAATAAAACAAAGAACTAGTAAAGATCTCAAGGAGACACAGATTTAAAGCACAGTCCCATGAGAATAACTGGAACACAGATATACTGACAGGAGCTCATAGAAATCCGAGATTCAAAGAAGTGACCAAAGCAGGCAGCTTTTATACCTTCTAGAGAAACAATACATTTGTGAAAAATTGACAGGACAAAGAAGTTTGGGCTTGGAGTAGCAAATTAGTGAAGAAGTAACAAGGTTTGCTTACACAGCCTATTTGGCCCTAAGTTCCCTGTCTCTACGTGGATGGAACTGGAGGGTATTATGCTGAGCGAAATAAGTCAAACAGAGAAAGACATGTATCATATGACCTCACTGATATGAGGAATTCTTAATCTCAGGAAACAAACTGAGGGTTGCTGGAGTGGGGGGTGGGGTGGGAGGGATGGGGTGACTGGGTGATGGACACTGGGGAGGTTATGTGTTCTAGTAAGCACTGTGAATTGTGCAAGACTGTTGAATCTTAGATCTGTACCTCTGAAACAAATAATGCAATATATGTTAAGAAAGAAAAAAAGAAGAAGAAGAATGTAGCAGGAGGGGAAGAATGAAGGGCGGGAAATCGGAGGGGGAGAAGAACCATGAGAGACGATGGACTCTGAAAAACAAACTGAGGGTTCTAGAGGGGAGAGGGGTGGGAGGATGGGTTAGCCTGGTGATGGGTATTGAGGAGGGCACGTTCTGCATGGAGCGCTGGGTGTTATGCACAAGCAATGAATCATGGAACACTATATCTAAAACTAATGATGTAATGTATGGGGATTAACATAACAATAAAAAAATTAAAAAAAAAAAAAGTTCCCTGTCTCCAGTGATAAGGACATCTCTCTCTCTCTCCGGAGGGCAATTTTCACATGGGAAACTCGTTTCCTGCTTTCAGGAGGACAAAGGAGGGTCAGTGTGTCCTTCTTATACTCACTATTTCTTAAGTAACTTTAATTCAAAATAATCAATATGCCAAAGTGGCATATTTGGGGACAGCCTATCCCGAACCCATCATAGACAAGTACTGATATAATCTGGAGTAGAGTAGTTATTCTGGAGAGAAGTGGAGAGATTTGAAAGTTATAGGAGGCAGATTTGATGACAGGTGCTCCAGAGAGTTGCCTGAGAGAATAACCAGTTAGGAGGCTGCCTTGCTCCTTTTGTGAAGCTTCTAGATTAGATTTCTAAGTCTCAGAGCAGGAGGAAGCCTGGACACTGTCTTCCATGAGTTGCTCAGAACTCATTATCTTGCCTACCTCTGCCCCTGGAGAAGTCCAAGCCTGTCTTCTCCATCATACATATCCTGAGTTCCTATCCCCTTTCTGGTTGGTGTAATATTTCATTCTACCCCACCCTTTCCTGACTCAATTCTTCAAACCATTCCATTGTGTCCTCTTAGGTTACCAAACCATAGCAGCCCATTCTTTTTCTTTAGCATCATCTTGGATTACCCATGAAATAACTATTTTCCTGGCCACTTTCCGTGGCATCTAGCACGATTCCTGAAACACAGTGTGTGCTTAATAGATACTTGTTGAGCAAATGGTTTTGAAGTTGAAGGAGGAAGCATCTAGAAGTTTTTTACTTCTAGCATCTTACTCAGGCTGTGAGCTTGTAACTGACACAACCTGGAGAATGAATGTGTTATCTACCAGTTGGGAAACATAGGATGGTGGGGAGATGCAGTTCATCTGAATGTGGTGGGGAGTAGGGGAGTGGCCGTATTTTGGACATTATCCATGTGAAGGACCTGTAAGCTCTCAAGTGTAAATGGAGGTATATGGTATTTACTGTCCTAGAATGTGGAATGGAGGTCTGGATTGAAGCAAGGATTTGGAAGTCGGCCATACAGATGGTAATTGAAGCTCAAGTGATTCCACCTAGAATTTTCCCTTCCAGTGCCAAGTAATGGTCCTGCCCTCCTCCACTGACATAAGCTTTCTGACTATGGCCAAATGGTTCTGGAATTGGGAGAGCAGCCCTCCAGGTTGAGAACACCAGTTGTTTGTGTTATTGAAGGATGGTTGGGAATGTATCAAATGGCTCCTGGAGAAAATTTTGGTAAAGACCCTAATGATAAAACAAGATTAAATGGCTAAATGGCTGTAAAAGAGAATGGCTGCTTTAGGGAAACCAGCATTTATTGGGGTCCTTTGGTGTGCCAGGCATTTCACTACTTTATTTCATTTAGTCTTTGCAGATGTGGGTTTTTTACATGTGCTTATGGACTGGAATGCCTTTCTTCGGGAAGACCATATAGTTCTTTTTTAAGGTTTAAATGAAACAACATAGGACCAAGTACCTAACACTTGAGATGTTCTCAAGAAATACTAGCTCACTGCCTTCTATTTTAGCCAGCAGGGGTTTTAACCTTACCATTACCCATGTGTCTTTTACTACAGGAACGTCCCAGCAGATGAACTTGATCTTCTTATAGTCAAGTATGAGAACAGTAGAAAGGCATCGGTGCACATATGTGTATATTCTTCTAATGTACAGGCACGAGGGCTGCACCTCACCTTATCTAGTGAGATATGGAAGCCTAGCTGTAAGAGCTAAGCACACATGGATGGAGTCCAAGTGGCATCAAAGTGAGAATGTCCATTCGGTAGGTTACAGTGAGAGCAATCGTAGAAGTGTCTGCAGGGACCATTACTACTCTCTTTCACAGTTGAGCTGGATGTTAAAGGAACCAGGACATATATGGGGTAACCTGGGGTAGCAAAATTTCACACACAAACATACACATTCTCTCTATAAATACAGATTTTCCCTGACTTACAATGGGGTTATGTCCCAATGAGCCCATCGAAAGTTGAAAAATATCCTAAATCCAAAATGCATGTAATACACCTAATCTACCAAACATCATAGCGTAACTTAAACATGCTCAGAACATCGACGTTAGCCTATAGTTGGGCAAAATGATCGAATACGAAGTCTATTTGATAATAAGGTGTTGACTATCTCATGTAATTTACTGAATGCTGTACTGAAAGTGATCAACAGAAGGGTTGTAAGAGTATCAGTTGTTTACACTTATAATTGCTGGCTGATTGATAGAGGATTGTGCTGCATGTTGCTAGCCTAGGACAAGATCCAAACTCAAATTTTGAAAGATGGCTTCTACTGAATAGGTGTCTTTTTTGCACCACCATAATGTTGAAAATCCTAAATCAGGGACTATCTGTACAGGTATGTACCCATCTGTCAATCTATCTATCTACCTGTCTCATACCAGCCATCAGAGTATATCAACATTACTTGCTCTTCCACATGCTGCTGAAGACAAGGGTTTTGATTTACAGATTTTTGCTGCATTTTTCAACCTCTCCCTTCAAATATTTGCATTCAGAAATTAGAAATAAATCCAAGGGGGAACACATACTGTTTTTAATTTTCTGAGATCCCTCAGGCAGTGGTTGGAGCGGAGGGTGGGAGGATGGGTATTAATTTGTTTTCAGAGCTTGAATTCTACTTATCTATTTCTAAGAAATTGAAAAACATTTGGGGATGCTTTCTCTAATGTTTGGTCTCTTCCTGGCCTTGTTTCCCCCTCTGCCTGAGCTGGAATGGTAAAGTTATTGAGTTTTAGAAGTTCAGAATTTGAGGGGAACTTGGAGATATTCTTGTATAATTGCTTATTTGTTTATTTATGGAGCGGGGGAGGGGCAGAGAGATTGGGAGAGAGAGAATCCCAAGTAGGCTCCACGCCCAGCATGGAACCCAATGCGGGGCTCGATCTCACAGCCCTGAGGTTATGACCTGAGCCGAAATCAATCATAGGTCTAACCGACTGTACTACCCAGACACCCTATGACTGCTTATTTTAAAGAGGAAGCTGAGGTCCAGAGAGGGAGAATGACCTTCCCAAGATCATAAAACTACACAGTCACAGAGTCTCTTAATTCCTGTTCAGGACTTTTTTTTTTTTTTTTTTTTAGAGCATAACTAGTACCTTTGCTTTTGCTGTTCCCCTGCTTGGTGTGAAAGCCATGATCCTCCTATCTTACCCCATCTCCTGCCACTCCCAGGTTATGTATATAATCTGAAGCCGTGCTAACCCAGTCTTCTGCCACTCTTACAGGTGCACTAGCTTTCTTCCTGTTTCTGAAACACACCAAGCACCCTTGCCTCCAAGCCTATGCTCTTGTTACTGCTTTTTCCTAGAACCCTCCTCTCCCAGGAATCTGCAGGGTTTGCTCCATCAGCACCTTGAGGTCTCTGTCCAGATGTCAGCCTGTCACTGAGTCATTCCCTGATTAGTCTATTTAAAATAGCCACCCCTTGAAATAGTTGATGAGGATCAAGGAGTGCTCTTGTCGTGATGAGCACGTAGGATGTATGGAAGTGTTGAATCACTATATTCTACACCTGAAACTAATATAACACTGTGGGCTAACTCTACCTGAACTAAAATTAAACAATAAATAAAATAGCCACCAGTGCCCCCAGAACTCCTTATTTATAATTCCATGCTTATTATGATATTGTAGCATATTAGACTTGTTTTGGTATATTGTCTGTCTTCCCCTGAAAGCATGCAGACACCATGAGGGCAGGTTTTTTTTCTGGCCTCATCTTTGTTATGTGAGCAGTACCTACAAAAGTGCCTGGCACATACAGCTCTCAATAAATATTTACTCAATGAATGGATGAATGAATGAATGAATGAAGAGAGCCAGGTTATTTCTATTTGACTATAGTGTCTTTCAGTGTCCTCAGTGGCCCTAGACTCAGGGACCCTTCTTTTATTAAGAAGGCTCCTGCTTGGTCAGTATTCATATCTGCTGACATCACCCAGGATTTGATAGAATTCCCGTTATGAGGCTGCACAAATGGTGGGAATGAGGCCCAGCCTTCTCTCCCATTTAGTTCTCACTCAGTGATTCAAAAGAACATTGACCTGGATGCCAGCAAGTCTGAGTTCCAACACATAGCTCTCTGATCATGTAAATCCCTCTATTCTTTGGGCTTTGCTTCATTTCTCTAGAAAGCATGCCTTCCAGCTTTAACAACCCTTAGTTGGGGGAACATTAGCAGCAGGAAGGCTTCACATCAGCAAGCATGGCCCCAGCTTGGGGAGATTGGAGTTATGAAAAGGAGTAGGAGGGGGTCTTAGTCATGGGAATAGAGTAGGGTCCCAATTCTTCAGAATCAGACATGGGGTGAGGACTTGGTTAGGAGGACAGAGGTGAGGCCAGTGACGGAATCACAAGGTCAGAATCAGGCCTCACAAGGGTAGTTTGAGGTCTTGTATTAGCTCTTGCAATTCTCCCAACTGAGAGGGCTGGTGAAGGAGGTGGAATGGGGTCTGGGTACTGTGAGTCCAGGTTGTTGCATGGAGACATGGGGGCGATAGAAGTTTGCTGACATTCAGGCGGTCATTTGGGATGTTGGGTGGCGAACTTCCTCTGCCCTCATGGTCCCCATGAGAAAGACTTTTCCTGGATATTTCTAGATGATGGTCCACTCTTCACTCATTCGCTAGCAAGGAGGGAAGAGTTACCTAGTCAGTGGGCTTGGAAGAGACGCTGGGCACAAATGGGCCAGCCCCTTCCTCCTGCCTCCGGTAGGGACCGCACTGTAGCTTCAGCCTGGTGGGCCTGGGGCTCTGCACTCTCGCCTGTGGAAGAGTGAGTAAAGGCACCTGATTGCGGGGCTTAGTTTTAGTTCAGTCTAAGCCTACCTGCCCTAAACATATAAACTGAATTGTCTAATTTAATCATCTTATCACTAATTAATATTTCAGCCTCCAAGAACTTCCTTCCTTTGTCTTGTTCTTTGTTTGGTTTAGAACTTGCCTGAGAAAGAAGAATGTTGATCCCTGGGTCCCTTCAGCTTCCCCACATGAATGTATGTGTCAGACAATAGCACCTACCGAATACCTGCTACGCTCCCAGCACATTGGCAGTAAGGAGCGCTGCAAGGAGACTCTTTGTGGAGCATGTGCTAAGTAGCAGATATATTCTAGATGCATTTCACATATTTTCACTTAAAACATAGAGTGAGGCAGGATTATTATTTCCATTTTACATATAAGACAACCGTGGCTCAAAAATGTAAAACAGAGGCACCTGGGTGGCTCAGTCGGTTAAGTGTCTGACTCTTGATCTCAGCTCAGGTCTTGATCTCAGAGTCATGATTTCAAGCCCTGCATTGGGCTCCACGCTGGGCATGGAGCCTACTTTAAAAAAAAAAAAAAAAAAGTAAAACAACAACAGACAGAAACTTGTGCCTGGTAAGCATAGGTAGTAAGTGTTGGAACCAGAATATGTACTCTGTTATGTCTGGTGCCAAAAGTTATATCATCAGATGTGGTTTCTTCTCTCCAACTTACAGCCTACTGGTAGGAACAATTAAATGAATCCCAAATTACAACATCTTCCAGACTGTGGTTCCTGTTAGTTACACACATGCTACAATGGGGAAAAAAAAAGGATTGTCTACTCAAATTGAGGGGGGCAGGGTTATATAGACTTTTTAGCAGGGTAATCATGAAGTGGAATTTTGCAATTTGGGCATGAATCAGGCAATTCTGGATTATTATCTTACCATTTACTATCTGTATGTATTAAGCAAGTTATGTAACCTGTTTGAGTCTTGGTTCTCTCATTTATAAAATAGAAATAGTAATGGTAGCCCCATGGGTCTGTAGGGTGAATGAAATCGTGTGACATTTGTGAAGTTCCCAATACACTCCTTGGCCCCGGGTAAATGTTCTTTAGTATCTGTGTTCTCTCCACAAGGAGAACTGGAGTAAGCAGAGCTGTAGGGCTGAGAAGTGAGTTTTTCCCGGAAAGACGTGATTCAGTTGGGCACATCTTTGACTTCAGGCCATGAGCTGCTTCGAGAGTAGTTTTCACAGGTGACTTCCGGAGATTCAGACTTGATGTAACTTCATTACAGGACCACTGTTACCACCCTAAGGCCTGAAATAAAAACATCCTAACGTCTTCTTTATGTGATGCTCACAAACTCTGTAAAGGGTAGACAAAGCCCAGATGTTCAGGGAAATTTTATTGCTTATGCTGCAGTTTATACAACTCTGATGAGACCATTACAATCCAAATGTCCCCATGCTTACCCCAGGGAAACAAAAGGTAATTATTATTTCTGTGAGAGTTCCGTGGGCTTTGAAACATTTTTCATCACCAAAATATAAAAGGGAGGTAAATTTCATTTTATTTGTTGAGTTCTTGATTGTTTCTTCCTCTCTTTTTTGGGGGGTTGGGATTGAAAAAAAGACTGTTGCATACTGCATTTGGCTTGGTATGAAAACAAAACTGTGTCCTCAACTTGTTTTCTAAAGACCATCATACTGCTTCCTGGACTGGGTGGTGCAGTGGCCAAGGTCTTAAGTGAATTTAAAGTAAAAATTGACTAATGAGATCTGGTTTTTTTGTTGTTTAGTTTTTATTTCACTATCATAAACTTAACTCTGCAATCCAGCTAGACTTGGAGGGAAGTAAGGAAAACATGGAACCCAGAGAATGGCAGCAAAAGCACAAAAATTATAGGATATTTCAAACAGATGGGGGTGACGGGGTGCTTTCCTGAGCTACAGAAGGAATGGTCTGGTAGTTAAGATAAAACACAAGTCTAATTTGTTAGATTTGTCCACAGTCAGCAATGGTGATCTTCTTGCTGTTCTTGCCATTCCTGGACCCAGAGTGCTCCATGGATTCCACAATATTCCTGTCCTCATTCACCTGCCAAAGACCACCTGCTTGCCATCCAACCACTCAGGCTTGGTAGTGCAGATGAAAAGCTGGGAACCATTTGTGTTGGGCTCAGCCTTTGCCATGGACGAGATGCCAGGACCCCTATATTCAAGATGAAGTTCTCATCATCAGCTTTCTCCCCATAGATGGACTTGTTGTCAGTTCTGTTATGGCATATGATGTCACCACTCTGGCACAGAAATCCCAGAATAATCCTGTGAAAGCAGAAACCTTTATAACCAAGTCCTTTTTCCCCAGGGCTCAGAGCATGAAAGTTTGCTGCTGTCTTTGGAACTTTGTCTGCAAACAGCTCGAAGGGAAACATGGCCCAAGGGCTCACCATCCACAGGGATGTCAAAGGACTCAATGGGGTTGAGTTGACTATGGTGGGGTGGTGCAGGTGGCTCTGGGCCAGCAACATCTGCAAAGCCAAGATCTGGTTTTTTAAACTCTTGCTTCTGAGTGGAAGAAAATGCAAAGAATAAAATAAAGCAATTTGGAAAAGTCCAACATGGATTTCAAATCTCCCTCTCTGGACATCCCAAAGCTGCTGTTCTTGGAAGGGAGTCTAAGCAATGTTGGAACTACTTTGAGTGCCAAATACTATGCCCTCAGCTTTGGCATGGACCGATCTTCGGTCTTGTCCACAGTTAGAATGGACATCTACATCTGGAGCACCTGGTTACGTGTCAAAATGAAGAACTATGGTCCAACTCCAGGTAGGCCCTGCATCGACAGCCCTGGGGATGCAGCCTGGGAGTCATTTTTTTTTTTTTTCCTTAAATAAGCTCCTCAAGGTATTCATATTCACACTGAAGTTTGAAAAACACTGGCATGAAATCTGTGCTAAAGCAGAGTAGAAGGCACAACTGTTAGTTTCCCCAACTGGACTAGAATCTAATTTGGTTCAGTTTGGAAAAGAAAAGCTCCCCCAAAATTAAAAAAATATAAAAAAATCAAAGACATTTTATAAAAAGCCTGCTCATCTCAAAACCTCCCTCGTCTCTGCTTTTCATCTGTGTGGTGTTCTCTCTCTCTTGGGATTACAAAGTGTTCCAAATGCTTGCAGTGATTTTGAGCATATTCCCTGAGATCATATCTCTTCCAAGCTCCAGGGAGAAGGAGGAGGTCAGAAGTAAGTTCCCGCGGTGGGAGCTCGCCATGCAAGGACACAGCTCTCTAACTCTGGCCTTGGCCTCCTTTCTAATGAAACAATTCCTTCCCAGCTTGTTTTAGTCTTTACCCACATACCTTCAATGCTCCCAGCTGGAGTTAGTCTCTCCCTCCCCTAGCCTGTCAAGCTCTTTCTCTAGTATGCTTTGCTTATTCCTGTCTGCCTCTTGATGAGTTAAAGCAAATGAAATGTCATTTGCATAGTGCTCTCCAAAGCATTTCACAGACATGACCCCATCAATCTTCACAATATACCCTAGTTGGGCACTGGAATGTTCGCTCCTTAGTTTAAGAAAAGATGCTGAGTCTCCAAAGGTTAAGTGGCTTTTGACTTTCCTAAGAGTAGGAAACTAGTTAGCGTTAGAGGCAGGGCATCTTTCTATAACACCATTTTTTTTTTTTTTTTATGGAAGGTGTAGTCTTATCCTATTTCATCAAACTACAAAATTTTTAAAATTAAGCAGCTATATGTACCAGAAGCCTACTAGATAATTTGGGATGTAAGAGTGTCAGCAGAGGGGTGCTTGGATAGCTCAGTTGGTTAAGCAACAAACTCTTGATTTCGGCTCCGGTTGTGATCTCAGGGTCATTAAAAAAATATCGTCTTATTAGATAGTAAATCAGGTTCACAAATAACTTTCACCCTTGTTATGGTTTGAGTGTTTATGTCCCCCCTTAAATTCATATGCTGAAATCCTAATGCCAATGTGATGGTATTAAGAGGTGGAACCTTTGAGAAGGAATTAAATCATGAGGTCAGGGGCCTCATGAATAAGATTTGTTCCCTTATAAAAGGGGGCTCAGAGAGCTCCTTTACCCCTTCTGCCACATGAGGACATAACGAGAAGTCTGCAATCAGAAAACAGCCCTCACCCAACCATGCTGGCACCCTGATCTTGGACTTCCATCCTCCAGAACAATTTCTGTTGTTTATAAGCCATCTAGTGTGTGGTATTTTGTGATAGCAGCCCAGACAGACTAAAACAACCCTGTATTATAGTTCTTCTTCTTCTCTCCCTCGAATGTTTTGAGCCTCCATATATTAGATACTACACCAAGAACTACACATACTTGAAAAAAAATCATAGTACAGCACACAAAGTAACTGCCATTGAGAATCTAAGTGCAGAGGAGAGATTGACCCACTAGATGAGCCAGAGAGTATGTTACATTGTGGTTAAGAGCTTTTTCACCAGACACAGACTACTTAAATTTGTTTCTTGTCTTTACGACTTAATACCTCCATGACCTTGGGCAAGAATTTCTATGTGTTACTCCTTGAAGACTAAATAAGCGTGTAAAGGACTTAAAACAAGTCCCAGAACAGACAAAGTGCTCAATAAATGTCAGTAATAACAACAACGATAATAAATAATTCAATGTTACAATTATTACTTAAGTTTAAGTCTTTGGCCACATTTGAGAAGATATTAGCCATTATCTCTTTAAGAGATTTTTCTTCCCCACACTCTTTCTCTTTTCCATCTGGAGTTCTTATGGCATAACTCTTAGCCTCTTTGGTATTGTCTCACCAGTCCTAAGGCTCTATTTCTTTTTCAATCATTTTCCTTCTCTGTTTTTCAAAACTGGATAATTTTTATTGCTCTGTCAACAAGTTTACTGACTTTTTCCTCTGTCATCTCTATTTTGCTACTGAGCCCATTCAGTGAAAAGTGTTATTTTTCAGTTCTACATTTTCCAGTTGATTCTTTGTTATAACTTCTATTTATCTAGTGATATGTCCTTTCTATTCTTTCTCTCTCCCTTCCTTTCTTCTTTCTTTCTTCCTTCCTTTCTCTCTCTCTTCCTTCTTTTCTTTCTTTCTCTCTTTCTTTCTTTCTTCCTCTCTTTCTTTCTCTCTTTCTTTCTTTTTCTTCTTTTTCTTTCTTTCTTAAGTAAGCTCCATGCCCAGTGTGGATCCCAAAATGGGGCTTGAACTTGGGACTCTGAGATCAAGACCTGAGCTGAGATCAAGAGTCAGACGCTTAACTGACTGAGCCACCCAAGTGCTCCACTTTCTTTTATTTCCAAAGTGTTTACCCTTACTTGGCAGAGCATGGTTAAATTAATTTCTTTAAAGCCTTTATCTATAATAATTCCAATATCTCTATCATCTCAGCGTTAATATCTGTTGATGACTTTCTTTCTTACAAGATATTATGGTTTCCTCATTCTTTTGTTTATAATTTTGGATAATATCTTGGACAGTTTCAATATTGCAAGGGTCTGAGCCTTATTTAAATCTTATAGGGAATATTTTTTGTTTGTTTCAGCAGGGAATTATCCTAGTTTAAGACCACAAATTCTTACTGGTCTTCTCTCTGGGTTGTGGTTCCAATGTAGTCTTAATTTTCAAAGCCTTTGGAGGCTCACTTAGATCTGTCCCGTGTGTGTATCATGTGGTGGCTAGTCTGGGGCCTGGGTGGGAATTTATCCCATAGTTCAATTCTCAAAGACTTTTGTATGCAATTTAGGACCAAGCTCCATGAATGCACAGCTTGAAGGTGAGACCAAGAGTTCACCAAGAGACTTTATGGGATCCCTTTATTTCCCTTTGGTGATTTTCCTGATACATTCTGGCTCCCAATATCCATCCCATCCAACCATTCAGCTCACCCCACCCCCACCTTTGTTTTCTGTCTAAGAAATGATATTGTAGGTTCCCAGCTCTGCCATGTACTTCCTGAGACTGAGTCTACATCAGGGCCAAAAAGCCAAGGTATATAGAATGATAAGAAGGAACACCTCCCACTCTCTCAGTGCCACAGTTTTCTGGTCAGTATGGCTTCTTCTCCCTTAGAGGTGTAGGTGCCTGCCTGTCATGGCTGCCAGTCTTCCCACTACTATTTGCTATGGGATTGCCTGGAGACTGGAGTGGAAGAGAAGGAAAAACAAGACAAAACCAAAAGCAGGGGACTCTACCATTCTCTTTGACCCATGGGAACCTTCTTTCCTGCTCCTTGGTCCAGAAAGAAAAGGTGTTTTTTTGTTGTTGTTTGTTTTTTAAACCTTAAATCTTATTTTTTAAATCTTTTTAAATGGGTTGAATTGAACCCCCACCCTCAATTCCTATGTCAAAGTCCTAACCCTCACACCTCAGAACATGACTTTATTTGAAAATAAGATCATTGCAGATGTAATTAGTTCTGCTAAGATAAGGCCACACTGAAGTAGGATGGTATGCTAATCTAACATGACTGGTGTCCTCATAAAAAGGGAAGTTTGGACATCAGTACATATAAAAGGAAGATGATGTGAAAAGACAGCCATCCACAAGCTAAAGAGAGGCTGAAAGAAATCCTTCCTCCACAACACTTAGAAGGAACCCATACTGCTGACACCTTGATTTTGAACTTCTATCCTCCAGAACTGTGAGATAATAAATCTCTACTTTTTTTTTAAGGCACCCGGTGTGTGTTACTGGGTTCTGGCAGCTCTAGCAAACTAATACAGAGCTCACATCTGGTGAATACTTAGGAGTTTTCGGCTGTCTTTGAATCCAGGCTAAGAAATACCGGAGGAGGAAAAAGAGGAAAGTCATCACTGGTTTGGTGTTATTTCGAGTTCTGTTTCCTTCCCCAATCTGCCTGTTACCACTTTTATTTTATTTTTATAAATATTCTTCAGATAGCTACTCTGTGCATTCTGTCCAGGGTTTTTCATTGCATGGTGTGGGAGAGACAGGACAAAGTGTGCTTACTCAGTCTTGGCCAGAACCAAAACTAACAGTTTTGGGTTTGTTGCTTCCCTCTTGCTTAGATTTTACAGGGTTGATTTGAGGAAAAGGATCTTATGTTATTCCATCATCTTGTCAAGATGTTGAAACAAGGATCTCTCAATCTTCTTCCTTCTAAGACTAATTTCCTCCAGGCTCAGTTTAGAGATGTTAACATCTTTTTGGTTGCAATTTAAATTTCTGAGTTCATTCTGCTCATTATTTTTCAGGGCTGAGGGCCTTTTGGACTTTGGAGCAAAAAAAAAAAAAAAAAAGTAAATTACCTCTCTTCACCTTTAATGATGAAGAAATGGGTATCCAGTGGCAAGACATTCTTAGGAAACCTATTTCTTATTTATATGAGTTTTATCCAATTCAATTTAATAGACATTTGTCCTTCCTTCTTCCTTCCTTCCTTCCTTCCTTCCTTCCTTCCTTCCTTCCTTCCTTCCTTCCTTCCTTCCTTCTTTCTTATTTAAATTTACAAACAACATTAAAAGGATAAATTAGACATGATTCTTTTCCTCAAGAAATTCTGGCAAACTACGTCTCAGAGCCTTGATATCCTCAATTTATAGAATAGGAATAATTATACTCAGCATACAGATGTTGTGTGCATATTTAGAAAAAAAAGAAAAAATTTTATAAACATAGTGTTATGCAAATGAAGGGTTATGATATTTTATTTGCCCTAAATGTGTCTTCTCTCAAGGTTTAATAGGAGTCTGAAAAATAGGATGTTGGGTTTTACTGAATAAAACTATGTTTATTTTCTCCAAATCACTTCAGATTTTGTTCCCACCTCTTCTTAACCTAATATTTCAAGGCAAAACAACCCTGATATTTTTAGTCTGGAATTGTACAGCAGCCTCTCCTGGCCCTTGCCCTTTTTAGAAATATCCCAAGCATCATTAAGTCTTTTTTGAAAGAACAAGTACCAGATATTGCACATAATCTTCCACCAACAGCACACAATATTCCACCAACAGACACCCGGGTCTTATACAAAAGAAGAATATGTCATATTCAGATTTAAGAGAAAAATGTGAGGTTTGAAAGTACATAACCCCTTATATTGATATACAACTTGCCTTGGCTCTCGAAGCTACCTTCAATCTCTAATATCTTTATTCCCCCCATTTCTCAACCTGTCGAAACAGGACTCATTTATTTAGCAAGCCATTTTGAGCCATATTGTTTTGGTTTGGCAGTGAACAAGATAGAGAAGCTTCATGTTTTCAAGGTGTTTGCATTCTGATGGCAGAGAGTAGAAAGAAGAAGGAAGAGAGGGAGGGAGGGAGTAAGTAGAGAGGGGGAGAGAGAGAGATATCAGATAATGATAAATGTTGGGAAGAGAATTACAACAGAGTGAGATAATAGAGAACAATGAAGTGTCAGGGAAAGGCTCTCTTAGGAGTTTTCGGCTGTCTTTGAATCCAGGCTAAGAAATACCGGAGGAGGAAAAAGAGGAAAGCAAGAGCAAGAGCATTCCAGGCAAAGGAAACAGTCAACTGAGTTATTGACAATGGGTCAGGGACTAGAATGGTGATGACAAGGTGGGGGGACAAGAGCAAGAGCATTCCAGGCAAAGGAAACAGTCAACTGAGTTATTGACAATGGGTCAGGGACTAGAATGGTGATGACAAGGTGGGGGGACAAGATGAGTTCATAGGGGTGGTCCCAAACCAGATACATAGGTTTGCAAGTCAACGCAAGTAGCAGTTTGGATTACATTCCAAGTGTGATGGAAGCATCAGTGGTTTTTAAGCTGGGAGTAATAAATTCTGATTTACTTTAAAAATTTTTCACTCTGTCAGTTATGTACTTGTCCTTCAGGACCAATTCGAAATGTTTCTTCCATCAAACATTCTTCCCTCAAATCCCCAGGCAAAATCAATCACTCCTTCATCTTGGGCTTGAGTGCAGATCTGCCATTATACATAGTCATTTGGATTTTGGTGACTAATACAACTTAATTGAACCTGAGTGTTTCCCTTCTATAAATATAAGGATGGTATATAATAAATAAGTACACAGAAATGGCTATGGCAGTTAGGCTCTTAGTAAGTCCTGGTGTACTCTAAGTCCTTAGCACTTTGAACCTAAAACTTAGCATTTATTTTATCTTAAATTCTAGTTGGTCATTTGTATGTTTGGGTCATCCCAATGACTGACTTTCTTTAAGACAGATATTTATTATATTGGTACCCCCTTCACCCAGTAGAATTATAGGAATGTCATGAAATGGCAGATTGTTGTGTGTTCATCAAAGTCCATTTCTTTCTCATTCTATGTAAACAGCTAAACAAAATTTCCCAACCTCCAGTTAAGTATGGCCATGTGACTGAATTCTGGTTAACTGGATAGGATCGGAAGTGATATACATGATTTGCAATCTTTGCCCTTAAAAGCCTCCCATGGGTGATTCTTCCTGTCCCTTCCCTTGTTTGCTGGCAGAGTGAAGAATTATGAGGTGCTGGGGAAAGCTGGGTAGAAAGAAGCCAGAGACCCTGGATCAATGTAAGTCCTACTCATTGGAGGGAAAAATAAATCTTACTTTGATAAGCTATTAAGCTGCCAGAGTTTCTCTTACACTGCTAGTATTACTCCAACTAGTGTAACATACCATCATATGTGCAGAATTTGTGTTTACTTTCATATACCTTGTCTCCTTTACTCTTTTCCATTATGAAGGATGCAAGGCAAGGCAAACCAAATTTTCCCATTTTTGTGGAGGAAGACTCTGGGGAAGGTTGTGATTTTCCCTGAAGATTAAGGTGAGAACCAAGCCTTGAGCTTGTTATTCCACTTCAGGAAAAACAAATGAGTAAATCTAATAGGTGATGAAGAATGGATTAGAAAGGAGTAAGGGCATCTGGGTGGTTCAGTAAATTAAGCGGTTAAGCATCTGACTCTTGGTTTGACTCTTGGTTTCAGCTCAGATCATGATCTCATGGGTCATGGGATAGAGCCCCACATCAGCTCCATGCTCAGCGTGGAGTCTGCTTGAAAGATTCTCTCCCTCTGCTCCTCCCCCCACTCATGTTCTCTCTCTCTCTCAAATAAATAAATAAATCTTAAAAAAAAAAAAAGAAAGGAGTAAAGCAAGGTTCTGAGAGACCAATAAGAGACAGTCATAATAATAAGGGTGGCAAGAGATGAGACTCTGACAATGAAAGGGAAGGAGGGAAGGAAGGTGGTGAGAAGCGGATGGGAGTCCCAGAGCCCTACATTGTGCACTATGCTCTGCTGAATTGTCACCTCCTCACTGAAGTCCCCACTTTATAATGTTGGGAAACCAACCGACTTATTCCAAATTAATAAAGCACACGAGAATTCAAGGTGAATGGGATTCTATTTGAACAGTGGCTGTGGTTAAGGAAAAAATGGGTGATGTGAGAGACCCTTGGAAGGTAGGGGAGAAATTCAGTCATTATTGCTGTTTTAAAAAGTGTAAGTTGTGCCACACAGAGCAAAATTCGGTTCACTTGGGTTATCTTTTCTTTTACTTTTTTTAATTGTTATGTTAATCACCATACATTACATCATTAGTTTTTGATGTAGTGTTCCATGATTCATTGTTTGTGCATAACACCCAGTGCTCCATGCAGAACGTGCCCTCTTTAATACCCATCACCAGGCTAACCCATCCTCCCACGCCCCTCCCCTCTAGAACCCTCAGTTTGTTTTTCAGAGTCCATCGTCTCTCATGGTTCATCTCCCCCTCCGATTCCCCCCTTCATTCTTCCCCTCCTACTATCTTCTTCTTTTTTTTTTTCTTAACATATATTGCATTATTTGTTTCAGAGGTACAGATCTGTGATTCAACAGTCTTGCACAATTCACAGCACTCACCATAGCACATACCCTCCCCAATGTCTATCACCCAGCCACCCCATCCCTTCCACCTGACCCCCCACTCCAGCAACCCTCAGTTTGTTTCCTGAGATTAAGAATTTCTCATATCAGTGAGGTCATATGATACATGCCTTTCTCTGATTGACTTATTTCGCTCAGCATAACATTGGGTTATCTTTTGACATATTTCAAGACTCACCACATGAGAAGAGTAAATGCTTTGGGGTCTTCTATTCTTGACTTTCCACTTTCAGATGGCAACTGACTGGGACATGACTTTTAAGTTCTTATTTCTAGCATAGGCTTTTTCCTAGAGCTTACATCCATATATTTATTTGCCAAAACCTGAGTCTTGTTAAACTGCTCCCTGTCTCAATTTAATCTATCACCAGTCCCTGTAGAATTGGCCTCTTAAACATCTCTTGAAATGACTTCTCACTTTAATTTTAAAATGGATTCTAGCTATCACTCCTTGCTGCAGTTACTTCCAATTTTTCACTAAAAATATCTATGAAAATGCATTTAAAAAAGATAAAACTTGTCAACAGCATCAAATTTTAAAACTGTTAAAAATTACTGGAATCCAAATTACTTTTAACAAATTACCAGAGATTAAAATAAAAAAAAACATTTTTTAACAAGTCCCTATATAGTCAATAGAAACATCACATTTACCCTTCTACCAAAAAAAATAGAAAATTCTTTAGTTTATGGTCTGTGGCTCTGAAATGTAAAGTTTAAACCAACGAAAAAAGGAGCTCTCTCTTTTATGTAGAATATTCTATTAAAAGCTGTCACCATGAAGCTACCATTCCCATCATTTCCATTTTGTTCTTCTTTGTCTATAGTTAGCTCTCCCTAGTATAGGTGGAACATATCACATTTGTATGTGTTTAATAACTGGATCTTAGGTAAATTATGGACTTAAGGAGGGCAGAGGTTATGTCTATTGTGTTCATCGTGGGGTTTTCAATACCTAACAGAGATCCTAGGAGACAGTAATCTGCTCAACATTGCTTTGCTCTTGGACTATACCCATTCCCTCACTCATTAAAAACAAACAAACAAAACCATAAAAAAACAACTACGGCTAAAAACCAAAAAGACAATTGGCACTGATATACAGTATTTGGAAGATGAAACACTTCATTTAAGACTCATGGGTGGGAACAGAAAAAGAGACTTGTTAGCAGGGTTATTCTGTGATTTTTGTCCCCACTGTAGTCCATTTGTTCAAAGGACAATGAACCAGATAGTGGGCATAGGAAAAGCTGCAGTCTCTGTCGAGCACACTTACAGGTGACTTTGGAGGTGCATTATCTCCATTTCTTCTTTGAGAATGGCATTTAACTATCTCCCAAATGAACAGTGCCTGGAAACTAGGGCTGGCAAACATTTAATGTATAGATACACAGTACGGCAATACAGTATAGATAAATCTCATCGCACTTGAAAGTGAACAAAGTGGAAAATAAACATGAAATGTACTGCAGAACAAGTGAAAAAAAATATCCTGAACACCGAGGATATCTTCACGCATACCAATATATTATATATATATTTTTACAACAACTGGAGGAAAGTGTTAGGAAACTAAATACTTTGATTGAATGCAGGAAATGATGACCTCTATAAAGCAGGAGCAGAAAGGCTTAAGCAGAGAACTAGTCGACATACAAAGACAGCAGACTGGGAAGACAAGAGAGCCGAGACAGGGAAGGGCCACAAAGAAACCAACAATTCAACATCAGAGCTAAAATCCCTATAGGAGATAGTGCAGGGGCAAAGTGATGGTAACACACAAAATGTGGGAAGCAAACTTGAGCAGTTCTACCAAAATGTAAGGGAAAGATGATTATTATTAGAGAAAAAATAACAGCTATAGAGGAGAAAGTACACAGACAACAATACTATTGGATACCTAATGTTACTTTTAAATATTTATTTATTTATTTTGAGAAAGAGAGAGAGAAAGAGAGAGTGAGTAGAAGGAGGGACAGTGGGAGAAGGGGCAGAGTCTGTGCTGAGAGTGGAGCCTGATGTAGGGCTTGATCCCAAGACCCTGAGATCATAACCTGAGCCAACAGCAAGAGTTGGCTTAACCAACTGAGCCACCCAGGCACCCCTCTAATAGTAAGACTTTTTGATTTTCACCTCATAGTTCTATAAAAGTTGATTTTATTAATATGATCTCTATGAAAAATCATCCTGGATGAGGAAATTCATTTAGTGTAGGGACATATCTTAAAATAGTTTAAAACATTTAAAAGAACATTTCAGTAAAAGAATCAATAACATATAGAACATTTGTGAAAGCATAAGTAATAAAACTTAGTACTTAGTAATTATTACTAAAAATAAAAGAAAACCGAACATCAAAGCCTGCCATTATAGAAACACTGGCAGAAAACCCAAGAAATCACAAATTTAGTGGAGGGTTTGAACTTAAAACAACTATATAACCTTGAGATGAGTGACTTGAGTACATATTTATGATGAATTTATAGACGTGTACAAACATAAAAAATTTTATTCTTTTGAAGAAAAATTTTACTCTTATCCAAAAAATAAAAACTCAACAGGAGTTCTTTTGTTTAATTATTTATTACACAAATATTTGTGGAGAATCTACTATTTAGTAGACATTGTACTGTGTTCTGGGTACTATAATGGTGAGCAAAACAGCCTGAATCTGTCACCACTAAGTCTTTAATCCAATGTAGCATGCCAATAATCAATCAGACAATCACAAAACAGCCTGTAAATGTTGTGATGAGCGTATAAGGGCCTGTTGGGCCTGAGGAGAGGTGCCTCATCCAATCCTGGGATGCTGAGGACTTGGGGGACTCTTCTAAACCAGGTCATTACCAACATGAAGGCCAGAGTGAGAGAGATCCTGATGAGCTGGAGGAACCAGGAGTTCTTTGTGTTTGACTTTTAGAATTAAGGAAGGAGAATGAAAAGAGGCACAGAGAAAAGTAAGCTTGAAGAGATCAACCACTTGAAGACATTGGGTAGGATCCCAGTAGTGTCTTGGTTTTTCAGACATAGGGTTCAAACAAACTTTTGACTTTCTTTGTACTTACATCTTTATACTTGTATAGTACTTTGTTACTTTAAAGGATATGTACCCTTCAAACCCCCTCTATGTGTCAGGTACTTTAAATATATTATTTCACTGAATTTCTCCTGGAATTTCATGAGGTAGGCATGCATAGCTTTATTTTATTTAAATTCAATTTAGTTAACATATAGTATATTATTAATTTCAGGGATAGAATTTAGTGATTCACTAGTGCTCATTACACGAAGTACCCTCCTTAGTGCCCATTACCCAGTTACTCCATCTCCTCACTCACCTCCCAAAATCCAGCCACCCTCAGTTTGTTTCCTATAGTTAAGAGTCCTTTAATGGTTTGCCTCCCTCTTTGTTCTTATCTGATTTTATTTTTCCTTCCCTTCCCCTATGTTCATTTCTTTTTTTTTTTAAGATTTTTAAAAAAATTTTTTATTAGAGAGAGAGAGAGTACAAGCAGGGGGAGCGGCAGGCAGAGCGAGAGGGAGAAGCAGGCTCCCTGCTCAGCAGGGAGCCCAGTGCGGGGCTCGATCCCAGGACCCCGGGACCGTGACCTGAGCCGAAGGCAGACGCTTAACCGTCTGAGCTACCCAGGTGCCCTGTTCATCTCTTTTGTTTCTTAAATTCCACATATGAGTGAAATCATATGATAATTGTCTTTCTTTGACTGACTTATGTTGCTTAGCATAATACCCTCTAGTTCCATGCATGTAGTTGCAAATGGCAAGATTTCATTCTTTTTGATGCCTGAATAATATTCTATTGTGTGTATATATTCTTTATCCATTCATCTGTCAATGGACATCTGAGTTCTTTCCATATTATGGCTATTGGGGACGTTGTTATAAACATTGGGATGCCGGTGCCCCTTCAAATCACTATGTTTGTATCCTTTGGATAAATATTTAGTAGTGCAATTGCTGGGTCATAGGTATTTCTATTTTTAACTTTTTGAGGAACTTTCATACTGTTTTCAAGATGGACATTGTGGCACAGAGAAATAGATCAACCTGCTAAAGGTTAACCAGGAAATGGAAATGGTGGAATTCAAATAAAACTATCTACATCTGCTGGACTGGACGGTGAGGATGAGGCTGAAGATGTTGATGATGGAAATGAAAAGAGTACCCCCACCATCACTGTAAGAGCATCAAATACTTGCCGAGTGCCAGGTACTAGTCTTAGAAGGTTACATTCATTTATTTTCACAAAAATACTAGCATTGTCTTTGTTTTATAGATGAGGAAATGGAGGTTTAGAGAGGTTTAGTGAATTCTGGGCATAATTAAGAACCCTCCATCAAACAGCTTACTTCTTTGAGCTCAACCTCCAGTGACACTCAGGCTTGTTCCGTGTGGGCTGCCCTCCCTTTGCTGGTGCCCTCTTTGATTAACCTTCACACCTACTTTTAATTAATTCATTCATTCATTCATTGCCTATTTTTAAATGCAGCTCAGGCATCACATGTGTCAGAATTTTCCCTCCACCCTCCCACCCCCGTCCCCCATCTGATCAGATACCATTACTCTCCATCCCATTGACCTATCTTCCTCTTTGCGTTCTGCCCTTGGTTTTATCTTTGTCTATGTTTCTAACTCCCAGTCTTCCGTGAACTCCTTGAGAAGGAAGATAGGCACTGTTCAGCTGTGCATTCCAACTACTTTTCACACTGTTTGAGACATCCTGGGTTTCTGAAGCTCTAACAATTCTCTGAGAGGTGAGCTGAGTGACTGGAAATCATGCATAATTAAAGCAGGGCTGAAGAATATATTATATTGAAACGCATAAAAGCTCACTTGTGGTAGAAGTGCATTCTGAGGCCAAATTAACCTGTGATCCTCTGTAGAGAAATGGTTTTGCTTTGTTTTTTCCTTCCTAAGTGGTTGAAGGACACTTTTCTTATTTATACTTGGAAATTAAAAAGAATCAGGACCAGTTGTGTTATGGGATTAGTGTTCTTTATTAATATCGCCTGGTGTGTACTTTTCATATGCAGGCCTTGTATTTTTCTTTAAGCTGGGGAAATTCTTTGTCATTATTATCATTTTATTAAAACTATTAACTTTCTTCTGTCTTTCATGTAATTTGTGTTCTACTGTGAATCCCATCTTGGCTTCATTTTTGAATTTGAATTCGGGTGCAATTTGTGGACTCGTTCTCTCAGTCCAAACTAACGTTTACTAATTCCATTTTTCTTTTACTATGATAAATGTGCTTTTCACCTCCTTTAGTCTTTCCTGGAATGAAATTGTTTCCTTTTTTATGACTGCAAGTTCTTGTTTTAAAGATTTAAAGACCTCTTGACTCTTTTTTAAAAAATATTTATTTTAAAGAGAGAGAGAGAGAGAAAGTATGAGTGGGCGGTAGGGCAGAGGGAGAGGGAGAGAGAGAATCTTAAGCAGACTCCCTGCTGAGCATGGAGCCTGACGTGGGGCTCAATCCCAGGACCCTGAGATCATGATCTGAGCTGAAACCAAGAGTCAGATGCTTAACCATCTGAGCCACCTGGCACCCATAAAGTCCTCTTGACTCTTGAAAAAATTAATTTAAGGATGTGAAAGTTTCCTCCTTTTTCTCCTCATCATCCATTTTCAGAATCTTTTGGATTATGGTATTTTCTCTCCTGTCCCTGATTCTTCTTTGTCTCCCTCTTTGCCACTGAGGGCTGTATATTTTCCGTGAAGGGAATGATAAGAGGGCTTCTCTCAGAGATTGTGTGGGTACCTGTTCACAATTCCTAAGCATCTTGTTTCTTGAGATGTGGCAAAGTATTGGTCATGTTGACACTTTCTTCAATCCAATCTAGTTTTTTCTTTATCTTGAAAGTGCTCAATGTTTTTGGTACATGGACATTACTATTTATGAATTTCTACTAAAAATAAAGGTTGTCTTACTTTAAATCTTATTGGTCACTGTACTGTAATTCTGGAAGTCTCCTCTATCCTGTTTATACAGAAAAATGTCATATTACTGTTATTTATTTATTTATTTAACGTATAATGTATTATTTGTTTCAGGGGTACAGGTCTGTGATTCGTCAGTCTTACACAATTCACAGTGCTCACCATAGCACATACCCTCCCCAATGTCCATCACCCAGCCACCCCATCCCTCCCATCCCCCTCCACTCCAGCAGCCCTCAGTTTATTTTTAAAAGCAAATTTAAAAATGCTAACCAACTTATTTATAATTTTCTTTATTCTTACAACATTATAAAGAACATATGTTCATATAATCAGGAAAAATAATAAAAGTTATAGTATTCATTTATATTATTGATAAGGTATCTGTAGGTAATCACCTCAGATATGTAAAACAATGATTAATGCAAATGTAACATTGTGTGAGTTTAAGGTGTATAACATGTTAATTTGATACACTTAGGTACTGTAAAATGATTACCACAAGTATATCTCAATAAAGCTGAAAAACTAAAAGAAGTCACATACCTGCATTATCAGGGACATGGCCAGGGGTGCAGAGGGAAGCCTTGGGGTCTCCCACTTCTGCTGAAGGCACCCCTTCTCTAGAAATTGGTGAATGTGCTCTTGTTATTTGTTCTTCCAATGGTCCATGCTCGTTTCTTTCTTTAATCGCAGTTCTTTTTTCTTTTTTTTTAATAAAAGTCAGGAGTGTGTTCATGAAAGCTAGGCTATCAGACATTTTAAAATATTTCCTGAGCTGTATTCGGGAATCATTACAATCCCTTGTCGCTGTCCCATTGCCTTGGAGTAGACACACGTGTTCCCACTCTCTTTTCCTCCAGACAAATTATATTCCATGATGCCTCTTGGTCCTTCAGCAAATAACTCCCTCCCAGGTCTCTCTGTAGTCCTTGAGCTGTCTTTAGGCATGTCTCAATATAAATTTTAGAGTTAATATGGGTTGCTAAGCTGGAACCCCACCACTCATATGACTGGGCTTTAATTTGATGAAACTTATTGTGGGCATGTTTATTGTTTGCACGTTCCTGATTCTTGGAAAGCCTGAAGTACAAGGTATTACCCCAGTATTCCACTGTGACTCGCAGAGGACTCTGAGTAATTTTGGGAAAAAGTAGCACTTAGCTGCCTTGATTCCACACAATGCAGTATCTTTGTAGGAGCCTACCATTCTCCAGGTATACCCTTCATCCACTAAATTCACTGGGACTCAAATGAGCTCAGGTTTGAGACAGTCTTGGCTTTCCCTTTTGAAAAAGGGAAAAACCAGGACTGAAAGCTTTGGGATTATAAATAGCTTTGATTTAGGCCACCTGGGTGGCTCAGTCAGTTAAGCAGCTGCCTTCGGCTCAGGCCATGATCTCGGGGTCCTGGGATCGAGCCCCATGTTGGGCTCAGTGCTCAGCGGGGAGTCTGCTTCTCCCTCTCCCTTTGCTCTTCCCCCCAACTTGTGCTCTCTCTCTCTCAAATAGATAAACAAAATATTAAAAAAAATAAATAGCTTTGATTTATTTCTGAAAGGTTAATCTATATAATATCAATATTAGTAATAATTCTAATACTGATATCAACATCAGCTCTCAGATATTGAATATCTATTTTCTTTTCTAGGAGATTTACCTACAGTATCACATTTACTCTTTACTGTGTCTTACTTAACAAAAGAGGGATCTGGGGCACCTGGGTGGCTCAGTCGGTTAAGTGTCCAACTCTTGGATTCTGCTCAGGTCATGATATCATGGGTTGTGGAATCAAGCCCCATGTCGGGCTCCATGCTCAGCGGGGAGTCTGCTTGAGGATTCTCTCTCCCTCTGCCTCTGCTCCATCCCCCACTTGTGCAAGTGCTCTCTATCTTAAATAAATAAATAAATAAATAAATAAATAAATAAATAAATCTTAAAAAAAAAGAGGGATCTGAATAATTGGAGAGGTCAAGTAACTTGCCACAGGTAACATAAAAGTGGTAGAAACTTCTCTGTTTCTCTCCATATCCTGTTACTTTTAATCGCTCTACATTAATGCTGGCAAATGTGTTCCCAGATATTGGTGAAATTGTACTCACATCATCACGAAGTCTTAATTTGAAGATATTTATTCAATTCAGCAGCAGACTCTAGCTCTGGTTATAGGTATGAAGGTGAAAAAAACGAGGTCCCATGTATGAGGGAAACAAAGTAGGCTGAGGATTGGAAAGTAGAATGCTAGACAGAAAACTGAGGCAGAAGTCCAATTGAATAAGCAGGGAAGTGAATTCAAGGAATGAGAAATTGTCCAGTCCAGATACGGAATGAGGGAATGTCCAGAACTGGGCCCAGCACAGGAATGCTGGAACGATTGGTTGATAAGGCTGGGTCTACAAAGATGCTGCCTGGGTTAGCATAGCTTAGGAAGTGGTCACCGGATGGGCCAGCAGAAGTCCCCACCTGTTAATGCATCTCCTCTCTCCTGGGTCCACAAAGCAGCTTAATGAAGAACCTTAGCAGTCTAGATGGCCGGCTCACCTCTCAAAGGTTGGTAGAGTCAGGTTATCCTCCTCAATTGTCTTTGCTAGCTCTTCATCTTTGATCCAGAGGAAGCTGCCTTCCTTCTTTTCACCAGGACAGATTTAGTTCTGAAGATTCTCACATCTCTTGGCTTCAACAGTGAAAGAAACACTTTCCGGAATGTTTTAATTTTCCTTTCACAGTGAAACCAGACCAAGTGGAATAAAGTGAAAACAGGCACAACAAAGCAAACGTTCCTCATCCTCTAGGGAGACGGGGCTGGCTCAAAACACTTCAAGTGGTAATCTTAATTGAGAATTCTTTCAGTTAGGTGAAATATAGATGAGCCATTCCACTTCTCTGGGGCAACCTCAAGGGGAAGACTAAGTCCAAGGATAGAAGTTTCTGGGGTACCAAATTTGTTCAACATAAAGGAAAGCCTTACATCAGTGAGAGTTGCCAAGATGTGGAATGACCAATATCAAGAAAGGACCCATACATCAAAAAAGACATGTTGCTAATCACAATCTAACAAAGGCCAGATAAGCATTTGGCAGGTATGCTGGGGATGGGGCTCTAATATCACGTGGGAGATTGGATTAGAGTTTTTAAGTTCCTGTATCAGTTAGCAATTGCTTTATAACCAACCATTTCAAAACTCAATGACTTAAAGCAGTAAGTATGTATTATTGCTCACGTTGTCTAGGGGACAGCTGAATGGTTATTTCATCTTGGTTGGGCTCCTTCATGTGTCTGCCATCAGCTGAGCTGGGTGTAAGTGGCTTTGCTGACCTGGGCTGAGCACTACCGTATATTCAGGAATGACTGGCTATAGTCTGGTTGAGGATGGCACTGGCTGAGAAAAATGGGTGCTCATCCATGAGGTCTTTAATATTCTAGCAGGTTAGCTCAGATTTGTTTATGTAGTCATAATAGGGATGGAAGAGAACAAGAAACTCATGGCCTCTTGGGTCCTATTCCTAAAACTAAAATTTTACTGTATCTCATTGAACAAAATAAGACACAAGGCCAGTCAAGATTCGAGGGGTAGGAAAATGACTCTGCCTCTTCAATAAGAGAAACTGCAGACTCTTACTGCAAGGGTGTGGATAGTGGAAAAATGCAGGCCACTTTTTATAATGGCCACACTCTTCCATCCCACAGAGTCCGTGATTCCAATAGGCTTGTGGGTCTATCTTATTCATTTACAAAGTCATGTCATGATTTTTATTTATTTTTCTTCTATTAATATATAATCTGTTTTATACCTGAAGGATTTATGGTTCCTAATCATGACAACCTAGAGAGATTGGCAACGGCTCCTTGAATAATTTATAAATATAGGTAGAATGTTGTCCTGTCTTCTGTTTATAGAATTCTTAAGGCAATAGGCAAAATAACAACAGCCCCAACAACCACCACCATAACAACCCAATGATGTTAGGATTTTCACCATTATATTCAGAGTTTATAAAAACATGATTATATGTGACCTATGCAACTAACTTTGGAGGCAGGCAGAGTATCCATTTAAAGGAAATTGGACTCAAAGAGCTTAAAGAACTTGCCCAAGGTCATCCAATTCATTATTCCCAAGATTTCACATTTCTTAGGTTTTTTCCTGGGAAGATGTTAGCGTTTAAACAGGAATACTTCTTGCCTCATACCATTAGGAGATCATTTTTAAGTATTAAGAAATCAGGTTCTTTTTTACATCCCCCAGTTCATGTTTCTCTCCACAATAAGTAATCTACTCCTGGAGGTAGGAGAGTGAGGTTTTTATAAACGCGATTACAGCATTAGTTCTCTATTCTGCCTCCCTTGCCTTACATTTAACATTTACCTTACCTTACATTATATTGCCTTTTATTTACATTTAACACATTTCAATAATACTTGATCTTCAGTGAGTACCCACTCTGGGCCTCACACAATTCTAGGCCATCAAATAATACATCATAATAGCTCCAGGAAATGGTGTTGGAATATTGTGAAAAATAAGACGGAGAGGTGTTAAATGACTTACAAGGTAATATAGTAAGTCTACCTAAGTACTACCTAAGTTTGACTCCAAATTTTATAATCTTTCTACTGCATACAAACCTTTCTTATTGTCTAATTTCCTGAAATAGATAATAAAATCCTGCATCTTGGTGGTATTTTGATATTCCTGTCATTTATAACTTCACTTGTTCCTTAAAAGCTTGCGGATAGCTACTAGTCAATGTAAGAATTCCTGTTTCTACATGTAGGGATACTGGAGAACAGAATGGACAATTGACTAGCTCAAAGCTACAAAGTTTTTTGCTGCTGGAGATGGGACTGAAAATCAGATGTCTTGAATTCTGAAGTGGTTTCTTCTTCAAATATCTTTCAAGGTCATCATAGTAGGACCTCTGCCTTCTCTCTATATGTTCACTTAAAGTTTTCAGTCCTCATTTAAAAATTTTTTATTGGGGGATTGGCACCTGGGTGGCTCAGTCGGTTAAACATCTGATTCTTGATTTTGGCTCAGGTCATGATCTCAGGGTAGTAAGATTGAGCCCCACGTTAGGCTCTGCGCTGAGTGTGGCACCTGCTTAAGATTCTCTTTCTGGGGCGCCTGGGTGGCTCAGTCGTTGAGCGTCTGCCTTCGGCTCAGGTCATGATCCCAGGGTCCTGGGATCGAGCCCCGCATCGGGCTCCTTGCTCGCCGGGAAGCTGCTTCTCCCTCTCCCACTCCCCCTGCTTGTGTTCCCTCTCTCGCTGTCTCTCTCTGTCAAATAAAATCTTTAAAAAAAAAAAAAAAAGATTCTCTTTCTCCCTCTCCCTCTGCCCCTCCTCCTGCTTTTGCTTTCCCTCTCTCTCCCCGTCCCCCAAAAAACTTATTGGGAAAAAACACCCTTGTATTGTACTTTCTAATTTGATGATACATATCTCTTCTTTATACTAGTCTGTAGGTGAGATCTTTCTTATAGGGCATTTTCAGTGGAATAATATATGTGTTTCTTCACCCTCCTGGAAGAAGACCAGAGAGAGTAGTTAAAGCCTGTTCCCATGGGAAGCATTGCAGAGGAGGAATGGAAGAATAGTAAATATTAATGAGGGTGTGTTAGATATTTACCCTTCTCCCCCAACCGTCTTATTGATGTAGCATAAATCCCAATATGGTAGGTAAATGAGAAACAATGTATCAATTTTCATGAATCTGGGCAAGTTTATGATAGATATGAAATGAGACTGGAGAATTTCTCCAACTGTAAATCAAGACCTTGTACACACAGGCATGTCTGGAGAGGGGTGGGGACGCTGGACCTCAGAGACTTTTCAATCTGTATATTAAACCACGTGCATGGATGAAGGCCCTCTACCTTCCTCCTCCTTCCAGTTACAGGTGGAAAATGAAGGTATCTAGGAAGATGCTCAGAATTCCCTCTAAGTGGTCCTCAAACTTTAGCACCTGTAAAGTTGTTGGTACTCAGATTGCCGGTCCTACCCCAGAATTTCTCATTCAATAGATCTGATATGGGGCTAAGAATTTGCTTTTTTTTAACTTTCTGACAAGTGCCCAGATTATGTCAGTGCTGCTGATCAGAGACTGCACTCTGGGAACTGCTGCTTTAGAAGGAAGGCCTGCCATGGGCACTGGAAATAAAATAACACTGACAACAGCTGATGTTTATGAAGCTCTTGCCACATGCCTGGTGCTGCTCTAGAGTTTTAAATGAAATACTTCATTTAGGGGCACCTGGGTGGCTCAGTCAGTTAAACATCTGCCTTCAGCTCAGGTCAGGATCCTGGGGTCCTGAGATCAAACCCTACACTGTTGGGTACCTTGCTCAGCAGGAAAGTGTGCTTCTCCCTCTGTCCCTCCCCCTGCTCATGCTCTCGTGCTCTCTCAAATAAATAAAAATAAAATCTTGAAAAAAAAGAAATACTTCATTTAAGCTTTCTAGCGGTGCATGAATAGACAGACTAACTTTAGCCCCAATTTGCTGATGAATTTAAATTTATGTGTTCAAGGTCACAAAGCTAATAGGAGTAGGAGCTGGGATTTGAACCCAAGGAGAGTGACTCCAGAGACCGGAACACTGTGCTTATCCTTTCTGAGCTTCAAGTGCCCCATCTGTGAGATGGAACTCAGAATTCTTAGATGAGCTCACAGAAATTGCTAGTGTCTTCCTCTCATTTCTATTTTACCTCCAGCTTTACTGTTTACTGACAGTGGCTTTTGCTAAGTTATTTTGAGTTTTTGAGTTTCTGGACTTTATATATGCTTTGAATCAACTCATATAATCTGTAAAACAGAATGATCAAACATGTTCCAAGCCTCCTGATTTATTTGAAATCCTTCTAAATGGTGTAACAGGTGTAAAAGTGTAACAGGTGTAAAAGTGCTTTGAGGGACCCCTGGGTGGCTCAGTCAGTTAAGTGTCTGCCTTCGGGTCAGGTCATGATTCTGGGGTCCTGGGATCAAGCCCCTCATCAGACTCCTCGCTCAGTGGGGAGTCTGCTTCTCCCTCTCCCTCTGTCTCTGCCCCCCAACTTGTACTCACTCTCTCTTTCTCAAATAAATAAATAAAATCTATTAAAAAGTGCTTTGAAATGCAAGAACAAGTAAAAAGCAATGTCGTATCATCTTTGGTATCATTGATTCCTCCTTTTGATTTTCACAAATGTTCCAAAAGATACCTGAGAACACACTGCTGTTTATAAAGTTATAGAACTCAATTGCTATAACAACCATTGTGATTTGCATGTTAGGCTTATTTGGACTCTTGATCCAGAATGTGGACCAAATTGTTCTGATGCAGAAGTAGAAGAAACTTGACATTTAATGGATGGTTAATGGGTGAGTATTATTTGCTGGCTCTCTACTAAGAACTTGTCATCTCATTTAAACTTCACCAGAGCTCTGTAAGATTTGATGTTATTTTGTGATAATTGGTGTTTGGAGAAGCAGAATAACTAGTCAAGATAAGTTAATAAATCTGTGGTTGAGTCAGAAATGCACCAGGCTGGACTCCCAAGCTTGATTTTGTAAGCAGCGCTTTCTGAGTTAGTTTCTCTCAATTTGTGTAAATCAAAGTCAAATAAAATTTCTTTTCCTTTTTTTTCCCACTTAAAATGTTCTTTTTTTAAAAAAAAGATTTATTTATTTATTTGAGAGAGCAAGTGAGGGAGAGAGTGAGCGGGTATGAGCAGGGAGAGGGGCAGAGGCAGAGGGAGAGAGAGAATCTCAAGCAGACGCCCTGCCCAGTGTGGAGCCCAATGTGTGAGTGGATCCCAGAACCCTGAGATCATGACCTGAGCTGAAAGAAACCAAGTTGGCTGTTAAACCGACTGAGCCACCCAGACACCCCTATACTTACATTGTTCTTATATCTTAGGTACTTTCTACCCTTTGTCTCTTTCGGGGCTGTGTGTGGCAAACCCAGGGAGAAATAGTCTCATTCTTTACTATCAGGGAACTTCTTAACCGATTTGTCATTCTGGGCACTGCAACCAAGTCTGTCTGCAATGAGGTCACATTTTATCCAGTTTACATATCTGTCTATGATGCCTTGAGGGTTTCTTCAACCCCAGATTTTATAAAAAAGTAACTAAGATTTTGCTATCTACGTTCTGGGATGAAGGCTCAATATATCTTCCTATTTGGTTCATGTAGGCAAATATATATGCCCCATATCGTGAGATTTCACAGGACGACATGCTGTAAATGTTAAGAGCTACCCCTCCTTAAGGAATTAGCAGAGGATTGATTTCTCAAGATAGTTAACTTGACATCTTCCAGGTTCAATGAATCAGCTCTTTGTGTTTCAATCTCACTCTGCCCTTGCTGGTCTATTCTGGAAAGTCACTTCTTCAGGATACGCCGAGCCTTGTCTCCACTTGGCCACTTGGGCAACGCTCACTTTAATTGGCTTTGTGACTGGAGTGTCACTTCTTTCAATAACTCTAGTGAATGCCTGACTCTCGGTTGCACTTTGATGCGGCCGGCTGGGTTGGAGGACCCAGATGGAGTCCTGTAGGAGCAGCCAAGAGATCCTAGAAATCAAATACAAGCTGGGAGGAAGTGGGAGCAGAGTTTATTAAAGATATAGAGAGAGTGCAGATACCAAGGTTCTGGGAGACTTGGAAAGGAAAAGAGAGAGTCTCCTTTTTGCTTTGGGTTTTTACTGAGGATGGTACTCTGATGTACATGTCCTGTTGGGCATCCAGGAACTGGTTGAAACAAGGATGAGCGCTCGGGGGTCCTCCATAAGTCAATTGTGCCCTGGAGCCGGGGATCTTGGCATCAAGGGGTCTAAGGTCGGTGGTCTTGGCAAACATTGATGATGACCCCACCCGGTCACTCCTTCAATGTTATATACGGTACTGGAAGACTCCAAAGACATCATTAACTCCATGACCCTGACAAGGAGGCCATACATTAAGGTACGTTTAAAGGGCAGATGCAGGTCCTAGGAAGAATAGAAGCAGGATAGGGAGCCAAAACCCATTTTTTTTCCCATGGGGTCCCTTCAATTGCCCTGTTCTACCTTCACTGAGAAATGCTTTTCCCTTCGAGGTAGACTTCTTGCCACACCTATCCCTTCATAATCTCAACATTTGACCCCTTCTTTCTATCTACTTCTCTCTCTCCCCTGGAGTGTGTGCGGGAAGATAGTGTAACTTGGAGCAGGCAACATACATCCTGAATTTGGGCCCAGATTCTTTCATGGGAATTCAAAGTGGATTCAATGCAATTTAACAGATATTTATTGAGTGCTTATGAATCACGATTCTGGAGCTTCCACAAAGTACAGAGCTTATATTCGAGACAATTTTTGGTAGAAGGGCAGTTTTTGATGAGTATGCTTTAACTGGAGTTTTAAACAATTCTATTCAACTTTTTTCTTTAAATATTTACCTGGGAGGTGGGTGGGGGGATGGGGGTAACTGGGTGATGGACATTAAGGGGGACACTTGATGTGATGAACACTGAGTGTTGTATGCAACTGATGAATCACTAAATTCTACCCCTGAAACTAATAATACACTCTATGTTAAATAAATTGAATTTAGATAAAAAATTTAAAATATATGTAAGTATATGAGCCCTGATTTTACAGATATAAGTACTTAGGACGAGGAAAATGCAGTCTTGAGATGCTTATGCAGACCCCCAGCAACACCAAGGCTACCTGGTTAACTTGAGGAAATGGCCAACATGGGGAGGTACATAATGAATGAATGCTGTTTGAGAAAACCTGACATGGACATATGGATGTCAAGACACACTCTGTGGGACACTGTTAAGCCTCCCTCCCAGGTCCCCCATAGTGGTTTGTGGAGTCTCCTATTTACCCTTTCATGCTCACTCAGATTATCTGGATCCAAATCTAGGTCCCACCAATTGGCTTGCTGTGTGACCTTAGGGCCAATTACCTCTCTGTGCCCCAGTCTCATTGGTAACATGAGGGAATGAGAATAGTACCTACCTCTCAGGGTTCTTGTAAAGATTAAATGAGACAATAAATTACACAGAAATGACAACATGTTACAAATGAAATAAGTCAGGCAGAGAGAGACAGATCCTGCATGTATCCCTTGTATGTGGAATCTATATAAAGTTTGAATTAATAGAAACAGTAGGAAAGTGGTTTCCAGGAGCTGGGGGAAACAAAGGGAAGTTGGTAAAAGGGTGCAAAGTTTTATTCTTGTTAAAGGTAAAAGAGAAAGGATCTGAGGATCTAATGTATAACATGGTGACCATAGTTGAAAACACTGTACTAAGTGTATCATTGAAACTTACTAGGGGAGGAGAACTTAAACATTCTCAACAAAACCAAACCAAAACCAAAAACCAGGTAGCTATGTGAGTGGTGGATGTATTATTTAACTGGATGGGGGTTGCCCTTTCACCATATATATGCATATCAAATTGTCACACGGTATCTTTAAATATATTACCATTTTACTTGTCAATTATACCTTAGTAAAGCTGAAAAAAAAATGAGACAATACACGTATTTAGCCTAATATCTGGCAGGCTGTGAGGGCTTAATCAGTGCTAAAATTATCTTTATAGGGAAAAATACATATGAAGTTATTTTATGTTTAACCAACCAAAATTTCAGGGTGTCTGACTTCCAAGTGTCCTTTGAATGGAATTCCCTAAGCGGAGGCTGAGGGAAGTTAATTAAGTTAGTTGTTCATGGTCCTAGAAATCCCCAGAGCGAGCCCAGGAGCCAGCCACCGTCCTCTGACGTCACGTCCGGAGCTCTTTCTGTGGTCCTAGTCCTCTTCTGAATCAAACCTGTGTGCTTGTTCTTCTGCTAATCTGATTCCTATCCAGTTCACAAACATTGTATGCTCCAACACAGAGGCTCTTACAAAAAGTCTGATTGTAACGATTCCAAGAACCACAACAGGCCAAGTCAAAGGTAGAATCCTGCGTTGCCCCACCCTTGTTCGTCACACCTCAGAAGTGCATTGTACAAATGACTTTCGAAAAAGGAGATGAACCAGGGACATTTCCTTTCCTTCCAAGGTAATAAAAAAAAAATAAAAGAACCTTTTGTAAATGTCACAATGCTGCTTTTTATCAAGGCCATCAGCTTCACAATACATTGCCTTATTTATTGTTTCTTTTTCTCTGGCCTGAGGTCGAGGGTCCTGTTGGCATATCCAATAATGGGGTAAGAACGTGTGTATCTGTTTCTTTACATAGAATCAGACTGCTTGTTGCCATTATATTCTTCCCAGGGTGTTCCTTGCAGTCAGTTTTTAAAATGGAAAGATTTATTTTCACCCTGCACAGTTTGAAACATGACTCTGCTCAAGGCTTTGGGTTCTCATGTTAGGAGCACTGTTTGCACAAGGTCCCGAAGTTTGTACAAAAGAAGGTAAGGGACATGTAGCTATGGAACCATGACGCAGTAAAAGATGTGGATGATGGAGAACAAAAGATCGGGGTTTCTTTCTTTCTTTTTTTTTTTTTTTTTAAAGATTTTATGTATTTATTTATTTTGACAGAGAGAGGGACAGCACAAGCTGGGGGCGGAAAGGCCAAGGGAGAGGGAGAAGCAGGGCGCCCAGGGCAAAGCTCCATCCCAGGACCCTGGGATCATGACCTGAGCCGAAGGCAGACACTTAACTGACTGAGCCACCCAGGAGTCCCAAGACTGGGGTTTCTAAGATAGATGAAAGCAGGATCCTTACACAGAGTCGTCGCGGCATCAATAGGCTAAGTCACATGGAATGGAAAAAGCTGAAAGCCCTAGATTTTTTTTGACCGGTGGCAAATGGTCATAGAGTTAATACACAGCACAGTCCTTAGCTTTCATTTTTTCAGATGAGGAAAATAAAGTTCAGATAAAGAAAAGGGCTTGTCCAAGTTCACCCACTTATAGTACTTAGACAGATTCTCCAGGGTCAATGTCCTTTCAGTAACATCTGACCGCCACATTTTATTAACATGGCAAACTTGGGCAAGTAAGTAAAGGACTCTCAAACTCAGTTTTTCTCACCTATAAAATGGGACAATAGCACCTATCTTAGAGAGTTGCTCTGTGTGGTTATATGAGGTTCCTTTTGTAATATATATCAGGCAATACCTGCCATGGAGTGGATGCCTAAAAAATTCTGTTTGAACCAATGCTTTACTCTTGGCAGTCAGATTTGTTCATGCTCTTATTAAAAAAATATCTATTGAAGTCTATGGTGAGTGCTGTGAATTGTGTAAGACTGTTGAATCACAGACCTGTACCTCTGAAACAAATAATACATTATATGTTAAAAAAAAAAGAAGAAGATAGTAGGAAGGGAGAAATGAAGGGGGGGAAATTGGAGGGGGAGACGAACCATGAGAGACTATGGACTCTGAGAAACAAACTGAGGATTCTAGAGGGGAGGGGGTGGGGGGATGGGTTAGCCAGGTGATGGGTATTAAAGAGGGCACGTACTGAATGGAGCACTGGGTGTTATACGCAAACAATGAATCATGGAACACTACATCAAAAACTAATGATGTAATGTATGGTGACTAACATAACATAATAAAAAAAAAAGAAAAATCTGAAAATCTACAGAAGGAGTTACAATCACACCACCTTAGAGGCATTGTGTCAGGACTAATGAAGTAATAGACTCAAGTGCTTTGAACTTTCATGAGAAAGATGCTATAATAAATGCAAAAGTGTAGTCACACACACACACAAAAATAAAACTTCAATAGTTCTTAAAAAAAAACCAAAAAACAAACAAACAAAATATCTATTGAGCCAATACTCTGTGCCAGGTTCTGTGCGAAGCTATTTAGGCAGGAATGGCACTCAAAGTTCAAAAGAAGAGATGGTCAATACTCAAGTTACATGACAAAAGAGGCAAATGCTCTCACAATGGGACTGTATTGGCAGGTTTTTTGTTTTGTTTTGTTTTAAATTTTAAGCTAAATATAAAATGAATTTTTAAGTAATAGAAATAATACATTAATATTTCAACCAAAGTATTTAAGAATTCATATAGAATAACATCATACTTTGTTGTCTTCTTTACTCTTAATTCGTGTTTAGTATTTGGGACTAAGGCTGGTAGTTCTGCCTCTATCCATTCATTTCTCCTTCCCTTGTAATAGAATTTTTATCTGGCGCATTGCATTCCAGAATTGAAACTCCGTTTCCTAGCATCTCCTGCAACTTTGTGAAGCCATGTGACTAAATTCTGGCTAATGAGAGGTAATAGTAGAAGTTTTTAATTTTATGAAGACCAGTTTTTAAAAATTCACCTGCTGTGGTTTTCCAAAGTAACAGATTTCTTTTATGTTTTCCTCTGGCAATTTTAGGTTTCACATTGAGGTATATGACCGACTTTGAGTTATTTTTTATATATGGCACAAAATATAAATCAAGGTTCATATTCCTCCATATGGATATCTAATTATTTGAGGATCATTTATTAAGAAGACTGTCCTTTCTCCACTGAATTACATTTGCATCTTTGCTGAAAATTAGTTGTGTGTATATGTGTGGGTTTATTTCTAGACTTTCTACTTTCTTCCATTGATGTATTTGTCTGTCTTGATGTCAGAACCATGCTCTCTTGATGACTGTAGTTCTGTAATTTCTCTTGAAACCAAGTACTGTTTGTCCTCCCACTTTGTTTTTCTTTTTAAAGATGTTTTGGCTTTACTAAGTCCTTTGCATTTTTATGTTTTTTATATTTATGTATTTATTTATGTATTTATGTATTTATTTATTTATATTATGTTCAGTTAGCCACTGTATAGTACATAATTAGTTTTTGATGTAGTGTTCAATGATTCATTAGTTAAGTATAACACCCAGCGCTCATCACAGCACGTGCCCTCCTCAATACCCATCACCCTGTTACCACCTCCCCTCACCCCCTCCCTTCTAAAACCCCCAGATTGTTTCTCGGGGTCCATAGTCTCTCATGGTTCATCTCCCTCTCTGATTTCTTCCCCTTTGGATTTCCCTCCATTCCCGTATGGTCCTCCATGCTACTGCTTATGTTCCACATATGAGTGAAACCATATGATAATTGTCTTTCTCTGCTTGACTTACTTCACTTAACATAATCCCCTCCAGTTCCGTCCATGTCATTGAGAATGGTGGGTATTCATTTTTTCTGGTGGCTGAATAATATTCCATTGTGTATATGTACCACATCTTTATCCATTCATCTGTTGAAGGAAGGACATCTTGGCTCCTTCCACAGTTTGGCTATTGTGGACATTGTTGCTATGCACATTGGGGTGCACATGCCCCTTCTTTTCACTACATCTGCATCTTTGGGGTAAATACCTAGTAGTGCAATTGGTGGGTCGTAGGGTAGCTCTATTCTTAACATCTTGAGGAACCTCCATACTGTTTTCCAGAGTGGCTGTACCAGCTTGCATTCCCACCAACAGTGTAAGAGGGTTCCCCTTTCTCCACATCCTCATCAACATTTGTTGTTTCCGGTTTTGTTAATTTTTGTCATTCTAACTGGTGTAAGGTGGTATCTCATTGTGGTTTTGATTTGTATTTCCCTGATGGCTAGTGATGTTGCGAATTTTTTCATGTGTCTGTTAGCCATTTGTATGTCTTTTTTGAAGAAGCGTCTGTTCATGTCTTCTGCCCATTTTTTGACTGGGTTATTAGTTTTTTGAGTGTTCAGTTTGAGAAGTTCTTTATAGATCTTGGATATCAGCCCTTTATCTGTAATGTCATTTGCAAATATCTTCTCCTATTCCGTGGGCTGCCTCTTAGTTTTGTTGACTGTTTCCTTTGCTGTGCAGAAGCTTTTTATCTTGATGAAGTCCCAAAAGTTCATTTTTGCTTTTGTTTCACTTGGCTCTGGAGACATGTCTTGAAAGAAGTTACTATGGCCGATTTAGAAGAGGTAACTTCCTATGTTCTCCTTAGGATTTTGATGGATTCCTGTCTCACATTGAGGTCTTTCAATTCCTAGCCTCAGCAATCAGACAACAAAAAGAAATAAAAGGTATCCAAATTGACAAAAAAGAAGTCAAACTCTCCCTCTTCACAGATGACATATCACTTTATTTGGAAAACCCAAGAGGCTCCACCCGCAAATTGCTAGAACTCATACAGCAATTCAGCAATGTGGCAGGATACAAAATCAATGCACAGAAATCAGTTGCTTTTCTATACACTAACAATGTAACTGTAGAAAGAGAAAGTAAGGAATCAATTCCATTCACAATAGCAACAAAATCCATAAGATACCTAGGAATAAACCTAACTAAAGAGGTAAAGGATCTATACTCTAGAAACTCAGAACACTTATGAAAGAAATTGAGGAAGACACAAAAAGATGGAAAAATATTCCATGCTCATGAATTGGAAGAATAAACATTGTTAAAATGTCTATCCTCCCCAGAGCAATTTGCACTTTCAATGCCATCCTTATTAAAAGACCATTGGCATTTTTCAAAGTGCTGGAACAAAAAATCCTAAAATTTGTATGGAATCAGAAAAGACCCCGAATCACCAAGGGAAGGATGAAAAAGAAAACCAAAGCTGAGACTCCAGAAATGGACCCTCAACCTTATGGTCAGCTAATCTTTGACAAATTGGGAAAAAATATCCAATGGAAAAAAGTCTCTTCAATAAGTGGTGCTGGGAAAATTGGATAGCTACATATAGAAGAATTAAACTGGACCATTCCCTTACACCATACACAAAGATAAACCTTATATGGTTTTCAGAATCAGATTATCAATTTAAAAAAAAAGATTCTTGAGTGTGACTCCAATGGAATTTTCTTTCCATGAAAACATAATAAGGAATAAGCATTCCCAAGGTAAATAATAATTGATACCTCTTGAGTTTGTTATGATAAACAAATAATAACTCATTATTTTATTTTATTTCCATATGTTGCAAAGATCTAGGTAATTATTATAGATTAAAATATATACCAGTCAGTTAAGCATCCAACTCTTGATATCAGCTCAGGTCATGATCTTAGGGTCATGAGATCCAGTCCCATGTCAGGCTCTGTGCTCAGTGGAGAGTCTGCTCCAGATTCTCCCTCTCCCTTTCCCTCTGCCCCTTCCCCTGCTCATGCTCACTCGCGCACACTCTCTCTCTCTTAAATAAATAAATAAATAAATAAATCCTTAAAGATAAGATAAAATAAAAAAATGTATACCTTTCATCTATTACTACGTAGTTCTGCCTGAGCACATTTCTATATTAATTGGTAATAATTTGCTACAAAGGAATAATACATATAAGGATGTGTAGCATGGAGTAGGCACTTAATGAAAATTAATGTCTTCCCTGACATTTCTCTTCTTATGTAGATGATATTCCTGTAGAAATTGAGCTAGCAGATCCTAAGATTGCCTCTCTATTTAACATCCCTGTGATTTTATTCTTTTGAGTACCAAGTATGTAATTGGATTAAGGATGTAATAATAAGAACACAAATGCACTTATTTGTTATCATTGATGGGCAACAGTTAAAATATATGAAGTTAAATTTCTTACCCAACATTACCATAAACATAATATTCCTAGCCAGTTTTCCTCACAGCTACAATACAATGATAATTAATGTTCATCAAGCAACACTGAGGAAAAACACTGCAGTGTTTTCTGAATCATCAAAAGGAATCAAATTCCCTTCAGTTAAGTTAAATAGTAATCAGTCCCTTGCTTTCTTTAATATTGGTGAAAGCTTTAGCCCTAACTAGCAGTTTGACTTAAGAAAAATTACAAAGTCCTTGATTTTTGGTAAACTTCTGCTTACAGCTATGGTGGAGTAATTGGCATCAGATGTACTCATCACCTCCAATGACTGAAAAATTGAACAAGTGATATGCAACACTGGTAGCCATATACTGGATAACAGCAGCACAGGATAGTGAACTCTTGGAGAAAGGAAACAAACAAATTAAGTTCTATGATTATTCTGGCTCACTGCCTAGAGACAGGATCAAGGACACAGCTCAAGGAGTGGGAACCCCCCAAAAAGCCCAGCAGACTCCCTGCATTGAGCAAAGAGAATTGAACATTTGGGGCAGCCAAAAAATCTAGGATCTTCTTGTAAGAATATAGGAGAGAAGAAACCTGAAATGAAAGGAGAGAATTGCACAGAGAGAGGCCCTGGAGATCTCAAAGGATCCTCCTGCCTTTAGCAGAGAACCAAGAAGTGCATATTTGAGAAAAAAAATACAAGGCCTGAGAAAGAATCACTGGAAAAGAACAAGCGGAAAGCTCAAACCCAAAACTCACACAGAAATAATAGTTCATGTCCCTATCAACCAAACTAAGAAAACCTTATAACATAGGGGATACCAAATGGACTATCAGAAGGGTACAGCCTCAGTGAGACCTCAGTAGTCAGACAGAGTTAGCCACAGATTAAAGGATTATTTCAACTAACAACCTTAAATCAAGCTTGAAACAGTCAAATTGTTTCTAAGTAGTTTAATAAAGCACAAGAAAATACCCCATCCCAACCCAGGTAACATTAATGATGTCTGTCATACAGTCAATTATTTCCAGGCATGTGAAGAAGCAGGAAACATAACCTATAAAGAGAGTAAAAAAGCCCATTAGTGAGAACACACACAGAAGTAACGCAGATGATATAATTAGTAAACATTTCATTTCATTTTATTTTATTTTATCTTATCTTTAAGGATTTATCGATATGTTTAAGAAAATAGAGGAAAGCCTGAGGCAAGGGAAACAAAAGTGAAAATAAACTCTTGGGACTACAACTAAATAAAAAGTTTCTGCACAGCGAAAGAAACAGAAAATGAGGCAACCCACTGAATGGAGAAGATATTTGCAAAGGACATATCCAATAAAGTGTTAGTGTCCACAATATGTAAAAAAACTGATACAACTCAACACTCCAAAAAAAAATAACCCAATTAAAAAATGGACAGAAGACATGAACAGACATTTCTCTAAAGAAGACATACAGATCACCAACAGACACATGAAAAGATGCTCCGCATCATTCATCATCAGGGAAATGCAAATCAAAACTACCATGAGATATCACCTCACACCTGTCAGAATGGCTGAAATCAATAACACAAGAAACAACAGGTGTTGGTGAAGATGTGGAAAAAAAGGAACCCTCTTGCACTGTTGGTGGGAACAAAAACTGGTACAGCCACTGTGGAAGATAGTATGGAGGATCCTCAGAAAATTAAAAATAGAGCTACCCTATGATCAAGGAATCATATTACTGGGTATTTACCCTCAAAATACAAAAACACTAATTTGAAGGGATACATGCACCCCTATGTTTATTGCAGCATGATTCACAATTGCCAAGATATGGAAGCAGCCAAAGTGTCCATCGACCAATGAATGGATAAAGAAGATATGGTATATATACAGTGGAATATTACTCAGCCACAAAAAAGAATGGAATCTTGCTATTTGCAATGACGTGGATGGAGCCAGAGTGTATAATGCTAAGTGAGATAAGTCAGTCAGAGAAAGACAAATACCATATGATTTCGCCCATATTTGGAATTTAAGAAACAAACAAGCAAAGGAAGAAAGAGAGAGACAAATAAAGAAACAGGCCCTTAACTACAGAGAACAAACTGATGGTTACCAGAGGAGAGAGGGGTGGAGGGATGGGGGAAATAGGTTTTGGGGATTAAGGAATAAAAAAGAAAAAAAGAAAAGAAAAAAAAGAAAAAAAAAGAAAATGGAGGAAAACATGTGCATATTAAGAAGAAAACAATGATATAAAAAACATCTAAATCAAATATCTAGGCATGAAAAATAGACTGGATGGGATTAACAGCATATGTGACATTGAGAAACAAAAGCTTAATGAACTTCAATACATAACAATACAAAGTACCCAAAGTGAAAAACACGGAGGAAAAAAAAAAGAGTCTAAGAATATTAATAGCGCAAAAGCCATGAGATAAATTCAGACAATCTATGTTCATGTAATTGAAGTACAGAAGAGAGATTGAGGCAGAAAAAAAAATTTATACTAAAGTCAGAAAGATAAATTACAACAAAAAATTACAGATTGATATCCCTTATGAACATAAATGTACGTATTCTTAACAATTTTTTAGCAAATCCAATTAAAGAATATTCAAAATGGATAACACACCACGATGGAGTAGGATTTATCGGAATTATATACAACTAATGAATCGAACACTACGTCAAAAACTAATGATGTACTATATGTTGGCTAATTGAACATAATAATAAAAAACGAAATGCAAGGCTGGTTTAACATTTGCATATCTATATAATTCACCATATTAAGAGACAAAAGGAAAAAGTTCATAGGTCATCTCAAGAGATGCATAAAAGCATTTGACAAAATTGGGGAGCCTATGTGAAAAAAAGTCATTAAATCTTACTTCTTACCATCTATGAAAGAATAACTCCGTCTGGATCATATACCTAAATGAAAGGGCCAAGATTATAAAAATTCTAGAAGACAACAGGATAATATCTTAGGAACTTGAGAGTAGGAAAAATATCTTATAAAGGACACAGAATGCATGAACTATTAATAATCTATATATTAAATCTCTCATCAAAATTAAAAATCATTCAAAGGCACTGCTAGGACAGTGAGAGAACACCAGATTTGGATGAAAAGATGGGCAAAAGGGAGGGGGGGAACTTTGAGGGTGATAAATATATTCATTTTCTTAACTGTGGCTTTATGGGTGTATAAATATGATGAAACTCATTCAATTATGCATTTAAAATATGTTTACTTTAGTCTATATATAAGTATAATCCAATCAGGTGCCAGTGAAATTGAAGAAAAAGCAGTAGAAATCATTCAATCTCAAAAGAAAGAGAAAAATTATTGAGGGGAAAAATGAATGAACCAGCAAGGAAGCGTGGACAATATTAAATCGTTTGCCCTACGGAAAACAGGAGCTGCAGAAGAGAAGAAGTTTAGAGCAGAACTGTGGGAAGGAATTATGATGGACAGTTTTCCATACTTGAAGAAAAATGCTCACTTAGAAATGCAAAAGCTCTGTGAACCCCAGGCAGGAAACATTACAAAGATAACTGTATCTAAATATTTCACAGTCAAATTGCTGAACACCAAAGATAACAGAAATTTAAAGCAATCAGGGAAAAAAAAATGAACAAGTTACATATGGGGAACAGTAATAAGATTATCTCCTGCCTTCTCCTCAGGGGGAAAAAAAAAAAATTGAAGCCAGTAGAAGATGAACTCACGTCTTTAAAATGATGAAAAAAATAGTTAGAAACCCAGAATTCTATATCCAGTAAAAATATATTAAAAAACTGAAATAAATATATTTTCATAAAATTAAAGTTGAAAGATTTCATTGGCATTTGGCCTGCCCTGCAAGCGATGTGAAATTATGTTGTTTAGACTGAGGTACCTTGATGCCATGTGCAAAGTCCGATCACAGGGAAGAACATTAGGGTCACCAGAAATAACACACAACTGGGTAAATAGAAAGCACTATTTTTCATCCTGATATTTTCCTTGAGGGATAACTAACTGTTCAAAGCAAAAATAATTGCATTTCCAGGTGAGGTTTATAACTTATATAAAAGAACAATAGCACAAGGATGGGAGAAGCGGGAAAGGTAATTAGAGTATTGTAGGTAATTGCATTTGTAAAATGAATAGTACAAATGACAGGTGTGGAGAGTCTGTTGTGTAGCTTGTGGGGGTTCAGTACTGACTGAACAGATTTTTTGAGATATAGTTGACATTTGTTTCAGGAGTACAACATGGGTCAATATCTGTATATATTGCAAAATGATCACCACAGTAAGTCTACTTAACATCATCACTACACAACTACACATTTTTTTAACTCAATAGATTTTGATAACTTAAGGATGCATCTTCTTAACATTAGGGGACTACTAAAAATAAGTCTAGCTGAGAATCTAAGAGACAAAATAAAATGGAACGCTAAACAAACACATACACACAAATCAATGCAGGAAACAGAGGAACAGACCTCAAGGGACAATGAAAAAGAATGTAGACAAATCCAATCATAACAGTAAGTACATTGAATGTGGACTAAACACTCCAGTCCAAAGTGAAAGATTGTTAAACTAGATAAAAGCTCAAGACCCAACAATATGCTGACCACAGGAGATGCACTTTAAATAAAAGTTACAAACTAGTGGAAGATAAAAGGATGACAAAAGGTACATCATGCAAACACTAACTCAACACTGAGCTGGCTGTATCCATTTCAGAGAAAACAGACTTCAAAAGAAAGAGTATTACAGAGGATAAAGTGGGCCATTGCCTAATGATGAAAGGGAGAATTTCTCAGAAAGAACAATTATAAGTAACCTGTACTTAGTAACAAAGATTCAGAATTCATGTGCAAAACTGATATGACAAAAGTGGAAATAGATCAAGTTCATTCTCATAATGGGAGATTTTAATATCCTTCTTTCGTTTAGATGGCAGAAATATATAAAAATTTCAGGAAGCAAACAGAAGACCTGAATGACAGTATCAGTCAACCTGACTTAACGGGAATTCACAGTTAAGTTGCGCATAGCTGTAGAATGTGCAGCTTTGAAATGCACATGGCAGGTTCATGTCTATCTAAGATGTTGGGCCATAAGAAGTTTAATTAACTTTCGAAAGTTTGAAATCTTACAGAGTGATTTCTCTGACTTTAATTGTGTGAAATGAGCTATCAATAAGATATTCTGAAGAAGTCCCCAAATTTATATTATTAAACAACATACATACAACTAATCCATGGGTTAAAGAAAAATTCACAAAAGAAATTTAAAAAATACTGTAAAATGAATGATAATAAAAGCAAAACATAAAAATTTATGGGATGCAGCCAAAACAGTGTTTAGAGGAAAACATTTAACTTTAAATATTTAGATTAAAAGTATCAGTAGAAAGATTTAAAACTCAATGACTTTTCTTGATTATATCAATATGCATATCCTGGTTGTGATATTGTGCTATAAAATTTTACGATGTTACCTGTGAAGGAAAATGGATAAAGAGCTTCTTCTGTATTATTTCTCAGAACTGCATATGTATCTACAGTGATTCCCAAAATAGAAAGTTTAATTTGAAAAAAAGCAAAGACCTGGGGGCGCCTGGGTGGCTCAGTCAATTAAATGTCTGACTCTTGGTTTCAGCTCAGGTCATGATCTCAGGTTCGTGGAATCAAGTACCAGGTCGGGCTCTGTGCTCAACAGGTAGTCTGCTTGGGATTCTCTCTCTCCCTCTGCCTCTTCCTCCTGCCCCCCACCTCCCCCCCCCCTCAAAATAAATAAATAAATTTTTTAAAAAAGGCAAAGACTTGGGGTGCCTGGGTGGTGTAGTTTGTTAAATGTCCAACTCTTGGTTTTGGCTCAGGTTGTGATCTCAGGGTCATGAGATCTAGCCCCAGATCAGACTCCATGCTCAGTGTGGAGTCGGCTTGAGATTCTCTCTCTCCCTCTGCCCCTCCCCCATGCTCGTGCAAGCGTGCTCTCTCTCTCTCTTACTCTCTCAAATAAATAAGTAAATCTTTAAAAAGTCAAAGACCTAAGTAGGTTTGGCAAGCTATGGACCATGGGCCAAATCCTATCCGTATTTTAAATAACCCACAAGCTAAGAATGTTTTTACATTTCTCAAGGGTTGTTTAAAAAAAGGAATATGTGACAGAGCCCATGTATGTCTCTCAAAACCTAAAATGTTTACTGACTGAGCTTTGCAGAAAAGTTTGCCAGCCTTTGATCTAGCAGTTTCTGTTCTGCTCTGGAAATGTGACATGCTCTATAGCCCATCCCTCCACTAATTAAAAATAAAAACTCTGGACAAAATTCAAGAGCAGTGACTTTATGATTCTTAAAAGTAAACAAAAGTGGGCAAATTATGGTAGGAAGTCAAAACTTACAGAAGTGACCCACACTGGGATATGTTTTCCAGTGTATTTTGCTTATTTTTGGCTCCGCCAAAAGAGGAATGCCCTATTGAAAGACGTATGGAAATGGCAGCTAAAACTCGGGTAACAGCTCTTACCTGATGACGTACAGACTTTCCTTCTGCCTACTGGAACCAGGGAAAGGAGAGGTGAGGTGAGTCACAAAGATCACAAAGGGAAAACAAGAAAGGCAGATCACTGTTTTTACCCAGGTTTATTGGATTTTTTTTATAGTAGTTTTTTCTTGCATAAAAACTTCTCAGCTTGATGTGTGCCTTTGATCAATGTCCAGAGTCCTGATACAGTTGTTTTGGTCATTGTGGTCTGGTTTTTATGCTGATTTTTGGAGATAGGATTGGCTATGCCCTTTACTCAGTTATTCCAAAAATAACATCAACATTTAACAGTAAAACGAAACAAAATAAAACGACTTCTGGGGGAGGAATTAAAGATATCCTTACTTGCCTCCAAAAATGAAGAGAAAGGACTAAAGATAGCATTAGCTTGGTGCCATGATGCATTATTCTGGAAAAGAAAAAGCATGAGATCATTTTGAAACAAGAACATGGGGGAGATGAGTGCCTGAGTAAAAGTCATTGCACAACCTGGAGAAAGGAAAAGGCCCATCAAACTGAGCACTTAATAAATGATTCTAGGGTCTAAGAAATGAAAGTAATTAACATACAAGAAATGCATCCTCGGATACCAGCGCATTGATTTTTTGTAATCCTCCGGAGCTCTTTCAGATCTATTGAATTGCTTTTGTGCATCACCAATTTCTGATTAAAAAGGGACAAATGGTTCAAGTGAAAATTGCCCACCTCAAAAGTATGCATAAAACTTTTGTCCATTTTTCTCATGCTCCTTTTTCTTTAGCAATTTTGTCATCCGTGGTGGAAACATAACCATGAAATTGTGTGCGATGAAAAATTAGCCTCAGCATGAATGGTAATGAAATAGGAATTTAGGTGGGCAAATGAAAGCAACTGTGCTTCTTTAGTTTGAATAGTGACTGTGAGGAAAGAGGTATAGTTGGAGAGATCCACTTATTCTTTCATTCATTCAACAAATAATCGTTAACCTCTTAACCAAGAGCCATGCACTTGCGGGGGGTACAGCGGAAGATAACAAGGCAGAACTCCCTGCCCTTCTGGATTTCGGATCCTAGCAGGTGAGGTGAAATTGAACCATGATATGGAAGTAAATTTTATAGTATGCCAGAGGGTATCAGCTTTATGGTTACCCATCAAATAGGATGTGGAAGAGAAAGAGTGGAGAGGAGTGTTGTAATTTCAAATAGGGCGGATACGGCAGTCCTTACCGAGTGATGATGTTTGAGCAAAGACTTGAAGAAGCATTCCCGGTGAACATCTAGGGGAAGAGCCCTGCATGCAAAAAGAAAGGCTGGTGCACGAGAGGAAGGTTCTTTGGCGTGTTAAGTACCAGTTCGGTGAGTGTGACAGTAGAGTGAGCAAGGGGGAAAGGTGGGGAATAACAGAAGGCCAGATTATGTGGGGCATTGCAAGCTGTCACAAAGCCTTTGGTTTTTACTGTATGTGAAATGGGGAGCCACTGGGCAAAGGGATAACTGGGTCCATTGTGATTCAGAAAGCTGATGAAGACAGCTGTGTGTTGCTAGGAGAAAGTCAAGGACTTTGAGCAGACTGAGCAATGAGTTGACATCCCCTACACGCAGTTTTGTTAGCCTTTTATTCACTGAGGTTTTGCTGCTGATGTTAAACTCACAGGCTCAAACCCCAGCTTGTTAGTATGACATTCAAGGCTCATCTCCATCTGTCCATTGCTGCCACTTTCTAGCATCTTCCAATGCTCCCTCCTCATCCCATCTCACCTCCCTGTATTCCAGATAAAGGTGCTGAACAGGTAACTAGTGCATTTTGGGTATGCTGTTCTGCCTACCTAGAGGGCCCTCCTGTGTCTCTGGAATTCCTCTTTCTTCTGGTTAGGACAACACATGACATTTTATCACAATTATTCATGTCCCCGTATCTCTCCCCACGGATGCTCAGTACACAGGAGGCCCTCTGTATGAGTCCATTATATTGGATACAATAGGAACCAATCTAACCACTTGGTTCAAGTTAAGGAGATATTTACATTTATGCTAAGACTAATTTCAAAAAAAATAAGGCAGTTCACAATCAAAAATCTATATTTCAAAGGATTCAGAGTAATGATAAACCTTGAGAAACTTTATTAAGAGGTCAGTGAGGTACTAGGGAAGAAATGGATATTGCAAAAACCCAGGCTAAGCACATCTTTTCTTCTATATGCTTCTTGTTACTTGATATATATTATGCACTCATCTGTAACTTTTAATCCCCACCAGGATAAAATCTCCATCAGATCAGAGACTTTAGTCTTTGGCACTGCCATGTTCATATTTCCTAAAATCATATTCAGATGTTTGATAAATATTTGTTCAATGAATGAATGACCACTTCCAGTGAACACTAAGCTCAGCTATGAACACCATTTTCATCATGCAGAAGTTTTTTTTTTTTTCTTTCTGATAAAAGGAACTCTAATGAATTTTTCAAGAAAGATGAACTCTTTGACTTGTCATTGATCTCATAGAGAAATTTACCCTGCTTAATCTCACAAGGTCTTATCTGGGGACCACTGGTGAAGACCTGATATTTGGAGCTGATATTTGAAATATCAGAGACGTTCTTTAGGCAATTATTACTTACACTGATCCAACATTAAAAGTCAGTGTAATGGCTATTATGAATATAAATTATATTAACTTTTAATTCTATAGAATATTAACTTTTAATAAATATTAACTTTTAAGTCTATAGAAAATGAAAGCAACATAGCTCATAGCTAGGTTTCTGGTAATATAATTTGGGAAACAAATAGAATCAAGAGCTATATAATAATAGGTGAGACATTGAACCTTCAGCCTTCTTTACCTGGAAGGATAAATATGGACTTAGTAGTCACTGGTGTCTTTCCCTCATTTGACAGTCTTCAATTATCATTTGTAGACTATGGATTTTTAAACTACAGACTATAAATGATCATTTTCCGGTGAATAGTTAGGTTTTTGGCTTCATATACCCAGTTTATTTGCACTTTTGCTACTAACCTTTGAGGTTTTAATTCAAAGGAACTGGTGATATAAGAATTCTGGGCAATGTTGCAGCCTAATGGCAGTCCTGTAGGAACCACCTTATCATGCTTTACATATATACATTATGTGTATAAATATTACATTATTATATTGATAAATTTATATTGCATATATAAATATGCTTATATACATGCATAAATGTGTGTATAGATACACATATATACGATTGTCCTTTCTTTAATCCATTCTGTTGGCCTGGATATATATCTTTATTCATGAGAAGGGAGTTCTCTTGATTCTGCCACTGGAGTAGAGTTTTATTATTTTTTCTTATCAGAGTACTGTTATTTTGAGAATAATATTCTGATTTTACTATGAGAGAACAATCACTCCTCTTTTGGTCCACATACACGAGGTAAACAAGCTGACTCTACCTCCCTCGTGCCCTCACACCCAGATTCCAGGAGTGGGGCCTGGACCAGGCTGGGTTGTCAATGCATTCAACTCCTGCAGTCACAGACTTAAGTTGCAGGGGTAGAGAAATGATCTGAGTTAGGCCATTCACTATCATCAAGACTCAGTTCTCTGACTTTTGTTGGCATGCCCAGGGAAGCAAATGGTTTATTCTGCTGGAACAGATGCCATAATGATGATAAACCTGAAGCCATTGGAGTCACCAGGCAGAATCCAGGAATGAGCTCCACCTGGAGGATCCAGAGCGAAGAGGCAGAGACTGGTGATACCATTTGGACCCAGGATCATGACTCATCTAAAGCTAGATCTACTCCTGGACATCTTACATGAACATCTACTCCCCATCTCATTTACATAGTTTGAATTCCATTTTCTGTGCCTAGCTGCTGAAAGAGTCCTAACTGATGCAACCACTAACCACTAACCTAACTGATGCAACCTGCTGGAAACACACCAGGCCATCTGCTCATATCCCTTCTCAGTTTCTCTCTCTACCAACTGTGAATATTAATTTTTGTCTGAAAGTGGTAAAAGTTGTAGAAAAGTATTTTAATAGACTATCCACTGATATGTAAATTAAAGGTGATGTCCAGCACAGAGGACCATAGGAGAAGGGATGGAAAACTGAAGAGGGGGAAATCAGAGAGGGAGACAAACTGTGAGAGACTCTGGACCACGGAATACAAACTGAGGGTTTCAGAGGGAAGGGGGGAGGGGGGATGGGGTAGTGGGTGATGGGTATTAAGGAGGGCATGTGTTGTGGTGAGCACTGGGTGTTATAATCAACTAATGAATCATTGAACGCTACATCGGAACTAATGATAGTGAACTAATACAGTGGCTAACTGAACATAATAAAAAGATAAAAATAAGGAAAAGTAAAAAATAAAATAAAAACAAATAAAAGTGATGTCTAATACTTCTGGTCATCATGCATTCTTTTGGATATTTAATTTTGCTGATGGTTTGTTTGCTATTCTTGTGTGTCTGCAATACATATCTAAAAACCCTACCATTTATTTGTCTTCATTATATGCCAGAACCCTCTAGGGCCAGGAGTACACAAATACAAAACATGGTCACCTTCAACAGCTTCCTCTCTACTGAGGAAAATTTGAGGGGAAGGAGCAGAAATTACTCTTATGTCAGTAGACAGTGTTGATAAGTGTAGATAAAGAAGTGCAGATGACTTCTGGACATACATGTAAGTGCTCCTGGCTTTGTCAGGGGATGGATTTCAAAGTAAAGAAAAATTCATTAGAGGAGGAAACTTATCTTTTTGGGAAAAGGTTTGTATGTCACGTGCTCATCATTTCTTATTTATGATCTCACTTAATTATAACAAGGGTTTGAGATCCCTATTTTATAGATGAGGAAATCAAAACCATGAGAGTCTGAACAATGGTCCATGGCTAATTCATGTTGGAATCAGGATTCAGACCCAGTTCTAAGCCGAGAATAGATGCTCTTAATAATTTTACCTTGAAAGCTGAGGAGGCAGTGGGAATTTGGGGGAGAAAAGGCAGTCTAGAGAACATGATCATGGAAGTTCCTTATACTCGAGGGTCCCTAATCAGCACGGGTGCCATCTGGGCAGCCTCTGCACCACGAGTACCCAGCTCCGGGGCAAGATAGGTGAATTGCGGGAGGTGAGATGCGATATGAACGATTGTATTACTTACTGAAGATCTGAGACTCTTCACAGTACAAGCACGTTTGTAATTTGCAGAGTGCTTCAAGCTCCCGCAAAGTGTGTGAGTGATGCAGATACTCTGAAGAGGCTTGAGTGGAAAAATGCACATCCCTTCCATTTGATCTTGAGATTACCTTCTGGATTGCCATTTCAATTCATGCATGAACTAAAATGCAGACAGTGTATACCTAAAGACCTCTAATCTGATTTTTGTATCTGAAACTTACTTTTCCCATTGTAAATAGACAAAAAAGAATCATACGGGTTTCAGAAATGCAACTGTCAGTATTAGAGTTGCATACCCATTACTTGTCATCTATTCCTCGATAAGATCAATGTATAGAGGGCCTTCTATGTCCTTTACACCTTATTGAGGACTATGGTTTTAGGAACAAGAATATTGTGACTATACAGTTAGGATTAACACACATGAAGAAAAGCAAGCTAACATTTTAAGATCCCTCATCTGTCAAGCACTGTGTTGAGTTTGCAAACATGACATCAGTAGACTCTCTGAACAATCCTCTGAGATAATGTTTTTAGCCCATTTTACAAGCCAGGCTCAGACGGATAAATAATCCATGTAAAGTTACAATGTATGAAGAAAGGCTGACGTATTTTGAGGGCTTAATATGTGCCTGGTGCTCTGCAAAGCGCTTCTAAGGTTTGATATAACCCTCAGTACACTCATAGGATCTCCTTCTTGTAGATGGGAATGGAGGCTCTGAAGTTAAGTGCTCCCAAAATCACCCAGGGAGAAAGTGGGGAAGACACTCGAGAGGCAGGCTGCCCAACGTTGTTTGTCCCCAAACTTCCACTTACTATTAAATATTTTGCAAGTCCTCCTTGCAAAATCATGAGACAAATAGATAATGAATGATCATGAATTCATAGATAATATAACCCAGCTACCCAGATGATTTTAAGAAAAGCCAACAGAAATACCTGAATGTAATACATAAAGGAAATAAAATTAATTTATAATAAAATAAAATCTATAATTCAATGAATAAAACCTATTACTGCATTATAAATGCTTTATTACATACATAGTTATTTATTATTATTTATTATGTATTATATAGAATTTGTGACGTGAACAGTTTGGAAGACAGCAAATTGTCCAATCTTGCCAGTATCATAGGCTTGCCAGGAATGTGACAACTGCAAATACACATGATCTTAGGGTGTGCTATCGGCAACTCAAATATCACATAGTTATTACTCCTGGTGATTTTCTCAATGGGTAACAGCCCTCGGTAACAACAGTCTAAAAATAAGAAATTAAGATCTTTTCTCACTTTACATGGCAGTTACATTCTTCGGCTATTATCTTATCTTAAATCCATGAAGAGCATGCTCCATGAGTGTGTGTAATAATGATAAGCAATTTATTAATGACTATACAACAGGATCTTTGAAAATCCTATGGGATGTAAAACAATAAAACAGTTCTTTGCATGAGGGACTGTTCCTGACAACACAGAACATCTAGGGTCCTCAGCCCCCAGTATGGGTCACTATGCCCAATTCCTGGGACAAACAAAAATGCATCCTAGACATTCTCAGAATGCACCTCGAGGAGTTGTACTGCTGCCCTTGAGAAACACTGCCATCAAGTTGGCAAGGATGGATAGGACTGCCCTATGAATGCCGAGCCATAGCCCTGAGGCCTGGAAGAGCAGGCAGAATGCTCCTTCATCGAGCCAGTATCTCCCAAGCATCAGGCCTTTCTGCATCGTCTTCAGGATGCTTGCACATAATACTACTATTCCGTATTTTTCTTTAAGAGACTCCCTTTTTACTATAAACACCAATTAAACAGAAAATAAGAATCGCTTACTGTAAGTCAAATGCAAACTTAAAAATAACGTAATGAATGAAACAAACACGAAATAGCAAAGAGAAGACGATGTCATCAAACTCCAGCTAGATTCTGTTGCCAGGAGAAGAGTCTCAGCTGGACATCTCTTCTCTTTTGGCTAACCACCACATTTAGCCTAAATTTGTCTCCTCAGAACTTGGTGTGATTTCCAGAACAGGGGAAAAATATATCCCCTCACTTCATGATGACTCAGTTGTCATTATTCTCTTCTCTTTGAGATAAGCAAGGTGTTTACATTATTTTTTATGAGCATATTGCCTCCTTATATAAGGATTTATTCTTTTTATGAAGAGAAGGTATTGGGCAGTACCTGTTACTCAGTACTAATGTAGACATTTAAAATATATTTCTTCTGATCTTTTATACAGTACTCTAAGGTATACCTCAACATTCCCATTTTACTGATGAGGAAATTAGGCTACGGTGCATTTGCATTGGAGTAGTTTGCCCAAAGTCTCGCAGCTGGTTAGTGGCCAAGCCAGGATGCCAACTCAGAGCTAATTACAAAGTTCAGAGAACTCATACAATTTCTTGTGTTAATTGACCACGGAATTAAAGGCCACAGTAAGATAGAGTTTCTTGATTATAAAGAGATAAGGATTTAAGGTGATTTAAACTCCTCTAATTACCTTTATAGAGATGACTTAGGCTTAACTTAGTGGTGCATTAATCTAAAGAGTTTTATTTAAGTCTTGTCCTGTTACTTATGAGGGTAACTAAGAAGACCCACATTAAGCCAACACGATGGTTTGTTGTTTCTCACTTCCTCTAAAATGTTCCACAAGGGCTGCTTCAAGAGGGAGCTGGAGTCTGGAAATGAGTAAGAATGAATGTGAGATGCTCTGGAAGTGGGTGGGATTATCAGACAAAGCTACTGTGTTGGTGGCTGGATACTCCTGGGGGCTGCATGAGGCACACGATGGTTACATTCTATATCAACCGGGCCACAAGATGCCATATATCTGACCAAATGTTATTTCTCGGTGTGCCTGTGAGTATATTTATGGAAGAGGTTAGCTTCTGAATTGGGGGCTGAGTCAAGCAGATGGTGCCTCCCCAGTCTGGGTGGGCACCGTCTCACCCACCAAGAACCTGAAGAGAACAAAAATGTGGAGGAAGGTTGCTTCGCTCCTTGTCTGCCTGACTGCTGAGGGATGACATCTGCCTTCCCCTGCCCTCTGCACTCTCAGTTCTCCAGGCTTCAGACTCCAACATCTACCTGTCGGCTCTCCAACTATCACCATTGGCCTTCCTGGGTCTCCAGCCTGGAGACGGCAGATCGTGAGACGTCTCAGTCTCCATAACGGTGTGAGCCAATAGCTTATAATAAATAAATCTCTACCTACATCTGAATTTCTATATCTGTATCCATATCCCTTCTCCTGTAGGTTCTGTTTCTTGGAGAAACCTAACACAAGACAGACATTAAAATCGTGGACGACACAAGGTGCAGGTGACCAAACACCCTTAATTCTCTCATGTCATCCTCTACCGCACACACTGGTCACCCTAAAATTAAAATATGTTTTCCCCCCTCATTCTCACCAAGTCCTGCACCTGCCTCGGAACCCTTCCATTTCAGAGACCCGTTTTTTTTTTTTTCCCCTCAAACCTCTGACCCTTCAAACCTTCCTGTCTCAGTCTTAGTACATCACCTTGCCTCCCTACTTCCCTGAAACAAAACAAAACAAAACAAAACACAAGTCACAACCCACACATCTTACCTCTATGTGCATCTGTATTTTCCTCATTCCCTTCTGTCACAACAGACAATTGGCTCTTCACTATTGAAAGCTCATTTGCTCTGTGCATTGGAAATGTCATCCCCCTCTCAGGGGCCCTGCTTCAACAAACTGACTCTACTCTCAATTTGTCTTCACCTCCTTCATCTATGCTGACCTCTTCCCGCCAGGCCCAAAGCAGGGCCTAGAAGGCAACCTCAATGGCTTCCCCTACCCCTGCTCCACCACCCGAGACCATCAGTTATCAAGCTGTAGTGACTTCTGCTGTCCTGCACTCTCCACTATCACTACCTGAGCACCTCTCCTTCACCTGGAGCACTGCAGCAGCCCTCTCTTGAGCTCCCAAGGTAGTCTCGGCATGGGTACCAGAGTGACCAGTAGAGAAAAGCAGGATATTATTGTCTGCCTGTAATCGTCAGGATAAAATACTAATTAGTAAGCATGGCACCTAAGTCTTTTCTCTCCTTACCTATATCTGTATCTATCGTCTTGTGCTTCTCATCCTTCCTCTGAGCTAAGGCTATACTTACCCTCCTCTCAGGAGCCTTAGTCTTGATCAACCCTTCTCTTCTCTGGTCTACTCAATGTGCACTTCTCTGCCAGATACATAGGCTTTCAAAACTGCATCAGTCTTTCCTACTACAAGAAATCAATAAATCATTAAAGAAGTAACACAAATTAACCTCTGTCCTCTATGTTTCAAGAATACTGATCTGAGTTTTGTATCTCGAGTGTATCATCATCTGCTTACTATTTGTCAGATACTTTGCTTAGTGATTTGTACCTCAATTAATCCTCATAACAGCCAATGAGATGGACTAGTCTTATCATTCCTATTAATGTTCAAGGACTTATCTAAGGTCATCGAGGTAATAAACAGAACAGAATTCAACCAAATGCATTCAGACTCCAAAAACTACACTCATAATAAGTATATCGTTCTGCAGCACCTAAAAGATGAGATGGAAATGAAAAACATATATATATATTACATAATACATAATGTATAATGCATATATATTATAGTTCTTGTATTATATATTTGTCTATTATATATATATATCTATATCAGCTAATGGCATTGTTAATCAATATTTATTAAGCATTTACCACGCAATAGGTATGATACTAAGCATTTAACATATGCTATCTCATTTAATTTTAACACATTAGGTGTCATTATAGTATTACTATACATGATGAAATGTAAGCTGAGTAACTGAATAGATTAAAAATTTTTTTTGTCTGAGATCTTTGAAGCATGGAAGAGTTTTATTTGAACTCTGGGGTGTCTAGCATCAATGACAATGCTTAACCACAGTGCAATACAGAATATGTCACCCAGGGGCTCCTGGGTAGCTCAGTCAGTTAAGCAACCAACTCTTGATTTCAGCTCAGGTCATGATCTCAGGATCATGGGATCGGGCTTAAGATTCTCTCTCTGCCTCTTCTGCCCCTCTCTTAAAAAAAAAAAAAAAAAAGAATACGTCACCCACTAGTATGTTATGAATCAAAATTCCAGGGAAGAGATTTTATATACCAAGTAGAGTTATTCATAGCGTCTCCCAAAGTTGAACCAATTTTTTAGCTCTTCATATAAGAGCTGCTCCTGCTCTTATATGAAGGTGGAATATTCCCCACAGTGCCTGAGGCTGGCCCTTGGAGAGGAAGGATTACGTGGATGGTAATATCATGCAGCGGCCAGCAACTTGGGCTCTGCAACCAGAATCAGAGTTGGATCTCAACAGAGTCACAACTGTGTGACTTGGGACGAGTTCTTTTATCTCTTTGCCAGTTTTTTAGTCTTAAAATACAGATAATAATAATCCCTATGTGCCAAGATTGTTTTGTAGATTGATTATAACAATGCAGGAAAAATGCTCAGCAAATGTCTGAAACATATTAAGTGCTCAATAAGCGTTAGTTATTAGTTATTGCTTCACAATGTAGCATGAGATTAAGCTTTATAGTGCTCGTCTCTAAGATTAGATTTATTCCTGTCTTGCCATCATGAGCTCCTTTATGCCAAAAAAAGAAAATATTCTCCTCTTCCTAAAACATCACTGTGTATCTATCCATTCATTCATTTCAATGTGGCAGGCATTCCTCAAGGGTCTAAGAATGAACAATAGTGTATGATTTATGCCTCCAATGACTTTCAGAATAACAGAGGTAGGAAGCCACATATACAAGTAAGCATGTGACAGTATAAAAATTGCTGCAATCAGGTGCCCCATATGGCAATCTCCTACTCATCTTTCAAAACAGGTAAGTGTGGATATCACCTCCCATCTGAGGTCTTATTTGATTTGCCCATAAAAAAAACTCAAACATTTTTCCGTCCTCAACTGTTACCATTACCTCATTACTCACTGTAACCATAATATTTTGAAATTTTCAATCTTAAATAAAGGGATATTTGAAGACTGAGACCTATTGTTTTTGTTTGTTTGTTTGTTACCCTTTCTTAGGACTTTAAGGTTTTGGACAGTACTTGGAATACAGAAGATACTTAGATGTTGGATGATGGATGGAACGGATGGATAGACAGAAGGAGGGATGGAGAGAAGGAGGGATAGAAGAAGGGAGGAATGGAAGGAGGGAAGCTGGAAAGAATGGGTAGAGGGAAGGAGCGATGGATAGGTGGATGTACAAATGACTTCAAGAGAAACAGACTGGAGTAAGGCACAAATTTTGGTTGAGAGTAAGACAGAGAAGGGAGACTTCATAGTACAGGGGTGTTTGAGTTCTATCTAAAAGGTGAGTAAGATTTCAGCACAAATACAGCGTATGTGTGGTGGTGGGAAGGTGGTGAGGGTAAAGCATTCTAGACAGAGGGAAAAGTATAATAAAAGCATAGAGCTTTGGAATTTAATGATGTATTAATTGAGTGGCAAGCAGATCGGGGGAGATAGAGTTGGGACTGGAAGCTGGAGGAGGAGAGCAGAGGGATAGAGACAGAACAAGTCTCAGACCTTGCTCGAAGACCTTGGAAACCACACTAATGAATTTGGGTCTTCAAACCATAGCGGTTTCTTAATAGGGAAGCATGCCTCTCTTGCTAAAAGGCTTAACCACAATTGAGGACATTATTTTGTCACCTTGAGCTAAGTACCAGTACTTGATTAAAACTGAGAGCAGGCAGACAGCTCCAATGGTGTTTTCTGGAAGCCTAAATCACAGGGTTTTGGCATCTCTGAATTTAAAGGGAAATTAAAATCGCTTCAGTACTCATTCAGGCTAAAAGTACTTTTAGAATTTCCAAGAGGAACAATTGAAAACACAAATCTGTCTCCTAACAATGCTTAGGCTTTGGGATTCTTCCTGCCTTTATTCTGTTGAATGAGACAGAATGGAATGAATAATAATATCTGACATGCTCTTACATTGCATTTGTAGAGCACTCTCACAAAAATGACTTCATTTGATCTTCATAAAAACCCTGTGAGCTAAGCACTATTATCTTCATTCAGCAGCGAGCAAACAGGCACAGCAATAGTAAGGCAGGCAAGTTTGATTCTCTCACCTCTCTCTTTCTCTGACCCTCGCAGCTGGGGCAAGTTCTGAGGAACTTCGCAGCTGATTAAAGCCTTTTCTGGTGCTATGTGTATCACAAAAGAGGCCAGAAGTGAAGGGGGGATATAATACATATCGAGAAGTTACTCTGTCTGACACCTGTCATGATTATCATCATATAATCCCCGTCACCACTTCTGGAGGAAGTGTAATTGTGCCTACTTTGTAAAAAAGGACACTGACGCTCAGAGAGGTTAATAAATTTGTTCAAGTTGGCCCAGCTGCAAAATGGTAGGGTCAGATTTGAACTCTATCTGTGGCCTCCAACACACACACACACACACACACACACGCATTCTCTTCTACCACTTCATACTGCCATAATGTTAGGAGTACGGCCTCAGAGCTCAGACTGCCATGTTTGTACACCTGTTGGCCTTGTGACCTTGGCAATGGCTTTATGACCTTGAGAACCTGTGCTTCAGGTTCTCATCTCTAAAATGGAGACCATATTAGCACTTATCTCTAGGAGTTGCTCTGCAAATGAACTGTGACAACACATATCAATTGTTCCAAGACCAGAATCAGTACGAGGTACATGTAGTCTACAGTTATCAAGTGTCTTATGAATCTTTGAAATAATTCCCTTCTCCAGACCCATACCTGATACGCTGATCTCTTATCAATTAGCTTTGGTGGTGCTAGGGTCCAATTGTCAACTAGACTTGACACCATGCTCTCTGGAATGAGTTGGCCTGGAAGCCTGCCTTGTTCCCAACCAGGCTTTTCTACAAGCCTCACTGTGCCCGTTCAATCTAAAGGTTGGCATTCACCATCTGGACTTTCCTTGCTTGTTCTTCAGCCTCCCTGAATCCCAACTATTTGGATTGGAGCTCTAGAAACACAATTAGCTTTTGCTAGACCCTCTTCAGAGGATGACAACCTAATGCCATGTCCTTAGCATGCTGGTAGGTATTCCTCTATCTGTATCCATATCCTTGGAACAATAAGTCCTGCCACGTATAACATTTATATTACTGAAGATTTGCTCTGTTTCCTCCTGGCTTGCTTCTGCTTTCTGTTGGAATTTTGCATTGAACATTTATTTTACCTCAGGAGCTACGCAAGGTCATAGAGAAACAACTCCAATCAACCAAGCATGGTTTTTGTCCTCAAAGAGAGTAGCCTGATTTTAAGCAATCAATTATAAAAATAATTATCTGATTATAGTTGAGAAAAATCTATTTGAAATAGAAATAGATAATTCTTTGAACAAATGTAACAAGAAGACTCCCACCTTGTCTGAGGATTCAGGGAAAGTTCCTTGAAGAGGTGAAAACACAAGTGGTCTAGGACTGCCTGGGAGGCAGCCTTTTTATTCCCACTTTATTTATTCAGATGTTTCTATGAGATGTGGAAGGAATAGAGAAAAAAATAATCATCTCTAACAGTTTCTCAGAGCTGTGGTAGACTTTCCAGTTTTCATGAGTGATAATTATAACATGATTAAAAAAAGCCCTTTTTTATTAAGTACATGGCAGGTACTTTGTTACAGACATCACATCAATCTTGTTTTCTTGGTCAGATAAAAATCATGTGTTGGACACTTTTCTAGGCTCTGGAGAAACAAAAGCTTTGAGGGAGAACAATTTCTGCCTTCAAAAATGTCACAGTGGAATGGCCCTCACCACAAATCTGAATCATGTCAGTCTGGCTGAGCCAGGTTATGGTGCTGTCATGCCTTTGTTTCTGCTCAGAGCTCATTCATGTATTAGTTCACAGTTCTGTAGGTCAGAGATCTGGGCTAGCCTCTATTCTCTCTTTAGGGTCTCATAGGCTGAAACCAAAGTGTCATCCAGGTGAGGCTCCTGTCTGGGGGCCCTGGGAAAGAATTCACTTCCAAGTTCATTCAAGTCAAAGGCAGAATCCAATTCCTTGCTTTTGTTGGCTGGGAGTCGCTCTGGGCAAAAAGAGGCTATTCAGAGGTCCTTCCATGTGTCCCCTCCATTTCAGCAGCAGAGAACTTCCTCCTCACCGCATCTCCCTCATGCTTCACATCTCTCTGACTTCTTCTGCCACCAGGGCAGAGAAAAACTGCTTTTCAGGGACTCAGTGTGGTTAGATTAGATCTGCCCAGATAATCTCCCTCTGAACCGCTTACTAGTATTAATTGCACCCGCAAAATCCCTTTTGCTGTATAAGATACCATGATCATGGGGGTAACACCAGGGCACAAAGTTTATGGGGGCCATCTAGAATTCTTTCTACCACACATAACAAATAGCCTCACAGTTCCAGTGACTGGAAATAATAAAGATGTATTTCTCACCTATGAACAAGTGCATCGGGGGTTGGCTCTAGTCCTGTTCTTCAATGCTTTCGCTCTAGCTCTAGAAAACAGACTGATGTTGCAGCTTATCTCTAGGAGTTGCTCTGCACATGAGTTCTTAACACTTCTGCCCAGAAGGCTCACACATCACTTCTGATCACATTCCATTGACCAGAGCAAATGACGTGGCCAGATTACCTTCAAGGGGCCAAGGAAGCGCAATCTTGCCATTTGCCTGGAAAAAAAAGGACACCCAGAAATATTTGGAGGGGCTGAACTATTAAGTACCACAGTCCTTTTGATCACCAAATATTTGGTTCACTTTCCTTCTGGCATACAAAATACGCTCACTCTCCTCCCCGCCAAGGGGGAAATACAAGTCCCATTTATTTGCCCATCACATTCGACTTCAGAGTTTGGGGATATTTGGGAATCTCCACATCAAGGATTAAGCATGATACTCTTTATAGTAGGTCTAATGGCCCCCTTGATGTTCTTGCCTCACTTGATAAAGAAGGAAAGAGGCTTCGAAAAGTGAAGGTCAAGCAGCCAATTAAGTGGTTGAGCCAGAATAGAAATCTAGGTCTGTCTCTTCACAACAGCCTTGTTACTTCATTCCCAACTGACAGAGTAGGAGGCAATATGGGGGATGCTGACTACCTTCTAAGACCATTCGTCTAGGTGGGGAGTGGAGCACAAAATAGAGAGCCACCCCCACTCTGGTCAGGCTACAGTGGACATTGGCAGAGAACAGTGAGAGTGAGGGGGGACCTCATCCCCGTCCAGCAGGTGGAGGATAGGAGAGCGTGGTTGAGCAGATTCTTGAATAATGAGCAATTTTCCTGGTGGGCAAGAGTCAAGAGAGGGAATTCCAGAAGTGAGAAAGAGAAGTGGCATGTGTAAAACACAGAGAAGGGAGAGAGGGTCCCCATCAGGGGGGTACCCAGCTCCCCATGTGAAGGGATACCCTTGAAGCCAGCTCTGACTGGTAATAGATCTTACAGGGCTGGGTATGCTCTGCTGGAATTTGGACTTCATCCTGTGGCAGTCACAGAAGGATTTATGAAAGAGACAGAGATAATCCAGGTCTTCCGAGACGTGGATGCCAAAACACAATTCCACAAGCAAGAATGTAATTAGAAGAAATGTCTGTGAGGGAAAATGGGAAGGGGCCAGGGAAGGTAGGGGAAGGAAAGAGGGAGAGAAGGTGGTACAAGCCTCCTAGAGCTCTGAAGTCAACTGAACGTATCTCAAAATGATAATAACAGCATAGACATATTTAAAGCTAATTAACTATTAGAAAAAAAATACACAGAAAGCTAAAGTAATTGAAAGTCCTTATCTGTGTGGGGCTGGGTGAGGATAAAGGGTGTGGGGCAGAAAGCCCTTGCTCACTGTTCTCAGCCGTGTGTGTGTGTATTCATTGAATCCTCGTACATATGTTACTTTAATAAAAATGAAATGTGCATATAGGTATGTGTGTATGTATATATTTAAACCTTATGCGTGCATTACTTTAATTGAAATAAAATATGTATGTGTGTTGTATATATGTGTTTGTGTAATTAAATACTGTGGATTTGGTCTAACCTGTATAAAAGAGGGTACCATTTTGAATGCGGTTTTGGGGTGTCTTCCGCAAGAGGCAGGCTCTGCATGAGATACCTGGCCATTTTTTTTCTTGGGCCATTTTTCGTTTTCCTAAAGCTGCCTGGGGCTTTATATAAAAGACTGTTTAATGTAACCTTTCCAGCTGTGCCTATTAACCATGACCTTTCCTCTTGACGAATCTTCACCCATTTCAGCCTTTGTGTGCAGTTGTGGGAAGAAATGAAGGGGTCCGAAAGGGCTTTCAAAGGGAGGCATGAGAAAGCTGTAATAAAATTGGCCCTGGGTGAGAGAATGTGGATCTTGGAAATGTGTGCCAAAGCAAATAAGCTCATGGGCACAGATTCACAAATAAGGGTTCTCCAGGAGAAGGGCCGTGGAAACCGCTCTTTGGGAGCAAAAAGTGGCCAAGTACAGAGGGACAGACAAATGACCTGAGTGGATAAGGAAGTGAGAGTCCAGAGCAGCAGGGTCTCCCAGTAGAAAAGTATTACCAGACATGCCACGTACACCCGGACTTTGCTCTCACATTCACACCTGTGTATGTGTGAACGTGCAACACACACACACACACACACCTCTTCTGTACACACATGGCCTATTTGCACATGGTGTCGACACAGCTGCTTCTGATGACATCATGTGCCTTCAGTGGTTCCCTGGGGACCCTGAAACAAACACCCAGAGAGACACCCAGCCATGCAAGTCTCTCCCAGCCATTCACCTGGTTCTCAGGCCAAAGGCTCAACGGTCTTGCCTTTTCGATTTGAGAAAATACACCTTCTCTCTGCTTATCGGCCATTGCGCCTGGGGCCCCTCACAGACGGGCTACACGCAGGCGTCCTCTCTCTTCATGAGCGCTTGTTCACACTGCACTAAAATGAAAACTTGTTTCGCTTATATCCCCATCTCTACCCATAGGACCTTGAGGTTAGGGCGGGAGCTGTGTCTGACTTCCCACCAAGTGAAGGGCCTGGCACTTAGTAGGTTCCCAGCTACTATTTCTTCAGGGAATATGCACACTTAGCCTGAGGAGGGTGGGTCTCAGCTGGGGGCAAAATGGAGGCAACAGAGGCAGCCTCTCTTCACCATCTTGCTTCAAGGCTCCTCACCATCTTGCTTCAGAGCTTCTTTCTCCCAACTCAAGTCACACTGTCCTTCCTACATTTATTTCCATTCCTTCTGCTTCTTAGAAAAAGCAGAAATAAAACCAGAGGGAGGAAGCTGGTTACATTTAATGTGCCAATGGTCTGCATTAGGTGATTCACCCCCAAGAGTTTGACTTCTGTCTCCCTTATCCTTTGCTCTTACGAGCTTCTACAAGCACTCCACGCACTGGTCAGAGTTCCTGGGAGATTCGCTGTGTGGTTTCAACACATTTTTTCATTAAGATCACAGTAATTCACGGGTGAGGTATTTTCCTTCCTGTCTTAAAGTTGAGGAAATGAAGGCATGGAGATACACACTCTCTTTTGTCCGGGGTCACAGAGCTAGAAAGTGGCAGAGCTGGGGTAGAGCTCATTCACAGGTGACTGAAAATTGGTGCCCACTTTCACCTGGGCACCTGGTTGCTTCTCAAGTGAATTTCCTTGAGGAAGACTCTGGTATTTTCTTGTGAAATCCCTCCAGTGGAGTTGAAGTCCAGTGGAGGGAGGTGACTTGCTTAATGCAGACAGTTGATAGCCTTTCCCTGTCTCATTTAAGAACATACTCATTATGCTCTTAATAGCTAGGCCAATAGATTGGAGGGCTGATGAAAAAATATCTGAATAATACTTAGGTGACTGGTTGAATCAGGTGTATGCATTTTGAAGGCAGAGCTTTGATGTCAGGCAGGTCCAAATTCAAATCCCAGCTCTCCCATTTATCAGTTGTGAAAGGAAGGAGCTAACTTTGCTGAGTATCCATTTAGTCCTAGGGTTATTGTAAGTATTAAATGAGATGAAGCATTGAAAACACTTAGCATTTTGTCTGGGGCCCAGTGTGGGCATTGTAGAGAAGTGCTATTATCTTTACAATTCAGCTTGCCAAGTATAGAAGTGTGCTAAGTGTGTTATGGAGAGTAAAGATGGTGGAGACCAGTTCTTGCCCAGCATGTAAGTCTGCATACATCCATTACAAGTTTTCCAAATTCTTATCTAACATTCTGTGTGGGTTAGGCTTTATAATTCTTATTTTCTTGTTATTTCTGGATTGCCAGGGATTTTTTTTTTTTCAAAATTACACTGTGAAAAAAAACAGGTCGTTCTGTTCTTATATGCCACAGCTTCTTTCTAAGTGCTTTAATCTTTTTTTTTCACTCATCAGATCTGGAACTTAAGAAAGTATGGTTATGGAGAAAATTATGACTTATTAATAAAAGAAATGCTTTGAGGTCACACACATGACTGAGACATTGGCTTTTAAGACTTCAAGTTTGCTAGAAGTACTTGCAATTTCAGAAAGGATAGCTATGGTCTTAAAAGACAATTTTCCTGTTTTTTTTTTTTTAAGGTTTATTTATTAGAGAGAGAGAGAACATGTGCAAGCAGGGAGAAGGGCAGAAGAAGAGAGAGAATCCCAAGCACAAGAGCCCGATGTGGGGCTCAATCCTGAGCCTGACCCTGAGACTGTGACCTGCGCTGAAATCAAGAATTGGCTGCCTAACTGACTGAGCCACCCAACGGTCCCAACAATCTGTCTGTTGAAATAGATTACATGCAAGAGTGGGAGTATGGCGGGGTGGGTGGGGAGAAACGCATAAGCTTTAGAGTCAAGAATACCAGTTTTCAAATCCTGGGAGCATCACCTATAATTGCGACTTTGGTCGCAATTGGTAAGCCCTTTGAGTCTCAAATTTCTTATCGTAAAAGAAGGATTTCAATTTTTACCTTGCAATGTTTTTATGTGCCTTAAATGTGAGCTAAATATCCAATCTTTCCACTCTCCACCGAGAGTGCTCACAAATAATAACAATTTCTTCTACCATATGGAGCCAGAGCGCTCTGCATTTGAACCCAACTCCACCACTTGGTAGCAATGTGATAAAGTTAGTCTTTGAACCTGAGTATCTAAATAGAATGGAGATAATACCTGCATTATGGGTCTGTCATGAATAGCAAATGAACTAACTTAATAGTGTCTGGTGTGCTGTAATGATTCGGTAAATGTCTCTCTCTCTCTCTTTCCATTCTTCTTTGCCCAGTGATGACTATTTATGCATCCAGACACTTTCCTTTTGCACAGGACGCTGAGTTTGCAGAATCAAGGCTGCCGCGAGACTGTCTTATCATCTTCATTTCCACAAGCAGAGGTCACGCAGCCAATAAAGGAAACGGATGACAAGCCACCAAAACTTTCCACATCATGCTCCTCTCTCTGGGGAGAAACCTTGTGGTTTACAGCCAGGCTCCCACTGTCACCAGTGCCCTCTCATGGGGCTCTGGGGCTGGCTTCACCATGCTGGACACCCTTCTTTTGCCTATATGCCTGCACAATAGCCAAACAAATCAGGTCCCTTGGTTCTCAGTGGGATTTACCAACCTCTGATCCAGTCCAATACTATAGACCCATTATATGGGAAAGAAATGCTGCTGAATGTGATGGTCTAACTTGATTATATTGTTGTGGTCCATACATGTATTCAAACATTACATATTGTGTGCCCACAATGATCCAGTCATTGTGCAATGCGTTGGGATTACACTAATCAGTAACATGGGAATGGTTCCTAATTTATTACTTTGGGGTGGGGAGAGGGACAGACAATTCACAAGTAAATAAATAAAGCAAAATCATTATGAAATGCATTGTCCCTATTTGGATTTATGTCTTTTAATGGCATCGGAATAGACAGATCTGGTTTTAAATATTAAATCCTCTAATTATTTGCTGTGTGATTCAGGGCAAGTTACTTAACCTTTCTGAACCTCAATGACCTTGTCTCTAAACTGGTACTAATAAGTATAACATACCAACAAGAGTTGCTCTTAGGTTTAAACAAAATACAGCATGCAAGTGCTTAATATGGGTCTGATACGGTTGAATAATATGTAAGGAATCAAAGAAGACAAATTTTAGGGGCACCTGGGTGGCTCAGTCAGTTAAGCGTCTACCTCTTGATTTCAGTTCAGGTCATGATCTCAGGGTCACGAGATGGAGCCCTGCATCAGGCTCCAGGTGGAGTCTGTTTAAGATGCTCTCTCTCCTCTCTTTCCCTCTCTGCCCCTCCCCTCATTTACACTCGTGCTCTCTTTCTCTCTCTCAAATAAATGGGTGAATAAAAAAGTCTTTTAAAAAAAGAGGACAGAAGCTCCTGGGTGGCTCAGTCAGTTTAGCATCTGCCTTCAGCTCAGGTCATGATCCCAGGGCCCTGGGATTGAGTCTTGCATCCGGCTCCCTGCTTGGCAGGGAGCCTGCTTCTCCCTCTCCCTCTGGCTCTGTGCTCTCTCTCTCTCAAATAAATAAATCTTATTAAAAAAAGAGGACAAATTTTGAACACATACACATTTACACACATGCACAAACACATGCATTTTTGCCCCACTAGCCACTAATTCATTCCTTATGTGCTCCCCATTCCTATTCTCCCACCTTTCTTTGCCCTTAGCAATACTTATTCTATGTACTAGTTGCATAACTTTGCATGAGTTACTTAACTTTTCTGAGCTACACATGTAAAATGATGATAGCAGTACTTTGCAGGGCTGTAATAAGGATTCAGTAACTATTACGTGTAAAGTACCCACCTAATATTGGAAGCTTAATAAATGCTGATTTCCTTCCTTTCTCATTCTTTCAGCCTAAAAAATGCATATGCTGCACACTTATAAAAACAAATCGACAGAGATCATCCAACGGTATGAAAGAACACAAAGACTATTTCGGGCAGTGTCCACATCTTTCTGTGTAATTGTCATCCAAATCCAAGGTCAACTATCTTCCTCCCAGGCCCAAATGCTGCCTAAATTATCACTTTAATATTTCATGATGGTATCTGAAATAGTCGTGTTAGTGGAATGCCTGCGTGTTTATTAGGTGCATGCCAAGGGCAGGGAACTCCCAGGAGAGGGACTGAGCTCTCCAAACTCCAGCATGAAAATATCGTAGTGGACTTCTACAGTGGGGGAAACATTATCCACATCTGAGTAAGGGTAGAGTACTGATTTGGCTACAAAAAATTAGGCAAATGAACATAAAAGTCCTATTACAACCTTAAAATGACTGCTCTTTACAAATTAGTAATTTTAATAGTAGGTAGATAGACTTCATTTTTCACTACAAACATAAAGTTGATCATTCTCATTTATTCCAAATATACTACAAACTTCCTCAGACTCCATTAGTTCCGTGGAATTTTCTATAATTGACAATACAGTTTAGATGTAATCTTGGATGTTATGTTCACAGGACAGGAATTGATTACTGAACAGGATGGATATTCATCACCATTGAATTACTGAGTTATTTCCACTGGATTGCTGATAAATGTTTAAAAGCTAGATCTTTAATTTCGGTAGGGTGAACCCAAATTTGCAGTGTTTACCAACTTCTGTGGTGAAAATACTCCCACCATGCCTGATTTCAAGCTGTTTGTAACAATTGACTTGCAAAATTTCTGAGATGGTTCCCGCACACTTCTGGCTTTATGTGACCTGCAATGCTAGCTACTGGGGGTAGAGATAGAGAGTGAGCACTAAATTCACACTAGCTTCAACAAACGCCACTGACCTATTCAGAAGATTGCAAAAAGCGCTCAGCTGGCAATAAGAAAATCTAGATTTGTTTTTTAGTATTTTCCCTAAATAACAGGTTTATGTAAAAATGCATGACCTCGGTGTCAATATTTTCATGTATTGCAAAAATAATCTTGAGATGATTAAATGAGAATATATTGTGCAAAACTGTAGCCCCAGTGATAGAGTATAAAATGATTCAATGGTAATATCCCTAATGTACTTCAGCAGTAAGATATTGGATGTTGGGACACAGGAGGTAACATTTCATCAAACAATGAGGGAAGCCTCAAACAGAGACAGCTCTTGCTACCAAAAGAAGAAATCCAAACACCAGTCTCCACAACCATAGATTTAACGAGAAAAAGCCCTGGAGAGGCCACATATTCAGAATGAAGCATTTGGATTACAGATGATGATAACAACGATATAATTAATAACAGTTAATAATTAGCCAGTGCTTACTACATATGTACAAATTGTTTTATTTTAATTACCTCGTGTAATCCTCAGACAATCCATCTAAATGGCAGTTAAACATTCCATTAAAAAGTTGTTTGCAATTTTGATTCATTTTCTAGAGTTGGTGGGTTTTCAGTAAAGAAATGAAATTCAATTTCAACCATGATTTTGAGAAGCCAAAGCTTTGCTGGGAGGAGCAGGATAGCCCCCCTTCCAACTTCGGAGTTCAACATTTATCCTCGTAATCAGAATGTATTAACACCTTAGAAACAATTGCTCACAGTATTTTCCACTTCATTCCCGAAGCATCAGATATTTGGAATGAAATTCACATGTTCCTGATTTCTTCCATTTGACTCATTGCTAAATGCCAAGGCTCTGATAGAGGAAGTGAATGCCCAGAATATCTGGCAAAACTAGAGGGGGGCAGGGGATGGGTTAGCCCAGTGACTGGTATTAAGGAGGGCACGTATTGCATGGAGCACTGGGTGTTATCCACAAACAATGAATCACGAAACATGACATCAAAAACTAATGATGTACTGTATGGTGACTAACATAACATAATAAAAAAAATTATTAAAAATAAATAAATAGATGATGGGAGGAGCAAGATGGCAGGGGTGTAGGAGACCTAAATTTAATCTGGTCCCAGGAATTCAGCTGGATAGGGATCAAACCATTCTGAACACCTATGAACTCAACAGGAGATCGAAGAAAAGAATAGCAACAACTCTCTGAACGGAAAAGCAACCACTTTCTGGAAGGTAGGACGTGCGGAGAAGTGAATCCGAGGCGATATTCGGGAAGAGAGATAGCGGGGGAGGGGCCTCCGTCGGCCGCTTCTGGCAAGTGATAGAGCCGCGGAGCACAAAATCGGAACTTTTAGAAGTCGGTTCCACTGAGGGACGTCGCTCCAGTGGCTAAGCTGGGGGTGGAACCCTCACGGGACAGTGTGGTCTCAGGACCCTCGGGGTCACAGAAAGACGGGGGTGCCTGAGTGCAGCAGAGCTCCCAGGTATCAGAGCGGGGAAGCCGGCTGCAGAGACGGAGCCCAGGCGCGGGCTCTCAGCTCGGGGTTGCCATAAACCGTGATCCGTGGCACAGTTGGGCCCCTGCTCCTCCAGCAGGGACCCAACAAGTGGCAGATCCGGGGACACTCACCTTCCTCCCCCGGGAGGAGCGGCTCGGGAGCGCACCGCAGGGCTCTGCTGGGTTTGGAGACTCCACACGGGGTTGGGTGCCAGAGATAGAAACGCTCGGTCACAGGCCGGGTGAGCACGGAGTGTGGCCGGAGACCGGGGAGATGGGAGTGATTGACTGCTTTTCTCTGGGGGTGCACTGAGGAGTGGGGCCCAGAGTTCTCAGCTCCTCTGGGGTGGAGATTGGGAGGCCACCGCTTTCACTTGTCCTCCAAAGTTGTATGGAAAGGTTGCAGAGAACAAAAGCTCCCGAGAGCAAACCCGAGCAGATTACTTAGCCTGCCCTGCAAAGGCGGGGCAATTCCGCCTCCAGCAAAGATGTCTGAGAACCACTGTGAAAGCCCCCGCCCCCCGCCCGAAGATCAGCAAGAGCAACCAGCCAAGACCAAGTTTACCGATCAATGAGAATGGCAGAACGCCAGCACTAGGGGAATACAGCACATAGAATTTGTGGCTTTTTTCGCCCCTGATTCTTTACTCTTTCAAAGTTAATTTTCTTTTTTTTCTTTTCCTTTTTTTTTTGAATTTTTCTTTTTCCCTTTTTCAACCAACATCTTATCAATCCCCTTTTTAAAAATCTTTTTTATGTTTCATTTTTAGAGTCATATTCTATCCCTTCATAGTAGTTAACCTTATTTTTGGTATATATAAGTTGTTCTCTCTTTAAAACTTTGGGATACAGTTTCTTCTAACAGACCAAAACATACCCTAAATCTCTAGTGTATGGCTTTGTTCTAGTCTCCTGCCTGATCACATTCTCTCCCTTTTTTTTTATTTCACTTCTTTCTTTTTTCAACCAACTTCTTATCTTATCAATTCCCTTTATAAAATCTTTTATAATTTTCATCTTTACAGTCATATTCCATCCCTTCATTGTATTTACCTTTATTTGTGTACATATATAAGATTTTCTTTCTTTAAAATTTTGAGAGGCAGTTTCTTCTAACAGACCAAAATACGCCAAAAATCTAGTGTGTGGCACTGATCTATTCACCAGTCTGATCATATTTGACCATACTCTTTTTTTTTTTAACCTTTTTCTTTTTCTTTTTTCTTTCTTTCCCTTTCTTTTCTCCCTGTTTCAGGTCTCTTCTGATTTGTTTAGTGTATATTTTTCTGGGGTCGTTGTTACGCTGTTAGCATTTTGTTCTCTCATTCATCTATTCTCCTCTGGACAAAATGACAAGATGGAAAAAATCACCTCAACAAAAAGAACAAGAAGCAGTACTGACTGCCAGGGACCTACTCATTACGGATATTAGTAAGATGTCAGAACAAGAGTTCAGAATGATGATTATAAAGATACTAGCTGGGCTTGAAAACAGCATGGAAGATACTAGAGAAACCCTCTCTGGAGAAATAAAAGAACTAAAATCTAAGCAAGTAGAAATCAAAAAGGCTATTAATGAGGTGCAATCAAAAATGGAGGCTCTCACTGCTAGGATAAATGAGGCAGAAGAATTAGTGATATAGAAGACCAAATGATGGAAAATAAAGAAGCTGAGAAAAAGAGAGATAAACAACTACTGGATCACGAGGGCAGAATTTGAGAAATAAGCGATACCATAAGATGAAACAACATTAGAATAATTGGGATCCCAGAAGAAGAAGAAAGAGAGAGAGGGGCAGAAGGCATATTGGAGCAAATTATAGCAGAGAACTTCCCTAATTTGGGGAAGGAAACAGGCATCAAAATCCAGGAGGCACAGAGAACCCCTCTCAAAATTAAAAAAATAGGTTAATACCCTGACATCTAATAGTAAAACTTACAAGTCTCAGAGACAAAGAGAAAATCCTGAAAGCAGCTCGGGACAAGAGATCTGTAGCCTACAATGGTAGAAACATTAGATTGGCAACAGACCTATCCACAGAGACCTTGCAGGCCAGAAAGGACTGGCATGATATATTCAGAGCACTAAATGAGAAAAATATGCAGCCAAGAATACTATCTCCAGCGAGGCTGTCATAGAAAAGAGAAGGAGAGATAAAAATCTTCCAGGACAAACAAAAACGAAAGGAATTTGCAAACACAAAACCAGCCCTACAAGAAATATTGAAAGGGGTCCTCTAAGCAAAGAGAGAGACTAAAAGTAAGATAGACCAGAAAGGAACACAGACAATATACAGTAACAATATACAGTCACCTTACAGGCAATGCAATGGCACTAAATTCATATCTTTCAGTAGTTGTCCTGAATGTAAATATGCTAAAGGCCCCAGTCAAAAGACACAGGCTATCGGATTGAATAAAAAACAAGACCCATTGATATGCTGTCTGCAAGAGACTCATTTTAGACCCAAAGACATCTCCAGATTGAATGTGAGGGGGTGGAAAACCAGTTACCATGCTAATGGACACCAAAAGAAAGCTGGGGTGGCAATCCTTATAGCAGACAAATTAGATTTTAAACCAAAGACTGTAATAAGAGATGAGGAAGGATACTATATCCTACTTAAAGGGTTTATCCAACAAGAAGATCTAACAATTGTAAATATCTATGCCCCTAACATGGGAGCAGCCAATTATATAAGCCAATTAACAACAAAAGCAAAGAAACACATCAACAACAATACAATAATACTAGGGGGTTTTAACACCCCCCTCACTGAAATAATCATCTAAGCAAAAGATCAACAAGCAAATAAAGACTTTAAATGACACTGGACCAAATGGACTTCACAGATATAGTCAGAACATTCCATCCCAAAGCAACAGAATACACAATCTTCTCTAGTGCCCATGGAACATTCTCCAGAATAGATCACATCCAAGGTCACAAATCAGGTCTCAACCAGTACCAGAAGATTGGGGTCATTCCCTGGGTATTTTCGGACCACAATGCTTTGAAATTAGAACTCAATCACAAGAGGAAAGTTGGAAAGAACTCAAATACATGAAGGCTAAAGAGCATCCTACTACAGAATGAATGGGTCAACCAGGAAATTAAAGAGGAATTAAAAAAATTCATGGAAACCAATGAAAATGAAAACAACTGTTCAAAATCTTTGGGATGCAGCAAAGGCAGTCCTAAGAGGAAAGTATATAGCAATACAAGCCTTTCTCAAGAAACAAGGAAGGTCTCAAATACACAACCTAACCCTACACCTAAAGGTGCTGGAGAAAGAACAGCTAATAAAGCCTAAACCCAGCAGGGGAAGAAAAATAATAAAGATCAGAGCAGAAATCAATGAAATAGAAACCAAAAGAACAGTAGAACAAAACTAGGAGCTGGTTCTTTGAAAGAATTAATAAGATTGATAAACCCCTGGCCAGACTTATCAAAAAGAAAAAAGACCCAAATAAGTAAAATCATGAATGAAAGAGGAGAGATCACAACCAACACCAAAGAAACACAAACAATTATAAGAACACATTATAAGCAACTCTATGGCAGCAAATTAGATAATCTGGACGAAATGGATGCATTCCTAGAGATGTAGCAACTACCAAAACTGAACCAGGAAGAAATAGAAAACCTGAACAGACCTATAACCACTAAGGAAATTGAAGCAATCATCAAAAATCTCCCAACAAACAAAAGCCTGGGGCCAGATGGCTTCCCAGGGGAATTCTACCAAACATTTAAAGAAGAATTAACACCTATTCTTCTGAAACTGTTCCAAAAAATAGCAATGGAAGGAAAACTTCCAAACTCGTTTTATGAGGCCCCCATTACCTTGATCCCCAAACCAGACAAAGATGCCATCAAAAAGGAGAATTACAGACCAATATCCTTGATGAACATGGATGCAAAAATTCTCACCAAAATACTAGCCAATAGGATCCAACAGTACATTGAAGGGATTATTCACCATGACCAAGTGGGATTTATCCCTGGGCTGCAAGGTTGGTTCAACATCCACAAATCAATCAATGTGATACAATACATTAATAAAAGAAAGAAGAAGAACCATAGAATCCTCTCAATAGATGCAGAAAAAGCATTTGACAAAGTACAGCATCCTTTCTTGGTCAAAACTCTTCAGAGTATAGGGATAGAGGGTACATACCTCGATATCATAAAAGCCATCTATGAAAAACCCACAGAAAATATCATTCTCAATGGGGAATAACTGAGAGCTTTCCCCCTAAGGTCAGGAACACGGGAGGGAAGTGCACTATCACCAGTGCTATTTAACATAGTATTAGAAGTCTTAGCCACAGCAATCAGACAACAAAAAGAAATCAAAGGCATCCAAATCGGCAAAGAAGAAGTTAAACTCTCAGTCTTTGCAGATGATATGATACTTTATGTGGAAAACCCAAAAGACTCCACCCCACAACTGCTAGAATTCATACAGGAATTCAGTAAAGTGGCAGGATATAAAATCAAGGCACAGAAATCAGTGGCATTCCTATACACCAACAACAAGACAGAAGAAAGAGAAATTAAGGAGTCGATCCCATTTACAATTGCACCCAAAACCATAAGATACCCAGGAATAAATCTAACCAAAGAGGCAAAGAATCTGTACTCAGAAAATTATAAAATACTCATGAAGGAAATTGAGGAAGACACAAAGAAATGGAAAAACGTTCCATGCTCATGGACTGGAAGAACAAATATTGTGAAGATGTCAATGCTACCTAGAGCAATCTACACATTTAATGCAATCCCAATAAAAATACCATCCACTTTTTTCAAAGAAATGGAAGAAATAATCCTAAAATTTGTATGGAACCAGAAAAGACCCAGAATAGCCAGAGGAATGTTGAAAAAGAAAAGTAAAGCTGGTGGCATCACAATTCCAGACTTCCAGCTCTACTACAAAGCTGTCATCATCAAGACAGTATGGTATTGGCACGAAAACAGACACATAGATCAATGGAACAGAATAGAGAGCCCAGAAATGGACCCTCAACTCTATGGTCAACTAATCTTCAACAAAGCAGGAAAGAATGTCCTATGGAAGAAAGACCTTCTCTTCCACAAATGGTGTTGGGAAAATTGGACAGCCACATGCAGAAGAATGAAACTGGACCATTTCCTTACACCACACACAAAAATGGACTCCAAATTGTTGAAAGATCTCAATGTGAGACAGGAGTCCATCAAAATCCTAAAGGAGAACACAGGCAGCAACCTCTTCGACCTCAGCCGCAGCAATTTCTTCCTAGAAACATCACCAAAGGCAAGGGAAGCAAGGGCAAAAATGAACTATTGGGACTTCATCAAGATAAAAAACACAGCAAAAGAAACAGTCAACAAAACCAAAAGACAACCGACAGAATGGGAGAAGATATTTGCAAATGACATATCAGATAAAGGGCTAGTATCCAAAATCTATAAAGAATGTATCAAACTCAACACCCAAAGAACAAAGAATCCATTCAAGAAATGGGCAGAAGACATGAACAGACATTTTTCCAAAGAAGACATCCAAATGGCCAACAGACATATGAAAAAGTGCTCAACATCATTTGGCATCAGGGAAATCCAAATTAAAACCTCAATGAGATATCACCTCACAGCAGTCAGAATGGCTAAAATTAATACATCAAGAAACGGCAGATGTTGGTGGGGATGCGGAGAAAGGGGTACCCTCCTACACTGTTGGTGAGAATGCAAGCTGGTGCAGCCACTCTGGAAAACAGTATGGAGGTTCCTCAAAAAGTTGAAAATAGAGCCGCCATATGATCCAGCAATTGCACTACTCGGTATTTACCCCAAAGATACAAATGTAGGGATCCGAAGGGGTACGTGTATCCCAATGTTTATAGCAGCAATGTCCACAATAGCCAAACTGTGGAAAGAGCCAAGATGTCCAACGACAGATGAATGGATAAAGAAGAGATGGTATATATATATACAATGGAATATTATGCAGCCATCAAAAGGAATGGAATCTTGCCATTTGCAACGACATGGATGGAACTGGAGGGTATTATGCTGAGTGAAATAAGTCAATCAGAGAGAGACATGTATCATATGATCTCACTGATAGGAGGAATTTTAAAATCAGGAAACAAACTGAGGGTTGCTGGAGTGTTGGGCGGGGGAGGGATGGGGTGGCTTGGTGAAAGACATTGGGGCGGGTGCGTGCTATGGTGAGTGCTCTGAATTGCGTAAGACTGTTGAATCACAGACCTGTACCTCTGATACAAATAATACATTATATGTTAAAAAAAAAAAGGAGAAGGTAGTAGGAAGGGAAAAACGAAGCGGGGGAAGTTGGAGGGGGAGACAAACCATGAAAGACTATGGACTCTGAGAAACAATCTGAGGGTTCTAGAGGGGAGGGGTTGGGGGGATGGGTTAGCCTGGTGATGGGTATTAAAGAGGGCACGTACTGCATGGAGCACTGGGTGTTATACACAAACAATGAATCATGGAACACTACATCAAAAACTAATGATATAATATATGGTGATTAACATAACATAATAAAAATAAATAAATAAATAAATAAATAAAAAGTTATTTAAAAAAACTAAGCCATGCTAATGTCTATAGTTTGCTGATTGAAAGCATTGATATTTTCCATATTTTTAACCAAATTTTATTTAATGAATATCTTAATTTTCCTAACCTCTCCTCTATCCCTATCCCATCCTCCACACAGCTCCCAGATTTAAAGTTCAGCTCTTACCTTGCCACACCATCCTTAAAAATATTAACTCCTCTAGTCTATAGAATGAACTAGAAAACTCATCAAGTACAAATAATCTCTCACATTCAGACTCTAATTTCCCTTTCCAACCTTGTTTTTCACAACACAAGCACACACGCACGCACACACACACACGTGCACATACATATACATACATAAATACATATAAATGCAACAGACATGCATTTTATCCCAACATGTCACTCAACTCATTCCTCACTTAGTCCCATTCCTGTTCTCCCACACTTCTCTTCTTACTGTGTTCTTTATTCCAGGAATCTCCTTCCAGCTCACATTTCTCACCTTTATACACATTTAAACACACACAGACACACACCCCTTATCCATTAATTAAGATCCTGCTCCAAAGCTGCATCTTGCAAATATTTTTTCTAGAACTTCTCTCCACCATATACATAGATACCATAATTATCTCTCCCTCCTCTCTTCCTATGTTAGCATTTTATCTGTGGTTACAATCAAGCAGAGATTAGTTATCAGTTGTATTAAGTTGTTTTTTATAGTATGTGGGTAATATCTAATCTGAGTACCCTTCAAGAGAATATTCTATATAAAATTCAACCATATAGTCACAGAATACCTTACAGAATTCTTGAGAGGAAATACACACACATGTACACACACATATGCATATTCCTGCATATAATTATTAAGCACCAGTTTCCAACAACGTGTCAGCTAGCCATTTTCTTTCTTCACATTTCTATGCCTCCTCAAATCAAGAATTTTCTTTTTGGAATTTTGCAAGGAATTTTTGCTCCTTTTCCTTTTTAAAAATCACAGCCGATGACTTGTATTAATCTGAAAGTCATGATACACTAGGTGAGATGCTATCATGTGGGATGCTATCATGAATGGCCCTTTAAAAGGCTATAAACTCAGGCCTGAGGACACTCATCCAGGTCTTGTTGGGGGACAAGGGGATGATGAGGCAGCCTCATAGGAACTTGGGGTTTATTTTGGGACTTAAAGATTGCATGTGCCAGCCAGTGAGCATGAAGAGGGGCAGGAAAAGTAGATTGGGGAAGCAAGGGGCATCCCAAGAAGAGGAAAGAGATGAACAAAATGCATGAAGAGCCAGAGGTTCAGAGACTAATTGGGATGTATTTATAGAACCTACTTGCACAAAGAGATAGAGGCTGTGGTTTTAATAAGCTTATGACAATGATGATTTCCTAATCCTGTAACTCAAGGCAACCAGGGAAAGTGAACTGCCTGTCACTAAACATCACTCTGTTAGTGCCTGAGTCTCCAACCCCCCTCAGTAATTACCTACCCTTTACTAAGAGTTAAGGCTGGCATTTAGTTAGTGTTGTAATGTGCACTGAGCTAAGAATTTTGCATGAATCATTAGAACAAGAATTAGAATTACGAGCCTTATTAGATCTTTTCTCTGTCTAGTAGCACTGGCCTATGTTCTCTCATTTAATTCTTGCAAAAATTCTGAGATAAATATAAATAACACCCACTGGGCATCTTCATTTTCCAGATAAAGTAACTGATTATCAGGGGATTTAAGTAACTTGTTCCAAATCACATGGAGCGTAAATGTCAGAGCTGAGATTCAACCACCCATCTCTCTGACTCCAGTAGATAGCTACCTTTTGCGACTGCTTTTCCCTATGGTAATAGGAATTTATGATTACATAACATTGCCAACATTTTGCAAATATAGACCACCTTGTTTTATATAATTTTATTCTTTATTCTATGTCTTGACAAGAGAGAAGTGCATTCAGGTGCCATATTGCCCAGCTTACTTATGTGAATCACGTGGCTCATAGAGTTGAGGTCAGGCAGGCTGAACGGTGGACAAGCAGGGAGTAAACTTGCCTTCAAGTCACTTTGGGCTTTGCCATTTATTCTATGTTGTATGGGAAAGTCACTGAAGACGAATCTTTGTTTCCTCTCCTTTCCTGTCTTTTCTTACCCTTGAGTCTCCCTCTCCCCTGGTAAATCAGACCAAGCAGTATGGATAGCACATGCTGACCCTGACTGGGCATGAGCAATATTAGAGGCTCAACCATCAGTCTGATGCACTTTGCATCAATTACTTTATGTAATTCCACTAACAACCCTGTGATGTCAATGCATTCAATGCCCCCCACTCCACCGTCCCATTGAACAGAAGGATAATCAAGGTTCAAAGGGAAGCTGAAATGTTCCTGACCCTCACAGTGAGGGACAGAGCCAGGCCATTTGCCTCCTAAAATTGTAACCTACACACTAAGCTAATTCAAGGGAAGATTGTAAAGATTAAATAAAAGGGGGAGTGAATTGGAAACTCCAAATTTCAAGCACTCAATCAACATTCGTTCCCTGGCTGAATGAGTGGATTCCTGTCATTGAAGATAGCTGGGAAGAGGTGAAGTCAGGAACAAGAACTGGAATCTTGATTCCCTGGCTCGAAGTCTCTGGAATCACACACTTACAGAATGGAATATTGGCTCAGTCATTTGCTACCTGTGTCACTTGGGCCAGTCAGTTAAATGCACTGAGTCTCAACTGCCTTGTAGGTATATTGGGGGCTGTGACATCTCCCTCACTGGTAGCAGGAAGGTCGAAATCCAACAACAGAGGCAAAGTATCTGATACAGGAGCTTGGTGCGTGGGTTTACTTTTATCTGCATCCTAATGCACCCTGAAAATATTTTAACATGCTCTAAGATTTTATTGCCAAAGAAGTGCTTAGAAATGAATCCAAATTAGGGCAAATAGCCCCATGAGGGACCAGGAAAAGGAGATGAGAATTGCTTATGACACGTGGCAGAAGTCAAAGGGGACAGATTTTTAGTCTAAGAAGTGAACAGAGAGTATAAAGCTATACTAATAAGAAAATATATCATGCTGGGGTTCCCAGGAAATAAATGTTACATAGTTCTAATTGGCCATTTATTAGTGGTTCTGATTGCTGGACCCTCACTATGGGGCTTGGACTTTTCACCACCAGTCTGAGTTATAAAATAACATAATATGGTTAGGAAAAGTGAGATGAAGAGTGACTTTGGAGAAGGGGAGTTTTCTAAAGCATATATTTTTCCTCCAATAACATATGTTTTCTTTTACTCAACTTCACAGCACTTTAATAAGTGCTGCATTAGTTGGGATAAGCTAGGTTATGTTGTGGCTACGAATACACCTTAAAACATCAGTGGCATGAGCAAGCATATGTTTATTTCCTGTATATGTTCATGTTCAGTGCAGACTGGTGTGTGGGATTCTGCACCACAGGGCCACTCCAAAGCCCCAGCTGTTGGAGACTCTACCATCTCAACGTTGAACCTGATAACTCCCTATGGCAAAAGAAAAGAAAGACTGGAGAGTTTCTTGGCATTTATACTGGAGAGTTCCTTGGTATTTGCACTAGTTTGACCTGGAAGAATTATGTGTCACTTCTGCTCACACTCCATGGGTAAGAAATAGCCACATGGTCTCTTCCAAGTACGAGGAGCTGGGAAGTCTTGTATTCCATTGGTCAAGGAAGGAGGAATACGAAACAGGATTTGGTGAACACATAGCCTTCTCCCCATGCCAGTTAACAATTGTGTGCGTGTGTGAATCATTCATACAATGATTACATCTTCTCCTTCATAGGTTCTAAGTTTTGTGTCTCATGAGACCCATGGAGTCTTCATACGGTGTCTGTCACAGAGATGTCATGGTGATCAGGATAGAGCTGTCGGATTCTAGCACTGAATATATATGTGTGATTCATCAGTTCCATCAACAAACATACACAGACCGGCAACTGTGAGCCTGCCAATGGAGCTAAGCATGGAGGAAGGAGATGAAAAACAGAAAAAGAGTTTTTGAGGCAGCCGAGGTGTACTTCCATGTGCTCAGCCTGATAACTAACAAGTTAAGCTCACTGGAGGTGCCCGAGGGACATTCAGGTGGAGAGACAGTCCTCGTTTCCGTGCCCTTCCCTGCCTGATGGGGATGGGGTTCCACAGTGAGTTCATTGTCACTGGAGAAATTCAAATAGAGGTCGAAGGGTCTGTTAGGGATAATGTAAGCTGGGGCAGCATTGGATTGGAATTTGCATTAGATCATCCTCAAGTGCCTTCGGTATTCAGGGCTTTGTGGGACTAAGCCTTGGGGATTCCCACCTTCAGAGGGAGAGCAGAATGAGAAGTGTCTGTGATAAAAAAGACACCTGCCCCAGTGAGGCCTGTCTCTAACCCTGCAGCCACTCTGCCTGCTCCTGGCTGCCCGCGGCACTCGAGCCTGGCAGGAACCCGGAGAAAGTAGCCCAATAGGAGCACAATTGCTGAACCTCTCCGAGTTGGAGTGCTGTATGTCTACCTACCCTTTAGTTTTTTTGTTCAATCTGCTCAAGTGGAAATCCCTTTACAGGTGTAATTAAGGTCATCTCAAGAGCAAATAAATACTTGTTTATCTCAGTCCTTGCTTGGTAGTTTCCTTAGACGTTTGCCAAGCTGGAGCCCTCCTCCAGACCAAGAAGCTGCACGCAGCAGTCCGCAGATGAGAAGAGAAAGCTCGTTGCTCAGGGGGCCATAATGTGTCACCCTGGGCTCAACGCAGCTTGTGAAGTTAGGGTTGGAAGTTTTCATAGAGAGGGACAGACATGTCTTCTACGTGTACTATCCCTAATCCACCCATTGTAGTGGTTCTGGGGGTACTCAAACACTGGAGGAACGGTCTCAGACTCTAGCTAGACAACAGACTGTAGCTAAGTCACTTCCCTATCCAGGCCTCAGTTTCCTTGTTTGTCATTCACCAAATAGGTTCTTTTTTTTTTTTAAAGATCTTATTTATTTGAGAGAGAGAGAGTGAGCGCACAAGCAGTGGGGAGGGGCAGAGGGAGAAGCAGAGACCCCCCCAACTGAGCAGGGAGCCTGATATGGGGTTCGATCTCAGGGCCCTGGGATCATGACCTGAGCTGAAGGCAGACAGTTCACCGGCTGAGCCACCCAGGCGCCCCACCAGATAGGTTCTTAAACTGGGTGCTTACTAATCCTTATTGTGTCCTGTTGTCTGGAGGGCTGAGGCAATGCTCCAGGGCTCTGTTTTCTTACCTGTGGGAAAGACAGTAACTAGTGTAGAAGGCAGCATGGTGCAGTGAGTTCAGGACCTGGAAGACAGAGATGGCCTCCAACTCTGTCTCGTCCTAGCTATGTTGCCTTGGACAAGCTCCCTCTGAGAATCTGGACCATTATAGAAAACAGGAATAGTGTCATCTACATCCTTGGGTATGGTGAATAGGAAATGGTAAATACAGCCTCCAGCCCAGCGTTTGACCAGACACAGCACACATGTTAATATGCTCCCTTTCCCTCCTCCTTAAAACACCAGGAAATGTGAGGGCCCTTCAGCATTTCCAGCTGCAGAACTCATGGGTCAAAAACTCACTCTGACAGGGAAGCTGTCCAGGCACCTAGGCTGCTTTGGGTTGTGGGTGAAGGAGAGAAGCAATTTTAAGTGCAGCCCAATGAACATCCTTAAATTTTCCTCCATCCCAAATAACTCTCATCCCCACACTCCCCCTACCAGATCTATGGAAAGACAGCTCTAACAGAAATAAGAAAGAAAAAAAAAAAAAGCTCTAGTGCCAAAGTCTTGGTCCCTGGGGAGTTCGGAAAGCCTTCCTCAATGATCTAGATTTGACATGATTTTTAAAGTGTAGGAAAATGAAAATAAATGAACCCAGGGTTTAGAGGGCACAAATCAGCCATGCAGCCCTGTAACAGGTGAGGAATTTCCAAGGAATCACCCAAGCAGGTGAAGAATTTCCCCCATCTTGACCTAGGCAGAGGTTTCTGGGGACCCAGCCAGGAGGCCCATGTCAGAAGTGCAGGAAATATCTCTGCAAGAACCTGTTAAGCTCTGGCCCCAAGCTGGGGGCGCCAAAGGGAAAGGATGACAAATGTATGGTGGCCAGGAGGACTGCCTTTGGGAACATGTGGGAGTTACTCCCAGTGGATTTGACATCTGAATTTTTTCATTTAAGATTTACAGAGTGGCTGGGCACAGCAATTTGGCTGTTGTAGGCTGGAAATTAATTTATCCTTTTGCTGGTATTATCATTATTTTGTTGCAACCTCATTGTACACCTCCCCTCCTCCCTCCCTCCCCAAAGCCCACAGCCACCATAGTCTTGAATACCCAGCGTTTATGATGTGTCAAACATTCTCCCAATACGTCAGTTCTAAGAACTCATTTATCACTGAGGGTTAGAAATAGACATTTGAGCAAAGACTTGATGAAGACACAGGAGATGATGAGCCATGTGAGTATGAAGAGAAGAAAGTACCAGAAGGAGGGAGTAGTCAGTGAAAACACTCTGGAGTTGCGTGGACCTAGGAATATTTGAGGAGTCAACAACCTGAGCAACACACAAAATAGAAAGATACGGGGCTGGGCTGTGTTGGGTTTCAAGTAAAAGTAAAAGCCAAGGATAATTTGTGTTCTATTCCACAAAAGTGATTGAATCCTCTGTCAGGTAGAATCAGAGTTAATTTTTTGTTTCTAGTTCTGCCAATACGTCTCCTAGTGAGATCTTTAATTTAATTTAGTCTTCTCTATCATGACCTGACATCTGCAGTATCCAAAGAACAAAGGGATATTTATAAAAGTACAGAGTCAGAAAGTAAGAAATTATAATGTAAACTTTGATCACATCACTGGTGCTGGTTACCATCTCAGTGATTCTCACCATCATTGTTATTATAGTATTAGTAAATGCTCTTTTTTTTTAAATTTTATTTTATTATGTTATGTTAGTCACCATACAATATATCATTAGTTTTTGATGTAGTGTTCCATGATTCATTGTTTTCATATAACACCCAGTGCTCCATGCAGTATGTGCCCTCCTTAATACCCATCACCAGGCTAACCCATCCCCCCACCCCCTCCCCTCTAAAACCCTGTTTTTTTCTCAGAGTCCATAGTCTCTCATGGTTCATCTCTCCCTCCAATTTCCCCCCCTTCATTTTTCCCTTCCTTCTCCTGATGTCCTCCATGCTATTTCTTATGTTCCACAAATAAGTGAAACCATATGATAACTGACTTCTCTGCTTGACTTATTTCACTTAGCATAATCTCCTCCAGTCCCATCCATGTGGATGTAAAAGTTGGGTATTCATCTTTTCTGATGGCTGAGTAATATTCCATTGTATATATGGACCACATCTTCTTTATCCATTCATCTGTTGAAGGGCATCTCGGCTCTTTCCACAGTTTGGCTATTGCGGACATTGCTGCTATGAACATTGGGGTGTGTATGGCCCTTCTTTTCACTACATCTGTGTCTTTGGGGTAAATACCCAGGAGTGCAATTGCTGGGTCATAGGGTAGCTCTATTTTTAAATTTTTGAGGAACCTCCACACTGTTTTCCAAAGTGGCTGTACCAACTTGCATTCCCACCAACAGTGTAAGAGGGTTCCCCTTTCTCCACAACTTCTCCAACATTTGTTGTTTGTTTCCCTGTCCATTTTTGCCGTCCTAACTGGTATAAGGTGGTATCTCAATGTGGTTTTGATTTGAATTTCCCTGATGGCTAATGATGATGAATATTTTTTCATGTGTCTGTTAGCCATTTGTGTGTCTCCTTCAGAGAAGTATCTTTTCATGTCTTCTGCCCATCTTTTGACTTGATTATTTGTTTTATGGGTGTTGAGTTTGAGAAGATCTTTATAGATCTTGGATACCAGCCCTCTATCTGTAGTGTCATTTGCGAATATCTTCTCCCATTCTGTGGGTTGCCTCTTTGTTTTGTTGCCTGTGTCCTTTGCTGGGCAGAAGCTTTTTAACTTGATGAAGTCCCAAAACTTCATTTTTGCTTTTGTTTCACTAGCCTTTGGAGATGTATCTTGAAAGAAGTTGCTGTGGCTGATCTCAAAAGGTTACTGCCCATGTTCTCCTTTAAGATTTTGATGGATTCCTGTCTCACATTGAGGTCTTTCATCTATTTTGAGTTTATCTTTGTGTATGGTGTTAGAGAATGGTCGAATTTCATTCTTCTGCATGTGGCTGTCCAATTTTCCCAGCACCATTTATTGAAGAGACTGCCTTTTTTCCATTGCATATTTTTTCCTGCTTTGTCAAAGATTATTTGACATAGAGTTGAGGGTCCATATCTGGGCTCTCTATTCTGTTCCATTGGTCTGTATGTCTGTTTTTGTGCCAGTACCATGCCGTCTTGGCGATCACTGCTTTATAATATAGATTGACATTGGGCAACGTGATGCCCCCAGCTTTGTTTTTCTTTTCCAACATTTCCTTGGCGATTCGGGGTCTTTTCTAATTCCATACAAATTTTAGGATTGTTTGTCCCAGCACTTTGAAAAATGTCATTGGAATTTTGATTGGGATGGCATTGAAGGTATAGATTGCTCTGGGTAGCATAGACATTTTAACAATGTTTATTCTTGGGGCGCCTGGGTGGCTCAGTCGTTAAGTGTCTGCCTTTGGCTCAGGTCACGATCCCAGCATCCTGGGACTGAGCCCCACATTGGGCTCCCCTTTCGGTGGGGAGCCTTCTTCTCCTTCCCCCACTCCCCCTGCTTGTGTTCCCTCTCTCGCTGTCTCTCTCTCTGTCAAATAAATAAATAAAATCTTAAACAAAACAGAACAAAACAAAAAAACAATGTTTATTCTTCCGATCCATGAGCATGGAATATTTTTCCATTTTTTGTGTCTTCAATTTCTTTCATGAGTGTTCTGTAGTTCCTAGAGCATAGATCCTTTACTTCTTTGGTTAGGTTTATTCTGAGGTATCTTACGGTTTTTGGTGCTATTGTAAATGGAATCATTTCTCTAATTTCTCTTTCTACAGTTGCATTATTAGTGTATAAGAAAGCAACTGATTGCTGTGCATTGATTTTGTATCCTGCCACATTACTGAATTGCTGTATGAGTTCTAGTAATTTGGGGGTGGAGTCTTTTGGGTTTTCCACATAAAATATCATGTCATTAGCAAAAAGAATTTGACTTCTTCTTTGCCAATTTGAATACATTTTATTTCCTTTTGATGTCTAATTGCTGTTGCTAGGACTTCTAGTACTATGTTGAATAATGGAGGCGAGAGTGGGCATCCTTGACATGTTCCTGATCTTAAGGGAAAGGCTCTCAGCTTTTCCAGATTGAGGATGATATTTGCTGTGGGTTTTTCATAGATGGATTTTATGAACTTGAGGAATGTTCCCTCTATCCCTATACTCTGAAGAGTTTTAATTAGGAAAGAATGCTGTGTTTTGTTAAATGCTTTTTCTGCATCAATTGAGACGACCATATGGTTCTTCTATCTCCTCTTATTAATGTGTTCTATCACATTGATTGATTTGCGAATGTTGAACCACCCTTGCATCCTGGGGATAAATCCCACTTTGTCGAGGTGGATGATTCCTTTATTTATTTATTTATTTTAAAAGATTTATTTATTTATTTATTTGACAGTGAGAGACACAGCGAGAGAAGGAACACAAGCAGGGGGAGTGGGAGAGAGAGAAGCAGGCTTCCCGCGGAGCAGGGAGCCCGATGCTGGGCTCGATCCCAGGACCCTGGGATCATGACCTGAGCCAAAGGCAGACGCTTAATGACTGAGCCACCCAGGTGCCCCAGTGGATGATCCTTTTAATGTATTGTTGGATCCTATTAGCTAGGATTTTGTTGAGGATTTTGGAATCCATATTCATCAGGGATATTGGTCTGAAATTCTCCTTTTGGATGGGGTCTTTGCCTGGTTTGGGGATTAAGGTAATGCTGTCCTAATAGAATGAGTCTGGAAGCTTTCCTTCTGTTTCTATTTTTTGAAACAGCTTCAGGATAATAGGTATTATTTCTTCTTTGACTGTTTGGTAGAATTCTCCAGGGAATCCATCAGGCCCTGGACTCTTGTTTTTTGGGAGGTTTTTGATCACTGCTTCAATCTCGTTACTGGTTATTGGCCTATTCAGGTTGTCAATTTCTTTCTGTTTCAGTCTTGGGAGTTTATAGGTTTCCAGGAAGGCACCCATTTCATCCAGGTTGCTCAGCTTATTGGCATATAATTGTTGATAATAATTTCTAATATTTGTTTCTATTTTCTTGGTGTTAGTCATGGTCTCTTCCCTTTCATTCATAATTTTATTAATTTGGGTCCTTTCTCTTTTCTTTGGGATAAGTCTGGCCAGTGGTTTATCGATCTTATAATTCTTTCAAAGAACCAGTTTCTAGTTTCATTGATCTGATCTACTGTGTTTCTGGTTTCTAATTCATTGATCTCTGCTCTGATCTTAATTATTTCTCTTCTAATGCGTGGCTTAAGCATCGTTTGTTGCTTTTTTTCTAGTTCTTTAAGGTGTAGAGTTAGATGGTGAATTCGGGATTTTTCTATTTTTCTGAGTGAGGCTTGGATGGCTATGTATTTCCCCCTTATGACTGCCTTTGCAGTATTCCATAGGTTTTGGACTGATGTGTTTTCATTCTCATTGGTTTCCATGAATTGTTTAAGTTCTTCTTTGATTTCCTGGTTGACCCAAACATTCTTAAGCAGAGTGGTCTTTAGCTTCCAAGTGTTTGAATTTCTTCCAATTTTTTTTCTTGTGATTGAGTTCCAGTTTTAAAGCATTATGGTCTGAGAATACTCAGGGAACAATCTCAATCTTTTGGTATCTGTTGAGACCTGATTTGTGACCCAGTATATGGTCCATTCTGGAGAAAGTTCCATGTGCGCTTGAGAAGAATGAGTGTTCTGTTGTTTTAGGGTGGAATGTTCTGTATATATCTATGAGGTCCATCTGGTCCAGTGTGTCATTCAAAGCTTTTGTTTCTTTGTTGATTTTCTGCTTAGACGATCTGTCTATTGCTGAGAGTGGAGTATTGAGGTCTCCTACAATTAACATATGGTTATCAATATGACTCTTTATTTTGGTTAACAGTTGGCTTATGTAGATGGCTGCTCACATGTTGGGGGCATAGATATTTACAATTGTTAGATCTTCTTGTTGGATAGACCCTTTAAGAATGATATAGAGTCCTTCTCTGTCTCTAACTACAGTCTTTAGTTTAAAATCTAATTTGTCTGATATAAGAATTGCTACCCCAGCTTTCTTTTGAGGTCCATTGGCATGGAAGATGGATCTCCATCCCTTCACTTTCAGTCTGGATGTATCTTTAGGTTCAAAATGAGTCTCTTGTAGACAGCATATGGACGGGCCCTCTCTTTTTATCCAATCTGCAACCCTGTGCCATTTTATGAGAGCATTTAGGCCGTTCACATTGAGAGTGATTATTGAAAGATATGAATTAATTGTCATCATGTTGCCCGTGAAGACCTTGATTTTATAGATTGTCCCTGTAAATCTCTTTTCTATATCACTCTTGGGGTCTTTCTCCTTTTATAGAACCCCCCTTAATATTTCTTGCAGGGCCGGCTTAGTGGTCACATGTTCTTTCAGTTTCTGCTGGTCTTGGAAGCTCTGCATCTCTCCATCCATTCTAAATGACAGCCTTGCCAGATAAAGTATTCTTGGCTGCATGTTCTTCTCATTTGGTACTCTGAATATGTCTTGCCAGGCCTTTCTGCCTTGCCAGGTCTCTGTGGATAGGTTTGACGTTATTCTGATGTTCCTCCCTCTGTACGTAAGGAATCTCTTCCCCCAACTGCCCTTAGGATGGTTTCCTTGGTTCTAAGATTTGCGAGTTTTACTATTACATGCCGGGGTGTTGGCCTTTTTTCATTGACCTTGGAAGGGGTCCTCTCTGCCTCTAGGACACGAATGTTTGTTTCATTCCCCAGATTAGGGAAATTCTCAGCTAGAATTTGCTCAAATATATCTTCTAGTCCTCTCTCTCTCTTCACCCCCTCAGGGATTCTAACAATTTTGACACTGGAATATTTCATGGTGTCACTTATTTCTCTGATTCTATTTTCATGGATTCTGAGTTGTTTTTCCCTGGCCTCCTCTTTTCCTTTTTTCTCGACTATTTGGTCTTCTAGGTCACTAATTCGTTCTTCTGCCTCGCTTACCCTAGCTGTTAGATTATCTAGATTAGATTAGATCTCATTGATAGCATTTTTAAGTTCTGCCAATTCAGCTTTCATTTCTGCCCTTAGAGACTCTATGATGCCATCAATTGATTTCTCCATTCTAGCCATTGTCTTCACAATTGCTAGCCTGAATTCCATCTCCGACATCTTGGTTATATCTGTATTGATTTGTAAATCTGTGGCATAAGTCATAATCTCTGAGTCTTTCCTATTTTGGGGGTTCCTCCTCCTAGTCAGTCTGTTGAAGGGTGGTTGAGGGAATGTATAGAGTCCAAATTATTGACCACAACTCAAGCAAGATGCACCTGTTTTCTAGGAACCTTAGGGTTGCTGGCCTCTTGTTTTCCCAGCCTGTCTTCTGGGGGAGGGGCCTGCCACACTGTTACTCAGGCAACCCTGTTTGGGCAGAGTTGCCCTGTCCCCTGTGGCAGGGGATGGGTTCAGTGAAAACCAGTTTTTTGGGGCTTTTGTTCTCTGGCGGCTTTCCCTGGCAGCTGTCTGCATCTCTTCCGAGAGTCAGAGCAGAAGAGACCATTTCCAACCCTCTGCCTCAGAGCAGAGAGATTGCAGTCTGTTCTTCAGTGAGCTCTCCAGGCCACACTATCTCTGTTTCTGTCTGTGCTGCTATAAACTGCAGCGTCCTGGGTTGTGCGCCCCCTCAGCAGCACTCCCAGTCCTTGCCTCCAGATCAGGGCACGTCTCTGCCCTTTGTGCTTCTAAAACCCCCAGCCACTCCCAGTTTGCATGCACGGTCCCACCACTTCAGGTTTCTGTCTGGGGGGCTGCCCTAAAGTCCTTTCCCTGGTGATACTGGTCTGCGAGTCTGTGCCCCATCCCCAGCACGGGAGGCTATTGCTCACCAGCAGTGTAGGATCTTGACGGCTCCCTCCCCCTGCCATTTATCCTCTGATATTTGCCTACGGAATCATGGCTCCCCACTTTGTACCTTGAAAACAAACGCCTGCGATATTCTGTTTGTGGAGATCCAGATCTATCTTCTTACATCTCAGGCATATTTCGTGGGTGTTCAGAGTGGTCTGGTAGATATCCAGCCCAATTCCAGGAACTGGTTGGAATAGGGTCCCCTACTCCTCTGCCATCTTTTCAAGAAGTTGTGTATTAGTAAATTCTCTTAAGATTTACATGACATAAAACCAACTCAGACAGGCATAAGCAAAAGAACAATTTATTATAAATGGTCTTAGGATTGCATGAGATAGGAATGTGCCTGCACTTCAGGAGAAATCACAGCCAGACACTTGAAGAGTACTAAGATCTTTGATCAATAATCTTTGTTCATCTTTCTGAATCTGATTTGTCTATTTTTTTTTTCTCTCTTTTTAAACTAGGTGCCCTCCATTCTTATCCCTGCTCCATTTCCCAGGTTCAGCATGTGCGATATATGGCAAATGGCAGCTCCCAAACTTTTCATACATTTCCCAAAGTCAGTGTTTCTGGCACAAGTCCCTCCTCTCCAAATCCAAAAATCTCAGGGAAGGGACTCATTGGCCCAACTCCTGGACCAAACATATGTGTCTAGACGCTGAGCTCATTATGGGAGCTGCTCCCATTGCAAGCATATGAAGAAAATGGGAGGGGAGGTGATTTCAAAACAACCAGCAGAAGTAGAGATGTCCTCATAAGAAGCTAAGTTGCTGGGTAGAAAATAATAGTTGCCCACTTTAATCATCATTTGTTTTTATTTATCATCATTATTACATTTCTGACAAAGTTTTTAGTATCTCTAAATTTCTAGGTTCTTAGAAGGTGTAGACTAGAAGGGACATTATCACATCACTCATTCTACACATTCTGACACAGATTGAGTTCTTTCCAAGAGCTTGATGAATGTGCTTCTCCAAACAAGACTTTGTCACCTCCCCAAGGTCTGTCCACCTTCTTTGCAGTGAAGAGAGGAAATTATGCCTTTTATCGGTTTCTGCCACTTAATACAGATTTTTCTGATGGTATTCTTAGAGATGACAAGAAACGGTTGGTCAATCTTCAGCATAATAACATCTGATATGTCTGAAAACTGCTATAACTCAATCCCTTTGCCCCTTTTCAGACTAAATGAGCCTAATTGCTTCAGCTTTGCCTCTGAGCACCTTTGGGGCCACTATCTTCCTGCCTGTTCTAGATTGTCCTCTTTAGAATGTAGGGTCTACTCTGGCCACTGGCCATTGGCCTTCCAGTATTTGTCAAGGACAGTTTATCCCTGGGATACTGGAAGGAGGAGAGTCAGTTGCTGCACCAGGAATTGCCTTCTGATGTGAGTGGGCTGTGTGGCCAAGTTCCCATGTGAGATTCCTGGCTGCTATCAACCCCAGATGGGGTTGGGATGCCAATGTGTACTGCATAGAGTTACACAAACATGGATTCAAATCCTGGCTCTATCACTTATTGATAGAGCAAATGATTCGATTCTCTGCTTCATCTTCTTCATCTGTACTGTGGAAATAAGAAAACTAATATTTAGAGGTTTAAATGGATGATTCCTGTAATGTGCTCAACATTAGAGAGGTGGAAATAGCGATGAAGTTGATTGCTAGGATTGTAGACAACTCTTAAAATATAAAATCTTAAGATTACCAGCATTTTAATATAGTTTGACAATTTTCAAAGAGTTAGGAGACATTTGCCACACATATTTACCATAAAAACAATATTGAACCTAATAGAATACTTTTAGTTCACAGAGCAATATTTTCTGCATCTTTAATTGTGTTCCACCAAAGCAATCCTGTGTTTATAAGAGTTCTGGTTGTTTCTTGTCCCCTCTGGAGGGGCAGAGCCAGAGAGTGAGTCAGAAGAGAGGGGAAGAAGAGAGGGGAAGGTCAGAAGTCCAAGGTGGTTGTGATCAGTTCTGGAGCAGAGAGGTCAGACTGATCCCCACAGTGACCATCATGAAAGAGGGAAAGTCTGGGACATCTGGGTGGCTCAGTTGTTTAAGTGTCTGCCTTTGGCTCAGGTCATGATCCCAGGGTCCTGGGATCGAGTCCCATGTCAGGGATCCCTGCTCAGTGAGGAGTCTGCTTCTCTCTCTCCCTCTGCCTGCCACTCTCCCTACTTGTGCTTGCTCACCCTCTGTCTGTCAAATAAATAAGTAAAATCTTTTAAAAAAAGGAATGAAGGAAGGTCTTAGAGCCCAGATCCAGAACCTCTGGCAGGGTCAACATTAAAGAGAGTGCTTAGGGGTTAAAGGAATGAGTTTGGCAGGCAAACACACCTGGCGTGGAATCCTGTCTGTGCCACTCCTTGAAAAATGACGTTAATAACACTTACCTAGAAGGGCTGTTGACAGCGTTGAGGTAATGTATGCAAAGTATTTAACCCATGATATGTGCTCAGTCAACTGTGGCTTGTATTATTAACAGAATCTGCAGCAGGAGCTTGGTGAGATTGTACTAACAGAGCCCAGAGATATGCACCCCCTCCTCTTCCACTTGGTGTGTGTTTATTCTTAATACCCAATCTTTCCTTCTGTGGGGGTTCCTGATCTCAATAAGCCCAGAGATCTCTTACATTATTTTGAGTATAGATTAAAAAAAAAACTTTACTACATTTGCCTTTTATAAGGAGTTTTATTAGATAGTTATTTTGGCAACACAGCTGGTTCTTGACTGATATATATGGGCACTCTAAATTAACAATATTATTAAATAAGCTTGCTTTCCTCAAACATATGCGGAGGAGTAGAAGGGGAAGACAGTCTTGAAGTCTGGGGTTAAGATTTTATCACAGACAATCTGTGAAGGAGAAAAAGCACATTAAGATAATTAAGCATTCATGAGATCAGCATATTTAATTACATCAAAATTAAAATCTTCCATAAGTGACAAAAAAAAGCACAAAACACTTAACTAAAATAATAAGATAAATGACAAGCTCAAGAAACTATATTCAGTAAAAAGCTGGGGTTCTTCTGACTGACAATTTAAATAAACAAAACAAAATGCCAAGAGCCTAATAGATACACAAACCCAGAACATAAACAGATGTGTCCCAGCTAGAAAACAAAGAAGACTGTTGCAAATAATCATGAGATACATGAAATAAAACACCATAATGCTTGATTCACGTATTAATAGCACCTTCCCCCAGATAATCAGGCTGGGTGGTGAGGACTGGTTGGAGAATAAAATAACCTCATGCATTGTGAATGACATTTTAAATCAGTATAGGCATCTGGAAAAGCCTTTTGGCAATTGGCCAACATGGGACATTGAATGAAAGAAAGAGTCCAAAATTAAGGCCTCTGCAGAAAAATATCCATTTCCAATAGCAAAAAGTTAAAGGTAACACAAATGCTCAAAGAATATACAAACTATGGCAGATTTGTTCAGTGAGACATTATGTATCTATTACAAATTCTCTGTATCTGAATCTACAGTAGCTTGGTAAGCTGATGCCATCATAATGTCAAGGGAAAAGACCCACAGTAGTCTCTAAGACTTGGGCATATCTAAAAATGAGAAAAAAGTATACCAAAATCTGATCATCACTATTGGTGTTGTGGAATCTTCTAGTTAAAAGCATCCCATGGTTGCCTTCCTCGTGGTTCTTCTCAAGGCCTCCATGCTAACTTACTCTCTGGCAATTTCTCTCCTATTAATTGACTTCTCATCAGCCTTTGACAGAGTTGACCATCAACTCCTTTTTGATCTCTCTTCCTTGGGCTCCCCTAATGCCACACTCCCTGATAGTCCTCCAGTACCCCTGACTACTCTTTCTTAAATTCCTTGCTACTTCTTCCTCTTTCCTTCGGCCTCTAAATATTGCAGTGCTCCAGACATTGTTTTCTCTTTCTGCCATTTCTCCTAAAATTAGTTCATCTAGTATCATAGTTTTAGGGATCACCCATAAGGTGATGATTCCTAAATTTGCCTTTCCAGTCCAGTCCTGACCTCTCCCTGAGCTCTCGGCTCAGGCATCTAACTACTTATTTATCATTTCCACTTGCATAGTTAGCACGCATCTCAAACACAACAGGACCAAACAAAATAGTGATTCTCACTTTCCTCTGCCCCAAGATGTATCAATCGCAATCTTGCCATCACATTATGGTGTCCCTGTCAACCTGGTTGCTCAAGTTAAAGACCTAAGAGTATTCTTGCACTCCTCGAGTCTGATCCCTATCAGCATGTCTTATAAGCTTTCCTTTCTGAACTAGTATAATTCTCTTCATGTCCATGTACATTACCTTAACCCCTACTCTTGAAATTTCCCTCCAGAACCAAAGCTGTAGCACCTAAGTGTACTCTATGCTTCTACTTTTCCCCATACCTCTCACTATTTATTCTTCACAAGCAGCCATCTTGACCTTTTAAGGCGTGAAGCAGATCATATCACTTCCATTTAAGGTTCTCCAACAACCTTCCATTGGCCTTGGGATAGAATCCAAAGTCCAAGACAAGGATGTCTTTGTCTGTGTCTGAACTCTCTCTCAGCCATTTTCCCCTTGAAATCACATTGCTTCAGACTCCCTAACTTCTTTCAGACTGAGCTCATTCAAACCTTAGAGTCTTTGCATTGCTGTTCTTCTACCCAGGACATTATACTCCTAAATACAGATGACACCAAACTTCCTGTCATCTAGAGTTCAGCTTAAATATAGCTTCTCCAGCATGCTTTTCCTGACTTCCCCCTGTCCATTTTTTCTTCCACCAGATTAACTTGCTTATTATCAATCCATTTATAGCTCATTCTGTCTATGGCCCTACCACCCTGAATGCATCCAATCTTGTCTGATCTCATTCTATGCTGTTATTGGTTGATTTGTTGAGTTGCTTATTGTCTTTCTATTATCGCTCAAGAATGGGAGCTGTATGGATCAGAAACCTTATGTTTTGATCATCGCTATATTCTCATCTAGGCCAGGGCCTGACACATAGTAGAGTAGGTGCTCAATGAATATATGTTGCATAATTATGGGATTCCCCCCCAAAAAACCCTTTCAATATTTTTTGCCAATTTTTGAGTTAAAAATAAACTTCTGTGTATAATAAGAAAAAACATGCATAAAATCATGTCAGTATATTTTAAAATTTTAGTAAGGAACACATTGCCATTAGATTATGTAGCTGCTCCCTACTTTTCTTTTTTCTATTTCATTAGCTTTATTTTTAAAAAATTTTTTTGATGTCAGAAAATTTTTTTATTAACATATAATGTATTATTTGTTTCAGGGGTACAAGTCTGTGATTCATCAGTGTTACACAATTCACAGCACTCACCATAGCACATTCCTTCCCCAATGCTCTCTACTTTTCTGTGTCTAAATTATTCAACTTTTGGGAAACTCATTTTACCAGTCTGTAAAATAGGGCTAATAATTATACTAGGTTTGCCTTCCTTGATGATCTGTTGTTAGGAGTAAAAAGAGACAATGCACAGGAAGCTGCTTATTGTGTTGTTAAATGCTTCAGAAACATCTAGCATTGTTTGCTTTTATTCTCCTGTTTATATTCTTCCAGATGGGGAATAAATTAGAGAAATTCTCAAGGGTCCTCAGACTGAGCTGAGGCAGGTAGGGGAAGGTGGAGAGATTTGTTACAATTACAAAATCAAATGTTATTCAATCTTTAAATGGCTAATCTCCTTTATCTGCGAATATCTTTTCCTTGATTTGAGTGAAAAATCCCATGCATATGAGAAAAAATCTGATTTGAGCCCCAGATGCATTATCTACATTGTCTTCTATTCTTTCTCTTTTTTCCTGGATTTATTTCACTATATATGTAGTCAAGAAATAGCAACTTCTACCAGCAGTGTTGATAACCACCCAGAGAGATGTGTCAATTGGTTCTGCCACTTTGTGCACTGACTCCTTATGCTTTAAAATCCATGGTTTGTATATGCAACCGATAAATTGTTGAACACTACATCTGAGACTAATGATATACTGTGTGTTGGCTAAAGTAATTTAAATAAAAATAAAATAACATAAAATCCATGGTTTGAAAGCTTGTTTTGGACAGAGTTGTTTGTGGTTTGAACTTGTTTTGAGTAACTTTTGACACAATTGTTTTGAAACTGAATATTAGGACTTTCTTATCACACTCTCGCACCTGGAGTGGAGAGGACCATCATGTCATTGACTCCCACAGTAACAGCAGTAGTGTCCGTCATGTGATGGGCTTTTAAACCTTTAAAACCAAGAGGTTTGACCAGCAACTTGAGGGTGTTTGGTCCAGGCAAGACTCCTCTCTGTTAACCTAAATCACTCTCCTGAGATCTTGAGACACTTATTCCTGACTTAGTCAGGCCTTTCGCAGTTGGCAGTGGTGTGAAACCATGCAGCAGTCCCAGGAGAAGGGACATTTGTTTCTGCCTTGGCAAGCCTTCTCCTCGTGGGCAGTGGCACAAGCCGTGTAACAGTTCCTGGGGCACTAAGTTCGGGAGCAGCCCACCTCGCCTGCTAGCTACGTGCCTCGGAAGCAAGAGACATAAGCCAGCACGTGATACCCAGCTTTTACTTGGAAGGACGGGCTCTACACAAAACCATCTCGTGGAAAGGTACACCTCAACTAAATTTGGATTTTATTTCTTTCATCTCCCCTTTGGCTGGAACAATAGTGTAATTAATCTATTGTTGCCTTATTGTATGTTATTTCTTTATTGGCTTATTAAGAGACATTATCCTGAATGCTATTGGTTTGTGAAATATTATTATTATAAATTATAATTCCTGCAGTGACCCTGGGTTGAATAAATTATTGGCAAAGACAATCTCAGTCTCTGTGCATAATTTGCTCCCAGCAAGACACCCTCAGATTATACATTTGACAGTAGGACAATGAATCAAAATGGCAAAAGGACAAATTACCACTGCAGCTTCCCCATGGTTGCTTGGAGGTGGTTCTACACAAGGCTGTAGCCTCCCATGAAAGCCAGAGCTTGGAGTCCTGAGTTTGTGTTTCAGTTTTGTCTCTTACCAGCTGTGGGACGTTGGGGAATGACGATACAATCACACAGTGATTATAAGGTGTAATTGGAGCAGTATCTATGAAAATGTCTTCTAAACTCTAGTATGCTAGATAAATATAAGATATGATCAGAAACAATCTCTCTATTGTTTGATGCCCACTGAACTGGCACGCTGGCAGCTGAAGGAAATACACTCAGAGTAGCCGTATAAATCCTCCTCTACAGTCACCGACTGAACTTGCAAGTTTGGGAAAATCACATCTGTCTGAGCCAAACTCAGTAACTTCATCTGTAAAATAGGAAGAATGGGACTCATTCATCCTTAAGTTTCCCTCCAATCGTTATCTTTTTCTAAAGCTACAGTGGTAGAAAAGCCCGTTCGCTGCTTCTTTTTCCAGTAGGTGGGGCTATTGAGCACCAAATTTTCTCAGAAATGACATTTCATAATTCTTTTTTAATGAGAAGAGGTTCGTCAGTGTTGATTTTTATTAACTATGAAGCATTTCCCAGACTAGGTCCACTAGATCCACTAGATCCAGTTTCAAGGTTTGAAACTTTCAGAAATACTGAAACTCATAAAAACGCTTTTCATTATAAATCGTGAAAAGATTACAACTTTGTTAATCAGATTTTCTTAGTTTTAGAAAGCCTTGTAAATTTGTGTGGGCCCAAGGACATATACTGAAACTCGATTGTAATCTCTGCTAGGGAAGGAAGAGGGGAGTTCTTTTTTCCTCTATTGGCGAACTTTTACGTTTATTTAAAAAATGGGCATGATTCATAGACTCCCCTAGGATTTCCCCAAGGGTCTCATGCAAGTGGATGAAATGGGTTGATAATTAGGGGAAAAGGGATATTGCAAATTTTAAAAACCCCTACTATGTGTTATTGTGTGTATTTTGTCTACAGCTTCTATAACACTTATCTATTAACAATTATTCTCACTTATATTTTATTAGATTAATAAATGAAGCTCACAGGGGCGCCTGGGTGGCTCAGTCGTTAAGCGGCTGCCTTCGGCTCAGGTCATGATCCCAGCATCCTGGGATCGAGTCCCACATCGGGCTCCCTGCTCAGTGGGAAGCCTGCTTCTCCCTCTCCCACTCCCCCTGCTTGTGTTCCTGCTCTTGCTGTCTCTGTCAAATAAATAAATAAAATCTTTAAAAAATAAAAAATAAAAAAATAAAAAATAAATGAAGCTCACAGAGGTTAAGAGAGTTGCCACTAAGAAAAAGTATGTGAAAGCTTGAATTTAAATACACTTTGGCTAGCATTGTGGTCAGAGCATTTGGAGACTCGAGAGCTGTCTCCCTGAAGCACATGTGGGGTGATACAGATTTGGGACACAGGAGTATTCTCAAGCCCTTCTCAAAGGTACATACTGAAGTTTCTCTGTTTCCCCTAAGATGAATTTGGAGAGGGCATAGGTTAAACTAAATCAAGGTTTGCTATCCACTCTCACTAGGAAATTCACCAGAAGAAAGCCAGTCACAGGTAAAATCTACCTTCTTTGATATTGCATGTTACCTGTATCATCCCAACCCCAGGAAAAACAGGGAGAGTCCATGTGCTCAGGGTTGGGAGAAAGTGAAAACCCCAAGGGAAACGAAGCCACTATCCCAGATATGCACATTAAGGCAAATAGTAGGGGGTCAGTTGACCATTACGAGTGGGCACACAGGTATGAAGGCTTACTCCAGGCATGATGGATTCCAGACTTATGAAAGAAAGTCTCTTTCTCAAGTGTGATTTTCAAGTGGTTATGTGCATGGGATCTAGTATGACAGTCCTGATTTTGAATTCTGTCTCATGGTGCTTAAATGTACCGATTCAGGGCAAGATGCTACAAACATGCTGAATTTCAAGGGCATCGTCTGCAAAATGGGAATAATTACAGAATTCAACTCAAAGGGCTGTTAAAATTTGAGGAAGTAATATGCACAACCTTGTATATTATATTAAAGCCAATACTAAATATTATTATTTTGCCTGTCACCTTTTCCCTTGCTGTACTTTTTGAGTTCACTCTGTTCATCAGAACTCATCCATAGCCTGCCCAGATGTTGAGGAGTTTATATAGAGTCTTTTTTCTACAGAATATGTAGGGGAAGAAAAAAAATATTCCCTCTAACCTTCTAGGTTCTTGGCTGAGACCTGCTAGCAATAACAGATTAATAAATGAAAAACTAACAAAAGCTTAGTAACTTGTATACTTCCTGCATACAAGAGACATACCCAGGAAAACTGAGTGCTTTCTTGAAATAGTCTGTGCCAACCTTGACTCACTTCATAGCATCTTGCCTCAAGCATGAACTCTGTGCCTTCCGCTTGTTAAAGAATAATTCAACTGAGTAAATTTGAAGATCCTGTTGGCTTTATTAAGCAACTCATGAACCCAACAGCATCCCACCCAGCAAGTAGGGGGGAAGTCCAAGGAGTTCTACAAAATGGAAGCCCTTTATAGGAAGGAGGGTGGGGCAAGGAAGTTATTAGCAAAAGTAAAGAAAGGATTGTTCCAGGTAAGGTCTTATTAGATAGGGTCTTATTAGATGGATTACCACATCTTCCTTTGGGGGACGGAGACGGACCCGTATGACACACTATCTCATCAGTACTGATCAGAAAATTCCTGACTGACCAGTTAAGACTACATTTCTGGGGGAGGTTGGACCTGCAATTAAGTTATTTATTAAGGCCTGCTTTTGTGACTTGGTCTAGGTGACACCAGTTTGGGCTGGTGATTTTCTAACGTACTTTTAATCCAGGGCTTTACAGACACTGCATGGTACGGAACACCAGTGGGAGTCTTATTAGAGGCAGCTTGTGTAGGTCTGAAGAATGGGAGACCTGACACCCCCTTGTGGAAAACTCAACAACTGGGGATGAGACTCCTGGGAAGAAATGGTTCTCCTCGTTGCTCAGGGAGAAAATTTTGAGAAGCATTTTATAAATACTCAGAATAACATTTAGGGAGAGACCGTGAGCTGCCTTTGGCAGTGACCCATTCCATAAAACATCTTTTTATTTACCATTCCTCCTTCTTTATCTCATTCTCCTCAATCCTCCTCTTTGCTCCCCATGACCCCCTCTCAAATAAAGTACCTGCACACAAGTCCTTGTTTCAGACCCTGTTTTGGGGAGAACCTAGCTCAAGACAAATGCAATGCAGAGAACAGTGGCAATGGCATAAAAGACATTGTTCAGGTTCCTCGGCTACAAAAGGGGAATAGCAGAAGCTCATACAATTACTGTAAGGATTAAAGGAATAATGAATGTGCAGATAGCTGGGGCAAACCAGGGACCAATAGTTATTAATTCCCTCTCTGCTCACTCCCTTTGTATTTTCCTACTCTAATGTGAAGAAGTGGCTGATGAGAGAATTTTAGCTTGGACCATGAGGAGAACATTTTGGTTAAGGAGCCTTTCAACAACCCATGTGGGATGGGCCACTACTTGAGCCCTTCCAGGCTCTCTGAGCAGTAGCTATCCTACTGTGAGCTCCAAAGGGATTGCTGAGGATTAGGAGGGTAATATCTATACTTTCCACTTGAAGGGGGGCAAAACTTGACACCCTAAAATATATCTCTTTGGCATATGGATTATCTCCAGCTGATTATTTTTAAGAAATGGCAGACACAGAAAAAGCTCTGAAAAAAGATTAGAAGTAAACTTTTTGTAAGAGACATTTACATTTAAAAGGGAAATCTTTATTTGTAAGGGTGTCTCTCTCTCTGTACCAAGAAGAGGGGGATGACTCTAAATCCCTAGAAACTCATATTAGTGCAGAAGGCAAATGACTTAAATCTTACCTTTGTTTGGTGTGCTTTTCCTGGTAACTTCCCATAACTGTCCTCAACCCACCCAATATCTTTCTTTTGTCTTTAGCCAAAGATAGCATTTAAGGTGAAGGCTTGGGCTATTTCAAGAAGGTACTCAATTTTCCTGGGTACGTCTCATGTATGCAGGAGGTATTCATGTTATTAAACTCCTTTTTGCTTATCTCCTCTTAATCTGTTATTACAGGGGGTCTCAGCCAAGAATCTAAAAGTGAATGTTCTAAGCTTTACTATTGACATTTATGATTGCTAATAGCAATACTGTTAAGGGGTGCCAGTGACCCACAGCCAGGCCGTAGCTATTTTTGCCTAGGATGGAGCTGTAGGCAGCCATAGCACAGGCACCTTATGGTCCTGGTTGGGGGTGGGAGAGCAGGGAGTGGGTGAATGAAGAGTGAAGATGCAGACAAAGATGGACAAAACCATCCTCTGGGTTCCATTTTCTTTCTGGTCAACTTGCATCCCAGTGGTCCTTTCTTCCCAGGTCAGCAAAGACCCAATAGATGCTGCTCTCTGCTGCCAACTGTTGCAGCCGTGACACAAGTAGGGGCTCCTCTACTCTGCCCAGACTATTCACCCCTGATTTAGGCAAGATAGTTAGGAAACTTCAGAGGAAGCACTGTCTCTATCTCCATTGTATTTTTAGCCATGCATTGTGATGTCAATGCAAGTACTTGCAAACTATAAATTAGCAGCAAGTCAATGTATGGCCAAGAAAATCTATTGCATTTAAGCCATTATTATTATTATTGTTGTTGTTGTTGTTGTTGTTGTTGCAAAATGGTAGTTTATTAAAGCACGAGGTCATTATTATTTTTGAACATTTTGCTTTTGAAACATAGAACTGACTCACTCTACATTTTTAACACTATTTAGGACACTCTTTTGTCTAGCTAGACTCCTTTTGGGGGTATCGAGTTCCCAGAAAATTATCCAGGCTCTGTCTCCTCAGTTTATTAAAAAAAAAAAAAGAAAAGAAATGCCATTTGGTATCTTCTTGTTGGATACTGGGGCCAACATGGTGAGCTATCCTAGGAGAGGGGATTCAGCAGGTTCTATGGTGGCAAAGACAGAGGATGGAGGTGGACATAAATAGAATTTGGCCCTTTGGGATCGAGAAATAACACATCAGGTTTAAGACTGAATTATACAAGAACATCTAGTCTTCTGTAAATCCGCTGTGTTGGGCAAATGACTGTCACCTTTACTTTAGGATAATTACCTCTGAAGGCCTTAACAGGTGTCCTCATTACTGTCATGGCTGAAGTATTGTTGCTGACTTAAATGGGAGTGCAGTGCATGAAGAGGTTGCAAGTAGCCAAGAGCTCCTTTTATTCTTTGATAATGCAAAGAATGTGGCAAGGAGAGAAGCAAAAAGAAACCATTTCAATACCTGCTTATATTTGGGCAGTTAAGTAGCTCTACTTTACAGCAGAGAAGATGACCTGTTAGCTTATGAAATTATTCTTTGCCCTGTATTAGTAGAATGGGCTAATGTAGGAGAAGGAAGCCCCAAATTTCAGAGGCTGCTGTGGACTGAATGTTTGTGTCCCCGGCTCTCCCAAATACATGCATTGAAACCTGATTCCCAACGTGATGGTATTTGGAGGTGGGGCCTTTACGAGGAGATTAGGTCATGAGTGGGAAGCCCTTATGAATGGATTAGTGCACTTGTAAAAGAGACCCCGGAGGGATCCCTTTCTCCTTCTGCCATGTGAGGAGACAGCAAGAGGACAGCTATCTATGAACCAGGAAGAGGCTTTCCCCAGACACCGAATCTGCCAGCACCTTGATTTGGACTTTCTAGCCTCCAGAACTGTGACAAATAAATGTTTGTTGTTTATAAGCCACTCAATCTATAGTATTCTGTTTTAGGAGCATAAAGGGGCATAAAAGGATAAGCTTTTTTTTTTTTTTCTCATTTGCATGAAGTCTATTGTGAACTAGGTGACCCTCTGACATCTTTTATCTCTACCGTAGATTACAGTGGGCCTCAAGGGCAACATGGCATCCGATGGGGGATAAGAAGGAACATGACTCTTCTCTTTCTTGGACAGAAAGTGGCAGTTGCAATCCATTGGGCAGAACTAGTCACATGGCTCCAACTTTAGTGCAGATGTCTGGGAATTGGAGGGGAGTACATCAACTATTGGTGATTATTGCTTCTGTTGCACCATCTCATCCCTTCTTTATGTGCATGCATGTTCCCAAGGGGATATGTTCTGTCATCGTGGCAAATGATTAAGATTCAGCACCAAATTACAAAGTGTGAGTTTTTCTTTTCTCTGTTCATTTGCAAACTGGCTTCTGTACATGGAGGGCAAGGAGAAACTGAAGAAAGAGGAGCGCCACTACACATCAGTTGGCAGCAGGTTTAATAAGCAAGGGAACTTACATATGAAGGTTGCAAGAAATGAGGCAGCCAGAAGACAAGTAGATCTCCACATCTCCTTGCCAAAATTGTGAGTTTATATAGAGGCCTTAATGGGGTTCAATCAGTATACCATCCAGATGGTCTCAGCAACACATTGATCTCTCATGGCTGTGTCCTTGAAAATGGCTCCCATTGTTGAAATGGTGGGCAGGGCATACATTCCAAGCACAGGGGAAGGGGTAAGGAGCCTCTAATTACCTGGGCCTAGCCCTTGGATCATCTGGAGGTCACATCCTCTCAATGGCATCTTCCAACATTCCCCCACACCAACAAAACACTTCTCAGACACCAGCTGGGTATTCAATAATTTAACTCAATCCTGACACTATCTACCCTGAGATAGTGTCAGATGCCTCAGGTTAAAGGCTTTGTCCTACAACTTTAGATGCCAGTCACGAGTCCACCTTGTCACTTGTGCTTCTGACCAACAGGCTAAAGATCAGAGGTTCCAGTGACCCCCTCTTTGGGTTGGATTAATTTGCTAGAGTGGCTCACAGAACTCAGAGAAACATTTTACTTACTGGATTGCCAACTTATTATAAAAGGATAAGTTTCAGGAACAGCCAGTTAGAAGGCATAAGTCAAGGTCTGCAGGAAGGTTATAGAGATTTCATGCCCTCTCTGAGTGCATGACTCTCCCAGCATCTCCATGTGTTCACCAACCTGGAAGCTCTCTAAACCTGCCTTTTTGAGTTTTTATAGATGCTTCAGTACATAGGCATAATTGATTACTTCTTTGGCCATTGGTGATTGAACTCAATCCCTAGTCCCCCTCCCCTTTACCAGGAGTCAGGAGGGTAGAAAAGAAAGTTCCAATCACAAGGTTGGCTCCACTGGCAACCAGCCCCCATTCTCAGGTGCTTTTCAAAATTAATTTCATTAACATGATGAAAGACCCCTTCCTCTTATCACAAGAAATTCCAAGGGTTTTAGGAATTCTTTGCCAGAAATGGAGCAAAGATCAAATATATCTTTCTTATTATAAATCATCAAGTCACAATGATGTTTCTCGGTTCCATCATCAACACTACCCTCATCAACCTCAGTTCCTTCGTTTCTGAGAAATGAGGACAATAGTGTCAACCTCACAAGGATTGGATGAGGTTACATTTGAAAAGCACTTAACATAGAGTCTGGCACTAGGTAGATATTCAGTATGTATAACTCCCAGTGCTAAACCTTTGATAGGGAAGTCAGTTGAGACATTTCTATTGCACATGATTAAATATACTGTATAGAATTGAAAAGAATCTGAAATACAGTCATTAATTTTGTGTTTGAGTCATATATTTCAGACTAGACTTAGTGAGGATTCCAATGTGGCTATTTGCTCTTTGATTCACCCCCTTATTCTTAAAGGACACTGCAGTCTTTGTCCACAATCTGTGGTTCTCAAACTTTGGTTGATCTGAATGGGAAGCTGGGGTTGAGAGCTACAACTCCTTGATTCCTAGCCCTCTCACCCCTGCCCTGTCCCTCTGATTCTGGATATTGTCTGAAAACCACACAAGCACATGTTCATTATACCCACTTTTATGCTATCCAGCCCCCATCATCACCTTAAACATCATAGTTTTATGATCACCACCACCATTATCACCATTATCACCATCACCACCATCATCATCATCAATAATAATGTTTCTCACAGAGCACTCTTTCTGAAAATAGCATATCTGTTTTTATTAACACCACTATAATACTAGGTTCCCATTTATAAATTGATTAAGCATTTCATAAGCAAGAATTTTTATTCCCACATTACAATGAAGAGACCAAGACTCAGAAAGGTTCTATGACTTATTCAGAGTCACATAGCTGGCAAGGGGAAGAGTAGGGACTTGACTTCAGGTTTTCTGACACCAAGCCTTGTGCCCTTTAAGTTATATTGTAAGTTCTCTAAGTTTAGAGATCTTTAGCTTGAAAAAATTAGCAGTGGGTTGTTAAAGTTGATTAGCATCAGAAGAGCAACTAAGGCAAATTGAGGCAATAAGGATTGAATCTGTTTTTCCAATTGCCTTAATAGTGAGCTAACAATTAGATTTTTAAACGGTTGATAGGAGCATTAAATGAAAAAAGTAACTGAGCTGGCCATTTGTATACAAGTTCTTTTGTGTGTTATTAAGTTATTAAGTGTGACCTATGTGAAATGAATTTGCTTATCTGCAAATAACTTCATACCCAGCCTCCCCAGATCTAACCAGTCTCTAGAGATGAGCAAAGCAGAATTTCCATAGCTACATGGATCACATGTGTTTCCCAAGGCATCCTGGATACCCAGACAAAAGACCTAAAATAGATATTCAGGTGGATACCAGTCTGATTTGCTTCCTCTCCCAAGAGAGGGTTAGTCTAGCAGAATTCTAAATTGATGAAATTTCTCTAGAGGTCAGCAGAAATTAGAATGCCAGCTTCCACCTTAACTGCTGATAGCCTACTTAACCCTGACTACCTTAAATTGCATGATCCTATAAATTAGATTGGAGAGAATTAAAAATCAAGAGGTAATGTTTTGTTATAGAATCCAAATATAGCAAATCCCATGGCAGATAAAAGTAACAAAAAATTATGTTGACACTCCACCCTAAAAAAAGGGAAGCATAACTCCCCTTTCCTTGAGTGTTGGGTGGTGAATTCCTTCCAAAGAGTACATCATGGAAAGTGAGAGAAAAAAATGACTTGACTGTAGAGAAACACAACAGACACTATTTCAACCAGGTAATCAAGGTGAACATCAGCAGTCATACATCATATTTTTAATATGTGCCTTTGATATTATGTGATGGAAATGGCACCTTACTTCTGTGATCTTCCTTCTCAAACCTATAACCCCCGTCTAATCATAAGAAAAACATCAGGGAAATTCTAATAGAGAGGCCTTCTACAAAATACCTGAGCAGAACTCCTTAAAACTGTCAAGGTCATCAAAAACAAGGAAAATGTGAGAAAATGTCATAGCCAAGAGGAGCCCTGGGAGACGTGACAACTAACTGTGACATAGAACTTGGATGGAGATTCTAGAGCAGAAAAATGGCATGTAGTAAAAACTAAGGCAATCTGAATAAACTGTTGATGTTATTCTTGATGATGATGATGATGATAATGGCAATGATGGCAGTGTTGTTGGTAGAATTTTGATTAAGGTGGTGATGGGAGGGAGGGTGGATAGCAGAAAAATGGGAGCAATTACCATAGATGTACTTGTGTGGCATTCAGATGATGTTTGGAAGCAGAGCCTGCAGCCCCAGCCTCATCCCTCCCCGAGCCCTTACACATCTGGATTACTGATTATTTGCATTTTAAAAATATAACTAGGAAATTCAGGCTTCTGTGCCTCTTCTCCTGCTCTTTCTTCTGCGGAAAACTGATCCCACCCCTTTCACCATCTGACAACACACTCACTTTTCATAATTCAGCTCAAGGGTTACTTCCTTATAGTACTCTTCCTGACATTTTCCCTCTTGCAGAGAATTGGTTTCTACCCACGATATACCCCCACCACAGTCTACACAGTACCTAGAACCTTTTACCACACGTATCTGCTTCTTACCTAGTCTGAAATTTTTGCAGGCTAGAGGTGTGTCTTTTTTTACCTGTGCTCCTGTACCAATCATATTGTCTGCCATGTAGCAGGACTACCAGGCATTTGTTACATGAATAAATATGTGAATGATTAAATAATTAGGACTTCATCCATGGTAACCAACACAGGGTCTGAATAATGTCCTCTGGCCCTTTCATCTGCTCTTGAGTGACTGAAGAAATTCATGACATCTCTCTGAGTTACACGACTTCATTTCTATCCCCTTATCAGAACTTAGGCAGAGTCCATGTATAAGTGATCCTCAAAGTGTGATTCTCAGACCAATAACATCAACATCACCTGGAACTTGACTGAAATGTAACTGCTCAGGCCTCAGCTGAACTGATTGAATCAGAAACTGGATGTGAAGGCCAGCAGTCTGTGCTCTGACAAGTCCTCTCGGTGATTTTGGTGTGCTCCAATGTACACTCAAATTTGAGAACTACAGTCGTACATCATTTGCTGTTGCCTTGTTAGCATTAAGAACCATAAAATAGAAACAATTGTTCATCTTATTGAAGACTGCTATTCCCTATTGTTGGTTCCCATCAGAAATCTTCAGAGACTGCCCTGAACATTGCCATCCTCTTTAAGTACTGAGCTCCTCTCCATACTCCCTCCCTCATACCAGAAGGCCTGATCATTTACCAAACTGAGAAGATAGAGGCTGTCCAAATGAACTCCTTCTGTGTCTTTCCTGTCCATTCCAATAGTTCTCAGTTTCAGCACCGGATAGAGCATAAATCCCTAGGCACTGCTGACCAGACTTTCCATGACATACTCAAGTGTCTCCATCCTCATTGCTTACCACTTATCCAATTATACTAATGCCTCAGCCATGCACAAGGACAGGTAGTCTCCTGGTTTAAAGTCAAGAAGTATCATCTCGTGGAAAAACTCTTTACTACCTCAATGTACACCCACACACACACACACACACACACACACACACACACACACACACACACAACTTCTTGGCTAATAGTTGAAGCTCAAAATATGTTTGTTGAATCAAGTAATAGGGGTGGTACAAGTTAGAGCCCCCGATTGAAACTAGTTTTACCTAACTTAAGCTAGGAAAGAATTTTTTAGAAAAAAAATCTATTTGATCTCACATACTTGATGAAAAGTTGGATCATCAAGTCTTGGAAGAAACAGCTCTCTAGGCCACTGGGCAGTATCTGAGAGGAAATATTGTTAGCCAACCACCTCCAACCATTCCCCATAATTTTGTCATTGCTCCAGATTTAAGTTTGTGGGAGAGGGTTTAAACTGGAGGAATTTGGTTCACATGCTAACACCCAAACCAAATGAAGTGTATCAGAGTGGATTTCTCCAATAGCAGATCCAGAGTCAAAGAGTTGGGTGCTTGTAGTATATTTAGGAGATGGTGCCAGGAACTAAACATAAGGGAGAGAGTAAGGATAGTGAGACAGGGAAAGGAGAAATACCTCCTGAAGAACCACATAGAACAACTTCTGGATCATCCCTTTGGAGGGTGGGAAGCTGAGAGATTTAGTCCCAGACTCCCAGGTTCCATTGTTTCAGAGTTTCTCAAGTGCATTCATATACCAGACTTTCAGATTGCTCTGGCTTACAAACAAGTGAGGTCCCATGGTAGGGAATCTACAAGGGCCATGGGGAGGGTAGCACACCTCTTTTTAAGAATCCCACTGAGGGGGCGCCTGGGTGGCTCAGTTGGTTAAGCAACTGCCTTCAGCTCAGGTCATAATCCTGGAGTCCTAGGATCAAGTCCCACATCGGGCTCCCTGCTCAGTGGGGAGTCTGCTTCTCCCTCTGACCCTCTCCCCTCTCACGTTCTCTCTCACTCTCTCTCTCTCAAATAAATAAATAAAATCTTTAAAAAAAAAAAAAGAATCCCTTGGGCGCCTGGGTGGCTCAGTTGGTTAAGCAACTGCCTTCGGCTCAGGTCATGATCCTGGAGTCCCGGGATCGAGTCCCGCATCGGGCTCCCTGCTCGGCAGGGAGTCTGCTTCTCCCTCTGACCCTCCTCCCTCTCATGCTCTCTGTTTCTCATTCTCTCTCTCTCAAATAAATAAATAAAATCTTTAAAAAAAAATAAAAAAATAAAAAAATAAAAAAAAAAAAAGAATCCCACTGAGACTGCATAAATCGACTAAGATTAGTTCTCCACAAGAAAATCAAGATGCTATTGCTAGGTGAAGGGGGATGGATTGTGGGCAGACAAGATTATTAGATGCGTACCTTAGAGAAGGTAATCAATAAATAAGAGAACTTCAGAAAAAAGGGCCTAGGGAAGCCTGCAGGGTGGAAGATTTTATTTATTAAGGGAAAATCATAGAAAAGTTTATGGAAGAAGATGGTTCTTATTCACCAAACGCATTCTCATGACCCAAGAAAACAAAGTCTGTTTTCCTGGTCTCTCCTCTTCAGGAATCCAAATGTATATGGAAGCCATACTAGATTACCATGACCATTGCATAATTCAAAGATAATTTATGTGAACTTAACAAACCATTAGTGCTGTGTGTTTGCTTAGATCTCCTTGATTCCATTTTCAGGTGAATAATTGCTAATTTAATTCTTGCTGGGAAAATAACATTACACTCAGATTCCTGTGTGAGAAAAAAAGGTGCTAATGACTAGACAGACTTAGGTTTCCATGGCAACATATTGCTCTCAAGGATCAAGCGGAATATTAAAACAGTGTCTCATTAGGTGCACAGGTTTATCTTTAATATATTATATATGTAATATATAACACATCAGTAACGTGGTGCATGAATTAATGTTTCTAATATATGCTCCAGAGCAGTGAGAGCATCTTTTAAGTCATTTTACTTTGTAAAGAATTGCTCCCAGAGCTGTAGCTATATGGTTTTATATCTATTCATATTCTTTTACCTCTGTGTAGCTGAATATATATCAGTTATGGATATCTGCCCTGCACTTTGAAACCCAGAAAAAGCCCCAAAAAAGAGGAATAACTTTCTGTGAGCATATAAATGTCTGCCATTGAAATATTCTCTGGACCTAACATTCAAAAGACTGGGGTCTGGCATCTCACTATCTTATTCCTTACATCCAAATAGAGTTATTCAAATTTCTTTAAGAATGTTCTTTGCTTTGGGGTGCCTGGGTGGAGCAGTCTGTCGGGTTTCTGGTTCTTGGTTTCAGCTAGGGTCATGATCTTGGGGTTGTGAGATGGAGCCCTGCGTTGAGTCTCAGGTCGGGCTCTGTGCTCAGTATGGAGTCTACTTGGGCTTCTCTATCCCTTTCCCTCTGTCCCGCCCACTTGTGTTCTTTCTCTCTAAAATAAATAAATAAATGTTTAAAAATGTTCTTTGCTTTGGGGTGCCTGGGTGGCTCAGCCAGTTGAGCAGCTAACTCTCATTTCAGCTCAGGTCATGATCTCAGAGTCCTGGGATCAGGCTCCATGCTCAGTGGGGAGTCTGCTTGAGTATTCTCTCTCTCCTCTCCCTCTGCCCCTCCTCCTGCTCACACTATTTCTATCTCTCAAATAAATAAATCTTAAAAAAAGAATGTTCTTTATTTTTCCTTCTCCAAGCCTTTGATTAAGCTGTACCCTCTTCCTGGAAGATTCTTCCATTCCAACTTTGTTTATTGAGTCTACTTGTTTTTCAAAGACCAGTTGAAATGTTCCATTCTCTGTTCTCCCAAGTCTTCTTCAAAGACCTGATGAGAAATCAAAAATTCTCTTGCTACATTATCCAAACCATTTCTACTTCTCTGATGGCCTTATTAGGTTGATCTATTGGTCCCAATGTTAGGCAATGTTAGAGATGCTTCCTGAACATTTGATCTCATAGTTTGAGTCTTTCCTTTCACCCTTAATGAATAGCATTGAAGTCAGACAGACCTGCTGTGAATCCTATTTTCTCCTCTACTCATTACCTATATATCCTGGAGAAATATAACCTTCCTAAGCCTCAATTTTCTCACCTATAAAATGGGGTCAATAATCGTTCTTATTTCAGAGAGTTGTAAAGATAAAATGAAATGCCAATTGATGATGATGATGAAGACCATGGAGAGGATGACATAACTAGACTAGTTGAAGTGTGCTTGACTATCCAAACAAAACTTAGATTATATAAGTGGTAAATATAGTAAAGGTCCACATGGGTTGAAAGAACAGTAAATAGTAAATCAGTGCCCTGACAGAGTGAATGCATCACCTGAAATCCATTGAGCATTTATTAGTCATTTCCATGTGCTAGCCTCTAGGGAAAAAGTAATTACCACGGGTGCTTAAAATCCTGGAAAGATGCCCCAATCTATCAAAATTATTTCTTAGTTTAGAACATAAGCATGACCTGACTCCTGCTAGCATCTCAAGAATTTCCTTTCTATCATTTTCCTTGATTTTGCAGTTCTTTCCCACTTCTATATTTTTCTGCTTACAATTTTCTTTCCCTGGATTGCTTTTCTTTGTCTTCTTCACCACTTATCCACCAATGTTTCCTCAAGATTTAGCTCAGGGATTGTGATTCATCTGCTCTGGCAAAGTTTCTTGCATCTACACTCCTCTGAGACTCGGTAAAAAGTCCCCTTTTATTCCTGTGGTTCCCTGTGCATATCTGTCACTACACTTTTTTTCCTTGGATTTTAATTGATATAAGTTACTTAACCTTTCATACAAGCAAATTATAATTATTTCTTTATTTCTGTGACCTCATCATTTAGCACAGTATCTGGCACTTAATATGAACTCAATAACAAACAAGTACATAAATGAATGTAGTAGTTATTAGTGTTATCTGACGGCTGTGGCATATTAGATTATTGTTCAGGAAATATTCACGTCATTCCCTCACCTTCAAGGGAGAAATGTATTTCCTTATCTCAGTTATAGTAGGTTTGGTAATAGAACTTACTTTGGATATCAGTGGGGATGGTATAAGCAAAGATGAGAAAATGCACCCGTGTGATCTGGCTCTTATCTTGCATTCCTGCCTCCTGCTATGAAAAAAACATTGCTTAGGTAATCATTAGTTCCAAGGAGAAAGAGAAACATATGAAGCTGGTCTATACCTAATCAGTAATTTAAAGTCAACCCTCATGCTACCCTGCCAGATTGACCAACCTCCACCTGATCTACAGACATGTGAATATGAAATAAATTCTTATTGTTTAATGTCACTGAATTTTGGGGTAGGTTGATCAAGCAACATTATTGTGGGTATTGTGAACTGAGAATAAAATCAGCAACTAAATGTGTAGCACTGCCATAACAAAAACCTAAAAATATGAAATTGACTTTGGAACTGAGTAACAGGAAAGGAGGTGGGAAAATGTCAACTTATGTGATGTGGGGAAAACCAAGAGGTAAAACTGTTACTTGTGGTAACAGGAAAACAGGAAAATGTACCTGATTTATATTAGCACTAGGCAAATAAATTTCAGACAAAAATGTTGATTCCATGAACTGACTTGCTAGCTACATTTTATCAGATGTTATCAGAAAGATAATTTCTGGTAGGGGAGGAGCAAGATGGCAGAGGAGTAGGAGACCTAAATTTTGTCTGGTCCCAGGAATTCAGCTGGATAGGGATCAAATCATTCTGAACACCTACGAACTCAACAGAGGATTGAAGAAAAGAACAGCAGCAACTCTCTGAACAGAAAAGCAACCACCTTCTGGAGGTAGGAAGTGCAGAGAAGTGAATCCGAGGTGATATTCGGGAAGATAGATGGCAGGGTAGGGGGCCTCCATCGGCCGCTTCCGGCAAGTGATAGAGCAGCGGAGCACAAAATCGGAACTTTTAGAAGTTGGCTCCGCTGAGGGACGTCACTCCAGTGGCTAAGCAGGGGATAGAACACTTGCTGGGACAGTGTGGTCTCAGGACCCTTGGGTCACAGAGAGACCAGGGGGTGCCTGACTGTGGCAGAGCCCCCAGGTATCAGAGCGGATAAGCTGGCAGCAGAGATGGAGCGGAGGCGCGGGCTCTCAGCTCGGGGTTGCCATAAACCATGATCCACGGCACAGTTGGGCCACTGCTCCTCCAGCAGGGACCCAACAAGCAGCAGATCCGGGGAGACTCACCTTCCTCCCCCGGAAGGAGCGGCGCAGGAGTGCACCACAGGGATCTGCTGGGTTTGGAGACTCCACACGGGGTCGGGTGCCAGAGATAGAAACGCTCGGTCACAGGCCGGGTGAGCACGGAGTGCTGCCAGAGACTGGGTAGATGGGAGTGACTGACTGCTTTTCTCTGGGGGCTCACTGAGGAGCGGGGCCCTGAGTTCTCGGCTCCTCTGGGGTGGAGATTGGGAGGCTGCCATTTCACTCTCGTTCTCCAAACCTGTACAGAAAGCTTGCAGGGAACAAAAGCTCCCAAGAGGGCGCCTGGGTGACTCAGTCGGTTAAGCATCTGCCTTCGGCTCAGGTCATGATCCCGGGGTCCCGGGATCGAGCCCCGCATCAGGTTCCTTGCTCTGCAGGGAGCCTGCTTCTCTCTCTCCTCCCCACTTGTGCTCTCTCTCACTATCTCTGTCTCTCTCTCTCTCTCAAATAAATAAATAAATAAAATCCAAAAAGAAAATTAAAAAAAAAAAAGCTCCCGAGAGCAAACCCGAGCAGATTACTTAGCCTGGCCCCCAGCAAGGGCGGGGCAATTCTGCCTCCAGCAAAGACATTTGAGAACCACGGCAACAGGCTCCTCCCCCAGAAGATGAGCAAGAACAGCCAGCCAAGACCAAATTTACTGATCAATGAGAACGGCAGAACGCCAGCACTAGGAGAATACAGCACATATAATTCATGGTTTTTCCCCCCCTGATTATTTAGTCTTTCAAAGTTAATTTTTTAAAATTTTTATTCCTTTTTTTTTGAATTTTTCTTTTTCCCTTTTTCAACCAACATCTTATCAATCCCTTTTTTAAAAATCTTTTTCATTTTTCATTTTTAGAGTCATATTCTATCCCTTCATAGTAGTTAACCTTATTTTTGGTATATATATAAATTGTTCTCTCTTTAAAACTTTGGGATACAGTTTCTTCTAACAGACCAAAATATACCCTAAATCTCTAGTGTATGGCTTCATTCTAGTCTCCTGCCTGATTACATTCTCTCCCCCCCCCTTTTTTTAAATCCTCTTCTTTCCTTTTTCAACCAACTTCTTATCAATTCCTTTTATAAAATCTTTTATAATTTTCATCTTTACAGTCATATTCCATCCCTTCATCATATTTACCCTTATTTTTGTATATATATAAGTTTTTCTTTCTTTAAAAATTTGGGAGGCACTTTCTTCTAACAAACCAAAATACTCTCAAAATCTAGTGTGTGGCACTGATCTATGCACCAGCCTGATCATATTTGATCATATCCTGTTATTTTTGTCTGTTTGCTTGTTTGATTGTTTTATTTATCTTTTATTTTTTATTTATTTATTTATTTTGTTTTTTTAATATTTTTAATTTTATTGTGTTATGTTAGTCACCTACAATATATCATTAGTTTTTGATGTGGTGATCCACAATCCATTGTTTTCAAATAACACCTGGTGCTCCACGCAGTACGTCCCTCCTTAATACCCATCACCAGGCTAACCAATCCCGTCTCCCCCCTCCCTTCTAAGACCCTGTTTGTTTCTCAGAGTCCATAGTCTCTCATCTCCTGGCCAAATCCCCCCCCTTCATTTTTCCCTTCCTTCTCCTAATGTCCTCCATGCTATTTCTTATGTTCCACAAATAAGTGAAACCATATGATAATTGACTTTCTCTGCTTGACTTATTTCACTTAGCATAATCTCCTCCAGTCCCATCCATGTGGATGTAAAAGTTGGGTATTCATCCTTTCTGATGGCTGAGTAATATTCCATTGTATATATGGACCACATCTTCTTTATCCATTCATCTGTTGAAGGGCATCTCGGCTCTTTCCACAGTTTGGCTATTGCAGACATTGCTGCTATGAACATTGGGGTGCATATGGCCCTTCTTTTCACTACATCTGTGTCTTTGGGGCATACCCAGGAGTGCAATTGCTGGGTCACAGGGTAGTTCTATTTTAAACTTTCTGAGGCACTTCCTCACTGTTTTCCAAAGTGGCTGTACCAACGTGCATTCCCACCAACAGTGTAAGAGGGTTCCCCTTTCTCCACAACCTCTCCAACATCTGTTGTTTTTTGCCTTGTCAATTTTTCCATTCTAACTGGTGTAAGGTGGTATCTCAATGTGGTTTTGATTTGAATTTCCCTGATGGCTAATGATGATGAACATTTTTTCAGTGTCTGTTAGCCATTTGTATGTCTTTTTCAGAGAAGTGTCTTTTCATGTCTTCTGCCCATTTTTTGACTTGATTATTTATTTTTTGGGTGTTGAGTTTTAGAAGTTCTTTATAGATCTTGGATACCAGCCCTTTATCTGTAATGTCATTTGCAAATATCTTCTCCCATTCTGTGGGTTGCCTCTTTGTTTTGTTGACTGTTTCCTTTGCTGTGCAGAAGCTTTTTATCTTGATGAAGTTCCAAAAGTTCATTTTTGCTTTTGTCTCACTAGCTTTTGGAGATGTATCTTGAAAGAAGTTGCTGCAGCCATTGTTTGATTGTTTTATCTTTTTCCTTTTCTTTTTCTTTCTTTTTTCTTTCTTTCCCTTTCTTTTCCCCTGGTTTTAGGTCTCTTCTGATTTGTTTAGTATATATTTTTCTGGGGTCGTTTTTACCCTGTTAGCATTTTGTTCTCTCATTCATCTATTCTCCTCTGGACAAACTGACAAGACAGAAAAAATCACCTCAAAAAAAAAAGAACAAGAGGCAGTACCGGCTGCCAGGGACCTAATCAATACGGACATTAGTAAGATGTCGGAAATAGAGTTCAGAATGATGATTTTAAAGATACTAGCTGGGCTTGAAAAAAGCATGGAAGATATTAGAGAAACTCTTTCTGGAGAAATAAAAGAACTAAAATCGAACCAAGTCGAAATCAAAAAGGCTATTACTGAGGTGCAATAAAAAATGGAGGCTCTAATGCTAGGATAAATGAGGAAGAAGAAAGAATTAGTGATATAGAAGACCAAATGATGGAAAATAAAGAAGCTGAGAAAAAGAGAGATAAACAACTACTGGATCACGAGGGCAGAATTCGAGAGATAAGTGATACCATAAGACAAAACAATATTAGAATAATTGGGATCCCAGAAGAAGAAAGAGAGAGAGGGGCAGAAGGTATATTGGAGCAAATTATAGCAGAGAACTTCCCTAATTTGTGGAAAGAAACAGGCATCAAAATCCAGGAGGCACAGAGAACCCTCCTCAAAATCAATAAAAATAGGTCAACACCTCAACATCTAATAGTAAAACTTATGAGTCTCAGAGAGAAAGAGAAAATCCTGAAAGCAGCTCAGGACAAGAGATCTGTAACCTACAATGGTAGAAACATTAGATTGGCAACAGACCTTTCCACAGAGACCTGGCAGGCCAGAAAGGACTGACATGATATATTCAGAGCACTAAATGAGAAAAATATGCAGCCAAGAATACTATATCCAGCTAAGCTGTCATTGAAAATAGAAGGAGAGATAAAAATCTTCCAGGACAAACAAAAATGAAAGGAATTTGCAAACACGAAACCAGCCCTACAAGAAATATTGAAAGGGGTCCTCTAAGCAAAGAGAGAGCCTAAAAGTAAGATAGACCAGAAAGGAACTAAGACAATATACAGTAAGAGTCAACTTACAGGCAATGCGATGGCACTAAATTCATATCTTTCAATAGTTACCCTGAATGTAAATGGGCCAAATGCCCCAATCAAATGACACAGGCTATCAGATTGGATAAAAAAACAAGACCCATCGATATGCTGTCTGCAAGAGACTCATTTTAGACCCAAAGACAACTCCAGATTGAAAGTGAGGGGGTGGAAAACCATTTACCATGCTAATGGACACCAAAAGAAAGCTGGGGTGGCAATCCTTATATCAGACAAATTAGATTTTAAACCAAAGACTGTAATAAGAGATGAGGAAAGACACTATATCCTACTTAAAGGGTTTATCCAACAAGAAGATCTAACAATTGTAAATATCTATGCCCCTAACATGGGAGCAGTCAATTATATAAGCCAATTAATAACAAAAGCATAGGAACACATCAACAACAATACAATAATAGTGGGGGACTTTAACACCCCCATCACTGAAATGGACAGATCATCTAAGCAAAAGATCAACAAGGAAATAAAGACTTTATATGACACACTGGACCAAATGGACTTCACAGATAGATTCAGAACATTCCATCCCAAAGCAACGGAATACACATTCTTCTCTAATGCCCATGGAACATTCTCCAGAATAGATCACATCCTAGGTCACAAATCAGGTCCCAACCGGTACCAAAAGACTGAGGTCATTCCCTGCATATTTTCAGACCACAATGCTTTGAAACTAGAACTCAGTCACAAGAGGAAAGTTGGAAAAAACTCAAATACATGTAGGCTAAAGAGCATCCTACTAAAGAATGAATGGGTCAACCAGGGTCATGGAAACCAATGAAAATGAAAACACAGCTGTTCTAAATCTTTGGGATGCAGCAAAGGCAGTCCTAAGAGGAAAGTATATAGCAATACAAGCCTTTCTCAAGAAACAAGAAAGGTCTCAAGTACACAACCTAACCCTATACCTAAAGGAGCTGGAGAAAGGAAAGCAAATAAAGCCTAAACCCAGCGGGAGAAGAGAAATAATAAAGGTCAGAGCAGAAATCAATGAAATAGAAACCAAAAGAACAGTAGAACAGATCAACGAAACTAGGAGCTTGTTCTTTGAAAGAATTAATAAGATTGATAAACCCCTGGCCAGACTTATCAAAAAGAAAAGAGAAAAGACCCAAATAAATAAAATCATGAATGAAAGAGGAGAGATCACAACCAACACCAAAGAAATACAAACAATTATAAGAACATATTATGAGCAACTCTATGGCAGCAAATTAGATAACCTGGACGAAATGGATGCATTCCTAGAGATGTATCAACTACCAAAACTGAACCAGGAAGAAATAGAAAACCTGAACAGACCTATAACCACTAAGGAAATTGAAGCAGTCATCAAAAATCTCCCAAAAAACAAAAGCCCAGGGCCAGATGGCTTCCCAGGGGAATTCTACCAAACATTTAAAGAAGAATTAATACCTATTCTTATGAAACTGTTCCAAGAAATAGAAATGGAAGGAAAACTTCCAAACTCGTTTTATGAGGCCACCATTACCTTGATCCCCAAATCAGACAAAGACCCCATCAAAAAGGAGAATTACAGACCAATATCCTTGATGAACATGGATGCAAAAATTCTCACCAAAATACTAGCCAATAGGATCCAAGAGTACATTAAAAGGATTATTCACCACGACCAAGTGGGATTTATCCCTGGGCTGTAAGGTTGGTTCGACATCCGCAAATCAATCAATGTGATACAATACACTAATAAAAGAAAGAACAAGAACCATAGGATCCTCTCAATAGATGCAGAAAAAGCATTTGAAAAAGTACAGCATCCTTTCTTGATCAAAATTCTTCAGAGTGTAAGGATAGAGGGTACATACCGCAATATCATAAAAGCCATCTATGAAAAACCCATAGCAAATATCATTCTCAATGGGGAAAAACTGAGAGCTTTCCCGGTAAGGCCAGGAAAATGACAGGGATATCCACTATCACCACTGCTATTCAACATAGTATTAGAAGTCCTAGCCACAGCAATCAGACAACAAAAAGAAATCAAAGGCATCTGAATTGGCAAAGATGAAGTCAAACTCTCACTCTTTGCAGATGATATGATACTTTATGTGGAAAACCCAAAAGACTCCACCCCAAAACTGCTAGAATTCATACAGGAATTCAGTAAAGTGGCAGGAGATAAAATCAAGGCACAGAAATCAGTGGCATTCCTATACACCAACAGCAAGACAGAAGGAAGAGAAATTAAGGAGTCGATCCCATTTACAATTGCACCCAAAACCATAAGATACCCAGGAATAAATCTAACCAAAGAGGCAAAGGATCTGTACTCAGAAAACTATAAAATACTCATGAAAGAAATGGAGGAAGACACAAAGAAATGGAAAAACGTTCCATGCTCATGGATTGGAAGAACAAAATTGTGAAGATGTCAAGCTACCTAGAGCAATCTACACATTTAATGCAATCCTTATCAAAACACCATCAATTTTTTTCAAAGAAATGGAACAAATAATCCTAAAATTTGAATGGAACCAGAAAGACCCCGAATAGCCAGAAGAATGTTGAAAAAGAAAAGCAAGGCCAGTGGCATCACAATTCCGAGCTCTATTACAAAGCTGTCATCATCAAGACAGTATGGTACTGGCACAAACACAGACACATAGATCAATGGAATAGAATAGAGAGCCCAGAAATGGACCCTCAAATCTATGGTCAACTAATCTTCGACAAAGCAGGAATGAATGTCTACTGGAAAAAAGACAGTCTCTTCCACAAATGGTGTTGGGAAAATTGGACAGCCACATGCAAAGAATGAAACTGGACCATTTCCTTACACCACACACAAAAATAGACTCAAAATGGTTGAAAGACCTAAATGTGAGACAGGAGTCCATCAAAATCCTAGAGGAGAACACAGGCAGCAACCTCTTCGACCTCAGCCACAGCAACTTCTTCCTAGAAACATCGCCAAAGGCAAGGCAAGCAAGGGCAAAAATGAACTATTGGGACTTCATCAAGATAAGAAGCTTTTGCACAGCAAAAGAAACAGTCAAAAAACCAAGAGACAACCGACAGAATGCAAGAAGATATTTGCAAATGACATATCAGATAAAGGGCTAGTATCCAAAATCTATAAAGAACTTATGAAACTCAACACCCAAAGAACAAATGATCCAATCAAGAAATGGGCAGAAGACATGAACAGACTTTTCTGCAAAGAAGACATCCAAATGGCCAATAGACACATGAAAAAGTGCTCAACATTGCTTGGCATCACGGAAATCCAAATCAAAACCTCAATGAGATACCACCTCACACCAGTCAGAGTGGCTAAATTTAACAAGTCAGGAAACGACAGATGTTGGCAGGGATGTGGAGAAAGGGGAACCCTCCTACACTGTTGTTGGGAATGCAAGCTGGTGCAGCCACTCTGGAAAACAGTATGGAGGTTCCTCAAAAAGTTGAAAATAGAGCTACCATATGACCCAGCAATTGCACTACTGGGTATTTAGCCCAAAGATACAAATGTAGGGATCTGAAGGGGTATTTGCACCCTGATGTTTATAGCAGCAATATCCACAATAGCCAAACTGTGGAAGGAGCCAAGATGTCCATCGACAGATGAATGGATACAGAAGATGTGGTATATATATATACAATGGAATATTTTGTAGCCATCAAATGAATGAAATCTTGCCATTTGCAATGATGTGGATGGAACTGGAGGGTATTATGCTGAGTGAAATAAGTCTATCAGAGAAAGATATGTATCATTGATCTCACTGATATGAGGAATTCTTAATCTCAGGAAACAAACGGAGGGTTGCTGGAGTGGTGGGGGGTGGGAGGGATGGGGTGACTGTGTGATAGACATTGGGAAGGGTATGTGCTATGGTGAGTGCTATGAATTGTGTAAGACTATTGAATCATAGACCTGTACCTCTGAAATAAATAATACATTATATGTTTTTTTTTTTTAAAAAGGAAGAAGATAGCAGGAAGGGAAAAATGAAGGGGGGAGACTATGGACTCTGAGAAACAAACTGAGGGTTCTAGAGGGGAGGGGGTCAGGGGATGGGTTAGCCAGGTGATGGGTATTAAAGAGGGCATGTACTGAATGGCACACTGGGTGTTATACGCAAACAATGAATCATGGAACACTACATCAAGAACTAATGATGTCATGTATGGTGATTAACATAATGTAAAAAAAAAGAAAGATAATTTCTGCAAAGTATAAGCTAGATTGCTAACATAATTTAAAGGGAAAATAAGTGGGAGTTGTATGGTTAGAAATTAAAATGTTTTTTTGCCAAATACAGCCTTAGAACAAAGGATCCTGTATCATAGTGTGCAAATATCAAATCAAGGTGTGGCTGCATGTTTTTTGTTAAGTCCTCTCAAGGAATTAATGTGGTTGTCTGTAGATCTTTTTAGCTGGGGAGAGAGAGAGAGAGAGAGGAGAGGGAGAGAAAGGCGGAGAAGGAGTATGAGGAGAAAATAAAGGTTAGAGATTTGGAAGAGTTGTGGAAGAAGGTTTTAGCACATGGAATTCCCTGGAATGGAACATATAGAAAATCCAGGGTGGTTTTGAGAAAGTTATATTGAAAACACACACACAGAGGCACACGTGCATGCACACGCATACACACTGGACTAAAAAAGACAGAGACTCTTAAAGATATAAAAATACCTCTTCTCCTCCAGTTTCCAGAGGGAAGAAGCAGGCTGAGAAATCTGCTCAGAAACCAAAGGGTATATCCTTCAATAGCTTCTTCAGAAGTGGCCAAGGAGGAAAATCTCCCACAAAGTGAACCATGAGCAGTGTAGAACCATGTACTGAGGAGCCACTTCGAGAAAGCAGAATGACGACCTAATCGAAGAATAGTTTTGACAAGCTAATATTTTCCCAATGAGATGTCAGAATTGCTAAAAGCCATATACTACCACATACCTCTTATTTTCCCCCATTCAAAAGTGTTTACTATGATTATCCTGGACATGTTCCAGTGTTGGATGTTGGGTGTGAGCAGGGCAAATAACTTGCCATTTTGGTCATTAGTCACTGTATAAAGAGAAGCTAAAGTTTGACTGAATGTAGATATACAATTCTGGACCTGAATACTGATGTCTTGATTGGATAGACTTTTGAGATATCTTTGGGTTGAGTCAGCGTATTTTGTAGGTAAGAGAGGTGTGAATATTTGTGATTTTAGTAGATGTCATTCTACCCTACCCAGATCTCCTTATGCAGGACCGAAGTACTCATTTCCCCTGCTATTGGGACTGTTGCCTGCTGATGGCTAAAGTTGAAGGAAGCTGCCTCACCAAGTATACATACACCACCCATTGAGACAGCTCACATTGATTCAGTTGAGGACAGCTCTGAAAGGTGATCCAAGTGAGGTCTCTGTCGAAGTGTCTCACAATTCGTCCTTCTTCCTTCATTCCCACAGGTGGTGTTCCAGAGAGAACTGTCCTCTAAGGAAATATCTGTCTTATAGAAATACAACCAAGAGAGTTGGAGCCAGGAGGGATCTAAGAGAGTAGAATCTAAAATGGGATTTGGGATCTAGATCCCTCATCAGCTGGCTGACAACGAGGACCCAGTAAGTGGTGATAGATGGAGTGTGGATATTCCCCAGCATGCTGTGGCAGTGGAACTTTTAAAACTTTTACAAATGTAGTTTGCGATAGGATAGCAATGGGAAGGAATACACAATATCTCAGGCATCTGAAAAGTTCAGTGAAAGTAACGCTACTTAAGTGGAAAGAGAAGTAGGCAAAAGTATATTCAAACACACACACACTCATGAGCAGTAGTGAATTGCTTGGCTGTTCATCAAGTTTCTGGATGCAGAAAGATTGAATGATTAGGGATAAAGAGGCCTGAGGAAGCAACATGTGGATGAACCTATGTGAGTGGGCACAAATTGGCAAAAATCTTTGTCTTACCTGTTGATGCATATCAGAGAGTATCCACCATGTGAGAAGTACTAAATAAACAAGTAGCGAGATCACTTGGTTAGTTGACATCAACCAGCACAATGGGCATGATGGCAGGAATGGAGCCCATACCAAGGCCCAACACCAGAGCTGCCTTTTACCATGGCTCATTTAGCTTCTTCTGCTGCCCAATGTCCAACCTGCCAGTAAGATACCAATGCTGGGACACCTCACAGCACCATCTCTCAAGGTGACCAGTTGACTACTTGGTAGCAAGTTTGTTATATTGGACCCCTTTTTCCCTGGATCAGGAAGTGAGTAATCTTGACTTTGCCTTACACATATTCTGAGTATTGGTTTTCCTTTTCTCCCTTAAGGGTCTCAGTCAGTAGCATTTTCCAAGGACTTACACAGTATTTGATCCACTGGTGTGGGAGACTGCATAATATCACATGGGCCCAAAGAACAAAAGAACCCCCTTTAGGACAAAAAAGATAGAAAGTTAGTACACACCACCCTGGCTTTCTCACATGCTGCACCCCACCCTGGCCTTCTCACATGCTACACCCCACCTAAGAGCTGCTGGGCTGTGAGAGTGAGAGCATCACTGACACACCCACTATTCTGGAGATAACACCACCCTGTGAGGAGGGGGGGCCATTCTCCAGGAAGCAAACTCTAAATCAATAACCATTACATAGTACTTTGTCCCCCACAGGTATAAATACACATATTCATAAATCAAGGGGTAAAATAAGAGTTGCCCAGTGCTTTGGCCAATGTTAGCACTTTGGGAATTTGCGTTTGGAATCCCAGCAACTCTAGACTGTGTAAGAACAGGGACCTCATTCCTCTTGCATGAATACATCCACCAGGGGCACAGTAAGAGTCCCATCAGATGTTTAGCAGCAGCTGCTGCTCAGAAACTATAAGCAACTCTGCCAAGAGACCATTGGGTAAAGAGTCACCATCCTGGCTGAAGTAACTGATGCTGAACACCAGGATAGGGCCCTGGTATTGCTAGACAAGGGGTGGGGAGAAATACATTTGTCACCAAACTGATTCCTAGGTCTATCCCCTGCCCAGCTTTGACTATAAATGAGGAAGTGCAGAAGCCATGGCTTGAGAAGGATAGCATGACCTACAAGGATGAGGCTCTGGGTCACTACAGCAGGTAAGCTACTTAGACCAGCAGAAATACCAGCTGAGCTACTAGCAGAGTACTCGTACAGAATCCAGAATGGGTAGTAGAGGAAACGAACACAAAATGGCCGTTGCTCCTCCTAGATCTGCTGTGGCAGTGGGAGCTATGGTTCATCCTATTAAGTTTCTTCTGTAAGTTTCCCCAGGAAGACAGATAAACCAAAATTTTCAAAGACCTCTTCCCAGATGAGTGAACTTATTGGAAGCAAACGGATGTGAGTGGTGTAAGGAGTGGGGAGTGGGTGCTGTTTTGCGCTGCCCAGAGTTCCCAATCAGGACTGAGACATGCATTCCTGCAAGTTCTTGCAATTTTCTCTGCTTATAACTCACATCTGTGTCCCTCCCTGGGAATTTCCCTCAGCATAAGGAAGCTGCCTCACCCAGGTGTACATCACCTGGCCTGGGACAACTCTAATGCAAATGGTTGGTCGACTCAGTGGGTCAAAAGCCGAGCCTCCATGTTTCAACTGGGGGAATCCCAGCCTTAGAGCTCCTCATCTATGTACTGAGGACATTCTGGAACTTCATCGCATCTTTCTGTCCAATCCTGCATCCCACCTCTCTCATAAGAACTGAGAATACTCCAAACACATCCACAACACTAAGAGCACTCCCAACAAACTATTTATGTGCAAATCTATGTATAAGACATTTTTCCCATAGAAACAAGAGGGCAACAGTTGTAGATTATATATTTTTCAGCAAATAATTACACCTTCCCCATTACTTGGAAGGAGTAGACATCTTCACTCTATTGGACTTGGCCAAGTGTCCTGCTTTGGCCAATAGGATATTAGTGAGCATGATAAAAGCAAAGTATTAAAATGTATTTGGGCTTTGCCTCTTTTCTATGGTTTGCAAATCCAAGGAGCATTAGAGTCACATGGAATAGGTGGAGACCCAACCTGGAACTTGGAACAATACCTAGGTAAGCCTAGCTTAGATCAGCCAAACCCCAGGTGATTTATAGGTACAAAAGCAAGAAATAATAAGAGCAAGAAAATAATTATTGTATTCTGAGTGCTGTGATGATTTGCTAAACAACATTATCTCGTATAGAGCTGACTAATACCCTAAATATTTCCAATTTCCTTCCGTATTGGGCACACATCAAGATACTTCTTGGTGCCATCAGATTGAGTGGAACAATGAGAAGATTTTAGGCCATTTTACAGTGGTTCATGTAATGGAAGCTCTTCTTCATTTTTTTTTTTTAGAGAGACTACTATAAATATTTCAATTGCTTTCCAAGCAATTGGATGCCAAACTTGTGCTTCTTCTTAGCAGAACATCATTTAGAAATGCAAGGACCACAGAGCACCTCTGTTTTATTGGGGTTATATTTGCATTGGATCTGATTCAGATCAAGAAACACCATGAAGTTGCTTTTATGAACAAGTCAGGGTGCTGGAGGCTGGGTATATAAAGAAAATCTGAATCTTGTCTGTTAGTCCACTAAGTGGGGGTGGTCCTTTGAGGAAAACCAACAATAAGCAGACAATTGTAGCAAATACGTGTAATGATGCTGGGAAGCACAGAGGACTGTGGGAGCAGAGAGGATGGATGCACAATGGAGACCCATGTGGGTGGGGTGAGTGTGGGTGTTGCTAGAGACATACCTATGATGGGGCATATTCAAACCCTTGAACAATCTAAATGTTACTTAGGATCTGGCAAGGGAGACATCATTTCAATGGCTCATCCGGGGAGGTGAGAGGGAGGTTATGAAGTTAACTTGCTCTGAGAGAAACCTTCAACAAAAAGGAAGGTTGATATTGTTATCTGCTTGTTCCAGTGGAGGAAATTAGGGTGCTTCTCTCACCCAAAGGGATTCTGCAATCCAGCCACAGAGAGAAGCCAGCTGGGCAGGTACATGAGATTATACAGCCCAGGGCATATGAATAAGCCTGATTCTGGAAAACATCTTATAGTAGTGTGCTTTCCCACTATGGGCTAAGGGGCAGTCTGTGCACTGTGGCTATGTATGTGTGTGAATGGATTTGCTCTCTGGGTTACTTTCTGGGGTAACTCTTTAATATAACTCTACTATACTTTTAAACTCTGTGTCATGGGAAACCAGACTCTTACTTACCATTTGGGGCTTATGTTGCTGTTGCTGATTGTGTGCTGTTTGAAGAACAGCATCTTGAGCTGCCAGGATCTCACGTGAACACTGCACATTGGGGAGGGAGTGGAGACAACATGCTGACCTGTGAATTGGATATATTCTTCACCACTCTCCCCATTAGATAACAGATGAAAAAAGACCCAGAGAGGTCAGGCCCCTCTTCTACAGGGTAAGTATGTTGGCATTTGGGTCCAAATCTTGGGGTCCCACATTTTAAAGCCCATGTATTTTCCATGATGTCACTTTATCTCAATAAGCTTCTTGAATTTAAGCCTAATAAATCATGTCTTTTAATATCTTCTTTTTTGATCAATGGACCTGTTAGTCCATTTCTTAGCTATCTGGTACCAAAAATAACTTACCTCATCAATGATGATGTGGACTCCATAATTATGACATGAAATAACTCCATTACATATTAAGTTTAAAAAATTATAGACACATATGCAGGTATGTTAAGCATGGTTGCATTTTGGTTAAAATTTGGTGCATGCATGTGTGCATGTATGTGTGTCTGTTTGCCTGAATTCCCAAAGGTATATACATACATGTTAATAATGTTAGCTTTGCATGGCAGAATCACAGGTAATCTTTACCTTTCTTTTTATTTTTCTGTTCTGAATTATCTATTTTTTTTTAAATAACTCCTATGTTTCACTTTTACAAACAGATAAAACAATATAGTTATTTCCATTTTGGAAAGAAAAATTTCTTGTACATATTTGGTCCTTTGTGAGTCAGGATTTCAGTATTATAGGAAAAGCCTGGGATTAGGTAAAACTAGCAAAACAAACAAGTGCTGGGTGAGGTTCCCACAAACCCCAGCTCTAATGCATCCATCATGTCCACCTGTGGCCAGGTGTGATTTCTGATTGACCCTGGTCTCTGCTACCACAGTCCACTGCACGTGGATATAGCCTCTTACAGCTGACAAGGTCCTTCTCTCTGATTTTTCTTTCAACCCAAACACTGTCTGTATAAAGAAGAAATCCAGGAGTTGTTTTTTCCATATTTAGGTCAAGAAAATGAGATTCTGAGACATTGAGGGACTTGCCAAGTCATCTGCTGGGTTGAGCAATGGCATGGCAGGAGCGTTGAGAGAGGGTAACTAAAGGTTATGTATCTTCATAACTACTGTCTTTGCAATTTTTCTTTTCTCTAGTTCCCTCAGGAGAATTAGATACTCTCACCTCTAAGAAATATTACACATATCTCTCACCCTAATAAAGCATTTGTTTACATGTGTCTTCTTGAGGGAACCTGGCATTTCAGTTCCATAGTACCTATCTCGAGCCCTGACATGCAGCAAGTGCTCAACAAATGCTTATTGAGTGAATATGTGTCTTTTATCTTGGAGGCCCAAAGTACAAAAGCAAATTCAAAAGAGAACTAAAGAAAAGATAGGACCCTTTCATTAAGACTGTGGAGCCCCGGGAGGTGGAGCATGAAGGTTGGGCTCTGACCCTTGCATAATTTCTAAATACAGCCATCCCTATCTCTCTCCTGATGTGCTGGAATTGGCTCATACCAGCTCTTGAGAACTGATTGCTAGAATTATGAAGAAGATTGTGAACCAATTAAGCTCATGTTAGCAACTTGCAATTGGCTATGGTGGAAGTATTTACACCATGGAAATTGGCAAAAGATACCAATCAGGATTTTTAAAAATTCCTGGCCGGAAGACTTCAGTATTCTGCTTGTCTGCTGCTGCTATAAACCTGGTGCCCACACTCCCTTCTCCCCCTGCTCAACCCGTAGCAGTAGAGGACCCAGTTCATCATGCACGTCTCTATGCAGGATAGGAAGCACACACTAGGGGGATTAGGGGAGGTTCGGGGGTAAGTGACTTGTTCTGCTTTTACTCAGTGACTTAAGGCAGAGAGAGGATTTGAACCCTGTCTTGCAACTGTGCCAATGCTTTTTCTTCAATACAGCTATATCAGGAGGCCTTAGATATTCCTCAGGTAAAGGTCAACTCTTTCACCTGCCTGAGTGGGTGTCACCATCTGGAGAGCAGTCTTAGCAGAGAGGCACGTTTCCACAATGACCTCTGCCAGGTTGCTGAGCAGCCACGAGAGAGCTGATCGCTCTAAGGAATAGGAATAAAATGATAGTTTTGTTGCTGATGGCCGTGCTTATAATGCGCCCAGCTGCGTGCTAAGCATGCTAAGCATGTTCGTATACAGTGTCACTTCATCCTTGTGGCAACTCTGCAGTGACAGTAATAGGTGGCCTCTGTTGAGCAAGAACTTGGTGTGCTTGACCTTATGCTAGTCTCTAAGCATATTGGGGGTGGGATAAACAGTCCCTGCCCTGGAGGAGCCCACAATCTGGGACTGGAGATGACTCATGAGCAGATAATCGCAGCACATTATAGTCCACACAACCTGTACCTCAGCAACAACAGTGAGAAAGATAATAATAAGTGGTTGCTCATCGCTTACTAGGTGTCAGTCACCATTCGAAGCATCTGACATGTATTATGTCATTTAATCCTTCCCTACAGGTGAGCTACCATTATTATCCCCATTTTAGAAACAAGGAAACTGAGGTATGGAAAGAGAAAGACTGAAGAAAGAAAGGCTAAGACTGCATCTTCCGCAGCCATACCACGATATCGATAAAATAGAAATTTCTGTTTGACAAATAAGGAGTTGAGATAGAAATAGATAAAGCAAGTGCTTGAACTTACAGAGCTGTAAGTGAGCGAGATGGGGTTTAATCCAGGACTGTCTGGTTTCAGAGGAGGGATTCTCTTCATCATATTGATCATGGAGCTGGTGACGGTGGTAATGGGGAAAATCATGTCACCGCTCTGGTAATAAGGCTCCTCAGGCAGACACGTTCTCTGAGAAAATGAACTGGAGATCATTAATTTCCTTCCATGGACAAAAGTCAGGTTATACATTTAAAAGCCGCAGAACTAGCTGAGTCAGAGACCACAGTAGAACAGGGGTCTCCCCACACATCCTGAGACCCTCTTCCACTGCTTTCCATAGGCTGTCCTCTCAGGAGATACCAAGCACAGGCACTTGGACTGCTGGTCTGCTTAGTATCATTTCTAGGACATAAACTGGGGAAGACTTAGGAGTCCTGAATTAAGGCTACGATTTCTAAGCATTCACTGTTTGATCTTAAGCCTGCCTCCTCCCTCCCTTCCTCAAGGTAAAATGGTGTGCATTGGGGAATAGATTGAATGATCCCTCAGTGCCTTTCAGAGCTAATATTATATTCTAAGTTTAGCTGGGTAGACAGAGTTTGCTGAGAAAAAGTCACACTCTATAGCTTTGGATGAGAAAGAGCTTTATGACAGGAGATTTGGGGGAATTAAGAAATCAACTGAGCATCACTGAGCAGGCCGTGAATGGAAGAATACTGGCAGATCCTCAGGGACACAGTAATTAAAGCAGAAGAAGATTTAGAAATTAAAGATTTCTAAGAGCGATGTCAGCAAAAATCAGTGGATGTGCCTACAGCGTCTAAGTGATCTGCTGAAACGTTTATAGGTAAGGGAAACAAGGCCAGAGCCTATGGGATAGAGAACAGTTATAGAGAAATTCGTGTGAAAGAAAAATAGTGAATCAGAGCCAGACCAATACAATGAAGCAATGCTGGAGAACACTAAAATCAGGTGAAGAACTTCCACTAGGAATTATTGAATATAAGGAACAAATGAAACTGGGGGAAACCCTCATGGTCTTTGCTGAATCTCCATCCCTGTGATGATAATAGAACTTCAGGGTTTGGAGGTGTTGTATTTTCCAGTTTATAATAGACTGGAACTACCATTTTATACTTTGCCATCACTTGTTGGAGGTGGGGGTGGTCATACCTAAAAATGAATACAATGCAGAGGAAAGTTATGACTGAAAAATCAAGTAAGACTTAAGGCATCATCTGAGGTCCTAGATGTAGCCACTCCTGAAGCCATACTTTTTCTTACAAGGGCTCGTCAATAGCCCTAACTTCTTTTCTGCCTTAAATCTTATGGGTTAGTTGTGTTTCATTTGCAATGAGAAGAGTCCTGGTGCCTAATATAAACTCATGATGTTCGTGTAAGTATGGATCCATATATGTATACGCTGTAAATGCCTAGGAAAAAGGCGCCCCATAGTATTGAACATTGCATGGCCTAGATCTCAATTTCTATTTTTATTTTTTTATTATGTTATGTTAGTCACCAACAGTACATCATTCGTTTTTGATGTAGTGTTCCATGATTCATTGTTGCATGTACTGTTATCTAATAACAAGCCAGCAGTTCTTGGAGAAATGGTTGATTCCTGATTCCAGGAAAAGTACAAGGTAAGCCTGTGGTGTGTTGTGCCAGAAAGCAAGAAAGAACTTAACAACCAGTGAACCATGTCCAAAGAACAGAGGAGCAGAGGGAAGAGGCTCCCACTGGCCAGTTTTTGGAAGTTTAAACACCAAAAAGAATGATGCCAGGCGTGCCTGGCTAGCTCAGTTAGAAGAGCATGTGACTCTTGATCTCGGAATCATGAGATCGAGATCCACATTAAGTATAGAGATTACTTAATTAAATAAAAAACTTAAAAAAAGGAATAATGACAGTAACTGTAGTCATTATATTTTTTAAAAATCCATAAGTCTATAATGATGAGAAAGAAAGAGAAGAAAACAAAAGGGAAAAAAAAACCTCTTCTATACAGAAGAATAATATCAGCTTGAATATGTGGAAAGAATTGCAGAATTAGGAAAAAAAAATTTTCATTTATTTTGGCACTGATCATCACTAGAAGAAAAAGCCATTAAATAAAAAGTTTGGGAGAAACCAGATATTCCATGATGCCAAAAGACTCCTGCCTCCAGCAACCCCACAGATTACTTCTTAGCAGCAAAGGAAACATGTACCATCTTAAATGTTGGCCACCATCTTAACCAAATGATCAAACTTTGCCTCGTTACACTAACAGCAGGAAAACCCAATATTGTTTTTCTCCTTTTGTGCTATAATGTGGCCTTGCCAAAAATGTTCAACTTGAACCTAAGCAAGGCTTTTAGAGCCAATGCTTAATTTATAGAAAGTGTAGGAGCCAGGGGGGAAATCCCATAATGTTTAATGACACCAGGAGGAAACAGTTAGATAGATACAGATGTGGAATACTCTATAAGACCACTGGCCTGGGCTCCCCCAGAGGTCAATGTTAGTTAGGGGAAAAAAAAGAAAAGAATTTAAGGTTGGTAGGTTTGCTTTAGATAAAAGAGATTGAAGAAATATAATAACCAAAGACAAGGTATAAAACTTTGATAGGATCTTGATTTTTTGAAAGATTTTATTTATTTATTTTATTGAGAGAGAGAGGCAAACTCCAAGCTGAGCGTGAAGCCCAATGTGGGGTTCAATCTCATGACCCTGAGGTCATGACCTGAGCCGAAACTAAGAGTCAGACGCTTAACTGACTGAGCCACCCACCTGCCCCAATTGGATATTGATTAAAATAAAAAAATCTCTAGGAAGATTCTGAGGCCAATTGAGGAATTGTGAATATGGGTTGTTAGATTAAGTTATGAAAAAATAGTGTATTTGTGTGGTATAGGCGTTGTGGCTATTTATACAAGAATGTCTTTTATTCTTAGCAGAGGCATGCTGAAGTGTTTCAAGAGGAAAGGTCATGCTTTCTGCATCTTACTTCCATGTGGATCAGGAAAAAAATACATATGTATTTGTGTACATGGGTATATATATAGGGAGCAACCATGTTGAAATCTTGGCAATTGTTAGAAGGTATACAAGTGTTTATTGTACTAGCACAAGGGTCAGCAATTTTTTTCTGTAAAAAGTAACGGCTACCTTTCCAGGTAGTGCCATTTCTATAAAAGAGTGACTGTAGTAAATAATAGATACTTTCTGCTTTGTGGGCCATTAGGTCTCTGCCCCAGCCCCTCAGCACTGCCTTTCTAGTGTCAAAGCAGCCACAGATGACACATCCAGGGATAGGCGTGGCTTGGGTGCAGTTGGCCAATCCCTGTGCTACTCTTCTAACTTTTATGTGGTTGTAGATTCTCATCATATCAAGTTAGGAGGAAAAAAAAAAGGAGTCCTGATGTACATTGTCATAATGTTCATCAAAGTTGAGTTATGGAATATCCACAATGAAACAGCAATGGACAAAGGTTGGAGGGAGGTGCCTTGTGGTCCCTGATAAGGGCCTTGGCTTTTGTGAGTGGGTTATGGAGAGCCAATGAGAACATGGTTTACTCGCCTTTCAACTGCTTGTTCGCAGAGCTTGAGCTCCAAATCACAATGCATTTTCACATTTGATCCTTTCTGATTTTCCTCAGCTTCCATGTAGGTTATTATTGTATCCTGTTTACCTCCAAAGGTTTCTTATATATATTTAATAAGATTCAAAAATATCTAGACTTACTCAAGTCTGCATCTATTGATTTCCCCAGTTAGCAGCTCTGTAAAAAGAAGGGAAGGTTTTGAGTATTCATGAACCAGTTGCAGGAGATTATTTCATTCCTAAAGACCTTACCTCTCCTTTAGCAAGATTTATCTACTTTGACAGTTGGGGACTCTGGGACTTCCTCCTCCTTCCTGAAAAGAACCACAGATAGGCATGGAGCTAGTAAGGGAGTTTATTGGTTTGGAAAAGAGAGTACCCGGTGGTTTCAGGTAAATGGACAGGAAATGCTATAACACCGTCCCTTCAGGATCAATCAGCTCTTAAGCTTGCATTTTATCTAAATCAGCGCTAGAGCTAAAGCTTGGGGTTTTTTGTTTGGTAAAGCTGATGTTTTCCAAGATCTCCATGCACCCCTGCTTGCATGATGCCTCCAACCTGTGCTCTTTCTCGAGCGGGGATGGTCTTACCAGACAAATGGCTATTGGAAAGAGTCTGTTGGCCTCATCTGGCAATTAGGCTGAAGATAAGCTATTCATCTCTTTTGCATTTGCAGAGAAAGTCATGCTTCTCTTTTAAGGGGTTCACTCTGGGATAGATGGCGTTTCTGACCACACAGTTTTGATTGATATTGGCACTGGACTGGGAATCGAAGAGACCAGAGTTCCACTCATGTCCAAGCCTCTTACTGTTCATTGACCTTAATAAATCATTCCCCTTCCCGAGCTGAGATTATTTTAGTAAGATCAGGTGGGAAGACCTAAGGAATTTCAGTTCATGCCTTCTTCTGTAATACAAGTCTATTGACATTTCTATTTTGGGGGTTGATTTTGTTTCCTAGTCATGAAGCTAATTTATATATCTCAAATAAGAATTCCAGAGGAAGAATCTGTTAATTCAACTGTGGAGTTTAACAGATGAGGAAAATAGTGACTGAAGTACACACACACACACACACACACACACACACACCCTTGAAGTTTTTAGTGATGATGCCTTCTGAGAACAAATATGTCAGAACTCAAGGAAAAATTATTTAAATTGCTATGCTATTGCCATTCTCAACAGAATAAAAAGAAGGAAAACTAACATGATTTCTTTCTTTTTTTTTTACTAACATGATTTCTTTTTTAATCTGTGGCACATGTATCAAAATTCTTATCCTAATGTATAATGTGTGCATTTTATTGATGACCTCTGGGTGCTGTTTTTGCTGCCTTTTGTTGGTAGCTGCTGAACTTTGAGCTGAACAAAGGTACAGAATCTCTCAAACCCCGTTCCATCTCCAGTGCCCTGTCACTTTGCAGTGCTCAACAAATATCTGTTTAATCGAATGATATTGAATTAAATCAACTTCTTTAATGATTATTGGAGTTTGCCATTCGCACATAAAGAGAGAATCAATGGAATCAGTCTCTTACCTAGAGTAGAAAAAGATGCAGTCAGGATTTGAAGCTAAATGTGCCTGCTTCCCAGTCTACTTTCATTCCACTAAACCATTCTCTATGTAAGGTTATTATTTAGCACTGCGGAGTTAGTGAACCCAATGGGCTTTAGGCTACACACAGAAAACCCCTCATTTACCCTCACCATCTCCACCGGGAAGCCCATTTCAAATATTAGCCGATACCAACAATTCTACTGCAGTGTAATAATTTCATCTTGTAAGTTTAAGGCTTTGATTGCTTTAATGCTAATAACCTTGGGGGATCTCACAAGCAAATTATCAGACACTTATTCTTTTATTTAAATGAAACATCTTATTCCACCAGCACATGTTTCTTTTCTTTTAAGAGTTTAAATACCAATCACTGTGGAGAAACAGATGGGGGAATAAAAATCAGGAATAAGGGGAAATTAAGAAATGTCAAACAATCTGACAGAGTTGTCACAGTGATAGCACTTCCATTTTTCCCTCCATACCCTCTTCTGGTGTCACTGGTGTCTAAGTCATTAGTTGGTAAAACTTAGTACCTCGTGAAGTGTGTGCATTATTTCACTCTTCGATACAGAGAAGTTGTTAAGATCAAAAGAAAATAAACCTCTGATGGGAAGGGAGGATGGCTATTTTGGGATTTGGGGTTCTGCCCATTAACCCCCAAGTCACCTTTGTTCTTTGGCCATGGATATGAGATCATTGGAGGTACCTATACAAATGCTTATGTGAAATTAAATTATTGAGAGCAAAGGAAATGTGTTTTTCAGAGGAAAACATTTATGTGGAGATATGCATCTCATCAGGCTCATTTGATTCTTTAAAATTGCTTTTAAGTGAAGGGGAATGAAAAATCCTCTATTATTCTATAACCATAAAATTCTATGACTCGATGATTCAGTTTTATACAGAATATATTGGTAGTCAACTGTGGAAAAAAAATTTTTTTGGAAGAGCTGTTCCCAAATGAAATGGATTCACCATGTAGAGTAGGGAGTTTAGCATCCCTAGAGGTGTTCAATCATAAACTTGATCATCATTTGGCAAATATATTATAGAAATCAGTCCTATGAAACATTCAGTCTATGGTTCATATACTTGAGAATCACCTGGGGTATTGGTTAAAAAATAATCTTTAAAATCTCTGGTGATACAGTTCAGGAATGTACATTTCAAATAATTTAGCAGGAAATTCTGATAAAGCCTAAAATCTGAGAACTCTTAGAGAAGAGGTTTGGATATGATGATAATTAAGTCCCACTTTAGGCTATATTTTCTTTCTTCCTTTACATTTTTCTTTAAAGAATTCTGTTTCTTTGAAAGAAGTAAGGGTAGGGCATTACATCAACTAGGGTTCCTGAATTATGAGCAACAGAAACAAATTCTGTTAAAAAATTGCCACAGAACTAAAGAGAAAACAGTGCAAATCTTTGGAAGCATGTGACCTGCAGTCAGCCTTGTGTACCCAAGGAACAGGCGTTATCTCTTGAAAGCCTTGTTTCTAGAATAACTCAGTTCCAGTCAATTTCAGATTCCCAGATTAAGATTCAAAACTTAAAGAGAAAAGTCTCCTTATTTGGAAAAGAAGAGGTAAAAATATCTGTTACCAGCTGATATGATCTTATGTATAGAAAATCCCCCCAAATCCATAAGAAAGTTACTAGAACTAATAAATAAATTTGGCAAAGTTGTAGGGTACAAGTTCAATACACAAAACTCAGCTGTGTTTCTACACACCACTAATGAACAACCCAAAAAGGAACTTCAGAAGGCAATTTCATTTATAATAGCATTTAAAAGAATCAAATATTAGGAATAAGTCTGACCGAAGATGTGAAAGTCTTATACATGGAAAACTACAAGGTGTTGCTGAAAGAAATTAGGGAGGACCTAAATAAAGAGAAAGACACCCTGTGTTCATGGACAAGAAGACTTAATATTGTTAAGATGTCAATGCTATCCAAAGCAACCTACAGATTCAACACAATTCCTACCAAAATTGCAGCAGCTTTTTTTTTTTTTTTTCAGATATGGAAAAGCCAATTCTCAAATTCACATGGAATTGCAAGAGACTCTGAATATCCAAAACAGTCTTGAAGAAGAATGAAGTTGGAGGACTCACATTTCTCAATTTTGAAACTTACTATAAACTATAGTAATGACAACAGTATGGTACTGGCTTAAGGACAGACATGCAGACCGATGGAATTGAAAAGAGAGCCCAGAAAAACTCTCTCACATCTATGGTCAATTGTTTTCAAAAAGGGTGCCAAGACCACAATGTTGCTTGAAAAACTGGATATTCACATGCAAAAGAATGAAGTTGGACCCTTACCTAACACCAAACTCTTAAGACTTAAACTTAAGAGTTAAAACTATCAAACTCTTAGAAGAAAACATTGGAGAAAATTTTCATGACATTGGATTTGGCAATGATTTCACAGATATTACATCAAAAACACAGACAACAGGGGTCCCTGGGTGGCTCAGATGGTTAAGCACCTGCCTTAGGCTCAGGTCATGATCCCAGGGTCCTGGAATCCAGCCCTATGTCAGGTTCTCTACTTGGTGGGGAGCCTACTTCTCCTTCTCCCTCTGCCCCTCCCCCTGCTCATGCTCTCTATCCCACTCTTTCTCTCTCTTTCTCTCTCGAATGAATAAATAAAATCTTAAAAAAAAGCACAGACAACAAAAGAAAAAACAGATAAATCGGAATTCACAAAATTAAGAACCTGTATGCATCAAAGTACACTATCACGGCAGTGAAAAGACAATCTACAGAATGGGAGAAAATATTTGTAAATTATATATCTGATCAGAGATTAATATCTGCAATATATAAAGAACCTCTACAACTCAACAACCACAAAACCCCCCAAAATTCAATTCAATTAAAAAATGCACAAACAACTTGAATAGACATTTCTCCAGAGAAGATAAACAAATGGCCAGTATGAACTCAAAAAGATGCTTACTATCATTAGTCATTAGGGAGATGAAAATCAAAACACCACTTTACACCCACTTGGATGGCTAATATGAAAAACAAAAACAAAAACAAAACAAAACAAAAAACCCAGAAAGTAAATGTTGGCCAGGATGTGAGAAATTGAAATCCTTCTGTGTTGCTGGCAGGAATGTAAATAGGAAAAAAAAAAAAAAAGGAATGTAAATAGAAACAGTCCCTGTGGAAAATGATTTAGTTCCTTAAACCAAAAAACAAGGAACTACCAAGCCCCCCAATAAAAACCTCCAAAACAACAAAACACAAAACAAAGAAATATCATAGGACCCAGCAGTAAAAGAATTGAGCTATGTATTTCAAAAAATAAATATAACATATATAATATATATTAAATATACATAAATTATATATACTATGTATAAATTATATATATAATATATATAAAAGATGTATATATCTTATGGTTAAATATAAGAGACTCAAGCAGATATCTGCACACCAATGTTCATAGCACAATTATTCACAGAAGCCAAAGGTGGAAAAACCCAAATGACCATCAACAAAGGAATAGAGAAGTGGATTGTGGCTTATACATACCATGGAATATTATTCACCCATAAAAAGGAATGAAATTTTGATATAGGCTCTATGATGGATGAACTTTGAAAACACTATGCTAAGTAGAATAAACCAGACACAAAAGGCCAAATAGTATATGATTGCACTTACATGAGGTCCCTAAAATAGGTCAATTCATAGAGACATAAAGTAGAATAGAGGTTAGTAGGGTCTGGGAGGAAAGAGGAATGTGGGAGTTACTATTCAGTGGGTGCAGAGTTTCAGTTTGGGATGATGAAAGGTTTTGGCTATAGGTGGTGATGGCCACACAACATTGTGAATGTACTTAACACCATTAAAATGTATGCTTACAAATGGTTACAATAATAAATATTACGCTTCGTATATTTTATCACAATTAAAAAAAAGGGGGGGAAGTCACCTCCAGAGAAAGAATGCCATTATTAGCCCAGTCTTGGGTCCTATACCTTCTCCCTAGCTGGAAGCAGGGGTTGCAAGGTGGGGGTTAAGGTTTGGGAAGCAAAGTGAAAGTTGGTAGTTGACCCCAGCCGGACTGCTACAAGGGGGAAGGACTGTTTCCCCAAACGAGAATCAGGAGGGAACCGAGAAAGCTGAAGCAAATGATATTCATTGCAGAGGTATCAGAAGGGAAACTAATTCTCTGTATCCACAAACTATTAATCTGTCAAATTCTCATCTGCATGACTAAAGGATGATTCAGCCGGTTCTGGGGAATGTAATTTGCATCTGCTGCTCTAAAGATTCCATTAATTCTGGACTACTTAATACATACCTCAATTAAGTAACTTAGAATCAAAACTTCTTTTTTTTTTTTAAAGATTTTATTTATTTATTTGACAGAGAGAGACAGTGAGAGAGGGAAGCAGGGGGAGTGGGAGAAGGAGAAGCAGGCTTCCCACTGAGCAGGGAGCCTGAGAAGTGGGGCTCGATTCCAGGATCCTGGGATCATGACCTGAGCTGAAGGCAGACGCCCAATGACTGAGCCACCCAGGCGCCCCTAGAATCAAAACTTCTTATAGAAGGGATCAAAAACTATAGAAGGGAGTGATTTATGAATAATTATACTTGAATAGATTTATTTGAAATGGATAATATCCGGTATACTTCAGGCCCCACAACACCTCTATTATCTTAAACATAGCCAACTCACTCATTTGTGTGACCACCTGGTCCTTGGAGCTATTTAAATGGAAACTGGGGCTTCTAATGAGTTGCCAAGCATGTGTGAGACAGAGAGGTTGGTTTAATCAATTTTGATCCCAAGAGAAGAGTGCTATGACCACTCTAGCTCCAGATACCTGATGGGGTTGGCAATTCCTGGAGGAAAGTCTGTGCCTTCAAAGCACTGAAGGAGGGAGGGAGGCAGGCAGGCAGAAGTCCATCCCAGAGTTGTGTCAGATTCTGTCTCTTTCTGTGACACTTCCAGATCTTCTCTTAGCTCTTTCCCTCACCCGTTTTTCTTTGTAGCTCTTATTACTGCCTGATGCATTATGTATTTATTGGTTTACTGTCTGTTCCTCACTTTGAATGTGTCTAGAATGAGGGAAGGAGCTTTGTTTTGTTCACTGCTCTACTCAGAGCACCTAATCCAGTGTGGGCACATTTTCACTAGCACAAAGTAGGCGGACTATAAATATTTGGTGGAAGAATAAAAGCACAATTCTAATTCTTCAAGGTCAACTTTTAAAAACTTCCTCCAGCATCTTCCTCTCCCACAAAATCGAAATTATGTCTGAGTCAGAGGGCTGCATCTAGCACCATCTACTGCCTTCTATCACAGCAAATAAGCAGATACCACAACAAAAATACAATTGTTCATTTGCTAATCTCCCCACTGGATTCTCACTCTTCAAATATAGGGATGGTGCAGACCGCTCGGTGAACCTTTATGAAATGAATGAAGTAAAGCATGATTTGGGATGTGAACTTTAACCAAGAGCAAGCCCTAACAAATGAGCTTTGTAAAGTAGAATGTAATCTTTTCCTTCTCTTACTATCGGCCAAATTCAAGAAATTGTATTGGTTCTGATTTGTTGTCCCAGTTATTTAAGCTTCTTGCTTCTAGCAGAGAATATCTAGATTAAAAGATAAAGGTTGAGGGGCGCCTGGGTGGCTCAGTCGTTAAGTGTCTGCCTTCGGCTCAGGTCATGGTCCCAGGGTCCTGGGATCGAGCCCCGCATCGGGCTCCCTGCTCTGCGGGAAGCCTGCTTCTCCCTCTCCCACTCCCCTTGCTTGTGTTCCCTCTCTCGCTGTGTCTTTCTCTGTCAAATAAATAAAATCTTAAAAAAAAAAAAAAAGATAAAGGTTGAGATAAAGATGGATTGTAGAGTGCTAAAAATATCTGTGATTGTCTTTTGAACAGTGCCAGTATAGTAGGATCTAAATTAATCCTGTATTACTAATATTTTATGATCAATCATATGAGAGATAAAACAAAGGCCATATTACAGTTTTTGATCTTTATAAATTAGCTCCCAATTCAAGTAAGTTCAAGAATATATGAACAAAAAAAGATACAAGCACATTTAAAAATTATAATTTGAGAAAGTTATTTTTTTCCAATTATTATAGAAATATATGAATTTAGAATTTAAAATATAGGGATAATAAATATATGCATTCATCTATATGTCCATATCACCACTTATGTGTGTATATATATTGATATTTTATTTATTATGTAATTTTACATATGGTATTTTCACCCAGTTTATTAAATATTCTTTAAAATTGCAATAGTTTTTTATTATTTCAATATTTGGATCATTCATTTATTCAATCCCTTATTGTGGGGCATTTATAGACTGATAGATTGAAAAAATGATCACAAATGTCCACCCTTCTCTATATTCCTATAATGCAACTTTGAAACTTCTGCTATAAAAAGGTGAAGTCTGTTTCCACACCTGTGTCTATGACTTGCTTTGACCAATGGAATATGGTAGAAGTGACTGTCTAGGCTCTATGCCTACAGACTTAGAGGCCTTGCCAACTTCTGCTCCCTTCCTTGGAAACCTGACAAGTCTGAGCTAAGCTTCTGGTGGTGGTTACATGGGAGTACATGAGAAACAGGGGCCCAGTTCCCCGACTGCCCAGCTGACAGCCAACCAACATCCAGCAGCAGAGCTGTCCAGCTAATGCCAGATGACCACAGATGAATGAGCAAGCCCAGCCAACCAGAGAAGAAATAAGCCCCTCAACCATGAACAATGTTCGGTGATCATCATTTACTTAAATGACTTGCATTTTGTTTCATTCTGTTTTGTCTTCTATTGGATGTGGGGCTATTTTTTCTTATTGTGGTAAATAGACACAATGTAAAATTTTACCATTTTTAAACTGTAAAAATCAGTGGCATGAAGTATATTCACTATATTCTGCAACGTTCACAATTATTTCCAGATTTTTCATCATTCCCAAAGAGGAACTGCATACCCATTAAACCATAACTCCTGATTCTCTCCTACCCTTAGCCTTGGTAATCTCTTTTCTACTTTCTGTTTCTATGAGTTTTCTTTATTTTTTAAATTTTATTACGTTATGTTAGTCACCATACAATACATCATTAGTTTTTGATGTGGTGATCCACGATTCATTGTTTTCATATAACACCCAATGCTCCATGCGGTACGTGCCCTCCTTAATACCCATCACGGGCTAACCAGTCCCCCCACCCCACTCGCCTCTAAGACCCTGTTTGTTTCTCAGAGTCCATAGCCTCTCATGGTTCATCTCTCCCTCCGATTCCCCCCCTTCATTTTTCCCTTCCTTCTCCTAATGTCTTCCATGCTATTCCTTATGTTCCACAAATAAGTGAAACCATATGATAATTGACTTTCTCTGCTTGACTTATTTCACTTAGCATAATCTCCTCCAGTCCCATCCATGTGGATGTAAAAGTTGGGTATTCATCCTTTCTGATGGCTGAGTAATATTCCATTGTATATATGGACCACATCTTCTTTATCCATTCATCTATTGAAGGGCATCTCAGCTCTTTCCACAGTTTGGCTATTGTGGACATTGCTGCTATGAACATTGGGGTGCATATGGCCCTTCTTTTCACTACATCTGTGTCTTTGGGATAAATACCCAGGAGTGCAATTGCTGGGTCATAGAGTAGCTCTATTTTTAACTTTTTGAGGAACTCCACACTGTTTTCCAAAGTGGCTGTACCAACTTGCATTCCCACCAACAGTGGAAGAGGGTTCCCCTTTCTCCACAATCTCTCCAACATTTGTTGTTTCTTTCCCTATCCATTTTTGCCATCCTAACTGATGTAAGGTGGTATCTCAATGTGGTTTTGATTTGAATTTCCCTGATGGCTAATGATGATGAACATTTTTTCATGTGTCTGTTAGCCATTTGTATGTCTTCTTCAGAGAAGTGTCTGTTCATGTCTTCTGCCCATTTTTTGACTTGATTATTTGTTTTGTGGGTGTTGAGTTTGAGAAGTTCTTTATAGATCTTGGATACCAGCCCTTTATCTGTAGTGTCATTTGCAAATATCTTCTCCCATTCTGTGGGTTGCCTCTTTGTTTTGTTGACTGTTTCCTTTGCTGTGCAGAAGCTTTTTACCTTGATGAAGTCCCATAAGTTCATTTTTGCTTTTGTCTCACTAGCTTTTGGAGATGTATCTTGAAAGTAGTTGCTGTGGGCGATGCCAAAGAGGTTACTGCCTATGTTCTCCTCTAGGATTTTGATGGATTCCTGTCTCACATTGAGGTCTTTCATCCACTTTGAGTTTATCTTTGTGAATGGTGTTAGAGAATGGTCGAGTTTCATTCTTCTGCATGTGGCTGTCCAATTTTCCCAGCACCATTTATTGAAGAGACTGTCTTTTTTCCATTGCATGTTTTTTCCTGCTTTGTCAAAGATTATTTGACCATAGAGTTGAGGGTCCATATCCGGGTTCTCTATTCTGTTCCATTGGTCTATATGTCTGTTTTCGTGCCAGTACCATGCTGTCTTGGTGATCACAGCTTTGTAATATAGCTTGAAATCGGGCAACGTGATGCCCCCAGCTTTGTTTTTCTTTTTCAACATTTCCTTGGTGATTCGGGGTCTTTTCTGATTCCATACAAATTTTAGGATTGTTTGTTCCAGCACTTTGAAAAATGTCATTGGAATTTTGATTGGGATGGCATTGAAGGTGTAGATTGCTCTGGGTAGCATATTTTAGATATTTTAACAATGTTGATTCTTCCGATCCATGAGCATGGAATGTTTTTCCATCTTTTTGTGTCTTCTTCAATTTCTTTCATGAGTGTTCTGTAGTTCCTAGAGTATAGATCCTTTACCTCTTTGGTTAGGTTTATTCTGAGGTATCTTATGATTTTTGGTGCTATTGTAAATGGAATCGTTTCTCTAATTTCTCTTTCTACAGTTGCATTGTTAGTGTATAAGAAAACAATGGATTTCTTTTTATTATTATTTTTTTAATTTATTTTTTATTATGTTATGTTAATCACCATACATTACATCATTAGTTTTTGATGTAGTGTTCCATGATTCATTGTTTGCATATAACACCCAGTGCTCCATGCAGAACATGCCCTCTTTAATACCCATCACCAGGCTAACCCATCTTCCCACTCCCCTCCCCTCTAGAACCTTCAGTTTGTTTTTCAGAGTCCATCATCTCTCATGGTTCGTCTCCCCCTCCGATTTCCTCACCTTCATTCTTCTCCTGCTATCTTCTTCTTCTTTTTTTTAACATATAACGTATTATTTGTTTCAGAGGTACAGGTCTATGATTCAACAGTCTTACACAATTCACAGCGCTCACCATGGCACATACCCGCCCCAATGTCTGTCACCCAGCCACCCCATCCCTCCCACCCCCCACCACTCCAGCAACCTTCCATTTGTTTCCTGAGATTAAGAATTCCTCATATCAGTGAGGTCATTTGATACATGTCTTTCTCTGATTGACTTATTTCACTCAGCATAATACCCTTCAGTTCCATCCATGTCATTGCAAATGGCAAGATTTCACTCCTTTTGATGGCTGCATAATATTCCATTGTATATATATACCACATCTTCTTTATCCATTCATCTGTCGATGGACATCTTGGCTCTTTCCACAGTTTGGCTATTGTGGACATAAGCAACAGATCTCTGTGCATTGATTTTGTATCCTGCTACATTACTGAATTGCTGTATGAGTTCTAGTAATTTGGGGGTGGAGTCTTTTGAGTTTTCCACATAAGGTATCATGTCATCTGCAAAAAGAGAGAGTTTGACTTCTTCTTTGCCAATTTGAATACCTTTTATTTCTTTTTGTTGTCTGATTGCTGTTGCTAGGACTTCTAGTACTATGTTGAACAACAGTGGTGAGAGTGGGCATCCTTGACGTGTTCCTGATCTTAAGGGAAAGGCTCCCAGCCTTTCCCCATTGAGGATGATATTCGCTGTGGGTTTTTCATAGATGGATTTTATGAACTTGAGGAATGTTCCCTCTATCCCTATACTCTGAAGAGTTTTAATCTTGTTTTAGATACCTCGTGGAAGTATAATCACACAATATTTAGCTTTTTGTGTCTGGTTTATTCCACTTGGTATGTTTTCAAGGTTCATCAATGTTGTAGCATGGGTCAGTACTTTATTCCTTTTTTTGGCTGAATAATATTGGATGGCATGTATATACCACATTAGGTTTACCTATTCATTTGTTGATGGACACTTGGGTTGTTTCCAGCTCTTGGATGTTGTGAAAAATGCTGCTGGGAACACTGGTGCACAAGTATCTGGAGGAGTGCCTGTGTTCAGTTCCTTTGGGTAGCTACCTAAAAGTGGAATTGCTGAGTCAAATGGTAATTCTATGTTTAACATTTTGAGGAGCTACCAAAATGTTGTCCATAGGAGCTACATCATTTGACATTCTTACCAGCAATTCACAAAGGTTCTAATTTTTCTATGTCATTGCCAATGTTTTTTATTTCCAGGTTTTTTTTTTAAATAGTAGCTACTCCTGAAATCAGTATTGCACTATATGTTAACTAGAATTTAAATAAAAAATTTTTTTAAAATAAAAAATTTAAAAATAAATAAATAAAAATAATAGCCATCCTGTGAGTATGAAGTGGTTTCATTGCAGTTTTGATTTGCATTTTCTTAATGACCAATAATGTTCAGCATCTTTTTATGGACTTACTGGACATTTGTATATTTTCTTTGGAGAAATGCCTATTCAGTCCTTTGCCCACTTTTTAATTTGGTTGTGCATCTTTTTGTTATTCAGTTGTAGGTGTTCTTTATATGTAAACCTCTCCCACCACACGATGAACCCAGAGAGTGCCAATCATTTACCACCAGTACTGATGTAGAATTTTGCACAAAGCAGGCTCTCAATGTATATTAGTTAAATTAAACTTATAATAAAATAATAATCACTGCACCTGAATACCAGATAGGTTGACATTTCCTTTTTTTAAAATTAAATTAAACTTATTTATTTAGAGAGAGCGAGCAGGAGGAGGGGCAGAGGGAGAGAGAGAATCTCAAGTAGACTCTGCACTCAGTGTGGACCCCAATGGGGGACTTGATCTTACCACCCTGAGATCACAACATGAGCTGAAATCGGGAGTCAGATGCTCAGCCAACTGAGCCACCCAGGCGCCCTGACATTTCCTTTTAAACTGTAGTGCATTCATCTCCCTGATGGAGGCTATGTGCTTCTAACCTTTCTAAGCATGGTGCATAGCATTGAGCAATGCAGTAAACAATTATTAATCCATTTGGGTGGGGATTAGAATACCTCGTAATTTAAATTAGTATTCTGATTAAAAGAAAAAAAGAAAAAGAAAAAACTGAAAAATTGAAGAAAAGGAAAAGAGAAGGAAGAAATTATTAAAAAACGAAGACTTTCACTCCATCTAGCAAGGAAATATCTGGCATTTGAAGATTTTTTTTTTTTCAGCAAAGAAAGAGAATGCTTCAATGTAGTCTGTTTTGAGAAAAGGCTAACAGCAACAACAACAACAAAAACTTTGATATGCTGGGATTGCGCAGGAACAGAACAGTGATGGAGAGAAGGCATTGAAATAACCCACTGGTCCTCTTGTCCTGCTCCTTATCTGATTAGCTGAGGTCAAGGGAGCCAAAGATAACAAAGGAAATTAGGTCTTCCCTAGTTCTCATTAAATGCTCCTGGAGTCTGACTGCTGCTGAGCTGAGCACTTCAAGGGCTTGGGAAAAGGGAAGTGTGGCTCCTTATTTCAGCACCTTCATTGTGCTGGAGGAAAGAAGAAATAGCTCTGAGACTAATAATAGTAGAAATGGCATCTGAGGCAGAAGACCCCAGTGGCACTTCCTAAAGGTAGTATAAATAATTAAGCATCTCTACAGGGAAGCCAGGAGGAATCAAGGGAGGAGACCTGCAAAGTTTCGATACCATTTCAATTCCACTCTGCCCATATTCCTTAAGAGGAAAGGGAGCTGGGGGTCAATGATAAAATCTTGGAGTTGGAAAGAGCACTTGTTTGTGCACTGATTTATTCATTTATTCAGTCGTTATTGAGCACTGACCATCAGAGACCAGTCATGATGCTACCGGCTAAGAAGTTCGATGTTATCTGCTCCTACTTCTTGTGGGAACGCAAGGGGAATGCTGTGCGCAAAATGACACCTGGTTTATCCAAACCTTGAACTGCAACCTAGTTTCCTGACTTACCCATGAGTATGTTTTTAATTATACTCCACTTTAACTTTTAAAAATGTGGTTTTTCAGGGCACCTGGGTGGCTTCGTTGGTTAAGTGTCTGCCTTTGGCTCAGGTCATGATCTCAGGATCCTGGGATCAAGCCCTGCATCGGGCTCTCTGCTCAGTGGGGAGCCCGCTTCTCCCTCTCCCTCTGCTCTTCCCCCGGCTTGTGCTCTTTCTGTCAAATAGATAAATAAAATCTTTTTCAAAAATTAAAAAAAAATTAAAATGTGGATTTTCAATGACTTGATGAGTGATTTTTATTTTCTTGACCATATTAAGCACTCAAAAAATAGTAAAAAAAGAAAGAAACACGTTTTAATACTTCTCTGACTTCTCCTTCTGAGAATGCCTCCATGGCCTCAGCATCTATTTGAAACATTTACTTTCTTTGGCCTCTAGGGTCCACTGTCTTTGGATTCACCTCTTAGCTGATGACTGTTTCTTTTCTGTTATTTTTGCCTCATCTTCTCCACCTTGCTGGAGAACTTTGGGTGCTGCGGGACTCAGCCCTCTGACCTCTGCCATCTCTACACACACCCTCAATTAACCCATCCAATGCTGCGGCTTTGAATAACATCAATATTCTGATGTTTCCCATGTTTATTTACTGTATTAGTTAGGGTCCTGTAGAGATAGATGATCGGAGATGATAGATAGATAGATGATAAAGAGGTTTATTATAAGGAATTGGCTCACACAATTATAGAGACTGGGAAGTTGCATGATCTGCTGTCTGCAAGCTGGAGAGCCAGGAGAGCCAATGGCAAAGGTGTAAATCCTATTCTGGGGACAAGAGAAAACCAAGACTGATGTCGCTGCTCAGGTCATCAGGCACAGAGAGAATTCTCCCTTCTACACCTTTTTGTGCGGTTCAGGCTCTAATGTATTGGATGATGAGGAGGACGATGTTCTTCACTCAGACTACTGATTCAAATGTTAATCTCATCAGACACATCCTCACAGACACCCCAAGAATAACATTGAGTTAAATATCTGGACACCACATAAGCCAGTCTAGTTGACACATAAAGTTAACAGCCACAAATACTTTGCTCTGCCCTCTTCCTTTCAATTCCACACAAGCGTCATAACTTTATCATGGTTAAGGTAAACTCTTGCCCACCCCCAGTGTTCCTCCTATGACTCCCCATCTCAGGAAAAACAAACCCTCTTCTTCCACTTTGAGTGATGAATTCCTCTCATCTCAACATTCTTCCCATGTAATCCATCAGCGAATTTTCTTGGCTCTAACTTCAAAATACGTACAGAATTCAACCATTTCTCTCCACCTCTACTACAGTCACTCTGACCCAAGGCACCTTGTGTTTTGCCTGGATTCTTTCAACAGTCCCCCTGGGCTGGGCTTCCTGCATCTTCAGTCTAACATGGCAGCTAAAATCACTCTGCTCAAAATGCCCCAACAGCTACCCACCCTACGCAGACGAGTACCCAAACCCCTAACTGTTTCACCTGGACCCCTGCTATCTTGCTGTCGAATCCCCAAACCTCTCCTAACTGTTCTTCCTGACACAATTGTCATGCCCCTTGCCATTCCTCACATGTACTAAGCACGCCCCGTCTCCGTGTTATTTGCATGAGCTCCTCCTGCCATCTGGAATGCTTTTCTGCTAGACACTTACCTGGTTCATCTTTACTTTGTTGGTGTTGCTAACACCAACAACTCATCCCTCTGGTCCCTTCCTCTGCTTTATTTATTTATTTTGGTACTTATCACCATCTGATACATGCCTTCTTTTTTGTCCTCTTCTAGAAAATAAGCACCATGAAAGCAGGGACTTTGTTTTATTTTATTTCTGTGTCCTTCTACACCACTGTATTAGATCCAGAGCTCTAGAGTTCTCATTTTCAAGAGGCCAGTTTCTCCCTACACCTTTTATGAAAAGAAATTGTACTTCAAAACTGTAATACTTCCTGAACGAAAGAAAAAAGATAAAAGGTTAGGGGCTAAGATGTTGGAAGAAGGTAAAAAAGGAAGATGATAGATTCACTGGATGAAAAGGTTAGCCTTGAACAGAGGAAATCTCAATTATAGATTCTAGGGAAAGAGGGGAATATTCCATGTTCAAGTGGATATAATTATTCCCATGAGGCAGCAGATGAAATAAAGAACAGAACGGCTCAGAATGAAAGCAGTCACACTTGCTTGGAGCTGATCTGGGAGTGGAAGCAGAGGTCAGGCAGATGAGGACATCTGCTTTGGAAGGGTAGGGAAAAGAGAGAGTACTGGTACACTGGAGGAAAAACCCGGTTCACACCCCTGGGTCTCCTTGTTCAAGATGTAGTTTGGCTCCAATCAGCCCATTCTAAGGGGCATTAAATTAATGCTTCAAATACTTCAGCAGGACAGGATGTTGGGTTATTTGACACAAATAGTTTTGTGTTCCTTACACAAAACATAAATATGATTATCTTCATCGATGTCAAAAAAGTATTTGGGAAAATCCAACAACGACTCCTAGAGAAACAAGTAAGTATATAATTTAGGAGTACAAGAATGTTTTCATAATTTGATGAGATACTCTTATCAAAAATAAGAAAAAAACAAAGATAACTGGATTCCCACTTTTAGTTAATATTTCCCTGGGAGTTTTACGCCACACCTGAAGTAAATACAGGGTTATACCTATTTGAAAGCATGGTACAAAGTTATTATGCTTATTTATAGGCAATGAGATGAGAAAACTCAAGAGCTATCTGAAAACTATTAAAAGCAATAAAAATATTCAATGTAGTGGCTTTGTAAAAAAAAAAAAGAAAAGAAATACCCAGTTGTTTTCCTACAGTACAGCTATAACCAGATAAAAATTTTAATGGATCACCACATCAAAAACTAATGATGTATTGTATGGTGACTAACATAACATAATAAAATTAAAAAAAAAATTTAATGAGTAAAACCAAATTCTCATAACACAAACATTGATTTAAAGAAGTACATAGAAATATATTTAACAAAAAATGTTTAGAACTTATATGTGGAAATTTTCAAAGAGGAACTATAACTTGAGTAAATGCCATAAAAACTATACTGTTGGGAAAAAAAAGCTGAATGTTCACATAATATCAGATCTTTCTAAGTTAATATACCCATTGATTTTTTTTTCTATATTGAGTCTGTAATTTTCCTATAATAAACTTGTATACTTTCATAAGGAAAAAAGCATTTAAATATTATTAAAGGTGCCTGAAATGCTAGTCATCACTTAATCATATAGTCTATGACTTGATAGAATGGACAGCTTACAGAAGAATAATATAGGAAATAATTGGGGTACAGAAATTATCAGGGATAAATAAGGACTGACTTTTAATAACTGTACTTCACACAAAAAAGTCTTCCTTAGATAACCCAGTTAGCTTTGGAAGCAGATAATCTGTGACCGTTGATGAATTGAACAGTTTAAATTTCGCATACGTATTAGTCATCTTTGCTAGGCTACTAGGCAGGCCATAATGTCAGTGGTGTATAACAAGGAGCCTGCATTTCTCACTCAGATTATATGTCAGCAGCTGCAGGCGGTGATGTTATTGTTCTTCTTTATTATCTTCTCATTTTGGGGCCCAGGCTGAATGAGCAGTCCCTCTTTGAAGAATACCATTTTCCTGGAGGAGGCAAACAATAAATGTCTAATGGGAAATTACACTCCCTTCAGGTTGGACTCACAAAGGTCCCATCCACTCATATCCATTGTCCAAAGCAAGTTAGAAGGCCAACCCAATGCCAGGGGGTCAGGGGTAAATACTCCCACGGTGAGGGTGGGTACTACAAGTCATATGTCAACATGAGCAGGTGTATAATCCTTCTCCAAGAAAGTGGGGTGAAGTGGGATGATTGGGGATAATAGTGTAACCTCAAGGAAATATTTACCTGTCTGGCTGATAGAATTCCTAAGAGGTCAATTTCTAAGTTGGTAAATAACTAAGCTTCTCTCTTGTACAATCCTCTTCTCCTCAACCCTACCCCTCATCTTTTTGGTCAAAGAATAATTTGCCCTGGAAAGAATTTCTTTGTTGAGTTGTTTTTTTGTTTGTTTGTTTTGTTTTGGGTTTTTTTGTTTGTTTGTTACAACCTGAACCCTACAGACATTTATAAGTTAAAGATTTATTAAATTCAACATATATGTGTTGAGGACAAAATATGTGCTGGGCATCATGGTAAGTGGCAACTAAAAATTTTTTTATCTTCTCATTTAAAGCCACTCAATAGAATATAAAAGCAGTCACACATACATATATGATTACATAGACAATCATAGTGGGTTCCTTAGGGCCCCAGAGATGCATTTTTCTCCCAAAAGCTAACTAGCTGGAAGGAAAGTAATGTCAGCTGGATTAAAGAGAAGGAAGCAGCAATAGGATATAAGAGGAACTTAGTAAGGTATTTTCCAGGTGAGCAAATCTTATTGACCCTGATTTATTTTGAGTACCTGTAATTAGAGGAAATTGAGATGAATGTTGATAAAACAGTGAGCTATCCATTGAATACTTAAGAAAATGGAATTGGCTAAGATACGCAATATGCCTTTAAAAGGATGAACCTTGGATGACTTCAGGGTTCATGGCTTGGATAACTGCCCAAGCAATTCTTTTAGAAACTGGCTATTTGCCCTTAGCTATGTCTTTTTCCTTCTTTGGGTCTCAATTTCCACATTTAGAAGATCAGAAAGTTGAATGATTATTAAGGTTTCTCTCAACTCCTTAACGCTTGATTTCCAAATCTTTTCCTTACATATTTTAAAATTCTCTTTCAGCTCCAGTAGCTTCTGTCATTCCACTTGCTCGTTTCACTGGTGCTGAGTCTGAACACCTGCAGTGCTGTGGTCAATGTGACATTGGTATCAGCTGAGCACTGATCACTTCCAGCTTCATTGGTGTCACTGTGACATATCATTCATCTTTTTTTTTTTTAAAGATTTTATTTATTTATTTGACACAGAGAGAAAGAGAGGACAAGCAGGCAGAACGGCAGGCAGAGGGAGAGGGACAAGCAGGCTCCTCGCTGAGCAGAGAGGCTGACGTGGGGCTTGATCCCAGCACTGTGGGAACATGACCTGAGCCAAAGGCAGTTGCTTAACCCGAGGAACTACCCAGGCACCCCACATATCATTCATCTTGGCCACAAGAAATAATGAGCCAAGACTGTTTTCATAATCAGACCCATTCGAAAGCAATTAAATCCAGGTTAAGTGATAAGGCTTTGTATTACTTCTGTCAGGGTTGGGGGCTGTGGGTGAACATACGTCCAGTTGCCATAAAGAATGAATAATTGGAAGGGAGATGATAACTGGTAATATGATATCTAGACTACTGGGGTGGAATAAAAGTGGCAGGGAGTAAACATAATCAAGCTGAAGAGTGCAGTGTCACAGGAATCATGCAGCTCAATCTTTGGGGAAAATCTCAGGCTGGGGACAATGAACAGACAGCATATCTCCTGCCACAAATGGGATCTGGAAATGGGTGAAAGCGCCCATCCAGGTAGCTGCCCAGCTCCCTGCTGTCAGGGACAAGTGGCCGCCTTTGCCTACATTATACACCTCTCAATCCACAAAAAGCAGATTCCAAAGAGTTCCAGGTAGAGTTAAATATTTCTTCAAGGTTATCCCATCCCAGGACCTTTTCTCGAAGTGCATGTAACCCAAGGATACCCAGAATGTGGTGATGAAGGGTGAGAGCTCACAGGTCAGTCTGCCTGGCCTTCTTTACCACCTAAAAGATGTGTGTGATAGGACAGGGGACCTCACCATTCTGCGTCTCCATTTCCTGAATTATAGAACAAGGATAATGATATAGCTCACCTATCCCTTATCTGACCATCTTCAGACCAGAAATGGTACAGATTTCAAAACATTTTTGGATGTTTGGAAGATAATATGATACACATGGAATAGCCTGTTTAACATAATAGGAAGGTTGGCATGCTTGTAAGAAAAAGCACCTATAATCAAAAGCATAAATATTTCCACAGGAAAAGCATACGACTACTCACAGTAGGCGAGATAAAGATAAATGACAAATGGCTTCATGTCACTTCGGGCCCGGTGTTCATGCCAAAACAATGAGAAGCAAGCATATATAAAAATAATTTTCTTTCCAAGATTGTGGAATACTTGAACTGCAGAGAAAGTACTGCAGGTATATAATTCCTACTTCATATGAGATTTCAATGAGACCAGTGTGAAGCTCTTAACACAAAGTCCATCTTATATTAAGTACCTTACTGAAATAGCTCTTAGGACTATTGTTGCTTTATTATTATTGTAGCAATGGGGTTTGGAGAACGTAATCTGTTCCAGGTCCAGAGCTTGCAAATGACCAACTAGAATTCACACGCACCCTCTTGAACTCCAAAGCTCATGCCCTCTCACCATCCCACACCATTTTCTTTTTTGCTTTTTAATTTAATTTAATTATGTTATGTTAGTCACCATTTAGTACATCATTAATTTTTGATGTAGTGTTCCACACTGTTTTCCCTGCACCAATTGCCTCACCAGAGAGGGAAGCCCATGTGGTGAAGATTTAGGTTTTCCTGCTTAGGAGAAGTTAAGAGGTCTGTATCTGTAAAGTGAGAGAATACTTTTAGGCCAGGTAGTTTTATTGATTAATTTAATCAGGAACACTGGATATACACAAAAATCAATCACATTTCTGTGTACTAACAAATGAACACATAGAAACTGAAATTACAAACACAGTATCATTACATGTGCTCCAAAGAAAATCAAACACTCAGTATAAACTTAACTAAACGTGTACAGGGTCTCCATGCTGGAAATTACAAAATGCTGCTGGAAATATCAAGGAAGACTTACATAAGGAGACATATTGTGTTCGTGAATTGGGAAACTATACATAGTAAAGCCGTCAATTGCGTAGGTTGAATGTAATTATGGACAAAGAGGTACTTATTCTAAAAATCATGTGAAAAGACTCAGGCCTCAGAAGAGCTTTAAACAATTTTGTCAAAGAATTAAGTGGGAAGAACCACTCTACTCACTACCAAGGCTAACTATATCACTACAGTAATCAAGACAGTGTGGTTTTGGCTGAGTAGACACATAGATCCACAGAAGAGAATAGAGTACCTAGAAATAAACTATTTTTTTTTGGTTTTTTTTCAAGATTTTATTTATTTATCTATTTATTTATTTAGAGTAAGCATGAGAGTAGGGAATGAGGAACAGGGAGAGAGAGAGAGAGAATCTCAAACGGACTCCATGCTGAGCATAGAGCCTGACCCAGGGCTTGATGCGGGGCTCATGCCAGGACCCTGAGATCATGACCTGAGCCAAATTCAAGAGTTGGACGCTTAACTGACTGAGCCACCCAGGTGCCCCAACAACAATTTTTTGACAAAGATACAAAAGTAATTCAATGAAGGAAACACAGCCATTTTGAGAAAGGGTGCTGCGGCAATTGTGAATCCATGGATACAACAAGAAAAAAATTAGTGTAGACCTGCATCTCCCACATTACAGGAAAATGAACTCAAAATTGCCACAGAATTAAATGTAAAACACAAAATTATAAAACTTTTAGAATAGAAAAACATAGGGGGAAACTTTCGTATTTATGACTAAACAAAGAGTTTTCAGACTCAACATCAAAAGCGTGACCCACATAAATAAAGATGGAGAAAATATTCCTCATTAAAATGAAAAAGTCTTGCTCAACAAGAGCCTACATGATGAGAAAGAAAGCACAATCTGGGAGAAAGTACTTGCAAATCACACAACCAACAAAGGACTAAGGACTAGAATGTATGAGAAATTCTCAAAACTGAGCAATCAAGGAAAGTAAACAGTCCAATTAAAACACAGGCCTATGATATGAAAATACAGTTCATGGAAGAGGGGGGCAAATAAGATGTTCACCATCGTTAGTCATTAGGAAAGTGCAAATTAAAACACAATGAGATATTACTACCTGACTACTAGAATGGACAAAGTCGGACATAGTGACATGACCAAATAATGTTGAGGATATGGAGAAACTGGATCCCTCACATGTGGCTGGTGAGAATGTCAAATGGCACAACCACTCTAGAAAACATTTTTGCAATTTCTTGTAAGACTAAACATGCAACTACCATACAACCCAACAATTAAGCTCATGGGCATTTATCCCAGAGAAATGAAAATTTATGATCATGGAAAAACCCATACTTGGATGTTTATAGAAGCTTTATTCTTAAAACCCAAAAATGGGGAAACAACCCAGATGTCCTTTGGTAGGCATATGGTTCAATCAATGGCAACACCCCATCCCCTGGAATACTGCCCAGCAATAAAAGGAACAGACTCCGGATGCAACAATGTGGGTGAATTCTAGGAGCTTGTACTGAGTAAAAGAAAGCCAATCCCAAAAGGTCACAGACTGTATTATTTCTTACACCTGCATGTGAATCTATAATAATCTTAAAATTAAAAGTTTAATTTAAAAATATTGCATAACATATCATACCTTCTCCCACACACTTGCCTCTAAAATTCTATACTCTTTAATTTTTTTATCAATTTATGTTTTCTTTAATTAGACTTTTCTAATAATAAATGCAAACAGGTAATAAAGTAGAGCAGAAGAAAATTATATAAAACAAAGACTTTAAGTCTCACATTTCAGGAGTCACCCCTTCACTTCCTATGTATATTTTCATAATAACACACATGTACATACATCATATAGATACATGGAATTGTGTGCATCTCATGTTTTAATGGCTGCCTAGCATTATATATATATTATATATGAATTATCTGATAATATATATATATTCACATATATATATATATATATATATATATATATATGTATATTTTTCAGTGCTGAGAAACACTGAAATTGGATTGGAACCCTGGGGAGGAATCAAGAGCCCAAGCCTTCAGTCACTCAAGATTTTACCCCTGCTCTGTCTCTTCCACTAGTGCAGGGTCAGTCATTGTAGCTGCTTCATATATATATATATATATATAATGACTTGGTTAACCATTCTTGTTTTTTTATTTTATTTTAATTCCTGTGTAGTTAACATACAGTGTTATATTAGTTTCAGGTGTACAATATGTTGATTTGACAATTCTAAACATTACTCAGTGCTCATTAAAATAAATGTACTCTTAGTCCCCTTCACCTATTTCACCCATCCCCCCACCCACCTCCTCTCTGGTAACCACCAGTTTGTTCTCTAAGTTAAGAGTCTGTATCTTAGTTTGTCTCTCTTTTTCCCTTTGTTTGTTTTGTTTCTTAAATTCCACATATGAGTGAAATCATATGGTATTTGCCTTTCTCTGATGGGCTTATTTCACTTAGCATTATACAGTCTAGATCCATGCATGTCATTGTAAATGGCAAGATTTCATTGTTTTTCATGGCTGAATAATATTCCATTATATACATTATATATATAATACATATTCCATATATCTATTATATCTATTATATATATTATAGATATAATAGATATATGGAATATACACCACATTTTCTTTATCCATTCATCTGTTGATGGACACTTGGCCTGCTTCCCTAGTTTCTTCCAGTTCTTCTAGGAATTTGCAGACAAGTGCATAAAAGGTGAGGCTACAAGAATGTCAATCAAATTATTTACATTAACCATTCTTGTTTTGATTGACATTCTTTCTTAAAAATTCAGTTTTTTTAAATTATATTTTACTTTTTGGTATGAATATCCTAACTCTGATGGTGGGTACATGAATCTATAGATGCCTCAAAACTTACAGAACCCAACAAAAAGCCAATTTTACTGTGTTGATTTAAAAAATAAAATAAAATAATAAGCAATGTGGCATTGAATCGCCTTGTAGCCTCACCTTTTATACACTTGTGAAATGGTTTGTAAATTCCTGGAAGTAGAATTTCTGGGAAAATTGGTTCATACATTTCTAATCTTGATAGACTTTAACGTCTGACCTTCTAAAAAAGGCACACCTGGGGTGCCTGGGTGGTGCATTTGGTTAAGTGTCCCACTCTTGGCTTCAACTCAGGTCATGATCTCATAGTTGTGGGATCGAGCCCCACATCGGGCTCTGTGTTCAGCCCAGAGTCTGCTTCAGATTCTCTCTCCCTTTCTCTCCTGCTTACACTCTCTCAAATAAATAAATAAAATACTTAAATAAAAGATACACCAACTTCCTTTCCCACAAAAACTGGAGAAGAACTAGCATGAGCATTTTCAAAAGCTTGATGCTCCACGAGGTGTGAGGATTTCAGGGAAGAGTTGTATAGTGTGTTCTTCTCTGTGTACCTCTGCTAATGGGTATGATGTAGCTAGACTACAGATTGAGGCCTCACACATTTTCAGTGAGTAATAGAAGGGAAAAAACTGACTGTATCAGCCTATACACACATTGTACATTGGATCATAAAAACACAGAAAATAAAATAATTGTCTTTTCCATTTGTTATGGACTGAATTGTGTCACCCTGCATTTCATCTCTTGAGGCCCCAACTCCCAGTATGACTGTGTTTGGAGATGGGCCTTTAAGAGATAATTCAGATTCAGTGATGTCATAAGGCTGGGGTCCTCATAAGAAGAGGAAAGACACCAGAGACGTCACTCTCTCTTCATGAGTGCACAAAGGAAAGACCATGCAGGGGCTTTCACCAGAAGCTGAATTTACTAGCCCCTTGATCCCAGACTTTTACCCTCCAGAACTGTGAGAACATGAATTTCTGCTGTTACAGCCACCCAGCCTGTGCTATTTTGTTATGGTAGCCCTGGCAAACTATGATACATTTGAAGAAAGTAACTTAATCTACGAATATTGTCATTTAAGCACAAACTCACAAACTTCAAGTTGGGTTTTTTTTTTGTTGTTGTTCAAAGTTGAGATCAAACCCAAACTACTTAACTTTCCCCCAATGACCAATGCTTTATCTCTGATATTAGTTCACACTGACCATGCTCCTGGCCATAGTAAAAATAATATTAATAATTATAGCTAACATTTGAAGTCTTACCATGTGTCAGGCACAATTGTAAGTCTGTTACTTTCATGAATATTTTGACGTAGGTGTTACTATTATCCCATTTTATGACTGGGAAACCTACAGAATAGTGATCAAGTAAGTTGCCCAAAGTCCCAAAACCAGTGAATAAAAAGCTGGGGTTTATGAGAGACGATGGACTCTGAAAAACAAACTGAGGGTTCTAGAGGGGAGGGGGGTGGGAGGATGGGTTAGCCTGGTGATGGGTATTAAAGAGGGCATGTTCTGCATGGAGCACTGAGTGTTATACGCAAACAATGAATCATGGAACACTACATCAAAAACTAATGATGACATGTATGGTGATTAACATAACAATAATAATTTTTAAAAAAGCTGGGGTTTGAGCTTTTGCTTTAACTTCCACTGTTAACAGTGGGGTCCATGGACGAGCCACATCAGCATCACCTGGGAGTTTGTTAGAAACAGACTCTCAAGCCCTGCCCAGACCTACTGAAGAGGAATCAGCATTTTAACAAGATGCACATTACCTTTTAGGGAAGCACGGCTCTAAATTGTGACCCCTGTTGCCTCCTTGTTTCTTCCTACCTAAAGGGAAGGGCAACTGGCTCTCTACAATCATTGCTCACTTCGAAATGCCATGGTTCTGTGATGGAGCCCAGCTGCACCCAATGCCCACATCCTCCCTGCATTAGACTCCTGGACGGACCTTTCCAGTGCTTTTTTTCTTTCAGTTTCTAGGTGAAAATAAAGTATAATGTCTAAGAGGCAGCTTTAAGTACATTAGAGTGACAGACATTCTTGATAACATATGCAATCATTCTCCCTCATTTCCACTTAGATGACTTCCTCTGAAGTCACTGATTGATTCTGATTGGAGACATTGATGAGAGAAAACACAAATGTCTAGACTGTCTCCTAGAAGAGGTTAATATATGGGAGATAAAGAAGGATGGTACTAGTTTTAGTTTATACATTTCAGCCCCCATTAACATGAATTGTCCCCCTGAAATTTCAACAGTTGCTGAGGGAGGCATTATTTGAAAGGTTCAGAGATGTCAAGGAAGTTGCTCACAGTCACACAGCTAGGAAGCACTGAAAGTGGATTGGAACCCTGGGGAGGAATCAAGAGGCCAAGTGTTTAATCACTGAGGATTTTACCCCTGCTCTGTCTCTTCCACTAGTGCAGGGTCAGTCATTATAGCTGCTTCATTACTCCTGGAATGGAAATAAACATCCCTACTTTTAAGGACTGCTCATATTTTAATACCATTTATAAATGTTTGGAAGTGAGCCTATTTTATCTAGAACCAAATGTGAGAGCAGTATTTAATAAAATCTTCAATAGACTGAAACCAAGCTAACCAGTTTCCTTAATTAGCAGGATAGCGTGCTTCTAATTTGCAGAGAAAAAGGAAAATCACAAGAAAATGAGTTGACATCTAGCACTTAGTTTTTTTTAAGTCCAAGAAAAATACCCTGGGGCAATATTAATTCAATTGCACCCAAAATATCTTTTTATTTCTCCCTGACTTGATAATTAGAATTACCATTTACAATCCACAGGGCCAAGATATTTTAAAAAAATGTGTGTGTGTTGGTGTTCGGGTTTGGGGGGTAGTTGTTGGCATTCAGGCATGCAGCTAAGATCACTGTTAATGGTGCACAGTTTTTTGGGGGGGAATAGGGGGTAGTGAAGCATGGTAAAATGAGGAGCAACTAAGGAAGGGCAAAAAGCCTTTCAAGTTGCAGAAATAAACACTGACACCTGCTTACCAGGGACCTGCACAGCTCTGGGTGTTTCTGTCTGTACATGCATTTAATCCCGAAGATAATTCTAGGAGGTACGTTCCACCATTATCCCCATTTTACAAATAAGAAAAGAAGGTATAGAAAAATTTGGTAACTTGCCTAAGACTGCATAGCCAGAAATGCTAGAGCCAGGTGTCAGGTTCAGGTCTCTGAGAAATGTATAGCAAAATGGAATTAGATGTGCGAGGAGTACAGTGAGGGGAATGCCCATGAAAGACAAAAGGGGAAGGGAGGAGGAAGGCAGGGGACCCTTCCAAACATGATGTAGTCGTGACACCTGTCAGAGGAGACAAGGAAATAAGGATTCCTGGGTAGGAGTGGCCTCAAGCTGCAGGCAGTTCTGCGAGTCTTGGGCCAGCCGATGGCATGTTTTCTGGCGAAGACTGACCATTAGAGGAGTCCTGTGTTGGGCAGAAATGGCCCAACTGTAGTAATCCCATCATGCTGGGTCATTGCCTAAAAACTAGGAGCAACCCAGACATCTCATAGCTTTGGTCGGAAGACCAAACCCATGGTGGTAGATTCAAAGGTGCAACAGCAGAACGCTCTCAACCGATTATATTGTTCATGGCAGGTTCTCTCAAAGGGGGATCTGAGGGGCACCCCCAATGGCCACACAGACTTCTTTTGTACAGGTGCACATGAGAAGATGGTGCATGGTGATGGTTTACTCACTGGAACATTTACCAATGGACCCTCCCAGGATCCTGGATATTGAGGACTAGACTCAACAAGGAGGGTGGGTGAAGGCATGTAACAGAAGCAAAATGGTAAAGAACATTGCACATTCCAGAAAGTGTAACACAGGAGTCAGGGAAGTAACAAATGAGGTTTCAAAGATTGCCAGAATCATGAAAAGGGGCCAGATCACTCATGGCTCAGCTAGCCCAAGAGTGAATGGTCAAATCTGTTTTAAAAACATCTCTCCCATGGCAAGGAAAGATTTGTAAGAGGCAAATTGGGAAGTGAGGAAATGAGTGAAAGAGTTATTGCAGATCATGGAGGCCTGAAGTGGGCCATTGGCGATGAGAATGGAAAGTGGGTAGGAAGATAGTCGGGGGGTGGAAATGGAAGTGTTCTTTGTGGGATAAAATGTCAGGAGTTGGGAAAGATGGTTATCTGAGGACAAAGGTCACATCTTTAAGGTTTCTGGGGAACTTTCTTATACCAAGACAAAATTTAGGCTTATATGTCTTAAAATTCTAAGACAAATTAGAATAACTAACATTTATTTGACACTTGCTGTGGGTCAAACACTGTTCCCACATGAGCTACACGTGCTCATATGTTACAACTGTGATGAACACATAAAAAGAGGCAGAAAGTAGAATAAGCATTTGTAGCCAAGATATGTAATATAATTTCAGGAACCTTCTATATGGAGTTATGACAGTCGTCTGTAGTTTACCACAACATCCTGGGTTCCCATTACTAGTGGAATCCTCTGGAAACAAGGAAAAGATGGCCAAGAATTAAACAATATGCCCTTCCACTTACCAGCCCCTGTTCTGGGTTTCAGATGTTAAGCCATACCAAGGGGTTTCTTAGGACTTATGTTTGGTGCCAAGGGGCCGATGATATTCCCATGTAGTGAAGATAGCAAAGTGACAGGGTCACAACTGGAATCAGCAGACACTGAGAGGAGCTTGGTGGAAGGTGCTGGGTACAGCAGATTGACTCAAGAGGTCTGGTCTTCAAGCGTTGCTTGAGCATCTCCTATATGCCTGAAACAGCGCTGAGAGCTTTGCGTGATCTCACCATAAACCTTCAAGGTGAAGAGTAAATGTTCCGTCTTTACAGGTAGGGAAACTGAGGTTCAGAGATTAAATGACTTTCCTAACGTCACACTGGGAGTCAATGAAGGCTAGAATTCCCCTCTAATCCTGCCTCCAAACTCCATGCCCTCTCCAATATACCATATTGGTTTTATCAATAGTTCAATATGCAATCAATTTAGCAAATATGGATGAAATAGTCTCAGTGTGTCATGCCCTCTGTAAGTTTCTGGGACTCTATAGATAAAGAAAGCATACCCCTGTCCTTGAGCACCAAGTAAGGTAGAAAGAGCAACAGACATAAGAGGAATTTCAATGCAAAGAAGTAAGTAGAATGCAGGGTGATGAGGAGGGTACTTTGGAAACATGAACTCAAGCTGGGGTTTGAGAAAGATTTCCTGGAGAATATGATGCTGTAGGTGACTCTAGAACATCAGTGGGATTTGGTGAGAAAAGGGAGGTGGGTAAGGCAGGAAGTGGGTGGCAGGAGATGAGATGAAACTTGGAAAAAATCTAAGGCCAGGTATGTGAGTGTTCAAGGTCATGGTGAGCCTTGGCAATGGGGAGCCCTTGATGGGTTTTGAAGGGGTCCCCCATCTGCCACTGTGGCATAGAAATTATTTTAAGCACAAGGCATTTGAGTTCCTGAAATACCTATCTTCCTAAAAACAGAGCCTCCCAAAAGAACTCAGTTGTCATGAGTCCCCTTCCCAAGAGCAACCAGGGAAGGTGGACTCTTAGCACCTGAGAAAAGTCTCCACACCACACTTCAACAGACATTGTTACAAAACTATCTCCCATCTGTTCTCCTCAGGGCCCATTTATCTTTCCAAAAAAGTCATTTGTTTTCCTGTAAGTGCCCTATCTCCTTTCCCTATTAAGATATTATATAAACCCCAAATCCTAACTGCCACTTTGAGTCCCATTTTTCTGTGAACTCATGCATGTATGAAATGAAATCATTCTCTTGCTACTTGGTCTTCTGTCAGCCTAATTTGCAGGCCCCCAAAAGCTAAACCTAAGAGGATAGACGAAAAGTTTTCCCTCCCTGACAGTTTCAAGTCAGATTTTCATGCCAGAGAGATCATTATGGCTGCATCTGGAGTAATGGCTTTTAGGAATTTCAGGAGTGAGTGGAGTGCAAGTGACAAGAATGGATATGGGAATGCTAGCTGGTAGTGTGACAGACATCAGTTTTCCCTCCTGCATCTACTCCCCTGGAAAAGTGTTCCCCAACTCCATGCTAAAGAGCCACCTCCTCTCCCACACCCAGTCCATGTGCTTGCTTCATTTGGAGTTGACTTCACATCCAGCTTTAGTGGTGGGCATGTGACTCCAGCCAATCTACGTTCACAATGGTTATTTCAGGGATGGATACAGGAACCATTTAAAGTCCACCAGATGCAGTGAAACTTCTATCAAGTCTGCTGAGCGAAGTGGGTGCTTTTCCTATTGGGCTTGACTCTAGGAGGATATAGGCCTGGTGTTGCAGGCAGCCTTCTTGTCACCATGGGGAGTCTGAAAACAAGGGTAACACAGAAGATAACAGGGCCAAGAGGGATAGGTTGCCAAAGTTCTGTGCTTGGATCAAGTCATGCCTGTGAACTCTTCAGAACATTTATTCAGCTAGTAACTGTTCACATCTTGCTTAAGCTCAAGTTGAAGTTGGAATTTCTGCCATTTGGGGAAAAATACAAGAAAAATATTCATATGTACAGAAGCCATGTGCAATAGTCTAGGCCTGAATAAATCATGAGATTTTAAATTGGACAGTATCTTGTCCTATCACTTCTCTCTGGTCTCAATTTCCTCATCGGTAAAATGGATTTGGTTCAGTCACTTTTAAGGTGCCTCCCTAATGCCCTGGGCAGTGCTGAGTCTCATGTAGATACGTTTGTTACAGTCACATAGTCATGTAGACTGAAAATGTCTCTCACTGCCCAGCGGCACTTCCCTCCAGTTTTCTTGGTTCGTCCTTGAGCAGAGAACTTAATTTTAGCTGAGATCCAGTACAGCAATTCATAGCTAAAGGGAAACTTTCAAATGGCTTCCCCATTATCCTCTTTTCTGCAGAAGTTCAGAGACCCCTGAGTTGGCTATATGTCCTCTTTCTTTCACAGCAAGGAAGATTGCTCCATCAAAAAAATTCATTAGTGTTTTGGGTCTTCAGTGCTCAGTGCTCCCACCCCAAAGGGTTCATAACTGCCACTGGAAAGACAGTGAATTTAATCTGCACAGAAGCATACATCTGAATACTCAATCTTGCCAAGACAGGAGGTAAGACATGCATTTTCTTCTTTGTGACAATCTGCATAGCGTTACCTGTCTCTTTCCTTTTGTTTGCAGCAATAAGAACATGGAAAGGTTATTAACAGATGGTGCAAAATGTGGAGTCATTTGAATTATACGACAACATCCGCAGAGTGGAATTTAAAGTCTTGCACTTAGGTTTTCATGCACAGCAATAATTCGGGCGGTTATAGCCCTAGCGCGTTTGGAAGCAAGAAAAAATTCTCTCCTTTATGATACAGGCTTGATGGAAACCCTCCCTAAACCTGCTTAATGAGGTCATGCCTCATACTTTTCAGACAACACATTCCATTTGATTCAATTCCTCAAGCATTATTGAGCTGTGTGTTAGATGCTGGGAATATAAACATAAAAAAGATGTGATTCCTGTCTTCGTGAAGCTCAAGATTTGGTAGTGGGGAGAGGCTACCAGACACAAATTGAGAGTCCTGTGTAGCAAGTGCAATGAAATGGCTCTGGGAACAAGTAGGGTTGCATAGAGGGAAGAATGAGGGATTCAAAACAGGAGGATCAGGAAGAGGCAATATCTGGGGTGGATTTAGAAAAAGGAGGTGGAATAAGCCAATATGGCAAGGCTGTTGTCCAGGGAGCGAGAACAGCATGCGCAAAGGTACAGAGGCACCAAGTGGGCTGGCACTTTGCTGTTGAGGATGAGTTCACAATGGCCACCGGGTTCTGGATCAGAGAGGATGCTGGAAGATTCCATGGAGAGGATGCTGGAAGATTCCATGGGAGGGGCCCTTGATGGGATAGTCCAGATAAAGAACAGAACTTAATGGTTGTAGAGGGGGTGGAAACTGGGATTCCTGGAGACATTTTAGGAGGTAGGACAGGAAGGACAGGGAGGCTAATTAGTGGGGGTGGAGGTGATGGAGTGGGTGGGGTCAAGAACGCCTCTGGTCTGTCTTAAGGACACTGTAGGGAGTGTCCCTACACACTCACACAGGCACCTGCTTTTTTTTTTTTTAAAGATTTTATTTATTTATTTGAGAGAGATAGAATGAGAGAGAGAGAGCACATGAGAGGGGGGAGGGCCAGAGGGAGAAGCAGACTCCCTGCTAAGCAGGGAGCTCAATGTGGGACTCAATCCAGGGACTCCAGGATCATGACCTGAGCCGAAGGCAGTCACTTAACCAACTGAGCCACCCAGGCGCCCTGGGCACCTGCTTTTCTTGAGCACGCTTTCATTGGCTTTGGCTCCCCAGCAAATTTAGCATGGAGCTTCTTTGCCTGCAGAACTGGCCCGTGGTTTCAGGAACTAAGTTTAGCTTTTAGGTAAAGCATTCAGAAACCCTTTAACCTCATGCTTAAACCAAGTTTTCTAATCTTATTAAAGATGGGTACAATTTTCATCTCCATCTGCCTGATGCCCGCATCAGGATCTCGTTTTATCTGGATCTTGGGTAAGAGAGAGAAAAGTACTATTCATAAGCCCCTTCAAACACCAAAGCTTGAGTTCACTTTTCCCTTTACATCCACACTTAGCTTTCTCCTCAGTAATTTCTTTGAAGAATGAATCCGTTATTCAGGTAATAGAAGGAGTTCTCCAGCACTGCCATGCCTGCCAATATGCATCAGAGCCTCTTTCTCCCACTTCTGTAGCGGTTCTTTGTCCATGCTCTGACTTGGCAGAGATCATAACTGTGTACAACACCCCGAGTTTGTAGACCATAGCCTGGAGTGAGCTGGTTGGCCGAGGTTTTCTATCCCTCAGCCAACCATATCATAAATGTCTATTTGGGGAGGTTCTCATGTGTTTTTTCTCAATTTTACACAATGAATAAGGTTTGGCCACGTAGTGAGCTTCACAGTAAAATATTCCAATTTATTCCATCATTATTTAAAAGGATTAAAATTATTTTCCAACTGGTGAAAATGACTTCTTGGGGTTTTCTAGGAGGATCCAGTTGACTATGTCTTGGAACTGATGATAAACCTGCTAAGTTTAATGATCACACAATACTTAGAATGACATTAAAAAAAAATGACTTTCCAATGGTGCCAAATTAATGCAACTATAGACTGTTCTGGCAAATGACCCAGACATCTCTGCCAACAGAATTTTATTGATTTAGACTTCTTTTGCTGTTTCTTACTGTATGTACTTAAACCTGTAAAATTCAGAAATTTTATAATTACAAGTTGATTTTTACTCAGTGCCCAAGAATGAGGGATTAAGTGAATATTATGAAGTTTCTAATATGTACTTTATTCTTAGCTTGAAATGCATTATCTCATTCAATTCCTTCAAACCTCTTTTTTTAAATTTTATTATGTTATGTTATTCAAACCTCTTTTAAAGTAAAGAAACCAAAGCTCTGAGAGGTTGCGGGGGGGGGGGGGGGGAAGAGGATACCTGATGGAACATAGCTAAAAAGTCATAAAGTAGCAACCTGAAACCAAAACCTCAAAACCCATGTTTTTTTTGAGTAAGAAAATACCTACACCAATGAAATTTTTTTCTCATTTAAAATCTGAAATGTGCAACACTGCAGTGATGAATTTGAAATCCTATGATGACTCCATTGTCACCTTTGTGCTTTCTGAAATTAGATGTGGACAAATTTATTAATGAACAGCTTTTTTAATGGAAGAAATCCACATACTGAAGAAATATAACAAGAGGCAAATCACATACTGAAGAAATATAACAAGAGGCAAATCACATTCAATTATAAGATAAAAAATATTCGTTCCATAGTTAAGAAAATGGCACTCTTATAGACAATTCAGGAAAAATACTTCTTTTGTATCCAAAACCAGGAATAATTCTCTTATCATAATGAATCAGTTTATGGAGCTTGAGGTACACCAGAGAAATATGCATAATATTTTATGTGTGTCTGCTCAGGGAAAGAGAATTTAATCACTGCACTTGGGCTGATAATGATTATGAAACTCTGTAACATTGTTCTATTTCAGTAATAATAATGATTTCCCTGAACATATATGCTGCTCTTCATTTAACAAAATGCTTTCAGTAATGTAGGTCTATTTGATTTACAGAATCCTCAGAACAGTGCCAGCAGGAATTAACATCCTAATTTTAGCAGTAGTGAAATTGAAGGTCCTAGAGGTCAAATGCTGTGGTTGGGCCACACAGCAGGTAAGTAGTGACACCGGGGATGGTGGCAAGGACTTTGACTCCTGGGCTATCCCTACTACAACATACTGCTTCCAGAAAAACAGCTTTCCAACTTGTTGGGTTCTTTAAAGAACATGGAGTCTGTTAGATTATTTCAGAGTCACAGAATGCTGGGGGGTTTCTGAAACTGTCTGATAAATGGCACCCCTCTTCCCAACCCAGGTTCTACACAAATGGATAGGGAAAAAAAAATATCTTGGTGGATAGAGCACCAAACTGTCCCCTTCGTACTGGGAAGACAGAGTTGGACTATAGCTTGGAGTGAGAGCCTATGGAGCCTAGTACTTAAATCTAGAACTGAGCTAATTACCCATGGGTTACAGGTGGCTCTGAATGGGGGCAGGCAGCATTAGGTTAAGGACAGCCTGGCTTTGGAGGAGAAGCAGCAGGACATGGTGTCAGACAGCATACTTGTAAGGAGAGGAAGGGAGCGTCTGAGCTGATCATGTCTGTTTATGCTTCCCAAATTTCCCAGTTCCTTTGTCTCCTACAGGGAAAATTGAGTAAAAAGATGAAGTGCATTACAATCAATGGCGATTCATGTCTTTCCAAGAAACATCAGGTTTGCAGGGAAAGAAATAAAGCCTGACATGCCTGTATGTCATTCATTCATTCATTCATTCATCTGTCTAGTATTTATTCGGCACTTCCTCAGTGCCAGGTACTAGTGACATACAGGCAAACAAATCTGTGACAGTCCTTAAATTCATGATCATTAATTTCCTGTCCAGATTAGGATGGCTATTATCAAAAGAATGAAAGATAACACAGGCTGGTGAAGATGTGAAAAACTATAACCCTCGTGCACTGTTGATGGGAATGTAAAATGGCGTCACCCTGAAGGAAAGCAGTATAAAGTTTCCTCAAAAAATGAAATATAGAACTGCCATAGGATCCAACAATCCCACTGCTCAGTATCTATCCAAAGCAAATGAAATCGGTATCTTGAAGAGATATCTGCACTCCCATGTTCGTGGCAACATTATTCACAATAGCCAAGATATGTAAACAACCTAAATGTCCAATGATGGATGAATGGATAAAGAAAATATTGTACATACAGAGGAGGAGCAAGATGGCAGAGGAGTAGGAGACTTAAATTTAATCTGGTCCCAGGAATTCAGCTAGATAGGGATCAAACCATTCTGAACACCTACGAACTCAACAGGAGATCGAAGAAAAGAATAGTAACAACTCTCTGAACAGAAAAGCAACCACTTTCTGGAAGGTAGGACGTGCGGAGAAGTGAATCCGCGGCGATATTCGGGAGGAGAGACGGCGGGGGAGGGGCCTCCGTCGGCCGCTTCTGGCAAGTGATAGAGCCGCGGAGCACAAAATAGGAACTTTTAGAAGTCGGCTCCGCTGAGGGACGTCGCTCCGGTGGCTAAGCGGGGGATGGAACCCTCACGGGACTGTGTGGTCTCAGGACCCTTGGGGTCACAGAAAGACGGGGGTGCCTGAGTGCAGCAGAGCTCACTTTGACAAAGTACAGCATCCTTTCTTGATCAAAACTCTTCAGAGTATAGGGATAGAGGGTACATACCTCGATATCATAAAAGCCATCTATGAAAAACCCATAGCAAATATCATTCTCAATGGGGAAAAACTGAGAGCTTTCCCCCTAAGGTCAGGAACGCAGCAGGGAAGTCCACTATTACCACTGCTATTTAACGTGGTATTAGAAGTCCTAGCCACAGCAATCAGACAACAAAAAGAAATCAAAGGCATCCAAATCAGCAAAGAAGTCAAACTCCACTCTTTGCAGATGATATGATACTTTATGTGGAAAACCCAAAAGACTCTGCCCCAAAACTGCTAGAACTCATACAGGAATTCAGTAAAGTGGCAGGAGATAAAATCAATGCACAGAAATCAGTGGCATTCCTATACACCAACAACAAGACAGAAGGAAGAGAAATTAAGGAGTCAATCCCATTTACAGTTGCACCCAAAACCATAAGATACCTAGGAATAAATCTAACCAAAGAGACAAAGAATCTGTACTCAGAAAACTATAAAACACTCATGAAAGAAATTGAGGAAGACACAAAGAAATGGAAAAACGTTCCATGCTCATGGATTGGAAGAACAAATATTGTGAAGATGTCAATGCTACCTAGAGCAATCTACACATATAATGCAATCCCTATCAAAATACCATCCACTTTTTTCAAAGAAATGGAACAAATAATCCTAAAATTTATATAGACCAGAAAAGACCCGGAATAGCCAGAGGAATGTTGAAGAAGCAAAGCAAAGCTGATGGCATCACAATTCCGGACTTCAAGCTCTATTACAAAGCTGTCATCATCAAGACAGTATGGTACTGGCACAAAAACGGACAGATCAATCAATGGAACAGAATAAAGAGCCCAGAAATGGACCCTCAACTCTATGGTCAACTAATCTTCGACAAAGCAGGAAAGAATGTCCAGTGGAAAAAGACAGTCTCTTCAACAAATGGTGTTGGGAAAATTGGACAGCCACATGCAGAAGAATGAAACTGGACCATTTCCTTACACCACCACAAAAATAGACTCCAAATGGTTGAAAGACCTAAATGTGAGACAGGAGTCTATCAACATCCTAAAGGAGAACACAGGCAGCAACCTCTTCGACCTCAGCCGCAGCAACTTCTTCCTAGAAACATTGTCAAAGGCAAGGGAAGCAAGGGCAAAAATGAACTATTGGGACTTCATCAAGATAAGAAGCTTTTGCACAGTGAAATAAACAGTCAACAAAACCAAGAGACGACCGACAGAATGGGAGAAGATATTTGCAAATGACATATCAGATAAAGGGCTAGTATCCCAAATCTATAAAGAATGTATCAAACTCAACACCCAAAGAACAAAGAATCCAATCAAGAAATGGGCAGAAGACATGAACAGACTTTTCTGCAAAGAAGACATCCAAATGGCCAACAGACACATGAAAAAGTGCTCAACATCGCTCGGCATCAGGGAAATCCAAATCAAAACCTCAATGAGATACCACCTCACACCAGTCAGAATGGCTAAAATTAACATGTCAGGAAATGACAGATGTTGGCTGGGATGCGGAGAAAGGGGAACCCTCCTACACTGTTGGTGGGAATGCAAGCTGGTGCAGCCACTCTGGAAAACAGTATGGAGGTTCTTCAAAAAGTTGGAAACAGAGCTACCATATGACCTAGCAGTGCGCTACCGGGTATTTACCCCAAAGATACAAATGTAGGGATCTGAAGGGGTACATGCACCCCAATGTTTATAGCAGCAATGTCCACAATAGCCAAACTGTGGAAGGAGCCAAGATGTCCATCGACAGATGAATGGATAAAGAAGAGGTGGTATATATATACAATGGAATATTATGCAGCCATTAAAAGGAATGAAATCTTGCCATTTGCAACGACGTGGATGGAACTGGAGGTATTATGCTGAGCGAAATAAGTCAATCAGAGAAAGACATGTATCATATGCTCTCACTGATGTGAGGAATTCTTAATCTCAGGAAACAAACTGAGGGTTGCTGGAGTGGTGGGGGGTGGGAGGGATGGGGTGGCTGTGTGATAGACATTGGGGAGGGTATGTGCTATGGTGAGCGCTGTGAATTGTGTAAGACTATTGAATCACAGACCTGTACCTCTGAAACAAATAATACATTATATGTTTAAAAAAAAAAAAAGATAGTAGGAAGGGAAAAATGAAGGGGGGGAATCAGAGGGGGAGACAAACTTTGAGACACTATGGACTCTGAGAAACAAACTGAGGGTTCTAGAGGGGAGGGGTTAGGGGGATTGGTTAGCCTGGTGATGGATATTAAAGAGGGCACGTACTGAATGGAGCACTGGGTGCTATACACAAACAATGAATCACGGAACACTACATCAAAAACTAATGATGTAATGTATGGTGATTAACGGAACATAATAAAATAAAAAAATAAATAAAAAGTAAAGTAAAAAAAAAGAAAATGTTTTACATACATACAATGGGGTATTATTCAGCCTTAAGAAAGAAGGAACTATTCCCATGTGAAACATCATGGTTGCACCTTGAAGACATTATGCTAAGTGAAATAAACCAGTCACAGGACAAATATTACATGATCACACTTATATGAGGTAATCTAAAGTAGTCAAAATCATAGAAGCAAAGAGTATATTGGTGGTTACCAAGGACTGGGAAGAAGGGAAATGGAGAGCTGTCCCTGGGTATAAAGTTTTAGTTACGTGAGAAGAATCTTTTGGAGGTGGTAGGTGCGCTTAAGATTTTGTGCGCATATATGTATGTGTTCATTCCTGCCAATTTGTGTATGTTAAATTTGTACAGCTTTTTGTATATCAATTATAACTCAATAAACCTGTTCAAAATAATATAAACAAGTAAACAGTCAGCAAATGATGATTTCTCCAAAGAATAAAGGCTACAAAGTAAATGATCCAGAGTACAATGATAGTGAGTGATTGGAGAGGTGTGTGCTTTATCCCCTTTCTCTTGTCCTCAAGGTCAGATGCACAGAGAGAGCAGAACTGGCCCTGCATGGCTGCATGCCCTTGTTTGAATCACTTAGTTTCTCCCAGCCTTGATTTTGCCTGGCTTTAGCCACCTTTCTCCACAACCTTCTATGTTAGGTTCATCTTGGTCCCCAGGAGCCAAGGTTGTTAAACATACAGATCCTCAGCTCCCTTGCCCCTATATCTTCTCCCACAAGAGTGTCTGAGACTATAGCCCCTGGATCTGCATTCTTGACAAATCCCCAGCTAACACAGGTGATTCTTGGATTATATGTGGTACAAAGTTGCTCCAGAGACATAAGTCGCTCCAGCCCCAAATGGGTGTCAAGCCTCACTCACTAAAAGTCTCACCTTCTCATAGTTTTGGTATTTGTTGAAATCCCAGCTCTGCAGCTGTGTAGCCCTGGGCATGTTGGACAAATTTTCTTTGCCTCTGTCTCCACATCTGCAAGATGAGAAAAAATAGCTCCTGTTTCTCAGGATTGGTTTATCTATTAAAAGAGATGATATCCATGAAAGGATATAACCGAGTGACTGGATTCTCGCAGGTGCTCATAAATCCGTGATGAGTCAAATAAATTAAAATAAATGAATGAATACATCTATGGCACCTTTTCAAAACCTAGTTCAACTTCTTCATTCCTTGTTCCTTTTATGAGAGCTTTCTCATATTTTCATGTCTGAGCTGCTCCTTAGTAACATCCTAATACTCCAAAACCTCAAGGACCAAGCCCTCCACCTCTTTGTTTATCCTATTCCACCTCCTGGGCAGAGTCCTTGTTCTGACCTCATGCTCATAGCTTTGTTGTCTGCTAACAGGCCCCCTCCCTCCAGCACTATCAAGGAGTCAGTGTACAATCTCCCACTTGCTCAGTGTTAGCATTATTTTTAGGGGAAGAGCATCCTAGGAGAACTTACATCCATATTCACCACTTACATGTTACAATTTGAAAATTCTGTGTTTACCACAGTGCTTTACTTTATACACCATGAGGGTCGATGCTCCATACTCAGCATTGGTTTGGCTCAGAAATATAACAGTGGCACCCATGGCCAGCACCAACTTCCAGGGCATCTGTCTTCACTCTGTGCATGACTTGGCTAAAGTGTTTGATCTGGGAAATAATGCAGAGAAGAAAGCATTTGCTTAGTCTGCCATGAAAATGGGTTGGAAAGTGAAAACAAGAAAATCTTGGCTTGTGGCACAGAAAATAGAGTAAGAAATGCTCCAGAAGAGCAGAAAAGGGAATGCGAGGAGGAAAGAAGGTGAGAGGAGCTAAGACATATGTGTTTTTAGAGACGAGGGTTTTAGAAGGGAGATTTTTAGAAGATACAACATAGTCCCTTTACCAAGAATGTTTCCTCATCTAGATTATGAACTTTTTACTTGTCAATTGTGCCTTTTATGCTTCATCTTTATGATTTATTATTCACCATCAGTGTATTATGGGATGGGGGATTTACAGTGGCTCAGAGAGTAGACTCTGAGGGGAGAATATGGGTCAATTCCATGGTGATCTTGAGCAAGCTACTTCTGTGTCAATGTCAATGCCTCCATTTTTAAAGTGGAAACAATAGTAAATATGACACAGGTTTTTTGATTTTTAAAGGAGGAGATGTACTTAAAACACTTAGCAGAGTGGTTTCTTTGGGGTGTATGCTCAATATGTTTGCTATCATCATAATCGCCTGCTCTTCAGTCCTGTTGGGCTGCACTCTCTGCTGGAGACCTCCTTGAGAGAGTAGGCAGTGACCTATCTCCTGGCCCAAATAATGCAGGATTCGATCTTCCATTCTTTAGGTGTCTGATTTCATGTTATGTATCAGAAAACTCTTTCTGGAGTGTCCAATCTAACAGAGCACCTTTTACTTCCCATGGTCACTCTTTGCCCTGTATCTTAGTTTTTCTCTATAATGTCTATCACTGGGGGTCACACTATGTGTTTGTTTTTTCTGTACCTCCTTTTCTCACCCACCCATAAAATTGTAAGTTTCATGAGGTCATGACTTTGTTCTGTTCACTGCTCTAAGCCCGAAGGCCTGACTCAGAGTGGGCACTCAAAGAATATTTGGTGAATGAGTGAAAGAATAATGTGTACTTCATGAACACAGACACAAAATGTTAGGACTATTAGTCAAAGGGATGTTTAATAGTAAAGTAAAATTGTAAGCAACTTGGAGAAAGGGTATCAAGAACTATTTTTCCTGCCTACATTCAATCTCTGATATTTTGAATCGCTTTGATGGTCATACATTTTGTAGTTCCATCTTATTGTTCAGAAAGCATCTATTACTTCCCATATGTCAGAGATAAGAGCCATCTTCACAGACAGGAAACATTTAAGTTCCTCAGAGGCAAAAGACCTTCTCGAATTAAGTGTTCAGGTGCCAATACTATATTAGCAGATTTTAAATCTAGTTTATTTACCAGTTTTGGGACCTCGACTCTGGTGTTTTCATAAAATAATAACAATCAATACTTACTCCATGGGGGTTTTTATAAAGATAAGGAGATGATGTATGAAAGCATTCAGTACAATGTCTGGCAGATGCTCAGCACTCAGTAAATCTTAGCTGATGTTAATATGATCTCCAAAGCATGAAGTCACACACCCTGGTCATGGTGTGACTATGGAAGGTCACAGATAAGCCAAATCTCCTCATCAAGGGGCCATGTGGACTTCTTCTCCTGCCCATCAACTCTAAGATACACATCTCTTTCAAATTAGAATGGATTTCACATTACTAACAGCTGGACAACAGTCATGACTTTGATCTTATAGCCTCTGAATGTGCATCAAAACTTGCAGAAGGAGCATAAATAGCTTGGAAGCAAATTCCAGAAGTAACAATGGAATAGCTTTGGTAACATGTTACAATTCCAACACCATAGTCACAGAGGATGATGTTCTGCCAAAGGGGGGAAAAAGAAGATTTCAAACTCCAAATGTGATTTTGAAAAATCAGATAGTGTGGAGAAATTAACCAATGTACTTCACTTTTATCCTTTTTATGTATACACATAGATGATATTGGATAAAAATCTATTCCTTAAAAGTATAAAACAATCTTCCAATAAATATAAAATGAAAACTTCAAGTGATAAGAAAACATTGTAGTATCATTTAATTGGTAGTTTTTCCTTTGTTGGACATTCATAATTAATGTTGCAACTTACAGTTGATGGTATTTTAGATTCTTTAGACTTCATTGTGTAGACTGTCATAAAAAGCTATTGGGAGTAAATTGCAGAATATATTACAATGTTATACTGAAACTATGTAGAGAGAATTTGTCCTTCAGAGAGCCTGACTCCTATGATATGATGGATGTAATGTGATCAGTCAGATCTCCGAAGATTATTCCAACACAATTCCTGTGTTTTCCAGGATCCTTAGATTCAGAGTTGCAGGAAGGATGGGCTTTGGAACTAATAACAAAATGCATTTTTGAATGAGATACCAAGTTAGGTGGATAAAAGCTCAAGTAGAAATAATGTAAATCATGGTTTGTCTTTAATCTAGACACCTCACTCAAAAGTAGACCATAGCTCCCTATCATCAGCATAGACTGCTTATCTTTTTTTTTTTTTAGATTTATTTATTTATTTGGGAGAGAGAGAGAGAGCGGAGGGAGGGGTAGAGGGAGAGGGAGAAAAGCAGACTCCCTGCTGAGCGTGGACCTTGACGTGGGGCTCCATTTCACAACCCCAAGATCATGACCCCAGTCTAAATCAAGAGTCGGATGCTTAACCTAGTGAGCCACCCAGAGACCCCCTGCCTACCTTTTTTTCAAGGATTCCATGACTGACCTCTCTCAACCTATCCAACTCTATCCCTGAACCTTCTTAATTATATATCTTCTCTAGTATAATTTATCAATCAAACCTGGCATATATTTGAGAATGAAATGGGGAGCCATTAAAACTGGGAGGGGGGCAATTAAACAGTAAAAAGAAAGAATGGAAGCTTTTTTTTTTTTTTTTTTTTTTTTAAGATTTTTGTTTATTTATTTGACAGAGAGAGATACACAGCGAGAGAGAGAACACAAGCAGGGGGAGTGGGAGAGGGAGAAGCAGGCTTCCCGCAGAGCAGGGAGCCCGATGCGGGGCTCGATCCCAGGACTCCGGGATCATGACCTGAGCCGAAGGCAGACGCTTAACGACTGAGCCACCCAGGCGCCACCAGAATGGAAGCTTTTAAAGCTATTAAAAATGTTCTTGTTGTTGGGGCAATAAATAAAAATAGGGACTGTCCCAGGAAAACAGGACATATGTTCACTGTATTTATGTGCTCCAACTGGAACAATTTCTTCAGTGAGCTTCACAGACATCATACCCAGTCCCCTTTCGTAACTTTTCTTGGGCCATGCTTCTTCTTTTCCTCACTAGGTATTGATTCCTCACTTCATATTTTTGGATATTCAAATATGACAGTTTGACCCCAAGATAGGAGTTTCCTTGAACAATCTTTCTCAGTGAGAATCTTCCATGAAGCATTATCCGATTCAGGACTGGGGGTGAGGATGGGTAGGGGATGAAGAGGAAAGCGACTTTTTTCCCTGGCTTCATTCCAGGGTATTATTTTATCTCATTTAAATCTCACCGAAACTTTGTAAAATAATTTTCTGATTCCCATTTCAGGGATTCAGTCACTAACATTAACACAGCTCATCAGTGGCTGGACTGGGGTTCAAACTATGGAATATCTGACTCCAAAGTAAAATATCTTTCTGGTATTGCCTCTTCTGTAATAATGTGTTTTTATCATTTTATTTTACTATGTGTTGTCCCCACAACTAGATTATAAACATTTGAGGTACAACTACTTTTTCAAAATTTCCCACAATATTTATCCTAATGGTGAAGACACAGGAGACAGGTATATAATTTACGTCATTGTGAATTTAAGTATAAATTAAAGTATGATTACAGTAATTTCCACAGTTCATCTAGGTTAGAAGTAGGATTAAAAATAAACAAATTTAGTGATTATTTCCATAATGCCATCCCTTGGACATAGGATGATTTCTCTGTAAAATGCCTTTATTTTCATTACCCAATTTGATTTTCACAATTAGGAGGGTACTATTATCCTCATTTGACAAATAAAGAAACTGAAGCTCAGAGAGGTTAACTGGTATAATGAGACACTGTGGAATAATGGAAAAGAGATAAATTTTCAAGCAGAAACAGTATTCATTAAGTATTGCTTTGGACACTGTTATTTTCTAAAGCTCTGAAATGTAGAATCGTGCAAAATGGCATTTTTAAGGGAAAATGTCAACTGCTATAAAAATAAAATTTAAAGTTTAGCTGTGATTTATATATAACCCTAGAGATTTTTATCAAGATTTTCTCTTAAGGAACCCAGTTGTGAGTTTTAACCAATCAATTTCTACTATAAAATAAGTACAAGCAGATTTTATCAAGCACTTGCTAATAAATCCACTGATAAGGATTTGTTGCTTTTAAAACAATATATTATTAGAAAATAAAAATAACTTTTCACATAGTCCTAATGCTTAGAAATCCCACAGAATGATCAAAATTTATCAAAATTTTCATTTGGAATATCAAGGAAATACAGAAATAACATGAAATTATAAGTAATGAACAACATCCTATCACCTTTTTTTAAATTTTATTTTATTTTTTATTAACATATGATGTATTATTTGTTTCAGGGGTATAGGTCTGTGATTCATCAGACTTACATAATTCACAGAGCTCACCATTATGAGGCACTTGTGTCTGCACTTTGGGAAAATGGACATAAAGTGTCATTAAAAGAAAAACAGAAAAATATGAACATAAATAGTGTAGAAGGATTTCATTTTTAGTTCTACATGTGAGGAGCTTGAAAGTCACCACTCTGTCCTAAAAAGCTGAACTAACTGAAAAATCAATTACTTTTCTAGGATCTGTAAGAGAAGTGAAGACATGGGGCAAGCCCCACTGCTCCCAAGATTAGAGAGACCACAGGTGAATGGACAGAGTAACAGCTTAGCAGAGCACAGACTCACAGGCAGAAACTATATCCACACAAAACCTAGGGTCGACATCATAATTAACGGTGAAAAACTTGAATCTTTCCCACTAAGATCTGGCACAGGGCAAGGATATCCATTCTAACCATTCCTTTTCAACATCATACTGGAATTCTTTACTAACACAATATAGCAAATGAATAAATAAATAAAAGATATACAGTTTAAATGAAGACATAAAGCTGTTATTGTTCATAGATGACATGATCATCTATGTAGAAAACCCAAAAAATTTGATAAGAAAATCTCTTGGAACTAATAAACAATTATAGCAAGGTAGCAAGATACAAGGTTAATATACAAAAGTCAATTGCTTTCCTGTATACTAGTGATGAACAAGTAGAATTTGAAATTAAAAACACAATACTATTTACATTAGCACCCTCAAAAATGAAATACTTAGGTGTATATCTGACAAAGTATGTACAATATCTAGAGGAGGAAAACTACAATACTCTGATAAAAAAATAAAAAAAACTAAACTTATGGAGAGATATACCATTTTTATGGATGGGGAGACTCACTGTTGTCAAGATGTCAGTCCTTCCCAACTCGATCTATGGATTCAGTGCAATCCCAATCAAAGCCCCAGCAAGTTATTTTGTGGACATAGACAAACTGGTTCTAATGTTTGTATGGAGGGGCAAAGATCTAGAACAGCCAGTGAGACACTGAAGAAGAACAAAGTTGGAAGGCTGATGCTACCTAATTTCAAGAGTTACTATAAGCCTATAATTATCAAGACAGCATGGTATTGGTGAAAGAATAGACAATAGATCAGAAGCCAGTTTCTTAAAAAACTAAACATACTCTTACCATATCACCCAACAATTTATACTCTTTGGTATTTGCCCAAAGATTTTGAAAAATTATATCCACACAAATACACATACGAGGATATTTGTAGCAGTTTTATTCATAATTGCCAAAACTTGGAGTCAACCAAAATGTCTTTCAATAAAAGAATGAATAAATAAATAATCTTTGATACATCTACACAATGGACTATTATTCAGTGCTAAAAAGAAATAAGCTTTCAAGGGAAGAAAACACAAGGAGGAATCTTAAATTCACATTACTAAGTGAAGAAGCCAATCTGAAAAGTCTACATACTATATGATTCCAACTGTAGGACATTCTGGAAAAGACAAAACTGCACAGACAGTAGAAAGATCAGGGTTACCAGGGGTTGGTGGAGGAGGAATGAATAGTCACAGTGTAGAGGATTTTCAGGGCAGAGAAAATACTCTGTATGATACTATAATGATGGAAACATATTATTATAAATTTGTCCAAACACATATAATGTACAACACCATGGAAGAACCCTAATGTAAGCTATACTTCTGGCTGATTATGATGTGTCAATATAGGTTCATCAATTTTAAAAATATATACCACTGTGGTGGGGAATGTTGATAATGGGGGAGGCTGTGCATATGTGGGGGCAAGGGGTATAGAGGAAATCTCTGTACTTTTCTCTCAATTTTGCTGTGAACCTAAATTTGCTCTAAAAAAAAATACTGTCTTTAAAAAGATTTGGAGAAAAGAATTTTGAGAAGAACCAAAGGATGACCCCACAGAGTCCTAAGCAAATGACATGTCAACACCAACCATCTGCAGCGGGGCAGTCTATAAGATAGAGTGCCCTTAAATAAACCGTGGGAGCACCTGGTAGCTGAGAGGGGGCACAGAAAGGAGTGACAGAACCACAAGCATGGGAAAGTGACTATAGTGTCTGAGGGTCCCAAGTTCTCACAGTCATGGCCCTTGCTCTCTGCAGGTGGCTTCTTCCCCAGCTCTCTTTTGACCTTATCTTAGCAAGGGCCAATATTTTGCTTCCCAGACTGCAGTTGCCATCAGAAATCGGGATGCTGATATGGCAGAATACCAGGTGCCATCCAGATGGGGGAAATATGATTCCTAGCACCTGCAGTGTACCCCTGACCAAGGAGAAGTTCCCTCTGGCATGTCCTTGATCTTTCCCAGAGCTATTCCTATACTCTATAGTCTCTTGGTTCACAGGATCTGAATGTGAGGACCATTTCTTCTCAATATACCCAAAGGTACTCACCGCTGCCACACCCATGTCTGATTTTACCGAGTAATAATCTTGTTCAGTTTCTACTTTGAGAAAAAAGCACTACCAACTCCATAAATTTGGGAGTTTCCTTGATTTAACTCCTGAGCTGATCTTGGTCTATGTTGTCCTATAACTACCCCGACCTTACCCTCATTCACCCTCTGACGCTGTGCATGTGAATGTTGGGGTTACTCTGATGGACTCTATGAAAGCCCTTTGGGTAAGGGATGAAGTGCACTAAATTTTCACTACTAATCACTTGAAGAAAGTCAGGTTCTTAATAAGTAAAACCAGAACTCAGAAGATAAATCCTAATGATGTAGGAAATGGGATTACCCTCTTTCTTCTGATTTCAATCTCTTGTGTCTAGACTCTAAAGAATGGATTCTAGAGGTGTGATCCTGGATAAAGATACTCAGATGGTGTTCTTCCTCTGGTGGCAGGTTGGGAGCAAGGAAATGATAGTACTCAAGAATATCCAAGACTCAATTTCTCTTGGAAACCTAATGAATTATTTTCACATGGTTTCCTTTTTATTGTCTATTATCTGCTGAAACATGAAGAACATTTTGTGTGCTGGCTAGAATTTTGTCTCAGCTAAGCCTCAAAGTGCAACATTGAAGGATGAAGCCAATAATGAGCATGAAAATGACCCTTTCTCACTCTTCCTACCTTCTTAATTCCAGAGATAAAATAGTCGTGATGGCAGCAGATCTCAGTGAGACATCACCACAGGGGCTACAAGGTGAATAAGTGTCTTTCCCCATTTAAAGAAATTTCTTTTAGCATGAATCCTGAAAAACCTGGCTTTTCTCTTCCTTGAGATAGATTCAATTTTCCTTTCACTTGATTAACTCGAACTTAATTAAGTTACTAAATTACAAAATATTTTGTAGGACTAAATCCTATTAGTGGCTGTTTATCATTTTGGTGAAGATCTAAAACACATACCAGTCTTTATGGAATAATGAAGACTGACAAAACGAACAAAAAACAAAAAATCACAAATTTTTATTTAGATCTCAATCATAACATTGCCAATTAAAGGTGTCCAAAGAATGCAAGAATTTGTATTTTCTCATGCTCTTTTTTTGTGTGCTTATATAAGTTTTCTATAATTGGAACTGTTGCACAGATACAATTTTGCATTCTTGCTTTTGACAGAAAATTAAGAATCCCCATTTTGGTACATTGTTTCTATACTTACTCTTTTAAAAGTCTGACTCTTAATTCCTCCAATTTACAATAAACAGACACACAGATTAACAATATAAATAGTTTGTCTTCAGCTCATTTGTTTTGTTCTTGTACACATTTTTAAATCTCAGGAAATAGGATCCAAACAGCATCTGAAAACCTTTTGTAAGTATGATTTTTAATTGTTCTCAAGGAAAATGATGTTCAGAAAAATGGAATGACAATGGGAGCCACAGAACATACTAGTGCTGAAAAGAGAAGAGAAGCCAAATTGGTCTGGAAACTTCTGGTCTTGGAACCCGAGGCTGGTGAGAGAAAAGATATTAGGAAAAACAACTTTCTCCTCTGTCTTGGGAGAAAAAGAAAACATACCTTGCTCTTCAGACTCCCTAGGAAGCAGCAGACTGGTGTTGCCAAGTGTGGCATTTCATACACAGTATAATATACAGGATGATTTCAACAGACTCATTTTATAGTTACACCTTTATTTTAAAGGGCATTAGAAAAAATATTACCAGTATTTCAAACACATATAATTTTAGGGTTATTTTGCTTAACACAAATATTGAAAAGTGAGTAGATTTAAAATCAACTTAAAGAAAAATATCAACCGTTGCTCTGTTGGTACATTGATGTGGTAAGAAAAAAAATGGTGGCACATGAATGACTTGAGACTGGAAACACTGGTAATAAAGGAGTCGGGAAATGATAATTGAGTTTCAGCTCTTTTGCTGATTGGCTGCACTGATTGGCTGTAGATTTTGACATCATTAAGACATGAGGATTTTAATTAGGTGATCACTAAGCTACCCTGTACCTTTGTGCTTTAGAGGAAACATGAAAATCACTTTGGATAAGAAACATGGAATCTTCTGTTTCTTGAAAAGTGATGATCTGACTGTGGTCTACATTATCATGCTCTGTTCATCAGAACAGGTGATTAGCTAGATCCCCTCCTTTTCTCTAGGTGAACTTCTGATACGCTGGATATGACAGAATCTAGAATTTCACTGTTCTCATTGTCTTGAATGGATAATATTTCCAGGCTTACAGCTCTCCCAAACCATGACACAACATATAATAAAATTGTTGAAAAACAGTCAGAGGAAAAAACCTAAAGCAGCCAGAGATAAAAGATGTTACCTAGAGGTGGACAAAATTAAGAAATTCACTGACATCAGAAACAATGCAAGCCAGAAGATGATGGAAATGTCTGATATTTTTAAAGTGCTAGAATAAAAATAGAAACAAAATTATCATCCTAGAATTCTATGTCCAGATAAAACATCCTTCAAAACTAAAGGCTAAATAAAAACATTTACAATAAAAGGCTTAAAGATTTTGAGGCAGGGCGCCTGGGTGGCTCAGTGGGTTAAGCCTTCCTTCGACTCTTGATCTCAGCTCAAGTCATGATTTCAGGGACATAAGTTCAAGCCCTGCTTTGGGCTCTACACTGCACGTGGAGCCTACTTAAAAAAAAAAAATTGTCACCAGCAGACCTTCACTGCAAGGAATATTGAAGGAAGTCTTCAAGTTGAAGGAAAATGAAATAGGATGAAAAGTCAAACCTACCAAAGGAATTAACAGCACCAGAGGTGGTTAAATATGTGGGTAAATATAAATGGAGAAGGATTGATTGTTACTTATTTAGCAACAATTTTTATATTCTACATTCATTTTTAATGATGATAACATCAGATTTGGTTATTTTTCAGTGAAGAAGTTGTGTCCAAAGCTCACAACCTACAGCTTGTCATTTCATTGGGGGTATTACATATTTGCAATATTCTCTGTTAATTCATTTTTAATAGTTAGATCCATTGGAAACATTTTGCTGAGTATGGGGGAGAAGAAGATAGGAAACTTGATAGTATATCCAATTATTGAACTCTTTACTTTGTTCTTATATAATTTTCCCTGGAATTCATAGGTAGGCATCATAAATCCATGATAGAGATAAGAGACTAGACTCTGAGAAGTTAAGCAATGTGGCCAAGGTATAGAGTTATTTAATTTGCTTCTCGAGTCCCAGATCCATTTAACTTTAAACACTTTATGGAGACACTGTGTTTTATTTTATTTTTATTTATTTATTTTTAAAAGATTTTACTTATTTTGGGGGAGAGGGGCAGAAGGAGAGGGAGAATCTTAAGCATACTCCCTGCTGAGTATGGAGCCCAATGTGGGGCTTGATCTCAAGACCCTGATATCATGACCTGAGCTGAAATCAAAAGTCAGACGTTTAACCAACTAAGCCAACCAGATGCCCCTGGAGACACTCTATTTTAAAATGTTCTAAAAGTCCATGCCAGAAGGAGTGCTCTAAGAATAAATAGCATCTCCTAAGTAAGCAAGTCACTATACACTCCTCTGGTTCTCAGTTTTTCTGTCTGCAGGGTGGGCAAAAGGGCCCGGGATCAAATGGTACCTTTTTTCCCTCCCATCTCCAAATCTGCCATTCTAAGCCCAAGCACTGTTACTGAAGTGGTAGATTCATTCTGTACTCAACACCACTGGCCAAATGGCCAAATAACAAAATAGTATTTGATGGCAAACAGGTAATTTATTCAATGGCCAGAGAAGGAACGGAGAAGGGAAGCTCATGCTCCAAAGGCATCTTCCCCCTGATTAGGTCTCATGGTCAGGGTTTTATGGGGTTAAGGTAAATAAGGGGCTGGTAAGGAAGCTGACATCAGGTTTTTTTCCGGGAAGGGGGAGCCTTCTCAGGATCAGAATGCCACCTTTTTTGTCCCTTAAATGGGTGCAGTAAGACCTATCACTGGCACTGGTAGGTATGTGGGGTTTTTTTTCTTTATTATGTTATGTTAATCACATTACATCATTAGTTTTTGATGTAGTGTTCCACGATTCATTCTTTGCGTATAACACCCAGTGCTCCATGCAGAACATGCCCTCCTCAATACCCATCACCAGGCTAACCCATCCTCCCACCCCGCCTCCCCCTCTAGAACCCTCAGTTTGTTTTTCAGAGTCCATCATCTCTCATGGTTCATCTTCCCCTCTGATTTCCCCTCCTTCATTCTTCCCCTCCTGCTATCTTTTTCTTTTTTTTTTTAAACATATAATGTATTATTTGTTTCAGAGGTATAGATCTGTGATTCAAGTCTTGCACAATTCACAGTGCTCACCATAGCACATACCTTCCCCAATGTCTATCACCCAGCCACCCCATCCTTCCCATCCCCCAACACTCCAGCAACCCTCCGTTTGTTTCCTGAGATTAAGAATTCCTCATATCAGTGAGATCATATGATACATGTCTTTCTCTGATTGACTTATTTCACTAACCATAACACTAGCCAGTTCCATCCACGTCCTTGCAAATGGCAAGATTTCATTCCTTTTGATGGCTGCATAATATTCCATTGTGTATATATATATATATATATATATATATATATATATATATATACCACCTCTTCTTTATCCATTCATCTACTGATGGACATCTTGGCTCTTTCCATAGTTTGGCTATTGTGGACATTGCTGCTATAAACATTGGGGTGCATGTACCCCTTTGGATCCCTACATTTATATCTTTGGGGTAAATACCCAGTAGTGTAATTGCTGGGTCATATGGTAGCTCTATTTTCAACTTTTTGAAGAACCTCTATACTGTTTTCCAGAGTGGCTGCACCAGCTTGCGTTCCCACCAACAGTGTAGGAGGGTTCCCCTTTCTCTGCATCCCTGCCAACATCTGTTTTTTCCTGACTTGTTAATTTTAGCCATTCTGACTGGTGTGAGGTGATACCTCACTGAGGTTTTGATTTAGATTTCCCTGATGCCGAGCGATGTTGAGCACTTTTTCATGTGTCTGTTGGCTATTTGGATGTCTTCTTTGGAAAAATGTCTGTTCATGACTTCTGCCCATTTCTTGATTGGGTCATTTGTTCTTTGGGTGCTGAGTTTAAGAAGTTCTTTATAGATTTTGGATACCAGCCCTTTATCTGATATGTCATTTGCAAATATCTTCTCCTATTCCGTTGGTTGTCTTTTGGTTTTTTTGACTGTTTCTTTTGCTGTGCAAAAGCTTCTTATCTTGATGAAGTCCCAATAGTTCATTTTTGCCCTTGCTTGCCTTGCCTTTGGTGATGTTTCTAGGAAGAAGTTGCTG